>NC_134086.1:19132707-20411874 GCF_000715075.1 Nicotiana tabacum
TGAAGATTCGAGACAAAACTCGATCTATGCAAAACCACCCCATCTTCATACCAGACACTCCCCTGACCTTCCTCGTGACCAAACCAAGCTTGGTTTGGTCCGAATCTACCCACAACTCCTAAAAATCCAGATTTGAAAATCCAGAACTTGAAACACATGCACCTGGGGAATCCGGCCGGTCTTGACAAGGGTTTGAGGTCTAATAGACCTTAGTCAAGGTGTTCTCACGTGAGAACACCCTGATTAAAGTTTGTTCGGCCTCAAGAGTTCGAAGTTGAGTCAGATTTGGGTCATTTTGATTTCAAACTCTTTTGGTAAGTTTTCCTTTCTTTTGTTTTAGTTCTAATTAAGTTTTCAGCATATTTCGTTGTGTTTATTTGTCATTTTGTTATTTTTCATTCGGATTTCTTCCATCTCTGTTAAAGGCCTTTTTATTTGGTCAATTGTCTTCTGTTTGTGTTCTGAATATACCCTGTGATATACGTGTTCATCAATTAGATTAGTCGTCAAACGAGTTTAAATAAGTTCCAGTGTTTGAACAAATTTTTCTGAAGTCATTCGGGACTCTATACGTGTTGTTTATATGAACGATTGATTGTTATGTGTTACGATTAATATAGTCGAGTCGATATATGTCGTCAATTAGTTTCAATCGTTAATGGTAACAACTTGATTCGTATTGCTTATTTCTGCTGTGATCGTATTTGAGTCCCATTGGGAACTGAATTGTATTGCCTATTGATTTTGTTCAAATCGAATTAAAGAACATCTAGGGGAAGGGTTGTAATGGCAGGTTCAGACTTTGATTTTAAAACACGATGCCATTTGGTTTAGACCGTGGGCAGCATGTGTATGGTTAGCTTTAAGGAGTTAAAATAATTGGACAGCATGTGCTGTCAGATTATATTCCTACTGCCCATACTTTGGTTAAATAAACAAGTGATTAGTACATTTTAACAACAAAAGAGAGAGGGGCTGTCAGGGATTTGATGGGAGTTTTGTTTATTTAAAAGAAGTGAGTGGAAAAACAACGAGGGAGGGGCAATTTTGAGTTGTAAAACAGATTGTAAAGTGTTAAGGTTAGGCTATAAAAGAGGCAGACCTTCCATTAGAAAGGGGGTTCATTTTTTTGAGTCTTGAGAGATTCTGTGAGTAAGAAAACTGAAAAGGAAAAACAGGAATAAATTTCAAAACATTGTGAATGAGTATTGTCTAGAAGAAACTGTGTAAGAGTCCAGTTTGATCAGGTTGTCTTCGTGGTTTTTGCTTTTCTGTCGTTTGCCAAGCTTTCTTGTGGTCACTGGATTTCTGTTGCTGTTACATTCAACATTCTGGGCTGTTATTTCCTACTCTGTTTTTCTGGGATTGTTTATTTGTTGCTCGACTCCTTGCTGAGCTTCATCATTGTTGGCTGGTCGTTGTTGCTGTGTTGTTGCTGTGAATCTGCTGTGCTGTTGTTTGCTGTGTACTATTCAGCTGATCCTTTTCCTTCTTCTTTTGTTCCTCTATACCAGGTACACAACTAATACTGTCCATGTAATTTGAAAGTCGAGCATGAATACAAAAGGGAAGATTTGAAGACATCTATGTCCACATGTAGTTGCTATATAGATGATTATGTAGTGTGTAATGGTTTACAATCTTGTTTGGGTATTGGAGTTGGTCCTTTCACATAGTGAATACAAAAAAGGTAGTATGGTTTAATATCATATGTTGGTTAGGTTAACAGACAAAAGGATTGGCAGTATACTAGGCTATGTCTTGGAAATTAGTTGTGTTTTGTAATTAGCATTCTCTTTTAATGCATGTCAAAGAATAAAACTATCCGCCTTAGTTAATTTTCATTCTCTTTTGATAAACTGCCTCGTTATAATTATCAAGCCACACCCTTATAACAATTAGCACAAGTCCGCGCCCCTCAACCTTATGAAGGTCGAGCCCATGTCAAAACAGACCAAACAGACCCGCCTCGGATAAACAGTGGCCCAGGTCTGGCCTATCCCGCATGAGCTGGATTTGGGCCCATAACATTCGATCAGCTGTCCGTTGTGATGGTCATGTTTCCTTATTCTGTAAAAGCATTTCGGATCCTGCTGTAAATAATCTGCAAGCATGTAAATAATTAAGAGATTTTCTTTTATTTTAGAGACGAACTTAATAGGAAATATAGTCATTATAGGTTTATCCTTTTAAAATAAAAATGAGACGAGCCTCGACAAATAAAAATGTAGAAGCTGCGGGGCCCTCTAAATGTATATATTAAATACTTAGATTCCAGGACGGGCCGTTTAGCAAATTTCACGGCCCTTCCTAAAATAATAACACGATAGTCTCTTTAGGTGCGTGTTTAATAATCTACTTTCTTAAAACTTGGGGTGTGCATTTCATGCGACCCAGATCCAAATCCCAAAACATCAAATAAAATATGTTCCAGATTGTGGGTGCATTTCATGTGATGCAGTCCAAGGACATGTTTTAAGCGATGTTCACATCCTTTTGAAATAATAACAATAAAGCGGTAAAAAGTTAAAATTGGCATATTGGTTCATAATGGTATTTAAAATCAGATAAATAAGCCGAATATGACAGTTGAGCGACCGTGCTAGAACCACGGAACTCGGGAATGCCTAACACCTTCTCCCGGGTTAACAGAATTCCTTATCCAGATTTCTGGTGCGCAGACTGTAATATGGAGTCATTCTTTTCCTCGATTCGGGATTAAAATTGGTGACTTGGGACACCCTAAATCTCCCAAGTGGCGACTCTGAAATTAATAAACCAATCCCATTTTGATTGTCCTTTAATTGGAAAAACTCCCTTGCACCCTCTCTGGTGCGGAAAAAGGAGGTGTGACAGCTCTGGCGACTCTGCTGGGGATCGTAACCCAGAACCACTGGTTCAGGGTTAGAAATTCGAGCTTAGATAAATTGTTATATTTGGCTTTATCTGATTTTTACATGTTTTGAGCCTAATGTGCTAAATGTTGCTTTTACTGCTTTGATATTATGTGAACTGTATATAAATTGTGCCGAAACCTATACTTTCTGAGTCTTCTAAATCATGAAGAAGGGCATACTTCGTATGACTTCTTTTCTGTATAGTGTCAAATCCCAAATTAGAACGAGGTTCGGATAAGTTGCTAAGCCGGTGAAGCTTCTGTATTCCCGGTACGCTGCCCCCCTCGGCTCGAGCTGTCCGCTCGGGTAAGCCAGGTCTAGAACAAACACCCAGGTTCTGAACCTAGTATAACAAAGCCACATGCCGGATCCTTAGTAGGAACGTTTATTTGCATCATGTGCACTTGACTTAGGGGACTCAACACAGGGGTTGAGTCCGTCTAGGAATAATAACCTGAAATAGAAAAAGGCCATCCTGATGCATCCTACTCACTGCTTGTGCATTTATTTGCTTCAAACATGCATGATGACCGGTTTTGAATGTTAGGAAATTTTTACAAAAAAAAATATAAAAAAAAAAAAAAAATAGAAATAAACAAACCAGTTAGTTTATCACCCGAACTACGTCGGTTTGATTCTCACCGGATGTGAGATACGTAGGCAACCCTCATCGGGTCCAACTCTTTTTCCATTTTTACCAAAAATGATATACCATAAAGCATATATGTATATATGTATACACATGTATATAAATAAATTTTTTTTTGTTTTTGTCCAAAGATTTTTGGTTAGAGTCAAAATAAAGGGTTTTGTTTTCACCTAAAAGGTCACCCTAATAAATGTGCAGGATGAACACAGAGCAAAATGAACCATTCTCAGCCCTCAGCGAGGTCCCTCTACAACTCCACATGTGGTGGAATGACTTGGAAGCCGATAGCAAAGGGGTAATAGGAAGAATATTGGGAGGTTTTGTAAATTTGTTAGGTGTTGAGCCGAGGACAGATATTCTTGAAGCTCTAATACCATTTTGGGACCCCACCTGCAATGTATTCCGTTTTGTTGACTTTGAACTTTCACCGACACTTGAGGAAGTTGCCGGATATGCGGGACTGAATGAGAAGTTAGGAGGGCAATATTTGCTTTCGCCAAGGCCAGTGTCCCCGCATGCGTTTCTGGATCTACTAAGCATTAGTCGGAAGGTACAACATGACGATTTATCAAGAGGGTGTTGTGATCTCCATTTCTTGTATCAGCGGTACGGGACCCCGCAGGGTTTCGAGGAACCGAACCTTGGGCTAACTCACGGAGGGAACAGAAACAAATGGGAAGCAAGACGTACTTTGGCTTTTATCACAGCATTCTTGGGAGTCATGGTCTGCCCAAGGAAGGACAAAAAGATAGAGATAGGTCTGGTGGGGATGGCCGATGTGGCAATCAAAAGAACCAATAGTACTGTGGTTCCTTTGATTTTGTCCGAAATCTACCGGGCTCTAACTATATGCCGAGAAGGAGGTACGTTCTTCCAAGGTTGCAACCTGTTACTTCAGCTATGGATGCAGGAACACCTCCATCACCGAGTAGGATACATGAACCGCGGGTTGACCGAGAGGAATTGTATCAGCGGATTCAAGAAGCGCATGACAGGCGCCAGATTTCCTGAAGGTGTCGAAGAATGGGTTACACGGTTAAGGTCAACAACATCTGACCAAATTGAATGGGCATTTGGTTAGTTGACTGATACTGAGGTTATCTACATGTCGGCTGAAGAATGTCATGTTCTCTTAATGGGGCTTAGCAGCATCCAGCCATATGCCCCTCATCGGGTATTACGACAACTGGGCAGGTTTCAAGTAGTCCCTAATGATGAAAATCTGAGCAAGCATGCCTTGGAATTAAGCCCGGGAGTCATATTCCCCGAGGGGAAGATTAGAAAACTGTGGCATGAATGTAGATTCTTGGAGCCCAAAACCATGGTACGAGAGCTAGCTAAAGGTGAGGTAGACCCAAAGTACGATGCTTGGTTCGAAAGAAGGTTTCAGACTCGGCAAAGACCTGCTAAAAGGGCCCACGTCCAACACTTCACCAATGATTCACAAGAGCAATGGGGATGGTTAAAAAGGGAGAAAGGTTACCGGGTCGAAATCGGGAAGCTAAAGCAACAAGTTGAAAGGCTTGTATTTGAGAACAATGTGCAAGTCGCCTCGGAGCAGGCTGAAAGAAACAAGTTAGCCCAAGAAAACCAAACCTTGAAGGCCCGCCTTCGCCAAGCCAGTAAGAGTAACGTTGACCGACAGAAGCGTCGCTCTGATGAAAGATTGATAGCAAGTTTGAGAAATCAGGTCATCCAAAGCCAAGAAGAATTAGAACAATCAAGAGCTTGCATAACAAGGATGAAGGTCAGAGGGGCAAAGTACGCAATGGCCCGGAAGCAGCGTTTGCAACAGGTCATAAGGGATTATGAAATGAGCGTCAGAATATTAAGGGAGACGAGCTCCACTCTACATGATCGGATCGTCAAACAAGCACGAGACGCCCAGGCCGACAGAAGACAGTGCTACGATGCAATGGCCTGCATGGAAAGACAAATGGAGTTGTTTCAGGATCAACTTGCTGACGATGCTCAGGCACTGGGGTTAAAGAACCAACAAATCAGGCAGTTGCTCAGTGAAAGAGATAGCATTCGAGCAAGGATTGATGAAATAGGGCATTACATCTACATGAAATGCTTGGCATGTGAGCGAACACCTCGGAAAACCCTCCTTGTTTCCATCATAGGCTGCGTCCGCCGGATTATGAACGAGTTGAAGAACCTGCAAAGAGACCTTACACCTAGAGCCGCGGAAAGGCCGAATGATGCCTCGCGGGCCCTTAAATTGGAGAATTAGTTTTGGTCAAGTCCTGTTTATTTGGCTTTGGTTGTTTTTCCATATGTTGTTTTCTTTTCATTAAACCAAGTTTAAAACCAAGGAGTCTGTACTTCTGCTATTTTTATTTTAAGTACTGTGTAATAGCAAATTTTGATAATGAAATTAAGTGACTCCAGAAGAATTACCGTGTGTCTTTGCTTTGAGGCAGAACTACGCCTGGTCTGATTCATGCGGGGACGTGATACGTAGGCAATCCCCATAAGATTCGACCGCTTTTAATAAATAAAGAAAAGGAAATGTAAATAAAATAAAATGCAGGGTTTCGCAAAATACTTTAAAAGAGACGAATGAACAAACCGGGATGACGCATGTGGTTTGAAGCAAAGCATGTAGAAACGGTTAACTGCCTAGGTGCATTGCATCCTCTATGTGTTATGATCAAATCTGTTAAGCTCTAACACTAACAAAGTTTGTTGTTGTCTGATACCAGACAGTTAGTTGTTAAAGAATTCTGGCAACACATTCATACCAAACCAGATCCAAAGGACCGATAGCATCAAGCATGACTACTTCGGAGAATAGCAATGAGGAAGAAAGGCCGATGAGCCAATTGCTAAAAGAGGCAATGGAAAAGATTGAAAGGATGGGACTAGAGATGCATGCAATGCAGCTAGCCCTGGCCAAAACACAAAAGAGCCCTGAGACACTGGGACACATGCCGGAATACCCTCACTCTAGCCCTTCCACAAGCCGCCCAAATCCCCTCTATCATCAAGAAAGAAGCCCTCACGATTCCCAAGCTCCACCACCCCATCAACCTCTCCCAACACCCAACATTCCCATTTTTGTGGGACCTACATCAGCCCCTTTGCAGCGAACGACTAGTGAGCCATTGTTTCAGGCTCACGACACCCAATACTATCCCCTCGAGCCTACATTCCACGCACCGGAACCACATGCTTACAATCCCCATTTGGAAGTACCGGCAGAGGTTGAAAAGCCAGTTAAGGCCCCTGAACAGGATGAAGTGTTGAGAAAGTTCAAAAGCCTGGAGAAATCCTTCAGGAATTTGCACGGGCTGGGCAATCAAGTAAGCGTGGCATACAAAGATCTGTTCCCTTTCCCAGATGTCCAACTCCCGGCTGGGTTCAAGATGCCCAAGTTTGATTTATATGAAGGGCACGGTGATCCCATGGCACATTTGCGGGGATTCTGTAGCAAAATGAGAGGGGCAGGAGGCAAGGATGAGCTTTTGATAGCTTATTTCGGCCAAAGTCTGAGCAGATCTGCACTGGAATGGTATACCAGGCAGGATTTCAGCAGGTGGTACACGTTGGATGATCTGGCGCAGGCTTTTGCAGGTCATTTCCAGTACAATCTAGAGATAGTCCCTGACCGTCTCACGTTATTGAGAACTGGGAAGAAACCCGAGGAAAGTTTTCGCGAGTTCGGGTTCCGCTGGAGAGAACAAGCAGCTAGAGTCGATCCTCCCATGAGAGAGGGAGAGATAGTGGACTATTTTTTGCAGACATTGGATCCAACCTACTTTGGTCACTTGGTGACGACGGTTGGAAAATCTTTCAACGAGGTGGTCAAAACTGGGGTCATGATAGAAGAAGGTTTGAGGTCGGACAAGATCTTGAACTATTCGGCGCTTAAGGCCACAACCCAGGCTATTCAAAGCGGCACGGGAGGTGCGCTGAGAAGAAAGAAAGAAGAGGTTGCCACGATCGAGGCAGGCAGTTGGTCCAGGGCTGGCAGGCCGCATTACAACCAACCCAGGCCTCACCGGTCAAATTACCCATACAACCCACCACAAAATTTCTATCCACCTCGAGAACCACATTGTTCCGTACACCAAGCCCAGGTATACACTCAGCCTCCGGTTCGCCCACAATGGCGCGCACCGGCTCCCCAGAACATATATGCACCACCACAAAACACCCACCCTACACCGAGGGCATATAGAAATCCTTCGGGGGCAGGTTTCCGGGGAAATCCAGATGCCAGGAATGACAGGTTGCGGAAGCAAAGAACCTTCACCGAACTGGGAGAAACCTACACCGCTGTGTTCCACAAGCTGCGGCAATTGGGTTTGGTTAGTCCTGTCCATACTTGGGAACCAAATCCCCCGCCTCAAAATTTGGATCGTTCAATCAGTTGTGAATACTGTTCAGGGATGCTCGGGCACGATGCCGAGAAGTGTTGGAAATTAAGGCATGCCATACAGGATCTTATTGACACCAATAAGATCGAGGTCCAGACACCGGAGGCCCCTAATGTCAACCAAAACCCACTGCCAGCGCACCACGAAGCTCACATGATTGAGTTGGTGTGTGAGGGAGGAGAATAATGAAAACCCTCACAAACAGTAATGATGATCCAAGCCGCCCCGAAAGAAGTCTTAACCAGTGGAGCAACGAGTGTACGGTCGCAGGGAGAAGGCGTCAAGCCGGTAGTGATATTGGGGAAGAGCCCGTCCATCATAGCAAGCAAACCCGAGCCAAGCAAGTTGGTAATACCAGGGATCCTGCCCACACCGGCAGTCATGTTGAAAGGGGTATGTAGAGAACAGGTGACCATAAAGCCAGTGGTCCAACTGCCGATGATTGACAGCAGGGCTGTGCCCTGGAAATATGAAAAGGCAGTGGTGACGTACCAAGGAAAACAGGTGGAAGAAGTCAGTTGTGAAGCGCAAGGGCTGACCCGATCAGGTCGATGTTTTGCCCCGGTGGAGTTAAGAAAAACCAACCCAGTGGCAACCAAGAAGCCAGTGTCAGAAGAAGAGGCTGAAGAATTCCTGAGGAAGATGAAAGTACAAGACTATTCCGTGGTTGAGCAGCTGAGAAAAACACCTGCCCAGATCTCACTATTGTCATAAATCCTCCATTCCGAGGAATATCGTCGGGCCCTGTTAAAGATATTGAACGAGGCCCATGTACCCAGTGAGATTTCTGTAAACCACCTGGAAACCATTGCCAGCAAGATTTTCGAGGTGAACAGAGTAACATTCTCAGATGATGACCTACCGGTGGAAGGAACGGAGCACAATAAGGCTCTATACCTAGCTGTCAGATGTGAAGACTCGGTTGTAACCCGAGTATTGGTGGATAACGGCTCAAGCGCCAATATTTGTCCATTATCCACCCTGGACCAGTTAAAGATTGACCGTGGAAGAATCCGGGAGAATAGCATCTGTGTCCGGGGGTTTGACGGAAACAGAACAGCCACTGTGGAGGATGTTGTACTTGAACTAACCATTGGCCCGGTCCTGTTTACCATGGAATTCCAGGTGTTGGACGCCATGGTATCTTATAACCTGTTGTTAGGACGACCCTGGATTCATGCAGCTAAAGCGGTGCCTTCCACCCTACATCAGACAGTGAAGTTCGAGTGGGAAAGACAAGAGGTCGTGTTGCACGGCGAGGATACAACATGCACCATGGGCGGAACCATTGTGCCTTTCATAGAGACCACTGATGACAAGGGTTCCTGGGTCTACCAGATTCTCGATACAGGGTCGGACAACAAAATTTCTGAAGGAGAAATCATCCCGCACCCTAGGGTAGCTGCCGCAACAGTCATGATGGTATCAGAAATGCTGGGTAATGGATTTGTGCCGGGAAAAGGCCCGGGAGTTAAACTTCAAGGGATAGTCCATCCTGTTTCCCTTCCTAAGAATTTGGAAACCTTCGGGTTGGGGTTCAAACCAACTGCAGCAGACAGGAAGGAGGCGCGAAGAATGAAGAAGAGGGTCTGGTTTTTGCCTAAACCAGTGCCACGCCTCTCAAGGTCTTTTGTTAAAGCAAGTGCCAAGGGGTCAGCGATCCCAAAGATTCGAGGACCTTTGATCGGTATAAATAAAGACCTGAATCAGAGTTTTGAGAGGCTATTCACAGATGTCAGTATGGTGGAAGCTGGAGAAGGTTCCAGCAGAGCAGAGATACAATTTGTGGGGCCTGAGGCCAAGACCAACAATTGGACGGTTACTCCTCTTCCTGTCCGAGGGGAGTCTTGGTAGTAGGCTTTGATTAATGTTTTGTTTGTTTGTTTGTTCGGATTATTCAAGGGTGTAATCCAAATTTTACTTTCATTTTTGTAAAAGTGTGAACCCTTTTTATCCCGCAAATTTAATAAAGTTCTTTTCTTTTTGTCTCATTTTAATTTTTGTCTTGTTCTTTTTCTTTCTGAACAGTTCTCTTTTTACTGGTTCTAATGACATGGCATGCACAACGGATCTTCGACCTAGTCTAATAAATCAATCTGAAACCGACTCAATGATGCAAAAGGTCGTTTGTGACGATGAATCTGAATGTGACGAAGGCGAAGCCTTCGAAGAAATGAACAGAGAACTATGCCAATTTGAAGAGAAACCCAAGCCTAACTTAAATGACACCGAGGCTATGAATCTAGGAGATGCTGATAACGTCCAAGAGACCAAAATTAGCATCCACATTGAGCCGAATGTCAGAGCAAAATTGATCAAAACTCTCAGGGAATTCAAAGATGTTTTTGCCTGGTCATATGATGATATGCCTGGATTAAGCACCAATTTAGTGCTTCACAAATTACCCACTGACCCGGCATACCCTCCGGTCAAGCAAAAACTAAGGAAATTTAAAACAGAAATGAGTGTAAAGATCAAAGAAGAAGTGATTAAGCAATTGCAATCGAAGGTCATTCGGGTCACTCGGTATCCCGAGTGGTTGGCCAATGTGGTACCAGTCCCAAAGAAGGATGGAAAAATCAGGGTGTGCGTTGACTACCGCAACCTCAACAAAGCAAGTCCCAAAGACAATTTTCCGCTACCCAACATTCATATCTTAATCGACAATTGCGCAGGGCGCGAGATTGGATCCTTTGTGGATTGCTATGCAGGTTATCATCAGATCCTAATGGATGAGGAGGATGCTGAGAAGACAGCGTTTATTACGCCATGGGGCACCTACTGCTATCGGGTAATGCCGTTCGTGTTAAAGAACGCTGGGGCAACATACATGCGAGCAATGACTGCGGTGTTTCATGACATGATACACAAGGAAATTGAGGTGTACGTCGATGATGTGATCATCAAATCTTGGCGTCAGGAGGACCATGTAGAAGACCTAAGGAGATTTTTCCAAAGACTCCGGAGGTATGATATCAAGCTTAACCCGGCCAAATGCGCATTCGGGGTTCCATCAGGAAAGTTGCTAGGATTCATCGTCAGTCGACGGGGGATTGAGTTAGACCCATCCAAAATTGAATCCATCCGAGATTTGCCACCGCCAAGGAATAAAACAGAGGTAATGAGTTTGCTGGGCAGACTCAATTACATCAGCAGGTTCATCGCTCAACTCACAGCAACTTGCGAGCCCATATTTCGTTTACTGAGAAAGGATGCTGCGGTAGGTTGGACAGCAGAGTGTCAGGAAGCTTTCGACCAAATCAAAGGGTATCTGTCTAATCCACCCGTATTGGTCCCACCTAAGCCCGGGAAACCCCTAATCCTTTACCTGACGGTCTTGGAAAATTCATTTGGTTGTGTACTGGGGCAACATGATGACACAGGAAGGAAGGAGCAGGCCATCTACTATCTTAGCAAGAAATTCACAGTGCACGAGGTCAAGTACACTCAACTCGAGAAAACATGCTGCGCCCTAACTTGGGTAGCTCAGAAGTTGAAGCACTACCTATCTTCATATACTACTTATCTCATATCCCGCTTGGACCCATTAAAGTACATCTTTCAGAAACCTATGCCCACGGGAAGGTTGGCAAAGTGGCAAATTCTGCTCACGGAGTTTGATATCATCTACGTAACGAGGACGGCCATGAAAGCCCAGGCACTGGCAGACCATTTGGTCGAGAATCCCGTTGATGAAAAATACGAGCCCTTAAGAACGTATTTTCCTGACGAAGAGGTGATGCATACGAATGAGTTGGAATTACCCGAGGAACCAGGTTGGAAGCTTTTCTTTGATGGAGCTGCAAACGCAAAAGGGGTTGGAATAGGAGTAGTACTCATTTTTGAAACAGGACGGCATTATCCTGTTACGGCTCAACTACGCTTCTATTGCACCAACAATATGGCCGAATATGAGGCTTGCATTCTAGGTCTGCGCTTGGCTGCTGACATGGATGTCCAAGACGTCTTGGTCTTGGGAGACTCGGACCTCTTGGTACATCAAATTCAGGGTGAATGGGAAACACGAGATCTAAAGCTCATACCATACCGCCAATGCTTGCATGATCTGAGCAAGCAATTTCGATCGGTGAAGTTCAAACACATCCCGAGAGTTCACAATGAGGTTGCGGATGCCTTAGCCACCTTAGCATCAATGCTGCACCACCCTGACAAAATGTATGTTGATCCTCTACACATCCAGGTCCGTGATCAGCACGCCTACTGCAATGCCATAGAAGAAGAAGCAGATGGCGAACCCTGGTTTCATGATATCAAGGAATACCTCAGGATGGGGATATATCCAGAACATGCCTCTGGAGACCAAAAAAGAGCCCTTCGGCGTTTGTCGAATGGTTTCTTCCTCAGTGGGGGAATATTGTACAAAAGAACCCCGGATCTGGGATTGTTGAGATGCATAGATGCCAGGCAGGCAACAACGGTTATGGCAGAAGTACACGCTGGAGTTTGTGGGCCACACATGAGTGGATATGTATTGGCAAGAAAAATCCTTCGAACAAGGTGTTATTGGCTAACCATGGAACACGACTGCATCACTTTTGTGAGGAAATGCCATCAGTGCCAGATACATGGAGATTTGATTCATTCTCCGCCAACAGAGTTACATACGATGTCAGCACCCTGGCCGTTTGTGGCATGGGGCATGGACGTTATTGGGCCCATCGAGCCGGCAGCATCCAACGGTCATAGGTTCATTCTAGTGACCATTGATTACTTCACCAAATGGGTTGAGGCTAAAACCTTCAAATCAGTAACCAAGAAGGCAGTGGTGGACTTTGTTCACTCCCATATCATCTGCAGATTTGGGATCCCAAAAGTAATCATCACGGATAACGGTGCGAATCTTAATAGCAGCTTGATGAGAGAAGTATGCCAACAATTCAAGATTACACACCGTAATTCCACCCCATATCGTCCTAAGGCAAATGGAGCAGTCGAAGCAGCCAATAAGAATATCAAGAAGATACTGCGAAAAATGGTGGAAGGGTCCAGACAATGGCACGAGAAATTACCCTTTACCTTGTTGGGTTACCGCACTACCGTCCGGACTTCCATAGGCACAACTCCTTATTTGTTGGTGTATGGAACTGAGGCCGTGATACCAGCGGAGGTCGAAATTCCGTCCCTTCGAATTGTCGCTGAAGCCGGAATTGATGACGATGAATGGGTCAAAGCTCGATTGGAACAGTTGAGCCTGATAGATGAGAAAAGATTGGCAGTAGTGTGCCATGGTCAGCTATACCAGAAGAGAATGGTAAGAGCGTATAATAAGAAGGTGCGCCCCAGGAAGTTTGAAGTAGGGCAGCTGGTATTGAAGAAGATCCTCCCACATCAGGTCGAGGCAAAAGGCAAATTCGCCCCAAATTGGCAAGGGCCTTATATCGTGACCAGAATATTGCCCAACGGTGCTTTGTGTTTGACAGATGTCGAAGGTAGATGTGTCGACATGGCTATCAATTCAGATGCAGTCAAGAGATATTATGCGTAACTTCTTTAGTTATGGCAATTTTGGTTTATTTGTTTGTATTTGGCATTTGTTGAATAATGAGATGACGGAGGCAATTCTTTCTTCTATCCAAACACTTTTAACCCTCGCTTCCCCCTTTGAGCCTTAAGCAATTCTTTCAATACCCCTCTTTTGGAATCACTAATGAGAAAGATATGAAAAAGAGAAAGGAAAAGAAAAAGAAAAAGAAAAGAAAAAGACATGAAAAAATGAGAAGAAGAAAAAGAAAAAAAAGAGAAGAAGATAAAATCACAAATACAAAACCGTGGGAACTACGTTTGACCTGATTCCTCAAAGAGGATATGTAGGCGCCTCAGGGCTCGGTCATAGTATGCATCATAGTGAATATAGGATGCATAATGTACATAGTGTGCACAATATAACACAATGTGCGTAACGCACGTAGCTCAACATAAGCGTAAAAAAATAAATTCCCCAAGCAAGAAAACTGGGGCAGAGGTTATGTTTTAAGTTCCAACGAAGGTTTGATTCCAAAAGTTGTAGCACATCACCCTTCAAATTGTTTTCATTTTTATAGCCTTTCTTCAAACCCACACCAAAACCAACATCAACATCCAAAAGACCTCCCGATCAATGTTCGAGAGATGCCAAGTCCGGCGAATAAGACCGAGAATAATACACTGATCCTCAGCAAAGAAGAGGATCGTGAGACTGAGAATGAATTGATAGTCAAAGGAATCTCCAGAAGAGAGGGTCGTATCTACAACGCCCCGATTCATCGAAAGAAATAAAATGAGAGAGTCTCATCGGTGAAAACCTTCGCAGGCACCGAGAGGCGATGTAAGATGAGGGATATGAAATGAGAGAGTCTTATTGGTGAAAACCTTTGCAGGCACCATAAGGCGCCGGGAGATGAGAGAAAAGAGAGAGTCTCATTAGTGAAAACCCCTCGAAGGGCACTATGAGGCGACAAGACGAATCAACAGAAGCTACCACATTCGCAACAGCATGGACAGTCATTTATCATCCCCAGCAAGTCAGACCATCCGGCAAATCGATTGATACAAATAGACTGGGTCGGGAATCTATGGTGCACGTCATGATCGCGGGGACCAGTCATGTCCTCCAGATAAGTTCTTTTGATTGTCTCCTCCCACAAAAAATATTGGTTCAGAAAGATTTTCCCCTTTCCGTATCTTTTATTTCTTTCCCTAAAATGTGTCTTGAAAGGATTTTTCAAAGCTTACTACCAGAAACCGAAGGGGAATTCATCCAATGCAGGATAATACAAACAGTCTTAAAGGCCGGTCCCGGGCAATGCAGTGATTGTGCCCGGAAATTTTGGAAGAAGTAGGCTCTAAAAGGGAGTGGTTTCGGGTGTTAGAAGCAGACTCCCACATCATGTGTTTAAAAAGAAAGCAGAAAAGGGGATAAATTGAAAACCAATCCCCAGCAGGCTAGAGACCCCCAACAGGCAACTTTGCCCGCCAACCAATTATGGGGACAAAGAGCCAGAAAAGAGGAAGAGAGAAAAATTGCTCGCCAGAAAGGCACCCTCTACCACCACGATTAAAACTGACCAAATCCTTTTGTCTCTTGCAGGGGAACAGAGGATTGATGAGGGCAGCAAGATGCAACGCCATGGAAGTCACCAAAAACCGGGGTAGAAAATTTTCTGCCGATTGTCGAAAATTTTCTCGGAAGAACGGGGAAACAATTTCAATACTTTTAAGTTCTAGGTCGCCCACCAGTATAATGCGGGAATACTTTTAAGTTCTAGGTCGCCCACCAGTATAATGCGGGAATACTTTTAAGTTCTAGGTCGCCCACCAGTATAATGCGGGAATACTTTTAAGTTCTAGGTCGCCCACCAGTATAATGCGGGAATACATTTAAGTTCTAGGTCGCCCACCAGTATAATGCGGGAACACATTTAAGTTCTAGGTCGCCCACCAGTATAATGCGGGAATACTTTTAAGTTCTAGGTCGCCCACCAGTATAATGCGGGAATACATTTAAGTTCTAGGTCACCCACCAGTATAATGCGGGAATACTTTTAAGTTCTAGGTCGCCCACCAGTATAATGCGGGAATACATTTAAGTTCTAGGTCGCCCACCAGTATAATGCGGGAATACATTCAAGTTCTAGGTCGCCCACCAGTATAATGCGGGAATACATTCAAGTTCTAGGTCGCCCACCAGTATAATGCGGGAATACTTTTAAGTTCTAGGTCGCCCACCAGTATAATGCGGGAATACATTCAAGTTCTAGGTCGCCCACCAGTATAATGCGGGAATACATTCAAGTTCTAGGTCGCCCACCAGTATAATGCGGGAATACATTTTAAGTTCTAGGTCGCCCACCAGTATAATGCGGGAATACATTTAAGTTCTAGGTCGCCCACTAGTATAATGCGGGAATACTTTTAAGTTCTAGGTCGCCCACCAGTATAATGCGGGAATACTTTTAAGTTCTAGGTCGCCCACCAGTATAATGCGGGAATACTTTTAAGTTCTAGGTCGCCCACCAGTATAATGCGGGAATACATTTAAGTTCTAGGTCGCCCACCAGTATAATGCGGGAACACATTTAAGTTCTAGGTCGCCCACCAGTATAATGCGGGAATACTTTTAAGTTCTAGGTCGCCCACCAGTATAATGCGGGAACACATTTAAGTTCTAGGTCGCCCACCAGTATAATGCGGGAATACTTTTAAGTTCTAGGTCGCCCACCAGTATAATGCGGGAATACATTCAAGTTCTAGGTCGCCCACCAGTATAATGCGGGAATACATTCAAGTTCTAGGTCGCCCACCAGTATAATGCGGGAATACTTTTAAGTTCTAGGTCGCCCACCAGTATAATGCGGGAATACATTCAAGTTCTAGGTCGCCCACCAGTATAATGCGGGAATACATTCAAGTTCTAGGTCGCCCACCAGTATAATGCGGGAATACATTTTATGTTCTAGGTCGCCCACCAGTATAATGCGGGAATACATTTAAGTTCTAGGTCGCCCACCAGTATAATGCGGGAATACTTTTAAGTTCTAGGTCGCCCACCAGTATAATGCGGGAATACTTTTAAGTTCTAGGTCGCCCACCAGTATAATGCGGGAATACTTTTAAGTTCTAGGTCGCCCACCAGTATAATGCGGGAACACTTTTAGCTCTAGAGTTTGGAGTCAGTAGCCCCACCTGAAGACGGAAGGTTACAACAGAGAGCCCCAAGCAGGAAAAACAATAAAATCCCCAGCGCCAAGAAGCAGAAGTCTGCCAAAGCAAGCGCACATTCAAAAGGAAGGAAGAACGCGTCTCAGAAGAAGCAGTTCAGAAATATTATGGCATGCCCAACATAACAATTCTGATGAAAAACCATACCGCTGAAGAAACCATTGAAAGATTTAAGGAAGAAAGCCATGTTCCCAGCAAATCAAGCAAAGTGATGAGAACTGACATTCAGAAAAGGTGAAGGACCAACATCATCTCCAAGTTCACAAAATAAAGACGTCAGAGGAAAGCGTTAGCCGACAAGAAAGCAAGGCAACAAGAACAAGTGGAAGATGGATAAGATCTCACGATCCTCAGTCTAGCTTAGCTTCTTGTTTTCCTTTTAGAGCAATGTAACAGGGAGATCGGTTGAGCAGTAGCATCCTACAGCAGCATACAACAGCGCACAACAACAGCAAGCATTACAGTCACACGGTAGTCCCAGCTACCACAATTTCCCGAACTACATTGACCTGATTCCTGTTCAGCCCAGGATATGTAGGAAACCTCTGAAGCAAAGGTTCGGTCAAATCTTTTTCAAAAAATGTTTCACACGCAGTATTCGGACGGACAAAAATCGCTCGCTTATCTTTGCGCGAAAACCCTTCGTGTCTTCGTGCAAAGAGGGGCAGCTGTAAGCACGTGATTTTTGCCTCACGGACGATCGCTCCAAAAGAAAATAAAAATAGTGACAAATGGTTTCGCTGTATAATTTTTCGATCTTTCCGTAACATGTGTTGTTAGTCATTTGTGGGTCTGTCTATTTTGCATCTAGTCATTATCAAACAAAAATACAAAAATATGTGTCAGTAAAAGAAAATATATATATAGGTGTGCATCGTTCGTTCTAGTCTTTTAGTTAACTTACTTGAATATTTGGTGATAATTGTGTTAAAATGTTCCATTGTTGTTTAGTTTTAATTTCATTATTTTATTGTCTATTATTTTATTTTTTGTTTTAAAAGAAAAATGAAACTAGAAAAAACAAAAAGGGAAGAAAATCGGTTGGGCCCAAAATAAATGAAACAAAAACAGGCCCAAACCAGCACTCAACCTAGTCCAAACCAGGCCTGCCCTGACCACCTCCCGAAACGACGCCGCATCATGCGTCTGATCTGGGCCGTTCAAACTCTCGATCCAATGGCTCAGGACCTCTATCAGTAACCCGTTTCAAAACCCGACCCAGGAACCAATCCGATCCAACCCCTCACTTAAACCAAACGACCCCGTCTCATGTCTCATCCTCAGATCCAAGCCGTTGAGATCATCTGATCTAACGGCTCAGATCCAATCAGACTCCCCATATATAAACTCAACCCTTCACCCCACGCCCCCTATCCGAACCCCACCCCTCACTCGTCTCCTTCCCCGAGCTGAAACCCCAAACCCTAGCAAGCCGCCCTAGCTTCCCCTCCACCAAAACCCGGCGGCACGAACGCCGGTGACCACCCCCTTCACACCCCTAAAGCATCCAACCACCCTGAACACGAATCCACTAACCACGAACCTCGAATCACCTCCTATCGTCTCGAATCTGGATTTGAAGATTCGAGACAAAACTCGATCTATGCCAAACCACCCCATCTTCATACCAGACACTCCCCTGACCTTCCTCGTGACCAAACCAAGCTTGGTTTGGTCCGAATCTACCCACAACTCCTAAAAATCCAGATCTGAAAATCCAGAACTTGAAACACATGCACCTGGGGAATCCGGCCGGTCTTGACAAGGGTTTGAGGTCTAATAGACCTTAGTCAAGGTGTTCTCACGTGAGAACACCCTGATTAAAGTTTGTTCGGCCTCAAGAGTTCGAAGTTGAGTCAGATTTGGGTCATTTTGATTTCAAACTCTTTTGGTAAGTTTTCCTTTCTTTTGTTTTAGTTCTAATTAAGTTTTCAGCATATTTCGTTGTGTTTGTTTGTCATTTTGTTATTTTTCATTCGGATTTCTTCCATCTCTGTTAAAGGCCTTTTTATTTGGTCAATTGTCTTCTGTTTGTGTTCTGAATATACCCTGTGATATACGTGTTCATCAATTAGATTAGTCGTCAAACCAGTTTAAATAAGTTCCCAGTGTTTGAACAAATTTGTCTGAAGCCATTCGGGACTTTATACGTGTTGTTTATATGAACAATTGATTGTTATGTGTTACGATTAATATAGTCGAGTCGATATATGTCGTCAATTAGTTTCAATCGTTAATGGTAACAACTTGATTCGTATTGCTTATTTCTGCTGTGATCGTATTTGAGTCCCATTAGGAACTGAATTGTATTGCCTATTGATTTTGTTCAAATCGAATTAAAGAACATCTAGGGGAAGGGTTATAATGGCAGATTCAGACTTTGATTTTAAAACACGATGCCATTTGGTTTAGACCGTGGGCAGCATGTGTATGGTTAGCTTTAAGGAATTAAAATAATTGGACAGCATGTGCTGTCAGATTATATTCCTACTGCCCATACTTTGGTTAAATAAACAAGTGATCAGTACATTTTAACAACAAAAGAGAGAGGGCTGTCAGGGATTTGATGGGAGTTTTGTTTATTTAAAAGAAGTGAGTGGAAAAACAACGAGGGAGGGGCAATTTTGAGTTGTAAAACAGACTGTAAAGTGTTAAGGTTAGGCTATAAAAGAGGCAGACCTTCCATTAGAAAGGGGGTTCATTTTTTTGAGTCTTGAGAGATTCTGTGAGTAAGAAAACTGAAAAGGAAAAACAGGAATAAATTTCAAAACATTGTGAATGAGTATTGTCTAGAAGAAACTGTGTAAGAGTCCAGTTTGATCAGGTTGTCTTCGTGGTTTTTGCTTTTCTGTCGTTTGCCAAGCTTTCTTGTGGTCATTGGATTTCTGTTGCTGTTACATTCAACATTCTGGGCTGTTATTTCCTACTCTGTTTTTCTGGGATTGTTTATTTGTTGCTCGACTCCTTGCTGAGCTTCATCATTGTTGGCTGGTCGTTGTTGCTGTGTTGTTGCTGTGAATCTGCTGTGCTGTTGTTTGCTGTGTACTATTCAGCTGATCCTTTTCCTTCTTCTTTTGTTCCTCTATACCAGGTACACAACTAATACTGTCCATGTAATTTGAAAGTCGAGCATGAATACAAAAGGGAAGATTTGAAGACATCTATGTCCACATGTAGTTGCTATATAGATGATTATGTAGTGTGTAATGGTTTACAATCTTGTTTGGGTATTGGAGTTGGTCCTTTCATATAGTGAATACAAAAAATGTAGTATGGTTTAATATCATATGTTGGTTAGGTTAACAGACAAAAGGATTGGCAGTATACTAGGCTATGTCTTGGAAATTAGTTGTGTTTTGTAATTAGCATTCTCTTTTAATGCATGTCAAAGAATAAAACTATCCGCCTTAGTTAATTTTCATTCTCTTTTGATAAACTGCCTCGTTATAATTATCAAGCCACACCCTTATAACAATTAGCACAAGTCCGCGCCCCTCAACCTTATGAAGGTCGAGCCCAGGTCAAAACAGACCAAACAGACCCGCCTCGGATAAACAGTGGCCCAGGTCTGGCCCATCCCGCATGAGCTGGATTTGGGCCCATAATGTTCGATCAGCTGTCCGTATGCATGGTCATGTTTCCTTATTCTGTAAAAGCATTTCGGATCCTGCTGTAAATAATCTGCAAGCATGTAAATAATTAAGAGATTTTCTTTTATTTTAGAGACGAACTTAATAGGAAATATAGTCATTATAGGTTTATCCTTTTAAAATAAAAATGAGACGAGCCTCGACAAACAAAAATGTAGAAGCTGCGGGGCCCTCTAAATGTATATATTAAATACTTAGATTCCGGGACGGGCCGTTTAGCAAATTTCACGGCCCTTCCTAAAATAATAACACGATAGTCTCTTTAGGTGCGTGTTTAATAATCTACTTTCTTAAAACTTGGGGTGTGCATTTCATGCGACCCAGATCCAAATCCCAAAACATCAAATAAAATATGTTCCAGATTGTGGGTGCATTTCATGTGACGCAGTCCAAGGACATGTTTTAAGCGATGTTCACATCCTTTTGAAATAATAACAATAAAGCGGTAAAAAGTTAAAATTGGCACATTGGTTCATAATGGTATTTAAAATCAGATAAATAAGCCGAATATGACAGTTGAGCGACCGTGCTAGAACCACGGAACTCGGGAATGCCTAACACCTTCTCCCGGGTTAACAGAATTCCTTATCCGGATTTCTGGTGCGCAGACTGTAATATGGAGTCATTCTTTTCCTCGATTCGGGATTAAAATTGGTGACTTGGGACACCCTAAATCTCCCAAGTGGCGACTCTGAAATTAATAAACCAATCCCATTTCGATTGTCCTTTAATTGGAAAAACTCCCTTGCACCCTCTCTGGTGCGGAAAAAGGAGGTGTGACAATAGTGCCTCCAGATCTTCAGTGCATGAACAATGACTACCAACTCTAAGTCATCAACGCGGTAATTCTTCTCATGAACCTTCAACTGTCGCGATACATATGCTATCACCCTGCCATCCTGCATAAATACTTCACCAAGCCCAATACGAGATCCATCACAATACATCGTGTAAGATCCTGAACATATGGGCAACACCAATACTAGCGCTGTAGTCAAAGTAGTCTTGAGCTTCTGAAATCTCGATTCACACTCGTCTGACCATCTGAAAGGGGCAGCCTTCTGGGTTAATCTGGTAAATGAGGCTGCTATGGATGAAAACCCCTTCACAAACCGGCGATAAAAACCCGCCAAACCTAGGAAACTTCGGATCTTTGTAGCTGAAGTGAGTCTAGGCTAGTTCTAAACTGCCTCAATCTTTTTAGGATCCACATATATGCCCTCTGCCGATACAACGTGCTCCAAGAAGGCCACTGAATCCAACCAAAACTCGCACTATGAAAACTTGGCATATAACTGGCTATCTTAGAGTCTAAAGTAGAATTTAAAGATGCTGCTCGTGCTTCTCCTCGACTACGGGAGTAGATCAAGATATCATCAATAAATACAATCTCAAAAGAATCCAAATAGGGCTTAAACACTTGATTCATCAAATCCATGAATGTTGCTGGGACATTTGTCAGCCCAAATGACATCACTAGAAACTCATAATACCCATACCGAGTCTGAAAAGCTGTCTTAGGGACATCAGATGCCCTAATATTCAACTGATGGTGGCCAGACCTCAAATCAATCTTCGAAAACACCTTGGCACACTGAAGCTAATCAAATAAGTCACTAATCCTCAGCAATGGATTCCTGTTCTTGATGGTGACTTTGTTCAATTGCGATAATCTAGGCACATCCTCATCGATCCATCCTTCTTATTCACGAACAACACATGCGAGTGATAAGTAGGGATTTTAACGAGTTTCATGCTCCTTCTTGCCTATGCTTTGATTATAAATCGTTACAAAATAGTCTCAAAAGGCTCATAAGTTGTGCTTGATTGCAGGTTTGATCGACAAAGTGACAAAATATCAAAGATTGTCTCAAAAAGAGTGAAACCTGCTCAAGTATCAAAGACAAAGTAAATTGAGGGCAAACAGGCCTAGTGCGGACCGCACAAAGTCGAATGCGGCCGCACTAGGTGATTCAGAGAGATGGCAAAACCAGGCTTCAGGCAACGCGGCCGCAGTCCACATTGCGCGGTCCGCGATAAAGGTTCCACGGGCGCACTGCCTTTTTGTGTGGTCCACAGAAGAGAGATTCAGAGAGATGACAAAAACCAAACTTCAGGCAATGCGGCCACAGTACACATTGCGCGGTCCACGGTAAAGGTTCCGCGACCGCACTACCTTTTTGTGCGGTCCGCGGAAAAGATATTCAGAGAGATGGAAAATGCCAATGTGGTCCGCGGTCATGGTTGTGGGGACCGCGACAGCTGCCTCCGCGGCTGCGGTCCAAACTATGCGGTCCGCGGAGCCCAAGTCAGAGAGCCCAGAATTGAAGTCCAAGAGCCTAGCGCGGCCGCGGTCTATTTTATGCGGCCCGTGCTGACCCCGCAAGGGTATTTTTGTCCAATTTTTCCAGCCTAGTATAAATAGAACATTTTACCATTTTTAGGTCATCAGATATATCCAGAACTTAGCTGCGCTCGTGGGAACTTTATCTGTAGCCATTTTCGGCATCTTAGCTTCAAATTAACGATAGATTCTTGTATTTTAATTTAGCATTTAATTAATATACCATGTTATTCATCTATTTCTCTATTTTCTCCTTCAAGCATGAGTAGCTAAACCCATTAGCTAGGGTTTTGGCTCAACCCTAGTGTGGGTAATTGATTTGTGTTGCTATCTATTATTAAATTGACTATGGGTGTTTCTTATTTGGGTCAATTTTATGGTTTAATCTATGAATTGGTGGTTGCAAACATTGGTTTGTGCTAATATGACTTGGCTCTTTTTGAGAAAGAGAGCCCAAGTCTCCAAAATTGACCCAACAATGAATTGGAATGGACTCAAGAGAATTGATAGTCCAAATTAAAGGGTTAAGCTTCGAGGAGTAATTACCCAACTTGAACCCTAGTTGCTTGAGCTAATTTGCCTACCCATTTGGTCTCGAAAGAGTCAATTGGGTAAAATCACTCTCTCTACCGAAAGGTGTGAGAGTGGATAAAATTGTGCAACGGTTATAACATAAGCCCCAATTATGTCAATTGAACCTTAGTAACATCTACCCATTAATTAGCTACCTAGGTAATGTCATGAACCTAGTGTCCTTCTTCCATTAGATACAACTTAGCAATTATCTCTAGCATAATCTAGTTTCAATTAATAGTTTGATAATAGTAGTTTATAATCAAAAAAACCAAAAATGTATGGAAGTGACATTAGGAACAAATACACAACTCTAGTCTAGATAGATACTCGACTCCATTCCTAGCTCCCTGTGGAAATCGATACCGATCTTCATATCGGCTAAAAGCTATTGTAATCCTCTCTTCCTACCTCTTAGTAGTATGAAGTTTGCAGCGATCACTTTTTGGCACCGTTGCCGGGGAGCTAACGGTTTTGGCTATCTATCTAATAATCCTCTTGGAAACGTGATAGCGGGGGAGGAGGTAGATGATTTTGAGCAAGATGATGTACTTCTTGCACCTCAAGGTCAACGGAGAGGCCGAAATTCCAATGCTAATCCAAATGACAATATCCCAGACCCTCACTCGGTTCCTCCAAGAGTGGCTCCCAGAGTATTACCGAACCAGGGCTACGCAAGTGCTATTGTCCCACCCCGAATCCGGGTGGGCAACTTTCATATAACCAATTGATGTTGACCTTACTTGAGCAGCGTGGGTACTTCACGGGCTCTGCAAATCAAAATGCCTACAAATATCTCAAAGGGTTTGTAGATACATGCTGGGGGAGCAAACAGACGAATGTGTCCGAGGATGTGTTGAGATTGAGACTTTTTCCGTTCTCACTTCGGGAAAAGGAATTGGATTGGCTCGAGAGACTCCCCAACCATTCCATCACAACTTGGGATGAGTTGGCGGATAAGTTTATTGCCAAATTCTTCTCTTCTAGTCATATGGCGGACTTTGAGATGAAATATTAGCCTTCAAGCAAGAGCCAATGGAACCTTTGCATGAGATTTGGGAGTAGTATAGAACTATGGTGAAGGAGTGCCCAAATAATGATATGACCGAGGCCATGATCCAACAAACCTTCTACCGGGGCATAAATACTACAAATCAATGCATTGTTAACCAATTGGACGGGGGAAATTTTATGAAACTTTCTTATGAGGAGGCATGTGATGTACTTGATGAAATGGCGGACACTTTTTCAGCACGGCAGAGTAGAGCAAATGTGCCACAAGGTGACCCTACGATTATCCATTTGCACAAGGAATTACATGATCACGGGCAAGTGATAGCTGAACTTACCACTACGATGGATCAATTGGCTAAGGCACAGTTGCAACAAGTTCAAAATCCTCGCCAAGTGAATGCCATGAAGGGTGTTAGTATGCTTGTCAACAAGAGAACGCAAAGGAGGCAACAAAATCAAGGAAATTATGAGCAATTTGTCGATGAATATGATGGGTGTCAAAAATGATGGTTATGATGACCAAAGTGAAGAGGTACAATATGTCAGCAACTATCAAGGCAATAGAGGCAACTCTTCAAACCAACAATGGCGACCCCAAGGAAATTGGGGCAATCAACAACAAAGTGGTGGCAATTGGAACAACAACCAAAACAACAATTGGAGTAATCAGAACAACAACCAAGTCAACTGGAATGGAAATAACAACAACTGGGGAAACAACAACAATCAAGGCGGGTGGAACAATAATGGAAACCAAGGCAACCGGGGGCAAGGCTTTCAAAGGCCCCCAATGCACCAACAACCGAACAATCCACCCCCTTTCCCTTCTCAAGGTCCTAGTTTCTCTGGTAATGATATGGGTAGAAATGAAATGATGTTCGAGCAGATGATGATGAGGAATGCGGATTCGGATGCACAGTTAGCTTCTCACAACACCTCTATCCGAAACTTGGAGGTGCAATTAGGACAAATCTCTCAGTCATTGAATACTCGCCCGAAGGATGCTCTGCCAAGTGATACGGTAGTGAACCCAAAGGGTGGAAATAACAATCATGTGATGGCGGTTACAACAAGAAGTGGGAGATGCGGTGATGTGAATGCCTCAAAGAAAAAGCAAGTTGTGGATGAAGATGTTGAGTTGCGGGATGATGATGTACCTTTGATTGTTGAATATGTGGTTGAAGAGAATGTGAACAATGATGTGAGGATTGATATTGGTGAGGCCGAGGTAGAAACCCAAGATGTCGTGAACCCGTCTAGGGAACACATCATTGACATGGCTGAGCCGGCTGTGCCAAAATCCAAGGCTCCTCTGCCAAGGTCACCTCCACCTTATCCTCAAAGGCTCGCAAAGCAGAAGAATGATAATCAGTTTAAAAAGTTCATTGACAAGATGAAGAGCTTATCTATTAATGTGCCTCTGGTGGAGGCACTTGAACAAATGCCGGGTTATGCAAAATTCATGAAGGACTTGGTTACAAAGAAGCATTCTATGGACTGTGAAACTATAAAGATGAGTCACCAAGCTAGTGCTATAGTGCATGCAATGGCCCCGAAGCTTGAAGATCCCGGTGCTTTCACCATTCCTTGCACCATTAGAAGTGCGTATTTTGCCAAAGCTCTTTGTGACTTGGGAGCAAGTATCAATTTGATGCCCTACTCGGTTTTCAAAACTTTGGGTATCGGGAAACCTAGGCCAACTTCAATGAGACTTCAAATGGCGGATCGATCGATGAAGCGACCTTTGGGCATTATTGATGATGTGCTTATCCGGGTGGACAAATTCATATTGCCGGCCAACTTTTTGATTTTGGATTGGGAGGTGGACTATGAGGTTCTTATTATCTTGGGAAGACCTTTCCTTGCAACGGGGAAGGCATTGGTTGATGTTGAAGCGGGTGAGCTCACTTTCCGAGTGGGAGATGAAAAGGTCATTTTCCACGTTTGCAAATCTATGAAGCAGCCCAATAGCACCGAGGTGTTCTCATTTGTAGACCTTGTTATAGCAGTGATTGTGGATGATACCAGTGCTATGATCAACGTAGAAGATTCTCTTGAATCAGTGCTCTGTTGATACTAGTAGAGTGGAATGTGTCAATTCCCTACATGGGATGGGCTTTTATTCTTATGAGCCGCGGAAGCTATATTTGGATCTTGAAAATTGGAAAACTCCACCAACAAAGCCATCAATTGAGGAGCCACCGGTGTTGGAGTTGAAGCCACTTTCTCCACACCTCAGGTATGAATTATTGGGTTCAAATTCTACTTTACCAGTTATTCTTTCTTCTTGCCTTACTAACATGCAGGTTGAGGCCACTTTGGCGGTGCTTCAAAAGCAAAAAAGGGCAATTGGATGGACTCTAGCTGACGTTCGGGAAATAAGCCCCGTATTTTTCATGCACAAAATCATCTTGGAGGAGGATGCAAAGCCATCCTTGGAGCATCAAAGAAGATTAAATGAGGCGATGCAAGAAGTGGTGAAGAAAGAGGTTATCAAGTGGTTAGACGCTGGTGTGGTTTATCCTATTTCTGACAGTTCTTGGACTTCTCCGGTGCAATGTGTGCCGGAGAAGGATGGTATGACTGTGGTGAACAATGACAACAATGAACTCATCCCTACTCGCATGGTCACCGGGTGGAGAGTATGTATGGATTACCGGAAGCTAAACAAGGTGGCCCGAAAAGATCATTTCCCATTGCCATTCCTTGACAAAATGCTAGATCGTCTTGTGGGGTGTGCTTTATATTGCTTCTTGGATGGTTACTCGGGGTACAATCAAATTTTAATTGCCCCGGAGGACCAAGAGAAGACAACTTTTACATGTCCTTACGACACATTCGCTTTCTCTCGAATGCTGTTCGGATTATGTAATGCTCCGGCAACCTTCCAACGTTGTATGATGGCTATTTTCACCGATATGGTGGAAGATATCTTGGAGGTTTTCATGGATGATTTCAGTGTGGTTGGGAATTCTTTTGATGAGTGTCTGAAAAATTTGGATAAAGTATTGGCCCGGTGTGAAGACCCAAACCTCGTACTCAATTGGGAAAAATGCCATTTCATGGTTGAAGAGGGTATAGTGTTGGGTCACAAAATCTCGAAGCGAGGAATTGAGGTTGACAAATCCAAGATAGAGGTGATTTCAAGGCTTCCTCCCCTATTTTTGTCAAAGGGGTGAGGAGTTTTCTTGGGCACGCGGGTTTTTACCGGAAGTTCATAAAAGATTTTTCCAAAGCGCTAAACCCTTTGTGCAAGTTGCTAGAGAAAGATGCAAAGTTCTTGTTCGATGAGAGTTGTATGCAAGCATTCGAGCTTCTCAACCTCAAGTTGACTTCTAGCCCAATCATTACCGCACCAAATTGGAGCTTGCCTTTCGAGATCATATGTGATGATAGTGACGTTGCGGTTGGGGATGTTTTGGACCAAAGAATAAACAATATGTTTCATCCGGTGTACTACGCAAGCAAGACCATGAATGAGGCTCAAAGGAACTATACAATCACGGAGAAAGAGTTGTTGTCTATTGTGTTTGCTTTGGAAAAGTTTCGACCTTACCTTATGGGAGCCAAAGTTATAGTGCACACCGATCATGCTGCCCTTAGGTATTTGATGACCAAGAAAGGCTCCAAGGCAAGATTGATGAGATGGGTGTTACTTCTTCAAGAGTTTGATCTAGAAATTGTTGACAAAAAAGATAGTGAGAATCAAGTGGCAGACCACTTGTCCCATTTGGAGGAGGAGGGGAGGCCTTGTGACGTCCTTGAGATCAATGATTCATTTCCCAATGAGCAACTCCTTGCGGTGTCAATGAAGGATATGCCATAGTTTGCCGATGTTGCCAATTACCTTGTGACAGGAATAATCCCGTGTGAGCTCTCTTCTAACCAAAGGAAGAAGCTCAAGCAGGATAGTTTGGATTTCTATTGGGATGAGCCATACTTTGTTCAAGATTTGCACAGATGGTGTAATTCGTAGATGTGTCCCAGAGGAAGAACAATTGAGTATCTTAGAGGCTTGCCATTCTTCACCCTATGGTGGCCATTATGGTGGGGTGAGGACCGCCTCAAAAGTTCTTAGTTGTGGATTCTATTGGCCCACCGTGTTCAAATATGTTGGCGATGTAGTGAAGAGGTGTGATGAGTGCCAAAGAGAGGGCGGAATTTCAAAAAGGGATGAGATGCCTCTCAATAGGATTCTAGAAGTGGATATCTTTGATGTTTGGGGCATTGATTTCATGGGTCCATTTGTTAGCTCTTGTGGAAATACTTACATTCTCGTGGCGGTTGACTATGTCTCAAAATGGGTTGAAGCCGTGGCTTTGCCTAATAATGAAGCCCGGAGTGTTGTGGCATTTCCTAAAAAGAGCATCTTCATAAGTTTTGGCACTCCTCGTGCGATTATTAATGATAGGGGATCTCACTTTTGCAACAAGGCTTTCGACACATTGCTTTCCAAGTACGGTGTCAATCATAAGGTTTATACCCCCTATCATCCTCAAGCTAGTGGTCAAGTGGAAGTCTCCAACAGAGAAATTAAGAGCATCTTGTCAAAAACTGTCAATGCTAATAGGACCGATTGGTTGAAAAATTTGGATGGCGCTTTATGGGCTTATCGAATGGCTTACAAAACTCCGATTGTTATGTCTCCATATAGGTTGGTGTTTGGAAAAGCTTGTCATCTTCCGGTTGTGTTAGAGCACAATGCCATGTGGGCTTTGAGGAAGTTGAATTTGGAATGGGATGTCGCGGCAAATCTTCGTGTTGAACAACTCAATGAGCTTGATGAGTTTAGATTCCATGCCTACTCAAGTTCATCCTTGTATAAGGACAAAATGAAGTACCTTCACGACAAATATGCTCAGGGTAAGGAGTTCAAGGTTGGAGATATGGTTCTCTTGTTCAATTCCCGGTTACGTCTGTTTCCGGGTAAGCTCAAGTCAAAGTGGAGTGGGCCATTTGAAGTTGTGTTTGTGACCCCATTTGGTGCTATTGATCTACAAAACAAAAATGGTGAAGCTTTCAGAGTTAATGGGCACCGGGTCAAGCATTATCTTGGAAAATTTGATAACAGCCACGTGGTGGCACTTCTTCATCTAAAGTGATGTGATGGTAACATGCGTTGTGCCGCGACGTTATATCAGGCGCTTCTTGGGAGGCAATCCATGTCTTTTTCTTCTTGTTTTCTTTGATTTTCTTTGTAGTGTAGGATTGATTTTTGAGGTAATTGGTTGTGAGATGTTGCAGGGATTATGTTGATACAATGCAAAACATTTGGGAAAAATTGAACAGTCTCTGAAGTTGCCAGTGCGGCTGCATTGCACTTTGTGCGGTCCGCACTGGTGAAGGCCAAGTGAGGTACTCTCTGAAGATAGCCACCGCGGCCGCATTCTATTTAGTGCGGACCGCGGTAGATCTCCGCGGCCGCGGTCTGTTTTGTGCGGACCGCGGAGGTAGCCTTCTTAAGCTTCTTCTGAACAAACCCAGCGCGGTCTGTGGTCCGTTTTGTGTGGCCGCGCTGGTAGGTATGACCGGGTCCCACATGTTTTTCTATAAATAAACCTCAGGGGTCACCGGTTACCCTTTTCGAAAAATTGATTCTCAGATACCTAAAAATTACTGTTCATCTTCCCTCTTCTTCGTACTAGCTTGTTTGCATTGTGTTTCTTCACTTCTTCTCAATATCTGGTAACAATTCAACCACTTCTTGTTATTTTAAGTATTTAATTTCATTTTATGTCATTTTCTCTTAACTGTGTAGACTCCCCCACCTCTGTAATTCTTCAATTTTGATGTTAGTTTAACTATTAAGTTTTGTGTGCCTGAGGAGTATTATTAACTGGGTAAATTGAGTAGGGACAAAGTTAAGTGAAAACTTGAACAAAAAGGCAAAACCCATGAACCCTAACTTAGTGCCTTGACTAAGCACCCTCTGCGGACCGTAGTCTTTTTTGTGTAGTCCACAGTGCTCTGATGCGGTCCGCGGTACCACTTTGTGCGGACCGTAGTGCTTATGTTCTGAAAGATTGACTTGTTGCCCAGCGCGACTGAACTACATTTTGTACGGTCTGTGCTGGCCCACCACGGCCGCGATGCCACTTTGTGCGAACCGTGATGGTGAGATTCAGAGGATGAATTTTTAGACCTTACCCCCAATGCGGACTGCGGTGCCTTCAGTGCGGCTGCACTCCTTTTTGTGTGGTCCGCGGTGCACTGTGTCTGCAACTTTTGGGCTTCTGTTCTGCAATTCATTTTCCACAACTATTTCGCTGCCTGTGCTGATACTAACAAAGCTGGATATTTGTGCTTGCAGACAATGGTTAAACAATGAGGCAAAGGCTCGAAACAAACCGGTCGAGGTGATTCTTCCTCGGGAGGGAAGCAAAGGATGGTAAAACTCACTCCACAGGCTAGAAAAAACATCAAAGATATGAGGAAGGCCATAAAAGCAACTGGTAAAGCCATTGACAACTCGGGGAGTGAGTACGAGCTTTCCCGGGAGATCTCTTCGGATTCAGTCCCATTATACATCCCGTATCCAGAGAGGGCCATACATAGAGACACTCCTCGCTCTTCCCCCGATGCTCAAGCTTCAATCAACATTTCTTCTAGGTCGTCTGATGGCTCAACAACAGGTAGTGGGGATGGATACTCTACCTCTCCCACAACTTCAATATCTAGAAAGGGTGCTAGAGGTGATGATGAAGATGGGGAGTTACCTGGGGGTGGTGTGCCTCAGGTTGGGGGTATTGACCGGACTAGAAATCCCGCTGTATGGGCAGATAGATTCATTAGCCAGGTGGCGTTCCATAAGTTTAGGGAATGGTGGCCGGTACGAAAGTTGATTCTTGAGAGGAGCTTCATTGACAGAGACCTTCTACCCCTACACCCCAATGTACATAGACAATTTCGAGCTCGAGTGGGTTGGGAGCAATTTAAAGATAATTGTGTGAAGGCAAATGAGCACATGGTTAAGTAGTTTTATAGCAATGTGGCCCACATCTTGAAGGGCATTAAAGTGACCAAAGTGCAAAACAAAAATGTGGTATTTACTGGGAAGGCACGAAATGAATACCTGGGGTTCAATGAAGAAGATGAGTCCCTTTACAATGAAAAGTTGGCAATGGGTGAGGAGGTTCGTTCGTGGTTAGCTTCATACCTGGCAATCCCAGGTACGGTTCCAGAGTGGTTGCAAGCAGGGGCCAAAATACTTCGGAGGACCTTCAACTTTGAGGCTAGGGGTGGTTGACTTTTGTGTGCAATCGGCTCGACCCCACTACCCATGATCAGACTATTCCACTTGCCCGGACTATTCTTGTTGCATCTATTATGGCGAGATATCCAATCAACGTGGGCAATATGATGTCCCGCGTCATTTCTGCAGTGGGAATTGAGCATGACCGGAACTACCCTTTTCCCAGCACCCTCACTATGTATTTCCGGGACCTGGAGGTGGAGAAGAGACCTTTTGACATCAAGGTCAAACCTGTGGCTCCGTTTTCGTGGTATAGTTTGAAGGGTCAGACAACCCTAACAACAAGAATTACAAACCGCCTGCTTCTGGCCCAACTAGCCAGTCTAAAGAGCCGGTTGCGGTAGAACCCTCCACTGAGCCTGTCTCCACAGTTGCTGACATGCCTCCCAAACCTTCCACTACTACTGGCCCCTCTACTTTAGCTGGCCCGGGGATTCCATCTTCTCGGGCCCATACTATCATCGCCCACCAGCTAAGCTAGACACTTCATAGCTTGAACAACTGGATGGCGACTGCTTCGTCCAAGTTGTCTACATTGACCTCCATCATTGAGGCTCAGTCGGCACTACAGCCAGTGCAGGTGCCCCAGTCTATCGAGGATTCACTTAAGGAGATTCTTGCCAACTAGCAGAAGATCCTTGATTCTTAGGCTGCCTTGGCTAAGGCAGTGGATTCACATGGCAAGGCCCTGAAGGAGCTTGCCAGGGAGCACAAGAAGCTACTCAAAACACGGGCTTCCAAGGAGTCTATGAAGGAGCTTAGAGCGGATGTGGACAGACTGAAGGCAGACCAGCTGCCTTTAGATTTGCTATTTGAGGACCCAGCTCCAGCAGCAGTACCAGCAGTAGAACCACAGTAGGAGAAGACACAGATGATTCCTAAGAAGAAGAGGAAGCTCCCTGGTGAAGATGAGGCGGTCATCCAGTTGGCAGACCCACCGGAGGCTTCCTCCAGTTAGCCACAGGATGTTCCTGATATTCAGCCCGTCCAAGTCCAGGCCCCAATCCCAACAGCTGAAGAGCAGGAGACCGGGAACTAGTCTGAGGTTCCCGCGCATACAGAGGACCCGGGAACCATTGATGATCCCATGCAGACAGACACGGCTTAGGGAGTTCCCATATCCTTTCCTTATACTTTTTGGTGCTTATTTCCCCAATGCCAGCTTTTATTTGAGGGGGTGCGCCCTACATTTTTGGATGACTGTATATATTGTTACATTTTATGTCTTTTTGATCTTCCCTTTGGTCTGTATATAAAGTTACATTATTGTATATATTCATCCCCCGTTGTATATTCAAATCCCCTATTGTACATATTCATTCTATCTTCTATTTTTGTAAAAATTCCTCGTTTTTAGCTTCTTAGATAGGCTCGTAGCTTTCTGTTTCATTTTTGGCGCTTCAATAAGTCTTTGGTTTTCTTAATGTAAGGGTTTGAGTCCGTTTTTGTTTTTATTTAGTAGCTTATAGTTAAGGGTACCTCAAGCAAAGCTTCACTTGGGCCAAACACATTTGCCTTTGATCCCATGATCAAAGACAAGTTATTGTGTTTAGGATGGTGAAAGTAGTGACCTTGAGACTCTTGTGTTGACCAAACAATCATCATGTGGTCTTTTGGGACTATTGTGTGCTCAATCGTGTCTAAGGTTGTTGTAGGCCCCCGACTCTATGTCTTTAGCAATCCTTCACCTTGTGTGGTGAGAAATCGAACTGTGAGTCCAAGTCCCGAGCCAATGGTCAAGAACTTGGCCTGAATGTCCGTTGAGGCGAAATCTTGAGTGAAACTTGGCTTGAGAAGTGATTATAGGCTCTCCTTGATCCAAATGATAGTTGAACAATTCCATAGCCCACCAATGATATAATTCCTAGTTAACCCTTTTGAGCCTTAAACCTTTTTCTTTCAAGAACCAATACTATAAGCCTATATCCGTTCTAAAATATACCCTCTTTTGGCACCCGATCTTCCCTTGAGCAATGGAAAAAGTCTAAGTTTGGTGGGGAGAGACGAGAGAGGGAACAAAGTGGTAAAAGGTACTAAAGTGAAGAAAAGGAAGGCAATGAAAAAGAAAAGAAAAGAAAAAGACAAAAAAAAGCCCAATGTGAAAAAGAATAAAAAGGGATTCAAGAAAAAAACAAAAGAGAAAAAAAAGGGTGTGAAAAAAGTTGAAAAAAGGAGAAACGTTTTGAAGTGCATAAGAAAGAGTGACATTATGTCTCTCTAACCCCTTAAAAAGAAGTGAGATACTCAAAGAGTCAAGAGAATTGGGCCAAATGAATCAAAAGAAGTGCTTAAGGGAAGATGGAACCTATTTAGACCAAAAACCTTTCCTACCCTAAACCAAAAGCCTTCACATTGACGCCTCAAAAGCCCTCTATGATCTTGAGTTGAATGACGCTTACATTAGTGGATACTTACATGAGGGGCAAACATATGGTACTTAGAGCCGGATTTGTGGCCTTTCCTTGAGTGAGATGAGTGAATTCTCATTAACCTCGGTTTGCATGCTAATACTCTAAAAGGTGAGGTTTTCTTAGAGAGAGTTGAGGATGTGTGAGTTTGGGTTCCACAATGACCAAAGTAATTAAGAGATTTCTTTGATGTAATAAGTCAACTCTTGATGCTCTTGTGTCACACTTGATCCATAGTTTTTTAAAGTTTAAATGTTGTGAATGATTCATTCGTATTGAGGGCAATTGTTAGTCCCAATTGATGCTTGTTGAGGTTACTTTAGGATAGTTGGAAATACATGGATTTTCTCTTAAGGGGTGGGTCTTATTTTGTTTGCTTGAGGACAAGCAAAGGCTTAAGTTTGGGGGAGTTGATAAGTAGGGACTTTAACGAGTTTCATGCTCCTTCTTGCCTATGCTTTGATTATAAATTGTTACAAAATAGTCCCAAAAGGCTCATAAGTTGTGCTTGATTGCAAGTTTGATCGACAAAGTGATGAAATATCAAAGATCAGCTCAAAAGAAGTGAAACCTGCTCAAGTATCAAAGACAAAGTAAACTGAGGGCAAACAGGCCTAGTGCGGACCGCACAAAGTCGAATGCAGCCGCACTAGGTGATTTAGAGAGATGGAAGAACCAGGCTTCAGGCAATGCGGCCACAGTCCATATTGCGTGGTCCGCGATGAAGGTTCCATGGCCGCACTGCCTTTTTGTGCAGTCCGCGGAAGAGAGATTAAGAGAGATGACAAAAATCAGGCTTTAGGCAACGCAACCGCAGTACACATTGCGCGATCCGCGGTAAAGGTTCTGCGACTACACTACCTTTTTGAGCGGTCCACAGAAGAGATATTCAGAGAGATGGAAAATGCCAATGCGGTCCGTGGTCATGGTTGTGCGGACCGCGACAGATGCATCCACGGCCGCGGTCTATTCTACGCGAACCACGGAGCCCAAGTCAGAGAGCCCAGAATTGAAGTCCAAGAGCCTAGCACGGCCGCGGTCCATTTTGTGTGGCCCGCGCTGCCCCGCAGGGGTATTTTTGTCCAATTTTTCTAGCCTAGTATAAATAGAACATTTTACTATTTTTAGGTTATCAGATATATCCAGAACTTAGCTTCATCTGTAGCCATTTTCGGCATATTAGCTTCAAATTAGCGATAGATTCTTGTATTTTAATTTAGTATTTAATTAATATGCCTTGTTCTTCATCTATTTGTCTATTTTCTCCTTCAAGCATGTGTAGCTAAACCCATTAGCTAGGGTTATGGCTCAACCCTAGTGTGGGTAATTGATGGGTGTTGTCATCTATTATTAGATTGACTATGGGTGTTTGTTATTTGGGTCAATTTTATGGTTTAATTTATGAATTGGTGGTTGCAAACACTGGTTTGTGCTAAGTTAACTTGACTTTTCTTGAGAAAGAGAACCTAAGTCTCCAAAATTAACCCAACAAAGAATTGAGATGGACTCAAGAGAATTGATAGTCCTAATTAAAGGGTTAAGCCTCGAGAGAGTAATTACCCAACTTGAACCCTAGTTGCTTGAGCTAATTTGCCTACCCGAGAGAGTCAATTAGGCAAAATCACTCTCTCTACTGAGAGGCGTGAGAGTGGGTAAAATTATGCAACGATTATAACATAAGCCCTAATTATGTCAATCGAACCTTAGTAACATCTACCCATCAATTAGCCACCTAGGTAATGTCATGACCCTAGTGTCCTTCTTCCCATTAGATACAACTTAGCAATTATCTCGTAGCTTAATCTAGTTTCAATTAATAGTTTAATAATAGTAGTTTATAATCAAAAAACCCAAAAATGTATGGAAGTGACATTAGGAACAAATATACAACTCTAGTCTAGATAGATACTCGACTCCATTCCTAGCTCCCTGTGGAAATCGATCCCGACCCTCATATCGGGTAAAAGCTATTGTGACCCTCTCTTCCAACCTTTTAGTAGTGTAGAGTTGGCAGCGATCAGTGAGGCCTAAGGTGAGACACTAAGTCTAATGAAGCCCTTATCAAGCATATCTTGCAACTGTTCCTTTAATTCTTTCAACTCTGACGGGGTTATACAATATGGCGGAATAGAAATGGGCTAAGTGCCTGGAGCCAAATCAATACAGAAGTCAAAATCTCTATCAGGTGGCATCCTCGATAGATTTGCAGGAAAACACCTATGGAAACACAAGAACAAGTGGTACTGAATCCATGGATGAAACTTTCGCATTAGAATCGCGGACATAAGCCAAATAAGCCAGACACCCATTCTTGACCATACATCGAGCTTTCATATAATAGATAACCCTACCGATAGAGTGGCCAAGAGTCCCCCTCAACTCTAATCAAGGAAACCCCGTCAAGTCTAAGGTAACCATCTTGGCGTGACAATCTAATAAAGCATGATAAGGTGACAACCAATCCTTACCCAAGATGACATCAAAATCAACTATATCGAGAAGTAGGAGATCTATGCTAGTCTTGAGACTCCCAATGGTAATCACACACTGACGATAGACACGATCTACAATAATAGAATCTCTCACAGGTATGGACACATACAAAAAAGCACTCAAAAATCACGAGGCACAACCAAATATGAAGCAAAATAGGATGACACGTAGTAATAAGTAGAGCCCGAATCAAATAGAATCAAAGCATCTCTATGGCAAACTGGAACAATACCTGTGATGATAGCATCATATCACTCAGCCTCAGGCCTATCTAGAAAAGCATAAAATCCGGGCGGGGCCCCTCCACTCTGAACTAGTCTCTGGGACGGGCCCTAACTGGCTGGCCTCCACCTCTAATAGCCTGACCTTCATCTCTAATGGCCTGACATCCACCTCTGGCTGACTAACCCCTACCGCTAGCTAGCTGAGCAGGCGGTAAAACAACCAGTGCTGGAATAATGGCACGATAATCCTGGTTTTGTGAGCTACCTGGTGCTCGAGGGAAAAATCTAGCAATGTGCCTCGAGTCACCATAAGTATAACAAGACCACGACTGTTGTGATTGTTGACCCTGAAACTGACACTGTCGACCTGAGTAACCACTCTAAAAACCTAGAGTTGAGGTGCACCAATAGGAGCTGGTGGTCCATTATAGGAGGGTCGAGACCACCTTAAGTACTATGAGATGCTTGGAGAGCTGAGTGAAACGGCCTGGGAGAATGGCCTCTACCAAAAGTACCCTACCTCCAGACGAGGCACAACTTAATCCACCGAAATTACGAGGCCTCTTATCAGACCCTTGCCCTCTTTCCTATGCAAGAACCATCTCGATTCGCCTAGCAATATTAGCAGTCGTTTGAAAGAAAATCTTACCCCCGGTCTCATTGGCCATCTGTAGCTTAATAAGGTGAGTGAGTCCATTGATAAACCTCCTCACCATCTCTCTCTCTCTCAGCAGGAAGAAAAAGAAGAGCATGACGAGATAGATCCACAAAATAGGTCTCGTACTGAGTAACAATAATATTGACCTGCTGGATACGCTCAAACTACCTGCGGCAATCCTCTCTTAGTGTGATAGGGAGGAATTTCTATAAGAATACCTGAGAGAATTGGTCCCAAGTAAGAGTAGGAGACCCAACTGGTCTGATCGACACATAGTCCTTCCACCACATTTTGGTAGAACCCGTCATCTGAAACACAGCAAAATCGACACTATTGGTCTCAATTATCCCCATGTTCCACAGCACCTCACGACAGCGATCAAGATAATCCTGTGGGTCCTCAGAAGGTGTACCACTAAAATTAACTAGGAAGAGCTTTGTGAACTTGTCCAATCTCAATAAGCCCTCAAAAGACATGGCGGGCCTATCACCGGCCTGTACCGCAACAACTGGCTGAACTAACCCAACTGGCGGGGCTACTGGAGATTGATACTGGGGAGCCATCTGCTCCGGAGTATAAGTAGTGGGAGTCTGTACTCCTCCCCTAGCCTGACAAATGGCTGGTACCACCAGAAATGTACTGACCTGGGCCACACTCTCCATAAGGCCCACCAAATAGACTAGAGCATCCTGAAGCAGTAGGTGAAAATGAACCCCTCAGAGACCTGAGCTAGTCCAACGGGTACAGTATGAGCAGGAACCTCCTCATCAAAATTGACTTGAGGCTCCACTATTGGTGCTTCTACTCGAGCTTTAGGCTGAGCTCTGCCTCTGCCTCTGATGTGACCTCGGCCTCGACCTCTGCCTCTCTTAGGAGCTGCCACTAGGGGCTCCGGCTACTGTCCAGCTGAAGATGTAGTACGTGTTCTCGCCATCTGCGAGAGAACATGAATAGAAGAGTTCAATCAGCAATGATAGAAGAAAGTCGCACGACTGATAAAAATAGAAGTAAAATTGTTCCTAAACTCCATAGCCTCTGGAAGATAAGTACATTTGTCTCTGTATCGATCCTCCAGACTCTACTAAGCCTGCATGTGACTCGTGAGACCTGGGCAATCTATTGCTCTAATACCAATTTGTCACGACCCGGAATTCCCAACTTCGGAACCGTTAAGGCGCCTAACATTTCACTTGCTAGTGTATATGGTAAAAATCAGAGGTTCCGATTTTATAGTCATTGTGACGCTTCATAAACATGTCTCCAAAAGCTTGAGGTAAGGGTCGAGGTTCAACCCTAAAGGGTTCTCAACATTCAACCTCGGGGCAGTGCAAATCAATTGCTATGATGGACGAACGGGAAGTTCCCAAGGCACGTGATTAAAGCTGACCAAGTCTATTAGGCTAGTTTAATCACGTACCTTGGCATTAAATGGTTGTACCAGCTTCAAATCCTTGTAATAAATGCGTCTGTACTATGTTGGGATTCCCCCTCATATATAAAGGGTACACTTGTCATTTTGTAATATGTACAATATTGAATACAAGCACATTCTCTGCTCTCCAACTTAAACACACTCTCCTTTGATTCTATTACTTACATTTATTGTGTTTCATTTGTTCTTCATTTATTACTCATTATTGGTCGTAAAGAGCTCAGATCCAAGCTCTTAGAATTGTTAGCCCTTCATCGTCCGTTCACAACCTAATGCTTAGCTTGACCTCGAGGCCCCGTATAGGCCAGCTCGAGGCCCCGATTCTCAGCCACTCGGTTTGTTTAACATATTGCCTTTAAACTCTTATCTTATCTTCTATTTTCACGCGTAGCATCTACTGCCTAACAACTAGCATAAAAACAAATCATGTATTTTTAGAACCACAAAATCAAATCTAATTGTAATTACCATTTTCAAGGTAAACGGTTTGGCGCCCACCGTGGGGCTAAAAATAATAGTGATTGTTTTCTTGCTGGTTTACTACATGACGCAAGTTATCTTTCACACTTTTTCTTGTCCAAGAATCTTTGATTTCAGGTCAAAATGTCTATCTCAGTGCAGGCACATGAAAACAACGGTCTTGAAGACCATAGAGAGAATGGTGTAGATGTTCCAGGTGTCAGTGTACCACCGCAAAACCCTGAGGATGCACCAAAGCCAATCCACATGGATATTGTCGCACGCAACGCCCAACGCGTCAATATAAACTCCCATACTAACAGAAATATATGCCAAGAAGACCAACTGGAAGATCAGAGAACTCCAGCTCGGGAGGAACGAGAGGTTAGACTACATGTTATTTTTAAAATGTTGCAGGCACAACAGCTAGCGATTGCACGACTGTAAAGCCACCAAAAAACTCCAAACACAGCAACACCGAAAATGGCTCCTCGAGCCGAACAGGTACCCGAAACGTCGAGCAACAATGGGTCAGCAACTGACCCCGCCATTATAAAGATGCTCGAGGACCTCACAAAGAGTATTGAATCAGGTGAAAAGAAGATAGAAGCCAATAACAAGAAGGTAGAAACCTACAATTCAAGAGTCGATTAAATCCCGGATGCACCCCCGATCCTGAAGGGTGTTGATTCAAAGAAGGTCGTAAAAAAGCTATTCCGGTCAAGTGCAGCTCCGAAGTCTATCCTGAAGAAATTCAAAATGCCTAATCTCCCAAAATACAACGGAACCTCGGATCCCAATGAGCACGTCACTACTTACAGTTGTGTCGTAAAGGGAAATGACCTGAGAGACAACGAGATTAAATCCACCCCGTTGAAGAAATCTGGGGAAACACTTTCAAAAGGGGCCACGATGTGGTATCATAACCTATCCCTGAATTCAATAGACTCATTCACCATGCTGGCAGATTCTTTTATAAAGGCACATGCCGGTGCCATCAAGGTCGCTACAAGGAAGTTCGATGTCTTCAAGATCAAACAGAGAGAAAACAAGATGTTGCGAGAGTTTGTATCTCGCTTTCAAATGGAGCAAATGGAATTACCACCAGTCTCCGATGACTAGGCAGTGCAGGCCTTCACCTAAGGTTTTAACAAATAATGCTCGGTGGCTTCGAAGCAGCTGAAGCAGAATTTGGTTGAATATCCCGCAGTGACTTGTTCGGACGTCCACAACCGATATCAGTCAAACATTAGGGTTGAGGACGACCAACTAGGAGCCCCCTCAGGCTCGGTATATCCTAACAGGCTCCTGGCAAAGGAGCCAAAACCAAATAAGGAAAGGTACCAACCATACAGTGAAGATCAAAGAAATGCTCCAAGGCATAACAAACCCTGAAATGATCAAAGGACAAATCGAGGTCAGAATCCTCGGGGACTCGTAAGCAGAGCCGAATTCGACAGACACACAACACCAATGGAGGCACCCAGCTTGTTTGAATACAACTTTAACGTCGGCGTTTCAGACATCGTATATGCCATTGGTAAAATCAGAGATACCAGGTGGCCAAGACCTGTACTATCAGATCCATCACAGATGAAACCTAACTTAGTGTGCAAATTTCATGACACACACGGTCATATGACCGAAGATTGCAGATAGGTCCGAGAAGAAGTAGCCCGACTACTCAGCAAAAGTCACCTCCGAGAGTTCCTTAGTTACCGAGCCAAAATCAGTTTCGAGAAAGAGAGGCGAACAGGAAAAATGAAACAGATGAGCCGCAACATGTCATCCACATGATCTTTGGAGAAATTGATATACCGTAGGAACCCATTGTCAAAAGAACAAAAATATCCATCACAAAGGAAAAACGGACTCGAGGTTACATACCCGAGGACGCTCTAACATTCATCGATGAGGACATTAAGACCCTGTCTCATCCTTATTACGACGCATTGATAATTTCTTTTCTTGTGAATACATTTCAAATAAAATGTGTACTTGTGGATCCAGGTAGCTCGACCAACATTATCTGGTCAAGGGTCGTAGAGCAGCTCGAACTGCTCGACCAGATCATACCCACCTCTTGAGTCCTCAATGGACTCAATATGGAGAGTGAGACAACCAAAGGGAAATCACCCTCCCAGTCAACGTGGACGGAACAACACAAAATGCCAAGTTTCATGTCATCGAAGGAGACATGAGATACAATGCCTTGCTCGGAAGGCCATGGGTACTAATAGGATTTAAATATCTTTGCTGTTTGTTTTGATGATCTAACAAACTTACTATCAAGAACCAGATAGGGAACCTGACTCACTTGGATTATACTACATCTAACGGATTCCAGCCAAATGTGAACTTCCTACAGCTTCAGGAGGTAGGAACCAAAACAAGGACCTGATACTCTTGTAGGTTCCTCACAGTAGTACAAATTCAATTGGACATAGCTGGAAATGAAGATTCTGCCGTACTGCACTGTTTCCAGTGCCCACTCACTCTCTGACCAACTAAAGTGCTCACATCACTTCAAGTGATGTGATCAAGGTGTACCTACAATGATTTTGTACAAAACATCATTCAGTGGACTCAACTCAAGACAATCTGGGGAGTGTGCACAAGAACCAGATTAGGAACCTGATCCTTTGGTGCTCCCCTGACAGAAGTACAAGTCAACTATAAAGCTGGAATGCAACAACAGAAAGTGATTGTCCGCAACTATACAAAGAGGAACACAATAAGGACCCGGTCCCTTAGGGTTCTCTGATAGAAGTACAAGTCAACTATAGATGGAAAGCAACTGCAGAAAGTGACTGCCTGCAATAGTGCAGCAGACAGTGCAACAGTCACTTTCCATTGAGATTGGACATCACCATTGTGAATTGACATCACTAAGGTAATGTCTTATGTAGTATAAACCTAATGCAAGGCACAAGATTCAAGTTCAACACTTGCAAATACAAAAAACGAAAATTCTCTCATGTGCTCAAGAACCTCTCTCAAGAACAAAGCTACTGCAACCTCAAGGACCTGATCCAAGATTGATGATATCTTAAGTCCTTAAGGTTGTTGAGTCTTTGTTATGTGTTCTTCATTGAAATTCCTATCCGGCTTTCTTAGAAGCGTTGATTAGGAAACCTTTGTAAATCCGTAAACTCCCTGAGTTTATGTTGTAGCTAGGATTAGTCATAAGCAAATGCCTTTGTAACCGTAGTGTAACAAAGTAGCTTGCGGTGGAAACATCACAAGTTAGTCAAAGTCTTTGTAACTAGGATAGGTATAAAATGGCTTGTGATGAGAGCATCATAAGTTAGTTGAAGTCTTTGCAATAGGTTATTGTAATATGGCTTGTAATAGGGAGATTGCATGTTAGTGAAGTTAAAAGCCTTTAGGTGTAGGTCGTGATTTTTTGATCCCCTTGTGTGGGATTTTACCACGTACAAATCCTCTACCTTATTTACATACAGCTTTACTAGCATTCACAGGAGAACCCCATAAAGGACCAGGTACTCTACTAATCGGTGGACTCACACAAACTTAGCATTGTACCAAACTGATATAGGACCATATCGCTATATAGTTTGGTTTATCAGTATTTTCAGAGGAAACACATAGAGAACCCGGTTCTCTATACAGTCTAGTGGACGCACAGTTTCTAACAAGTGGTATCAGAGCAAGTTCTTTCTAAAAGGCTAACATCTAGGAAGGATCCTTATGGCTACTCCACCAACTTTTGAAAGGAGAGAACCAAAGAAGGAAAAGTACCTGGTACTTAAAGCTGCTAATAATGATTCGAGTGAGGAAGAAAGTGACATGGCTTACTTAACCAAAAAGGTTTCAGAAGATGGTTAGAAGAAATGGAGAAGTGCTAAAAAGGGACAGCTAATGATCTTTGTTACAAGTGTGGAAAAGCTGGACACTTCATGAAAAATTGTCCTCTCTTGAAGCAAGAATTCTCCAAGAACTTCAAGAGAAAAAGATCAGCTGACAATATGATGATACATGCTCTTGTAGCATGGGAGGATTCCTCCAGTGAGAAAGATGATGAACCGGGTACTGGTGATAGTTCCATGATAGCAATTGAAGGCGAGGAGATTGAATATGACTCAACTTGTGCTTTAATGGCTCAATTAGATAATAATGAAGATGATGACAACAAAGAGGTAAATTTCAGGGATGTTCAGAGAAATCTGAAATCCTATTCTCCAAGAAAACTCATGTCTTTAGCTAATGTATTAATCAATGACTTTCATAGTCTTGTGGAGGATAGGGATTCCTTGACCTTAGAATTAGGAGAATCTGAACAAACTAGAGATGACTTAGTGGCTGTAGTTGCTAACCATAAGAAAACTATTGAAATTTTCAGAAAAGAAAAGAATGATCTTTTGGGAGAAATTGCAGACCTAAGGGAAACAATAGTGAAACCTTGGACTAGGTTAAAACCTAAAAATTCTGGAAAAGGAAAGGAGATAGCCAGTGAGGAACACATTAGTCTTGAAAATGAGTTGAAAGCTGTTAGAACTAAGATATGTGGTAAACTCGAGAAAAATAGGCAGCTTCAAGATGAATTAAAGAGAGTAAAAAGTGATCTTGAGAAATATCTCAAGTGGACCTAGTCCTCAGATGCTGTCACTGCCATGTATTTCAATAATAGTGGAAACAGGTAGGGAATCGGGTTCCATAAGGAGAAAACTCCTTAAAACCCTCATAGAAAGTACGTCACAGTTCTTGATAATTGGCTGTGTACCCACTGTGGGAACAATGGGCACTTTAAAGAAAATTGTCAGGCCAGGGCTCAATCTATTCAGAAAAACAAAGTGTTTACTGACAAAGTGACTACTAATAGGGGACCAAGTACCGCTCGCAAAAAACCAATATTGCCTGCATGGACTAGAAAAGCCCTTTATCCATCCCTTCTATCATAACAAGGGACCCAAACTAGTTTGGGTTCCTAAATCTAACCCATAATTTAGATGTGCAGAGAACAGTGGGAGGAAGCGAACTACAATGGAACATGAATAGTGGATGCTAAAAGCACATGACTGGAAGCACCATGAGCTCTCTCTTACTAAAAGCCCTACAGGAAGGGAATGTATCCTTTAGAAAAGGGGGGTACATTCTCGGTGTTGGAAAAGTTGGAGAACCTCTTTGACACTCAGTTGAATATGTCTATTTGGATGGCATGAAGTACAGTCTCCTAACTGTCTCTCAAATCTGTGATAAAGGGATCAATGTAGAGTTCTTATCAAAAGTGTGCACAATTACTAATCTAGTAACTAGCGAAGTGGTCCTAGTATCCAAAAGATACAAGAACATCTATGTTGCTAACTTTTGAATCTCTACAAGCTGGTGATATGAGATGCTTGAAATTAGTTGATGATGACACAGAACTTTAGCATAGAAGATTGGGGTATGCAAGCTTCTCACTCCTGAATAAATTGATTCAGAAGGACCTGGTTTGTAATCTGTAAAATTCAAGATTCACCTGAACTCTGTTCTTAGAACAAAGGATGAGACTTACGAGGTATTTGTGGTCTTTGTGAAGAAGATCCAAGTGAAGATGGAATTGAAGGTAGCATGCATCAGATCTGACCACGGGACAGAATTTGACAACGCCAAATTTGATGAGTTTGTAATGAAAATGGGATCACTCACAACTTCTCAGTACCAAGGACTCTACAACAAAATGGTGTTGTTGAAAGAAAGAATAGAACTCTGGAAGACATGGCACGGACAATGTTCATTGACAGTGGAATCGCCAAAAATTTCTGGGTAGAAGCAACAAACACTGCTTGTTATTTGGTGAATAGGTGTATGATTAGGTCACTCATAAACGAAACCCCCTATGAGCAGCCCAATGGAAGAAAACCAAAGATAACTCATCTGAGAACCTTTGGATGAAAATGATATGTTCTCAACAACGGGAAGGAGCAACTTGGGAAGTTTGATGCAAAAAGCGATGAAGGAATCCTTCTGGGATACTCCCTTCAAAGAAAAGCTCACAAAGTCTACCACAAAATTGCATACTAACGAACTTAATGTCAAGAACCAGATAGGGAACCTCACTCACTTGGATTACACTATATCTAACGGATTCTAGCCAAATGTGAATTTGCTACAGCTTCAGGAGGTAGGAACCCAAAAAGGACCTAATACTCTTGTAGGTTCCTCACAGCAGTACAAAGTCAATTGGACACAGCTGGAATCGAAGATTCTGCCGCACCGCACTATTTCTAGTGCCCACTCACTCTCTGACCAACTAAAGTGCTCACATCACTTCAAGTGATGTGATCAAGGTTTACCTACAATGAGTTTGTACAAAACATCATTTAGTGGACTCAACTCAAGACAATCTGGGGAATGTGCACAAGAACCAGATTAGGAACCTGATCCCTTGGTGCTCCCCTGACAGGAGTACAAGTCAACTATATAGTTGGAACGCAACTGCAGAAAGTGACTGTCCGCAACTGTAAAAAGAGGAACACAATAAGGACCTGGTCCATTAGGGTTCTCTGATAGAAGTACAAGTCAACTACAGATGGAAAGCAACTGCAGAAAGTGACTGCCTGCAACAGTGCAACTGTCACTTTCCATTGAGATTGGACATCACCATTGTGAATTGACATTACTAAGGTAATATCTTGTGTAGTATAAACCTCATTCAAGGCACAAGATTCAGGTTCAACACTTGCAAATACAAAAAACGAAAATTCTCTCAAGTGCTCAAGAACCTCTCTCAAGAACAAAGCTGCTGCAACCTCAAGGACCTGATCCAAGATTGTTGATATCTTAAGTCCTTAAAGTTGTTGAGTCTTTGTTATGTGTTCTTCATTGTAACTCCTATCCGGCTTTCTTAGAAGCATTGATTAGGAAAACTTTGTAAATCTGTAAACTCCCTGAGTTTATGTTGTAGGATTAGTCATAAGCAAAAGCCTTTGTAACCGTAGTGTGACAAAGTGGCTTGTGGTGGAAACATCACAAGTTAGTCAATGTCTTTGTAACTAGGATAGTTATAGAGCGGCTTGTGATGAGAGCATCACAAGTTAGTTGAAGTCCTTGCAATAGGGTTATTGTAAAGTGGCTTGTAATAGGGAGATTGCAAGTTAGTGAAGTTAAAAGCCTACAGATGTAGGTCGTGGTTTTTTGATCCCCTTGTTTGGGATTTTCCACGTAAAAGTCCTCTGCCTTATTTACATATAGCTTTACTAGCAGTCACAGCAGAACCTCATAAAGGACCAGGTACTCTACTAATCGGTGGACTCACATAAACTTAGCACTGTACCAAACTGATATAGGACCAGATCGCTATACAGTTTGGTTCATCAGTATTTTTAGAGGAAACACATAGAGAACCTGGTTCTCTATACAGTCTGGTGGATGCATAGTTTCTAACAGATACACTGCATGAGGGCACTATCATGAACCCTTTATCAAATGATGAAATTTCCAACAAAGTATGGAATAAAAATGGTACACGGGGAGCAACATGCAGCAAGAGAGATGTTCGCGTGCACGATGTGCCACCGACATCGACACCTTCAACACCGAAGCAGCCGAAAGATAGTCAAACAGCTAAGTAGCAATCACGAGCTACATTCTCGGCTACACCAAAATAAAATAAGTAAAGGATCGTACCGCATCCCCGGAGCAAACATTTGAAGCATATCGAGGCTCAAGGTGACATCACCACTAAGGTTTAACTGTCTCCCTTTTATTTACATCTCACACTAACCTTTGTGCAGGTGTACGATCAGAACAACCGAAGTGCTATCCAGCTCGAAGACCTTAGGTTTTAAAGCATGCTTTGCACTCTTTTCCTTCGATCAGATTTTATCCCAAGAAGGGTTTTACCGGCAAGCTTTTTAACGAGGCAACACCTAAGGAAAACTCAACAAGTATTCAAGGCTTCTCGTCAATCAACTTCAAATACTGGGGGCATCAACTCGGGAGATCACCTCCTCGGAGAAGTCAAAGATGTGCCAAAAGGGGGTCTCGATAGGAAAACGATAAATCAGGCCAAACGGTCCAACGAACCGTGTCCGCATAGAATAACCGAACCCTTGACAATGAAAACATGTATACTTGTGCTAAGTAATCAAAGAATATTTTTTTGATCCATTAAAATGCTTTACGCTTCAAAGAAGTATGCTATTTTCTACAAGACACGGCTCTAGAGCCAGAAATTTCCTTAACACTCGGGGACTGACGCCAAAAACTTGAGGCCATATGACCTCCGGGTCGGAAACTTCGAACTCGTAGGACCTTCATAAGGTAATACCAAATCTGTAAGACCTCAAGCAAGGCATGAATTATACTTGTACCAAGTAACCAAATCTGTAAGACCTCAAGCAAGGCATGTTAAAAATACAAGACCTTACAAAAGGCATAATCCTGATCTTAAAGTTAAGGCTATACATTCGAACTTGTAAGACCCCTAAAAAGGCATACCCTTGATGTAAACGCTGAAACTAGTTCACTTGAGGACAAAGGTTGTGGCCAAACGCAATGACTACGGTCACAAGGCTCCGACCAAATTCATGCGACTCGGGGATGCCCAACCGTCGCTATAAAATCACAAGCCTTCAAATTACATCGAAAATACTTCAAAAAGAACTGGTTAATCAGGCTACCCTCAACATAAGCAAAAGAGTTTCGATCATATCAGCTCCAAAGAACAGGCTTCGAAACGATTCAGCTATCAAGCGAAACCTCTCGAGGTGCTCATTTATCGCTACATAGCAGCTCACAATCGAGGCTATTATCGAGCGTCGAAGAGTTGGGAAACATAAAAACTTCAAAAAATCTTTAACGAGGGAAAATAAAGCCTATATTAAGATGTCTTACCGACCCAATGCGTAAGAGCCACTATCGCCAGCCTATATTAAAAGGTCGTACTGACCCAATGCATAAGAGCCATTGTCGCCAACCTATATTAAGAGGTCGTACCGACCCAATGCGTAAGAGCCACTGTCGCCAGCCTATATTAAGAGGTTGTAAGACCCAACGTGTAAGAGCCACTGTCGCCACTTAAAATTAAAGATGATACCGACCCAATGCGTAAGAGACCAGATGCTAGCCTATATTAGGGGTCGTACTGACCCTACGAGCCAGCTTAAAATTCAAAAACTTAAGGGTCGATGAGCTCGAGTTGAAATCCGACTCGGAGACTGAGCCGGAAATAGTTAACTAAAATCGCCTAAGGGCAAATCCGTAAGAGACTACGAGCCAGCCCAACAAGCCTCAAGGACGATTTGCAAACCTAAGGGTTTTTACCTCGAAATCCAGTTCACCTGGCCAATCATCGACGAACGTATAATTTCAAAACAAAGAAAAACATACTCAAACTAATGGAAATTCATGGAAGGAGAAAACCGAAAGGTTTCTTTGTATATGAAACAATGCAAGGCTCCATTTACAAAGTTCTCTAAGAACATTGTACAAAGAATCAAAAAGAAAAAAACCTAGTCTATTTTCCCCTCGGGGACTGCGGCCCCATCGGTCTCTTGTTCATTATCTTCGGCATCATATGCGAGGAATTCGACATCATATTCATCCGCCTTGGCCTGAGCTATCTTTTTCGAGAGATCAAAACCCCTAGCGTGAATCTCTTCAAGGGTTTCTCTCTGAGATTTTCACCGGGCATATTCATTGCTTCTGCTCTCTCGATCAGAAGCACCTCTAAACTTAGCTCGAGCATCAGCAGCATCTTTTAAATAGACGGCCACTTTCTTGTCGGCCTTAGCCCGAATCTCTTCAACTTTAGCCCGGGCGTCCACGATCTCCAAAAGGTCGGACTCGAGCCTTGCAATCCTGCTCGTCTGAACTGAGCTATTTTCACGGGTATTTCGGAGCTGCACCTCGAGGGCAGAAACCTTTCCCAAAGCATTCTTCTTGGCCGCAATATCATCATCTATCTGAGCCCTTAGCTCGTTACACTCATACTTGGCCTGGCCAACCTCGCCCTAAAGGCATTCCAGATCCTCTGTCTTGCTCTGCAACTGAGGTATCAAAATATTAATCTCTAAGGATAGAAGAGGAAGCATGCATTCCCTTACAGCAAGGGGTACTTGTTTCTCGAGGTGGATTTCGTAATTCAGGCTTCGATTCGCCACGTACCAAAGGTGCCTCAATTCTTTCCTCCTTTAATCATAAAGAAGCCTGAGGGATTTCTCCCCATCCAAGGCTTTCCTCAACCTGGCTTCACAGCAGAGCAGCTTGGACTTGAGCTTATCAAATGCCTATGAAAAGGAAGCTCAATGAGAAAACAAAAATGTAAAATCAAAAGACCAACAAAGTCAACCAAATCTCACCATGGAACAAAACAGTTGAGCCTCCTCAAATGTTGAGCGTGCATCTACTAGCCTGGTCTCACCAGCCCCAGTTGAATCGATCTCGATAAGGACATGGTCATTCGAGACCCCGCATGATTTAGGCGGCCCCTAATCTCGAACAATCCCTCGAAGTACCTTCGACAGGAGGCGAGGACGACCGCTGAACACCTGTATCCCTCAAAGTACCTTCGATGGGAAAGGAAGACCGCGGTAAAGGAGGAACCATTTTTCCAAGGCAGGAAGTCTCAAATGTCCCAAGCCCAGCTGTTGCATCTCGTTTGAGCCTTCGAGCAGGGTTTGCCTCGCTATGAGCACCCTCGTCCTTCGAGGACTCCTTCCGTTTGTTATTAGTCCTTGGCCCCGAAGCCAACGATCCTTCCTCCTCCCCGAGGGGACACGACCTCATCTTAAACAATTCTCCAATGCCTGCGGTGATGGAGTTAGTACACATAAAAGAAGGTACCTTTCAAAGAAAACAAGCCACACAGCACGTACCGTGATGTTTTGCCTCCCATCTACGCTTGGACAAATCTCACCACTTACGCTCATCGTAAGTCTCGAAAACTGCCAGTTTTCGAGACCAATCTACCTGGCCAGGAACCTTGTGTGGCATCCACGGGATTGCTGCAATAAATAAAGCATCTTTATAGAATCCGCCTTCACCATGGACAAAAATAATAACATGAGTGTACCACTTATGTGTGAAATTCCATTTCTCAGGAAATGGGAGGAACATGGCGAGGATAATATCGACGGTCCGCACTCGAATGAATTGACTCATCTACCCCGGTCCCCATCTTCATCATTGCTGGCAACAAAGGGCCGGGTGGATCGACGTCGCAAAGTAATCAGGCCTCGGTAATGCAAAGGCTGGTACAATCTAATAAGATGGCTGAGGGTGAACCCGAGCCCGGCTTTATCTGCAAAATACCTTATCATCAGCACTATCCTCCAAAACGACGGGTGAACTTGTGCTAGGGTAACCTGATATCTTCTACAAAATTTGAGCACAACCCTATCGTGAGATCCCAATGAAAAGGGGTACGTATATACGTTCAAAATCCCCTCGACATGAGCCATGATGCTCTCTTCCGGGGAAGGTACCTGCAGTACCACCTTCTCCCCCCATCCGCAGTCTTTTCTAACTGACTAGAGGTGTTCCCACTATTGAGAAGATAAACCTCGATGCATGCTCCCAATGGCCCTAAACATTGGGAGGTCTCTCTAACAGAAAGTCCCTCCTCGAGGCAAAGCACCTAGAAGTTAGCTTACCAGACATCCGCGGTGTACCATCGATCGAGTGCGAAGCAGAGGCGGAGCTCTCCTCTCCTTCATGAACGGATTTAGACGTAGCAACCATGGTTATGGTAAAATAATAAAAGGAAGATGAAGACTTGGACGAAAGCTTTGAGTTGAAATGGTAAGAAAACTGGCATAAATAATAAGAGCTCTATGAAAGGGATAGTTATTCAAAGTAGCGGAGTCCCCAGATAAAAAATAAGCAAATGCATATATAGAACAAGCAACGGTTGTTAACCTATCCCGAAGGCCAATTAATTCTGACCATGTTAGTACCATTTTTTGGGAAGTGTACCGGCGGGCCACCCTGGTCACTTCGCAATCGTGTTACATAAATGACAATGTCATATAGCGCTCGGGAGCCATTAAGACCCTGAGGATTTCTGTTATTACAAGCATCGATTCTAAAAAATTATCGACCTAATATCGAGATGGTGCCTGATCTCGAGGGTCCCGATTACTCGAAGTATGGGCTTCGGAGTGTCAACATCAAATTCCAAAGGCTAACTCCGCGTAAACGCTAAAATATAAAATTCAAAGACTTGAAGCAGAAAAATCTTCTTACATTATTGATCGCGGCCTACCCTGCACTACTATTGAGTAGCGAGAGAGGGTCAAAGCAGCTTTTACCCGATTTAGGTTTGGGATCGATTTCCACAGAGATCTAGATATTGGAGTCGGGCATCTATCTAATTTAGAGTTGGGTATGTATTCCAAATTACACTTCTAAACATTTTTGGGTTTTTGTTTTACTTCTACTTTTATCAAACTACAATGGTAAATTAAACTAGAATAAGCTAAGAGTAAAATGTTGTGGGTTGTTCAAATGGTTTAAAAGGCACTAGAGTAATGACTTTCGCCTAGGTGGTCAATTGACAGAACTTGAGTCTAAGGCATGATTGACATATTTGGGAAGTATGATATAACCGTTGCATGATTTTACCCACTCTACACCTCTCGGTGGTTCAAGTGATTTTGCCAAAATTAACTTTCTCAATACCAATTGGGTATGCAAATTTGCACCAACAATCAAGGTTCAAGTCGGGTATTACTCTCTCGAGGTTTAACCCTTTAATTGGGGCTATCAATCCCTTGAGTACGCCTCAATTCCTTGTTGAACTAATTTCAGAGACTCAAGATCTCTTTCTCAAGAAGATCTCAAGTCAACTAAACACAAACTAGTGTTTGCAACCACTAATTCATCAATTAAACGTGAAGTTAGCCCAAATATCAAACACCCATAGTTAATGTAGCCCTAAAAGACAAGACCCATCAATTACCCACACTAGGGTTGAGTCACCGCCATAGCTTATGGGTTTAGCTACTCATAATTAAGAAAAAAAGTAAGAAATAGATAAGGAACAACTCATATTAATTAATTACTAAGATAAACAAGAAGATTCAATGTTGAAATATAGATAAAATTGCCCAAAATAGATAATATATTTGAACCCATGAGCGCATCTCTTAGCTAAAACTATCTGATGACCTAAAAATGGGAAAAGAAGCTATTTATACTAAGCTGAAATATCTGGACAAAAATACCCCTGCGGGGCTAGTACGGACCGCACAAAATCACGTGCGGCCGCACTAAGGCTCTAGACTTGAAAATCGAACTCTCTGAACTAGGGCATTGCAGACCGCACAGGATGGACTGCGGCCGCGATGGCCTCTAATGCGGTCCGCATGAAATGAAGCGCGGACCGTATTGGCTTCAATCTCAAAAATAGCAACTCTCTGATCCTTGGTTGTGCGGACCGCACTAAATCGAGTGCGGCCGCAGTAACTTCAATGCGGACCGCATTAAATCCCATGTGGCCACATCGCCCGATTTGCCTGAGTTGCATACTCTCTGAACCTCATTTGTGCTGACTGCACAGAATTGTGTGCGGCCACACTGGCCTTGTTTTGCCTGAACTTTGTCTTGCCTTGATACTTGTGCAAGTTTCACTCCTTTTTGAGCTGATCTTTGACATCTTGTCACTTTGATCAAACTTGCAATCAAGCACAACTTGTGAGCCTTTGGGACTATTTTGTACACATTTCTATTAAAAACTTAAGCAAGAAGGAGTATAAAATGTAGCAAAATCCCTAGTTATCAACTCCCCCAAACTTAAGCTTTTGCTTGTCCTCAAGCAAACAAAATAAGACCCACCCCTCATGTAAAAATCCTAGAAAATTTAGCTGTCCTAAAGTAACCTCATCTAGCATCAATTGGGACTAACCATTGCCCTCAATACAAATGAATCATTAACAACATTTACTCCTTGAAACACCATGGATTAAGTGCGATACAAGAGCATCACGAGTTGACTCAACACATCAAAGAACTCTTTTTATTACTTTGTTCATTGTGGAACCCAAACTCATACATCCTCAACTCTCCCTAAGCAAGCTTCACCTTTAAAATAGTGGCAGTCAGAACGAGGTTAATGGAAAATCACTCATCTCTCTCAAGGAAAAGTCACGAGTCCGGCTCTAAGTACCATATGCTTGCCCCTAATGTGAGTCACCACTAATGTAAGTTTCATTCAACTCAAGATCATATAGGGCTTTTGTGGAGACATAGTGAAGGCTTTTGGTTTAGGGTAGGTAATGATTGGTCTAAGTAGGTTCCATCTTCCCTTAAGCACTTCTTTTGTTTCATTTGGCACACATTCCCTTGACTCTTTGAGTTATTTCACTTCTTTCTAAGGTGTTAGAGAGATACACTGTCATTCTTTCTTATACATTTTAAACCTTTTCTCCTTTTTCAACTTTCCACACTGTCACACCTCCTTTTTACCTACACCCCGTGAAGGGATATGGTATAAGGGAGTTTTTTTTCTATTTAGGTGGCAATCGAAACGGGATTAATTATTAAAAGATTCAGAGTCGCCACTTGGGATAATTTTATAGTGTCCCAAGTCACCGGTTCAAATCCCGAATCGAGGAAAAGGTTGACTCTGTGTTACAGTCTGTGAACCAGAAATCTGAGTAAGGAATTCTGTTAACCCGGGAGAAGGGGTGAGGCATTCCCGAGTTCCGTGGTTCTAGCACGGTCGCTTAACTGTTATATTCAACTTAATTATCTTATTTTAAACAATTATGAACCTATGTGCAAATTTTAGCTGTTAGCCACTTTTATTCCATTTGAAGTAGATTGAACGTCGTTTAAAACATGTCTTTGGATCGCGCCACATGAAATGCACCCGTAATCTGGAACACATTTTATTCAACATTTTAGGATTTGGATTTGGGTCACATGAAATGCGCACCCAAGTTTAGGAAGGTAATATTATTATGATACGCGCCTAAAGCAATTGCGCGTTTGGTAACTTTGCCAGGGCCATAGAAATCTCACTAAATGGCACACCTCGAATTCTAAGGATTAAATCAAAATTAATTAGACAAGGGCCGTGCGTTTATCATTTCTGTTCGGCGTGGCACGCTTCAAATTATTCTAGCCAAACGGTTTTTCAAGCTAATCCATGAGGGTCATATACTACTTGTGTTATAAGGGATGACTCGCCCCAATTATTGATAAAAGCCTAATTAATCTAAACGCCAAGTGTAGTCAAAGGTTTCTCTAAAGACTTACAAAATAGGGTCGGTTATTTAGGCAAATGGGTTTAACCCAAACCCAAATAAGCTGATGGATTAATGAATAAAGGGCCGCACAATTTGGGCCCATGCGCGAGCCCAAGCCTTTGGGGAGACAGGGCATCAGCGGAAAGGGGGGGGTTCTAGATCGAATCCCTCAGGCACCCCAGCAGCGTCTGAAAAATATCACTGGGTACAACGTGAGCCCAGATGGCTAGCAACGGAACACCCATATATATTCAATAAGCCTTCGACTATTCAATGCCTGATTATGTGCAGTTCAACAATAATTTAGTTTGCAAGTAATTGAAAGTCTGATTAAAATAACTAGCAGTAGGCAACTTACTTTCAGACCTCCAGATTAACTTACAATAAAGGCCTAAAGATTTAAAAAAAACAAATCAAGCCAATCTCGTTTAAGTAAAACTCCAACTACCAATTGATCATTTCACGATGAACTCAAACATACATCAACATAAAAGAATCCTAGTAACTCACAGCGAAAAACTAACCAAAATCCATAACAGACCAGTGTGAAATTAGCAATTACAAAACCTAAAGTCTTACTAGCATGAGTTTGAACTTATTCAAAGGCCAAAGTCCTTGAGCCAAACAGTGCTACAGGGCAGGTTTACAGTTTAAACAATTAAAATGAATATGATAAAGGGAAGGTCAAACTTTTCTACACATTCTGATAGTTTTCAACGACATGAGTGACATTTATGAACAAGACATAAGTATGGCTAAGCTTAGCACTGACTTACAGCACTGTAACAGTCCAGCAGTCCAACATCACTTATAACACATAGGTGCAAATCCAAAGTCTAAAAAGTAAATATACTATAAACTATATAACCAACTACTCAAAATGATTAACGAGAAAAATTTGCAGAAATCGCAAGAAGTCCAATAGCCTCTGCTCGAAGGAGCAAAACAGCCATTTCAGCTTGATTTTCATAAAACTTCTGGTCTACATTTACTCAGGGTTCAAATGTCTTTACATACCTGAAAATGTGAAGAAAACAACAACGAGTTAATCAAAGGTCCAGCAGCAGTAACAAACAGTAGAGTGGAACTCAAATCCGATGAAACAGTGTACCAAAACAGCTCAAACCCCAGAAAATACAATTCAGCAGACCAGATTACAGTGTCAAAAACACTTTCAACCAAGCAAACACCAAAAGCTAGCCGTAATGACTAAGTTTCAAACTATTTCTAAGCTCAAACAATCAGGAAAATCGATTCAGGAAGAAGAAGATTTCAGATTACAAAGCTAAAACTAATGAAACAGTATTTCCTGCAGAAGTTTCAGCTGTTTTTGTTTTCCGGAATTTTTTTTATTCTCTTTCAAGCCCCCAGACATCTGCCTTGAATGGCAAGAAAATGAGGCCTTTATAGGCAAGAAAACAGGGTAGCCTTAAGAGTTCATTTTTTTGCCCTTTGATCCCTTTTTAATTTTCCTTTTAGCTTAAACACCCCTAGTTTAATTTCTGCTTTTACAAAGTAGCCCCCTCCCCAGCTTCCCAAAAGCTTCCCAAATAGTTACACCCTAGATTCCGTAAACCAATTACCTAATTTACCCCTTAACCCTTTGAAAATTACTTCAGAAATCCAAACGGGTCAAATTGACCCAAGGATATAGACCAAATTAAATGGGCTATATTTGCGAGATGGGTCAACAACAGACTAAAGCCCAATTCGTACATTAACAACCCTAAACTCTATGAGCTTCTGAGAGACAGAACCATCCAAGTACTGGAACAATTTTTAAAACTAAGACCCTAAACTAAATTACTACTAACTGACACAAATAGAGGGAATTAACTGAACTGCTAGACGATTAACTAATTAAGAAAGGATCCTGAACTAATCATGCATGAATAACAAAACTTTGGAACAACTAAATAAAAACCCAGAAGAGGAGATGAAGCAGAAACACAAAAGAAAAGATAAACAAATAAACAAAACGGACAAAGAAGATACCTAACACCAGCCAGAAGCCGATTCGATAAACTTTGCAGGGCTTTTCAAATTCCTGATCGGAATAGCCCTTAATCATGTATTTTCATGTGAAAATATGCGAATAAAGTTTGTTACAGTTTGAAACCTTCAGCACACCCATTGATTTGGACTTTGGGATTTTAGGGTTCTTCTCTTTAGATTAAGATTCGAGAAGTTCTGGGCAGATTCGAAGGAAATTGGTCCAGGATTTAGAAAGAGGGGAGTGGGGGGTCATGGGGTGTTATTTTGGTGGCGTTTGGAGGTGGCGCCACCACCGTACGATGGTGGATTTAGGGGCGGCTTAGCTAGGGTTAAGCTTGGGGCATTCTGATAGACAAGGGTGTTTGGAACGATTAAATGAGGGGGGGTAGGGCATTAGCACATATATATATCAGGTAAGGGCTGAGTTGCGAACCGTTTGATCAACTAAGATCCACGGTCCATATCAACAAGAAGAAATGGGGTCGTTTGAATTAGTTGGGGGATTTGGACCGGGTGAGGCGTGTGTTTGGGCCAGGTACATGGGTGATTATGTTTGGGCTGGGGAAATCTGGGTTGGTTTTGGCCCAGATTTAAACCCTCTTATTTCTTTCTTTTCTCTTTTTTCAATTTCACAATTCTCTTTTTTTTTCAAAATTAAAATTAAAACCTAAATTAAATCCTAAACCAAATTATCCTACCACATTAAATTAATTAACCTTAATAATTTCTAATATAAAAAATTAAAAACCAATTAAAGGAAAAAATACCAAAATTCAAAAATTAAAATTAAAAGTGCAAAATAAACATTTTTGTGATTTTTTTACTATTTTTTATAAAATAATTTGCCAATTAATCCCTAAAATGTAAAATTAAATCCTAAATGCAAATGCAACATATATTTTTTTTTTGTAATTTTCATTAATTAAATAAAATAAAAATGCACAGTCAAATGCAAACAATTACCGGAAAATGCCACGAAAATCTCCAAAATTGCAAATACTGAAAGAAATTGTTTTGTTTTGAATTTATGGGAGTAATTCATATAGGGCAAAGATCACGTGCTCACAGCTGCCCCTCTTTTCTCGGAAACACGAAGAGTTTTCGTGCAAAGATAAAGTGAGCGGATACGAGCGATTTTTGCCCTTTTGAATACTCTGTGGGAAGAATTTTTGAAAGATTTGACCGCACCCTGCTTCCGAGGTTGCCTACATATCCTTGTCTAAAAGTAATCAGGTCATTGTAGTTCGGGAATGTTTGGTAGCTGGGACTACCGGCGCTGATGCTACTGCTTACTGAACCCCCTTATTACACCATGTCAACATAAAACAAGAAGCTAGACTAGACTATGGTCTATGGATTACAAAAGTCCCATCTAGATCTTCAACTTGATCTTGTGTTTCTCGTTGCCTTATTGTCCTCCATTCTCCCGGAGACATCCATTTGTTGCCACCTTAAATTGTAAACTAAGATGTTTTCCCATTCTTCAGGTGGGGCTTGACTGCTGAACTTGATATGTATTCTCATGCTATCCAGGCGGGCTCCTGACTTCAAAACGTGAATGTATTCTCATGCTATCCAGGCGGGCTCCTGACTGCTGACTTGAAATGCATTCCCTGCTCTTTAGGAGGGCTCCTGACTTCAAAATAAACAAAGCAAAGAATTTGAAAGCTAAAACTTAAATGGTACTCCCTTGTTCTCCAGGCGGGCTCCTGACTGCTGTGCTTGAATGTATTCCCTACTCTCCAGGCGGGCTCCTGACTGTTGCATTTGAAAGTATTCCCTACTCTCCAGGCGGGCTCCTGACTACAACTTGAAATGTACTCCCTGTTCTCCAGGCGGGCTCCTGACTTCTGACTGGAAATGTATTCCCTTGTTCTCTAGGCGGGCTCCTGACTTCATAATAGACAAAACAAGGAATTTGAAAGCTAAAATTTAAACTGTACTCCCTTTTTCTCTAGGCGGGCTCCTGATTGTTGTGCTTGAAAGTATTCCCTGCTCTCCAGGCGGGCTCCTAACTTCAACTTGAAATGTATTCCCTTGTTCTCCAGGCGGGCTCCTGACTTCAAAATGAACAAAGCAAAGAATTTGAAAGCTAAAACATCAATTGTACTCCCTTGTTCTCCAGGCGGGATCCTGATTGCTGACTTGAAAGTATTCCATGCTCTCCAGGCGCTCTCCTGACTTCAACAAAACATACAAAAACAAAGAAAATTTTCTGCCCCAGTTTGGCGGCTGGGGACAGATGTGATTGTAAAACTAAATCATGTTACCGAGTGTTACTAAGGATTTGAAAGCTAGGTCCCATTATTCAGGGGGGTTCTGACAACTCTTAACTAAACGGCAATTTAAAATCTAAGTTATATCTTTTACAGGTGTGACTTCTGCTAAATCTTGCTATCTAAGAGGATCTTTAAACTACTCCCCATTATCCAGGAGGGTCCTCAAAATTAAAGGTCAAATTTTATCTTAAGGGTGACAACTTTCATGGCTGAATTATACTACCCTAGAGCGGAGTTTACGCTAAATGTTATTATCTGATTGAAATTTTAAAGCTAAGTCTCATTATTTAGGAGGGTCCTGGAAACTCCCAATTGGATCCTATCTCGAACATGCAAACTCCTAAACCAGTTTATATTCCTTTGGGATGCATTTATACTAGATTATGCTATTTCTGAACTTTAACTAGGTCCAATTTTCCAGGAGGGTCCTGAAAATCAAAAATCAAACCTGTTTGGTGACTGCCTTTCTCCGTGGAGGGTTTCTCCGAAACAACCAAGATTTCCTGCCCCTATTTCAATCAAACAAAAATCTTGTCAGTTTAAAATGTGGTGGTTGGTTTGTGGCCTTGACTTTGAGGGCGATTGCTCCTTCACTTCCTATGATAACTGATTTCCCATTGAGGACCTTGCTTGCTTATAGACTAACCACCTTCTTTGTCATCCTTATCACAGAAAATACCCCTTCTCCATTCAAACCCAATTCCTTCTATCTGTTGCACTGCTCATGAACTAATATTTACCAACCTTTGTGTTTTACCAAAAATACCTTTGATCCGTCTACCTAACACCCTCGATCTGTTGCATCGTGCTCTTGTGTTGACATGTACTGCACCTTTGTGTTTCTTATGAATTCCAAAGCACGTTAATTTCCATCCACTTAGTGCGCATGCTGTTCTTTCCTATCTTAAATCACTGGCCTTGGCCTTGAAGTCTATTGTTCCCTCACTTGTCACGATAACTTTGATTTCTGCTTGGAAGACCTCGCTTGTCACTGGTTAACCACTTTCTTTGTTGATCTTATCACAGAGAATACCTTTGACCCGTTCACCCAACATCCTCTATCTGTTGCACTGTTCACGAATTGAAACATACCTAACCTTTGTATTTCTCATGGACCCCCAAAGCATGTTGATTTCTACCAACTCAGTGCGTTTGTTGTTCTTTCCTGACTTATGACACTGATGTGCTAGCCAGATCCCGTTTTGTGCAATTGGAAAGCTGGTGGCAAATTTTGAAATCATTTCTCACTTGTTCTAACCAAACAGAATCAGAAAGAGGAAGTAAACAAGACACAAGGAACAGAGTAAAGGACAAGGGAAAGAGATGATTCCTAACAAGAAAACTACAAAGTAGAAACCTATCAGATGTGGATACCAACTCTAATGACCCTGACATGCACATGTGGCCTATTCTGTTAAGCAAGCTTGATGTTTAACTCTTGTTATACCTCTAAACCGTGAAAATGGGCTTCAATGCTTCGATCATCCAATCTGATTCACAATCCTTATTCGACTTGTAGTGCCCGAAGGGTTTTCACCATCAAGCCTCTCTCACTTTGTTCTTTCTCTCAACTTACTGTCGCCTTACGGTGCCCGTGAGGGTTTTCACCAATAAGACTCTCTCATTTTTGACTTCTCTCAGCTCTCGTCGCCTTACTGTGCCCGTGAGGGTTTTCACCAATAAGACTCTCTCATTTCATTATTTTTCTGCTTGGACCAGAGTGTTGCCCCTGATATGAATCACCTCTCCTTGCTCGACTTGGCATCTCTTGAAGACTGATCGGAAGGTCTTTTTTGGACCGTAACGTGGGCTTTTGGATAGGGTTAAAAAGAAAGGATATCAAAGGCTCGAAAAAATTCACATGGGTTCAAAATTACAACTTTCAGAATCAGATTTCTTACAACAACCACAACTTCTGCCTCAATTTCTTGCTTGAGGACTTTTGGATTCTTATTTTGATGGGACCGAACCGTGAGGCTGCCTACGTATCCTTAAAAGGAATCAGGTCGAACGTAGTTCATGTCATAGGAATTGCTCTGTTATTGTGACTTTTCTTTTCTCTTCTTTTTCCTCTTTTTTTTTTTAATTTTCATCTTTTCTTCTCTCCCTTTTCGTTCTTTTCTTTTCTCCTTTTCCTTTACTTATCTTTCACGCTTGTGTTTCTAATCTTTGCTACTGATTTCGAAAGAGGGGTATGAAAGAAAATAAATAAGGCTCAAAGGGGTAACGAAGGATAAGGTGTTTAGATAGCAGAACAAAATGCCTTCGTCATTCCAATCTTCAAAACATGCCAAGTACAAACAACACAATTAAACAAACCAAGGAAGACATTCGTAACATCTTTTGATTGCGCCAGACTTGATGACCATATCCACATATTCGCCTTCTATATCTGTTACATACAAAGCACCATTGGACAACACTCCCACTCTCATTACCACGAACGACCCCTACAAATTTGGGGCAAACTTGCCGTTATCTTCACCTGATGTAGCATGATGCATTTTAATAGTGTATTTTTATGTTCTATCTGCCCCAGTTTCACACAAGGACTTGAAGTGATCTCAAAATGCCTTTACTTATTTCTCTCAAATGTCCCTATCATCTTCAAAATTGTTCCATTGCTTCATAACTAAACTGATTTTAAAACCAGGCCTACAATTTTGCATGCATGTCATGTCACTAGAACCAGCATTAGACAAAAGACAAAATGAAAGGATAGAAAAGAACTAAACAAAAAAAATGACTGGAAATAACAAAAGACAGGACATTGCATTAGACATACGGTAAAACGGTTTGAATAACAAAACAAGTAAAACAAACTGGGATACAACCCTAGAACAAACCTAGACAATACTAAATGAGATACTACGACTAAAGGAACTAGACAAAATAAAAGGATAGAAGGGTTTGAGTCACAAGACAATATCCGGATTACAACCCTGAAATAACCCGGACAACAGAAATGACAACAAACTAAGCCACCAAAGCTCCTCCCTGGCTCACTAAGAAAAGAGCATCTTTCCAATCCTCAAACTCAACATCTTAGCTACTGACTTCTGCATCAACAATACTAGGAACTTCTTAAGTCTTCATCACATTGTTCTTGACAAATTGCTTTTGGGATCCTTTCGCTGGCTCGTTCTTAAGATCAACTTCTGACAGTGCTGAAAGCTTAGTAGCACGTGAGCCTCCGAGGCTCCCAGAAGAATTCTCACATTACTTTTCAAAATAAATCATACCCACCATATGTGTCTCATTATGCACAGGTGATGGACTTTCGCTGGTGTCTGATGCATCTGAATTTTGCACGACAATGTCGCCAGCATCAATAAGCTTCTGAATTGCATTCTTCAGATTCCAACACTTCTCTATGTCATGCCCCGGGGCATCTGAGCAATATTCTCACCTTAGAGAAAAATCAAACTTCTTTGATAGAGGGTTCGACATTTTTATATGAATCGGCTTCAACATGTCCAATTTCTTCAACCTTTGGAACAACCTAGCATATAATACTCCCAATGAGGTGAAAGCCTTTTCTTTTTTCAGCAACCTCTAATTCTTAAATGCTTGGTTGGGCCGGAAACCTGATCCAGGGAGTTTTCGGTAGGCTCGTGGGGGTGGATAGGCATTTTGTGGAGCTGGGTACTGGGAGAGTGATGCACGATTTTGGAAGTTCCATGGAGAGAAGTGGCATTGGGGAGGATCATCTGGCGCACAAGGATATCCACGGGGACGATGTCGAGGCTGGAAGTGTTGATCAGGAAAGCCCATCGGATCATCTTTTCTGTTTCTCTTTCTTCCACCCAAGCTTACTGGGATGTTCTGAATGTCTTTCGAACAACTCATGATTTTGCCTGATTTGATTCCCTCTTCTACCATCTCCCCCATTTTTAATACATCATTGAAAGTCTTTCCCAAGGCCTGGATCAAATGACTGAAGTAGGTGGGCCCTGGGCTTTTAAGAAGAGCTCAACCATTTCTTCTTCTGCAATCGGGGTATTGACTCGAGCAGCCTGCTCCCTCCATCTGAGTCCAAATTCTCTAAAGTTTTCCTCAGGCTTCTTTTCCATTCTAGATATGGAGGAGCAGTTTGGGGTAGCGCCTGATCTGTACTAAAAGTATCGAACAAAATCTTGAGCCATGTCACCCAATGTAGGCCACTTACCAACATCTTGACGAATATACCAGTCCAAAGCTGCCCCAGTCAGGCTCTCACTGAAGTAAGCCATCAACAAATCATCTTTCTCGCCAACACTTCTCATTTCACTACAATAATCCCTCAAATGGGCTACCAGATCCCCACACCCATCATACAAGTTAAACTTTGGCACTTTAAACCCCGCAGGCAAATGAACGTCGGGGAACATAGACAATTCTTTGTAAGACATGCTACTCTGGTCTCCCATTCCTTGCTTGTTCTTTAATGACTGTTCTATGCCTTTCAGACTCCTGGGTATCCCATCTCGCCCTTTTCGTCCTGTGAACTTTTCATTTTCAACATGAGGCTCATCCCGTAGGCCTTGCTTGTATGAGTTGGGAGCCTTGTGGGCAACCTCTGAGGGGTAATATTGGGCATCGTGGGCTTTGAGTGGGTGTTCATTGTTGGGGATGGTGGATAAGTCATGAGGGTAATTTTTGGGAAAGGTAATTGGAAGAAGAGTGATGAAGCTACTAGGGTGGTTGGGAAAGCCATGATAAGTGGGTGGATCTGGAGAGTATGGGAGATCATCTGGCACTGTGTCCGGAGTTTGGGTAAAGGTAGCATTTAGGAAGCTAGGAGGTTGCGGGGGTAGTGCCTTTAAAGTCATCCAAGCATGATACATGTCCGCCATGTGTTGTCTTAACATCTTTACCTCTTCAACCAACCCATTGTCATGTTCAACCAACTGCTTTCGAGCGCCGGTATCAACCAACTCAGTTCTGTTGTTGTCTGCCATTGCCTTTGACTTTATGTTGTAGAGAAGAGGTACCCCTTTAAAACCACAAACCAACCACCCTTCTGCTATGAATATAACAAAAATGAAGTCATCACGTTAGCGTTAGGGCATTTAACATAAGATAATCTCACTTTATGTGCAATGCACCTAACCATAGTTATCGGTTCTAAAATGACTTCGAGGGCACAAAGGTCAATTGACATCATCCCAATTTGTTCATTTCAACCTCTCTTTTCTTTGTTTTTCTAGCACTTGTTGGCTTGCCCATTTCCATTCATTTCTTCTTTTTTTTAATCATCACTCTTTCTTTCTCTCATATCTCACATCCCACAATTTCACCATCTTTTTTTGCTCTCTTTTTTTCTTTTTGTTTCCTTTTCTTTTAATAAATAAAAAATGATTCGATCGAACTCTGTGTAGGTTTCCTACGTATCATGACCCTGCATGAATCAGATCTTTGCGTAGTTCTGGAAGATCGAGAGTAAGGCACATAAACTAACGTTTTCTTTTTCATTTTCTTCTTCTTTTTTACCTTTTTACCTTAGTGACTAATCCGATGAGAAAAGAGAAATAAAAGAAGAAAATCTTTTTTTGAATTTTCTAGACTGAATGCTCTATAACCTATTCTAAACTCAAGCTTAATGAAACAAATACTCTATTAAGGAAAATCCTAGAATAAAAAAACCCCTTTTTTTTATTCATTTGTTTATGAAGAAAATCTAAAGAATAAACCACAGAAAAATATTTTGAATTTTTATTTGATATCCTGACACAAGATTCCGAAACAAGCAATGAAAAAGATTAAAAAAAAGTATTTTTTTATTTCCATTTTGATTGCCTAAAAGAGAAACTCTGAAAATAAACCAAAGATAAAGTATGTTTTCATTTTTTTCTATGTACAATATCCTAAAGTTCTAATGAAAATAAAAAGATTTTTTTTTCATTTTTCCATTAGTTCCCCAAAGGAGAACCTCAAAAGAATTTTTTTTTATTTTTTGGAATTAATATCTTAGAGAAAACCTTTAAAGAGGTACTAAAAACAAATATTCTCTTTTTTTTGAATTTTTAGTACTAATATAGTAAAGGAAATATAAAAATTATTTTTATTTTAAGTCCTAGATATTAATTGCCTAAAGGAAAAACAACCTCAAAATTATTTTTTTCCATTTGTAGAATTAGTATTATAAAAAAAAATTTATAACGAAATATAAAATGCAACATCTTTTTTTTTTGATTCATTACACACCCTTTCAAATACAAAATAGAAAGTTCAATAATAATAATCATAGTAAAACTCGACATTACTATACAAAACTAAAAGGTAAAAGACGACATAAAATTAAAAAAAAAAAGACTCAAAACATAAAAATAAAAGAAAATCTTCTTTTAATCTACTCCTCATCCTGGCTAGATGTCCTGGGGCTCTGTCAAGCTCAAACTCCGATAAGTAAATCCACGCCTGTATGAAAAAATGAAAACCAAATAGGTTAAAGACCTAGAGCGTTATGTGAGACAATAACCTTTCCTGTTGGAAACGTGCAAGACATGATTTAGGCTATTTTTGCAAAATGACTTATTTGGCCAAAAGATGGCTAGAAGTGCAGAATTTTGGCTAAGACCCTGCAAAGCCAAGAACCTAAGATTTACTAGGAAGACCGGACCCTATGTGGGTTGCCTACGTATCACGCCCCGAAAGACGAGAATCAGGTATGCGTAGTTCGGACAGATTGGATACGGGCGAGAATAATAAAAAAATAACTGACATATAGAAAACACATTTTTTTCATTTTTTTTTTCGAAAAATGATGAAACATACAAAATCTTTTGGATTTTCTTTTTCTTTTTCTTCGACTTTTATTTTTATTTTTGAAAAATGATAAAAAGTGCAAAATCTTTTTGAAGTTTCCATGCTCCTTTTTTTTCCTTTATAAAATGTAACAAAAATATAATTGGGCCCTACTCGCTTCATCCTCACATTTCAGCCTCTCTTTTTTCTTTTTCTTTTTTCATTCACTCTCAATTATCATTGGTCCACCAAACGACCTTTTTACCCTTGAAAAAATGCAACATGTAGCACATAGGATGCACCAAGATGGTCTGTTATTTTGGGCAAACCTGTCCTAGACGGACCCAACCCATGTGTTGAGTCCCCTAAGTCAAATGCACATGATGCAAGCAAACATTCCTGCTAGGGATCCGGCATGAGGTCTTGTTATACTAGGTTCAAAACCTGCGTTTATTGTTCTAGACCTGGCTTACCCGAGAGGACAGCTCGAGCCGGGGGGGGGGCAGCGTACCGGGAATACAGAAGCTTTACCGGCTTTGCAACTTGTCCGAACCTCGTTCTAAATTTGGGATATGACTCTAACAGAAAAGAAGTCACACGAAGTGCACACTTCTTCATGATTTAGAAGACTCAGAGAGAGGAGTGATTTCGCAATAGTTTATACACATTTCACGGAATATCAAAGCATTAAAAGCAATCAATTAGCACATTAGGCCCAAATCATGTAACAAAATCAGATAATGGATAAAGCCAACTATAACAATTATTCTAAGCTCGAATTCTTGAACCCTGAACCAGAGATTTTGGGTTCGATTCCCCAGCAGAGTCGCCGGAGCTATCACACCTTCTTTTTTACTTACACCCCGTGAAGGGATATGGTATAAGGGAGTTTTTTCCAATTTAAGTGACAATCGAAACGGGATTAATTATTAAAAGATTCAGAGTTGCCACTTGGGATAATTTTATGGTGTCCCAAGTCACCGGTTCAAATCCCGAATCGAGGAAAAGGTTGACTCTGTATTACAGTCTGCGAACCAGAAATCCGAGTAAGGAATTCTGTTAACCCGGGAGAAGGGGTGAGGCATTCTCGAGTTCCGTGGTTCTATCACGGTCGCTTAACTATTATATTCAGCTTAATTATCTGATTTTAAACAATTATGAACCTATGTGCAAATTTTAGCTGTTAACCGCTTTTATTCCATTTGAAGCAGATTGAACGTCGTTTAAAACATGTCTTTGGATCGCTCCACATGAAATGCACCCGCAATCCGGAACACATTTTATTCAATGTTTTAGGATTTGGATTTGGGTCACATGAAATGCGCACCCAAGTTTAGGAAGGTAATATTATTATGATACGCGCCTAAAGCAACTGCGCATTTGGTAACTTTGCCAGGGCCATAGAAATCTTACTAAATGGCACGCCTCAAATTCTAAGGATTAAATCAAAATTAATTAGACAAGGGCCGTGCGTTTATCATTTTTGTTCGGCGTGGCACGCTTCGAATTATTCTAGCCAAACGGTTTTTCAAGCTAATCCATGAGGGTCATATACTACTTGTGTTATAAGGGATGACTCACCCCAATTATTGATAAGAGCTTAATTAATCAAAACGCCAAGTGTAGTCAAAGGTTTCTCTAAAGACTTACAAAATAGGGTCGGTTATTTAGGCAAATGGGTTTAACCCAAACCCAAATAAGCTGATGGATTAATGAATAAAGGGCCGCACAATTTGGGCCCAAGCGTGAGCCCAATCCTTTGGGGAGACAGGGCATCAGCGGAAAGGGGGGGTTCTAAATCGAATCCCTCAGGCACCCCAGCAACGTCTGAAAAATATCACTGGGTACAACGTGAGCCCAGATGGCTAGCAACGGAACACCCATATATATTCAATGAGCCTTCGACTATTCAATGCATGATTATGTGCAGTTTAACAATAATTTAGTTTGAAAGTAATTGAAAGTCGGATTAAAATAACTAGCAGTAGGCAACTTACTTTCAGACCTCCAGATTAACTTACAATAAAGGCCTGAAGGTTTAAAAAAACAAATCAAGCCAATCTCGTTTAAGTAAAACTCCAACTACCAATTGATCATTTCGCGATGAACTCAAACATACATCAACATCAAAGAATCCCAGTAACTCACAGCCAAAAACTAACCAAAATCCATAACAGACCAGTGTGAAATTAGCAATTACAAAACCTAAAGTCTTACTAGCATGAGTTTGAACTTATTCAAAGGCCAAAGTCCTTGAGCCAACCAGTGCTACAGGGCAGGTTTACAGTTTAAACAATTAAAATGAATATGATAAAGGGAAGGTCAAACTTTTCTACACATTCTGATAGTTTCCAAAGACATGAGTGACATTTATGAACAAGACATAAGTATGGCTAAACTTAGCACTGACTTACAGCACTGTAACAGTCCAGTAGTCCAACATCACTTATAACACATAGGTGCAAATCCAAAGTCTAAAAAGGAAATATACTATAAACTATATAACCAACTACTCATAATGATTAACAAGAAAAATTTGCAGAAATCGCAAGAAGTCCAATAGCCTCTGCTCGAAGGAGCAAAATAGCCATTTCAGCTTGATTTTCATAAAACTTCTGGTCTACATTTACTCAGGGTTCAAATGTCTTTACATACCTGAAAATGTGAAGAAAACAACAACGAGGTAATGAAAGGTCCAGCAGCAGTAACAAACAGCATAGTGGAACTCAAATCCGATGAAACAGTCCAAAACAGCTCAAACCCCAGAAAATACAATTCAGCAGACCAGATTACAGTGTCAAACACACTTTCAACCAAGCAAACACCAAAATCTAGCCTTAATGACTAAGTTTCAAACTATTTCTAAGCTCAAACAATCAGGAAAATCGATTCAGGAAGAAGAAGATTTCAGATTACAAAGCTAAAACCAATGAAACAGTATTTCCTGCAGAAGTTTCAGCTGTTTTTGTTTTCCGGAATTTTTTTTATTCTCTTTCAAGCCCCCAGACATCTGCCTTGAAAGGCAAGAAAATGAGGCCTTTATAGGCAAGAAAACAGGGCAGCCTTAAGAGTTCATTTTTTTGCCCTTTGATCCCTTTTTAATTTTCCTTTTAGCTTAAACACCCCTAGTTTAAATTCTGCTTTTACAAAGTAGCCCCCTCCCCAGCTTCTCAAAAGCTTCCCAAATAGTTACACCCTAGATTCCATAAACCAATTACCTAATTTACCCCTTAACCCTTTGAAAATTACTTCAGAAATCCAAAGGGGTCAAATTGACCCAAGGATATAGACCAAATTAAATGGGCTATATTTGCGAGATGGGTCAACAACAGACTAAAGCCCAATTCGTACATTAACAACCCTAAGCTCTATGAGCTTCTGAGAGACAAAACCATCCAAGTACTGGAACAATTTTTAAAACTAAGACCCTAAACTAAATTACTACTAACTGACACAAATAGAGGGAATTAAATGAACTACTAGACGATTAACTAATTAAGAAAGGATCCTGAACTAATCATGCATGAATAAAAAATCTTCGGAACAACTAAACAAAAACCCAGAAGAGGAGATGAAGCAGAAACACAAAAGAAAAGATAAACAAATAAATAAAACGGACAAAGAAGATACCTAACACCAGCCAGAAGCTGATTCGACAAACTTTGCAGGGATTTTCAAATTCCTGAAAGGAATAGCCCTTAATCGTGAATTTTCATGTGAAAATACGCGAATAAAGTCTGTTACAGTCTGAAACCTTCAGCACACCCGTTGATTTGGACTTTGGGATTTTAGGGTTCTTCTCTTCAGATCAATATTCGAGAAGTTCTGGGAAGATTCGAAGGAAATTGGTCCGGGATATAGAAAGAGGGAAGTGGGGGGTCATGGGGTGTTATTTTGGTGGCGTTTGGAGGTGGCGCTGCCACCGGACGATGGTGGATTTAGGGGCGGCTCAGCTAGGGTTAAGCTTGGGGCTTTCAAATAGACGGGGGTGTTTGGGACGATGAAATGAGGGGGGTAGGGCATTAGGACATATATATATCAGGTAAGGGCTGAGTTGCGAACCGTTTGATCAATTAAGATCAACGGTCCAGATCAACAAGAAGAAACAACGTCGTTTGAATTAGTTGGGGATTTGGACCGGGTGAGGCGTGGGTTTGGGCCGGGTACATGGGTGATTATGTTTGGGCTGGGGAAATCTGGGTCGTTTTTGGCCCAATGTTAAACCCTCTTATTTCTTTCTTTTCTCTTTTTTTTCAATTTCACAATTCTTTTTTTTTCCTTTTTTCCAAAATTAAAATTAAAACCTAAATTTAATCCTAAACCAAATTATCCTACCACATTAAATTAATTAACCCTAATAATTGCTACTACAAATAATTAAAAACCAATTAAAGGAAAAACTACCAAAATTCAAAAATTAAAATTAAAAGTGCAAAATAAACTATTTTTGTGATTTTTTTTACTATTTTTTATAAAATAATTTGTCAATTAATCCCTAAAATGTAAAATTAAATCCTAAATGAAAATGTAACATATATTGTTTTTGTAATTTTCATTAATTAAATAAAATAAAAATGCACAGACAAATGCAAACAATTACCAGAAAATGCCACGAAAATCCCCAAAATTGCAAATACTGAAAGAAATTGTTTTGTTTTGAATTTATGGGAGTAATTCATATAGGGAAAAAATCACGTGCTCACACACACCTTTCATTCTTTGCTTTTCTTGAATCCCTTTTTATTCTTTTTCACATTGAACATTCTTTTTGTCTTTTTGCTTTTCTTTCTTTTTCATTGCCTTTCGTTTTATTCATTTTTGTGTTTTTACCACTTTGTTGCAATCCTCGACTCTCCCCCCAAACTTAAACTTTTTCCATGTGCTAAAGGAAAGATCGGGTGCCAAGAAAGGGTCTCTTTTAGAACGGGTATAGGCTTGAATCATGGTTCTTGAAGAAAAAAGGTCTAAGGCTCAAAAGGATTGACTAGAGATCTTATCATTGGTAGGTTATGAAAGTGTTCAAGCTATCATTTAGACCAAGGAGAGTCTATAATCATGTCTCAAGTCAAAATTCACTTAGGATTTTGCCTCAACAAACATTCAGGGCAAGTTCTAGACCAATGGCTTGGGACTTGGACTTGTAATGCAATTTCTCGCCACACAAGCTATTGAATTGCTAAAGACACAGAGTCGGGGGCCCACAACGACCTTAAATAAGATTTGAGCACACAATGGTCCCGAAAAACCACTTGATGATTATTGTTCAACACAAGAGTCTCAGTCATGACTTTCACCATCCTAAACACAACAATTTGTTTTTGACCATAAGATCAAAGGTAAATCTGCTAGGCCCAAGTGAAGATTTGCTTGAGGCACCCTTAACCACTAACTACTAAAAGCAAAAAGAAAAACGGACTCAAACCATTATGAAGGTTGTCACGCCATCCATCATTGGAAAGAGCCACCCGGTTCACACAAACTCCACCTTTGGAAAGAACCGTGGCATTAAGAAAACCAAAGGCTTATTGCAAACTTTCAAAACACGAAGTTACAAACATAAATAAGAAGCTAAGAACGAAAAATTGCGGAAAGTAAAATGAATATATATAAGATGGGATTTGTCGAATATACAATAGATAGGATGAATATGTAAAAAGTAACATAACTTTATATATAGACCCAAAGTAAAATAAAAGTACGATAAATGTAACGAAATGTTAAAATTATATACAACCCAAAGATGAAAAATAAAGAAAACATAAAAACTGCCAAATATATACAATAATCCAAATCCAAAAAAGTAGGGCCTACCCCCTCAAATGAAAGCTGGCATTGTCCCCAATGCCAACTAAAATAAATAAGCACCAAAAAGAAAAGAGAAAAAGATATAGAGACTCCCTATGGCCTGTCTGCCTACATGGGCTCCTAAGTGGTCCCTAGTTCCTCATTGTGCTCGAGAACCTCTGACTGGTTCCCTATGGCCTACTGCTCTACTGTTGGGACCTGGGCCTGGACCTGGTCAGGCTCCTGAGGTACATCTTGTGTCAAACTGGAGGAGGCCTCCGGTGGGTCTGCCAACTGAATGACTGCATCGTCATCTCTGGGAATCATCCTCTTCCTCTTGGGAGGCCTCTAGGACTGTTCGGGCTGGGGATGGGCTGATGGTACTAGGTCTTGTAGCAATAAGTCCAAAGGCAGATGATCAGCCTTTATCCTGTCAACATCAACCCTCAACACCTTTACGGACTCCTTGGAAGCCCGCGTCTTCCTGAACGTCTGGTGCTCCTTATCATGCTCCTTAAGAGCATTGCTGTGTGAATCAACTGTATTTGTGAGCACCTTCTGAGTGTTGAGGATTTTCTTTTGGTTGGCTAGAATCTCCTTGAAGGCATCCTCTATGGACTGTGGGACCTGTGGAGGCGGAGGAGCCGACTGAGCCTCTACTGTGGTAGTGAGGATACACAACTTGGATGATGCTATCTGCATCCAATTGTTGATACTGAGAAGAGCCTGGCTTAGTCGGTGGGCAGTCACTGGATAAGCTCGGGAAGAGGCCATCTCCAGATCTTCTGAGGTGGGTGGGCCAGAAGGAATGTCTGTGGAGGTGGAGGAAGGCTGAGCAGGAGCCACTACCACAACTGGCTCTTCAGACTGGCCAGTTGGAGCAGTAGCTGTTCCATTAAAGTTTTTGGTCTTTGGGTTGTCATCCCCCTACATGCTGTACCAAAAGAATGGGGCCCTCGCTTTGACCTTGATATCAAATGGCCACTTTTCAACTTTGAGGTCCCTCAAGTACATAGTCAAGAAGCTGGAAAAAGAGTAGTTTCTGTCATGCTCATTGCCTACAAGTATGATTACCCGAGACATTACCTTCACGATATTAATCGGGTACCCCGCCATGATCGATGCCACCAAAACTGTGCGATGAAGAGAGAGGGAGTTGTCATGAGTAGTGGGGTCCAACCTGCTACACACAAATGTTTCCCACCCCTTGGCTTCGAAATTGAGACTTCTTTTCAAAATTTTCACTTCCGCATTTAGCCAATCGAGAGTGGTACCGGGGATTGCTAGATACTGTGCCAACCAGGGATGGACTTCCTCACCTAATTCCATCTTTGCCATAAACAGTTCCCTATCCTCCTCATCAAAGCCGAGGTAATCATTTATTGTTTTCCCGTCAAAAGGCACTTTCAGATTTCGCACCTTGGTCACTTTTGTGCCCTTTTTGATGTGGAAAACATTGGTATAGAATTCCTTGACCAGGTTGCATCCTCACAGTTGTTCAAGAAATACTCCCAGCCAACTCTCTCCCTAAACTACCTCCTCATATTGGGGTTGTGAGGCAGTAAATCCCTATCCATAAAACCCCTCTCTGGGATTAATTTCCTCACCGGCCACCATTCCTTAAACTTGTGATAAGCTACCTTACTGACAAATCGGTCTTGCCACACCTCCGGTTTCCTAGTTCTCGCAACCCCACCAACCTGAGGTTCACCCACTTCTCCTCCTACTTCCTCATCATCTCCTACTACACCCTCTCCGGATAATGAAGTTGTGGGAGAGGTGGAGTATTCATCCTCACCGCCTTCAACTGAGCCCTCGGACGACCCAGAAGATACATTTACTGATGCTTGGGTAGCGGGGGAAGTGGGAGGAGTGTCTCTTAGTTTGTTTCTTTCCAACCAGTAAGGGATGCACTCTAGGATTGAGTCTGAAGATATTTCCCGGGAGGGCTCGTACTCACTCCCAGACATGTCAATGGCCCTATCAGCAGCTTTAATCATCTTCCTTATGTTTTTAATTTTTGCCGGGCTTGAACAGTCAATCTTTCCATTTTCTGTTTCCCTCCCCGGGAGGATTATCATCTGCCTGGTTGTTTAGAGCATTTTCCCTTTTGTTTCACCATTGTCTGCAAACAAGTTTAGGTATGCTTTGTTAGTATCAGTGGATTCAATTAAGTTCACAGTTGTATAGGAATAAAGGTTGCAGATAGTTGCAGAAATCACACAGTGCGGACCGCACAAAATGGAGTGAGGTCGCACAGAGGCCAATGCGATCCGCACAGAATATCAATGCGGTCCGCACAGAGGTGGGTTCAGACTACCCACTCTCTGAACAATTGCTCTGCGGACCGCACAAAAAGGCAATGCGGTCCGCATTGAGGCACCGCGGACTGAACAAAATGCAATGCGGCCGCGGTCCTCAAAGATCAGCCTTCAGAACTTTCAGCAATATGATTCGCACAAAATGTTATTGTGGACCGTACAAGGGCACCGCGGACCGCACAAAATCGACCGCGATCCGCACTGGGTGCCCAGCTACAACACTGACTTAGGGTTTAAAATCATTTCCTTTTAAGTCCAATATTTCACCTTAGTAAGGTTCCTAAGTGATTGCCCATTGTTTTTAACCACCTAATTCTACTTTAATCAAAGAATTAATTACCCTAACCTAACCAATTGAAGAAACTACGGGAGGAACAAAATAAAAGCCCAGAAAAACAAAAAGTAAAGGAAAATAACAAAATTAAAGCAATTAAAAAAAATTTAAGTTACCAGATGTGAGATGAAATGAAGATTAATGATTCCAAGCAGTTAATTTCGAGTAAATGAGCGGATGAACAGTGATTTACAATTTCTGAGAGTCAAGAGTTCGAAAAGTGTAACAAGAGGGTCTCAGGCCCTATTTATAGAAAAGGACCTGGGGCCCAGTTTTACCAACCAGTTTTACAAAATGTAGTGAGGCCGCAGTGGCAAACTTCAGAGAGGTCGACATTTCACCCTCCACCAGTGTGGTTTGCACTGAATATAGTGCGTCCGCATTGACAACTTCAGAGACCTGAACACTTTTCCACTATGTCCTGCACTGCATCAACACAATCCTATTGCATCTCACAACCAGTTAATCCAAAAATCAATCCTATACTACAATGAAAATCAAATAAAAACAAGAAGAAAAACACATGAGTTCCCTCCCAAGAAGTGTCTGATTTAACGTCGCGGCACCACGCATGTTACCATCACATCATTTGAGATGAAGAAGTGTCATAATGTGGTTGTCATCAATTTTTCTCAAGTAGTGCTTGACCCTATGCCCATTCACTCTGAAAACTTCACCATTTTTGTTCTTTAAATCAAGAGTACCAAACGGGGTCACACACACCACTTCAAAAGGTCCACTCCATTTTGACTTGAACTTTCCCGAAAACAGACATAACCGGGAGTTGAACAAGGGAACCAAATCGCCCACTTTGAACTCCTTGCTATGAGCATATTTATCATGAAGGTACTTTATCTTGTCCTTGTACAAGGACGAAATAGAGTAGGCATGGAATCAGAATTCATCAAGTTCATTAAGCTACTCCACACGAAGATTAGCAATTGGAGTCTTGTAAGTAGTCCTATAAGCCCATAGAGCGTCATCTAACTTCGTTGACCAATTGATCCTATTTGCATTGACCATCTTTGACAATAAGCTTTTGATTTCCCTGTTGGAGACTTCAACTTGACCACTTGTTTGAGGATGATAGGGAGTAGAAACTTTGTGATTGACACTATACTTTGAAAGCAAAGTGTCAAAAGCTCTATTGCAAAAATGAGACCCCCCATCACTTATGATTGCACGAGGAGTGCCAAACCTTGTAAAAATGCTCTTTTTGAGAAATGCAACAACACTCTAGGCCTCATTGTTGGGCATCGCCACGGCTTCAACCCACTTTGAAACATAGTCCACCGCCACAAGAATGTATGTGTTCCCATACGAGCTAACAAACAGGCCCATAAAATCAATGCCTCATACATCAAAAACATCAACCTCAAGGATGGTATTGATAGGCATCTCATCTTTCTTCGAAATTCCTTCGAAATTCCACCCGCTCTTTGGCATTCATCGCATCTCTTCACAAAATCACCCGCATCTTTGAAAAAAGTTAGCCAATAAAACCCACAACTAAGAACTTTAGAAGCCGTCCTCGACCCGCCATGATGGCCACTATAGGGAGAGGAATGACAAGCCTCCAAGATACTCAATTGCTCTTCCTTTGGGACACACCTTCGGATCACACCATCCGTGCAGATCTTGAACAAGTATGGCTCATTCCAATAGAAATCCAAACTATCTCGCTTGTGCTTCTTCCTTGGTTAGAAGAGAGCTCACACAGGATTATACCAGTCACAAGGAAATTATCTACATCGGCAAACCATGGAATATCATTCATCGACACCGAAAGGAGTTGTTCGTTGGGAGATGAATCATTGATCTCTAGGCCGTCATGAGGCCTCCCCTACTCCTCCAAGCAAAATAAGTGGTCCGCCACTTGGTTCTCACTACACTTCCAGTCCACAATCTCCAAATCAAACTCTTGAAGTAATAAGACTCATCGTATCAGTCTAGCTTTGGAATCCTTCTTCATCATCAAGCACCAGAGTGCGGCATGGTCGGTATGAATAATAACCTTAGCACCCATAAGATACAGCTGGAATTTTTCCATTACGAACACAATAGCCAAAAGTTCTTTCTTGGTCACCGTGTAGTTCAATTGAGCATCATTCATTGTCTTGCTCGCATAGTACACCAGATGAGACATTTTGTTCACTCTTTGACCTAAAACCGCCCCAACCACAACATCGCTCGCATCACACATTAGCTCAAAGGGTAAGTGTTGCGACCAAAACACTCAAGCAAGTGTACGCGATCGACAAGTAATATAGTAGTAAGTAAAGTATCGTTCCCACGAGGAATTGTGATCAACTTATCAACTGATGTAGACTCAAACAATTATCAATTTATGCTATATTATTACAAAATATTTAAAGAATCAATTTACAACTTACTTAATAATTGCACAATAATTCAACACAAAATTACTACACCAATTTCACAATATGTTTATATCAATTTGGATAAATATATTCCCGGGTCATGGACTTGCTAGAAATTATGCTACTATTTTAGCTTAAAATGGATTTATTGAATTATCCGGATTGTTGATTATAGGGTTAATAATATTCATAAGAATATTTCGAGTTCTTATGCATCTATTCGAGTTAAACTAATACCTATATGTCTATGGTATTAATATTAGCAAGAATGCATTTACAACTCCTATTTTTCAACCAAACAAGGCAATTAAGTATATGTCTATCTTAATTGCGAATTCTTCACCTGATTCCCGAGATTCAAAACTTGTTCTATTTGATTCTATATGCAACCAAGAATTTTCTTTATCATGTTTAATTCAAGATTCATAAATAATATTTCACTGTTAGCTACGCAGTAAAATAATTAGAAGCAGAATCAAATAAACAACTCATAACGATAGATTCAAGATCTTCAATCTAAGCTTCAAATAACATAATTATCTAACATCCATGACCCAAGAATACTAGAGTTTTTAGCTACTCATAATCATACAAAAATCAACAATAAAAGTTTTAAACATAATATTAACAAACAAATAAAAGAAAGTTTAGAAGAACTCTTTAAATCCTCGCTTCAAGATTGTAATCCCCTTCTTTTCTTCACTTCAAGATTGAGTCTTCTCTTCACTTTCTCTCTCTAAAATTATTTCTTGCTCTTAAAAACTCTAAAAACTGATCTTCCAATAATGGAGCCTTTGCTTTTTGTAAATTGAGTGGGATTAAGGAGGAATTCCAATTTTACCCCCAAATAATTGATTTCCCGGACAAGACTAGTGCGGGAGCGCATGACCAGCGCATGACCCGCGCTAGTGAGGTTTCTTTCTGTCCAAAACAATTGAACAAGCGCGGGAGCGCATGACCCGCGCTAGTGGGGTTTTCTCTTGTTAAGATGTTGCTACTCAACTTTTCGTCATTTGACTCCATTTTTCACTTAATTACCATCATAAATCCTCATTTGTTTATTGTACTCTTGTGAGACATTAAATTCATGATTAGAGCCAATTTTTGCTTTATTTGAACATTTACAATAGTAAACCATCCTTAAGTTGAGCTAAAACATAGGCTATATTAAACAATTTAGCCTATTATCATCACCCCACACTTAGCTTATTGCTAGTCCTCGAGCAATCCACTATATTCTTTTTAGAGAATTCTTCACTTAACCATTTCCCCTCACGCATTACACCTAGAACATTGTACATATATTACGCCTAGCAGTGAACAATCCTAGCCTCAAAGTCAACTCTCAAGTGCCATGCAATATTTACACTTCCTCAAAGTAATCTACACAGAAATCAAGACTTGCTTCTCCATCACGATTCATATGCCCTCACAATTACATCAACAAAAACTGAGTTCAATCCAGCACATTCAATTCATATATTCACATATATCAAGGAAATCACTCACTCTTACAAAAGAGGTCACATGCATGCAATTGGTACCATAAGCTTGCCCTTAATGTAAATCTCTACTAATGTAGGCTGGCTTAATCCAAAATCAATTAGGACTTTTTCATGGTTGTAATGTGGGCTAAGGGACGGGTAGGATGTATTTAGGAATAGTGACTCAATCCCTAAGCACTTTAACATATCACACGAGCAATTTTCAGCATAAATTCTTCAACCCACTTCTCATTTATACACAATGTCATCCCACAAATACGCCCTTCTTCTTTAAGCACTCTATTAATTCATTCCCACTAGCTAGAGCAAAACACAATGTAATTTTTCTTGTCACTCAATTTCTGCTAGTGGTGTATTCGTTTAAAACATAAGTGCACCTTTCATCCTTTTATTGGTTCCACTCAAAAGCCACCCCACACTTATTTCCTTCTTACTTCTTTTAGCGCTCTTCTCACAATTAAAGTGCTTTAGGAGGTAAAAGGATCAAAACAATGTCAATTAAGAACAAAAGGGTATGGGCTTGTAATGCGGGTGCCAAACAAAAAGTCTGAAGGCTCAAAAGGGTTAACTAGGGACAAATTTTATTTTTAATAAGAAATTAAGCTCAAAAAGGTCAAAGAAAGCCTAACATCATTTTTCAAACCGAGCATCACCTCAAATTTCGCTTCAACTCACATACCGGGCAAGTTCTAGACACAAGTACAACACATGGACTACACAAATACTCACCACACATGGCATATGACTCATTCCAGATCAGCTCATCAAGACACTCCATTACGAGCATTCAATTCAGTACAAACATACAAATTAAGTCACTTTCAGTGAGATTCAACAATTAAGACTAAGCATTACACTATAGGGTCTATTGTGTTCAGGTGTGTCAACGTTATCGGTTCACTTTTCTATAGCTTATAACTCCTTATTTTAGTCTACAATAAAAAAATATATATAAAAACAGAAATTTAAAACTACCTATGCCCAGTTCAAGATAAACCCTTGGAAAAGAACCGCGGCTTAAAGAAAAACCAAGGGGGAATTCTTATACTACCTAAAAATACAAAAAATAAAAACAAAAATCTTTTTGTTGTTTTCTATGGGCTCAGTCCCTCAAGAATTCCTATCTAAAAGAATCCGTCATCGGGCCGCGCCAATATAACTACTAAAAAAAAATCTACTGAAAATGTTTAAGAACAGACAACAATAACTCCAACAATACTAAATCACCAAAACATTTAAAAACAAAAGTGAAATAGTCACGCAATCCCAAAACATTATATATTGTACCACACCACCAAAACATTCCAACAATCCAAAACAATTGAAACAACCTAAAAATCCATAATAATTACTACCATCCAAAACATTTAAGAACAGTTAAACATATGTTTAAGGGAATCCTACACCCCACACTTAAAGCGAGACATGTCCCCATGTCTTTCATTATAAACAAGAGATTAAGCAAAGATACTCCCCGAGGAGTCACTCTTGATCGGACACGGTTTCGGGATTCACGTTGCATGCCCGACCAATTACACGAAGCCAACCCGTGAGCCGGCTTTCCGTTTTCTTCTATTGAACTTGTATTTCATCAACAAGTCTCCCCAGAACTATCACTGATGTTTTAATTTCAGTGATTTCCTGCTCCATGCGGTCTATCCTTTGTCCCCGACCAGCCCTAGACGGTCCTGCTGCATCAAAAACATCACATCTTGTGGTTGTGATGGTTGTGCATCTTCTCCCATCTCCACATTTGTCAACTCCTTCTTGTTGCTCCTCTCCTTCCTCATCGTCACTGTCATCAGAATCAACAGCAACCAATTCAGCTGGATGTACAACTTCCTTACCTGTGGTGACCATTTTAGCCGTGAAAGGATTAACTTTAGCTAGTCGTCCATCTGCAGCAAGATTGTTTGGTACATTGGCTCGAAGGCACAGTAGGGTGACAAGATATGGGTAATACAACCCGTAGCGTTGAATTCTAACCCTCTGGAACATTTCTTTATGTATCAACAATGGTACATCAAACCATGCCCTATTCATGAAACACCATATTAAGCAAGCTCGAGGGATGTTTACTTCAGTCAAATTCTTGGAAGGCAAGAGACGGCTGTTGATGAAGTACAACCAACATTTGGCCTCGAACTTCAGGGCATTAGCCTGGAACTTGTTCCCATATTTATACCATTGGATATTTGCATCTGGGCGACAAATTATGTCGGTGAACGTGGACCATGGTATTAGCTTGTTGTTATATGCCTGGAATATATCTATGTAATCTTCCTCCACTGGGGGTAGCCTGTACACATCCCGAATTGTTTCTATAGATGCATTGACTTGTCGCTTTCGGACTGTAACATTGTAGTTATCATGTTCCGGAAGGTTGGCATAATATTCCCTCACTAGCATTACATTCGCCGTGATTGGCTCCTCGAAGAATATGTCAATCCCACTCCTCCTCAACTCGTTTGCTAGGTTTGGACAATTAATAGCCAAAGCATTTGCATCCATTGCTTGTTCAGGCACTATTGTTTTCTCCTCCTTTTTGTTAAATCTGTCCTGTGCCTTGGCTGACACAAACTTTTAACTGTTGAATGGCCTAGTATCAACTGATTTTCTGGGCCGTCCACCAACATTTGCTGTAGCTGGGCGTTCGGATGAGGAACTTGATATTGGGCGTTTACGAGGGGCCATGGTACCTGCAAGTAGTTTAGAGTTAGCCCTATTCACTTGGGTAACCAAACCGGGCTACTTAGACTTCACCACATAGTTGGTTACATCACTTCCTCCAAAGAGGCATTTTTTCAAACACATTGTGAACATGTTGAGTTTCAAGCTTTTTCCAACCCTATGTCACAATGTATTCACCATCAACCAACCCAATTACTACTTTACACCACCATATTCCTAATTTTTCACTTCCTCAACCCAACCAAACATCAAACATATGTTTAAATCTTCTATAAATGCTAAATTCTAATGTTAAATAAGAAAAATTTAAGAAACTATCCTAAAAATATACAATCTTGACAACCACATAATAATGTTACATAATAAAACTAAACAAGGAAACAATTGAAGACATTATACTAAATATATGCAAGGAAATTGAAAATCAAACAAAAAATAGAAAATTAAAACTATGTTCACACAAAAAAAACGAAATAATCTGAAAAATAAAAACAATTAACTAATAAGAAGAAGATGAAGAAGACATACCTTAGAGGAGATGGGGTATGGGGTGAATGAATAGGTGAGGAGATTTTATAAAGAAGAAGAAGTGGGGTGTTGATGAAGAAGAAGAAGAAGAATAAGAAGAGAAAGAGTAGGGCTTTTCGGTTTTGGGGGCGGGGGGGTATTATTAAGTTAAAGAAGTAAAAAAAAACTTTTAAAACGAAGTTACCTGTGACTAGCGCGGGTCGTGCGCTAGTCATGCGCTCCCGCACTAGTCCATTTGTCCTGAGGCAGTCTAAAACCTAATTAGTGCGGTTTATGCGCTAGTCATACGCTCCCGCGCTAATCACTAAAGGTCAGGCAGACTAAAACTTGATTAGCGCGGGTTATGCGCTAGCCATGCGCACCCGCGCTAATCACTAAACGTTTATCCCTTGTTTTTTTAAATATATAGCCTCTCAAGAAGGCCAAGTTATAATTCTCATTTACAAACTATATTTACACTACATTTGTGGGTTGCCTCCCATACATCGCCTGATTTAATGTCGCGGCACGACGCCATATTGCATTATACATCAATTAAATCTACTGAAGTTTTGTGACGTTGAATGTCACCACCCCAATAGTGTTTAATTCGTTTCCCATTTACCAAGAACGTGCCTGTTGAATTAATGTTTCGCAATTCAACTGTTCCATGAGGAGTTACACTTACTACAACAAAAGGGCTTGCTCAACGGGACTTAAGCTTTCCAGGAAAAAGCTTTAGCCTTGAGTTAAACAAGAGAACTTCTTGACCCGACTCAAACTCACGATGTTGGATGTGTTTGTCGTGCCACTTCTTGGTCTTTTCTTTATATAACTTGGCATTTTCATAAGCATGCAACCGAAACTCATCAAGTTCATTGAGTTGTAGCAGTCTTTTTTCTCCAGCTAAGTCCATATTCATATTTAGCTTTTTGATTGCCCAATAAGCTTTATGTTCTATCTCAACAGGCAAATGACATGCTTTTACATAAACCAACTTGTATGGAGAAGTACCTATTGGAGTCTTGTATGCAGTTCGGTAAGCCCACAATGCATCTTCTAACTTACCGGACTAATCTTTCATATTTGCGCTCACAGTTTTCTCCAAAATATGTTTTACCTCCCTGTTTGACACTTCAACTTGACCATTCATTTGAGGGTGATATGCAGTAGTAACCTTGTGTCTCACACCATATTTTGCTAGAATATTTTTCAACAATTTGTTGCAAAAGTGTGTTCCTCCATCACTTATCAACACCCTTGGAGTTCCAAAGCGTGTGAAAATGTGCTTCTTCACAAAACTTACCACTACATTCGCATCATTAGTAGGAAAAGCAATGGCCTCAACCCACTTAGACACATAATCCACTACAACCAAAATATATCTGTGCCCATTAGAATACGGAAATGGTCCCATGAAATCTATTCCCCAGACATTAAAGAGTTCTACTGCCAAAATATTTTGTAAAGGCATCTCGTGCTTCTTCGTGATCGTTCTGGTTCTTTAGCACCTGTCACAATTTTTAACAAAAGCATATGCATCTTTAAACAATTTTGGCCAGTAAAAACCTGATTGCAAAACCTTTTGTGCAGTTCTGTCTCCCCCATGATGACCTCTATAAAGAGAAGAATGACAGTCATGCAATATTGCATTCATCTCCTCCTCATGGACACACCTTCTTACCAATTGATCTGCGCATTGCTTGTATAGAAAAGGCTCGTCCCACATGTAAAATCTCACATCATGTAAGAACCTTCTTCTATGGTCAGCTGTGAATTCTGGTGGAGTCACCCCACTTGCAATGAAATTCACATAATCAGCATACCACGGGGTTTCATCCGAAGTGATGGCTAGCAAATGTTTGTCAGGGAATGTTTCTTTGATTGATTCTCCTTCAGTGACATGACCTCAATTTTCCAGCCTGGATAAATGATCTGCAACCTGATTCTCTATTCCTTTTCGATCTCAAATCTCCAAATCAAATTCCTGCAAAAGAAGAACCTATCGAATTAACCTTGGCTTGGCATCTTTCTTTGCAAATAAATACCGTATAGCTGAGTGATCTGTGTAAACTATGACTTTTGTCCCCACTAGATAGGATCTAAACTTATCAAATGCTCATACTACTACGAGCAATTCTTTTTCAGTAACAGTGTAATTCATTTGAGATGAATTAAGAGTTCTACTCGCAAAGTGAATGGAACAAAATATTTTCTCTTTCCGCTGCCCCAAAACAGCTCCAATGGCTATATCACTTGCATCACACATCAATTCAAATGGAAGTTTCCAATCTGGAGAAATGATAATCGGTGCAGTAACTAATCTTCGTTTCATCTCATCAAATGCTTTCAGACAAGCATCATCAAACTTGAAAGATGTATCTTTCTCAAGAAGCCTGCACAAAGGAGATGAGATTTTTGAAAAATCCTTGATGAAACGACGGTAAAAACCCGCATGGCCTAAGAAACTGCGAATGCCTCTAACTGATGTTGGTGGAGGTAATTTTTCAATTACTTCCACCTTTGCTTTATCCACCTGCAATCCATTATTGGACACTTTATGCCCTAAAACTATGCCTTCTCGTACCATGAAATGACATTTTTCCCAATTTAGTACCAAATTTGTTTCTTCACACCTAGCAAGGACTTTATCAAGATTCATTAAACATTCATCAAAAGAACATCCAAATACAGAAAAATCATCCATAAATACTTCCACAAATCTTTCAACCATATCAGTGAAAATAGCCATCATACACCTTTGAAAAGTCGCAGGTGCATTGCAAAGACCAAATGGCATTCTTTTAAATGCATATGTCCCATACGGACATGTAAATGTGGTCTTTTCTTGGTCTTCTGGGGCTATAACAATTTGATTATATCCCGAGTAGCCATCCAAAAAACAGTAGTATTCCTGCCCGGCTAATCTATCAAGCATTTGGTCAATAAAGGGAAGGGGAAAATGGTCTTTTCGGGTGGCATTATTCAATTTTCTATAATCTATGCAAATCCTCCACCCAGTAACAGTTCTAATAGGAATCAAATCATTATTTTCATTTGTCACTACGGTCATTCCTCCTTTCTTTGGAACACATTGGACTGGACTTACTCATTTGCTATCAGATATTGGAAATATAATACCTGCATCAAGCCATTTAATCACTTCTTTTCTTACCACCTCTTTCATGTTTGGGTTTAGGCAGCGTTGTTGTTCTATGCTTGGCTTGTGCCCTTCCTCCATGAGAATTTTATGCATGCAAAAAGTTAGACTAATACCTCTTATATCAGCCATTGTCCACCCAATTGCTCTTTTATGCTCACGTAGTACTCTTAACAATTTCTCCTCCTGCAATTCAGACAAATCAGCAGAAATAATAACAGGTAATTTTTCAGAACTACCCAAATAAGAATAATGAAGGTGAGAAGGTAAAGGCTTTAATTCCAATTTGGGAGCTTCTTCAACTGAGGGCTTCAGAGGAGGACCATCTGGCCTGTTCAAAGGTTCAAAGGGATTAAAACCTTTTATATATTCACACGTTGCATTCAAAGTATGTTTCATCTCCTCAACCTCATCATTAATCTCCAAACTTTCAAACAACAAAATTGCTTTTTCTAAAGAATCCTACAAATATACACTTGAGGTAACAAGTTGTTCATCAATCTCCATGACAGATATCATAGACAATTTTTTATACTGCCGAGGAAGTTGAATTGCTTTATATACATTAAAAATAGCTTCCTCGTTGTCAACTCTCATGATCATTTTTCCTTCTCTTAATTTAATTATAGCATCACCTGTATCCAAGAGAGGTCTTCCCAATATAATAGGAACTTTTTCATCGGCCTGAAAATCCAAGATAATGAAATCAGCTGGGAAAATAAATTTCCCAATTTTCAGTAGCACATCTTCTATGACCCCTTCCGGGTAAGCTATGGACCTGTCTGCTAGTTGCAACATCACTGTGGTGGGTTTTGGAGCTCTCAAACCCAATTGTTTGTACAAAGACAATGGCATCAAATTTATGTTTGCTCCCAAATCACAAAGTGCATGGCCTACATCAACATTGCCTATTCTCACATGGATAGTAAAGTTGTCAGGGTCCTTAAGCTTTTGAGGAAGCTTATTTTGGACCCTTGAAGTGCACTCTTCAGTAAGTGCAACTGTTTGAAATTCAGTTAGTCTCCTCTTGTTAGCCACAATGTCTTTTATGTATTTGGAATATTTTGGAATATCACGAATCGTATCTACCAACGGAATATTCAACTGAATCTGACTCAACATAGGGAGAAATTTGTTGAACATGCGATCATCATTCTTTTTCTGCAATCTTTGTGGAAAAGGTGGTGGTGGCCTTGGAACGTTCACAGGTGCTGAAATTGTATCATCTTTCCTTACTTCCTGTGTTGCTTTGGGAATCAATTCACCCTCAGGTACAGGCTTGTATTTTCTCTTCTTTGGAACTTCTTCTAATTCCCTTCCAGTTCTAAGTGTAATTGCACTAACTTGCGGATTTTTCTCTGTATCACTTGGAAGAGCACCTACAGGCCTAGTATTTTGATTTACAGCTAGTTGTCCCAATTGTCTTTCAAGATTTCTAAAATCAGTTCTGAGTTGTTGGTTGTCTTGCAACAATTTCTTCAACAGATCATTTGTGTTTTCTTCTACTTGCTGAGGTGGCCTTTGTGATTGATTAAAATTTCCTTGGGGTCTATATTGATTCTGATTTGATTGATTTCCATCATAAGAGAAATTAGGATGATTCCTCCAATTTGCATTGTAAGTGTTCGCTTATTATGCATGTTGGTTCATTGGTCCTCTGCTTTGTTGCCCCACATAATAAATAGATTCAGGATTCGTTGGGCACATGTCACTTGCGTGATTATCGCCACACATTTCACAACAAATCGACATTTGTTGAACCTGCTGCATTGGTTGTGATGGTCCCATTGTCATTCTGGTCATTTGATTTGCCAATTTTGCTAAATCTGCTCTCATGGCGGAAATGTCATCTAGCTCAAGTAACCCTACTTTCTGTTTCATTGCTCTCCTTGGTTCTCCTTCACCTTACCAATTATGATCATTAGCAGTAAAGTTATTCAGCAGAAGTTGTATTTCACTGTATGGTTTTGCCATGCAACTACCTCCACAAGCTGAATCAAGATTCATTTTGGAAGTTTTATCTAATCCATCAACAAAAGTATGGCCCAATACTTCATCAGTTTGACAATGATGAGGACAATCCCGAAGTAGTTTCTTGTATCTTTCCCAAGCTTGGCGAAGAGTTTCACCATCCCGTTGTTGAAACCCAAGAATCTGACTCCGCAAAAACTTTGTCTTTTTGGTGGGGAAAAACTTGATTAGGAATTTCTTTGCTAAATCATCCCAATTGTGGATTGAATTAGCTGGCTCTTTTTGCAACCATTCTCTAGCATCCCCCAATAATGAAAAGGGAAATAAGGTCAGCCTGACATAATCCTTGGAAACATTTGGATAATTGTAAGTATCCGTTATTTCCAAAAAATTTTGAATGTGCCTTTGTGGGTCTTCATCAGATAGACCAACATATTGCCCAGTGGACTGTATCAGCTGCACCATGTATTGTTTAAGCTCAAAATGCCCGGTGATTTCAGGCTTCACAATGGCCTGAGTCATATTAGCAAGGTTTGGCCTTGCTGCTTCTATCACCGCACGTTCTTGATTACCTGTCATCACTGTTGGCTGTGGTTGAACTTGAATGTCCAACTCTCTTTCTGTTCTGTTTCTATCTTCCCACTCCTTCCGTGTTCTATGAATTGTTCGTTCAATTTCAGGATCAAAAGGGAAGAGGTTGTTTGTGCTTCTACTCCTCCGCATTCAAGAGAAGATCCTGCGCAACACAAACAAAGTAGATGGAAAATTTAGGTTTCTATTAACAGCTAATAAAATCTTAAAACAGTCAAGTAGCTAATTTCAATTCCCCGGCAATGGCGCCAAAAACCTGTTGCGACCAAAACACTTACGCAAGTGTACGCGATCGACAAGTAATATAGTAGTAAGTAAAGTATCATTCCCACGAGGAATTGTGATCAACTTATCGACTGATGTAGACTCAAACAATTATCAATATATGCTATATTATTACAAAATATTTAAAGAATCAATTTACAACTTACTTAATAATTGCACAATAATTCAACACAAAATTACTACACCAATTTCACAATATGTTTATAACAATTTGGATAAATATATTCCCGGGTCATGGACTTGCTAGAAATTATGCTACTATTTTAGCTTAAAATGGATTTACTGAATTATCCGGATTGTTGATTATAGGGTTAATAATATTCATAAGAATCTTTCGAGTTCTTATGCATCTATTCGAGTTAAGCTAATACCTATATGTCTATGGTATTAATATTAGCAAGAATGCATTTACAACTCCGATTTTTCAACCAAACAAGGCAATTAAGTATATGTCTATCTTAATAGTGAAATCTTTCATCCGATGCCCAGGATTCAGATCTTGCTCTATTTGATTCTATATGCAATCAAGAATTTCCTTTTTCAAGTTTAACTCAATATTCGCAAATAATATTTCACTGTTAGCTACGCAGTAAAATAATTAGAAGCAGAATCAAATAAACAACCCATAACGATAGATTCAAGATCTTCAATCTAAGCTTCAAATAACATAATTATCTAACATCCATGACCCAAGAATACTAGAGTTTTTAGCTACTCATAATCATACAAAAATCAACAATAAAAGTTTTAAACATAATATTAACAAACAAATAGAAGAAAGTTTAGAAGAACTCTTTAAATCCTCGCTTCAAGATTGTAATCCCCTTCTTTTCTTCACTTCAAAATTGAGTCTTCTCTTCACTTTCTCTCTCTAAAATTATTTCTTGGTCATAAAAACTCTAAAAACTGATCTTCCAATAATGGAGTCTTTGCTTTTTGTAAATTGAGTGGGATTAAGGAGAAATTCCAATTTTACCCCCAAATAATTGATTTCCCGGACAGGACTAGCGCGAGAGCGCATGACCAGCGCATGACCCGCGCTACTGAGGTTTCTTTCTGTCCAAAACAATTGAACTAGCGCGGGAGCGCATGACCCGCGCTAGTGGGGTTTTCTCTTATTAAGATGTTGCTACTCAACTTTTCGTCATTTGACTCCATTTTTCACTTGATTACTATCATAAATCCTCATTTGTTTATTGAACTCCTGTGAGACATTAAAGTCATGATTAGAGCCAATTTTTGCTTTATTTGAACATTTACAATAGTAAATCATCCTTAAGTTGAGCTAAAACATAGGCTATATTAAACAATTTAGCCTATTATCAGTAAGCTCCAATTAGGCGTGGTAATGATAGGAGTGGTGGTCAACTTATGCTTGAGAAGTTCAAAGGCTTGCATACACTTTTCATCAAACACGAATTTAGAATCTTTTTACAACAACTAGCACATGGGATTCGTTACCTTGGAAAAGTCATTGATAAATCTTCGGTAGAACCCCGCATGCCAAGAAAACTTCGAACTCCTTGACAGCTGTGGGGGAGGAAGCCTTGAAATTACATCGATCTTTGCTTTATCTACCGCAATACCATGCTTCGAAATTTTATGCCCAAGAACTATTCCTTCTTCCACCATAAAGTGGCATTTCTCCCAATTGAGGACAAGATTAGTTTCTTCACAACGGGCCAAAACTCTATCAAGATTCTTCAAGCACTCATCAAATGAATCCCCCAAAACACTAAGGTCGTCCATGAACACCTCTAAAATGTCTTCCACCATATCAGTGAAAATAGCCATCATACACCGCTGAAATATAACTGGTGCATTACACAACACAAAAGGCATCCTAAAAAAGGCAAAAGTGTCATATGGACAAGTGAATGTGGTCTTCTCCTGATCTTCCGGAGCAATCAAGATTTGGTTGTACCTAGAATACCCATCCAAGAAACAGTAAAAGGCATGTCCAGCAAGTCGATCCAACATCTGATCAAGAAAAGGCAAAGGAAAGTGATCCTCGTGGGTCACTTTATTCAACTTGCGGTAGTCCATGCATACCCTCAAACCGGTAACAGTTCTTGTAGGAATCAATTCATTTTGTGAATTTGTAACCATGGTCATGCCACCCTTCTTCGGTACACATTGCACTGGTGAAGTCCAAGAGCTATCAAAGATGAGGTACACAACCCCGACATCCAACCACTTGATCACCTCCTTTTTTACAACTTCTTGCATTGCCTCGTTCAACCTCCTTTAATGCTCCAAGGAGGGCTTTGCATCATCTTCCAGAATAATCTTGTGTATAAAAAAGGCAGGGCTTATTCCCCAAATATCAGCTAAAGTCCATCCAATTTCCTTTTTCCACTTTTGAAGCACCACCAATGTGGCATCAACCTGCATGTTAGTAGGGTAAGAAGAAATAATAACTGTCAAAGTATAATTTGAGCCTAAGGCCTCATACCTGAGGTATGGAGGCAGCGGTTTCAATTCCAACACCGGAGGCTCCGCAATTAAAGGTTTTGTTGGTGGAGTCTTTCTATTCTCGATATCCAAAGATAATTTCTTAGGATCATAAGAGTAAGAGCCCATTCCATGTAAAGCATTCACGCACTCCACTCGGCTTGCATCCTCATTGACATCAAGATTCAACAATAAGACCTCCAATGGATCCTCCACATTGACCATTGCACTGGTGTCATCAATTATCACTGCTGTGACGAGGTCCACAAAAGAGCACACCTCGGTACTGTTGTGCTACTTCATTGATTTGCACACATGAAAGACCACCTTTTCATCACCCACCCGGAAGGTGAGTTCCCCTGCTTTCACATCAACTAAGGCCTTACCCGTATCTAGGAAACGTCTTCCCAATATGATAGGAACTTCATAGTCCACCTCGCAGTCCAAGATCAAAAATTCAGCTGGCAAGATAAATTTGTCCACCCAGACAAGCACATCATCAATAATACCGAATGGTCTCTTCATTGTTCTATCTGCCATTTGTAATCTCATGGAAGTCGGCCTTGGCTGCCCAATACCCAAAGTCTTGAAAACGGAATAGGGCATCAAATTGATACTAGCCCCCAAATTACATAGAGCTTTAGCAAAATCCGCACTCCCGATGGTGCAAGGAATGGTGAAAATACCGGGATCTTCAAGCTTCGGGGCCATTGAATGCACTATTGCACTAACTTGGTGAGTCATCTTTATAGTTTCATAGTCCATAGACCGCTTCATTGTTACCAAGTCCTTCATGAATTTAGCATAGCCCGGCATTTTTTCAAGAGCCTCCACCAAAGGCACATTGATGGATAAGCTCTTCATCATGTCAAAGAACTTTTTAAACTGATTTTCATTTTTCTGCTTCGCGAGCGTTTGAGGATAAGGCGGAGGTGGCCTTGGAAAAGGAGCCTTGGCTTTAGGCACAACCGACTTCAGCATGTCTATTATGTGTTCCCTAGACGGGTTCACATCATTTTGAGTTTCCACCTCGACATCTTGAATATCAATCCTCACTTCTTCATTCACATTTTCAACCATCAAAGGAACTTCATCTTCTTGCAACTCAACATCATCATCCACAACTTGCTTTTCTTTGGAGGCATACACATTGTCACACCTCCTTTTTTGCTACACCCCGGAAAGGTTATAAGGGAGTTTTTTCCAACTTAAAATGACAATCGAAACGGGATTCATTTATTATTAAAAATTCAGAATCGCCACTTGGCATAATTTATGGTGTACCAAGTCACCGGTTCAAATCCCGAATCGAGGAAAATATTGACTATGTTTTACAGTCCGCGAACACAAAAATCCAGGTAAGGAATTCTGTTAACCCGGGAGAAAGTGTTAGGCATTCCCGGGTTCCGTGGTTCTAGCACGGTCGCTCAACTATTATAATTGGACTACTATCTGATTTTAACACATGATTTAGCCTATGGTTCAATTTTAACTTATTAACCGCTCTTATTCATTTTTTAGGAAGATTGCAACGTCATTTAAAATATGTCTTGAACCACGTCACATAAATGCACCCGCGGTCGACGACACATTTTATTTAACGTTATTGTGATTTGGATTTGGGTCACATGAATGCACACCTAAGTTTAGGAAAGTAATTTTAAATTACGCGCCTAAAGCAACTATGCATTTATCAACTTTGCGAGGGCCATAGAAAATTCGCTAAATGGCATGCCTCGAATTCTAAGGATTTAAAATTAATTAAATGAGGGCCATGAGTTTTGAGGTTTTATTCTGGATGGAGTAGTATAAATTGATAAGTACAAAAGGCCTAAAGAAATGGGTTAGCTACATGTATATCACTGGAGCCTTTTGTTATAGCATACTACAATTCAGAAAGGTGGAGTTGACATTTATGTGAAAATAACAAAAGACAGGTGTCAGCTTTGGGTTCATCTCCATATCATCTTCAAAAGACCGACTTTCGTTTTCAAATTCTAGAAAGAAACTAACAAAATTTTATAACAAAATAATGAATCTTAAATGACCATATGAGCACAAAAAAAACCATGCTGAGAACTATTCGGATGAACCAGAAGGAACAAAACAAACATGGACATTCAAAAATATATTTTAAACTTGATTATAACAAAGAACACTTAAAGTAATTAATGTATTTAACACTATGCTAAAGAGAAAGTTGTAGTATCACCACTATAACTTCTACAATACCATTTTGAAGCAGATGAAGTTGAATCTTCACATGGTTAATTTAAGAAAATATGCAGCCAATAACATAAATTGAAGATAAGATCCTTCCACTAACGCAATCTATTTTTTTTACATCTTAATGTTGACAAATTGTTCAACTTCACATATTTATTTAAATTTCATAATATGAACATGGTGCTACATGGGCTTGAAATCTAAATGTAAACAAAACAATACCTGCTGGTTACAAGTCATGAGCCAAGAAAAATAAAAAAAAAGTAAAACTAATAAGGAAAAAAAACAAAAACAAGACAGAGTCATGAACATACTAAAATAACGTTAACATTTGCAAATCTCAATTCACTTAATCAAAGAAACATCATTCATGCGAACAGATCCAATACGAAAGAAACTTTATCAAAAGAACCAAATCAATTTGCTTCTGCTTCAATAAAGATGCTCCGACATTTTTTAACTCAAGAGCTTGAATTACATACCTACAAGAGAGTAAATTCAAATGAATAAAATCTGAAAGTTGTAGAGTCAATACAACAGCAACAATAAAATCTCTATCAACTCTTCTTCAAACCCAAGATTCAAGGCCCGAAATATTTAAAGAAACATTTAATGAAAATTTTCAACCTAAATTTCTCTCCTCCCCCTCTCTTCTTTTCTTCTTTTTTTCTTCTCAAATTTTCTCTTCTATTTATAGCAAAATTTTCGAGATTTTCAGATTTTTTTAAAAAAGTATTTTATTATTTTATTATTTTTTAATTAAAAGAAATCTCACTTACAAATTGCTTTTATTTTTTTTATAAAAAGAAATCCCACCTTTCTTTACTTTTATTTTTTAAATTACAACTTTAGTTACTTTTATCTTATTTAAAATCCCACTTTTTTTACTTTTTAAAAGAGAATTCCACTTATTTAACTTTTCTTAAATAAACAATCCACTTTCTTTTGCTTTTTTTTTTATAAAAATGCTACTTTCTTTTACTTTAAATTTTTTTTAATTTTCAGATACCTTTATATTTATTTTTTAATTCCAACTTTCTTTTACTTTTTATTTTTTTTAAATTTTCACAAAACTTTACTTTTATTTTTTTAATTTTCTACTTTCTTTTACTTTTTAAAAGAGAATTTCACCTACTTTTACTTTTATTTTTTTTATTCAATACTTCCCCTTTTCTTATTTTTTAAATCACTCCTGAAAATTAAAATAAATTAATATTTTTCGGAATTGTTTTATTATTTTAAAATAAAAATAAAAATAAAATAATATTAATAGTAATAATTCACCTTTTAAAATTTTGTATTTTTACCCTATAATAAAAAGTGTAACAAAGCTAAAAATTGTAGGTTAAAACCCCTAAAATATTTACATAGAAGAAGTGATAAAAAATTAAATATTGTCAAAAATTAGGTGCTCACAGCTGCCCCTCTTTGTTTGTAAACATGAAGAGTTTTCAAGCAAAAATAAGGTGAGCCATGTGACTAATTTTTGAACATATTTTTATTCAAAAGGGAAGAAATAAGGATAAGAGAAAAGAGAAAGGGTGCAATCGAGTCTTGGTTTTGGACAGCCTACATATCCCGGGTTATAGGGGAATCAGGTCGCGTGTAGTTCAAGAAGTTTTGGTAGCTGGTACTACCGAAGAGCTGTGATTTTGCTGTTATTGCTGCTGTTTCTGCTTACTGAACTCCTTATTACACCGTGACAAAATAAAAGAAGTCAGACTAAACTATGATATACGAATTACAAGAATCATATCTATATCTTCAAACTTGAACTTGCAGTTTCTGCTGCCCTACTGACTTGTACTCTCTGAGTGAGATTCCTTTGTTGCTGACTTGAATTACATTCTGAGATGCTTTCCCTTTGTTCTTCAAGTGGGCTCCTGATTGTTGTCTTCCTTTTAACCTTGCACTTCCTTTCGTTCTCCAGGTGGGCTCCTGATTACCAATACTTGCGCTGCTTTTTCTCGAAACTTGAACTGCTTCCCTGCGTTTTTCAGGTGGGTTCCTAATTGTTGAACTCCTTTGAACCTTGCTACTTCCCTTCGTTCTCCAGGTAGGCTCCTGATTGCCAATACTTGCACTGCTTTTACTCGAAACTTGAACTGCTTCCCTTCGTTCTCCAGGTGGGCTCCTGATTACCAACACTTGACTTGCTGCTTCCCTTCGTTCTTCAGGTGGGCTCCTGATTACCAATATTTGAATTGTATTCCCTTGCTCTCCAGGTGGGCGCCTGATTGCCAAAACTTGAATTGTATTCCCTTGCTCTCAAGGTGGGCGCCTGATTGCTGAAACATGAATTGTATTCCCTTGCTCTCCAGGTGGGCGCCTGATTGCTAAAAATTGACTTGCTTCTCCCTGTTCTCCAAGCAGGTCCTTGATTTCAACAAAAATAGAACTGTATTCCCTTGCTCTCCAGGTGGGCGCCTGATCGCCAAAACTTGAATTGTATTCCCTTGCTCTTCAGGTGGGCGCCTGATCGCCAAAACTTGAATTGTATTCCCTTGCTCTCTAGGTGGGCGCCTGATTGCCAAAACTTGAACTGTATTCCCTTGCTTTCCAGGTGGGCGCCTGATTGCTAAAACTTGAATTGTATTCCCTTGCTCTCCAGGTGGGCGCCTGATTGCCAAAACTTGAATTGTATTCCCTTGCTCTCCAGGTGGGCGCCTGATTGCCAAAACTTGAATTGTATTCCCCTGATTGCCAAAACTTGAACTGTATTCCCTTGTTCTCCAGGTGAGCGCCTGATTGCCAAAACTTGAATTGTATTCCATTGCTCTCCAGGTGGGCGCCTGATCGCCAAAAATTGAATTGCATTCCCTTGCTCTCCAGGTGGGCGCCTGATCGCCAAAACTTGAATTGTATTCCCTTGTTCTCCAGGTGGGCGCCTGATTTTCAAAACATGAACTATATTCCCTTGCTTTCCAGGTGGGCGCCTGATTGCTGAAACTTGAATTGTATTCCCTTTCTCTCCTGGTGGGCGCCTGATTGCTGAAACTTGAATTGTATTCCCTTGCTCTCCAGGTGGGCGCCTGATTGCCAAAACATGAATTGTATTCCCTTGCTCTCCAGGTGGGCGCCTGATTGCCAAAACTTGAATTGTTTTCCCTTGATCTCCAAGTGGGCGCCTGATTGCCAAAACTTGAATTGTATCTCATTGTTCTCCAGGTTGGGCTCCTGATTACTGAAACTTGAATTGTACTTCTTCCCTTCATTCTCCAGGCGGGCTCCTGATTACTGAAACTTGAATTGTATTCCCTTGCTCTCCAGGTGGGCTCCTAACTACTGAAACTTGAATTGTATTCCCTTGCTCTCCAGGTGGGCGCCTGACTGCTAAAACTTGAATTGTATTTCCTTGCTCTCCAGGTGGGCTCCTGATTGCATGACTTGAACTGTCTTCTTCTTGAAACTACTTTTCTTTGACTTGTCCTCCCTTGTTTCTCCAGGCGGGTTCCTGATTGCTTGGGTATGAACTGCTTTCTATTTTTTGAAACTACTGCTGTCCTTCCCTGCTCTTCAGATGGGCACCTGACTTCCACAAAATAGACAAAACAAAAGAAAATTTTCTGCCCCAGTTTGGTAGTCGGGCATATCCGTGAGTGTTAATTGAATTATGCTACCAAATATCTATAAGAATTTGAAAGGTAGATCCCATTATATAGGAAGGTCCTGAAAACTTATAGTAAAATGCTTGTTTCAAAGCTACATTATATCTTCTAAAGGTATGACTTCTGTTGAATCTTGTTATCTAAGACAGTCTTAAAACTCATCCCATTATCCAGGAGGGTCCTGAAAATCAAAATCAAGTTTTATCTTAAGAGTGACAATTTTAGGGCTAAATTATACTCTCTTACAGTAGAACTTACGCTAAATCTTATTATCTAATGAAATTCTTAAAGCTAGGTGTCATTATTCAGGAGGGTCCTAAAAGCTCCTAATTGAATCTTTTCTCAAACATGCCAACTTATATTTCTTTTGGGTACGACTTACGCTAGATCTTGCTACTCATGATTGTTTGAACTTTAAACTAGGTCCCATTTTCCAGGAGGGTCCTGAGAACTTTCCGATCAAACCTGCTTGGTACTTGCTCTTTCTTCACGTAGGATTTCTCCAAAACAAATGAAATTTTTTGCCCCTGTTTCAAATCAAAGAAAAATCTTGTCAGTTTAAAACGTGGTGGTTAGTTGTGGCATTCTTGTTGAAGGTGGTTCTTCCTTTGTCATGCTTTGCTTTGACTGGTTGCCTTGAGCCGGTCGAGAATTGTTTGACCTTCTGATTTATCTTTAACCCCAGTACCCTAGATGATCTGAGTGCTCTACACCCCAACTATTGTTTTTCATTTCTCACCTCTGCATCTCCCGCGACATTACTGAACCATTTCACCGATTTAACTTTTGCTTACACTCTATGTCCCACTTTTCATCACACTATCTCTGGCATGTCCTAGCCGCATTTTGCTTTGTGCAATTTTGAAACTGGTAGTAAACTTTGAAATTCCTTCTTATTTGTTGAAACAAGGATAACGTTGGAAGAGCTTTAGAGGAGTAAAATTAACAGCAATGAAATGCGACGATTTTGAGAATTAAGAATAAAGAAGAAAATCCAAATTTGGATGACTGTTGGAGAGAGAAAAAGAAACTTATCTGAGTTGAGTAACTGGCACCAATAATCATGGTATGCATTTTGGATTAATCAACCCAGACTATTTAACCAGTCACTTTTCCAATTGTTTTACTTTGTGCTCCAAGATCTCTGCAACCCGATATTTACTTTCCGCCAGCTTACAGACCTTGTTTGGCTTGCAGTGCCCTAAAGAGTTTTCACCGACAAACCTCTCTAATTTGTTCATTCCTCAATTCCTTGTCGCCTCATGGTGCCCGTGAAGGTTTTCACCAATAAGACTCTCTCATTTTTACTTTCTCTCAGCTTTCATCGCCTCATGATGCCCACGAGGGTTTTCACCAATAAGACTCTCTCATTTTTTTATTTCTCTTGCTTAAATCAGAGTGTTGCCCCTGATATGAATCCCCTTTACTTTCTTGACTTGGCATATCTCGAAGACTGATCGGGAGGTCTTTCTTTGGACAACAATGTGGGCTCTTTTGGATATGTTTGGAAAGAAAAGGGTATCAAAAAGGCTCAAAGCAACTTAAATGGGTCAAAATTACAACTTTTGGAATCTGATCTCTTACAACAATCACAACTTCTACCCCAGTTTCTTGCTTGGGGATTTTTTAATTTTATTTTGATATGATATGACCCAGCTGTGAGGCTACCTACGTATCCTTAACAGGAATCAGGTCAAATGTAGCTCACACCTGAATTTCTTTGTTTTCTTGTATTTTCTCTTTTCGCTTCTTTTCTTTTCTCTTTTTTTTCTTTTTCTTTTCTTTCTTTTCTCTCTTTTTCATTATTGATTCCAAAAGAGGGGTATGAAATAAAATAAATAAGGCTCAAAAGGGGAAACAAAGGGTAGAGTGTTTAGATAGCAGAACAAATTGTCTTCGTTATTCCAATCTTCGAAACAATGCCAAGTACAAACAATCAACAATTGTACCAAAGAAATCATACATAATATCTTTTGGCTGCATCAGAATTGATAGCCATGTCTACACATTTGCCTTCGATATCTGTTAGATACAAAGCACCATTGGACAATACTTTTGTTACAATGAACGATCCTTGCCAATTTGGGGCGAACTTGCCCTTCGCTTCGGCCTGGTGTGGAAGGATGCGCTTTAATACTTGTTGACCCACTTCAAACTTTCAGGAACGCACCTTTTTGTTGTACGCTCTCGCCATTCTCTTTTGATGTAACTGGCCATGACACACTGCTGCCAATATTTTTTCATCAATCAAACTCAACTACTCCAAACGGGTTTTGACCTACTCATCATTATCAATCTCAACCTCAGCGACAATCCGAAGGGACGGGATTTCAACTTCCACATGTATCACTGCTTCAGTGCCATATACCAACAAATAAGGAGTTGCACCTACTGAAGTACGGACAGTAGTGCGATAATCCAGCAACACAAAATGTAATTTTTCATGTCATTGCCTGGAACGTTCTACCATTTTCCGAAGTATCTTCTTTATGTTTTTGTTGGCTGCCTCGACTGCTCCATTCGCCTTGGCACGATATGGGGTGGAATTGCGATGTGTAATATTAAACTGCTGACATACATCTTTCATCAAATTACTGTTAAGATTAGCACCATTATCTGTGATGATCACCTTTGGGATTCCAAATCGACAGATGATGTTTGAGTAAACAAAATCAACCACTGCTTTCTTGGTTACAGACTTGAAAGTTTTAGCCTCAACCCACTTGGTGAAATAATCAATGGCTACCAGAATGAACCTGTGCCCGTTGGATGTTACTGTCTCAATTGGTCCAATGACATCCACGCCCCAAGCAACAAAAAGCCATGGTGCTGACATTATGTGCAATTCCGATGGTGGAGAATGAATCAAATCTCCGTATATCTGACATTGATGACTTTTGCACACAAAACTGATACAATCTCGCTCCATGGTGAGCCAATAATAACCTGCTCGGAGAATTTTCTTTGCCAACACATATCCTCTCATATGTGGTCCGCAGACTTCCGAATGTACTTCGGACATGACAGTCGTAGCTTGTCTAGCATCTATGCATCTTAACTATCCAAGGTATGGTGTTCTTTTATACAAAACTCCTCCACTGAAGAAAAATCCACTTGCCAACCGTCAAAATGTTCTCTTTTGATCCCCCATGTCTTGCACCGGATATACTCCCATTCTGATGTACTCCCTCATATCATGGAACCACGGTTCACCATCAAGTTCTTCTTCCACCATGTTACAGTAAGCATGCTGATCTCGGACTTGAATATGTAGAGGATCGATATAAGCTTTGTCCGGATGGTGCAACATTGATGCCAAGGTAGCCAAAGCATCGGCCACCTCATTATGGACCCTTGGAATATGCTTGAACTCTACTGATCGAAACTGTTGACAAAGACCATGCAAACATTGTCGGTATGGTATGAGCTTTAAATCCCGTGTTTCTCATTCTCCTTAAATCTGGTGCACCAGAAGATCTGAGTCTCCCAAGACCAAGACTTTTTGGACATCCATGTTTGCAGCTAGCCTTAAACCCAAAATGTATGCCTCGTACTCAGCCATATTGTTGGTACAATAGAAACGAAGCTGAGCCGTAACAGGATAGTGATGCCCTGTTTTAGAAATAAGCACAGCCCCTATTCCAACTCCTTATATGTTGGCAGCCCCATCAAAGAAAAGTTTCCAACCTGGTTTTTCAATCTGCTCCAATTCGTCGATATGCATCACCTCTTCATCGGGAAAATAAGTTCTCAATGGCTCGTACTCTTCATCGACCAGGTTCTCGGGCAAATGATCGGCCAATGCTTGGGCTTTCATCGCAGTCCGATTCACATAGATGATGTCAAACTCCGTGAGCAAAATCTGCCACTTCGCAAGTCTTCCTGTGGGCATAGGCTTTTGAAATATATACTTCAATGAATCCAAGCGCGAAATGAGGTAAGTAGTGTAGGATGACAAATAATGTTTCAATTTCTGTGCTACCCAAGTTAGGGCGCAACATGTCCTTTCCAGGTGAGTGTACTTAACCTCATAAGCCCTAAACTTCTTGCTAAGATAGTAGATGGCATGTTCCTTCCTGCCAGTGATATCATGCTGACCCAATACACAACCAAATGAATTTTCTAGGACTGTCAAGTAAAGAATAAAAGGTCTCCCTGGTTCTAGTGGAACCGGCACAGGTGGGTTTGACATGTATCCTTTTATTTTATCAAATGCTTCTTGACACTCATCAGTCCACTTGACCGCAACATCCTTCTTCAGCAAGTTGAAAATAGGCTCATAAGTTGTCATGAGTTGAGCAATAAACCTGTTGATGTAGTTCAACATCACTAACAAACTCATCACCTGAGTCTTGTTCCTCGGAGGCGGCAATTCTTGGATAGCTTTGATCTTTGACGGGTCCAACTCAATGCCTCGACGGATAATTATGAATCCCAACAATTTTCCGGATGGAACACCAAATGTGCACTTGGCAGGGTTAAGTTTGAGGTTATACCTGCGAAGCCTCTGGAAGAATTTCCTCAAATCTTCGACGTGGTCAGCCTGCTGCTTCGACTTTATGATTACATCATCTACGTATACCTCAATCTCCTTGTGTATTATATCATGGAACACAGTAGTCATTGCCCTCATGTAAGTTGCCCCAGCATTTTTCAAACCAAATGGCATTACTCGGTAGCATAAGTTCCCCATGGCATGATGAATGCCATCTTTTCCGCATCTTCTTCATCCATTAAAATCTAATGATCCCCTGCATAGCAATCCACAAAAGATTCAATTTCACGCTTGGCGCAATTATCGATCAAAATGTGGATATTTGGTAGTGGGAAATTATCCTTTGGACTTGCTTTGTTGAGATTGCGGTAATCAACGCATACTCTGATCTTGTCGTCCTTCTTTGGTACTGGCACAACATTAGCTAACCAAATGGGATATCGTGTGACCCGAATGACCTTTGCGTCCAACTTCTTGGTGATTTCTTCCTTAATCTTCACACTTATATCAGTTTTGAACTTTCTCAATTTTTGCTTGACGGGAGAGAATTCCAGGTTAGTGGGTAATTTGTGGACCACCAAATCAGTGCTCAAACTTGGCATGTCGTCATATGACCATTCAAAAATATCTTTGTATTCAATCAGTGCTTTGATTATCTCTTCCCTAATCTTTCGTTCAAGGTGGACGCTTATTTTAGTCTCTCTGATATTATCTGCGTCCCCTAAATTGATGGCTTTTGTATCATTCAGGTTGGGTTTGGGTCTTCCTTCAAAGTGATTTAATTCCTTACAAATCTCTTCAAAAGCCTCATCCTCATCCTCATCATATTCTGATTCGTAATCACACTCTACTTCTTGAATTATTATTTCAAAATCAGATTGATGTTTAAGACTGTGCTGAGGATTCCTCATGCATACTATGTCATTAGAACCAGCGTAAAAAAAAACTGTACAGAAAAGAAAAGAAAAACAAAAAAGAAAACCATCAGGAATGATGAAGAAAGGGAGATTGCATTTCATTGAATGATAAAAGATAACAAGGTTTGCACACTCAAAGAGACTGAAAGATAACAATCTGGATTACAACCCTGGAATAACCCAGACAAACTGAAGGAAAATCTAAATAAATTACCAAAACTCCTTCCGAGTGGGAAGAGGAGTAGCCTTACAATTGTTAAGCTTTGTTTTTGGCCCGACAAATTGCACTTCCGCATTGCTAGAACCTTCTCTAATTTTCACCATGTTTACATCATCGAACAATTTCTCAAATTTTTCAATTAATTCCTTGTCAGGATCAATCACAGAACTGGGAATTGCTATTACTGGGCGACTTCTGGTACCGGACTTGACAAATGATCTAGAAAGATGTGAGACCGACTTTGGAAGGACCTATGCCCTCTGTTTCAATTTCCTGGCTCTTTTTATGTCTGCGACTGTGGTCTTGAATCCTAGGCCAAATGTTCCAAAATTTTTAGGGAGGGACACCGGCTGTATGATGCCCTGCAGAGATGAACCTAAACCTTTGCTTGGTACAAAACCATTCTTCAACATTTCAAAGGCCACCCTGACTGATGCGGCGGTTATCTTCAGATTTGGAATGTGTTTTCCCTCTAGAACTTTCTCGACCAACATCGTGTCAAAAACCTGGTAGACCCACGGCCCCTTGTCATATTCCATTTCAATGAATGGCACAACGGCATTGCTATGAGCGCACAAATTATCTTTGTCATGCACAACTATTTCCTGTCTATCCCATTCAAATTTGACCATCTGGTGTAATGTTGATAGGACTGCTTTAGCTGCGTGAATCCATGGTCGACCTAACAGCAGATTGTAGGAAACAGATATGTCTAGCACCTAGAACTCCATTGTGAACTCAATTGGCCCTATTGTCAGCTCTAGCATTATATCCCCAACTGAATCTTTGCCTCTGCCATCAAATCCCCGCACGCAGATATTGTTCTTATGATTCCTCTCATCTTCTACTTTCAACTTACTCAGAGTGAAGAGAGGGCAAATGTTTGCACTAGAACCGTTATCGACCAATACCAGGGTAACCACGGAGTCCTCACATTTCACCATAAGGTAAAGAGCTGTGTTGTGCTCAGTACCTTCTACAGGCAATTCCTCGTCAGAAAAAGTGACTCTGTTCACTTTAAAAATTTTGTTGGCTATCTTTTCCAGATGATTCACTGAGATTTTATCGGAACATGAGCCTCATTCGGGATTTTCATTAAGGCTCGACGATACTCGTTTGAGTGGATTAACAATGTCAATATTGAAATCTGAGCAGCCATCTTTTTCAATTATTCCACGATAGAATAGTCTTGCATCTTCATCTTTCTCAAGAATTCCTCTGCCTCTTCTTCAGTTACAGCTTTCTTCACTAATACTGGATTATCTTTAGCTTTTCTTAACTCCTCGGGGGCAAAGCATCTCCCCGAACGAGTCAAACCCTGGGTCTCACAGACTTCTTCTTTAACTTTTTTCCCTTTATAAGTCATTGTCACCCATTCATAATTCCACAGAATAGCCATGTTATTGACTATTGGTAACTGGGTTACTGGCTTAATAATGACATGATCTGTGCGGGCACCCTCCAAAATTACGATAGGTATGCTTTCCACTCCTGGCACAATCATTTTTACCCTTTCTTGTTTTACTGCCACATCACTTGAAAACCTCTTCTTAACTATCATAGATGGTTCAATTGGCTTGACCTCACTGGACTGAATCATCATGACGGTCTGTGAAGGATTCCTGGGCTCCCCTCCCTTATGCATTATTTCAATCATATTTGTCTCTTGGTGGGTTGGCATCGGATTCTAGTTGATATTGGGCGCCTCTGGAGCTTGAACTTCAATTCTATTGGTATCAATGAGCTCCTAGATAGCACTTTTTAGGTGCCAGCACTTCTCCGTGTCATGACCCGGAGTACCAAAATAATATTCGTAGCTTACAGAATAATCCAGATTTTTTGGGAGAAGATTTGGCAATTTTGACTGTATCAGCCTTAGCATGTCCAGTTGTCTTAGCCTATGAAACAGACTAGTATATAACTCTCCCAATGGAGTAAAAGTTTTCTTTTATTGCAACCTTTCATCCTTAAATGCTTGATTAGGTCGGAAATTGGTCCAGGAGTGTTTTGTAGGCGTGTGGTGGTGGATAAGTGTTTTGGGGAATGGGCGCACGCCATTGTACGTAGACAGGAGGTTGGGTGTATGTTTGGGCGTGGTGGACAGAAAAATGAGGTTGTGGTGAGGGGTAATAGTGTTGGGGTGGATTATACTAGGTGTGGGGGTAAGTTCGGTGGTGGGGTCGAGGCTGATTATAGTGGTAAGATGAGCCTCTGGGTCCGAACCAAGCTCCTGAATCAATTGTCTCCACATCCTCTCTCTTCTTTTTCCCAATTATTCCTCTTGCGCCGCCCTGAATAGCCTGAGTGGTTTCCTTAATAGATGAATAGCTCATGATTTTATTCGACTTAAGCCCTTCTTCTACCATGCCCCCCATTTTCACCACTTCGTTGAAGGATTTGCCTACAACTGATACCAGATGACTGAAATAAGTGGGCTCTAAGGCCTGCAGGAAATAATCCACCATTTCACTTTCTTTCATCGGAGGGTCAACCCTCGCTGCTTGCTCTCTCCAACGGAAACCATACTCTATGAAACTTTCACTGTGCTTTTTCTCAAGTTTTATCAAGGACAGATGATCAAAAATGACCTAGAGATTGTACTGGAAGTGACATGCAAATGCCTGGGCTAGATCATCCCATGTGTACCATCTTCCTGATCTTGCCGGGTATACCATTCCAACACTGAACCACTCAAACTTTGACTGAAATATACCATTAGCAATTCATCTTTCCCTCCAGCTCCCCTCATTTTGCTACAAAACCCTCTCAAGTGCGCTATTGGATCACCGTGCCTATCGTACAAATAAAACTTGGGCATCTTAAACCCTGCCGGTAATTGCACATCTGGAAACAAACATAGGTCTTTGTAAGCCACACTTACTTGACCTCCCAACCCCCGCATGTCCCTGAATGACTGTTCTAAGCTTTTAACTTTCCTGAACATCTCCTTATGTTTGGGATTTTTGGACGGTTTCTCAGCTTCCACAGGAAGATCGAAATGAGGAGTGTAAGAATAGGGTTCCGGAGCTTTGAAAGTAGGCTCAAGGGGTAATACTGGTTGTCATGATCCTAGAATAAAGGCTCGCTGGAGTATCGGTGAATTGTAGCAGGCGGTGGTGCTACGAAGACAGGAGTGGCTGGTGGAGGAGGGTACAAAACTGGTTTTGATGGTAGAGCTTGCGGGGTTTGGGAGGTGGTACCTCGGTAGTGATGGTAAATAGGAAATCCTGCAGATGAATCATTAGTAGGATGTTCCTGGGTTTGGGTCAATGGCGGGATGAAAGTAGGGTTGGCGGGGTAAGCTGGTGGTGGTTGCCCTTTTGCCGAGTCTTGGTACATTTCGGCCATCTACTGCTTAAACATATACATCTCTTCTTTCATCGAATTAACATCCAATTCTTCCACCTCTCTTGAAGGATCGATGCTACTCGCATCAAGTTCTTGGTTAGACATGATCAATTCGCCTTTGGACCTGGTGTTGTATGGATGGGTTGCCAGAATGCTCAACAAACTAACCACCTGCCTTAGTTCTACAGCATCAACAACAAACTCGCTAGTGATTAGATCTTAACAGATTGGTAACCGCATATTTGTGGAATGCAATGCACCTAAGTAATTAATCATTTCTATCATATTTTTGCTAGATTTCTTGTGTCATCCCGGCTTTTCCTTATTTCCATGTGCAACTTCCCTTTTTCTCTCTCTTTTTTTTCTTTTTTTCTTGCCTTTCTTTGTTTGACTTCTCTTTGTTTTTTTTATTCTCTCGTTTCCCTTTCTTATTTTGTTTCCTTCTCACGATTTCTTATTTTCTTTCTCTTTTCTTTTGATTATGGACGAATCATATGGAGATTGCCTACATATTATGACCCCGCATGAATTAGACTGAGCGTAGTTCTGGGGTATAAGTGTAAAAATAAGTAATAAAACATTTTTGGGATTTTCAAAAAGCAAATACTTTGATTATAACGACTCAAAAACTAACAGACTCAAAAGAAACTAACAGACTTTAACAGAAAGAAAATACAGACTCAAGTAAAAAAAATCACGAATACATTAATGCCTCAAATGCTCCTGGGGCCCGCGGGACATCATTCGGTCTTGCCACGGGCCTATATGCAAGATCCCTTTGAAGCCTCTCCAAGTCACTCATTATCTGTAAGACAAACATCATCATTGCCGCGAAGAAAGTGGTGTGAGTCATATCCTCACATGCTTGGCATTTCACAACAATGTAGTCTGCAATGACTCTGACCCGCTCTCGGATTCTACCCTTTTCCTGAAGTAGACGCCCGACCTATTGATTCCGGGCTTCTAACACCTGAGTGTCGTGGAGATGTTGATTTTGCAACTGTTGCATTTCTTCCTCCATCTGAGCCATCAAATCATAACAGTGTTCCCTATCAGCCTTGAAGTCCTTGGCTTGCTTGGCTGCTTTATTCTCGAGGATAGTCATTTTTCTCTTCAGGCTGGTGATTGTTCCTTCATACTTTCTTTTCATTTGTTGCGCAAACTTTGCCCGCTTTTTCGCTCCTTTGACCATTGTGCCCGGACTTTGGCTAGGTTGGCCTCAGACTTTTCCAGGTCATCTTGACACTCAAGGGCTTTTTTTTAGACTGTTTATAAGCCTTTCATCTGCTCGGCTTCTTTCCAGGTTTCTAGCAGCTGTTCTCATTTTCTGAATTTGGGCTTTGAGGGCTTCATTTTCCTGAGTTAGCTTTTTCTTCTCGCCTTCATCTGTGGCTGCTTGCAAACCATTCTCAAACTGAAGGTCCATGACTTGCTTTTCTAGCCTGCCTATAGTGGCTCTGTACTCATTTTCTTTGGCCAGCCAATCCCATTGCTCTTGTGATGCTCCGACAAATTCTTGAAGATGAAGTCTTTTGGCCAGCCTTCCAAACTCAACTTCCCTTTTATACTAGGCAAGATATCCTGGTGCAACTTTACCTTTGGACAGATCACGCACTCGAGTGTTCGCCGTCAAGTACGGACATTCGCTCTAAATTGGGCGGACTGCTGCTTCATGAAACTGACCATCGGGACCAATCTCGACCACATGGCGACTAATGTCTTCATCCCTGAGAACCATTTGATATCTCCCTAATTGTCTCAAAACTTGGTATGGGGCATAAGGCTGGATATTCCTGAGACCCATCAAAAGGAAATGAGGCCCGGTAGTTGGCATGTATATGATCTCATCTACGGGAAGCCACCCAAACGTCCACTCTATTTGACTTGCACTGATGGAACGGAGATGTGATACCTATTCTATAACCCCTTCTTGCAAGTTGATCCCATCAACCCTCATATACAATTCCTCTATGCATGTTTTCTCTATCGACCCATAACTCAGGAATTGAGGACGATGGCATAGATGCTCAATCATCCACATCTGTAGCAACAAGTTGCACCTCTCAAAAAGGTCTCCTCCGGCTTTGCAGGCTGTGAGAGCGCGGAATATTTCAGCTACTATCATGGGTACGAGGGTGCTTTTGGCCTGAATAAGCAAAGTGCTGACAACCCCAGCTATTCGTATGTCGATATTTCCATCTTTCCTAGGAAACACCAGAAGTCCCAAGAAGACCACCATAAAAGTAAAACACCTGTGATCTTCCCATTTGAGGCGGTTCCCTTTGCTACAAATTTTGTTTTCTTGATTGTTAATCCCTCCTATGTGACCGTATCTTTGGTATATAAACTGCAGAGTAGAAACTCCTATGGCCAAATCTGGGTTATGGACCCCCTGCTTATCTTTAAGGAATCTAGGAATTTGTGCACAGCGACGACTCTTGGAGCAACCAGATATTTGTGTCTCAGAGGAACTTCAGAGCTCCCAATATATCCGGCTATTTCTTCCAGAGTTGGGGTGAGTTCAAAATCTAAGAAATAAAAAACGTTGTGGGTCGGGTCCCAGAATATAACCAATGTTTTTATGGTGTCCCCTCTAGGCCTGATCTTCAACAACCCGGTGAGTCCTCCCAAGTATAGATTGACCTTATCTTGCCCTGATTTACCCAGATATACCCACCACATACACATCTCCAAAGGGATCTTGTTCATGACTGTTATTGGCAAATTTTGACTCGTGCTCATTCTGCACATTTATTAGGGTGATTAAGCAAAACCATGACTCATTTGACTCAAGAAAAGTTAATTTTTGAAATGGTCATTTCAAAAATAAAACTTGGCTTTGCAAATACGGCCTTTCAGCACTTCCGGGGAGAAGATTTTAAGGTTGTGCTTGCTAACCGGCCAAAAATTCGAAAAAGAGATCAAAGATGGTTGTTCTTGCTAAAATAGCCTTTCGGTATCCTTTTGGGAACATTCGGCTATTTTAGACAAAAATGGCATCACCCTGCTTATTTGAAATAAAATAAAATTTTTGTTCTTTTAGGCTATTTTTGCAAAAAGGAAGTTGGAGCCGATGGGGGTTGCCTACGTATCCCACATTCGGCGAAAATCAAACTGGCGTAGTTCGGGCAATTCTGACAAAACAAATACCAACTCTTTTTTTTCTTCTTTTTTCACAAAAATTTTCTGTTTTTTTTTTCAAAATTTTGGCAGAGTTTCGGTATGTTTTGGACATTGGTTTTCAAACAACAAACAATTATCTCTCTCAGTCCCCGCATTTTCTTTTTCAACTTTTCCTCTATAAGCCAGTCAACATGCAAATCCGAAGCAAATGAATGCACAAGTAGCAAGTAAAATGCATCAGGATGATCTTTTCATTTTGAGTAAACCTGTCCTAGACAGACCCAACCCCTGTGTTAAGTCTCCAAACTTAAATGCACATGATGCAAACAAATGTTCCTACTAGGGATACGGTATGAGGCTGAGTTATTCTAGGTCCAAAACCTGGGTATGTGTTCTAGACTGTGTACCCGAGCGGACAACTCGAGCCGAGGAGGGGGATACTTACCGGGAACCAAAAGGTCATACGGCTTAGTAACTTGTCCGAGCCTCTTTCTTATTTCAAGGTATGACACTAACAGAATAGGGAGTCTCGACCAGCGAGCACATCCCCGAAGATGAGAAGAGAAGGGTTTCGTACCAGTTTATATACAGTTCAAATTGTATCAAAGCGGTAAAAGCAATATTTAGCACATAAGGCACAAACATGTAATCAGATAATAAATAAAGCCAAATATAACAATTCATCTAAGCTCGAATTATGAACCCTGAACCAAAAATTCTGGGTTCCAGTCTCCAGCAGAGTCGCCAGAGCTGTCACACCTCCTTTTTTCCTACACCCCGGAAAGGGTATAAGGGAGTTTTTTCCAACTTAAAGTGACAATCGAAACATGATTCATTTATTATTAAAAATTCAAAGTCGCCACTTGGGATAATTTATGGTATCCCAAGTCACCGGTTCAAATCCCGAATTGAGGAAAAGATTGAGTCTGTTTTACAGTCCGCGAACACAGAAATTCGGGTAAGGAATTATGTTAACCCGGGAGAAGGTGTTAGGCATTCCCGGGTTCCGTGGTTCTAGCACGGTCGCTCAACTGTTATAATTGATCTATTATCTGATTTTAATACATGTTTTAGCCTATGGTTCAATTTTAACTTATTAACCGCTCTTATTCATTTTTTAGAAAGATTGCAACGTCATTTAAAATATGTCTTGAACCATGTCACATAAATGCACCCGCGATCTACGACACATTTTATTTAACGTTGTTGGGATTTGAATTTGGGTCACATGAAATGCACACCCGAGTTTAGGAAGGTAATTTTAAATTACGCGCCTAAAGCAACTACGCATTTTTCAACTTTGCGAGGACCATAGAAAATTCGCTAAATTGCATGCCTCGAATTATAAGGATTTAAAATTAATTAAATGAGGGCCATGAGTTTTGAGGTTTTATTGTGGATGGAGTGGTATAAATTGATAAGTACAAAAGGCCTAAAGAAGTGGGTTAGCTACATCTATATCACTGGAGTGTTTTGTTATAGCATACTACAATTCCGAAAGGTGGAGTTGGCATTTATGTGAAAATAACAAAAGACAGGTGCCAGCTTTGGGTTCATCTCCATATCATCTTCAAACGATCGACTTTCATTTTCAAATTCTAGAAAGAAACTAATAAAATTTTATAACGAAATAATAAATCTTAAGTGACCATATGAGCACAAAAAAACCATGCTGAGAACTATTCGGATGAACCAGAAGGAACAAAACAAACATGGACATACAAAAATACATTTTAAACTTGATTATAACAAAGAACACTTAAAGTAATTAATGTATTTAACACTATGCTAAAGAGAAAGTTGTAGTATCACCACTATAACTTCTACAGTACCATTTTGAAGCAGAGGAAGTTGAATCTTCACATGGTTAATTTAAGAAAATATGCAGCCAATAACATAAATTGAAGATAAGATCCTTCCACTAACGTAATCTATTTTTTTTTACATCTTAATGTTGACAAATTGTTCAACTTCACATACTTCTTTAAATTTTAAAATATAAACATGGTGCTACATGGGCTTGAAATCTAAATGTAAACAAAACAATACCTGCTGGTTACAAGTCATGAGCCAAGAAAAATTAAAAAAAATAAAATAAAGAAGAAAAAAAACAAAAACGAGACAGAGTCATGAACATACTCAAATAACGTTAACATTTGCAAATCTCAATTCACTCAATCAAAGAAACATCATTCATGCGAACAGATCCAATACGAAAGAAACTTTATCAAAAGAACCAAATCAATTTGCTTCTGCTTCAATAAAGATGTTCCGACATTTTTTAACTCAAGAGCTTGAATTACATACCTACAAGAGAGTGAATTCAAATAAATAAAATCTAAAAGTTATAGAGTCAATACAACAGCAACAACAAAATCTCTATCAACTCTTCTTCAAACCCAAGATTCAAGGCCCGAAATGTTGAAAGAAAAATTTAATAAAAAGTTTCAACCTAAATTTCTCTCCTACCCCTCTCTTCTTTTCTTCTCAAATTTTCTCTTCTATTTATAGCATAATTTTAAAGATTTTTCAGATTTGTTTTTAAAAAAAAAATATTTTATTATTTTTTAATTAAAAGAAATCCCACTTACAAATGACTATTATTTTTTTATAAAAAAAAAATCTCACCTTTGTTTACCTTTATTTTTTAAATTTCAACTTTAATTACTTTTATCTTATTTAAAATCCCACTTTTTTTTACTTTTTAAAAGAGAATTCCACTTATTTAGCTTTTCTTAAAAAACAATCCACTTTCTTTTGCTTTTCTTTTAAAAATGCTACTTTCTTTTACTTTAAATTTTTTTTAAATTTTCAGATACCTTTATATTTATTTTTTAATTCCAACTTTCTTTTACTTTTTATTTTTTTAAAATTTCCACAAAACTTTACTTTTATTTTTTAAATTTTCTACTTTCTTTTACTTTTTAAAAGAGAATTCCACCTACTTTTACTTTTATTTTTTTTATTCAATACTTCCCTTTTTCTTATTTTTTAAATCACTCCTGAAAATTAAAAAATAAATTAATATTTTTCGGAATTTTTTTATTATTTTAAATTACAAATAAAAATAAAATAATATTAATAGTAATAATTCACCTTTTAAAATTTTGTATTTTACCCTATAATAAAAAGTGTAACAAAGCTAAAAATTGTAGGTTAAAACCCTTAAAATATTTACATAGAAGAAGTGATAAAAAATTAAATATTGTCAAAAATTAGGTGCTCTCACACATCACCGTCTCTCCCACTTCTTGTTGTTACTGCCATAACATGATTGTTCCCACCCTTCGGGTTTACTACCGTATCACTTGGTAGCGCACCCTTAGGGAGAGTATTTAAAGACTATGAGATTTGGCCTAACTGCACCTCCAAGTTCCTGATAGAGGTATTGTGGGAAGACAACCGAACATCCGAGTCCGCATTCTTCTTCATCATCTGTTCAAACATCATGTCAATTCTACCCATATCATTGCTAGAAGAACTGGGACCTTGAGATGGAAATGGGGGCGGATTGTTTGGTTGTTGGTACATTGGGGGCCTTTGAAAGCCTTGCCCCCGGTTTCCTTGGTTTCCATTGTTCCATCCACCTTGATTGTTATTACCACCCCAATTGTTGTTATTACCGTTCCAATTTTCTTGGTTGCTTTGATTGTTGTTCTATTTTTCCCAGTTGTTTCTTTGGTTGTTGTTCCCCCAATTAGCATTGCCTTGTTGTTGATTTCCCCAATTGCCTTGGGGTCTCCATTGTTGTTGGTTGGAAGAATTGCCTCTTTGGCCTTGATAATTATTCACGTATTGCACCTCTTCACTTTGTTCATCATAATCATCATTTTGAAATCCACCACAATTATTATCAAATTACTCCGAATTCCCTCGGTTCTGTTTCCCTCTTTGTCTTCTTTTGTTGACAAGCATGTTAACACCCTCTATGGCATTCACTTGGCACGGATTTTGAACTTGTTGCAACTTTGCCTTTGCTAGTTGGTTCATTGTAGTTGTCAACTCAGCTCTAGCCTGCCCATGATCATGTAATTCCTTGTGCAAATGGGTAACCGTGGGGTCACCCTGGGGCACATTGGCTCTACTTTGCCAAGCGGAAGAAGTGACAGCCATCTTGTCAATAATGTCACAAGCCTCATCATACGACAGCTTCATGCCCCCAGCAAGTTGGTTCACTATACATTGGTTTGTTGTATTAATGCCCTGGTAGAAGGTTTGTTGGATCATCGCCTCAGTCATATCATTGTTGGGACATTCCTTCACCACTGTTCTATAACACTCCCAAATCTCATGCAAAGGTTTCGTGGGCTCTTGCTTGAACGCCAAGATCTCATCTCTCAATGCAGCCATATACCCCGGTGAGAAAAAATTTGCAATGAACTTGTCCGCCAACTCATCCCAAGTAGTGATGGAATGGCTGGGAAGTCGCTTGAGCCAATCCAATGCCTTCCCTCTAAGTGAGAATGGGAAGAGTCTCAACCTAAGAGCATCCTCGGACACATTAGTTTGCTTGCTCCCCCAACATATATCCACGAACCCCTTGAGATGTTTTTAAGCATTTTGATTTGCATCGCCCGTGAAGTACCCGCGTTACTCTAGTAAGGTCAACATCACATTGGTTATTTGAAAGTTGCCCCCCGGATTCGGGGTGGGACAATAGCACTTGCATAGCCTTGGTCCGGAAGCACTCCAGGAGCCACTCTGGAGGTGGCGGAGGAGGGTCTGAAATATTGTCATTAACATTAGCATTAGCCTAGCGGCCTCTACGTTGTCCTTGAGGTACAAGAGGCACCTCATCATCTCCGACATCATCTACCTCCTCCCCCTGCAATCACATTTCCAAGAGGGTCATTTGCATTGTTCGCTGCCATTTGGTACCTGAGTTGTGACACAAAAACTTAGTAACAAAGAAGGAAAGAAGAACAATACACAAAACTATTTACATGGATAGCCAAAACCGCTAGCTCCCCGGTAACGGCGCCAAAAAGTGATCGCGGCCTACCCTGCACTACTATTGAGTAGCGAGAGAGGGTCAAAGCAGCTTTTACCCGATTTAGGGTCAGGATCGATTTCCACAGAAAGCTAGATATTGGAGTCGGGTATATATCTAATTTAGAGTTGAGCATGTGTTCCAAATTACACTTCTAAATATTTTTGGGTTTTTTTTTACTTCTACTTTTATCAAACTACAATGGTAAATTAAACTAGAATAAGCTAAGAATAAAATGTTGTGGTTTGTTCAAATGGTTTAAAAGGCACTAAGGTAGTGACTTTCGCCTAGGTGGTCAATTGACAGATACTTGAGTCTAAGGCATGATTCACATATTTGGAAGTATCATATAACCGTTGCACGATTTACCCACTCTACACCTCTCGATGGTTCAAGTGATTTTGCCCGAATTTACTTTCTCAAGACCAATTGGATATGCAAATTTGCACCAGCAATCAAGGTTCAAGTCGGGTATTACTCTCTCGAGGTTTAACCCTTTAATTGGGGCTATCAATCTCTTGAGTACACCCCAGTTCCTTGTTGGACCAATTTCAGAGATTCAAGCTCTCTTTCTCAAGAAGAGCTCAAGTCAACTAAACACAAACTAGTGTTTGCAACCACTAACTCAGCAATTAAACATGAAATTAGCCCAAATATCAAACACCCATAGTCAAGCTAGCCCTAAAACACAAGACCCATCAATTACCTACACTAGGGTTGAGCCACAACCCTAGATTATGGGTTTAGCTACTCATAATTAAAGAAGAAAAACAAGAAATAGATGAAGAACAACTCGTATTAATTAATTACTAAGATAAACAAGAAGATTCAATGTTGAAATGTAGATAAAATTTCCCAAAATAGATAAAATATTTGAACCCACGAGCGCAGCTCTTAGTTAAAACTATCTGATGACCTAAAAATGGGAAAAGAAGCTATTTATACTAAGCTGAAAAATCTGGACAAAAATACCACTGCAGGGCTAGTGCAGACCGCACAAAATTACGTGCGGCCGCACTAAGGCTCTAGACTTGAAAATCGAACTCTCTGAACTGGGGCAATGCGTACCGCACAGGATGGACTGCAGCCACGATGGCCTCTAGTGCAGTCCGCATGAAATGGAGCGTGGACCACATTGGCTTCAATCTCAAAAATAGCAACTCTCTGATCCTTGGTTGTGCGGACCGCACTAAATCTAGTGCGGCCGCAGTAACTTCAGTGCGGATCGCATTAAATCCCATACGCCATTGCCTGAGTTGCATACTCTCTGAACCTCATTTGTGCGGACCGCACAGAATGGTGTGCGGCCGCATTGGCCTTGTTTTGCCTGAACTTTGTCTTGCCTTGATACTTGTGCAAGTTTCACTCCTTTTGAGATGATCTTTGACATCTTGTCACTTTGTTGATCAAACCTACAATCAAGCACAACTTGTGAGCCTTTGGGACTATTTTGTACACATTTCTAATCAAAACTTAAGCAAGAAGGAGTATAAAATGTATCAAAATCCCTAGTTATCAATTACCAAAAATATATTTACAAGGGGTGTCTTTACAAAGCCTTTCCTCCGGGAAATTCTTAAACAAAAAATAAAAAAGGGGAAGACGATATAAGTCTATTCTTCACCCTCACTACTCTCTGGATCATCTCCGGAACCCTCGTCCGATGTGGTCGAAAATGTCGATTCTTCCTCCAAGATTCGGGCTTCCTCAATCTCAACTGAGATATCGGCGCCTTTGGCGCTTGATTCCTCGAGAGCCTCCCCCCTTGCCTACGAACGGGCATAAGCAACGACCCGAGTCAGCTTCTGCTGGGCCTTCTCTGAAATCTCTTTGGCCCGATCATTTATAGTAACGGCATCTTTCATGTATGAAGACGCATTTTCTTCGGCCTCAGACTTGGCTGCGGATAGTGCAGCGGCCTCCTTATGAGAACTCTGAAGAAGACCCTGAATCGATGCCAACTCCGTCCACAAAAGGTCTCTCTCCGAGGTCACGGCCTCATTTTGCCCCCTCAGCTCGAGGATCTCCGCATTCTTGGCTGCAACCTCTTCCTGAAGTTGCCCTACCAGGGCATCCTTTTACCCAATCTGCAAAGTCAAAACAAGTTGGTGAGTGTTGAATTATAAGAACAAAAAGGTGAGTTCATGGATGCCATGTTACCTGCTCAACGAGGCCAGCCCTTTCCTGGCGCACTCCTTCCAAACTCGCCCGAAGTCAGCTCAACTCCTCCCCCTTTCGGGCAGAGGAGGCCTCCGACTCCTTCAGTACTGAGGTGATATTCTCGAGCTCCTTCCCGCAGCATGAAAGCTCATCTTGAAGCCTATAAACGGCATGGTCGTACATTTTCTTAGCCTGCAACAACATAGAAAAGTTAGAAAGTCAAGAACAAAGATTTAAAGCGCAAATAATATGTCAAGAGTATCACCTGCTTATGAATCCTCTCCCCCTCAGCGAGAGCAACGGGAGCGTCGAGATCAATGTCTCCATCAACATCGGCGAAGAAGTCTTCGAGCACATCTTCCCCACCATGAGAGGCCCCTATGTTGATATCCAATTTTTCCCTGTATATTTTCATATGCACAATACTCTCAAAATAGCATATATATGAATATATAAGTATGTCCAAGTGTTTCAATATTTTACTAATTTCTAAAAGATTTTTAAATCAATTTGTTGCCCATTTTAGCAGTACAAAAACCAATAATTATTCCCAAAATTATCATTTGGTGAATAACTTACTTTATTCTCATATTTATACAAAAATATAGCTAAGGTAATTTTTATACATTCTTTACAAATTTATTTGGTATTTTAAAAGCTAAATTGCATATAATTGCAATTTTAGCCTATTTTAAGATTAATAGCATTTTATAATAATGAAATTGGTTCCAATATTTTTAAATTAATATTTATATATTATTAATTGACTTAGTACTTTTAATTTATTTGTAGAAGTCATTTTTTTAATTTCTTTAAAATAAAAGGGGAACAACTGGCTATTTAAAATCTGGCCCTATTCCATTTCAATTATAGCCCAAATTGATCCCCCTAATTGACCCAATTTTGAATCCCAAATGGACTGGCCCAATTTCTATTTAACTCGACACCTGACCCATTTATCCAACCCGCCCGACTCCCTTTTTAATCCAGGTCGTTGATCATTTTGATCAATGGCCACGAATTCCCCTTTCCTTTTTTAATCCGCCCACACCCCTAACCCTACCTCATTTTCTTTCTATCAGCCGCCTCTGAATACCCTCAAACTCTCCCAAACTCCCTCGAAGGTTCCTGAAACCCTAATCGTCTTCTACCATTTTCAACCTCAATCTCACCGGAATCCATGGCCTCTCAGGCCATGGATGGCCTATACTTACCTCCCTCCGCTCTTGAACGCTTGGTGCTAGAAGTTTCGAGGTCTGACCTCGATGGTGTCCGTTCAGATCTTCTCCGATTCAAGCTTCTATGGCCTCTCCTGCCTTGCTCCGATATATCCAAGCATTATGAGCCTATTTCTGACTCATCCGACTCAAGATCAGACCTTTTTCCAAGCCTTTCTCGTTTAGGGTTCCTCTGAAACCCTAGCTATTCGAGGTTTTCTCTGATTTTTCTTAGATTTGTTATATATTTGTGCTTTACTTGAGTTCTTAAACGATTTCCCCAATTTTTCTTTCAAAAAATTACTTCTTTTCTATTTAGGGTTTCTGAAAAGTTCAAAATGTTTCTCCGACTATTCTTTTCCTTTTTCTTTGTGAGTATTTGTCACGCATGTGCTTCTACTGCTTTATTATGTTTTTCTACTATATATTTTCTTCTGTGCCTTGTCTTTCTACTGTGTTTCTACACCATGCTCACATGTTCACCCTGCTGTGTTTTTCCTATATGTCTTGTTGATATGCTTTTCTGGTATTTTGTGTTCTCCTACTGTATGTATTTTCTACTAAATTCTTAAGTTCTTTGTTGCCTTTACTGGACCTTTGTTTGAGTTCCCTTTACACATGTTTGCTCTACTATTTTTTAAGTATTATTCTACCTCTTTTCTCTTCTGAACTTGTTTAAGCCCCAAGTTTTTTCTTAAACAGATGCTTCAAATCAGTTTCTTCACTTTGTTTGCTTCAAACTTACTATTGTATCTGTTTGTTTTCTCATGAGTCTCTGAAAGAGATCTCTGAGCTTGTTTCAATTACTTACCTCCTCGTCTCTGTATCTGATTCGAAGTAGGAACCCTAGAATTTGGGGGTTTTGACGAGGGTGATCTTGTATTTGGACTAGGGTTCTATTTTGGAACCCTTGACTCTTTTAGACTCATTCTGAGTCTATGAACTAAGTTTAAATTTCATTGTTAACGACTTTGAACTTTTAGACTCTTCTATGCTAGACTCTTCTGAATAGCATGACAGTTCTTTCTTTTTTAAGCATGTCTGTATGCTTTATATGTGTGTTGAACCTTTCATCAAAAGGCTTTCCAACTTATGATTGATTCAGAATCTTTTTATTTTAGGTTTTATTGATTGTTACTGATTTTCCTTAAGTAAAACTTTTCCTCACTTTTCCTGACTTGGTTCATTCGTACAAAACCTTCAATTTTGATTTCTTGGCTGTTAACTGATTTTCTTTTCCTTACTTGCACAAATCGTGTGCTGTCAGATTTTTCTTTAAATAAATCTCTGTGTATTTACCCATCTTGTACTGCTTTGGAAAAGGTTTTGATCAATCTCTTTCCTTAATTATTTTTACCCATTTGAAATTAGAATCCCTTAATCAAAGGGAAACTTTTGTAATTGATTTTCAAATCATTCTCCTACCTTATTCTGCTTGCCCTCTACACTATAAAAGGGCACGACCCTTCTACACTTTAAACACACTCTCAATTTAACACTTTTATACTACTCAAGTATCATAGTTCTCTAATCATAGCATTCTGACTATTTGCTTGCACTTTGGCTTTACAAGACTACTGCTTTCTTTTCTTGTTTCTCTTAAACCAGTATGTTCTAGTTTGATTTTCAGCCTCATCCCAATGTGTTTATTTAACAGCTTCTACACACCTGTTTGCTTTACTGCCTATGTTTAATGTTAATTAGCATATATATTTCTACTGTGAATCTCTGCACCCCTGTTCCCTTCTATGTGTTTGAGTTGAAGTTCAGAACATGGCAACATCCAAGTTGTTGCTCATGTCTGCACTTAATCCCTTAGGGGATCCTAACTCCCAAACAATGTGGCTAACAGGGTGGTTGGGGTGTGCCGGCACTCTAATTGCTAGGTATGACCACTAGCTTGTCTTGGCTTTCCCCCAGAATCCCCTTTCTGCACTTACACTCTCTCTTAGATTCTAAGTTCTGACCCCCTCCTATGAGCCTTGCTTTGGGACCTTGAGTTCCCTCTGAACTTGGACATTCAAGAGTTGGCCCTTCCACACTGCACTATAACTCAATTCTGCAATATATTTGGGTGTAAGCACTACCCGGAGTCCACTTGAGACTCTGAGGGAACTCTCACACATCCCAAATAGGAGAAAGGCTTTGGAAATTTGATCTTTGGAGTTGGTTCATTTCATAGTTCAGACCTGGAGTCTGAATTAGGCTCCCTTTGGTTGTACTTTAATTTCTGATGTAATGTTGCTTTTCTTATTCATTCTGGGGCTGTAATAATTTGTAATAACTTATGGGGTTTAAGTGAAAAGGGGAGGGTAAATCATGCATGCAAAAGGGGTAGATATCATGTTCATAGGTATTTATTATACTTCTGCAATCATGTCCTGCTTTCACTTCTGTGTTTTCATATAGAAATCCTGTTTATAGGTTCTGTATTTTCATATAGAAATCCTGTTTATAGGTTTTGCATTTTCATATAGAAATCTTGTTTATAGGTTCTGCATTTTCATATAGAAATCCTGTTTATAGGTTCTGCATTTTCATATAGAAATTATGTTTACAGGTCCTGCATTTTCATATAGAAATCATGTCTATCTGCATTTCTGTATTATCTAGAAAACATGTCTATAGGTTCTGTATTTCATAACGCTGCATATCATATAGATAACCTGTCTATAGGACTTCTTGAATTCTGCATATGCATCTATCACTAGGCAAACGTGTTCACAGGTTTTAATAACAAACAACATTTTAGATACCATGCCTATAGGACTCCTGCATTTTTATTTTGACTATAAACATTTTTAAATCAATAACGCTTAGAAAGCATGCCTATAGGAGCAATCAACTGAATCTGAATTATCTATCTCGCTTATAAGTCTAAAAAGCAGTAGTAACGTTGTTTAATATTTGCAGAACTTATGTTCCTGCAATTAATAAGTCCTTTTCTTTAAAATCAGTATATTTCTTTTATGCATAGATATCATGCTTATACGTTTCACCTAGGCAAGCTTTAGGGTAAAGGTTATAACTATACCAGTCTTTGATAATTACAACCAGCGGGCAGGCCTAATTCGAACTTCTTATCTGAAAATATGTGATAAATCAGCCTGCTTTAATGTTTTTAAGTTTAATTCAGACCATAACCACTACATGCAAGACATGCTAAACAATATGTCTTTAAGTTGAGGAGGCCTGTTTGAGCCTTTAACTGTTATATGTTTTCCATATCTGCTCTATGTGTTTTGTTTGTCGCCCTAGATTTTGTCCTTTAAACCATAAAAGCCCAATCTCCCTTCCCTTTAGGACTAGTAGTACCAAATGCCTCCGAGACTGATAGGATTGGGACGGGTAAGAGCATGCAATAAGTAACGAAACTATTCTGCGTTTTAATACCTTAACGGGGTGGGAAATGGTAGATATGGATATGATGACCGGTGCGCTAATACCACGTGTAACCCCTCTTCTGAGGAGTTATTACCGGGTATTGCATTGATATGATCCATATTATTTGTAAACCTAGGACCCCCTTCCCTTTACTTGTTTATTTTATTACTTTTCAGAATTTTCAAACTATTTCCTCAAAATTTTTGCTTTCTTTGTTTCTTCAAACTTTAATTTATTTGCAGCCATAGTGTGACAACCCCTCATATTTGAAACCTTTATTTGCTTACTTGTTACTTGTACTTAAAGTCACAATTGTAGCATGGCCGGGAACCACACTAGTAGATCCTGAGGGGTGCCTAACACCTTCCTCTCGGGATAATTTCTGGCCCTTACCCAAACTCTGGTTTTCTAGATCAATTCCTTCCTAGTGTCCTAATGCACTTTAATCATTAGGTGGCGACTCTCCAATTCAAACCCAATTACCGAAGGGGAACGAGTTGTCCTCCCAAATGTCCTAAACCCTATTTCGCGAGAAAAAGGGGGCGCGACAATATGGCGACTCTGCTAGGGATACCTTTTAGGCTTTTACCATTTCATGTTATTTGTGACTTTATGCTACTTTACATGTCTTTATTTAATGCCATTAAATATTTATTTCCCTTCTTATACTACGAAACTGACTTGGCTCTTTGTTTCTTTCCTTTATTTCTTTACTGCTTTCCTTTACTGCTTTCCTTCATTACCGTTGTAAATTCTAAGGAATTTCTGTAATTATTACTTTATGAACGTGCAAATATGTGACAACTTGTTTAATTATTGTAACTGCATATTCAACATCATATTCCACTCGTGCCAAACAAAATACCATAGCAACGCTTATAATGAGTGGTTGCACCCTTCCGATATTATCACCCCTTAAATCCGGTAAAGGCATATTTGCGGTAAAATCAGTCGATCAACGGTGTAGTCGACGGTTCCGTGCCTTTCCCTCTTGAGTTGTCTGCTCAAGGGTACCAGTCTAATACCCCATAGAAACCCTACTCTATTTAATTGTGCATGCATCATTGTCAAACCGAGCCAAGTCAGTTATGTTGTCCGCATAATGACTCTTTAAGATAGCCTTGTCCAAAGTCCACTGGGTTTCCTTGAAATCCAAACAGATACTAGCACGTTCTGTGCATTTATTTGGAGAACTAAATGCTTCTTATGCCGATTATTGATATTTAATAGTCAAGTCTGGTGGGGGTAATGGCCTAACACTTTTGTCTTGCAGAAAATGAGGTACGAAGTCCCCAGATTCGGCATGGTAACCAACATCCACCCAAGATTGCTAAGCTGGTGGAGAGATCTTCATTCCAGTGATTAGACACTTGGCCGGAAATACCTAGAAAGTATACCTTCCCTCCTGGAGATCCAACCCAACAACAAGATTATTGAAGCTGCTACCCTGTTTTGGGATTGCGATAGGCCTGTGTTTCGCTTTGGGGAGATTGAGATGACACCCTTGCTAGAGGAAATATGAGGACTGGCGGGTACACCATGGGAAACTCCGGGTCTGTTAATGCTAGAAAACCGCAAAAGTAGAGGTTTTCTCAAGATGATGGGTCTAAAGAAGAATCCAGACTTAACCTGTTTGAAGGAGTCATATATTCCCTTTGATTATTTGTACGATAGGTACGGTCACAGCAAATCTTACCGTACTTATCCTGATGAGTTCGCCCTCACGTCGTTGGGGCATATTCACCGAAGAGTCTTTGTCTTCATGTTCTGATTCTTGGGGATGATAGTGTTTCCAATGAAGAAGGCTAGGATCCATACCAGGCTAGCATGGTCACCAAAACCATAATGAAGGGAATTGGTGGGCAATCATTTAGCATAGTGCCCATGATCGTTGCAGAAATGTGTTGAGCCTTGGAAAAATGTCAATAAGGAGCCAAAAACTTCGAGGGTTGCAACTTGCTACTCCAACTATGGCTCATGGAGCACCTCTAAAAAGCCAAGTATCGACAAGAGATTCAGCGTAGGGACTGGGATGATCATATAGCCTTCCATCAACCAAGGCGAATGAACTACATGCCCAACATGTTTGCTCAGCCAAAAGATGCCAAGAGATGGGTGGAGATGTTTGAAAATCTAACTGAGGATCAAATACAATGGATGTTCGAGTGGTTCCCTACTGAAGAGTTCATCGCCCGATCCAGGGATGCACCATTTCTGATACTGATCAGTTTGAGAGGAACCTACCTTTATGTCCCTCTCTGGGTTATGAGACAAACTGGTAGGAAACAGGTTATACCGAGGGTCGACAAGATGAGTCACTTTCGGGCTAACTTCCAAACTGATGATAGTCCTTATAAGTGCCAAGCGCAGCATATGTGGCATTGCAAGATCATCATGGAAAGAGATGCTATCGAACCAGACAGATACCATGTTGGCCGCACCCCATACTATTCAGGCTGGCTAGAGTATAATCACAATGGTCTGGGCTAACCCGGGTTTATTCGAGGTCACAGAATCATCGATGAAAGGGATGAAGCACAGGTCAAATACTACCAACTACGCAAGAGGATTTGGGAATGTGAAAGAGACCACCGCGAGATTCAAGAAGCCCACCAAAAGCTAATTGAAGAATGGAAAGACATGGCTGTCAGCGCCAACAAGCGACTAGGATACTTGGAACGGGGTCTAGTGGAGCTGGAAAGGAAATTCATCAAGAGGATCGAGGACTGCCAGAATGCTGAGGAAAACGAAGGTGATCACCTGGCTAGAGCCTACTTGCTGCTGGGACTTCGCGAGCTGGTGAAGCTGTTCGATGGAGCCAAAGATGCCGAGTCTGGGGAAGGTCCTTCTGGGACCAAATAGATAGGAATTTACCTTTTCGTTTATGAATGTAATAAGGCCAATGGCCATTAGTGACATTTTTATCCTATGTTATTTAGTGTCGTTTTGGGATTAGTATTATTTTTATCAATAAAATGAGGCATTTAGCATTATAAAATCTCCAAATCAACTTGTCGCTAGGCCTACCTCGGGCACAACGAGGCTCCCAAATTAAGACATGACTTACATTCTTGCACTACGTGTTTAAATATCGCAACGTTTCTTTTCATAATCCTCACTAACTTGTTACCTTTTTGTTTTACTTTTGTTTTATTCCCCTCCCCAAAGGTTAGTTTGTGCACTCTGGCATCATCATCATACTCCACAAGATCCAAGGGCCCTCCACCCACTCCTCCTCCTAGTCCCGTCAGAAACAAGAACAAGGGAAAGATGGAAGATTTGAGCAGCATCAAAAAGGAAAACTCGGTTGAACGAGTAGAAATCACTCAGGGTACTCAGGCCTCCAAAGAAAGTGCATCCCAACTCGAGCAGAAACTGTTGAAATTTCAAGAGGAACTTGATCAGGTCCGGAATTTGGCAAGCTTGTCATTTTCCCTCACCATCCCAGACATCAATTTTCCTAACGCTCAGAACCCCACACCTCCACAAAACATTCTGAAACCACAAAATCATCCCGCTCCGCATCATCACTGCAATACTTGCCACATTTCCAACAATACTCCACTGCTTATCCCTGAACCACTGAACCCCACTAACGACCGTCTCCACACTCACCATAACACCCCCATCTATGTGGAACCCATACCACACTCCATTCAACCCATCTTAAGCACACCTGAGTCTGATGATAAAGATTCACTTATCAGGAACCTGGTAGAGGAACTCAAGAAACTTACTAGCCGAATTCAGGGCGTCGAAGGAAGCAAGGGGATTAAAGGGTTGAACTATGAAGACCTCTGCATACAACCAGATGTCGAACTGCCTGAGGGGTACAAACCTCCTAAGTTTGAGATATTTGATGGCACAGGGGATCCCTTGAGAACATACTGTGACAAGCTGGTCGAAGTAGGGAAGGACGAAAGGATTCGCATGAAACTTTTCATGAGGAGTCTGAAGGGAGATGCTCTGTCTTGTTACATTAACCAAGATCTGAAGAAGTGGTCGAACTGGGTAAGCATGGCGTCCGATTTCATGGACAGGTTCAGGTTTAACACAGAAAATGCGCCAAATGTGTTCTACATCCAGAACCTAAAGAAGAAACCTGCGGAGACATTCCGCGAGTATGCTACTCGTTGGAGATCAGAAGCTGCTAAGGTCAGACCGGCTTTAGAAGAAGAACAAATAAACAGGTTTTTCGTCCGAGCTCAAGACCCACAGTACTATGAAAGGTTGATGCTGATTGAAAGCCAAAAAATTTCCAACATCATCAAGCTAGGTGAGAGGATCAAGGAAGGCATCAAAAGTGGTATGGTCACAAACTTTGATGCTTTGCAGGCTACCAACAAAGCTCTACAGTCTAGTGGCACGACTAAGAAAAGGGACGTGAGTGCCATGATGGCTGCACAGAGAACCAAGTCCCCTATAAAATACCAAACCTACCCGATGCCTCCACTCACATATCAACCTACCCCAAATTACCAAGCATCATCTCCCTCTTACCAAACTCCACTACCTACTTACCAATCACCTCCACCTCCCACATATCAGTCTATTTCACCCAGATATTCCCAACCCGCACATGTCTACCAAGCCTACAATGCTCAACCCTCTCGCTATCAATCACCTCTCACTCGCCAAAACTTTCCTAGACCCCGACCGAATTTCGACCGCAGACCTCCCAAACAATATACTGTCATTGCTGAACCAATTGACCAGCTGTATGAAAGGCTCAAAGCTATTGGTTATGTCACCCACATCCCCGCTATAACTCCTGAAAACCCTTCACAATGGGTCAATCCTAATAAATCATATGCATACCATTCCGGCATGAAAGGGTATACCATTGATGAATGCCGTTCTCCGAAAGATAAGATCCAGGCACTGATCGATAACAAGATTATTGTGGCAAAGGAGCCTGCTCCGAATTTCTGCAACAATCCTCTGCCCGACCATAAGGGTGGAGGCATTCACATGATTGAGATAGAGGATGATTGGGACCCCAAGGGATCGATCAGATTGATCACAGAAGGTGACGAGCCAAGAAACCAACAGTTACCCTTAATCCGATTGTAGTCCAGATTCAGCCTTCTGGGGACGCCGAAGTGAATATGTCCATACCACTTGAGTTCGAAGCGCCCTCTTCTGCAAAGACGCCAGCACCGATTGAGGTCGAGTTTGGGTCTCCAGCAAATGCACCTGCACCATTTGAAGTTGATGTGTTACCTTCCAAAACACCTACTCCATTTGGAGTAAAAGTGTCCATTCCGATAGTAATGTCGGCTATAACCCCATTCCATACAAAGGCCATCCGTTGGGACTACACAGTCAAGAAGGAAAGGAAAAACCAAATCCGGAGAAGCAGTTGCGGCACAGGGTATGACAAGAACCGGCAGGGTCTATACTCCGGAACATTTGGCTAAGCCAAGCAAGTAGACCTCTGGTCGGCCGACCATCACTGAAAACGGGTCTAATGATCTCTGGAGGAAGATACAAGCAAAGGAGTACTCAGTCATTGATCAGTTAAACAAAACACCTGCACAGATCTCTATCCTAGCTTTGTTGCAAAGCTCTGATGCACATAAGAATGCTCTATTAAAGGTGATGAGTGAGGCATATGTACCGAGTAACATCACTAGAGGAGAAATGGAAAACATGGTAGGGCAGGTATTGGAGAGTCACAAGATCACTTTTCATAAGGATGAGTTGCCGCCAGAAGGGTTGAGTCACAACAAGGCGTTGCACATCACAGTGCAGTCTGAGGATTATTTCATCACCAGAATCCTAATTGACGGAGGGTCCAGCCTCAACATTTGTCCATTGGTAATGCTCAAAACATTGGGAAAGAGCCTACATGAGATCAAGGATGGGGCCATCAATTTCAAAGCTTTCGACGGTTCCCAAAGGTCCACTATTGGGGAAATTAGCTTATGTATGCAAATGGGGCCTACTTGGTTTGATGTTGATTTTCAAGTAATAGACGTGCCAGCATCTTACAACTTGCTTTTGGGATGGCCTTGGATTCATGTCGTTAGGGCTGTAGCATCGACCCTACATCAGGCAGTGAAGTTTGAGTGGAACCACCAAGAGGTGATCATTCATGGCGACGGTAGCAATCTCATATACAGTCGCCAAACCATCTCAGCGATCGGAGGTAGAAAAAAGATAGGCGGGGAAACCTACCACCACATCGAGCGAGTCAACGCCATTGATAAGGACAAATGATGGGACAACAAAATTGAAAGCATATTGAACTAGAGCGGATATGAACCTGGAAAGGGACTTGGCAAGAACCTCCAAGGAATCACCAAACCTATCAAGCTGAAGAAACATTGCACCACTTTCGGTCTGGGATACGAGTACACTTGGGAAGAGCTCAACAACTGGTCTCCACCATGCCGCAATCCTTACTACCCATTGGAGCAGCCGATACACCATTTGGAACAGACTTTCCAGCCAGCCGATGTCATATATGGGTCGGAAGAAGAGGAAGTACTGGCAACGATGAGGAATTTGTTCCTGGAAGATGATGACATGGATTGTTTTATCATTTTCGAGGAGGAGGGGGAGGAAGGCCCTTCTATACAAGTCGTAAGCCGAGGAGCATGCCTCAACAATTGGACCGTCAGAACCACCAGAGACCAGAAATTTTCGGGGTAGCAAGGCTGAATAAAGCACCATGCATTATCTTTTATTTTCGCTAGTTGACTTTCTTTTCACATTTTTTTAAAAAATAAGAGCTCCAATGTTCAAAATAGTTATGAAATTTACCAAAGCACTTCAGTTTCTTATAAATCTTACTCTTATTACTTTCTCTCATTCACTTTATTTATACAACATTACTATTACTTATCTTGATGAACCGATGACTGTGACATGCAACGAGACAACGCAACAAATGGATATTGATTCATAGGAAGATGATATACTAGAAGAGATTGTTAAAGAGGTTGAAAATTTTGAGAATAGACCTAAGTCCAATCTGGACGATACTAAGATTATTAACCTGGGAGTTGTAGAAAATGTCAAAGAAACGCGCATCAGTGTTCATTTATCACCGTCAGAAAAGGAAGAATACACAGAATTTCTAAGGGAATATGAGGACATATTCGCCTAGTCATATGACGACTTGACTAGTTTAAGTACATCTATTGTGGCACACAAACTGCCGACAGATCCGACATGTCCACCGGTAAAGCAGAAGCTCAGAAAGTTCAAGCCTGACATGAGTTTGAAAATCAAGGAAGAAGTCACTAAGCAAGTCAAAGCTAAGGTTCTCGGGGTAGTAGAATATCAGACATGGTTAGCCAACATCATGCCAGTGCCGAAGAAGGACGGGAAGGTCAGAGTCTATGTCGACTACCGGGATCTCAACCGGGCCAGTCCAAAAGACGACTTCCCTTTGCCAAACATACACATCCTTATTGACAATTGCACCAAGCACGAGTTGCAGTCATTCGTGGATTGTTTTGCTGGGTATCATCAGATCTGGATAGATGAAGAAGACGCTGAGAAAATGGCTTTCATTACGCCGTAGGGAATATTCTGTTACAAGATGATGTTGTTCGGGTTAAAGAATGTTGGGGCCACCTACATGAGGGCCATGACTACCATTTTCTATGATATGACACATAAAGAGATCGAAGTGTATGTAGATGATGTCATCATCAAATCCAAGAAAGCCACTAATCACATGGAAGATTTTAGGAGGTTCTTCAATAGACTGAGAAGGTATAACTTGAAGCTGAATCCCGTGAAATGTGCATTTGGGGTTCCTGCCGGAAAACTACTTGGGTTCATTGTGAGTCGCCGAGGAATAGAACTGGATCCATCAAAGGTCAAAGCTATTCAAGAACTGCCGCCGCCAAAGAACAAGAAACAAGTAATAAGTTTCTTGGGGAGACTCAACTACATCAGCCGGTTCATAGCTCAATCTACTGTCATCTGTGAGCCAATCTTTAAGATGTTGAAGAAGGAAGCCGCTACCAAATGGACTGATGACTGCCAGAGGGCCTTCGATAGAATCAAGGAGTACCTGTCCACACTGCCAGTTTTGGTCCCGCCCGAGCCGGGTAGACTCCTATTACTCTACCTTGCAGTGCTGGATGGAGCGTTCAGTTGTGTTCTTGGGCAACATGATAAAATAGGGAGGAAGGAGCAGGCCATCTATTATATCAGCAAGAAGTTCACCCCGTACGAGGCCCGGTATTCTTTGTTAGAACGCACTTGTTGTGCTTTGTCTTGGGTAGCTCAGAAATTGAGGCACTATTTTTGTGCCTATACTACGTATCTCATATCAAGGATGGATCCGTTGAAGTACATCTTTCAAAAACCCATGCCCACTGGCAAGCTGGCCAAGTGGCAAATCCTGCTGAGTGAATTCGACATTGTCTACGTAACTCATAAAGCAATCAAAGGACAGGCTTTGGCAGATCATCTTGTCGAGAATCCCATGGACGGATAATACGAACCCCTAAAGACGTATTTTCCTAACGAAGAGTTATCATTCATAGGAGAAGATATTGTAGAATCCTATGACGGTTGGAGAATGTTTTTCGATGGAGCAGCTAATTTCAAAGGAGTCGGCATAAGAGCAGTCTTAGTATCAGAAACTGGCCAGCATTATCTGGTGTCTACTAAACTTAGGTTCCCGTGCACCAACAACATGGCCGAGTATGAAGCCTGCATTTTGGAACTCAAGATGGCCATTGACATGAACATTCAAGAGTTGCTAGTGATCGGGGATTTAGACTTGCTTATACATCAGGTCCGAGAAGAATGGGCGACCAAAAACTCCAAGACAGAGTTCCTGCATGTTCCCAGAGTCCAAAATGCGTTTGCCGATACATTGGCTACCCTATCATCCATGATACAGCATCCAGAAAAGAACTTCATTGATCCTGTTTCGGTAAAGATCTATGACCAGCCAGCTTACTGTGCTCATGTTGAGGAAGAAGCAGACGGGAAGCCTTGGTTTCACGATATCAAGGAATACTTGGCAAAAGGAAAGTACCCAGAACTTGCAAACACTACTCAGAAGCGCACACTTCGAAGGTTGTCTAACAATTTCTTTCACAGCGGAGGAATCCTATATAGGAGGACTCCGGATCTGGGATTACTAAGGTGTGTCGACGCAAGGGAAGCATCTAAATTACTATAAGGGATCCATGCCGGAACCTGCGGTCCGCATATAAACGGTTTTATCTTAGCCAAAAAGATACTCCGAGTTGGTTATTTTTGGATGACTATGGAAACGGACTGCATTCAGTATGTTCGAAAGTGCCACCGCTGTCAGATACATGCAGATATGATAAAGGTGCCTCCGAACGAGCTTAATGCAACAAGCTCACCATGGTCGTTCGCCGCCTGGGGAATGGATATTATTGGACCAATCGAACCTGCCGCATCAAACAGGCACAGGTTCATCCTAGTGACAATTGATTATTTTACCAAATGGGTTGAAGCAGCATCGTACAAGGTAGTGACTAAGAAAGTCGTGGCAGACTTTGTCCGCGACTGTATCGTTTGTCGATTCGGAATTCCAGATCAATCATTACCGATAATGGTTCCAATCTCAACAGTGATTTGATGAAAGTCATGTGTGAAATCTTCAGGATAAAACACAAGAATTCTAGAGCCTACAGACCTCAGATGAACGGAGCCGTAGAAGCTGCCAATAAGAATTTCAAAAAGATACTAAGGAAAATGATAGAGAAGCATAAGCAGTGGCACAAAAAGTTGTCATTTGCTTTATTAGGGTACTGCACCACAGTTCGCACATCAACCAGGGCAACTCCTTATATGCTGGTTTATGGTACAGAGGCGGTCATTCCCGCCGAGGTAGAGATTCCTTCCTTGAGGATTATACAAGAAGCAGAACTCGACGACGCAGAATGGGTGAAAAGTCATTACGAGCTACTGGCTCTTATAGATGGAAAAAGAATGAATGCAGTTTGCCACGGTCAACTTTATCATAGGAGAATGTCCAGAGCCTTCAACAAAAGAGTCAAGCCGAGACAATTCACACCGGGGCAGCTGGTGTTAAAGAAGATATTCCCTCATCAGGATAAGGCCAAAGGGAATTTCTCTCCCAACTAGCAGGGTCCGTACATGGTCCACCGAGTTCTAACAGGAGGAGCCCTCATACTTGCAGAAATGGACGGAGAAGTTTGGCCAAAGGCAATCAATTCAGACGCAGTCAAGCGATACTATGTGTAACCTTTATGTTTTCCTTTATGATGTAATTTGAACTATGCCTGACCTGATTCCCATTTAAGAGGGGATACGTAGGCAGCCCTATGGGTTTGGTCACAATGCAATAAAATTTCCATTTCCCCGCTATTCCCCCACACACACACAATTGGAAACTGGGGCAGAATTTTGAGGAGGACTCTCTAAATTCCGAAGCCGATTTCAGCCATTTACTGCAAGCAGCCGTCAGAAGTACCAGCCCAGTAAACTGGGGCAGAATTTTGAGGAGGACCCTCAAAATTCCGGAGCAAGAGAGGTTGCAATGTCTTGAACCACGTCGCAGTCATCGGTTCATCTAAAGGAAACTATTTATGTTATATTTTTACTAAATCATGCATGTTTATTATCAAAATTGCTTTGTTGAGCAATGCTGCCCCAATGATGCATACAGTATCACCGAAATAGAGCCAAGTAGGACAAGTGAAGTCAACGAGAATATGAACTAACCTTCCCCCTTTACAAAACTCATGATTTTTCTTTGGATGCAGGCACCCAAGTCGCAAAATCATCGAACACATTTATACACTCATAATTTTCGGGAATACAACCCTCAGAACCGTCACACCTATTCACAGTTTGCTATCCATGCACAACATCCCCAGTAGCCACAATATTGCAATCAGCTATCAGCTAAGAAATTTTACTACTATTCGCTTTTTATCCTGCATTGCATAAGGCTACCATTCTGCCTTCCGAGGTTAAGCTCTACCTCTATCTACATTCTTTGCATTGCATAAGGCTACCATTCTGCCTTCCGAGACTAAGCTCTGTCTCCATCAACATTCTCTACATTGCATAAGGCTACCATTCTGCCTTCCAAGACTAAGCTCTATCTCCATATACATTCTCTGCATTGCATAAGGCTACCATTCTGCCTTCCGAGGTTATGCTCTACCTCCATCTGCATTCTCTGCATTGCATAAGGCTATCATTCTGCCTTCCAAGGTTAAGCTCTACCTCCATCTGTATTCTCTGCATTGCATAAGGCTACCATTCTACCTTCCGAGGTTAAGCTCTACCTCCATCTGCATGGCTGAAATATTGCCACTTTATTTACACCTTGCATGGCTGAAACATCGCCACTTCATTTACATCTGCATGGCTGAAATATCGCCGCTTCATTTCTACCTTGCATCGGCTGAAAGATCACCACTTATTGCATTTCATCGGCTGAAAGATTGGCGCTTAATTTATACCTTGCATCGGTTGAAAGATCGCCGCTTTATTTACATGTGCATGACTGAAATATCGCCGCTTCATTTATACCTTGCATCAACTGAAAGATCGTCGCTTCATACCTTGTATCGGCTGAAAGATCGCCACTTATTGCATTTCATCGGCTGAAAGATCGTTGTTTCATACCTTGCATCGGCTGAAAGATCACCACTTATTGCATTTCATTGGCTGAAAGATCGCCACCTATTGCATCTCATGGGCTGAAAGATCGCCAGATTGTCCAAAGGCGTCATTGTTCAGAGGCACCATTTTCATAGCCCGAGAACGCCATTTTATGGCCTGAGGACCCCTTTTTATCTTTTGCATATCATTATTCAAAGGCACATCATGGTTCGGAGGCATCATTCTCATAGCCCGAGAACATTATTTCATGGCCTGCGATTCCTTATCATATGCTTCATGGCGTAGGACGTCATCCTAACCGTCCAAAGACAGCATTCATGGTCTGATGGGAACTTGCATCATGTTTAAATTTTCGCACAACATACACTTGTGTTGTTTATTTGCAGGTAAACCGACTAGCAACAGCCATCTCAGTAGGAACGATCTCGCTCCAGTTCCCGCAACCCTGTTAGACTTTAACCATCCATCCCAACCTAAATATCGCGTCCGTCTTTGAAGAAATCTCCATCGGCATATTCCACCGACGGATCCTGAACTACATATGGCCTGATTCTTGTAAGACTAGGGATATGTAGGCAGCTCAAGAACCAGATCACGGTCAAGTTCTTCAAACCGTTTCATTCGGTCAAATTGACCATCATATCATTACCCGACAACTCTTTCATCCTTCCCGGGTAAAGAGGGGCAGTTGTTGATACCCAATTTTTCCCTATATATTTTCTTATGCAAAATACTCTCAAAATAGCATATATATGCATATATAAGTATGTCCAAGTATTTCAATAATTTTCCTAATTTCTAAAAGATTTTTAAATCAATTTATTGCCCATTTTAGCAGTACAAAAATCAATAATTATTTCCAAAATTATAATTTTGGTGAATAACTTACTTTATTTTAATATTTATACCAAAATATAGCTAGGGTAATATTTATACTTTTTTTACAAATTTATTTGGTATTTTAAAAGCTAAATTGCATATAATTGCAATTTTAGCCTATTTTAAGATTAACAGTATTTTATAATTATGAAATTGGTCCCAATATTTTTAAATTAATATTTATATATTATTAATTGTCTCAGTACTTTTAATTTATTTTCAAAAGTCATTTTTACTCTTTTTATAAAATAAAAGGGGAAAAACTGGCTATTTAAAATCTGGCCCTATTCCAATTCAATTATAGCCCAAATTGATCCCCCTAATTGACCCAATTTTGAATCCCAAACGGATTGGCCCAATTTCTATTTAACCCGACCCCTGACCCATTAATACAACCCGCTCGGCTCCCTTTTTAATCCAGACTGTTGATCATTTTGATCAACAACCACGAATTCCCCTTTCCTTTTTTTAATCCGCCCACACCCTAACCCTACCTCATTTTCTTTTTATCAGCCGCTTCTGAATACCCTCAAACTCTCTCAAACTCCCTCGAAGGTTCCTGAAACCCTAATCATCTTCTACTTTTTTCAACCTCAATCTCACCGGAATCCATGGCCTCTCAGGCCATGGATGGCCTATACTCACCTCCCTCCGTTCTTGAACGCTTGGTGCTCGAAGTTTCGAGGTCTGACCTCGATGGTGTCTCTTCAGATCTTCTCTGACTCAAGGTTCTATGGCCTCTCCGGCCTTGCTCCGGCATATCCAAGCATTATGAGCCTATTTCTGACTCATCCGACTCATGATCGGACCTTTTTCCAAGACTTTCTCGTTTAGGGTTCCTATGAAACCCTAGCTATTCAAGGTTTTCTCTGATTTTTCTTAGATTTGTTATATATTTGTGCTCTACTTAAGTTCTTAAACGATTTCCCCAATTTTTCTTTCAAAAAATTACTTCTCTTCGATTTAGGGTTTCTGAAAAGTTCAAAATGTTTCTCCGACTTTTCTTTTACTTTTTCTTTATGTGTATTTGTCACGCATGTGCTTCTATTGCTTTCCTATGTTTTTCTACTATATATGTTCTTTTGTGCCTTGTCTTTCTACTGTGTTTCTACACCATGCTCACATGTTCACCTTGTTGTGTTTTTCCTATATGTCTTGTTGATATACTTTTCTGGTATTTTGTGTTCTCCTACTGTATGTATTTCCTACTAAATTCATAAGTTCTTTGTTGCCTTTCCTTTGTTTGAGTTCCCTTTGCACATGTTTCCTCTATTGTTTTTGTAAGTGTTATACTACCTCTTTGCTCTTCTAAACTTGTTTAAGTCCTAGGTGTTTTCTTAAACATATGCTTCAAATCAGTTTCTTCACTTTGTTTGCTTCGAACTTGTTATTGTATCTATTTGTTTTCTCATGAGTCTCTGAAAGCGATCTCTGAGCCTGTTTCAATTACTTGCCTCCTCGTCTCTGTATCTGATTCGAAGTAGGAACCCTAGAATTTGGGGGTTTTGACGAGGGTGATCTTGTATTTGGACTAGGGTTCTATTTTGGAACCCTTGACTCTTTTAAACTCATTCTGAGTCTATGAACTAAGTTTGAATTTCTTTGTTTATGACTTTGAACTTTTAGACTCTTCTATGCTAGACTCTTCTAATTAGCATGACAGTTCTTTCTTGTTTAAGCATGTCTATATGCTTTTATATGTGTGTTGAACCTTTCTTCAAAAGGCTTTCCAATTTATGATTGATTCAGACTTGATTTTCTTTAAATAAAAGGCTTTTATATGTGTGTTGAACTGATTTTCCTTAAATAAAACCTTTCCTCACTTTTCCTGACTTGGTTCATTTGTACAAAACCTTCAATTTTGATTTCTTGGATGTTAATTGATTTCCTTTCCTTACTTGCGCAAACCGTGTGCTATTAGACTTTTTTCTTAAATAAATCTCTGTGTATTTACCCTTCTTGTACTACTTTGGAAAAGGTTTTGATCAATCTCTTTCCTTAATTAATTTTACCCGTTTGAAATTAGAATCCCTTAATCAAAGGGAAACTTTTGTAATTGATTTTCAAATTATTCTCCTACCTTATTCTGCTTGCCTTCTACACTATAAAAGGGCACGACCCTTCTACACTTTAACACACTCTCAATTTAACACTTTTATACTACTCAAGTATCATAGTTCTCTAATCATAGCATTCTGACTATTTGCTTGCACTTTGGCTTCACAAGACTACTGCTTTCTTTTCTTGTATCCCTGAAACTGGTATGTTCTAGTTTGATTTTCAGCCTCATCCCAATGTGTTTATATTACAGCTTCTACACCCCTGTCTGCTTTACTGCCTATGTTTAATGTTGATTAGCATATGTTTCTACTGTGAATCCATGCACCCCTGTCCCCTTCTATGTGTTTGAGTTGAAGTTCAGAACATGGCAACATCCAAGTTGTTGCTCATGTCTGGACTTGATCCCTTAGGGGATCCTAACTCCCAAACAATGTGGCTAACAGGCTGGTTGGGGTGTGCCGGCACTCCAATTGCTAGGTATGACCACTAGCTTGTCTTGGCTTTCCCCCAGAATCCCCTCTCTGCACTTACACTCTCTCTTAGATTCTAAGTTCTGCCCCCCTCCTATGATCCTTGCTTTGGGACCTTGAGTTCCCTCTGAACATGGACATTCGAGGGCTGGCCCTTCCACATTGCATTATAACTCAATTCTGCAATATATTTGGGTGTAACCACTGCCCGGAGTCCACTTGAGACTCTTAGGGAACTTTGACACATCCCAAATAGGAGAAAGGCTTTGAAAATTTGATCTTTGGAGTTGGTTCATTTCATATTTCAGACCTGGAGTCTAAATTAGGCTCCCCTTGGTTGTACTTTAATTTCTGATGTAATTTTGCTTTTCTTATTCATTCTGGGGCTGTAATAATTTGTAATAACATATGGGGTTTTAGTGAAAAGGGGAGGGTAAATCATGCATGCAAAAGGGGTAGATATCATGTTCATAGGTATTTATTATACTTCTGCAATCATGTCCTGCTTTCACTTCTGCGTTTTCATATAGAAATCCTGTTTATAGGTTCTGTATTTTCATATAGAAATCCTGTTTATAGGTTCTGTATTTTCATATAGAAATCCTATTTATAGGTTCTGCATTTTCATATAGAAATCCTGTTTATATGTCCTGCATTTTCATATAGAAACCATGTCTATAAATTTCTGCATTTCTGTATTATCTAGAAAACATGTCTATAGGTTCTGCATTTCATAATGCTGCATATCATATAGATAACCTGTCTATAGGACTTCTTGAATTCCGCATATGCATCTATCACTAGGCAAACATGTTCACAAGTTTTAATAACAAACAGCATTTTAGATATCATGCCTATAGGACTCCTGTATTTTTCTTTCGACTATAAATGTTTTTAAATCAATAACGCTTAGAAAGCATGCCTATAGGAGTAATCAACCGAATCTGAATCGTCTATCTCGCTTATAAGTCTAAAAATCAGTAGTAACATTGCTTAATATTTGCAGAACTTATCCTGCAATTAATAAGTCCTTTTCTTTAAAATCAGTATATTCCTTTTATGCATAGATATCATGCCTATAGGTTTCACCTAGGCAAGCTTTAGGGTAAAAGTTATAACTGCACCAGTCTTTGATAATTACAACCAGCGGGCAAGCCTAATTCGGACTTCTTATCTGAATATATTTGATAAATCAGCAAGCTTTAACGTTTTTAAGTTTAATTCAGACCATAACCAGTACATGTAAGACATGCTAAACAATTTGTCTTTAAGTTGAGGAGGCATGTTTGAGCCTTTAACTGTTATGTGTTTTCCCATATCTGCTCTATGTGTTTTGTTTGTCGCCCTAGATTTTGTCCTTTAAACCATAAAAGCCCAATATCTCTTCCCTTTAGGACTAGTAGTCCCAAATACCTCCGGGACTGATAGGATTGGGACGGGTAAGAGCATGCAATAAGTAACGAAACTATTCTGTGTTTTAATACTTAACGGGGTGGGAAAAGGTAGATATGGATATGATGACCAGTGCGCTAATACCACGTGTAACCCCTCTTTTGAGGAGTGATTACCGGGTATTGCATTGATGTGATCCATATTATTTGTAAACCTAGGACCCCCTTCCCTTTACTTGTTTATTTTATTACTTTTCAGAATTTTCAAACTATTTCCTCAAAATTTCAGCTTTTTTTGTTTCTTCAAACTTTAATTTATTTGCAGCCATAATGTGATAATCCATCATATTTGAAACTTTTGTTTGATTACTTGTTACTTGTACTTAAAGTCACAATTTTAGCATGGTCGAGAACCACACTAGTGGATCTTGAGGGGTGCCTAACACCTTCCCCTCGGGATAATTTCTAGCCCTTACCCAAACTCTGGTTTTCTAGATCAATTCCTTCCTAGTGTCCTAATGCACTTTAATCATTAGGTGGCGACTCTCCAATTGAAACCCAATTCCCGAAGGGGAACGAGTTGTCCTCCTAAATGTCCTAAACCCGATTTCGCGAGTAAAAGGGGGCACGATACCCTACATCGGCAGTATACGTGTCCTGTGTATCTCTGATTTCCCCTGGTGAGTACGTAAGGCCCAAATTAAGGCCACCCAGAGCATTAATTTCTCTATGGATCTCATCTTGCCCCCGAAAAGCTTTAGGTTCAGGCCCTCCAAAGTCACCAGCAGCGGGTTCATCAGCACGGACTGTACCATGTTCAACTTGAAACTCGGGGACTGTGCCCGCACCCTCCTCGAGGGCCTCCTCAACACGGGTTTGGTCCATATCGACCACCCCTGATTCGGCGGCTTTCCGCCCAACAACTTGTGGAGCATCTCCACCTCGTGTTGTCCTTTGTACCAAAGAGGTTTCATCATCATTATCACCTTCATCCTCGATATGGGGACTTACCACAACAGCCGAAGTCGAGACCTTGGCGTCAGTCTGAGGCCTTCAAACTTTAGGTTTCACTGATTTGGGTGATGCAGTCAATGCCTTTTTCTTCCTCTTCTTGCCCTTACCAGGTTTCGAGGTCCCTTCCTCACCATCAGGAGACGGTTTCATCAGCACTCCATCCCCGAAGCCTACACAAGTGTGATACATCAAACTTACCACCATAAAAGATATTCATATGGAAGCATGGTAAAGATAGCAATGAAGAGCATACCATGGTTCTTGGCCTGCCACCGCATTTTGGCCAAGTCACTCCAAGAACGCTCGATATAGGGGAAGGTGGAGTCCAATTGTCCGATCCATCCCGATAGGTTTTTAACCGCGCCGGGATACCAAGCGGTAGCTGCATAATCAAAATAAGATCATTTTTCAAAAGGGGACGAAAGGGTAATAAAACGTGCTCGAGATAGGGGCACTTACGATTCATATTCCATTCCTACGGGAATGGCATCCTATTAGCCAGGATGATGTCCGAGGTCCTCACTCGGACAAACCGACTCATCCACCCCCGATCCATGTCCTCATTGATGCTCGAAAAAAATGTCCTCGCGGATCAAGGGTGAAGCTTGATCAAACCCCGGAAGAGACTAGGGCTGTATAATCTGACCAAGTGATTGAGGATGAAGGTAATACCCATGACCTGGTTGGAAACATATCGGAGCATATAGACGATCCTCCAAAAAGAAGGATAGATTTGACCAAGCGTCACTCGGTACTCATGGAAAAAGTCGAGAATCACCGGATCTATGGACGGGGAAGAAGGATCCAAAGAATCTACGGGACCTAGAGTAAATGGGTATGTATACATGCTGAGGAAGCCAGCTTTGTAGTTTACTATGTTTTCCTCAGGCTTGGGAATCTCCACTAGCACTGCCTTCCCCCATCGGCACTCTTTCTTCACTCTATTCGTATCGATCACCATGATGATGAATTGAGACACGTGCTCACATCAGCCTAGTGTAGAAGGGGGATTTTCGATAGAAAAATCGGATACAGTATCGAATTGGGTAGGACTATATTGCTCGATAGTTGGGGTACTTTTTGTTACCCCTGGATGGGCGAGACAAAGAAGCGGTGCCCTCTTTCTGAGGTACCGTTCTAGAGGTCCTAGCCACGACTATAAAAAAGGTTTCGAAGAAAGAAAGTGAGGAGGTAAGCGCAGAAGGGAGAAGAATGTAGAAGATGGTGAATTTAGCTCTAGAAAATTGGAGACGTTGTAAAAGTGTGAATAACAAAATGGTTATGGTATTTATAGAAGCCATGTGGGCAGCGTTTGGGAAGCGGAAAGGCCGAACCAATAGTGGTTTGTGGGGCTTCTCGATAGTCGTGTTGACAGCGCCTCCTGCACAACCTTTGAGTCATGGCATTTAATGCTCTGATGGGATGACGTCATGATGGTAGTATCGAAGAGGCAAGAATTCAAGACCGTTTCTTATCATTTTCATTCTAAGAAATGCAGGGACTATCTGTATACGATAAAAATCAGAGGGTCCGATTTTATGGTCATTGTGACACTTCATAAACATGTCTCCAAAGGCTCGAGGCAAGGGTCGAGGTTCAACCCCGAAGGGTTCTCAACGTTCGACCTCGGGGCAATGCAAATCAATGGCTATAATGGATGAACGGGAAGTTCCCAAGGCACGTGATTAAAGCTGACCAAGTCTATTACGCTAGTTCAAGCCCATACAGTGGCATTAAATGGCTGTGCCAACCTCAAATCCTTGTTTGTACTATGTTGGGATTCCCCCTCATATATATTGGGACCCTTGTCATTTTGTAATATGTACAATATTGAATACAAGAATATTCTCTGCTCTCCAACTTAAATACATTCTCCTTTGATTCTATTACTTACATTTATTGCTTACATTTATTGTGTTTCATTAATTGTCCTTCATTTATTACTCATTATTGATCGTAAAGAGCTCAGATCCAAGCTCTTAGAATTGTTAGCCCTTCATCGGTCGTTCACAACCTAACGCTTAGCTCGACCTCGAGGTCTCGTATAGGCCAGCTCGAGGCCCGATTCTCAGCCCCTCGGTTTTTTTAACATATTGCCTATAAGCTCATATCTTATCTTCTAGTCTCACGCCTAGCATATACTGCCTAACAACTAACATAAAAATAAATCACGTATATTTAGAACCACAAAATCAAATCTAATTGTAATTATCATTTTCAAGGTAAATAGCTAGGCAAGCCAACGTTAGAGAATCATTAAGCTAGTTTTAATCAATACAACGAGGTAAAACCATTTAAGCGGAAATGAAACTAAATTGAAGTACTAAGTGCATAATAATCCATAATATTTAAGTACAGCCTGGATCTAGAGTCACAAGTGCACGAGCTTCCAAAATTTCTACAAATGAAGTCTAAAATAAGTACAACTATCTCGAATGAAATGAACAGTATATAGGGAAAGAGGAAAGGGACTTCAAGGTCTGCGGACGCCAGCAGATCTACCTCGAGTCTCCAAATAAGCTAATCCGAGCTGATGCACCTCACGAATAGTTAGGACCAGTACCAAAATCTGCACAAGAAGTGAAGAGTCTAGTATGAGTACAACCGACCTATTGTACTCCGTAAGTGCAGAGCCTAACCTCGACGAGGTAGTGACGAGGCTATGATAGGACACTGACGTAATTAAACTTGTACAAACGGAAATATACTTACAACATTACAACAGATAAAGTTTTACCATATATTTCTAGGAGGGAACACACAAAATGGGGGTACAAAATACAATAACTACAACAGGAAATGGCAACATGAATCAGTCAATCAACCTTCAACCAATAAAAATGGATAAATATAATGAATAAGGACTACACGGCATCACCCATCGTGCTTTTACTCTCAATTTCATCAAGAAACGATAAATACGGCACGGCATCACCCTTCGTGCTTTAACACTCTCTCCCTCACCATAAAGCAATGAATATATATAACATTTGGGAGAAAGAATAATCAAGAATAACCTTACGTCAACAATGGTCCCACAATTCAACTATCACAAATAGTTCACTAATGCGGAAAGAACGATCGTTCAAGTAATAAACTAGTCTAAGCATGAATATCATAATCAAAGAAGGAAATAAATCACAAGAAACAAGTCTCATCCGCATGCTTTATCCCAACATCAATGCATAAGTACTCGCCACCTTACATATACGTTGTACCCAACATTTAAACATGTAGCAAATATGAAAACAAGTCATAATCCCTTAAGTCAAGGTTAACCACGATACTTATCTCACTTCGCAGTCAACTCAAAGCTCTCCCAGGGCTTTTCCTCTAGAATCTGCCTCCAAACAACTCGAATCTAACCACAATCGGCTCGTTAACCTCAAATAATTCTAAGGAAATCAATTACAATACATAAATATAGGATTTTTGCACTTTATCTAAAAATTCAACTCCGGGCCCGCTGGTCAAGACCCGACGGACTAAATCCCATTTACTCATTCATCCACAAGCTCGATTATGTAATTAGTTTCGGAATCCAACGTCAAATTGAGGTCTAAATTCCTAATTTGCAAAAACCCTCAATTCTTCCTAAATCCCTTGTTTTCTTCTACTATGGAAGAACAAAGATTAGGGCTTGAAATTAATGGATGATGTTAGAAATAGAAGAGAATGAATTAAAGTCCACAAACCTATGAATTGGTGTTGAGTTTTCCCTTCAAAATCGTGTCTACGCCGAGCTCTAATGGAGAGTTTATGAAAAATAGGAGAAATCCCGTTTTTGAACATTTAAATCACTGGCGTCAGGCCTTCTTTGCGTTCGCGAAGGGCCAGACACGATCGCGAAGGATAGCATCTTATTGGACTACGCATTCGTGAGTTACGCTTCGCGTTTGCGAAGGCTTGAACCCACCCACCCCCGCGTTTGCGATCCTAGTGTCGTGTTCGCGAAGAGTAATGACCATTTCCCCTTCCCAGGCCCATGCCCCTACGCATTCGCGAGAAGCTAGTCACGTTCGCGAAGGGTAAAACCCCCAACACTCCGCTTCGCAACCCAACTATCGCGTTCGCGATGAAGAAAATCCTCCCATGTCCCAAACTCTCCTTCGCAATCGCGAGAAAGGCTTCGCGATCGCGAAGCACATGAGACCAGATACAGCAAAAGCTCAAGAAACCTGAAATTTTCTAAGTTCAAATGGTCCATAAGCTATTCGAAACTCAACCGATCCCTTGGGGCTCCAAACCATATAGGCACACAAGTCCAAAAATCTCATACGAACGCGCTCGCGCGATAAAAACACCAAAATAACACCTAGAACTACGAATCGGACACCAAAATGAATGAAATTTTTAATAAAATTTAAGAACTTTCATTTTAACAACCGGACGCCCGAATCACATCAAATCACTTTCATTTTTCCCAAGTCATAAATATCGTAATGGACCTATATCAAGTTCCGAAACTAAAATCTGGACCCGGTATCAACAAAGTCAAACATTGGTCAAATTTATAAAGTCTTTAAACCTTTAAACTTTAATTTTTGACAAAATGCGATAACTCGAGCTAGGGACTTCCGAATTTGATTCCGGACATACGCCCAAAATCCTAAATCACGATATAGACCCATCGGGACAGTCAAAATACGGATCTGTGTCTGTTTGCTTAAAATGTTGACCGAAGTCAACTCAAACGGGTTGTTAAGGCACGAATTCACATTTTAGTCAATTTTTTTACATAAAATCCTTCCGGATAAAGGCACGAACTTCGCACGCAACTCGAGGAAGGCTAAAAGGAGCTATTTTAGGTTTCAAAATATAGAATTAAGGGCGAAAACTCTAGATGACCTATCGGGTCATCACACATTATCACTTTGTGCGGACTGTGATTTTTTTGGTATCTTACAGAAATGTCCCAAATAGTCTCAATTTACCAACCTCTAGCCATTAATAATAGACTTAACAAAACTAGCCAAACACATATAAAAAATAAAAATCCAAATTATTAAGGTTCTTTCTCTCCAAGAATTATACGCAAAAATTTTCTTTCATATTTTTAAGCGTGATCAACAACATTAGATGCAAGACAGAAAGTAAATTTCATGGATGAGGTAGCAAATAAGGTGATGAAATACAAAAAAATATATATACAAGATTCCAAAAATCTAAGCAAAAAAGGATCTTTTTTAATGGGTATGGTTGAAATTAATTGGAAACATATAGATGAGTTAATATACAAAATTTGAGGAAGATTGGAGGTGATTTGGACTGATTTGGTATCAAAATTCGTAGTTAAAATGGAGTTCAAAAAAATTTTTGCGACACATGTATCAAACATGTATTACATATGTATCTCATCACACATGTATACATGGATATACATGTGATACATATTTGATACAAATATGATACATATGTGATACACAGTGTGATGCACATATCAATTTTTTCATGTTCATCTTCTACTTCAAATTTTTAATTCAAACCACCTCAAAACTCCATCAAATCATCCCAAAACTAAGATTCGGGTTTCTTAAGATGTACCCAGTTAATTCTATTAACACCCACTCAAAAGAAAACAAAAATTTGATCTTTTTTGGCTACAAATAGCTAATTGACTAATATTAGTAATATTTTATGAATTGGTCAATTTTAGTAATAAGCTACTTATAAATGGATATAGTTGGTAGTTTCCCTTATTTTTTCGTCTTACAATGTACTATTATTTTGTATTGCATTACAATTTATTCTGTGTGATTAAAGTGTTTGGACTAAACGTATAATTTGATGTTTTAATAAATAAATAAAAGATATGTCATATAAACATAAAAACAAATTTTCACAGAAATTTCAGTATAATCAAAGTATAAGATCTGTCTCATCGCAATATATAGTAATGGTTTTCGGAAAAACAAAAAAAGGAAGAAATGATCAAGCACTAAAGTTGAAACTTCAACGTTATCGCTATGTGCGATAAACTTATAATTGTAATTTGCAAAAATAAATGCTAAAATTATAGCGTTGACTTTACTGCTTAGTCTTAAGTATTGAAGTTGTCACTTTGACTTTTTTGATATAGCCACAAACTTATCGATGTAACCAGACTTAACATTTTGTTTGGACACTAAAAAGGAGAAACGAATGAAACTTTTAACAAAAAATGATAACATTTAAATCGCGTTATGAACTTAAAAAGAAAAAAGAAAAAAAAAACAATAGGAAAATCAAAATTCTACGTATTGTACTGTAAAGTAGCCCAATATCACTATTAGGTTAAAAACGTCCCTAATATTTAATTTTTTCACTTAACAGCAGTTGTTCAACTTATTTCATATTTAGGTGAAGGATATAGTAAAATATTTTTATAAGAATTAAAAATTCATTAGCTTACGAAACCTGGTTAAATTCCTAAGGCTATATCTAAAATATTATATTGTAAAATTGTAAAATTCAGTTATATTTGCATCATGGCAACTACCTTTTACGTCTAATAACTATGAATCTCTAGTCACTATGTTTAAATGCATTGAACATGTACAAAAGTTTACAATTAGTGATGCCACATATATAATTAAAATATTTTAAGGGTCTAATCATGTCTTAATTCAATAATCTCAGTAAATTAAAGTCTTGTAATTTGGGAGAATGAATCTGCAACTTCAAATATTTTAAAGGAGTGATTTTAATCTGGATAATATTTTGAAGCATCCTGCCACTGATTATTCATGATTAAAACAAAAATAAGATAATAATACCAGATCTTTGCACTAATTTGGTGGGACCCACATATAGTTTACCATACTCTAGCGATAAATCATATATAAATCGAAATCATTATCTAATATTAAGTATTAACCTGCTAAATCTAATCAAAATCTTTTGCTTGTTTTTTCCTTTTGGGAAGATGGAAATACAAGTTAGCAACTTTATTACTATGAAATATAAAAAAATTTAGAGGGTGTCTATTGTGTAAGAAAAAGTTGAATAAAATAAATTATTTGAAATATTATCCAATTAAAAGTTGAATTAATGGTTTAGATGAGTGCTGAGGTCAAGAGTTCGTAGATTTTCATTCAACAGAAATGTTGGTATATGAGTCCAATTTAACTGTCAGTGGTGATATCTAGTCGTTGAATGAATAAATGTTGCTATGTTGCTTGATAAAAAATAAAATAAGAAAAAAGTAGTGAAAATGACAAAAATGCTTCCTTATGTTTAGGGTAGGTTCAATATGGTTCTTTAGATATAGTGTTTGACTCAAAAGATATTAAAACATTTTTGAACAAATCAATCAAAGATGAAGGGGTAAATCTTAGCTGAATATAATAATCTTTAGAAAGAATAATAGATGAAGAGAAGATGGTCGTTAATTTTCTTTTCATTCAAGAAGTACAATCTCTTCAGAGCCCAGATGCCATGTTACAAGGTTATTATCCCCCTTTTATACTAAGAGAAAAACTCTTCTAAATTGTAAAAGACAAAATACAAGGAATATTCAACGGAATATTCCTAATGTCCCCCAATGGGCTTATACTATTACAAGAGGCGTACAGTCTCTTCTTTTGCCTTAAGGTCGTCTCCCTCGGGACGTCGATTCGAAGATACCCGGGCGTTTGTCATGCTCGTCGTTGGTCGGGATCGGTCAAATTTGGACCCATACAATTAGTCCCTCCGCTTGCCGGGGTTGCGACCGAGTGCATCCTCGATGAGCGGACTTCATGCGTTCATATGGAAAAATTTGATCCGTTGAAACGTTACGACGTGGCCAACGAGGGACGGCCATCGTGTTCAGTAAGACACCGAATGATACACTTTACCGGGAAATGATGTCAGCTCCACGTGCGTCATCATCACGTAGGTTTTCGAGGCAGGAACTGACGGCTAGATGCTTCGATTCTTGCGCTGCTTTGTGACCTGCCGCCTCGATTCTGGCACCACCCAACCCTATAAATAGGTGAAGGGTTTGTTTTTTCAAAAAATTTTAGCCATTTCATTCTTGATAACTTCTTTCACTCTTCCTCATTTGCTCTTATATCCTTTTGTTTCTTCTTACGTTCTTCATTTGAAGCTTCTTCTTCCTTTTTCCTTTTGTGTCGATATTCCTTTGAACGATATCATGCCGAGGTCTCGTCATTCTCGTGAAGAGGTTCCTGAAGCCACCTCGTTGTCCACGATGCCCCCTTCTGGCAGCGAAGATACTGTGGTAGAAGAAGGTGATAGCCTTCCTACGGTGGAGGAGTTACTACCGAGGCACCCCTTATCCCGGAGTGACTTCCTCAAAGATCCCCCTCCTACTCCGGACCCCGTATTTTCTGAGACGAAGCAAGTTCATATCGATGCTCTTCGTGAAAAGTATGCCATTTCCGCTCATGTAGAAATGGTTCCGGCGGAGAAAGATTACGTGGATGTCCACAGACGTGGGTACTGCGCTTTCTATGAGTACCCTTTTATGATCGGCTATACTCTTTCTCTCTTCCCCTTAGCGGAAGAATTCTGCAGGTTTTACCAAGTTTGTCCGGCACAACTTTCTCCATATACACTCAAGGTACTTCTGCTACTGACCAAGTATGCAGAATTGGCAAAGTGTAGCGTTTCTATCCACCACCTTTTGCACTTGTTCACGCCTGGATTTCACAAAGGTACCATGGTGCACTTGAGGTTTCGTGGTACGAAGGGGCTGGTGGTCGGGACTGATGACCGGGCAAGTCGCAAGTTTTGGCACAAGTATTTCTTTGTCAAAACCGAACATGTCATTTCTGACTCTGCCAGGTTCCCTGAGCGATGGAATGAGGCTCGTGTGTGTCGCCACTTATTTTACTCTCCTTTATCCTATGTTCACTGTAAAGTTTATTTGCTTCCCGTTTGCAGATATAAGACGTCCACCTCGCCCTATTGCGGATATCATGGATTGGGTAGCCCGTCTATTGCCTCTTGCAGCAGAAACTCGAGATTGGCCCGCCTTCATGAAGTGTTACGGCCCTAAAGTCCCCTCTGGTAAATATCTTTCTTACTACTTCGTTGGTCATGCGACCTTATTTAATGATACGACCCTTTGTGATGATAGGTCGAGGAGCTTCTAGGGAAAGGGCGCCAGTCCCTGCATTTTGACAAGTTGTTGCTACTGCAGACACGCAGTTTGTTTTAAGTGAGTCTGTTCGAGAGGGTCACCCTCAACCTATTCAATTAGAAGGTCCATCTCGAGTTGTGATCGTGAGGGAATAAGCTTCTTTGGTGTCGGCCTCACACCCTTTGGACGAATCCTCTAATGGGGACGAGCCGCTGTCGAGAAAAAGGAGGAGGCTGGAACTTGGGAATGGCGTGACCATGGACGCCGATAGAAGCAGGGCATCGCAGACAACCCATATGCCCGTATTTATGGTTGATGCCATTTTAGCGGGGAGATCTTCCCAAGTGGAAGGAGTTTACCCAGGAGCTGGCTCAGTGCGCTCCGCTGAGGGTGGTGCGTCGTCCAACGTTGGAGGGCGTTGTGTTAAGGGTGACGACTCAGGTTCGGATGTCGACCCAAAGGATGTCAATGAGTTCGTGGGTCGCCTTACCCATGTGGAGGTTAGAACGGACGGGTCTATCCGTCACATAGTCGTCCCGGGGGACTACAATTTGATGTTGAACAGCGAGCAAGTGGTGTCTGCCCTAGATCCTCTATGCGTCGCTCCTTAAAGTGAGATGCTTAGGGTGATAAGCGACGTGGAATTGTCTCAGAAGGTCACTGGTATGGCCCTGCAGGTAGGTGCCTTTTCTTCTCTTTTCATTGTTGGGTTTGTGCGGTGATCATCGTTCTGTATTTTGTTTCTAATTTCTCCCTCTTCTTTTTTTTTCCAGACCCTCATCATGGAGGTTGAGCGAGAGCGTCGAGAGAGGAGAAGGACGGGCCTTTATGAGAAGATGTCATCCAAATATCAGCAGTATTGTGCTAAACATCGGGCGATGGACGACATTTATCATCAGGACCCTGAGTTTTAGTTGTTTCGCAAGGGGCTAAAACAGCGGGAGGACCAATTAGAGCGTAAGATTGAAGAGTTGAGGGAGCGGGATGAGGAGCTCATGAAAACTATCGCTCGTAACAGTGAACTCGACCCTCAAGGTGAAGGACGACGAGCTTGAGTTGAGTAGGGGGTGATGGCCGAAAATGCTGAGTTGAATGTGAAGGCAGTAAAGGTAGAGGGGCTTAAGGGCGAGCTGAGCGTCGTCACTGATAAGTTGGCGGCAGCTATTTCTGGAACCGCATCTTTGGAGAATGTCCTCCGCGTTTACAGGTCGGAGATGGATGAAGAGAAGGAAGCCTCTAGTCATAAGGTTGCAAGGCTCTAAGGGCGGGTCAAAGAACTGGAGGCAAAGCTGGCTGCGTTAAATGGACAAATGGCCTCGCTGAGGACGGAGGATGCAAGTCGACGTTCTTAGCCTTCTACGTCTCGTGCCTCAGCCGATCCGGTCGTGCCCCGTCGTTTATATGAGTTGTGGGTCCACGCGGAGGCTTGGCTTGATGTGTATAAGGTTTTTCATGCCGAGGGAAGAGCTACTGAGGCGGAGCTTCAGGCCGTGCACACCGAAGCTCGTGCAACTCGTGAGGCATGTAGATACGACCCCCTCACACCTGATGGGGATGACATCAACTCTGATGATGCGAACCTCCTTGCTTCGGATTCGTGGTACGAAGATGCTTACCCCACCGGGGATGATGTGTAATCTTTGTTTGTACTTGCTTTTGTTTTGGGGTTTTTGCGGGGGGCATACTTGAGCTTGTTTGTAAGGGCAAGTGTAAATAATATTTTGATGTAATGTAAAATTTATTTTGTCGATTTGTTCTTTCTTGCATTTGTCGAACCCATGTTATCGTTGATGACCTTTGCCATTGGGATGTTGCTTCAAAGACTGCGCTTACCGCAACTTCGGAAACTGCTAGATACACAAGTAGACATTCACCCGGGTCCGCTTTGACGCATAGTGGTGGCGAGGATAGATATGTTTTCAGTTTTCTTAGGGCATCGACGCATTCTTCGTTCCATTGCAGCCTGTGGTCTTTCCTTAGCACATTGAAGAATTTGTGGCATCTATCCGAGTATCGTGAAATGAACCTTGATAGGGCGGCTATTCGCCCTGTTAATTTTTGCACCTGCTTTTTGCTGGTCAGTATCTTCGGTATTGCATCGATAATGCTGATTTGATCCGGGTTGACCTCGATTCCCCTTTGTGACACTAGGAAACCAAGGAACTTTCCTGAAGTTACGCCGAAGGCGCACTTTTCGGGATTCAGTTTCATCCCATACTGCCTTAATATCTCGAAGGCTTCCTTCAGATGACCAATGTGATCCTCTTTCTTTGTCGACTTCACTAGCATGTCGTCAATGTAAACCTCCATGGTCTTACTAAGTTGTTCTTTGAACATTTTGGTGACTAACCTTTGATACGTGGCCCTTGCATTCTTAAGCCCGAACGACATCACCTTATAGCAGTACGTTCCTCGATGAGTGATGAAAGTGGTGTTTTCTTGATCTTCTTCAACCATTAGAATTTGGTTATAACCGGAGTAGGCATCCAAGAAGCTCAGCAGTTTGTGCCCTGCTGTTGTATCGATAAGTTGGTCGATATGAGGTAACGGGAAAGAGTCCTTCGGGCATGCTTTGTTTTGTTCGGTGAAGTCGACACAAATTCGCCATTTCCCGTTCTTCTTTTTGACCATGATCACATTGGCGACCCATTGGGGGTATTTCAATTCTCTGATGGAACCATTGGCGAGTAATTTATCAACCTCCCCGCTGACCGCCTCATTGATCGCGACATTGAATTTCTCCTCATTTGTCATACCGGTGGATAAAGTGGATCGACATTCAACCTGTGCATAGCGATATCCCTTGGGATTCATGGCATATCTGAGTAGGAAAAAGCAAACAAATCGGTGTTGTTAGTCAAAAACTCACGATACTTGCCTGGCTTCGAGAGGTTGTGTCCAACATAAGCCTTTTTTGTGATACCGGTGTTATCCAATTGGATGGGATCGAGATCTTCTATGGTTGCCTTACAAGCTTCTACGATGTCTGGGTCTTTGATGGACTCTACTTGTACGTCGGGTTTGGTTCCTGACATGGCTGATTGTTATGCTTGTGCACTTTCCCCTTTTAGTTGTTTGGTGTATTTGCAATCTTGGGCGATCCGTTAGCATTCTTGGGCGGTACGTGGCTCGCCTCAGATGCTGAATATCCCCCATGGGGTGGAAAATTTGATTACTTGATAGAAGCTTGAAGGGACGGCTCGCATTGCGTGTATCCATGGTCGTCCTATGATGGCGTTGTAGGTTGTTTCCTGGTTCATGACGTGGAATGTCGTTTCCACGTTAACCCCTCCTGCCAGGACAGGTAGCACTCTTTCTCCAGATGTCCGCTCTACTACATTATTAAAACCCGTTAGTGTTATGCAATGCGGTATTATTTTATCCTCGATCCTCATTTGCATGAGAACTCGTGGGTGAACAATACACGCACCGCTTCTTCCATCCACCATTATTCTTTTTGCATCGGTATCCGTGATGCATAAAGTTATAACCAAAGCATCATAGTGAGGGAAAGACAAATCGTCGGTATCTAACTTATCGAAGATGATACTATCTTCGAGGTCGTTGTACCGTTCGTGGGCGACTGTCCGTTTGAGTTTATGAGTGGTGGTGAATTTCACATGGTTGATTACCGTGTCGTCGCCGCCACCAATGATCATTTGTATGGTACGAGCTGGTGATGGTGGCTTTGGAGGTCCTTGAGGTTGATCGCGCCCTCAAGCGAAGGTGGCTCGTCCTCTGTTGCTCAGCAATTTTTTCAGGTATCCCTGACTTAACATTCTTACTACTTCCTATCGCAGACCTATGCAGTCCTCGGTCTTGTGTCCTCTTTTCTGGTGGAACTCACATAGGACGTTTGACCTCCGTGTGCTTGGGTCCGACTTCATCTTTTGCGGCCACTGCACCTTTGTGACGAGCTTCTCCAGTGTGTACACTATTTCTGAGAGGGAAACATAACAATTATGAGCAGATAGTAGTAGAGGCATACCTCTTTCATTTCGGGAGGGTGCGGTATGCCGAGGCGCAGCGTCTGCATGTCGTAGAGGTGGAGGATTGGATGTTCGGATATAGGGTTGATTCCTTTCTCGATTGTAGCGTGGTAATTGATCCCTTCGCCCGTCGTTGCGTCGATCTCTCCTTGTTTCGATATGGACTGACGTTAATCGCTGAAGTGGGCCGTTCAGGTCATCCTCGCCTGCCCTCACTTCGGCGCAATAGGCGTTGTGGATCTCTTCCCACGTAGTGGTGGGGGGTACTTCATGAGTCTACTGAGTAATTTTTTGGTTGCTTTTGATCTGTTCCTCTATAACCCATTTTGAAAGGCTGCTACTTCCATCCCTTCTGACACGCTCGGTAGGCTCATCCTTACTTGGTTGAATCGTGCTAGGAAATCCCGAAGTCCCTCGCCCGTTATTTGCTTGACGGCGAAGATATCATTAACCCTAGCCTCGGCCTTTTTCGCTCCCGCGTGAGCGGTAGCGAATTTATCCGCCATCATCTCGAACGTCGATATCGATCGTGCTGGTAGTTGGGAATACCATGTCAATGCTTCCCCTATTAGAGTTTCACCGAACTTTTTCAGCAGCATCGGTACCTGTTCTTTTGATAGATCATTACCCTTTACTGTGGTAACGTAATGGATTAAGTGATCCTATATTTTCAAGTATGGCGCCATTTTGAAGGTCTTCGGAATAGAATGGGGAGCTGCCCCTTCGCTGTATGACTGTTCGACGAATCGGCCCACATCGCATTTTGGTAACAGCTTCGGAGCGTCTGGTATTTTATCGACCCTTTCCTGATGTTCCTTTATCTGGTCGCGGAGTGTTTTGTTCTCATTTTCCATCTCTTCCATTTTCTTTAAGATGGCCATAAGTGCGTCGTCACCTGCATCAGTAATAGTGCGGGTGTTACCTGTTCGTGTAGCGTTTGGCTCATCGGCAGCAGCTGCGATTTCTGTGGCTGGCGCGTCTTCGACGCCTCCCTGAATGGGTTTCTCGAGCATGTTGCTCAATGCACTCGTTAACCATTCTTCTAGTAGCCTTTTGACTGCTGGTGGCTCTTCTCCTGTCGTGGATGTTGAGGTGCCCCTCTCGCGCAAGATCGTTAGATCCCCGTGCGGAAGAGGTGAGATCTCCCCCTCCAGCGTAACACTCGTTATTGTATTCTCATTATCTTCTCCACTGGCTTCGTTGAGGGAATTCAGGAGGTTGTTCGTGACATCCACTACTGCCTTTAGCCTCGCTTCTCCCTTTCCCGCCATCGCTGGTTTTTATGAAGCTGAAGAAAAGTGACTATTACTTTCAAGGATTTAGATGAAAACTACGATTTCAGCTATAAAAATTCTCACAGACGGCACCAAATTGTTTGACTCAAAAGATATTAAAATCTTTTTGAACAAATCAATTAAAGATGAAGGGGTAAATCTTAGCGGAATATAATAATCTCTAGAAAGAATAGTAGATGAAGAGAAGATGGTCGTTAATTTTCCTTTCATTCAAGAAGTACAATCTCTTCAGAGCCCAGATGCCCTGTTACAAGATTATTGTCCACATTTTATGCTAAGAGAGAAACTCTTCTAAATTATAAAAGACAAAATACAAGGAATATTCGACGGAATATTCCTAATGTCCCCCAATGGGCTTATACTATTACAAGGGTCGTACAGTCTCTTCTTTTGCCTTAAGGTCGTCTCCCTCGGAACGTCGACTCGAAGATACCTGGTCGTTTGTCGTGCTCGTCGTTGGTCGGGATCGGTCAAATTTGAACCCATACATATAGTACAAGGCAATTTTAGTCCTTTAAATTGCCAATAGTAAGCATTTTCGGTCTTCGTTAAATATTTTTATAAAATTTATTCAACAAGAACTGTATAAAAAATGTTTAACCAAAAAATGCCATGCAGACCCTATAAAAATATCGAAACCCGCAACATCAAAAGCTGCATCAAACACCATAAATAAATTAAAAGAATAGCTGAAAATGCACCTCAAAAAGTTGCACAAGAGTGCAAAAGTGGACCAAAAATATCAAAAACGGTAAAAAAAAAACTTCATCTCAAAATGTGACTTCATCTTAAATTCTTTTTTTAAAATAATTTTTTAAATCTAACAATAAAAAATTTAAAATATTTGGCAGAGACTAAAAATATTCGTTTTTAACAATCTTAAAGGACTAAAACTAATTATGAGTATATTTAAAGAACCTTATTAAATCTCGCCCAAAATATAAGGGACTATTTTTGTCATTTTCAATTCATTATTTTATTCTAGAATTATGTTTATTTGTATTAAAAATAAAAATTTGTAAATGTAATCAGATCACACTAATTTCGAATTTACTAGCTTTAGATTTTGAATTCACCTCTAAATATTAATATGTAGAGAAAATATATTACATGCTACTCCCTAGGTACAAATTTATATGGCACTATTTCTTTATTAATTTGTTCCAAAAATAATAATGCATTTTTGTATCTGAATATAGTTTAACTATAAATATCTTAATTAACTATTAACCAAGTTCTTATACCAACACCAAGGTCATGTTAAGATAAATATAACTCTATACTTTATAGTTACTCAAACAATACGATATGGTTAAGATCATAAAATTTAAGGATTTTATTTCTTTTTAAACTCAGATATTGAATGAATCTAAACTACACAAATTGGATTTGGAATAGTAGGAATATTTTATACAATATTTCAAGTAAAATTGGTGGAATGCCTAAATTGATGGCAATGAGTACAATCTAAGAGGCTAGTTGCAAGCTATAGGGTGGGGTGCCACACTTGGATTGGCCCTCTAAAGCTTCTTTCTATTATTTGACAAAGACCACTAATAACAAGTGTGCTTATTATTCATAGTTTCCTTGTGTTCCAGATTCATTTTACCTCGTGTATAATAATAATTCAAAAGACAAGAGGGGTGTTACGATGGTAAGCAACCTCCATTTTCAATTAAGAGATTGTGAATTCGAGTTTCCCCAAGAGCAAGGTGGGAAGTTCTTGAAGGAAGGATGTCGGGGGTCTATTTGGAAACAGCCTCTCTACCCCAGGGTAGGGGTAAGGTTTGTGTACACACTACCCTTCCCAGACCCTACTAAGTGGGATCATACTGTGTTGTTGTTGTTTATAATAATAATTCAGAGACAAACGTGCACGTCCAGCCCTCATTCCATATATCTTGTACTTTATAATTATATATTTAATTTTTTTTATTCATTAGCTATCCATTTTTCAGTGGATTATATAGTTCTTATTAATACTTGACCTGGTTTTAAAAAGTTCATTATCCGACCTATTTTTTAATAAATAATATGAATGAACTGTTTTCTTTTAACCATTTTTCTACCACTAGTCACTAATATTGGAAACAATAGCAGTTATGGTTTTACAATGACATACAAATATTTCCTCTAGACAAAATTGTACAATTTTTGGTGAGTCTCCAATTTTACGTTACTTTTCCAATCTTGGTAGACTTGGGCACTTGGCCGCTGGATATTTGATTTCCTCTGCATGCTAATTAAAGGTCAAACTAGACATAGAAAAAAAAAATTTTAATTTCTTCAAAAGGAAATGGAGGTCGCTGGCTGTAATTCGTCCAATATTTCCTTCAAAGCAATGCTAATTAATATTTGGTCAAAAAAAAATAAATTCCTTCCGTGTCAGCTTGTTTACAAGCTCATTCTCGACTCAAAGCAAAAAATATATTTATTTAAAAGTTGCAATTTTCTCAATTTGTTCACAGAGTTCAATATTATCAAAAATTTGTCCAATACATCACAAAAGTTTCGTAAATTTTCTTCAAATATGGTGGCTTAGTTATAAAATGTTCATATAGATATTCGTTTTTTTTTCATGTTATGTGAAGGAGATTGACTGGACATAAAGTTTAGGAAAAGAAGAAAAACCTATAAAATTTGTGGTCTTAAATATCTCATCACATTTTATGACTATACAATCATATCACCAAGAATAAAATGATGAAATGTATTATTCTTTTTAATACATACTAAAAGAATGTGTCATATAAAATGACAAGTTTAAACTAACTTCATTCCTAAATATAAAAGGTGTCATTTTTTTTAATACATACTAAAAAAATGGTATATTAATGGGACAAATGGGGTAACTAAAATCCTCCTTTCTTTGTGATATGTGATAGCTAGTCGCATGAATACTAATTAGCTGCAACCAAAATTCACAAAAAATGCCAACGTGGAGGACTAAATCCCAAACCCTCATAAAAAGAATGTGAAATGAGAGCAATAGGTTGCTGGAAATTTGTCATAATGAAAAAGAGTTGAAAGTGACAATAGTAAGTGTACGTTACTTTAATAGGAGGCAACTACGATAGCAACAGCATCAAGTTGGTACTAGTGTTGACCATTAAAAATTCAGGTGCTGGAAAAGGACATACGGCGAATCCAAAATTTAAATTTAATAGGTTCGACTTTTAAAAATTTTAATATTGAACTCATTGTATTGTTCGTATTATAGGTTCAAATTTAATATTTATTAAAATTTTAGTAAGTTTTTAAATATATATTTATAGTTCGTATAAAAAATTATGAGTTTAGATGAACTCGTAGTCGATAGGTTATATCCGCCCCTAAAGAGTGGGACAAGGTAATAGTTTCTATGAATACGTGGAAAAAATAATATACATAGGAATCGACTATGTACCATGAATCTGTTGCCATCCTATATTGCCTAACCAAGTTTGCATTTGTTCATCATCAAGACTTCTGTGAACATTTTTTTTTTTGGATATTATATTATTGTGAGTTGTGACTTTATTTATTGTCGTCAGTTATCGTTATCTGGCGGCGCAAGATGTAATGACATCTATTTTAAATACTCCTACCTAATAGCATATCTATGGATGTACCAAAATGTATTAACAAATTATGATTCTGCATCACAACATCTTTGATAATATGCTCCTTTTCTTAAACCAATTTATTAATTACCTAAAAAAATTCTCTTCGGAACACGGAACACGATTATATCTGTAAGTTCAATTGAGCTTATTATTTTTAACTCAAATTATATATACAGGTGCCAAAAAAATTAAAATATGTGCATATACTAAAATTATGTTCATCCCGAGCCCGTTAGGTTTGAGATCCATGGCGCCAGATTTCGGGGGGGGGGGGGGGTGTATACCTGGATAGATTCCAGCTAGAATAATTAGGGTATAATAATATATAACATGTCACTCTCAATATTAAGCAGCACGCTAGAGCATCCAAACATATTGTTGAAAACTTGACTAGTTAATTCCGAATGCTATATATCATATTGCTTGATAGATTTCTTCACCACTTGTCAGTTTCCAAAAGCTTAGGTAAGTATAAAGAAGTTTCGAATAAGCTTCCTATAAATATATTAAATTGACAAAAACAGATAATAAAACTTGAGGGAATGCGACTGTTAATCTGAATTAATATGAAAGTGATAGGGATTAGTTTCTAGGATTCTACCAATTTTCTGCCTAATTAATGGCACTAATCAGTTGGAGGTTCAGGAGTATTGCGCCCATTGATTCGTGGACTTTCTTAGAATGAAAAGCTTTCCTTATTAAGTAAAATTACTTATGCAAATTTTATTTTTAATTAATTTCTTCCTGTAGTTGGATATTGGCAGAATTATATTACGGACGAAATGAATAATATATGAGCTCGAAAATCTAATTTCGATAAGAGTTAGTGTTTTCTCTCGAACAGAGCTCCTAGCAGAAATTCCATATCATTGAAGAGAAATAAAAAATGGTAGTTTTCCTATCAAGTACCTGATTTTTTTTTAATATTCATATAATTCATAAAAGAAAATATGATTGGAATTTGACATCTTGGCTACTAGGTTGTCTTTAAAACATTGAGCTCTGATTTCTTGATAATGTTTCAAGAGTTCAATATCACCGTGTAAAGCATTAGAACCGATATTCTAAGAGCAGTATACAATTATATAATAGCTAAATAAAAATAAAAATTATTGAAACTATAATTATTAAATAAAAATATGCTCTTTCTAACAATTTAAATTTTTTATGAGATGATCACACATTACTATATGGTATCAGAGCAAACAAAAGTTCTGAATTCAAATTTCACTGCGATCCAATATAAAAATAAAAAAATGAATTTACCCGTGATTAACCAAAACATAATATGAATCTCACGTGAAAAACATCTCAAAAATATAATTAAGTAAATAAAAGTATTTCCCTTATACCAATACTACGAGTTGGACCTTTCAATCAATGAGCCTTTTTATCTGTTTTGATAAAGCTGAATGCCAAACTTTCGACGAAAACTGTCATACATTATTATCACGCTGGTAAATGAAAGAAAGAGAAACAGAACTCTTAAAGAAATGAAAGAAGAAAAAAACAAGCAGTTACATATTCTTGAAATGTTACGAAAGTAGCTCTATTGTCTCTTTGTAATATTGATCAAGGAGTAAAGATCAATAAGATTGGACCACTCACTTTGACGAACAATGTAAGAACTGGAACTCCGTCAATGTAGAAAATCGAATCTTGATATTGAAGTTTTTGTATACTCCAACTTTAATTTCTTTGTTTTTTTATAAACTAAATTACACTATTTTAGGTTACTCATTGTATGCTTAATTTGATTGGTATTATGAATTATTAGTCTATCACTGCATACAATTCTTGGTTATGCGTAAGTGCGACCTGCCTTATAACGGATAGAGAATTAAGCTTGAAAAGACTTTGGTTGAATTAACTGACCGACTCCGGTCAAAAATTGAGACCATCTTTGCCACACGTTAGCGATAACTGATTTTTTGACGAATTAAATTGGATCGATTTTTCTATGTTTCCGACTTATTTCGGTTAGTTTCGTGGACCGTTTTGGGCAGTTTTCTAGAAGTGACATATTGAATGTTTGCATCAAACTAACCCTATCGCTAAAAATTAAATTGGAAATACATATCTTTTAATCAAAACACAAATGCGATATGAACCAGCAATCTCCTTAACATTCCCAATTCAAGAAAATGAAAATGTGAGTAAAACTTTTTTTCTTCTTTTTTTTTTTTGCAACAAATATTGATTACGCATGTTTATTTTGAGCAGAAAGTCTATCAGAAATAACTACTTTATCTGTACAAAGTAGGGGTAAGGCTGCGTACCCACTACCCTCCTTATACCTCATTTGTGGAATTACACTAAATATATTATTATTGTTGTTATTCGTAAAAAAAATGCGAGTATTGTATTGGTGGTGAAAAAGAACTACACGTGAAATATTAGACTGTTGACATGGCATAACGCGTGGAATAATAATATAGCAACACCTGAAAATCTAATTTGATAGAAAAAGAAAAGGCACGGGAAAAAATACCCACGAGACGGTACCAAGCCTAACAGCTGGCAAGGAATGAATTAATAATAAAAAGAAGGAAAGATACATGGAGCGGAAGGAAATAAGGAAGGGGAACCGTAATAGATATAAGGCATTTATAGCGATAAATGTGTCAGTTATGAGAAACCAAAATAATGGGCAATCAATATTATTAATGCCCATAATTATCCCAAATTATGAGGGAAAACCGTTACTATTGTATATTCCTATATAAGGGCATAGAATTCTATTTGTAAGAACAAATTTGAGACAATATTGAAATATACACTTTACTTTTCTGCTCTCTCGAAATTCTCTACCTTGATTTTGCAATCAATTATTTCCTTAGTTATTCTTGTTATTTTCCTTTGATATCATTGAGAAAGTGAAGCAAAACTTGATTATCAGAAACTTGATTCCTTCAAAAATTAGACTTTGATTCAAAAGATATATTTTTGGTTAAACAAGTAGAACCACATATGCTCAATTTTGATGAATACTAGCAAGCACCCTAATTCACAGCAACACTACAATATTTAAGGCCTCCAGCCACCCCTGAAAAGTGTGGCCTAAAATGTCAAGAAGTGTAGTATTTGATCAAAGGCAACACTTTGCGCCTTTAGGCTACGCTTTTACGGGGGTGGCCTAAAGAACCGTAACCTTTGACCTATGGCCACGCTTATTACGCGTCGCCTTAGAAGCCACACTTCAAAAGTGTGGCCAATGCGGTAAAAAAGCTACGAAGCTACATGTTTAAAGTGTAGCCTTTGGTTCTTATAGACCACGCTTTTAAAGTGTGGCTTCTAAAGCAACAATCATCAATCGTAGCGCCAAATTGACTGTCCCTATGGCCACATTTTCTAAATATGACAATTTTGTGTATGCTTTAAAATATTTATTTTTGCCACAATTGTGTGGTTAATAAATTTTAGTTGCCTACAATAAATTCTGTATTCATATTTCTTTCAAGCATATACATTATGATCTCAAGCATTAAATAAGATAATAAGTAACAGAATAAAAATAGGTCAAATGCATATACTTGAAATGGACCTGAACAAAGAAATATAATTTGTGTAGTATTGCCCATATTAATAAAGCACTACTCCAAGTTCACCGGCAATAAATGCTACAAAACAAAATTTGTTCATATAACTATCAATATTACTAAAAACATCACAATTCTTCAAAAACTCTTCCCCATTCACTTCAATAGGTCAAATTGATTTGCAGCCACCACTTCCAATTGCATCACCTGCATTTTCCTACACATTCAAAATAAAATTAAAAATTAGGAAAAAACATACATATAATATGCAGAGAACTTTACCTAGATAACCCACAAAGTTAATACGAAAGCGTATGCATAATAGTAGTATGTAGATCTGAAAAAAGACAAGAATCATTGAATATCTTCACAAGCTTGCATAAACAGAGTCTCAAACCCAATCAAGAAACTGATAAGGTGTCTATAACACTAAGAGAAAGAATCAAACTGCTTACAGTATACACATGAAATAGTCAAAGTTGTCAATTTATACCACAACAAACCATTCATCAAAACTAATTGAAATGCATTGAGAAAATTTGATAGTAATCTAGACTCCTGTTTAAGTAGGTCTAATATTACCTTCAGAACACACACACACATACACACAGAAAGTGTGCGATCAATAAGTTCTATGTATTTGAAAATATTATAACAACTGATGTTAGGTTTAAAAATCTTCACTATCATATTAGGCAAAGTCATCTTTTTTTTATGGCCATTTCAAATTGATTGTAAACGACCTAAGGGCATTCCAAATGTAGAAGAGAACCATTTAACACTTCTTTAATATTTTACATAATAATAGATTAACCAACCAGAAAAACCTATAGAAAAGAAAACAAACAAAATATTCTAGAAAGTACACGTTGCAACGAAGACCAGAGTAAGGTACCAAGTCTACAAAATCTTCCGTTTGCGCTTCAAAGAATTTGTGATCATGGATATGCAGTATGCAGCACTCAATGGATAATCAGAAATCAATAAATAATCTTCGATATAATCTTTATTAATTTTCCCGTGGGCCATTGCCCCAACCACAAAAACAAGGTTCATGTCCTTGTTGATGCCATTAACATATTCCTGAATATCCACCAGCTTCTCAGAACTATGAGAGAAGCCTATCTTTCGACAGTCAATGGGTAGGTGCTTTGAAACAGGGTTTCCTATAACACGTAACAGTTTCTCTTGCTTACCAACATTAGTTATGCTCCGGTTTTGTAGCAGCTGCAACATAATGCCAGCAAATCGTTTAAACGTCCTAGGGATACGAACATGAGATTTTACTTCAAATAGATCACCTTTCTCAGTATTCACATACAAAGCTTTTAATCTCCCAGCTTTATTCACTCGACTATCTAAAATTGAAAGCATTGCCTGATGAGCAATATCAGGTCGATAATCAGAAGGGTTTCGATTATTCTTCTTAAGAAAGTTGGAATGTTCATCTGAGTTGACAAGTTGGTAAGTCTTTCCAATTTTAGCAATTTCCAGAGAAGCTCTTTCTATTTCTAAAACATATTATCCAACCATTCATTCATAACTCATGTTATGTAACACAACCATCAAAAGCAAATATTTTACCTTCTATGAAAAACAAATAATTTAGAAAAGCATGGTGTTGTAAGTTAACCTGAGGTATTTTTCAATAGTGTGAAATATAAATACCTTTCCAAGACTTGGAGCATGAGTTGAGCCAGAAGAATGTGGCAGATTTTGACCTCTCATAGCTCGTGCACTACTTGCATCAACAGGTGAAGGAAGATTAGATTCGGCACACCCTTGTATATTATGAATATCCAGTCCAGGGTTATTTTGTACCAATTGAATACAAAAGTTTCGCATTTCTTCTCTCATCATTTCCTTAATTTCTTCCTTCAGAGAAATCATTTCATTAGCATGCTTTTGTTTAAGCTTGTTGATTTCCTCTTCTTTTTCCAGAGAGCTTATCGTGACCGATTACCATAGCATCTAATTCGACCGGGCTGCTCCTTTCCAAACACAACCCTAAATGCATCATCTAGTGTTTCTCCGGAACTTTGATGATTTTGAAGTTCAGACTGTCAAAAAAAGAATTACTGAACATCACTTACAAGTCAATATAGAATGAACACTAAAATAAGTTTCAACAAGTCAGGTTAGATTAATGTTCTTTATGTGAAAATCCCTTCAATCTAACAAAAGAAACACACAACAAAAACAAAGAACATAAGAAAATAATGACCACAAAAGGTTCGTAGAGGAAAAGGGTTATGAGCTTGTTGTATTCCTTCAGTGACCTTGCAATAATTACAATTTTTTATAGAAAAAGCTTCAACAAGCTCATAACCCTGTTCCTCTACAAGTCATAGTTAAAGGAGAAAACTGTTCCACTACTAGAATAATCAGTGTTATATAAATACAACAAAGAGGATTTATTAAATAAATAAATAATAGTCTGATAATGATCCCTCTACAGGCATACTCAAAACTATGCAAATTAGTGAAAAGCGGCTAAATGCCTAGAAACTTAAAGCACTTACACATGTTTCACTCGGTCATGTTTCAATATGTTTGATTTAAACTTGATTCTCACATCTTACTACAAAAATTTCCATTAGGCATATGAGTGTTGCCACTAAATTTACTTCTTGTAAACTGTTTGCATTGTATACCATATCGCATTGTAGCAATCAATCATCTAAGAATGTTGGTTGTGGCAGAAATTGGAAATTCAGGAATCCGAACACAATCCGAACACACTCCTAACCCAAAAACACAATCCGAATATGCTCCTAACCCCAAAATCACCCAACGGAGCTAACGGAACCCTCGGATTTTCATTCCGAGACCGTCTTCACACTATTCCGACTACAGTCAACTTTCCAACACTTAAGCTCTCATTTAGGGACTAAGTGTCCCAAAACTCTCCGAAACTCAAAACCGAGCATCCCGACAAATCAAAATAGCAGAAATAAACTTGGGGAAAGCAGTTAATAGGGGATCAGGGCATTAATTCTTAAAACGACCGGCCGGGTCGTCACAAAAATTCACATAGATAGCATGCGCACATTATGCTGAGGTCGTACGGCTCGGTCCAACATAAAAGGAAATGTGCACTTCCAGAGGGTCGAATGGCACGAACCATAGATGCATCTATTTCTACCGAGGCGATCGGCTTGATCCACAAATATCAATTATCATCAAGAGGGCACGTAAGGCACAATCATAGTCAAATAAATTCATACAAGTTATCAAGTGAGTGCATGCGTTCTCATACATTTATTTCCAACCCAAGTCCTAAGTGATCTCATTAACATGAAAAGAGATAGACATTTGCAAATATAGCATGATACAGGTCCTAAACTACCCGGACAATTAACATAATAGTAGTTACGCACGAACTCTCGTCACCTCGTACGTACGTAGCCCCCACAATTAGCAACACATGATTAATTAACTCACCTATGGGGATAATTCCCTCTTACAAGGTTAGAAAGGAGACTCACCTCGCTCCAAAGCATACTTCCAATATCAAGAACGTGCGCAAACCCTCAATTTGGAGCCGAACAATCCAAAAGTAATTAAACGAGGTAGGAACTAGTCAATACAAGCTCAAGAATTCGCATTTTAATGGCTAAAGTAATTTCCCAACCTTAAACACAAGTTTCCTAAAATCCGACCCCTGACTCACGTGCCCGGATTCAGAAATTTTTTGAAGAAAGTTGTTCTCTATAAACTAAAGATCAATAATATATGATTTCTACTCCATTCCATAATAAATTTCGTGGTTAAATCTAATTTTTATCAAAACCATATGTTTTGCTCTAACCCCATAATTTTTCCCTAGTCTTTGTGTGTTAATCTACCCAAACTCAAGTATTAAACTCAAAATAAGTAGGATGAACTTACCTCAAGATGCTAGGTGAAATCTCTCTCCTTGGGAGGTCCCAAATCGTCCAAACAATGGTGGAAATGTGTCAAAAATGACATATTCCCGTATTAAAGAAAGGCACTGCCTTCATCATTGCCTCTTTTAATAACTCTAAAAGAGAAGTGAAAGACGCATTGCTCCATCCATGTAGACACTTCAACAAATAACGGATTGTGAAAGATAATCTAGAGAATCCTTTACAACCAGGATATAATTCTTGGCTTGCCTCGTCAACTAAGTTATAGAATTTATTGGCATCTTCATTTGGACCTTCATACACTCCTCCAGTATGTGCAATATCTCTAAATTGATCATTCAACAACCCATCAATATCATCGTACGAGTAAACATTATCATCGATGTCACAGTTAACACTCATCGGAATATCCCATTCCCCATGATTAATCCATCTTGTATAACTTTAAACAAATCCATAGCATGTTAGATGATCATACACTACATTCCTTCGAGTCCATCGGATATTACAACACTTTGTACATGGACATTGAATTTCTTTGCCTTGAGGATCTCCATAAGTGTAAGCATAATCTAAGAAAGATTGAACACCATCGATATACTCTTTGCTATATCTTGGTAAATCCATCTATTCCTTGGATGGAACATTTGAATTCCTTAAAATTAAATTTATTAGATCTTCAAATATATAATCATTTAAGCATTGACTATAAAATAAATCCGAAACATCAAGAGTGAATTTGCAAACTAATGTATTGTAAACTAATAAGACTTTTTACCTAGTCATGACAGGTACGCTAAGCAAACCCAACTTCAAGTCCACCACAAATCTACCTGAGTGTGACTAATCTTCGTGGAGAAAAGGAGTAAAATTAATAGGTTCCACAGAACAACGACAACAAGTAATAAAATTATAAACCAAGTAGTTCATGAAGGTAATATAATAATTTTACGCACACAAAATTAATAGGGATACCAACAACGCTTGTAATGATCCTATAACTATAAGTTCAAACTCATGCACTGGCTTTTCTAGTCCTTTTAAATATATATAATGAAATAGCTTTTCGATCCCAAAAAATAAAAAAATAACAAATAAAACATGAATGTAGCTTGGTAAAGGACTTATGCCCAAGGTAAGCATATCTATACAAATATAATTGTCACTATCTCATATTGTATGAAAGATATTGTGGATGAAACCAAGTGAACCAAAAAGCAATTTATCAGTTTTATAATCAACTCTATAAAATTAGACTTTCTGTTTGCTTTACATTGGTCTTTTTCACTTTGTAAGTAATATAAGCTAAGACTACAAGGAAAAAGTAGATGAATTTCATCTATTTTTTCCAGTTCCAATTGTCTCAAGCCATGAAACCACTTGATCACTCGAGGGCCTCTGACACAGATCACGGTCTATACATTTACAAGCTATACTTAGCACCTCCAAAATTGGTTGTACAACTAAAATTAAGTCAAAATAACCATCTAATTCAAAAGCAATTTCAAAATATTTTAAAATCACAAACTCAAGCAAATAACGTGCTACTTGTGAAATCTTTCGGTATAATTAGGTTGAATACAAATATCAGTAAACGTATGCATTGTAAAAATCGATTAAAGCTTTGACACCCAAAATCAAACAAAAAGATAACTTATTTTTCAACAATTAATGAATACAGTATAAGGAACACCAGACCAGTCAAACAATTCATTATTGCGTGCTGCTTTTAAGAAAGGGCATATTAGAACACGGAATCGGAATTTAAAATCCATTAACGTTAATAACTCTAATGATTGAAGGAGAGAAATCACAAAACCACATTTTATCTTCCTATATTGCACAATCCACATAGCTAGATGAACAAAACATATCTGAATCGAGATCCACAATAATGCATCACAACTATAGATTCCAATGTAGAGAATTCCTGATCAACAGCATATTTAATTTTCCCTTTAATGTAAAGAATTTGTAACCCTTTCTAAAGCACTGCATCAGGCACACCAAACTTGTGTGGAATGGCTAGAAACACCATAATGCTCTTTTGTTCTGTAAATTCCTAATATATTCTACGAATTTTTAACAACTCCTCGAATCCTGTTTAACTTCTATCGGCCCCAAAAAAATTCAATAAGAAACTAAATAAATTAAAACTTTAAGTATAAGAAGGAACATCAATCAAAGATAACCAAAATCAAATAGTGAAGATTACTCCTTTTCAACCCAAGAATCTGAAATTAGTAAAAACAACTAAAACTTATACCCAGAAATTAAGCAAAATAATATTACTTCTTTTCAGCCCAAGAATCTAAAATTAGAAAAAAATTAAAAATATTGCGTATAAAATGAAAACTATACCAACATACCCATGTATATACATCATAGAAGATTATTTTTTCATCAAAAATCGAAAAAAAGTACAAAAAACCTTTGAGTAAAAGAAATACTAACCAATAGAGAAAGGATGGAAATTTGTTATAGTTAAGGAGCAGCAACACAATGCAGCAGCGGCGAAAAAAAAAGTAACAAGGTTAGGGTAAGGAGGAAAAGAAAGGGAAACGTTCTGGAGGATCTTATGTTTTAATTACTTTGCCTTTTGAGTATTGGGTGAGGAGGAGGGAAATATTTTCATTACCTGTGTATTTGGGGGGAAATTTTAAGAGAAATTTTTTATAACAAATTTTTAGGTTTCGCTTATAAAGCGTTAAATTTGGTATTAGAATGTAACAACTCTTCAAAAACGTTGAATTATAATTAATAAGCGTTGCCAAATAATTTGTAAATTGACAACACTTCTTTATATTATAAGAGCACATTTTTTAAGTGTGGCCAAAAACTTTAGTCAAAGACCATACTTTATAAGCTTATCTATAGATACTTTTGGCAACACTTTTCCAGTGTTGTCTATAATTAGTGTGGCTATAGGCCAAAAATATTGTAGTGCAAGAGTTGGTCAAATTAATACAAAATTGTGGAAACATACATTTGAGGCCCAAAAACAAAAAGCATAATCTGTCTCGCATGGATAGCATAATGCCAAGAAAATCCCTAAAAATAAAAAAGAAACTATAAAACTGGTTTCCTGGAAATTCCCAAATGGAGAATTAAAGATTAGTAGCCAAGTGTGGAATCAGCCTTTGATGGAGAGGTCAATATCAAGGTGCAGTATCCATTCTTTCAGGAGGACTTTCAAACCTCAACAATATCCAAATTTCAACGACTTTTTGTGACATTTCAAGGGGGTGTGTATTTAGACAATTCAATTTCCATCCTTTCAATATTTTGTTTCTATTTTAATTGACAAGTGACATTTTGTTAAGAGTGACAAACTCTAATGTACCCTACCATATTTTCGAGCCAATTACTTTAATGGTCACTCAACTATTCCAAATTATCTCTTAAAGTTACTTTTCTTGCGTTTGTAATAATAAAGTTATTGAACTATGATTATTGCACTCAGAAGGCCACTCAACTAGGATTTCTAAATTTTGGATTGCCAAATATCTATTTTACCCTCTAAATTATAAATATTTATATTCTTCTTCTTTTTTTAAAAAACTTTTTAGTATTAACAACAAAAATTCAAAAAATTATTTACACAATTCAGAATGAAAGAAAATAAAGGTTATAAAATATATATTCCATGCACGTAATATAAAAATAATTATTTTAATAAAGATATTTTTGCAATATACATTATATATTCTTGAAAATTATGCTCAATTATATTATTATGATTCGACCAACTTTCCGACGACACAAAGTTATGTCACCGAAAAGCAGGGGGACTATCTGTATAGGGTAAAATATGCTATGTTAAGTCGTGCATGGAATATATATAATATAATTGAACATAATTTTCTAGAATACATAATGTATATTGTAAAAATACCTTTATTTAAATAATTATTTTTATATTACGTACATGGAATATATATTTTACAACCTTTATTTTTTTTCATTCTGAATTATGTAAATAAATTTTTGAATTTTGTTAATCCTAAAATTATTATTATTAACAAATTATTCTAATTACTTTTTTTACTATTGCTCATTATTTTGTTATTCCAGCATTATATATGCTTAAATAAATTTTTTTCAATTCATAAATAACGTTTATTTATTCTATAGGTAAGTCCATAATGTAAAATTAAAAGGGAAAAATCATAATATTAAAAAGTTTTTAAAAAAATAAGAAGAATATAAATGTTTATAATTTAGAGGGTAAAATAGGTATTTGGCTTTCCAAAATTTGAAAAATCTAGTTGAGTGAGCTTCTGAGTGCAATAAGCATAGTTCAGTGACTTTGTTATTACAAACGAAAGAAAAGTGACTTTATGAGATAATTTGGGATAGTTGAGTGACCATTTGAGTAATAGATTCCCATATTTTCTCTAATTATTTTCTTAGGTCACCTCCTATATCAGAGGTGGATTCAAGATCTTAGCTTAGCGGGTTCTATTGGCTAAGTTAAATATAAGTTTTGTTGAAATTTAAATAAATTTTCATGTATAAATCTATGCTTCCCATCGAAAATACTGAATTTGGACGAAATAGATGTCGTTTTGTATCCCATGGTTATATAATAAAATATAAAAATTATTGAAACTCAACTTTTCTTTTGCCGAGAATCTATCGGAAACAATTTCTCTGTCCTCCCAAAATAGGATAAGGTCTGCGTACACATTACTCTCATCAAACCCGACTTGTGATAATTCACCGGGTTTTTGTTGTTGATGTTTTATAAAATTATTGGAACAAAAAGTATAGTCCGTTCATGGCTATTCTCCTGTATATGTCAACTTCATGGCTTGGGAGGCTAGTGAACCAACGTGAATTTGGCACAATTTAAGACTTGAAAGACAAATTAGAAGTTCACATGAATCCCATAAAGGGGGCAAGTGCTGACCAGAAAATGGTGTAAGAAATCAAATTGAGATAAAACACGCAACTGGTTTGATGATTCACCCCATAGAAAATTCTTCTCAGTAATTGATGACTCTTTTGAACATCAAATAACCAGAATGTAAACTATTAACTGGACCATATTTTTTCACAGTTTGCTTTTTATATTTTTATTTTAATCCTATTTGGTAAACTTTATACTCACTCTACAACAAATTGAGAATTAAATGAAATAACGAGGGAAAAAAAAACGATGCACGGTTGCTGCAAGTCTTTGTTCTACTTTTCTTAGCAATTCGCATGGTTCATTATTTCTATTAAAAAAATATTTAAAAATAATGATAGATAATTATTCATAAAACTAGAATTAGTAAATTAGTGGACTCAGTTAAAGACTGCACATTGGACTCCTTTTCTCATTTGATCACTAGAAACTAGAAATACATTTTTTTTAATCGATGGTCGACAGTTGACACGATACGACAATTGTATCTTTCATAGTATAGGATTTTTAACTATTCCTAATCCTGTCAGTTTATTTTTGTCTTAATCTGAAAATTGGGCTGTCACTATCAGATATCAGTGAACATAAAGAGAAAGTAGATTTCCTCAACGTTCTCAGCTCAAGTTCTAAATTTGGAAGGTGAAATTTTATTTATTATTTTTTTGTGATTAATAATGGAAAAATTATATAAGATAATTATAATGAAACGAATTGTTATATAGTAATTGCCAATGAAGAAATTATTTTTTTATGCAAGAATTACTTACTCTACAGATATTTTTATTTTTTGTACTAATTTATTTATTGCTAATATACATATTTTTATTCTATATTTTAATTCATTTGAAATAATCATACTTTTCGCATAATTTAATGTGAGTATTAGTTAAGACCACCAACCAAATCTGTATTAAATAATACGGCTATTTTTTTCTTCTGCGACTAGGGGCGGATATACGTACCTTCGAGCAGTGTCATGGAGTACTACTTTTTTGATTCTTTTTACTAGATATGTCTATATAGATAATAAGCAAAATAAATATATTCGATATAAATATAAAAAAATGTTTGTCATGATAGTAATTTAATTATTTATTCACTTCTTTAATTATATTTTTAACATCATTTATGAAAAATCTTGTGTACGTTTTGGTATGCGACCAATCAAACATTACACTCTCCCCTTCTAATTTATGTGATAGATTTTTCTTATTAGTTTGTTCCAAAAAGAATGATATATTTTTAAAATAATTTAATTTTAAACTTTCAATTTTACTCATTTATGTTTAATGAGAAGCTTTTTTAGTCATATAAATATTATGAACCTACAAAACAATCACCCTTTAAACTTTGAAGAGCAAAATTCTAAAGCCTTTTTTTAATCTTAAATTTCGTAGAAATGGCGTGGGGTAGCCACTGTTTAAGCTGGTATTTACTTTTTATCCAACATTTTTAATGCTTAGCAATAGTAGCCACTAGTCTATTAAAATTAATATGAAAAGACTGTGTTACCCTTTCTTCTATCTCTTTTCTCAAACGAAAATGCAATGTATTTATACTATTTCATTTCCGCATCTAAGGTGCACAATTGTGTATTCGGAACCTCACCTTCACCCATTGGTAAGGAAGGTCAACGAGAGCACCAAATGGTACGAACTTCTATTAATGCTACTGAATGTTAAATGTCTTTGGTTATAGTTCTTGTTGATAAGCTAAACAAGCATGAAGAACATAAGGGAACGATTACAAAAGCAAAAGGAGAATGGGGAGAGGTTCCAAATTTTAAAAAAAGATTAAGATATGACGTTGTGAAAATAAGAAAAAGAGTGATGAGTAAACAGGAAATGCAATTCCTTCCCAAAAGTTAAGGACATGTAGTCCTGAAGCCCTAAAGTTAAATTCAAAAGTAAAGGACATGGTCCTCAACTTAGAGTTTCAAGTTCAAAAATTAAGGAAATGTAGTTTTGATGTCCTAAAGTTAAGTTCAATAGTTAATGACACAAGTTCAAAAGTTAAGGACAGGCAGTCCTTAACTTACAGTTACAAGTTCAAAAGTTAAGGACAATAGGTCCTTAACTTTGATTTCCAAGTTCAAAAGTTAAGGACAGACAGTCCTTAACTTATAGTTACACGTTCAAAAGTTAAGGACAAGCAGTCCTTAACTTACAGTTACAAGTTCAAAAGTTAAGGACAATAGGTCCTTAACTTTGACTTACAAGTTCAAAAGTTAAGGACGCTTGGTCTTGAAGTTTGAGTTCCAAGTTCAAAAGTTAAGGACATGTAGCCTTGAAGTCCTGAACTTAGAGTTCCAAGTTCAAAAGTTAAGGACATGTAGTCCTGAACTTAGAGTTACAAGTTCAAAAGTTAAGGACATCTAGTCCTAAAGTCCTGAACTTAGAGTTCCAAGTTCAAAAGTTAAGGACATGTAGTCCTGAAGTTAAGAACATGAGCAAAAGAGTATTTTCGTCCGGGCAGTTAAAGTTTATTAAAGCAGTGGCTAAAGACTAAAGATATTTTAAACGGTGGCTTAAATAAATACATATATTATTAGTGGTCAAAAGTGCACTTCCCCTTTAATTTCATGCCGAATCAAATATTTACTTAAAGAAAATATTACTTTACGCTTACACTAACATTAATTATACCCCACAATCAACCAAACTACCCCTGAAATAATTCATGCAGCGAACAGAAAGTGCGACTTTTCTAGAAGCATAGGATGAAGAGAGAGAAGACTTTATCCAAAATAATGGTCAAAATATTCCGAGGCAAAGGAAATCCCCTTTTCTTTTTTTTTAGAATACAATTTTTATGCGAACCCTCTATTGAATAACTATTACAGCATTGACTCACAAAAGTTTTTACAGATTCAATTTTTGTTCTAGAAAAAAACACAAAAGGAAACAATAAACAATTAAGAAATAGAGAATTCTTGAATATTCTACTTTGAAAATTTTTACAACATTGAAATTTCTTTTGCAGTATAGATTTCAATTTGGAACGTGCGTTATATTTTTCAAGGCACGTCCTTCATATCTTTATATTTGGTCAAGGAAGTGCAATATTATCTACGAGTTAAATTTTTTTGCTGCACTACTTAATACTTAACTCATTAAACTTCCTCTACTTTTAATGAGCTTATAGCCGTAATGTATGTAGTAATAAATGTCAAAATCCTGATTTTATACCAGTTAAGTCCAACTATTCTTGGAAAACAAGTGTTTTGTTTCAAGTCAGTTAATAATTGAGGAAAGTTTTTTTTTTTTTTTTTTTTTGGCTCTGCACCTTTAGTCAATGTTGATCCTTATTATTTATTTTCATGAATTCATGATTTTGTTAACATTGTCATTATCTCGTAATCTCTTGAATTAAAGTTGAATTGTTAAAGCTAGATTTCGTTTCTTTTGCTGCATATACTAGATTTTATAACATTTATCATACATTAATTTATTTGACATGTATCAGAAAAACCTTTTATTTAGTGCGAGGGTTTTTCGGAAACAACTTCTCTACCTCCGGATAGGGGTAAGGCTGCATATATACTATTTTTCCCAGATCCACGCGTGGAATTATAATGGATTGTTATTGTTGTTGTTGTTTGGTATATCAATTTTGGTTAATCTTTTTTCTCTCTCTTTTTTTCCCTATTTCTTTTTCTTTTTTCTTGCTCCTATTTTCCTCACCCATAAAATTTAATGAAAATAAGTGAGGTCAAAAGAACGTCTAGGTCGCTGACGTCATTCAGTACTTGTCTGACCTGGCCGCCTTGATTAATTTGACCCACGTGCGCTAATGGCCCATCGCCCAATTTGCCACTAAAATAATCAACAAAAAAAACATAAAATAAACCAAAAACATCCTCCTTGGTCACTCTTCTTTCATTCTCCCCCGTTTGTCCTCTTTTCTCCCTTATTCCTTTTTTTCTTTTTATTTTTGGATCCACCTACAAATTACATTTATTTACTATTACTCCCTCATCCCAATTTATATAAAATATCTGGGCATAGGGTTTTAAAAGAATAAATTTTTTTATAATTTGTGGTCTAAATTTAGCGGTAACTATTTGGATGACTTCAAATCATCTCATTAAAGGTAAAATAAATATTTAAATTATTACTCCCTCTGTCTCAATTAACGTGTCATACTTTCCTTTAGTCTGTTACAAAAAGAATATCATACTTTCTTATTTAGAAATAATTCAACTTTAAATTATACGATGAATTATAGTCACTTAAATATATATTGTTTGTTTTAGACCATAAGTTTCAAAAGTCTTCATTTCTTTTGAAACTTCGTGTCAAGTCAAACACTGCCACATAAATTGAGACAGAGGGAGTAAAGAATATAGAAATTATCATTTTTTTAACAACTAACCAAACAGGAAAAAAATCTCACATAATTTAGGACCCGATGGAGTATTATTATGATAATATATGAAATATTTTAACAAATTTTAATAGCCATTTAGATTTTCCTCGTGGGCCCCATCTAGCAATTTGGGTATATAAACAAGGCCAGCCCAAAGTTCTTGTCGTAGGTTGGAGCACAATTACTAGAAGCAGAGCATCCACAAAAACTTCCCTCCTAGGAAACAGAGCATTTCTTTTATAGAAAAAAAAAATGGATTCTTCTTCTTGTTCTTCTCATTTTTTCTACCCTATGAATTCTGATCTTTCTTCTGATTCTTCTTGGGAATGGTCCAATTTAAACTCAACTAATTCTCTTCCTTTTAACCTTAACGATTCCGAAGAAATGCTTCTTTTTGGTGTTCTTACTAACGCAGCTCAAGAAACAACGTCAGAAACAGTTACCTCGTACCATGTTAAGGAAGAGGAAGTTAGTTCAAAATCTAAGGTTGTAAACGAAATTGAAGAAAAACCGGCCAAGGAGAAGTCGTTTCGCGGCGTTAGAAGGCGGCCGTGGGGGAAATTCGCGGCGGAGATAAGGGATTCTACTAGGAATGGTGTTAGGGTATGGTTAGGGACATTTGATAGTCCAGAGGCAGCTGCTTTAGCTTATGATCAAGCCGCTTTTTCAATGCGGGGTACTTCAGCAATCTTGAATTTTCCTGTGGAAACTGTCCAGCAGTCGCTACGTGACATGAAATGCCACGTAGATGAGGACTGTTCTCCTGTAGTGGCGCTAAAAAAGCGCCACTCAATGAGGAAGAGGAGCTTGAATTCCAAGAAGAGTAGTAATAGTAATAGTAAAGTTGTGAGGGAAGTAAAAATGGAGAAGGTAAATGTTGTAGTGTTTGAAGATTTGGGTGCTGATTATTTGGAACAACTTTTGAGTAGTAGTTCAAGTGATCAAAGTAGTTGTAATGAAGCTTTTCTACCATGGTAAATCAAAGATTTACCTATGTTTGTATTTATTAATTTATTTTTATTATTTTTGTTTATTTTCTTTTAGGGGTGGGGAAATAGGGGAATTCCATCTCTTTGTTCTTTAGTTGGAGATCACTTTCTAGTGTCTCTATTGTATAAATTTTGGTGATGGTGGTATTTAATTTAAGGATTTTAATGTGATATTGGTACTTGGCTGGTAACTTAATGGATAATATTATTCTTCTAGGAGTCAAAAAATAACTTCACTACAAAGTATTTACACGAAAGGTAATAATATTGTAATTTTATAAAAGACAATAAAGGACTTTGGGGCACTTTATGAAATATCAATTGATCTCATAGGCATTACACTTCTAGTATTATTATGCACTTTGAAAAGAGTTGTCTAACATGTATTGTGTGTAAAGTTTTTTCGTCACCACCTAATTAAGTAGATGTTGCGACGTAAAAGAATATATATACTGACAAGTTGTCAAGATAGACTCGTATAAAACGTGTCAAAATTTGGATAGTGAAAATAAATTGAGTTTCTTGTGTATAACATTTTCAACATCTACATCCCTCTACTACATGTAAATCCAAAGTGCAAACCTAAATTGAATACGACATTTTTGAACTATTCCCACATAAAGAATTTGACTTTTAATTTCATTGAGTTAGAAGAAGAAATAAGGAAGTATGCAATAAGCATGGATTGACAAATAAGAATTAGCAAGTGGGCATAACTTTAACATATTTAAAATACAATATGCTAGAGTTTTAGAGCCTTCTCCCTGTATCTTTTGCTCCATATAAATGGTATACTATTTTGGTCCATTCTCAAACACACAAAAAAAGAAGAAAAAAAAAGAACAAAGAACAAAGGATTCTGTGGGTGTTAGATGTTAGGTAACAGGGGAGAGTATAAGTTACTAGTTCGGAACACCCCAATAATTTTTGCTTAAATTTTATATTTATATCAGAGAATGCGTTAAATACGTGCAAAAATAGTTAATTGTGAACCTAATAACTATAATGAACTATAAGTTCTATGGTAAATTTAGAATCCATAAACTTTAAATTTTGGCTTCGCCCATGTTAGAGGCAACCAAAATGTCGTACGAGCTATCATATCCTATTTTTTTTTGTAAAAGGTATAGGTGATCCAAGTGCATCGTACATAATATATTTGGGATCTTTTATGATAATTTATTCTTAAAGTTATCTAAGAGGTCAAAATCGCACTTAGGTAGAAAGGTGAATAATCCAATCTAAGCACATACATCATCATTGTATTGTTTATCCTTCGTATTATTTTAAATAAAGAATTAGGAGATTAATTTTATAATTTACAGCAATAAGGCCCGCATTCATGCATTTAAATTTTTCATGCTCTCCCCTTAAGTTTGCTCAATTGATTAAAAAAAAAAAGACATCTTCTTGAGCTTATTCCACATCAAATATCTTTGTCTCATTAATGCACGAAATTCATCATCCATGTCTGTTTGAGAAAATTCTAAGACTCTGAAGTTTATTCCTACCATACACACAAAAAAAATAAAATCAAATGCTAATATCACTAGTTTGAATAATCAAACATGAATTAATTTGAGTAATAAATATTATTTTGAACATGAATTCAATCATAGACTATGATTATTACATTTTTTTTTTAAAATATCATTTAATTTGTGTAATAGTTTTTGCTAAAAGGCTTAATTAGCTAGAAAAAAGATAATAAAAAAATGGATAGACAAAAAATGCCAAGTAATTTTTTTTATTTTTTTTAAGTTTTGATGAATCGAATTATTTGGTACTTATACTGATGGATGGTAGCAGAGTGAAATGATTAAAGTGTTTGCAAGCTGTCGGAATATCATCATTAAATGAAGAGGAGCTTTGAAGCAACGTTAAAATTGTCTTCGTGTGACCTATAGGTCACAGATTCGAACTGTGGAAGCAGCCACAAATACTTATATTAGGCTAGACTGTCTACATCACACCTTTAGGGGTATGACCTTTCTCCAGACCCTGCATAATATCGGATACTTTATGCATCGGGCTACTTTTTAAACAGAAAATAATATTTCTTTTATTTCTTAAATAGATATGTGGAGTTTCTTCTAGAAAAATCTTGGAAGAGTAGCACTCCACGTAGGGTAGGAGTTGCAATTTGCAAGTTGATAGAATCATCAAAGACTTTATTAAATTTATCACGTGATTATACACAGTGTCTTTTACAGTTCAAAGAACAAAAAGGAGAAAAAGAAGAAATCATATTCTTGGTCCAAATTCAATTCAAATTCAAAGTTCTCATTCTGTCACCATCCTTAGAGTTAATTATAATAAATAAAACCAAAAAAGGGCAAGTCACATACAGTTTTTATCCTATTTCCTAAGGACATTAACATATTAAGATAATCGAATCCAAAAAGGGGTTAACTGAACTTAGCCACACCTTTTGGGACACCAAGACCTTTCTATTAACACACCAAGGATTAAGTTACTGAGTATAATTGTTGTTGACTAACTAATATTTCTCCTTTATCTTTTGGAGCATGCTGTCATGTCCTTAGTTGTTAACTAAGTATACGTGCGACACTTGAAAACTCGCTCATGATCTTACACAACTTGCTCACGTTCTTGCTACATCAAATCAGCCTTACTACACTCAAAATCGCTAAGAGAATGGAAGAAAGAACACTGTGAGCACGTGATTTTTGCTTCACGGAAATTACTCCAAAAGAAATCAAAAAAAAAAAAAACAAGTTACCTTTGAGTACAATTTTGAGAATTTACGTGACATTTTGGTAATTGTTTTGTCCGTAAATGTTTACCTTGTTGTAGTTAATTAAAAAAATACAAAAATACAGGTTGCATGCATATTTAGGATTTAATTGTGCATTTAGGAATTAATTAAACCATAATTTGGTTTTCAAGGGGAAAATCACAAAAATATGCATTTTTATTCTATATGTCGTCATTGTGTGATTTTATTTTAACTAAACGTTTTAATTTGTGTGTTAATTATTGTTGAATGTTAATTAATATTTGTGTAGTTTAATTTTGGTTTTAATTTAATTAGGAATTTTTGTTTAAATTAAAAGAATGAAAAGGGAAGAAAATACCGGATTTGGGCCAAAAATTCAATTGAAAATCAGGCCCAATCCATTACATTGACCCAATCCACGACCTGGGCTTCCAAACGACGTCGTTTAGGTGTATTTGATCTGAGCCGTTCATCTCACTTCATCTAACGGCTCCAGGCTTTCCCAGATACCCGACCCATTTCACCCAAAGACCGACCCAGTCTCCACGCGAGACTAAACGACGCCGTCCCCTTAAGTGAAAAGATCAAGACCGTTGATCATCAATGATCCAACGGCCGAAATTCAACTCCCCCGTCCCGTATATAAACCCTCATCTCTCACCCCACGCCCCCGTAACCAAACATCCCCTGCACCCCTTCGTCTCTATCAACTCAGAGACGAAACCAATCAGCAAACCCTAGCCTCCGTTGAACCCCTAAGCCTGAAACCCGGTGGCAACGATGCCGGTGACCACCAAATTAACACCCCTAGTGCACCTTGACCCCCTGGACATGAATCTACAAACCGTTTGGCTCGAATCAACCTACATCGTCTCGAATCTTCATCTGAAGATTCGAGCCAAACCTCAACCTATACTAACCGACCCCAAATTCACGCCAGTTACTCCCCTGACCTCCCTCGTGACCAAACCAAGCCTGGTTTGGTTCGAATCAAACCAGAAAAGCTCGAACCCCTAATCTGAGCCCCAAGAACCCTAGAAATCCAAGAACCAGGAATTTGTCCAAATTAGCAGAGGGTGTGGGGTCTAATAGACCTTAGTTGAAGTGTTCTCCATTGAGAACACTTGATTAAGGTCCATTCGACCTCAAAAAGTTCGAGTCTGAGTTCGGACCTGGGTCATCTAGTTTACTTGAGGTATTCTTTTTCCCTTTCTGTTTGTTCTATTTTTTGTTTGTTTTATTATTCGTTTGTGTGGTTAGAATGATTTTATTTCCAATTTCTGTGCTTTGTTCTTCTTCTTCTCCAAATCAGACCTTTTATTTGGTCGAAATTTTCGTCTGTTCGTTGTTAAGTGTATGTGTTAAACTATATAATCGATTGGAATGAGTTTGGTCGATTAATTAGTTTCCAGGGTAATTCCCTGTTTTGTCAGTACAACTTGAATCACCTGTGTGTACTGTTCGATTCTGATCATTAGCTATTGACTATATATGTTGTAATTCATATAGTCGATTGGATAAATGTCGTCAATTAGTTTTAACAGGTTAGGATGTTAGAAACCTGTAAATTGTTCAGTTTTAATGGTCTGTCAGTTTAATACTAATACACCACTAAGCTAATGAATAAAATAGGGATCAATAGTGTGAGTGATAAAATGTTAAGTGCCTTTAGTGGCTGGAAATCAGAAATAGCATGGGGTTTAATTTTAAAAATAGAAATGGCCAGTTAAAAGACTGACAGGTTTTTGAATTAACTAGTGAAAAAGATACTACTTGAGTTGGCTTAGTGACTTTACTAGTGGAAAATCAGTAACAACATGGGTTTAATGATAAAAAGGTAGAAATGCACATGAGGAGGGAATAAAACAGGCTGAAAGTGAAATGTTTGAATAAAAAGAATGGCCAATTCTAGTCTTTAAATAGACTGGATTTTGGACAAGAAAGGGAGAGAGAGTGGACTGAATTTTGAAAAATCAGAATTTGAGAGCAAAAAAAAAAGAAAAAGAGGCTGAACTTTTACTTTAATAATATCAGGCTGCTTTTCTTTGAGTGTTGTTCAAAAATCAGTAAACTACTGTTGTCTTGTACCTGTCTCTCTTCTGCTTTGACTGTGATTGCATTTTGGTGTTGCTGGGTTTCAATCGGTTACTGGGTTATTCTACTGATCATACTAGTCGTTACTGGTTTTGCTGTGTTGCTGAACCTGTTTGTTGCTGTGTATTTACACTACTGCTGCTTCCACTGATCTTCATCTTCTTTCCTTGCTTTCCAAATACCAGGTACACAAACTGATACACTGGTACATCTTGTAAGCTACTCGAAGCATGAATGCAAAAAATGGGAAAGATTTGAAGCTGTAGTTTAATGTAGTCTTTTCTTTCTTTTACTGTCTGTACTTAGAACATTCTATGCACTGCCCATGTAAACTCTAGTTATATACTGAATCTCGGTTGTATATATGTTAGCTAGTTGCCTTCACTAGAATCAGGTAGTTGTTGGTTATGTATAACATGGGCACTATCCTATAGCAGTTTAAGTTGTAAACTTCTTCCCCGTAGGCTTTTAGTTTAAAAGGACTAATAGTGTAGTTGTAACATTCTGCTAGTTCAATTTGTTCGATTAAACAGCATGTTCCAAATACACATCAGGCCTTAGGTTGATTACTCAATAGTTCAAACTATTTTAGTTAACAACTTGCTCATCTAAATTCGTAAAAAACGGGTTTCATTAGGTATCACTTTCATTTCGGATTCTTAAAGTTTGAACATGTGTAGAATCATTTAGCTAAGCCTAACATCTGAATAAGGATGACACAGGTCCAGTTTTACCCCTTATACATTGGACCTGGGCCCATAATTGTTAACCGACTGCCCTTATTGTATCGTTTTCAAATTTAACGACTCACTTTCGAAACTCAACTATAATAACTCGTGAGCATGTAAATAAGTTAGAACTCTTTTTCTTTCATTATAGAGACGAACGAAATAGAAAACATAGTCACTATAGGTCAATCCTTTTAAAATAAAAATGAGGCGTGCCTTGCCAAATAAAAATGCACAAGCTGCGGGGCCCTCTATACGTGTTTATAAAGTTGCTTAGACTCCGGGACGGGCCGTTTAGCAAAGTTTCACGGCCTTGCCCAAAATAACGATACGCCAATCGCTTAGGGTGCGTCTTTAATAAAATTACTTCCCTAAGTATGGGTGTGCATTTATGCAACCCAAATCCAAATCTCAACAGAGTCGAAACGTATCTATGACCACGGGTACATTGATTGTGACGAGGTACGAGATACGTTTTCACTACGTTGCAATTCTATTAATAATAATAAAAGCGGTTTAAACTTAATAAAAGCACACAAGTTATAACATGTATTAAAATCAAATATTTAGCTATTATAACAATTTAAGCGACCGTGCTAGAACCACGGGATCCGTGGGTGCCTAACACCTTCCCTCGGGTTAACAGAATTCCTTACTTAGAATTTCTGGTTCGCAGACTTCATTTGGAAAGTCGAAAATTTCCTCGATTTGGGATTCAAGATAAACTGGTGACTTGGGACACCAAAAGCCAAACCTTTCCCAAGTGGCGACTCTGAAATAAATAAATAATCCCATTTTTGAATAATGTCACTTAAAATGGAAAAACTCCCTCACGCAATTATCCTTCGGGGTAGGTGCGCAAAAAGAATGGAAGAAAGAACACAAGAGAATTGTTAAAGGAAGCTTTGTATTAGAGAGAACTTGAATTGTTTGCTTGATGAATTACAAATGAATGGCCCCTTTATATACTAGTCTCCTAGAGGGCTAGTGTGTAAATATTAATTATTACACAAGTCCTTGATATTTACAAGATAAGGGCTTTTCTAGAATTCTCTACAAGCCTAGAAGATTCCAAGGACTTTCCTAGCAAATCCATAAGGATCTAGGTTCTTACTAAAGAAATATCCATACCTCTCTAGAATCTTCTCACAAATGCTAGCCTTCTTCTTATGTAAGCTTCCACATGACATTAATATATGCCAAATGGTGCCTATGTGGCATGATGACATGGCGGGTCATCACACTCTCCCCCACCCAATATTGCGACGAACGCGGCGCAATGCTACTGCATAAACTCTCGGATCTTATATTTGAATTGCCACAATTCTTCATATTGTTACCACGTGACCTCCTCTAGTGATTGCCATTTCCAATGGACGAGGAACATAGCGGTGGCTTTTTGTCCTTGTTTTCGCCTGGCCTGGTAATCTATGATTTCCTCAATCTCCCGATCATGCGAGGCGGTGATAGTCATTGGCGCCCGACTTGATTGGCCCCTACTCAGATTATCCTTATCTTCATGATATGGCTTAAGCATGCTGGCATGGAAGATATGGTAGATCTTAAGATACGATGACATGTCAAGCTTGTATGAGATCTTGCCTACCTTGGCGACGATCTTAAATGGCCCCTCATACTTGCGAATCAGATTCTGATGCATGCCCCGTAGTGCCTTGAACTGTCTTAGGTTAAACTTCACCATGACCATGTTCCCAACTCTATAGTATGTGGGACGCCGCTTACGGTCCGCAAACTTCTTCATCTTCTTAGCTGCCTTATCCAAGTAGGACTTAGCGGTGTCGAGCTGCTCCTCCTATCTTTTGGCCATATGATAAGACCCCAAACTCTTTCCCTCGAACGCGGATGGTAAAGAATGTGGAGTGACTCACTCTGTTGCAAGTTATAAGAGAATTGGGCGATGTTTGTGAGCCTTTCCCAATCTTTCTAATGCGCGCTTACATAATACCTCAAGTAGCATTCTAGTAAGGCATTGACTCGTTCTGTTTGTCCATCCGTCTATGGGTGGAAACTAGTAGAAAAGTGCAGCTCCGTACCAAGTATGTCAAACAACTCTCTCCAAAAGTTTCCAGTAAAGCGGGGGTCTCGATCACTGATTATATGCCTTGGTAAGCCCCAATACGTCACCACATTCTTAAAGAACAACTTGGCGGCTTCCTTGGCTATGCAACCTGGTGAGGCGGGCATGAAGGTGGCATATTTGGAAAATCTATCCACAACCACCATAGTAGTACCATAATCGTCAAACTTTGGTAGGCAAGTAATAAAGTCCATAGTTACGCTCTCCCATGGACGCTCTGCAACTGGTAGTGGCTCCAAAAGTCCTCCAGGTTGTTGTTGTTCAACCTTATCCTATTGACAGACAAGACAAGTCTGCACATAGCACTCTATGTCATCACGCATGCGTGGCCAATAGTAGACTGACTCAACCAGGGCCCTAGTGCGACGTTGACCTGGATGACCAGCCCATATTGTGTCATGACTCTCTCTTATCCGTCGTCTAATGTCTCCAAATTTAGGCACGTAGACCCGCCGACCTGTGGTAAGTAGTAGGCCATCTTCTATCCAAAACCGTCTCGTCTTGCCTTTGTTGGCTAACTTGATAAGCTGTTTGGCTGCTAGATCATGCTGCATGCCTTCTTTTATAGCCTCCCTAATGTCCCATCTCGCTGAAGTAATTGCAGCAAGCTCGACTTTCCGGCTCAAGGCATCGTCTACAACGTTACCTTTTCCCGGCTTATACTCTTGCGCATAATCAAACTTGGCCAAGAAATCCTGCAACCTAGCCTGCTTTGGTGTAAGCTTCTTCTGTGTCTGAAAGTATCTAGTAGCCACATTATCAGTCTTGACCACGAACCTCGACCCGAGCAGATAATGTCTCCATGTACGAAGGCAATGCACAATGGCAGTCATTTCCTTCTCTTGTACCATGTAACGCTGCTCCGTCTCATTTACCTTGCGGCTCTCAAATGCTATGAGATACTTATCCTGCATCAGGACACCCCCAATGGCAAAGTCTGAGGCATCTGTGTGCACCTCAAAAGTCTTGGCAAAGTCAGGTAATGCCATGACTGACTCCTCTATTACATCTACCTTAAGGCCTTCAAATGCCTTTTGACAATTCTCCATCTAAACCCATGGCTTGTTATTCTTTAGAAACTCAGTCAATGGTGCGACCTTTGTTGAGTATCCACTGATGAACCGACGATAGTAGTTAACAAGGCCAAGGAAGGATCTCAACTCGGTTACCTTTATGGGTGCCTCCCACTCCTGGATAGCACGTACCTTAGCCTCGTCCATGCGTAGCTCGCCATTGCTAATGCCATGGCCCAAGAAGTGCACCTTTGATTGTGCAAACTCGCACTTCTCTCTCTTGATGTATAGCTCATTCTCCAGCAAGACTTGGAAAACCTTCCTTAAGTGCTCCATGTGTTCCTCCAAGGTATTGCAGTAGATGACTATGTCATCTAGGTATACTACCACGAACTGATCAAGGTAGGGATGGAAAATCTTGTTCATAAGGGTGCAAAATGCAGCTGGTTCATTAGTTAAGCCGAAGGGCATCACCAATCACTCAAAGGCTCCATATCTCGTCACACATGCTGTCTTTGGCTTATCCTCTTCTGCAATGCGAACCTGGTAGTGGCCCTTTCGAAGATCCACCTTGATAAAGTACTTGGCTTGCCCAAGTCTATCAAACAAGTCAGCAATGAGCGAGATCGGGTACTTATTCTTTACGGTGACCTTATTAAGTGCTCGGTAGTCTATGCACAAATGCAATGATCTATCCTTTTTCTTCTAGAACAATACTGGTGCACGAAAAGGAGCCTTTGATGGGCGAATGTGACCAGCATCTAACAGCTCCTTCAATTGTTTCCTGATCTCCTCTAGCTCGGGAGGTTCCATACGATATGTGGCTAATGCGGGTGGCTTAGCCCCTGGCTCCAACTCAATATTGTGATCCACATCTCGCCTGGGCGGCAAGTGCTTAGGCAACTCCTCGGGCATGACATCTTTGTTTTCCTTAAGCAACTTCTCTATGCAAGGAGACATTGTCTCCTAAAATTTTTGTCTTCCTCTAGACTTGCAATGGTTGCCACGAACGTCGGCTCCCTCCTTTTGATCCTGTTGACAACCTGCATAGCTGAGAGTTGTGCTTAGATCTGTCCATGTGACATAGTCATTGTAGGTACCATCCAATCTCCTTCTCGCTCCATAACCAAGAGACGTTGGAGGTAGGGGTCGATTAAAGTATGACAATTTCTAAAGAACTCTTGCCCCAGTATAATGTCAAAGATATCCATAGCGGTTACGGTAAAGTTTGTCATACCTTTCCAAGTTCCCAATTTGACACCAACTCCATTAGCTACCCCACGAGCATTCTGTATCTCGGCATTCACGGTCTTGATGCGAGAGTTGGTTGGAGCAAGCTTCAATTCTAGTCTCTTTGCAGCAGCCTCAGTCATGAAATTATGAGTTGCTCCAGTATCCACCATTGCACGAGCAGGATTGTTGTTAATGGTGAGATCCACGTATAGGTTGGATAACTTGCTTTGTGACAGCACCACATAATCCGATCATACCCAACTGTGCGGTTCCTGGACTCTCTCCTTGTGATGTTATTGAGGTCAGGACAATTCCTGAAGCCATGTGGCCCTCCGCATATATAGCATCCCTTCTTCTTAACCTGTGCCTTCTTCTCGGTGTAGCCTTGACGACCACTCGACTTTTTGAAATCTTGAGTCTTGGAGTATTGTTGTTGTATCTCCTTGACTTTGCCACGGTCTCCCCCACCTTTGACATTGTTAACCTTTGACTCCTTGCCATTGCCTTTGTCGTGCTTGTCATGCCTGAGATCCATCAATGATTCGGCCTCCACTATGGCTTGGTCTATATCAGTGACTTGTCGGCGTTGGAACTCCTCCTTAGTCCAATTTTGCAACCCATCCATGAAGTGGAACAATAAGTCATCATTGGTCAGGTTGGGGATTTGAAGCATAAGGGTAGTGAACTCCTTGACATAGTTACGTATGCTCCCTGTTTGCTTCAATTCCCTAAACTTGCGCCTTGCCTCGTACAAGACATTGTTTGGAAAGAACTGTCGCTTGAACTCCGCTTTGAACTGATCCCATGTGCTAATAGTACATAGACCTTTATCCACGTCGGCCATCTTCCTTCTCCACCATAGCATGGCAGTCTCTGAGAGGTATAATACCGCAGTGTTGATCTTGGCCTTGTCGTCCCTCACTTTGCCATGCCTGAAGTAGTTCTCCAAGTGCCAAAGGAAGTTTTCCACTTCTTGTGCATCACGAACACCTTTGAACACTGGGGGTTTGGGAGCCTCGATCTTGGCCTCCCTCATCACCACAACATTACTGGCTACCTCGGTCATGCCAGAATTAACATGCTCCTCGAGTGACTCTATCTTTGCCTTCATAGCATCGATAGTACTCAAAGCCTCCATGAGTCTGCACTCTAAGGCAGTAATGGTTTGCCTTAGTTCCATCTTAGTCTGTGTACGTCTCTCCAAGTCATTTCGGATACTCTCAATCTCTTCAAAAGTGTGCCCCTCAAGAACGTTAAGGGTGCCCTCCACCTTCCCCAAGCGTTGGCCAAAGATCTCCACGGCGTCCATCCCCGCGTTCATCTTCATCACCCACTCTTTACCGAGCGAGATGTCCTCAGGCAGGACCTCCACTTCATCCTCGCTCGCCTCAGTGGCAGATGGTTCTTGGGATGTAAGCCCTTCGTTTGACACAACCTCGGGTGGCACCTCATGGCTCTTGTTGGTGGCATTCCTCTTTTGCTACGGCCGCTCTTGCCAGCAGCATCCTGGATGACGTTGGCTTGGGTGTTGGCAGCGTTAATTTCTCCGTCGTTCGCTAGTCCCTTAGTTGAAACCTTCGCTCTGATACCACGTTGTCACGTCCTTAGTTGTTAACTAAGTACACGTGCGGCACTTGACAATTCGCTCACGATCTTGCACAACTTGCTCACGTTCTTGCTATGTCAAGTCAGCCTTACTACACTCAACATCGCTAAGAGAATGGAAGAAAGAACATAAGAGAATTGTTAAAGGAAGCTTTGTATTAGAGAGAACTTGAATTGTTTGCTTGATGAATTACAAATGAATAACCCCCTTTATATACTAGTCTCATAGGGGCTTGTGTGTAAATATTAATTATTACACAAGTCCTTGATATTTACAAGATAAAAGCTTTTTTTAGAATTCTCTACAAGCCTAGAAGATTCCAAGGACTTTCCTAGCAAATCCATAAAGATCTAGGTTCTTTCTAAGGAAATGTCCATACTTCTTTAAAATCTTCTCACAAATGCTAGCCTTCTTCTTATGTAAGCTTCCACATGACATTAATATATGCCAAATGGCGCCTATGTGGCATGATGACATGGCGGGTCATCACAACGCGTTATAATATTAATGAATAATGATAAAATACTGCGATAACATGACATTGAAATATCCAAATATTACAACATGATATTAAAATATCCAATTATTTTATGTTTTGAGGTGAAGTGCAGAACCCCTTAATCTTATCCTGAATTAGTTTGTACTGGTACTATAATTTGAGTGCTAATCTTTTGGTTGCAGACAGTCACTTGGAGAAAATATGTATTTCCTCTTGCCACAAATACTTGCTTGAACTAAAACTACATATTCATTATTTGGGCCGTTATTGGGCCTAGTGTATGCTACCTTTAGGGCAAAATATAAAATTTATCGGATGATCGAAATTAATGGTATCCGCCAAATTTATATATATATATATATATATTTATTTATGAGAGCGGCTAAAAAGAATACATTACTCCTACCGTTATTGCTGGAAGTATGCTGCCACTTCTGGCTTTTTTCGTTTTTCTTTTGTTCAACTTCCAATTTTTTCACTAGAAGCAATATCTTCCCTAAAAATTTCTCTTAACTTTTTTTAACAAGCAATTCCCGATCTGAAAAGCTTAGAATTCGTCAATGGCGAAAAACTTCAGATTTATGGAAATTCTTCACCAAATGGACTTACCCAAATACTAAAATCAGTGTTTAAAACACGAGTTTAGGCTACAAAAAAAAATCAATGATCTATTGAAATACCCCAAAGAACAATTTAGGTACAAGCAAAAAATTCAGCAAAAGGTATATAGAAGAAATTTATTAAATTAGGAAGAGAATTTGGTAGAATATTTTTTCACAACTCATAAATTCTTGAATCTCTCTACATCATAATTATCTCTCTACAATAGAAAATATATAATAGCACCCCTATTTATAATACTACAAAATCAAATTTGACTAGAATCTAGAAAATATATTCCTACATGATTTTGGTTGTGAATCCTAATTAGACATAAATTAAATAAACTAGTAAATACTAAATCCTTGACGACATAAGAATACTAATTAATCTTGGGTTAATTCCAACAGCATCCCTTGAACCAAGATCTTCAAACTTGAGCATGCCATGAGTAACATCAGACCTCGTAGAAGTTAAGTACCTTAGACTCTCCACAAATTTCCTAAAATATGTAGCATCAACAAAATCACAGGTATTATCTTTAGTTAACTTCAATTTTTCTTCAATATTGGCCATATATGATTTGACTTTACTCATGATAAATTCCTTCAAAATATCATCACCATATTTTTTCTTTACTTTGAAATCATCTACTTCTCCAGTTGCCTTGTAGTTGGGCTTATACACCCATTCAACTCCAAATTTTTCATTATATAAGTTGTAGAGTGATGCCGTCAATAAATATTTCGTCGTGCTCCTTAAAACATGCAATCTCAAACAATGGCACAAATTTTATTACATTTTCGATATCTATAGTAGTGTGTTGTTGTGGTTCTAGATCCCAAGCTATTTCTGCCTCAAACTTGGGTGGATCATTAGAAACTTTCTCTTGATGAATCATCTTGCTTCTTTCATTACTAGGTTTATCTTCAATACTATCAAATAATTTTTCTGGTGAAACACCAACCTCTTTTAGACGGGCATCCCTTGCAACTAAATTGTTCTTTTTAACAATGGCAGAAATTCTTGGCAGATCAATTTGAACATTATTTGACTTCTCTTCGCATTCAATGGAATCTCTATCACAATAAAAATTATATGTACCTTCTCTTCTTTTCTTCTCTATTTTTGAATTTTTACCTTCTTGATTTATTTCCGTCATTATTGGCGTGCCTTCTTTTCCTTTTGGATGTTCATCCCTTTCTTGCGATGCCTCCTCTACTGTCTCATCTTTATGTTGATTCAATAATCTCTTATATGTCACCAATTCCTCTTCTATATCATCAAGTCTGAGAGCGCTAAGAACTTTAGTAGCCTCAAGAATTACTTTTTTGTTGTTAAACTTTAAACTGAGAGACTGCAATATTTTTTTCAACAATTTTAACTTCTTTCAATACTTCTCCATTAGTCGTTAGACCATTTGACTATTTCTTCAATTCTTGTAAAATATTCCTTCACAGACTCTGTTGGTCTACCTCTTATCTTTATTTCTTCTCTCTGTATGAGAGCGGTCCTTTTGTTTTCATAACAAGTTTTCTTTAGTAACTAGAGTTCTTGCTTTCTACATCCGCTATTGGCGACTATGGCTTCTACACGCCCCACTGACGGTAGCCCTCCGTGGGAGGACATGTCCGGCTTAAATCTCGGCGACTCAGAAATTGATTTAGACTATGAAGACGATGCAGACCTAGCCAGCCAGTGCTTGCATGGCGATACCACACAATGGTGTATTTGTTTAACCAAAAATCTGAGCCATTGGTCAAAGCTAAAAAGAAATTCGGGTTACTGATAATCAAGAGACAAAAATAAAATACTTTTAAGAATGATGGTAAAATAGCAGATAATTTTGTATTTCAATGAATTCTCAATAGTATTCCATGTCCTTACAAATGATGATACTTCTTCCTTTTATAGATAATTCTAGGTAAAGGAATAAAGCCTCAGCTTTAATGATATAATTATGAGTAATAAATGACATTAAATAAGCCGTTATACAATCATTCCTATTAAATATCAATTTTCTAACATATCAAGTATTTAATAATGAATTTGGACTCCTTTCTGTCATCAGATCTTTGTCTTTAATGCCTTCTAATCCGTTGGCTGTAAATAATTTAAATTGGTACGATACTCGTATCTATACTTTGTCTCGTGCCTATTTAAATTCTTCTTCCCGTGGCTGTCTCCATCCATGCCTCTTAGTCAATTGTTGCGCTTTGACCATTTAACTAAACCACGTGTCATGCCACACCATCTTTAATATAAACTCAGTTTTTTTTCCAATACAGTATTGAAGCCCGAGTGCTTACCGATAAGGTCATAAATCCTAAGTTCTTTAAGGACGCATTGGCAAAGGCTATCCGGCCAATGGAATGTATGGTGGTGAAAGAACTAGGTAACAATGTTTTTGCTTTTCAATTCTTCGATGGAATGGACTATACTAGGACTCTAAAAGACGGACCATGGAACTTTGAACAATGCCCGATCATTATGAAGCCCCTTCCGCCAGGACAAAACCCAAGATATGTTGAATTGACAAAACTAGAAATCTGGATCTAAATACATGATCTGGTGGGCGCTCTCCGATCGGAGAGAGTGGTTAAGGATATTGGCAATACACTCGGGGAATTCTAGTATGCTGACCCAAAAAATCACGATTCCATTTGGAGAGATTACATGCGCGTTAGGGTTCAAATCGATGTTCGAAACCCTATAAAAAAGACAATGAATATCCGTCGACCTGGGGGTTCCTATATACAAGTCTCATTCAGATATGAACGACTAGGAATCTTCTGCTTTTACTGTGGTATTCTCGGACATAGTGATAAGTTTTGCCTTAAACTATGGCAAAATCGTGGACAGACTACTGAACTATTTGCATATGGTCCTTGGCTACGAGCAGAGAGGAGGTCGGTGGTCATGGCTGGAGCACGGTGGTTGAAACCAGAGAATTTGGCGGAGGAAAGAAACAGGATGGATAAGGAAATCCGAGAAAATCAGGGTGCGAGAAATGGGGAAGGGAGTGATCCCGTCCTAAAAAATAGGGAGGGAATTTCGCAAATTTTAGGAAAGAGGGTGTAGGGAATGGTAATGAGGGGGAATAAATGACGGAAAATTTGGGGATGGGGTCTAAAAAAGAGAGGGTGCAATTTATGGAAATGGAAAGTGAAAATCTTGGGTTGGTTAGGGTAACGGGGATTAGGAATGGAACGACAATATGTGTGGAGGATGGTATAGTCTGTGCAATGGATAAAAAGAGAAAATTAGAACGAAAGGGTGCGATGGTAATATACGAGAATCCAAAAAACGGATTCGAACCAGGACCCGCCAGGACCAATGAGTTCAATAATTTGGAATTGTCGTGGGCTTGGGAACCCACGTACAATTTCAGAACTGAAGGACTTTGTCCATGATAAGCAGCCCAATTTGGTGTTTTTGCAAGAAACTAAAGTTCCGGCTTCGGAGGTTGAATCAGTTCGAGTGGCATTGGGGGTTTGAGGGACTCCTAGCAGTTGACTTAGTAGGACTCAGTGGTAGTGTTGCACTACTTTGGAAAGGGAAAGACATGTGCACTGTTCTTGGATACGGAACTAACTTTATTGATGTCAAAGTTGAAATTGTTGGCCTTCCATGCTATCGATTCACAGGCTTCTATGGTCTTCCTGGTTCACACCAACAAAGACAATCATGGAATATCATGTGAACACTTAAGAATACTTCTTCTTTACCATGGTGTATTGGAGGAGACTTTAATGATATCCTCTCTTTTGGAGATAAAATGGAACGGATTCAACAACTAGTTTGGCGTGTGGATGGATTTCGACAAGTCGTCGAGGAATGTGAACTAAGAGACTTGGGGTTTACGGGTAGTCGTTTCACCTGGGAGCGTCACAGGAATACAAGGAATTGGGTCTGTGAACGACTAGATCGTGTTTTGACCACATCTCAATGGGTCCTCCTATTTCCGAAGGCGCAGGTCCATCATCTTGAGGTAGCAAATAGTGATCACTCCGCTCTATTCTTATCACTAGGGGTGAGTGTTATTCGATATGCCCCCGTACCTTTTAGATTCGAGAATGCTTGGCTCAAAGAGATTGACATAGAAGAGGCAGTTTTGGAGGCGTGGTCATGCGGCAGAGAAAAACCAATTGGAAATCGCATTGCAATTTGTGGAAACTTTCTGAAGGAATGAGGAAAAAATAAGAAAGACCAATTCCCCACTAAACTAAAACAATGTAAGAATCAGATGTATAAGTTCAGAGATAGCAATAACCCGGAGCATGCGCAACTGTATAGCGCAGCTAAAGATGCTTGCTTACAGATTTCTAAGCAGCAAGATATGTACTGGCGCGAACATGCAAAGCAACACTGGTTATGTTTAACAAAAAATCTGAGCCTTTGGTCAAAGCTAAAAAGAAATTCGGGTTACTGATAATCAAGAGACAAAAATAAAATACTTTTAAGAATGATGGTAAAACAGCAGATAGTTTTGTATTTCAATAAATTCTCAATAGTATTCCATGTCCTTACAAATGATGATACTTCTTCCTTTTATAGATAATTCTAGGTAAAGGAATGAAGCCTCAGCTTTAATGATATAATTATGAGTAATAAATGACATTAAATAAGCCGTTATACAATCATTCCTATTAAATACCAATTTTCTAACGTATCAAGTATTTAATAATGAATTTGGACTCCTTTCTGTCATCAGATCTTTGTCTTTAATGCCTTCTAATCCGTTGGCTGTAAATAATTTAAATTGGTACGAGACTCGTATCTATACTTTGTTTCGTGCCTATTTAAATTCTTCTTCCCGTGGCTGTCTCCATCCGTGCCTCTTAGTCAATTGTTGCGCTTTGACCATTTAACTAAACCACGTGTCATGCCACATCATCTTTAATATAAACTCAGTTTTTTTTCCAATACAGATAGTCCCCCCACTTTCCATTTATTTATCAATTAAATAATTGGGAAGTGGATCTTCATAAAAAAGGAATTTTTGCCACAGTTAATGCTTATTACAGTATTAACGGCTCAGTAGTCTTTTCCATTTAATGTTCTGCCCATGTGTCATTTTCTGATTGATTCCGCTATTTACACCCTTTTTCGAGACTTCTTCATTCTCACTATTCACGAAGTGATAGCTGCCTTTATTATAGGCTTTCCATCATTACACTTCTAAGGTTGACAGTTCCCATTATATACATAACTTTTTCTTCCTTTGTCTTCTTCACAAATCTTCAGCAAACACTTTCTTCTTTCTTTGGACTTATCCTTCCTAACAATGTCTTCTTCAAACCCTAACCGTAAAAAAGTTCCAATTCTAGACCAATTCCCCAACGCCCCTGTTAGACACAGAAGAGGCGGAGGAGGTAGGCTTCAAACAGGGTTAGAATCTACTCGAGGCGGCTCCTCTGGTTCTTCTTCAAGGAGTTCTATCCCAAAGGCCCCCTCTTCTAAAAGTAGAGAAATTCTTGATTCTTCTCAAGAACCCTCAGTTGATGAGATAGTTTCCAGCGATTTGTCTTTTGAAAGTGACAAAACGTCTCTTCAAAAAGAAATTGCAAATTTAGAAAAAGCCGATACTTACCCTACAATAGTAACCGAGCTTACAATCCCCACCATAAGAAAAGATTGTAACTGGAAGGATAGTCTTCGAATGTCAATTCCTTCCCCAAATCAAAGAATTTCCTCCTTTAGAAGTGAGTATTCTTTTGTTTATACTTACCCCTTCACTTTAGGTTTTAATCCTCCGATTGACCTAGTTATTCTTGATTTTTGCCGTTTCTTTACAATTTGTTTGGCCCAAATGGGTCCACTAGTGTGGAGAACAGTGGCTTGTTTGAGATATATATCCTCCAAAGCCAATGTCAATTTCACCTTCTCTCACCTCATTCATCTGTACCACCCTAACTTAATACGCCATGGGTTTTTTACCTTAACTGCAAGGAGCAAAAAAGTTCTGGTAAATCCTGAAGATGACAAAGATCGTGGATGGTATATCCGTTACGTTGCTGTTCGTACGGTGGACTTGATTGGCGAAACAAATATTCCCTTCCCTGAGAAGTGGAATTTTGAACGTAGGTTTTCTTTTATTTACCGTACCTACTTTTGAGAATTTCAAAAGAAATTTTGTTTTTAACCTCGTCTCTTCTTGGTTTTTTGTAGCAACCATGGGAGACGTGGAACCTATTCCCAACTTCCGTAGTTGGGTAGACTCACTTTTGAAGATTGCTTCTAGGGAGCAAAGAACTTGGAAATCAATTCTTCCTTACATGGCTGGAAGGTCAAAACACATGGTATGCCCCTTTTTACATGTTAAGCATTCTTTCCTCAATTTTGATCATGTATATCCATCCTTTAATCAGGATTTGGCATTAGAGGAATGACGGCTGAAGTAGCTATGGCCATTCGCATGTCTTCGAATGCTACTCTTGATTTGGATAAGGCTCGAGCCTTGCTGCCAAAAAGGAAAGCTATAAAGGAAAGTTCTGAAGAAGAAGAGGAGGGTACCTCCCTAATTACCAGGTCAAGGGTCAGGAGGCGAATAATCATTGATGATAAAATTGAAGACACTCCTGCTCGAACCTCCACCACCGAGCCTGTTTTGATCCATTCTGATGAGGACACCGAACCAAGAGATAATAATGAGTCAATTCAGCATCTTTTTGATAGTGGTTTCGGGAGTGGCGAGCTCGGCCCTGTTTTTGATGAAGCTCCTCTTTCCTCATTCGTTCCTATTTCCTCCATTCCTCTGCCAACCGTAAGTATTTCTTTACCAGTTTTGACGACTTCCATTCTTTTGCCGGTTTCTACCGCTCCTATGTCCGTTCCCTTGGCAGTTTTTACTGCACCTGCTTCCGCTCCTGCATGGTTTCTACATCTTCTCCTTCCATTCCTTCCATTGCTCCTCTTCCCTCTGTTCATCGTACAAAGACGGGTTCTACCAGTGGAAGTATGACTATGAGAAGTGTTACTCTGGAAGTTCCTACCAATCATAGCCTCTTGAGAAAGACTGGTAGAGCCGATGTTTGGCTCGAGCCCCTAATTGGAGATATTGAGAAGAAGAAGATGGAGAGCCATAGCTGCTTGACTATGATGAATGACATAATTCATTCTACTTTGAAGGTATTTTTCCTCTTCTTACCAACAAGTTTTTTTTAATTATCTTCAATCCCTCATTTCTATGAGTTGTCTCTGTAGGCTAATCTCATTGGTACGGAATTAATGGGAAGAATTTCCCTTCTGGAAAGAAAAGCTCGTGAGTCTGAAAAAACTGTCCACGAGGCCAAAGAAATAGCCAGGGGAGCCCAGCTTGAAGCAGCCAATTGGAAAGAACAGTTTGAGAATGCTCAAGGGATCATAGAGGAGTTGCAAGAAAATAAAAACCTCCTGGAGCAGCAAAACCGTGGTTTGACTTCTGAACTGGCAACTGCCAAGGCTTCTTCAAGCCAATTTAAAAGAGACAAAGAGCTTTTGGAATGCTCTTTGTCAGAACAATTATCCAAGGCTAGTGAAGAAGTTAGGGAGCTTAAGGCACTTTTGGCTAAGAAAGAAGAGTATGCAGGAGAGTTAGTGTAAAGCTTGACTCAAGCTCAGGCTGACTTACAGACCTCCTCTGACGAGATTCATGCCTTGAAGAGTTCTCATGCCTCTCTTGAAGCTTCCCTTGATTCCCATTTAGCTGAGCACCAAATCTTAAAAAACGATCTTGCTATGTGGGAAAAGGAATATGGACTTCTGGAGGAGAACTTCAACATAGAGGTAAGTTGGGCTTTCCTGAAATCTCGCCGTAATGCTTTGACGGAAGCTGCTCAGGAAGGTTTTGACTTGCAGTCTGAATTGGCCAAAGTCGTAGATACCATCGAGAAAAGTCAACAATTTACTGATACTCCTTCCCCTGTACTTGAAGCTCCTGGAACGGAAGAACTTTTAAATGAAGAAGTGGCTACTGCAGCAACTTTGGAAATAGGAAAGAAATAGGAAAACACATGTTTTGTATGAAACAACTTTGGCAAGTTTTTTATTCATAAACTTTAACAAGTGTTTGATTGTTACATGTATTACAATACACCTACAACTTTCTCGTAACTGTTTTTCTTGTAACAGATTTGTACATAACATAGAATAAACAAGGTTTTTCTTCATAACCTGTTTCAGTACATAGTCATGACCCTATATTTATATATTAAGAAGGGTTTGAGAGATGACTCTGTTATTCTCATAACCGCTGAAGACTTCGTAACTTTTACTCAACACTTGAATCTGTTGTTCGATATTCGTATCTGCATTTCTACACGTATCTGTGTACAGTATTGTAATCCCCCAAGTGTTTGAGCGGTGAAGTATGAAGCCTCGAGCACTTGTTTATTTCTTTTACTTTGGCCCTTTTTCCTGAAACAGAAAGATATACGGGACTCGAAGGTGCGATTATAGATGAAGACTGCCTAACTCGTGTGTATTTCCATCAAATTAATTGTAACCCTGGGCTAGGAATTTAAGAATACTCCATTTTGCCTTGCAGGTTGTGACTCATCATTTGGCACGAGTTAGGGTATTTTGCCTAGCATCTAAAATCGCTAGTAAAATATTAATAACCCAAGAGAGAAATTTTAACATGATGATACCTGACCGTAGGTACTTTCTCAAAAGTAATATCTTTTTAAGTGGACGGCATTCCAATGTGAGGGTAAAACTTTACCGTCCATTGTCTCCAACTGGTATGCTCCTTTTCTCGCAATGCCACGGACTTTGTACGGTCCTTCCCATGTTGGACTTAGCTTTCCTGAGTTAGCAGCCTTTGCAGATTGGAACATCTTTTTAAGCACGAAGTCCCCAATTTTGAAAAATCTGAGGCATGCTTTCCTATTGTAATATCGTTCTATTACTTGCTTTTGTGCTGCCATCCTTATCAATGCAGCTTCTCTTCTCCCTTCAAGTAAATCTAGGCTAACCCGCATCTCTTCATCATTAGATTCCTCCGTTGCCTGATCGTACCGTGTGCTTGGCTCACCTATTTCAACTGGAATTAAGGCTTCCGCACCATAAACCATTGAAAATGGTGTTTCTCCAGTGCCTGATTTGGTCGTTGTACGATAAGCCCATAATACTCCAGGTAACACCTCAGGCCAATTACCTTTTGAATCCTGTAACCTCTTTTTCAAGTTGTTGATAATGACTTTGTTAGTAGATTCTGCTTGTCCATTACCTACTGGATGGTATGGCGTAGACGTTATTCTTTTGATCTGCCAACTTCGAAGAAATTCTGTGATTTGAGCTCCAATGAATTGTGGTCCATTGTCACACACGATCTCCTTTGGTGCTCCAAAGCGGCATATTATATTTCGCCATATGAAGTCTTTAACTTCTTTCTCTCGTACCTGTTTAAATGCCCCTGCTTCTACCCATTTAGTGAAATAATCTGTAAGTACAAGTAGAAACTTTACCTGACCTTTTGCTTGTGGAAGTGGACCTACGATATTCATTCCCCATTTCATAAAGGGCCACGGGGCTATAACAGGATGTAGTAACTCAGCTGGTCTGTGCATATTATTGCCGTACCTTTGACATTTATCACATTTGGACACGAAACTGGTTGCCTCTTCTTCCATCTTAGGACAATAATATCCTATGCGAATTAATGTTCTTACCAGTGACCGTCCCCCTACGTGATTCCAACAATGTCCTTCGTGTACTTCTCTAATCACATATTCTGTTTGATAGGGTCCGAGACACCTTGCTAGTAGTCCACCGAACATCTTTCGATAAAGTTTTCCTTGATATAAACAATATCGTGCAGCTTTTTTGCGAAGCGCGTGAGCCTTTCCTTTGTCATTAGGCACGGTACCGTGCTGTAAAAAGGCAACAATTTCGTTTCTCCAATCCCATGTTAGATGATTAAAATTTATCTCGTTTTTATCAGATTCGAGAACGGAATGAAATAGATGTATGACTGAAGCATTTGTATTGTTTGCTACGTCTGCTGCATATGCGAGATTTGCTAAAGCATCTGTCTCTACATTCTCATCTCTTGGGATCTGCACTACTTTCCAAGTTTGGAATTGCTTTATTAACTCCCGTACCTTTGCGAGGTATTCTTGCATTCGTGTCTCTCTGGCCGTATAAGTCCCCATCATTTGATTAACCACGAGTTGAGAATCACTCTTGATTATAATCTGTGTTATGCCGAGTTCTCGTGCGAATTCTAAACCTGCAATTACAGCCTCATACTCTGCTTCATTGTTAGTTATAGAATGACATTTTATAGCCTGTCTAATAGTCTCACCCGCAGGTGGTACGAGGACTATTCCTAGGCCTGCCCCTTTTACATTAGATGAACCGTCAGTGAATAAAACCCAAGTCCCCGGGTTCGTACCATTAAAAACTAGTAATTCTTTTTCTGCTTCTAAATGCATCCCTTGACTAAAATCGGCCACGAAATCAGCTAGTACTTGAGATTTTATAGCGGTCTTAGGTTGATAAACAACTTCATATTCACTTAGTTCTATAGCCCATTTTGCTAATCTTCCTGAAAGTTCGTGTTTATGCAAAATATTTCGAAGCGAAAAAGCAGTAACTACATTAATGGGATGACATTGAAAATAAGGTCTTAATATTCTAGATGCCATGATCAAAGCTAATGCTAATTTTTCTAGCTGTGGGTATCGTGTCTCAGCTTCCAATAAGGACTTACTTACATAATAAATAGGAGATTGCTTACCTTGGTCCTCACGGACTAAAACAACACTCACTGCGACTTCACATACGGCCAGATAAATGAGAAGTTTTTCCCCCACCTTTGGTTTTGCCAACAACGGTGGTTTTGACAAATAAGCTTTCAAATTTCTAAGGGCTTGTTGACAATATTCATTCCATTCAAAATGATCTTGCTTTTTAAGTGCAGAGAAAAACTTAAAACACCTTTCTGAGGATTTGGAAATAAATCTCCCCAAAGCTGCAATTCTTCCCGTTAATCTCTGTACTTCCTTTTTATTAGTAAGGATATCAGGGATTTCTTCTATTGCTTTGATCTGAGAAGGATTCACTTCAATACCACGATTAGAAACAAGAAAACCCAAAAACTTACCTGATGCAACTCCAAATGCACATTTTTCTGGGTTGAGTTTCATATTAAATTTTCGCAAAATTTCAAACGTAACAGATAGATGAGAAATGTGATCATGAGATTGCTGGGTTTTGACGAGCATATCGTCTATATATACCTCTATTGTTTTCCCTAAATGTTCTTGGAACATTTTGGTGACCAACCTTTGATAGGTTGCCCCAGCATTTTTGAGACCAAAGGGCATTACTTTATAACAGTAAGTCCCCCTGTCTGTGATGAAAGAAGTTTTTTCTTCATCACCAGGATCCATTTTAATTTGATTATATCCCGAGTATGCATCTAAAAAACTTAAAAGTTCATGACCTGCGGTTGCATCAATTAGTTGGTCTATATGCGGTAAGGGAAAGGAATCTTTTGGACAGGCTTTATTTAAATCGGTATAATCCACACAAACATGCCACTTACCATTTTTCTTGGGTACGACCACCGTGTTAGCTAGCCAAGTAAGATACTTTACCTCACGGATTGATCCGATTTTTAATAAATTTTGGACTTCATCCTGAATCACCTGGTTCTTGAAAGCACCTTGCTTTCGTGATTGAGTTTGTGAGTCATCACATTCGGTGGTATCCCTGTCATATCAGCGTGGGACCAAGCAAAGCAGTCTAAGTTAGCTTTTAAAAATTCGATTATCATACCTCGCATGTTTAAGCTTAAATTGGCCCCGACATAAACCTTCCGTTCAGACCATTGATCAAATAACATCACTGCCTCAAGCTATTCAATTGTCGTTTTGATGCTTTCATTTTCTTCAGGTTCTTGTTACAGCGTTGACACTTCTAGCCATCTGCTGATCCCCACGAATTTGGCAAATTCCCCATGGTGATAGGAATTTAATAACTTGATGTAGAGTTGATGGGACAACATCCATATCGTGTATCCATGGTCTCCCCATGATCATATTATAGGCCATTTCCATATCAACTACCTGAAATTTAGTTTCCTTCACAACACCCATAGCAAAAGTTGTTAGAATTACCTCACCTTTTGTTACTACACTTGAATTATCGAATCCTGACAAGGTGTGCGCCTTGGGTATCATTTTGTCTTCAGCTTGCATTTCTCGTAGTACCCTTAGTAATATAATATTTACAGAACTCCCTGGATCAATCAAAACTCGTTTTACATTAGTATCATGTACAAGTAAAGATATTACCAGTCGTCATTATGTGGAGTTGTCACTCCTTCGGTATCTGCGTCATCGAACGAAATGCTTTCATTTTTAAGGACCTGCCGCACCCGTTTCCCGTGTGTAATTGTTACCTTAGAAACCTTGTTGGAGGCTGTGTAGGTTATGCCGTGAATATCTTCTCCCCCGCTTATGACATTCACTGTCCTCTTGGGTGAAGGAGGTTGTGGTGGCTCTTGCCTGTTTTTCATATAAGCTTGTTTTCCTTTCTCACTAAATAACTCAGTGAGGTATCCTTGCTTCAATAGATGATCCACTTCACTCTGCAGGAATCTACATTCTGAAGTTTTGTGCCCGTGATCGTTGTGGAATTCGCACCAATGATCTGGATTGCGTCTATTTGGATTTGACCGCATCTCTTTTGGCCACCGTACCTTATATCCCATGCTTCTTAAAATAGCTACGAGCTCGGAGGTAGAGATATTAAAATTATATCCGCCAAATCGTGCCTTTAAGCTTCTGTTATCATCTCGCGATTCTTGTCTGTTCCGATCATTCCTGAACTTTGAAGAAGGGCCAGAATCCCGGTTCCTCGATTTTTGATCATATTGCTGGCTATCTTGTTTCGACCGTGGGTCCTTTCCTGCAGGTCCCATATATGGATCGTACCTGTTTTTACCTGATCTTTTTTCGCTTTCTGATCTTCGGGGACCGCCCCTTTCTTCATGATGAAACTTAGGTACGGTATCTTCTTCAATTCGCAGCTTCATACTATACCTGTTGTAAACATCATTCCACGTGGTTGCAGGAAATTCTCGAAGGCTTTCTTTGAGTCGTCTCGTGGCTTCAGAACTTTTGTCATTTAAATTACTTGCAAAGGCTATTGCAGCCCAATTATCAGGCACACGAGGTAGAGTCATTCTTTCACGCTGGAATTTGTCAACAATGTTTCTAAGCAGCTCCGAATCCCGTTGTTTGATTTTGAAAATATCTTCCATTCTTTTCTCAACCTTTTGTGCTCCTGAATGTGCTTTAATAAAAGAATCTGCAAGCTCAGCAAAAGAATTAATAGAATTTTCAGATAAAAGAGAATACCAGGTTAATGCACCCTTGGTGAGTGTTTCTCCAAATTTCTTGACCAATACTGATTCAATTTCTTGTTTGGTCAAGTCGTTGCCTTTTACGCCTGTTGTAAATGCAGTCACGTGGTCACGTGGGTCTGTAGTACCATCATATTTCGGGATGTCAGGCATTTTGAACTTTTTCGGAATTGGAAGGGTAGCAGCACTTGGCTTCCATGGTTGTTGTGAGTATTTGTCCATGTCTACTCCTTTTATTACAGGCGGAACTCCAGGGATTTGCTTAATACGCTCATTTTGTTCCTTAATCTGTTTCTGCAAGGTTAGTACTAAATTTTGCAAATATGAATTATTTGAATTACCTGGTCCCCCTTCCTGTGGTTCACTGGGGGTTGCTCCGTTTCCAGAATTATCAAGACCAGAACGGGGATTCTCCAATGTATTATTATTAGGAGTAGGTGTGGGTGGTGCAGCAGGCAATCGACTAACCAGTGCCTGAAGAGTTTTGCCGACCTGTGCATCAATTAGCTTTTGTAAAGCCTCAGTTGTAACTCCTTCAAAATGTTCAGATTGCTCTTGTTGATCAGCACGGGATTCAGTAACAAGAGTGCCTTCACGAGATTGACGTGGTGAATTTAGAGGAGAGGGAACCACGTCATCTTGATTTTGATGTATTTGATTCTCATGGTTTCCCAATGTGTTATTACTGTTGTTGTCGGTGTTGTTGTTTGACATGGTGACGACAATAGATAAGATATAGCTTAAAAGAAAAGATTATCAGATTCCCGATAACGGAACCAATTTGTTTAACCAAAAATGTGAGCCTTTGGTCAAAGCTAAAAAGAAATCCGGGTTACTGATAATCAAGAGACAAAAATAAAATACTTTTAAGAATGATGGTAAAACAGCAGATAGTTTTGTATTTCAATGAATTCTCAATAGTATTCCATGTCCTTACAAATGATGATACTTCTTCCTTTTATAGATAATTCTAGGTAAAGGAATGAAGCCTCAGCTTTAATGATATAATTATGAGTAATAAATGACATTAAATAAGCCGTTATACAATCATTCCTATTAAATACCAATTTTCTAACGTATCAAGTATTTAATAATGAATTTGGACTCCTTTCTGTCATCAGATCTTTGTCTTTAATGCCTTCTAATCCGTTGGCTGTAAATAATTTAAATTGGTATGAGACTCGTATCTATATTTTGTCTCGTGCCTATTTAAATTCTTCTTCCCGTGACTGTCTCCATCCGTGCCTCTTAGTCAATTGTTGCGCTTTGACCATTTAACTAAACCACGTGTCATGCCACATCATCTTTAATATAAACTCAGTTTTTTTTCCAATACAGTATTGAAGATGGTGATCTTAATACACGCTACTTTCATAACATGGCTTCAGTAAGGAGAAGGAAAAATTCACTGGTGCAACTGAAGCATAATGATAGACAATGAGTTAGATGGGATAACGGACTCAAAGATCTGATTGTCACCTTCTATACGAATCTATTTTCGTCCAATCAAGGGAGTATCACGAGATCCTGGAGATGGTTGAATGTAAAGTTAAGGAAGAACGTAATATCGAGCTTAAAAGGCCATTTACTAGAGAGGACGTTAAGACAGCAACCTTCGATATGCACCCTGATAAGGCACCGGGACCGGACGGATTGAATCCGGGGTTCTATCGCTCGTTCTGGTTTATCGTGGGCAAAAATGTTAGGGACGCAGTTCTAGCGACTCTTAACCACAATATGCCAAATCCGGGAGGAAACCTCACTAATATTATCTTAATTCTAAAGAAAAAGATTCCTGAGAACATCACAGATTTGCGCCCTATATCCTTATGTAATGTGATTGACAGGATCGCATGCAAATCCATGGCCAATCGAATGAGAAAGTTTATGAATGTAGCGATTACGGAGGTCCAAAGTGCCTTCATCCCTGGAAGATTTATTTCGGACAATGCAATGATTTCTTTTGAAACGATGCACTGCTTGAAACGCAAAACATAGGGGGAAAAAAGGATATGTGGCTTTAAAAACTGATATGAGCAAGGCGTATGATAGAGTTGAATGGGAAATTTTAAGGCAGATGCTATTAAAATTGGGTTTTTGCGAAGAATGGGTCGTGAAGTTAATGAATATGGTTACTACTGTTAGATATCAATTCTCTCGTGGGGTATAATATTTGGACAGTTTATACCAAGTAGAGGTTTACGGCAAGGTGACCCATTGTCTCCGTATCTGTTCCTTGTAGTAGCGGAAGGGCTCTCTGTGATGCTTAGAACTTATGATCGACGAGGTTTACTTCATCACATCAAGGTGACTCTTCGAGGACCATCTGTTTCACACCTATTTTTTACGGACGACGCCTTGTACTTTTTTCAGGCAGAGATTGGCAAGGCAAATATCATTAAACACTGCCTTGATAGCTATCGGAAGGCTTATGGACAACAGGTCAATTTGCAAAAATCCGATTTATTACTTTAGTCGGAATACATCGGAAGATATGAAGACTGCGATAAAACATGCGCTTGGAGTGAAAGAGATTGCTACCCCGGGCAAATATCTCGGAGTACCATCATTGTCGGTAGAAAAAAGGACATCTTCCAATATGTATTAGATAAAGTTTGGGAAAATTGCAAAGTTGGAAGCAAAAATACATCTCTAGAGCTGGTAAGGAAATCCTACTGAAAACAGTGGTGCAAGCTATCCCAAATTATGTTATGATGCTATTTCTTCTCCCAATAAGCACCTGTGACTCAATCGAGAAAGCAATGAATGGGTTCTGGTGGCGTGGAAAAGGTGGTGACACTGGGGGAATAAGATGGATGTCATGGAAAGGGCTATGTAAACGAAAAGAAGATGGGGGATTGGGATTTCGAGAGGTGCAAAATTTTAATTTGGCTATGCTAGCAAAAACAACATGGAGTTTGTTGACACGACCGGAGGCACTAGTGAGCCGAATATATAAAGCTCGATACTTCCCTATAGGAGATTTGCTTTCAGCAACAGTGGGAAATAACCCCAGTTATGTTTGTGGCTCATTATGCGCGGGGTTACAGGTTTTAGAAGGGGGATGTGTTAGGTGTATTGGAGATGGACGTACAACAAAAATATTCCATACTCCATGGCTACCATCCGAGCAATTGCAAGTTATTCAGAGTGTGTGCAATAATGGGATGGAGGAGATGGTCGTGTCAGAATTAATATATGAGGAGACTCGAACATGGAGCGAAGTGAAGCTGGAGACAGTGTTTAATGCACAGGAGATTGAACTAATACAAAAAATACCACTAAGCTCGACCTTAGAGCAGGATAAATGGATGTGGTTGTTCGATCCAAAGGGCATGTATACAGTCCGTGGAGGTTACATGAGACTTTATGATCAAGTCAGACATGAAATTGAGGCAAGTCGTCGACGACTTTGGCAATCATTATGGCAGCTGCGAACCCCACCAAAGATAAAAAAAACTTTATGTGGAGAACGATGAACAACGTGCTCCCAACATGTGATAACTTGACCAGACGACATGTGATGAATAATGCAACTTGTCCATTGTGCTGGCAGCACCCCAAAACCGTCGAGCACTGCCTCCTTAATTGCACCATGGCTAAGACATGCTGGTTGCAATCTCACGTGGGATGGAGAGAAATAATTTTGAATATGGAGCAGTGGTTTAACAAGCTTAATCATACATTGAACAAGAAGGAGATTGAAGAAGCAATCATGATATGCTGGGAGATTTGGAACTATAGAAATGGTGTAATCTGGAACCAAAGAACGAGTACAGTGGATCGCATACTAGATAAAGCTATTAGCTTCATCAATGAATGGCACCAATTACGTACGCCATATGGTTCACATGGGCAGATAACGAGGAGAATCGAAAGTGGAAACCCCCAAATGGTTTAGCCCTCAAGTGCAATATTGACGCATCCTTCAACCTTGCAACTGGTGAAGTTGGAGCAGGGATAGTTGTTCGGGATAGGCACGGTGAGTTTTGAGAGGTAGATCGACATATATAGGGGCAACATTCAGTTCGATGATGGCAGAGGCATTGATGGTAAAGGAAACTCTTAGTTGGCTGAAGATTCACTAAGAAGACACCAAGATAGAGCTCGAGATGGATAGTAGAATGCGTTGGAGAAGGCCGAAGATATTTACTCATATTTATCTGACGTGATTTCTGATTGTAAAAACCTCTTAAAAGGTTTTCAATTTCTGTCTTTGTCTGTTGTTCGAAGGTCTACGAATTAGGTTGCTCATGCCTTAGCACGAGTGGCTGATTCTATGTCAGGCTCAGTGGAGTGGAATGCTAGCCCTCCATCCTTTATTGTAGATGCTTTAAATTTTGATTTGAATAATTAAGATGATGGTAGTTTAAAAAAAAAAAGACTCTGTTGGTCTCATGTAAGCCAACTCAAATTGACTCCTAAATTCTTGTAGTTTCTCCTTCTTTATGTTAGTAGCTCTTCGATATGGCTTCACCAAGATTGTCCAAGTCTCCTTTGATGACTTTGCATGCAAATATGTTTTAGATACATGCAATGCGACCTTGATGGTGAGATAGCAGTGTGCCTTATAATCTAAATATCTCTTCTTCTCCAATTGCGTAACTGCATCACCCGTCAACATTGTACCTTCTGGGGATTCCTCAAATCCTTCACCAATGGTGGACCATAATCCAATAGCCTTAAAAAAAATCTTCTATCACTTGATACCAAAATTCAAAATTACTTTTACCATCAAACACACAAACATGACAATTAGGTAATAAAGTATCCATAGTTTTTAGGAGCTCCCACTAACTCTGACAGGATCTCACTCAGACTCTGATACCAATTTGAAGAATTGAAATACCCCGAAGAATAATTTAGGCACAAGCAAAAAATTCAGCAAAAGGTATATAGAAGAAATTTATTAAACTAGGGAGAGAACTTGGTAGGAGGCTTTTTCACAACTCATAAACTCTTGGATCTTTCTACATCGTAACTACCTCTCTACAATAGAAAATATGTAATGGCACCCCTATTTATAATACAACAAAATCAAATTTGACTAGAATCTAGAAAACCTATTCCTACATGATTTTGGTTATGAATCCTAATTAGAAATAAATTAAATAAATTAGTTAATACCAAATCCTAGACGGCGTAGTAATACTAATTAATCTTGGTTTAATTTCCAACAATCAACAATCAATCAATACAAATCACAACACCCACGAATTTCGATCCTCTAGATTCTAACTTCTCAAATATGTTAATGGTGAGTTTCAAAATAAATCATTATTAAACTCATTTGAAGCTGATTTGCATTCCTTGAAGGTGTAGAAGTGATTTGAACATGAATGAGAAGCTTCAAATTTAAGAGTTGTAGACTTTCAGATTTGAAATAATTCTTCTTCTTTTTTTGGTGATTTCGGTGTTAAAGCGGAGGTGTGGTGGTAGATAGAAGATGCCTTTTAGTCTAAATATCGTATAGCTGGTGTTTATACAATCTTATACAATATTGTATAATTGTATATAATTATATATAAATGTGTATAAGATGTATATTTGTGTGTAATATTATTTAATTATATATTTCATTCAGTGTATATGGGTGTATATACATTGGTGGTGTATAATAGACGTCCACGTTTGAAACTTTCTTTTCTTCTCCTTCTTTTCTTATTTTTCTGAAATGCATTATTATACATTCCATATACAAGTTTATGCTCTACCTCCTTATGTAGTGGTAAAATCTACGTACACACTACCTTTCCTAGATCCCACTTGTGGGATTATACTGGGTATGTTGTTGTTGTTGTTGTTGTTGTTGTTGTTGTTGTTGTTGTTGTTGTTGTTGTATATACAAGTTTATGCAAAATTATACATTATTATACACGTACTACCGTTAAAATTAAAATTGAAATTTTTGTATTTTCTTGCTTTTCTAGAACAATCTACGTATAAATCGATTTTTCTTGTTAATTTCTCTGTCAAATCACAAACTTGTAGCAATTTTTTTTTATTTGTTCTTAATATATGTTTTATGGAACTTGGGGTGGAAGAAAATGTATGGTTTTCGAGTTGCATTGTACCCAATTTTCATTTTTATAGCTTTAGTAGGAATGTATATGATCGATATAGGCTGGTTACGGGCAAAGAATCAAAAAACACTGTCATGATCCGGAATTCCAATATTCGGGACCGTTATGGCGTTTGCTAGGCAAGTCAGCGTTAGAACAATTTATCCATTTTTCAACAGTTTAAATTAAATAATGAGAAAGAACCGAAATAACTGTAATAATCTAAAGTAAAGTGCTAAAACTATAACAACTAAAATATCTGATACAACACTGGACCTAGTGTCACAAGTGCACGAGCTACTAGAATAGTACAAACAAGGGTCTGAATAAAACATAAAGTTGTCTGAAGGAAAGTACACAACTAAATAAAAGGATAGGGGACTCTAGGAGTTGTGGATGCTGAGAAGCTATACCTCAAGTCTCCACAAAGCTGTCCAATTCGAGCACGCTAATAACCTCCGCTGGAACCGACTCCAAAATATGCACAAGAAGTGCATAGTGTAGTATGAGTACAACCGACCCCATGTACTCTGTAAGTCCCGATCCTAACCTCGACGAAGTAGTGATGAGGCTAAGGCAGGTCACTTACACTACAACCTGTACGCAGTATATAATAAAGACAAGAGAAGGAAATATGGAATAAAATAAGACAATTAATTGAAGATAATAGCTAAAGCCTCAAGAAATAAACCAGTGACAATCAGAATTACCAATCCTTAGAGTTTGAAATGAAAATACTGAAAACCAACACAACTGAAGAAAATAGAAACACATAGATTGTTGCAGCGCGCAACCCGATCCCACTGTACAATACAATCCTTCTTTATCCCGCCGTAACAATATCAACAATCATAAATAAATATATGTTGCGGCACACAACCCGATCCCACCATATAACAAAATTAGTATCGTAATTTACTCTTATTTCACCGTATCAATCCACCCTTATTTCATATGTTGCAGCGTACAACCCGATCCCACCATATCAATACAATTTACCCTTATTCCACCATATCAATCCATCCTTATTCCACTTGTTGTGGCGTACAACTCGATCCCACCATATTAGTACAAGTATTCAATGAAAGCAGTCAAATTAATAACTCAAATCACAAGAACCTCTACGATTGGCGAATATGAAGTTGAATCAGAAAGCAAGCCTTGTACCAAATTAAGAATTCACATATGAAATGTTAAACGATAAGACAAGTCCAGTAAATGACAATTAAAAGTGCAAGTAAGTCAATTAAGGCAATAGCATATAGACATGAAAGCATGAAAAGCTCCAACATTTTTGACAGGAGAAACAATGATTAACAAGTAGCAAATAAAGCATGGAAGGCCTTTAGAGAACATAACAGTTAAGGCAGGGAAGGAAATAATTAAAGAAAAGCTTAAAATCAGGAAAACAAGTAGTTCGGTGGAGTATAAGCACTCAACATCTCGCATATAAGCTGCAACACATGGAATTTACATAGAACATAGTCTGAGGGTTCCTAATTCTCTCAAATCAAGGTTAAACTCAATACTTACCTCATTCTGCAGTCAACTCAGGGCTCTACTGGGGCCTTTCCCCCAGAATCCGCCTCCAAACCACTCATATCTATCAACAATTGACTCGATAATATCAAATATTGCTAAATGAATCAATTACAATGCATAAATTTAGAATTTTCACACTTTTCTCCAAACAGTAAAAAATCGACCCCGAGCCCGCTTGATCAAAACTCGAGGTTCGGATCAAAATCCATTTACCCATTCACCCTCTAGCCCGATTATGTACTTTATTTCGAAATCCGACTCCAATTTGAGGTCTAAATTCTAATTTTATAAAAATCCCTAATTCTATCCAAACCCCCAATTTCTACTATGGAAATCCTTGATTTTAGGTGAAAATCTTATGAGATGCAATGGGTAATTGAAAGAAAGCAGGTTAGAATCACTTACCAACAAATTGGAGAAGAAGAGCTCTTAGGAAAATCGCCTCTATAATTATCTAGGTTTGAAAATTTGAAAGAATGAATAAAATCCCGTTTTTAAAACTGTTTTTATCACTAACGTCAGGTGTTCATCGTGTTCGCGTGAAACCTGATGCGTTTGTGAAGGGCACTACCCAGATGGCTTACGCAATCGCGAGTTACTCAACGCGTTCATGTAGGCTTAGCACCCTAGCCTTCGCGATCCTGGTCACACGTTCGCGTAGAGTAAGTATATTTCCCAGCCCCTCACCTCTGTAATAATACGCGATTGAGTCGCCGCGTTCGCAAAAAGCAGACTCCCCAATGTTACGCGTTCGTGTAGAACAAAATCCTCCCCAGCCCAGTTTACTCTTCGCGATCGCGAGAGTACCTTCGTGATTACGAAGAAGAAAACACCAGAAACCAGCAGAAGTCCAAAAACTAGCTTTTTCTAAGTTTAAACCATCCGTAGCTTATCTGAAACTCACCCGAGCCCTCGGGACTCCAAATCAAATATGCACACAAGTCCAAAAATCTCATACGAGCTCGCTCGCGTGATCAAAATACCAAAGTAGCACCTAGAACTATGAATTAGACACTAAATCAATTAAAATTTTTAAGAAAACTTTGGAACTTCTATTTTAACAACCGGACGTCCGAATCACGTCAAACTAACTCTGTTCTCCACCAAATTTGGAAGAAAAGTCATAAATATAGTAATGCACCTATACCGAGTTCCGAAACCAAAATACTGATCCGGTATCAACAAAATCAAATATTTGTCAAATCTTTAATGTCACTAAACCTTTAAACTTTCAATTTTCGACAAAAAGCGATAATTCGAGCTAGGAGACCTTCAAATTCGATTTCGGGCATACGTCCAGGTCCCAAATCACGATACGGACCCATCAGGACAGTCAAAATACGGATCCGTATCCGTTTGCTCAAAACATTGACCGAAGTCAACTCAAATGGATTTGTAAGGCAACATTTTATATTTTATTAATTTTTAACATAAAAGCCTTCTGGAAAGAAATACGGACTACACACACAAATCAAAAAAGGTTAAATTGAGCCTAATATTTTTGGGCTATAGATTTGTAAAGTTGAATCTATGCCATTATGTTGTAATGTAGGTTATGGGCTGTACTTATGTATGTGTAGTTCTCCCTAAATTAAACTCAAAAAATGCACATAATGTTGGCTTATCCGGTAGTACTAAAATGGTCATCACTTGTATAGTAATAATAATCTACACTATATTAAAAGTACGAAGGCTTTAGCGAAATGCCATTTATTTTTTTGTTTTTTTAAATAATTAAATTTCACATTGGACAAAATAGTCATTTAATTATTTTTTTAATATTTAGGATTTCAAAATCGACTAAAATTTTAATTGTTAAAATATTTCCTCATGTGAATTATATGGAAAGTCTTATATTTAGGATTTTCCAATCAATTAAACTTTTATCTCTTATAAATCATTTCCTTACCCAAACCATGTAAAAACTACAAAATTACTTTGTGAAATAAGGACCAATTTTATCGGTCAAATCATTGAACTCTCTTTACCGATTTTAAGACCTAATCCATGAGGAAATTGAGCTCTAGAAGTTAAGGAGTTTCCACCTTAACCTAATACGTATGTCATATATTTTTTCGTGGAAAAACTACTCATGGTAATATTAAGGCCGCACATATACTTCTTTGACTTTTGAGTTTGACTTACTGACTCTAAGGTAAGGGTCCTTTACATGCATAATGGTAGATGGTACAAGTTTATTGTGCGTGTCCAAGTTATTGACAATCATTGTTCAAACAGAAAGTGTTGAGGTTTTTATTCTGAATCGTGTCTACCTTTTTTAATCTGTTCGAGGGGTTATTATTCACCAGTTAATTATACTCGAGATTTCTCTAAGTAATGAGTGCCACCTAAAAACTAGATTAAGTTTTTAGTTTTTACGACTCCCATCTCTATTTATAAGATATTAAGAGCTAGTGAGGTTAATATACTTGATTATGGGCCCATCATTAGTATTAACTTAATTTCTCCTATTAAAAGTAGAATTCGAACTATAGGAAAATTAGCCAAAAAAGTCAATTCTTTTAATTTAATTAAGTAAGAAAAAATAATTAAGAAGTCTCGGTCAAATAAGAATGTAGGTTAAGCAAAAAGGGACGAACAGAGTATTAAATGAAAAAGAAAAAAAAAACGTCGTACCCAAAAAGCAAAAAACTATTTAAAAATAAACCCAAAAAAGAGCTCATAATAAAATAGGAAAGAAAAGATTCTTTGAATGTTTATAGGGATTACATAATCTTTTGCCTAGAATGGTGGGAGTGCAAATTTTTTTACAGCAAATAATGAAAGTATTTGTTATTCTAACCACGATCAGGAGTTTGCTTTGTAATTAAATCTCAACCTTTAATTCTCATTCTAAGTAGAACTTGAAAACCTGGAAAGAATGAGAAATGAAAGGGAGTTTCATCCAAAAATGTCACCCATCTAAAAAAAGCTTTCACGAATACCGAAAACAAAGAAAAGCCATCAATTTTCATAGTCACAAATCCTTATAATCTCTCTTGCCAATTAACCTAACAATTGCCATGACAAAGAAAACAAAATATTATCATGGCGAAAAACAATACCATTACAAACTCTTGTCCTCTTTTCATCCTTGTAATTCTGATCATTTTCTTTGCTTTACCTCTTTCAGATGCTACACCAAACACCAATTTAATGGAGACAATGTTTCCCAATATTGAGGTAACTTTAGCCAATGATAATAGCAAACCAATCTATTACATGTGTAGAGATTTTGACACATATAACAGATTGTCAAGGCTTGAACCAGGAACAAATTATAAATTTAACATCACTCAAATTGCTTTCCCTATGAGATGGTGTTATTTATACATAAATCCACGTACCCATGGTTTTTTTTGGGCTTATAATGTAAGATCAAGATGCACAAAATGCTTTTGGAGTGTCACAAATTTCCCATATTTGTATAAAGCAGACCGTGTAAGGTGGGAACGTGAAAAGCTTTTCACCCCTGTTGGATTCAATATTAATGACTATTTGTTAAAGAACATTTAAAAATGTTGGATATCTGGATTCTAAGGTTCATGAAGAATTTCTTGATGTGAATTAAAATACGCACGTACACAATGTTATGATCATTACATAAGTCTTCTATGTGAAAAGAAGATAGAGATACATTGGAATGATGGATATGTGAATTTCAAGGTATCATATTTATTTTATTTGTAAATAGGCGCTAATAATGTGCACATACCGTAAAATATTGTTAGAATGAAACGATATTCATGAACTATTGAAAGACAATCTTCATGCTTACACATGTTTTTTGTTCATTTGTTCTTCTTCTCTAATTCCTCTCAGTTTTGTAATATATAACTAAATTATATAAGCGAATTTACAGTTAATGGATTGTATTGAGAGTTAAAAGATAGAATGTAAGAAGGACATTTTAGACAATGCACACTCACACATGTGATTTACACGTGAGTGATTAGTTAAGCTGTTAGAAGATGGTTAAATACTGTATTTTGGAATGTACAGTGATAACAAAATCAGAAATCGATTTCTTCTTTTCTTCCTCCTTTCTTCATTCTCTGAATTCTCTAGAAACTAGGGTTTAATTGTTCATGCAAGTCTAGATTCTATCATGGTATCAGAGCGGGTTGATGTAAATCCGTAAGATCTGAACATCGAACTCCGTTAGAAGCTTCAATTTGATCGACCATGGGAGAAACAACGAGTCTTCAAATTGATCACAATCATCCTCTGTTTTTAGCATCTGCAGACACACCTGGAGTTGCATTGCATGATATCAAGCTCAGCGGACCTGAAAATTAAGGTTTGTGGAGTAGATCGATGCGGATGGCACTTTTGGTGAAGAACAAGCTAGGGTTCATTGAAGGAACCTGCTTGAAAAGCTCTTACAAAGGAGAATTGGCGAATCAATGGGAAAGATGCAACGTAGTGGTTCTTTCATGGATAGGATGCACAGTGTCTGCAGAATTACAACCGAGTATCATCTATGCATCAAATGCAAAGACAGTGCGGAACGAGTTCAAAGAGAGGTTTGATAAATCTAACCTTACTCGTTTTTACCTTCTGTGGATACAAATTGGATCGCTAAAGCAAGGTACTGATTCTGTAACATCGTACTATACAAAAATGAAAGACCTTTGGGATGAAATAGATCTGTTAGTTCCAGGACCAGGTTGTGATTGTGAAGAGACTAGACCTTTCATTAAACAATTTAAGAATTTACGTTTACTGCAATTCTTAGTTGGACTTAATGAAAACTATAGCCAAGTAAGAAGCGAGATATTGCTGAAAACACCAGTGCTGACTGTAAACCAGGCTTATGCTTTGATTATTCAAGTGGAAAGCCAACGTGAGTTAGGTGTGCTTGAAGTGAATAGTGAACCCTTGACTATGATGGCAGGACAAAATCAAGGCTATAAGGCTAAGAAGATTGGGATTGTTTGTGAGCACTGTGGATACAAAATACATCTCAAAGAAAATTGTTACAAAATCATAGGGTATCCTCCTGATTTTAAAAGCAAGAAGAAACAACAGGGCCAAGGAAACAGAGTTTATGCTAACATGGTTTCAGAAGAGACTGCAGGTTCCTCTCAAGGACAACAACTTGGACAATTTTTTACTTAAATCCAGTACAAGCAGATATTAGATCTTTTGAACAAAACACCTGCAGGTGATGGTCAGGCACTTATGGCAGGTATAACCACATTACTGTCCAATACATCTCTATGTGAGCGAATAATATATACATGAGCATCTCATCATATTAGATGTAATAAGGAGATCTTATCTAATTTAGAGAATATTAATCAACAAAGCAACCATAAAGTGCAGGTTCCAACAGGTAGCAAATGTTCAGTAACACACAAAGGAAATGCATCTATCCTAGGAGGATGTGAATTGAAGGATGTCTTATATGTTCCTGATTTTAAGTTTAACCTATTTTAGTCTCCAAATTGACCAAGGAATTTAGTTGTTGTGCCCTATTCTTCCCTGACTTTTGTGTGTTGCAGGGTCTTTACAATGGGAAGGTGATGGGGATTGGTAGAGAGGATTATGAACTTTATATACTAAAGTGGAGAGAGAAGCATATAGCAGCAATGGTTACCAAAGGGAATGATGAAAACAGTCTTTGGCATATGCGATTAGGACATCTATCAATAATGGCAATGAAGCATATTTCTGCCTTGAAGAATAAAGCAGTAGATAGTCTACAACACAATTGTGAAGTGTGTCCTTTAGCTAAGCAAAGCAGATTGAAATTTCCTCTTAGCAGCAGTAAAACTGATTGTATTTTCCAGCTTATTCATCTTGATGTTTGAGGTCCTCACAAATTTCCTACATATGATAGAAAACATTATTTTCTTACGATTATGGATGATTTTAGTAGGTATACCTAGGTGTGCTTATTCCAATCAAGGTCTGAAGTTGTAACAGTGCTGGAAGACTTTCTTATTATAGCAAAGACCCAATTTGACATGAATGTGAAAGTGTTAAGATCTGATAATGTGAAAGAGTTTTTTAATTCTAGCTGTAATGAGTTGTTAGCATCTTTAGATATTGTGCATCAAAGCAGTTGTCCCTATACACCCCTGTCACACCTCCTTTTTACCTGCGCCCGCAAGGGGCGTAAAGAAGTTTTTTCCAATTAAAGGACAATCGAAACGGGATTTGTTTATTTATTTCAGAGTCGCCACTTGGGAGATTTAGGGTTTCCCAAGTCACCAATTTTAATCCCGAATCGAGGAAAAGAATGACTCTGTATTACAGTCCGCGAACAAGAAATCCGGATAAGGAATTCTGTTAACCCGGGAGAAGGTGTTAGGCATTCCCGAGTTCCGTGGTTCTAGCACGGTCGCTCAACTGTCATATTCGGCTTAATTATCTGATTTTAGTACATGTTCAAACCTATGTGCATTCTTAACCTTAACCGCTTTTATTCATTTTTAGGAAGATTGCAACGTTATTAAAACACGTCTTGAACCGCGTCACATAAATGCACCTGTGGTCTTTGACATATTTTAACATTGTTGAGATTTGGATTTGGGTCACATAAATGCGCACCCGATTTTAAGAAGGTAATATTATTAAATGTCGGGCCTAAAGCAACTAGCGTATTATTAACTTTGGGGGAGGCCATAAAATTCGCTAAATGGCACGTCCCGAGGTCTAAAATATTTTTACTATAATTAAGAGGGCCGCGCAATGTATGATATTTGTTTGGCGCGACACACCTCATTTATTTTAAAGCCAACCTAAAAGAACTATGATTTTTCTATTAAGTATTGTCTCTAAAAGGGCCCTAATTAATTAGCATTGTTAATAAACCATCATTGAAAGTATTACATCACAATATTAAATCAAAAAAGCTTTAATAAACAACCTAGTATCTTTAGCAGATTGGGCTTCAAAATCAGCCCAAAAGAAGGAGAATTGTTTAACCTTACAAGAGGGGAAGGGCTGTCTGACGCTGGGCCTTAAGCAAATTCAGGCCCAGATCTTGTTCAAACAGAGGCTGTCACGTTTAGGCTCCTAAATGAGCCTAGATCCCATACTGATTTTATTTGAATCTCAGCCTACTGATTTTAACTCACAACGGGCTCAATTATTGGTGAACACATAATCATTTCTGAATTCATGCTAATTTCAACATGCTAACTTTGAATCATCACATGCATATTCATTGATTCATACATGGTTAACCAAACAAGCTGAATCTGTCACACAATTAAAATGAGTAAAACAAATTCATTTTTGGAAGGCACTTCAATTCAAATTTGTTGTGGCTAAGCAACACACATTGATTGTTTGACGAAACAAAAGCAAATTTGTTGAAACTGAACTCAAGGTTATTTGAATCTTCATAACTGGTGACTTTTCTCTTCATTTTAAATGACCTACACGTTAGGTAACTCGATTTGGAATTCACCAGTGATACTAGAATACGTAAAACCACGGCTTAAAATCTTCGTCGAACTGTGAATTAATTAATTGAATCGCAGCTCTTCAACAACACTCATATCTCATAGATACCCTGATGTAGAGTATGAGATGAGTAATTCCAGTCAATATAAGTTCTAAAATACTGATTATTTATAGGAATTTAAAATACACTAGGACTAAACTAATGAAGCAACATACAAACAATTCCAGTTTGAACAGTCCAATTATACAAAGGATACAAGTTTCAAGTAAACGTGACTGTTTTACACCTTTAAACCAAAACAGAACAGAAGAAATCAGAGATCAACCCAAACAGCACTTTATCATTTAATCCCCCAAATCAGATCTACATTGATCCTTTACAGTTCATACGAGATCAAGGGGAGTACCTGGAAATTGCAAAAGGAAAGAAGGTGAAAGCAATGAACAACAACAGAACAACCTAGATTTATAGATTGAAACACTACAACCAGCTTGAAAATCCAATGGAATTGTGGTTCTTAGCAACTTGAAACAGAGAAACTCTTCCAAAACTCAATATCACTCTATATAAACTCTCAGAATAAGTCAGAAACTATGTCAAGACTTGAAAACTTCAGCGATTGACCAAGAAAGGAAAACGAAGATTCAATGGAACAGGAAAACCTTATTCGTTTCTTTTTCTGGATCCTCCCTCTCTCCTATTTCAGAATTGTTTTCTTTTATTTCTGAAGACCAAACCGTTCTCTCTTCGTCCCGTCTTCCCCGACTCTTAAACTCTCTTCCTCTCTCCTTTTTTCGAACTGATCAAAGACCCCCTTTTAAAGACCAATGTTAAACTCTTTTTTATTCAAATTTTTCCACTGTTCAGCCTGTTTATTCCCTCCCATGTGCACTCCTTTTAACTTTTATCATTAGCCCATGTTGTTTTCTGATTTCTAGCTCTTAAAAGGTCCTTAAACAAATGTAATTCCCACTACTGATATTTCTTTTCAATTTTTAATTCCCTCCACTAACTTAGTGCTTTTAATTAATTCAATAGTGTACCACTACAATTTGTTGTCAGACTCAATTAGTAACCCCTCGCGCTAAACTTATACTAGTCAGTTGGTTATTAAAACAAGAAGTTATACCAAACCATTGAACTAATCCTATTGTTATGACTAAGTGAAAAACGAGATGTAATTTCAATGCCTTAAAACAAACTGATATCCTAATTGTATGAAACAAATCCGCAAAACCAATCCTAAAGAAACCACAGTGAATGAAAATAATCTATACAAGGAACTGATGGAATTTCAAATGAAATTGATCATAAACAGAAAAAGAGACGAAGAAGACGAATATCAGAATAAGAGTTAATAGAATACAAACATAGAATCAGGACAAGGACTCACCGGTCATTAGTAATTGAAGAAAACCTTCGAATCTTCAACTTTTAAACCAGATTTTGACTTTAACTGTGTGTTCTCATCAAGAACACACGGATAAAGTCCAAATTAGCTTAAAGTATCAGCGAATCTTTGACTCTACAGTTTTAGGTTCAAAACTTAGATTCATTATTCGACAGGTTCTGGTTTGATTCGAGGGTATCGAATCACGGATTAAGGAAGAGGAGAGGGAGGTGGCTTCAGGGTGTTAATTTGGGTTGATTGGGTTAACTAGGGTTCGGGGTCAAATTTCGATCGAAGATTCAACGATTTTGGCAGTGATTCGAAAGGAACGGTTTAGGGATTTGAGATGCTGAGGTGAAGGAGAATCAACGGTGTAAATATGGGGTCGTTTGGACCACCGGAACCGCCGTGAGGCGATTTCCGGTGGACGGAACACGGTGGTAAGGGGCGGAGGGTTCGTTTGGTCTCTAAGGCTTAGAGACAAAGAGGTGAAGGGGGGGGGGGTATGGTTTTAGGAATATATAGTGGGGTGGGGATTTGATCTTGGCCGTTGGATCATTCACGATCAACGACCTGGATTACTTCACTAATGAGAAACGACGTCGTTTGGTTTTGTGAGGGGATCGGGTTAGACCGGGTACAAGGAATGGGTCAAAGACGGGTTATGGGAGGGGTGATCTGGACCGTTCGATCAAAACAAATCAAAGGCTTGGATTTATTGGACAGATACGACGTCGTTTGGATATATCCGGAGACGGACTGGATTGGGGCGGGTATTGGGCTGATTTTTTGGGTGAGAACTGGGTTGTGGCCAATTTGGCCCAGTCCGGTTTCCTTTTCCTAAAATTCTAAATTAAATTATAAACCAATTAAAAAATACTAATTAATTTCTAATAACAATTATCACACCATTAAATACCAACCAAAATAAAATCACACAATTGGAGATTAAATGCTAAAAAATGCCAAGTACATATTTTTTGTGATTTTCATTCTCGCAAATCCAAATATTGTTTAATTAATTCCTAATTATAAAATTAAATCATAAATGCACATGTAACACATATTTTTGTATTTTTCTTAATTAAAGTAAAAAATAAACATGCACAGACAAATACAAATAAATCACAAGTAACACAAAACTATCTTATTTTGAATTTTGGGAGTAGTTCTTGTAGGGCAAAATTCACGTGCTCACAGCCGCCCCTCTTTGTCCGGAAACATGAAGAGTTTTCGTGCAGAAATAAAGTGAGCGGATACGAGCGATTTTTGCCCATTTGGCTACTCCGTGTGAAGCATATTTCTGAAAGAGAGTTGACCGAACCTCTGCTTCGCAGGTTTCCTACATATCCCTGGCTAAAAAGGGAATCAAGTCAATCTAGTTCGGGATGTTTTGGTAGCTGGGACTACATGGAGCTGTGGATTTACTGTTACTGCGGTTGATACTGCTTCCGCTACTTACTGACCTCCTTATTACACCATGTTAACAGAAAACGAGAAGCTAGACTAAACTATAGTCTATGAATTACAAAATCTTATCTAGATCTTCAGACTTGCTCTTGTGTCTCTTGTTGCTTTGATGTCTTGCTGACTGGTGTTTCCTCTGATGCTTCTTTCTTTCTGTCTGGACTCGTAGTCTTCTCTTGATTTCCACATTTGAACTGCTTATTTCCTTCTTGTGAGCTTCAAATTATTTTTTCTTCGAAGCTTGAACTGCCTCCTTCTGACTAGTGTTGCCTCCCTTCCGACTTCTGAACTTTAATTTACGCTGGGGATCTTTGTTGCAACCCTCCGCTCTCCGGGCGGGCTCCCGACTTCTACTACGACTTAAAAAGATAATACCTCCATTCTCCAGGCGGGTTCCTGACTTCAATAAATAATTTAAAGATAATACCTCTATTCTCCAGGCGGGCTCCTAACTTCGACTACAACTTGAAAATATAACAACCTCCATTCTCCAGGCGGGCTCCTGACTTTGACTACAACTTGAAAATATAACAACCTCTATTCTCTAGGCGGGCTCCTGACTTCAACAACTTCTTAAAAATGTGATACCTCCATTCCCCAGGCGGGATCCTGACTTCAATAACTTCTTAAAAATATAACACCTCCATTCTCCAGGCGGGCTCCTGACTTCAACTACAACTTCTTAAAAATATAACACCTCCATTCTCCAGGCGGGCTCCTGACTTCAACAACTTCTCAAAAATATAACACCTCCATTCTCCAGGCGGGCTCCTGACTTCAACTTCTTAAAAATATAACACCTCCATTCCTCCTGACTTCAACAACTTCTTAATATAACAACCTCCATTCTCCAGGCGGGCTCCTGACTTCAACAACTTCTTAAAAATATAACACCTCCATTCTCCAGGCGGACTCCTGACTTCAACAACTTCTTAAAAATATAACACCTCCATTCTCCAGGTGGGCTCCTGACTTCAACTACAACTTCTTAAAAATACAACACCTCCATTCTCCAGGCGGGCTCCTGACTTCAACAACTTCTTAAAAATGTAACACCTCCATTCTCCAGGCGGGCTCCTGACTTCAACTACTTCTTAGAAATATGTTCTATTGCCGTTGTTCCTTCCTGCCTACGGAACCATTTTCCTTCTAACTTGAATAATCTTTTTTCAGAACTGCTTCCCTCAAAACTGGTGTTTCATTCCTCTGAAAACTGTTGGGGGATAACACTGGTGTTTCATTCAAAAATATGTTATTCTCCTCCTTCAAAGACTAATTCCCTTAAAGCTCGTGTTTTTCCTCCTCTGGAACTACTTCCCTTAAGACTTGTGTTATCTTCCTCCCGAAATTGCTTTCTTCAAAACTTGTATTGCCTTCTTCCGAAACTGTTGGGGATACCGCTTCCCTCAAAACTTGTGTTAGACTTCCAGAAAATTTTCGAAATGAAAGAAAATTTTCTGCCCCAGTTTGACAATCTTTCTTGTGGCATGTCTTTCCGTCATCAGTAACATTTCCTGTCCCTGCTTCCAATCAAAGAAAATTTGTTAGTTTAAAACGCAGGGGACGTTCATGCTGAGGATGTTTTTCCCTTTTTCTTTTTCCATGCTATGCGTTGTTCGACTATCTTGAAACTTGGCTGATAACTTCCGACCTTCTTGATGCTTCTGTATTCACCAACTTCTCAACCGTTATTTTCCACTTTTACTCCATACTTTCCACGACATCTTAGAGTAATCCATCATTTGGTCTTATAATGACGTCTTTCCCATCCCATCACATTATCTTTGGCCTGTCCTATCCACATTTTACTTTGCACCATATTGGAAACTGGTAGTAAGCTCCGAAAATCCTTCTAAAAAACAAACTACTATATATAAAAAAAATCTTTAACCAAAAGAAATGAAAGATGATGACTTCAAAAGATAAAAAGAAAATTCTTCCTAAAGAATTGTTTGAAGAGAAGAAAAGGAAAAGGACTTATCTGAATGGTATAACCGATCTCAATGATCATGTCGTGCATTTCGTATTAATCAACCTAGTCTATTATATCAATCAATCTTTCTGATGGCCTTACTTTTCATTTCAAAAGGTCCTGCAACCCAACTCTTTTGCCGAATCAACATCTTTGTTCTGCTTGATGCCTCGACGGATCATTTTTGTCAACCTTACCTCGTTTGTCCACTTTCAATTCCTTGTCGCCTTATAGTGCCCTTCGAGGGGTTTTCACTAATAAGACTCTCTCGTTTCTCTCAACTCCCGTCGCCCTATGGTGCCTATGAAGGTTTTCACCGATAAGACTCTCTCATTTTATTTCTCTCAACTTCCATCATCTTATTGTGCCTGTGAAGGGTTTCACCGACAAGACTCTCTCATTTTCATTAATTTCCCTGCTTGGACCGGAGTATTACCCTGATATGAATCACTTCTGTTTGTTCGACTTGTCATCTTTCGAAAAACTGATTAGAAGGTTTTTCTCTGGACCGTAATATGGGCTTTTGGATGGGATTAGAAAGAAAGGGTATCAAAGGCTCAAAATCATTTGACATGGGTTTAAAATTACAACTTTGGAATCACATTTCTTATTACAAATATAACCTCTGCTCCAGTTTCTTGTTTGGGGATCTTTGGATATTTTATATCACTTTGACCGAGCCGTAAAACTGCCTACATACCCTTAATAGGGATCAGGTCAAACATAGTTCACACCTGAATTTCCTTATTTGTTATATTTTCCACTTTTTTTCTTTTCTCTTTTCTTTTCTTTCTTTTTCTCTCTTTTTCATTATTGATACCAAAAGAGGGGTATGAAAGAAATAAATAAGGCTAAAAAAGGGGAACAAAGGGTTAAGTGTTTAGATAGTAGAACAAATTGCCTTCGTCATTTCAATCTTCGAAATAATAACAAATACAAGCAATCAATCAATTATACCAAAGAAATCATACATAATATCTTTTTACTGCATCATAATTGATAGCCATGTCTATGCATTTTCCTTCGATATCTGTTAAACATAAAGCACCATTGGACAATACTCTAGTTACAATGAATGGCCCTTACCAATTCGGGGCGAACTTGCCTTTTGCTTCAACCTGATGTGGAAGGATGCATTTCAGCACTTGCTGGCCCACTTCAAACTTCCGGGGACGCACGTTTTTGTTGTATGTTCTTGTCATTCTCTTTTGATATAACTGGCCATGACATACAACTGCCAATATTTTTTCATCAATCAAGTTCAACTGCTCCAGACAGGTTTTGACCCACTCATCATCATCAATCTCAGCCTCAGCGACAATCCAAAGGGACGGGATTTCAACTTCCGCAGGTATTACGGCTTCAGTTCCATATACCAACAAATAAGGAGTTGCCCCTACTGAAGCACAGACAGTAGTGAGATAACCCAGCAATGCAAATGGTAATTTTTCATGCCATTGCCTAGAACCTTCTACCATTATTCGAAGTATCTTCTTTATGTTTTTGTTGGCTGCCTTAACTGCTCCATTCGCCTTGGGACGATATGGGGTGGAATTGCGGTGTGTAATCTTAAACTGTTGACATACCTCTTTCATAAAATTGCTGTTAAGATTAGCACCATTATCTGTGATGATCACCTTCGGGATTCCAAATTGCCAGATGATATGTGAGTGAACAAAATCGACCACCGCTTTCTTGGTCACAGACTTGAAAGTTTTGGCCTCAACCTATTTGGTGAAATAATCAATGGCATAATGAACCTATGCCCGTTGGATGCTGCTGGCTCAATTGGTCCAATGATATCCATGCCCCAAGCGACGAAAGGCCATGGCACTGACATTGTGTGTAATTCTGAGGGCGGAGAATGAATCAAATCTCCGTGTATCTGGTACTGATGACATTTGCGCACAAAACTAATACAATCTCGCTCCATGGTGAGCCAATAATATCCTGCTCGGAGAATTTTCTTTGCCAACACATATCCGCTCATATGTGGTCTGCAGACTCCTGAATGTACTTTGGACATGACAGACGTAGCTTGTCTAGCATCTATGCATCTTAACAATCCCAGGTCTGGTGTTCTTTTATACAAAACTCCTCCATTCAAGAAAAATCCGCTTGCCAACCGTCGAATTGTTCTCTTTTGATCCCCCGTTGCTTGCACTGGGTATATTCCCGTTCTGATGTATTCCTTGATATCATGGAACCACGGTTCGCCATCCAATTCTTCTTCAATCATGTTGTAGTAAGCATGCTGATCTCGTACTTGAATGTGCAAAAGGTCGACATAGTCTTTGTTCGGATGGTGCAACATTGACGCTAGGGTAGCCAAAGCATCGGCGACCTCATTATGGACCCTTGGAATATGCCTGAACTCCATTGATCTAAACTGTTGACAAAGATCATGCAAGCATTGTCGGTATGGTATGAGCTTCAGATCTCGCGTTTCCCATTCTCCTTGAATTTGGTGCACCAGAAGATCCGAGTCTCCCAAGACTAGAACTTCCCGGACATTCATGTCTGCAGCTAGCCTCAAACCCAAAATGCATGCCTCGTATTCAGCCATATTGTTGGTGCAATAAAACCGAAGCTGAGCCGTAACAGGATAGTGATGCCCTGTTTCAGAAATAAGCACAGCTCCTATTCCGACTCCTTTCATGTTAGCAGCCCCATCAAAGAAAAGTTTCCAACCTGGTTTTCCGACCTGTTCTAGTTCATCAATGTGCATCACCTCTTCATCAGGAAAATAAGTCCTCAGTGGCTCATACTCTTCATCGACCGGGTTCTCGGCCAAATGATTGACCAATGCTTGGGCTTTCATCGCAGTCCGAGTTACATAGATTATGTCAAACTCTGTGAGCAAAATTTGCCATTTTTCCAGTCTTCCTGTCGGCATAGGCTTTTGAAAGATATACTTCAACGGATCAAAACGCGAAATGAGGTAGGTAGTGTAAGATGACAAGTAATGTTTCAATTTCTGTGCCACCCAAGTTAGGGCGCAACATGTCCTTTCCAAGTGAGTGTACTTAACCTCATAAGCTGTGAACTTCTTGCTAAGATAATAGATGGCTTGTTCTTTCCTGCCGGTGACGTCATGCTGCCCCAGTACACAACCAAATGAATTTTCCAAGACTGTCAAGTAAAGAATCAAAGGTCTCCCTGGTTCTGGCGGAACCAGCACAGGTGGGTTTGTCAAGTAACCTTTTATCTTATCAAACGCTTCTTTACACTCATCAGTCCACTTGATCGCAACATCCTTCTTCAACAAATTGAAAATAGGCTCACAAATTGTCATGAGCTGAGCAATAAACCTGCTGATGTAGTTCAGCCTTCCTAACAGACTCATCACTTCAGTCTTGTTCCTCGGAGGGGGAAATTCTTGTATGGCTTTGATCTTTGATGGGTCCAACTCGATGCCTCGCTGGCTGACTATGAATCCCAACAGTTTTCCGGATGGCATACCAAATGCACACTTGGCGGGGTTAAGCTTGAGGTTATACCTGCGAAGCCTCTGGAAGAATTTCCTCAAATCCTTGACGTGGTCGGCTTGATGTTTTGATTTTATGATCACATCATCTACATATACCTCAATCTCCTTGTGTATCATATCATGAAACACAGTAGTCATCGCTCTCATATAAGTTGCCCCAGCATTCTTCAACCCAAAGGGCATTACTCGGTAGCAATAAGTTCCCCATGGCGTGATAAAGGCTGTCTTTTCCGCATCTTCCTCGTCCATTAAAATCTGATGATACCCGGCATAGCAATCCACAAAAGATCCAATCTCACGCTTGGCACAATTGTGGATATTGGGTAGAGGGAAGTTATCCTTCGGACTTGCCTTGTTGAGATTGCGGTAATCGACGCATACTCTGATCTTGCCATCCTTCTTCGGGACAGGAACAACATTAGCCAACCAAACAGGATATCGGGTGACCCGGATAACCTTTGCATCCAACTGTTTGGTAACTTCTTCTTTAATCTTCACACTCATATCAGTTTTGAATTTCCTCGACTTTTGCTTGACGGGAGGGAATGCTGGATCAGTGGGCAGTTTGTGGACCACTAAATCAGTGCTTAAACCTGGCATGTCGTCATATGACCATGCAAAAACATCTTTGTACTCGATGAGTGCTTTGATTAACTCCTCTCGGATTGTTGGCTCGAGGTGGACACTTATTTTAGTCTCTCGGACATTGTCTGTGTCCCCTAAATTGACGGCTTCTGTGTCATTCAGGTTGGGTTTGGGTTTTTCTTTGAAGTGAATTAACTCCTTACTAATCTCTTCGAAGGCTTCATCCTCATCATCATATTCTTATTCGTAATCACAATCTACTTCTTGAACTAACATTTCAGGATCCGATTGATTTTTAAGACTGGGCTGAGGATTCCTTATGCATGCCATGTCATTAGAACCAGCGTAAAAAGAACTGTATAGAAAAGAAAACAAAACAAAAGGCAAACCATCAGGAATGATGAAGAAAGGGAAATTGTATTTCATTGATTGATAAAAGATAACAAGGTTTGCACACTCAAACAGACTGAAAAAATGAAATCTGGATTACAACCCTGGAATAATCCGTACAAACTTAAAGGAAAATCAAAGCAAACTACCAAGACTCATTCCGAGTAGGGAGAGGAGTAGCCTTCCAATTATTAAGCTTTGTTTTTGGCCCAACAAATTGCACTTCTGCGTTGCTAGAACCTTCTCCACTTTCCACCATGTTCACACTATCGAACACCTTTTTAAATTTTTCAATCAGCTCCTTGTCAGGATTAATCATAGAACTGGGAATTGCTGTCACTGGGCGACCCCTCGTACCGGACTTGACAAATGATCTGGAAAGACGTGGGACCGGTTTTGGAAGGATCCATGTCCTCTGCTTCAACTTCCTGGCTCTTTTTATGTCTGCGGCCGTGGGCTTGAATCCCAGACCAAATGTTCCCAAGTTTTCAGGAAGAGACACGGGCTGTATGATGCCTTGCAATGCTGATCCCAAACCCTTTCCTGGTACAAAACCATTCTTCAGCATTTCATGTGCTACCATGACTGATGCGGCGTTTATCTTCGGATTCGGGATACATTTCCCTTCTGGAACTTTCTTGACCGACATTGGGGCCTGCCCAAAAACATTGTTAGTAGGCGCGACTCACGCTTCACTAGCAACTTTTGGACCCATCTCTTCAGGTGCTTTGGGTCAACATTGAGTCACAACTCAGACATCCATCCCCCATCGGATGGCCAGACAGACCGGTTCGATGACATGCTGGAGGATATCTTCGCAACTTCGCAACCGGATCACAGAAGCATTGGGTGAAGCTCCTGGATGCTACTCAACTGTGTTTCAATTCTCAAAAGGACCATCATACAAACAAGAGCCCTTTTAAAATTGTTATCGGACAGAAACCGCTTCTCCCGCAAACGGTGAATGCATCAACCATGCCGAAATCTCCTCGAGCTGCCAACTTCTCGAGCGAATGGGAGCGCAACATGGAGATAGTGCGGAGCTATCTCATCCCCAAGAGCGGGCAAAAAGGTTCACCGAACAAAAGCTTTGCTTTGCCCAACATCAACCAGGGGACAAAGTAATGCTATGCATCCCAAAGCGGTACTTGTTTGCAGAAAGGACCCATGACCCTCGCCTGCAACAAAAATACATCGGGCCCCTGCCCATTGAAAAACGCATTGGGAAGTCCACATACCAGGTCAAAACTCCATCCTGGTGGAAGATCCATCCAGTCTTCCATGTCAGCCGCATGCAATCATTGCTTCGCTACAATAGCAAGCTCAAAGAACAGAGGGGCGCAGACCTCCCATCCAACAACCATCAGAAACATCATCATCATCATCATCATCATCATCATAAGGCTCCGAGGACGGCGCCAACTCAGGTGGGGGAGAATGTCATGGGCTGCTTTCCAGACATGCCCCATGACCCCTTGGCCGCGCCCCATGGCGGCCTAGCAAGCCTCACAATGTCTAGCTCCATGGTCGGCCCCGTGGTATTGGCTGCGCCAAGTGACAAGCGCGCATGTGCCTCTGTCTCCCCACCGATGCCTCTCGCCAGCGCCCAAGGGCTGGCCATTGACAACAGCGCCGCGCGCCCTGACAATGCCGCACGCGCAGATCCTGATGCCTCGCCAGCGCCCAGCTGCAGGCCCATTCCAACAGCGCCTCGCGCACAGACCCTGATGCCAAGCACCAGTGCCCAGCCTCAGGCCAGCACATCAAGTGTCGCGCGCGCCCACAGCAACACGCGCGCAGATCCTGACCCGCAAGACAAAGTTGCTGCCATCGGACTTAGTTTTACCTTGTAATAATCTAAGTCCTTTTCATTGTAATCATAGACTAGTTTACAACATTTTCATTTCAGTGTGCTTCTACAGCTTTATTAGGACTAGTCTTGTAATGTTGGTTTATTTTTTTAAGCATTATTAAGGGGGACCAAACAATCAAACATTTTCAAGCAAGCATCTTCTGGTGTCTCTCCCCCTCGACACCGCATCATTGTAATTAGCATTTTCATTCATCAATAAAATCATCATCATCATTCAAAACCCAATTCTCTCTCAGCTTCCGCAATTTGCTTACGACATTGGTTTTCCCGCACGGCACTGACAATCTAGTCTAGCGTGCGGCGAGGACCTCATTGGCGGACAGCAACCGTACTGACATCGGTTGCTTAGCCTAACGTTTCCCTTCCAAAGATCATCAGGAAGGCGTTGCGTAACAGCTACCATGACTTATGCGGCGTTTATCTTCGGATTCAGGATACATTTCCCTTCTGGAACTTTCTTGACCGACATTGCGTCCGAAACCTGGTAGACCCATGGTCCCTTGTCATCTTCCACTTCAATGAATGGCACAATGGTGCTGTTGTGAGTGCACAAATTATCCTTGCCGTGCACCACTATTTCCTGTCTGTCCCATTCAAACTTGACCATCTGATGGAGTGTTGATGGCACTACTTTAGCGACGTGAATCCACGGTCGCCCAAATAGCAAATTGTAGGAAACAGCTATATCCAGCACTTGGAATTCCATTGTGAATTCTACTGGACATATGGTCAGTTCCAACATTATGTCCCCGACTGAGTCTTTGCCTCCGCCGTCGAATCCCCGCACACAGATACTGTTCTTATGGATCCTCTCGTCTTCTACTTTCAGCTTGCTTAGATTGGAGAGAGGACAGATGTTCGTACTTGAACCATTGTCAACCAGTACCCGGGTATCCACGACATCCTCGCATTTTACTGTCAAGTAAAGGGCTTTGTTATGCTCAGTACCCTCTACCGGCAATTCATCATCGGAAAGAGTGACTCTGTTTACTTCAAAAATCTTGCTGGCTATCTTTTCCAGATGGTTTACCGAGATCTTGTCGGGAACATGGGCCTCATTCAAGATTTTCATCAGGGATTGGCGGTGCTCATCTGAATGGATTAGCAACGAGAGTAATGAGATCTGAGCGGGCATTTTCCTCAACTGTTCTACAACAGAATAGTCATGCGCTTTCATTTTCCTAAAAAATTCCTCTGCCTCTTCTTTAGTTACAGCTTTCTTTACCGGCGTTGAATTATCTTTAGCTCTTCTTAACTCCTCGAGAGTAAAACACTTTCCTGAGCGAGTCAAACCTTGCGCTTCACAAACTTCTTCTTTGACTTCTTTCCCCTTGTAAATCACCGTCACCCGTTCATAATTCCAAGGAACAGCCTTGTTGTTGATTACTGGAAGCTGAGTTACTGGTTTTATAATAACAGGCTCTGTGCGAGCACCCTTAACGACCACAACAGGTTTACTTGCGACCCCTGGCACTACCACTTTAGCTTTCTCTGGTTTCACTGCAACAATGCTTGACGACCCTCTCTCGGCTACCACAACTGGCTTATCATCTACCCCTCTCAACTGGACCACTAATTTCCCACTGGTTACTTTTCCTTTGAGCTGGTTTCGCTGGAACGGATCATCATTACCGTCTGTGAGGGCTTCCTGGACTCCCCCTCTTTGTGTATCAACTCAATCATGTGTGTCTCCTGGTGAGTTGGTAGTGGATTCTGATTGATATGGTGCTTCTAGGGATTGAACCTCGATCCGATGAGTATCAATAAGCTCTTGCATAGCTATTTTTAGTTTCCAACACTTCTCTATATCATGCCCAGTGACCCCTGAACAGTACTCACAACTCACCGAGTGGTCAAGATTTCTAGGGGGAGGATTTGGCATTTTAGGCTCAATTGGATTCAACATGCCCAACTGCCTTAATCTGTGGAAAAGACTGGTATATGATTCCCCCAGTGGAGTGAAAGTCTTTTGCTTCTGTGACCTCTCATTCTTAAGGGCTGGGTTTGGTCGGAAACCCGTCCCGGGGGATTTCTGTAGGCCCTTGGGGGTGGATATGTGTTTTGTGGAGCTGGGTATGGATTTTGTGGAGCCGGCGTACGCCACTGTGCGTGTGCCGGGGTTTGGGTATAGGTTTGTTCATGATGGACGGAAAAATGGGGATCTGGCGGTGGGTAGTAGTGCTGTGGAGGGCTATATAAAGTGTGGGGGTAATTTTGGTGGTAGGGTCGTGATTGGCTATAGTAGGGTGATGGGCCTCTAGATCCGAACCAGGCTCTGGACTCAACAGTCGTGACATCTTCTTTCTTTTTCTTCCCAAGTACACCCCAGTGCCGCTTTGAATGGCCTGGGTGGTTGCCTTGATCGCTGAATAACTCATGATCTTGTTGGACTTAAGCCCCTACTTAACCATGCCTTCCATTTTTACAACCTCATTAAAAGATTTGCCAATTGCGGACACTAGTTGACCAAAGTAGGTTGGCTCCAAAGCCTGCAAAAAGTAATCAACCATTCGCTCGATCTACCCTTGCTGCTTGCTCCCTCCACCGGAAACCATATTCTCTAAAGCTTTCACGGTGCTTCTTCTCTAGTTTAGTCAAAGATAGTCGGTCTGGAATGATCTCAAGATTATACTGAAAGTGACAAGCGAATGCTTGTGCCAGATCATCCCATGTGTACCATCTTCCGTGATCTTAGTGGGTGTACCACTCCAATGCTGCTCCGCTCAAACTCTGACTGAAGTAAGCCATTAGCAATTCATCCTTTCCTCCGGCTCCCCTTATCTTACTGCAAAAACCTCTCAAATGAGCCACCAGATCACCGTGTCCGTTGTACAAGTCGAATTTGGGCATTTTGAACCCTGCCGGTAGTTGTACATTTGGGAATAAACACAGATCTTTGTAAGCCACGCTTACCTAACCTACTAACCCTCTCATATCCCTGAAGGATTGTTCTATGCTTTTCATTTTTCTGAACATCTCTTCCTGTTCAAGATTTCTTGCCGGTTTTTTTGTTTTCCCTGGTAGGTCAGAATGTGGATCATATGGATAGGTTTCGGGCGCTTTGAAGGTAAGCTCCGGGGGATAATACTGGTTGTCCTGAGCTTGGAACACAGGTTCACTCGGGGATTTATGGAGTGCAGCTGGTGGAGATGCCACAAAGGCAGGGGTGATTGGCGGAGGAGGGTATGGAATTGATTTTGGTGGTGGAGCTTGTGGCATATGAGAAGTAGTGACATGGTAGTGTTGATAAATGGGAAAACCTGGATCGGTGGCGGGATAATCCTGAGACTGAGCTAATGGTTGGGTAAAAATAGGGTTAGTAGGGTAAGCTGGCGGTGATTGCCCTTTGGACCAGGCCTGGTACATTTCGGCCATCTGTTGCTTAAGCTTGAGCATCTCCTCTTTCATTTTATAGACGTCCAACTCCTCTATCTCAACACTAGTGTCGACATCTGGGATAGACATGATTTCCGGTATTGGTCCCTTCGATCTGGTTTAGTAATGATAATGTGCCAGTATCCTCTAAATAAACTAACTGCTTGAATTCTCTGGACAACAACAACTTTGTTAGTTTTAAATTTTAACACATATGCAATTACACGTTGGGATGCAATGCACCTAGGCAATTAACCATTTTTTATCATGCATTTTCTTCGGTTGCGTGCGTCATTCCGGCCTATCATAATTGTGCCCCTTCTTTTAGCTTCCTTTATTCTATCCTTCTTTATTTATTTTTCATTTTCCCCTTTTTCTTTTTTAGTGGTGGTCTAATCCTATAGAGATTGCCTACGTATCACGTCCCCACATGAATCAGACCGTGCGTAGTTCTGTCCTATAAGTGCGAAAAGCAAAGAGATAATTTTTTGGAAATTTTTGATTTTTCATTAATAAACATTCTATTACAAATCAGACGCTTTTGGAAAGGGAAATAATAGCCTCGAAACCAAACCAAGTACGAACTCAATAACTTCTGACAGACTCTGATGCGAAAGAAAAAACAAACTCTAACAGACAACAGTCTCTAAGAAAAAAAGAAAATGCAAATTCGAACTATGAACACATTAAAGTTTTAAATTTGGGTGCCCGCGGGGCGTCATTCGGCCTCGCCGCGGGTTTAGGTGTAAGGTCCCTTTCCAGCTGTTCCAATTCATACATGATTTGCTTCACAAATATCATCACCGCCGAGAAGAAAGTAGTGCGGGTCATGTTTTCACACACCCGACATTTCCTGGTAATAGCATAAGCAATAGTCAGAATCTTGTCCCTGGTTCGGTCTTTCTCTAGGAGTAGGCGTTCTATCTAATCCCCTCTAGCCTTCAAAACCCGAGAATCATGCAGATGTTGTTTCTGTAACTGCTGTATTTTATCTTCCATCGAGGCCATTAGATTGTAGCAGTGTTTACTTTCGGTTTCAAAAGCCTTGGCTTGTTTAGCCGCCTTGCTCTCTAGGGTGGTCACCTTCCTTTTTAAACTGGCAATGGTCTTTTCATAATCTTTCCTTGCCTACTGTAAGTACTGTGTGCGCTCTTTTGTTCTTTTTTCGCATTGTGCCTGGAGTGGTGCTATGGTACCCTCAAATTGCTTCAAATCATTCCGGCACTCACTGATTTCTTTTTTTAACCCTTTTATTAACCGCTCATCCGATCGACTCCTTTGTTGGTTGTCAGCATCTATCCTCATTTGTCAGATTTGGGCTTTCAGTGCCTCATTTTCTTGGGCCAATTTGTTCTTTTCTCCCTGATCGACGTCAACTTGCAAACTATTTTCAAATTCCAGGTTTTTAATCTGTTGCTTCAGCTTGCCTATTTCTGCCCTGTAACACTCTTCTTTAGCCAACCAATCCCACTGTTCTTGCGACGCCTTGATGAATTCCTGGAGATGGGGTCTTTTGGCCGGTCTCCCAAACTCGATTTCTCTCCTAAACCAAGAAAGGTATCCCGGCGAAACTTCACCCTTGGACCGATCACGTACACATGTATTTGCTGTTAAGTATTGACACTCGCTCCAAATTTGTCGGACTGCTGCTTCATGAAACTGTCCGTTGGGCCCGATTTTGACTACTTGGCCACTAAGATCTTCATCTTTCGGAACTATTTGGTATCTCCCCAACTGCCTCAATACTCGATACGGGGCATAGGGCTGAATACTCCTGAGTCCCATCAAAAGGAAATGGGGTCCAGTGGCTGGCATATATATGATTTCATCCACAGGCAACAATCCGAATGTCCATTCTATTTGGCTCGCAGTGACAGCACGGAGGCGCGTTGTCCACTCTGTGACCCCTTCTGGTAAGCTGATTCACTCAACCCTCGAATGAAATTCCTCTATGCACGTTTTCTCCGTCGACCCATAACTCATAAATTGAGGATGACGACATAGGTGTTCGATCATCCATATCTGTAGCAACGCGTTGCACCCCTCAAAAAAGCTTCCCCTGGCTGGCTTTGCAGGCTGTGAGAGCACGGAAGATTTCAGCTACTATCATGGGTGCGAGGGTGCCATTGGCCTGAGTAAGTAAAGTGCTGACAACCCCAGATACTCGTATGTCAATGTTCCTGTCTTTTCTAGGAAACACCAGGAGTCCCAAAAAGGCTACCATGAATGCAAAATACCTATGTTCTTCCTACTTAAGCGATTTCCTTTGCTACAGATTTTGTTTTCCGGCTTATTGAACCCCCTATGTGGCCATATCTGTTGTATATAAACCGCAAAGTACAAAAACCAGCTGCCAAGTCTGGATTGTAGACCCCCTGCTTATTTTCAAAGAGTCTAGGAACCTGTGTATGGCTACGACCCTTGGAGCAATCAGGTACTGGTGTCTCAGAGGAACCTTGGGACCCCCGATGTATCCGTCTATTTCTTCTAATGTTGGGGTAAGTTCAAAATCCGAGAAGTGAAATACGTTGTGAGCCGGGTCCCAGAATGCGACCAAGGCCTTTACGATATCCCCCCTAGGATTAATCTTCAGCAACCCAATGAGGCCTCCCAGGTATAGATTGACTGTGTCGTGCCCTGATTCGCCCAAGTCATCCCACCACATGTGCAACTCCAAAGGGATCTTGTTCACAATTGTTACGTGCAAATTCTGACTTGTGCTCATTCTGCACATTTATTAGGGTGGTTAAGCAAAAATCACGATTCAAAGATAACATGGACACTTTTCTCTTTTTTTTTTCATTTAAAATAAAACCTAGTTTTGCCCATACGGCCTTTCAGCACCTCGGGGTCGAAGATTTTAAGGCTGTGTCGGCTAACCGGTGAAAGCCCTAAAAAATGACTACAGGCGGCTGTTCTTGCAAAAATAGCCTTCCGGCGCCTTTTTGGGGACATTCGGCTATTTCTAGCAAGAATGGCATCGCCCTAGTTATTTTCAAATAAAATTTTTGTTCTTTTGGCTAATTTCGCAAAAGTGAAGTTGGACCCGATGGGGATTGCCTACGTATCTCACACCCTGTGGGAATCAAACTGGCGTAGTTCGGGCAAATAAAACAAACTATTTTTGAAAACAAGATTCTTTTTTCATTTTATTGGAAAAATGAACAAACTATTTTTGATTTTTTTTTCTTTTCCTTCTCCTTTTTTCTTTCTTTACAATTTTCTCAAAAGATCGGCAGAGTTTCGGCACTATTTGGACATTGTTTTTTTTTAAAACAAGCGATTAACTCTCTTTAACCCTCATACTGCTATTTCTCTTTCCTCAAAATATTCAAAAGTCGGTCAGCATGCAAGTCCGAAGCAAATAAATGCACAAGTAGCAAGTAAGATGCATCAGGATGGTCTTTTTTTCATTTTTGGTACACCTGTCCTAGACAGTTCCAACCCCTGTGTTGAGCCTCCAAAGTCAAATGCACGTGATGCAAACAAACGTTCCTACTAGGGATCCGGCATGAAGCTGAGTTATTCTAGGTTTATAACCTGGGTATTTGTTCTAGACTGTGTAGCCGAGCGGACAACTTGAGTCGAGGAGGGGGCTACGTACCGGGAACCAAAAGGCCATCCGGCTTAGTAACTTGTCCGAGCCTCTTTCTTATTTCAAGGTATGACACTAAGAAAATAGGGAGTCTCGACCAGCGAGCACATCCCCGAAGGTGAGAAGAGAAGGGTTTCGTAGCAGTTTATATACAATTCATATAATATCAAAGCGGCAAAAGCAACATTTAGCACATTAGACCCAAACATATAAAAATCAGATAATAAACAAAGCCAATTATAACAATTATTCCAAGCTCGAATTCTCGAACCCTGAACAAGAAGTTCTAGGTGTTGTCCCCAGCCGAGTTGTCAGAGCTGTCACACCTCCTTTTTACCTGCGCCCGCAAGGGGCGTAAAGGAGTTTTTTCCAATTAAAGGACAATCGAAACGGGATTTGTTTATTTATTTTAGAGTCTCCACTTGGGAGATTTATGGTGTCCCAGGTCACCGGTTTAATCCCGAATCGAGGAAAAGAATGACTCTGTATTACAGTCCGCGGACCAGAAATCCGGATAAGGAATTCTGTTAACCCAGGAGAAGGTATTAGGCATTCCCGAGTTCCGTGGTTCTAGCACGGTCGCTCAACTGTCATATTCGGCTTAATTATCTGATTTTAGTACATGTTCAAACCTATGTGCATTCTTAACCTTAACCGCTTTTATTCATTTTTAGGAAGCTTGCAACGTTATTAAAACACGTCTTGAACCGCGTTACATAAATGCACCCGTGGTCTTTGACATATTTTAACATTGTTGAGATTTGGATTTGGGTCAGATAAATGCGCACCCGAGTTTAAGAAGGTAATATTATTAAATATCGGGCCTAAAGCAACTAGCGTATTATTAACTTTGGGGGAGGCCATGAAATTCGCTAAATGGCACGTCCCGAGGTCTAAAATATTTTTACTATAATTAAGAGGGTCACGCAATGTATGATATTGGTTTGGCGCGACGCACCTCATTTATTTTAAAGCCAACCTAAAAGAACTATGATTTTTCTATTAAGTATTGTCTCTAAAAGGGCCCTAATTAATTAGCATTGTTAATAAACCATCATTGAAAGTATTACATCACAATATTAAATCAAAAAAGCTTTAATAAACAACCTAGTATCTTCAGCAGATTGGGCTTCAAAATCAGCCCAAAAGAAGGAGAATTGTTTAACCTTACAAGAGGGGAAGGGCTGTCTGACGCTGGACCTTAAGCAGATTCAGGCCCAGATCTTGTTCAAACAAAGGCTGTCACGTTTAGGCTCCTAAATGAGCCTAAATCCCGTACTGATTTTATTTGAATCTTAGCCTACTGATTTTAACTCACAACGAGCTCAATTATTGGTGAACACATAATTATTTCTGAATTCATGCTAATTTCAACATGCTAACTTTGAATCATCACATGCATATTCACTGATTCATACATGGTTAACCAAACATGCTGAATCTATCATACAGTTAAAATGAGTAAAACAAATTCATTTTTGGCAGGCACTTCAATTCAAATATGTTGTGGCTAAGCAACACACATTGATTGTTTGACGAAACAAAAGCAAATTTGTTGAAACTGAAATCAAGGTTATTTGAATCTGCATAACTGGTGACTTTTCTCTTCATTTTAAATGACCTACATGTTAGGTAACTTTTGAATCTCGATTTGGAATTCACCAGTGATACTAGAATACGTAAAACCACGGCTTAAAATCTTCGTCGAACTGTGAATTCATTAATTGAATCGCAGCTCTTCAATAACACTCATATCTCATAGATACCCTGATGTAGAGTATGAGATGAGTAATTCCAGTCAATATAAGTTCTAAAATACTGATTATTTATAGGAATTTAAAATACACTAGGACTAAACTAATGAAGCAACATACAAACAATTCTAGTTTGAACAGTCCAATTATACAAACGATACAAAGTTTCAAGTAAACGTGAGTGTTTTACACCTTTAAACCAAAACAGAACAGAAGAAATTCAGAGATCAACCCAAACAACACTTTATCATTTAATCCCCCAAATCAGACCTACATTGATCCTTTACAGTTCATACGAGATCAAGGGGAGTACCTGGAAATTGCAAAAGGAAAGAAGGTGAAAACAATGAACAACAGCAGAACAACCCAGATTTAAAGATTGAAATACTACAACCAGCTTGAAAATCCAATGGAATTGTGGTTCTTAGCAACTTGAAACAGAGAAACTCTTCCAAAACTCAATATCACTCTATATAAACTCTCAGAATAAGTCAGAAACTATGTCAAAACTTGAAAACTTCAGCGATTGACCAAGAAAGGAAAAGGAAGATTCAATGGAACAGGAAAACCTTATTCGTTTCTTTTTCTGGATCCTCCCTCTCTCCTATTTCAGAATTGTTTTCTTTTATTTCTGAAGACCAAACCGTTCTCTCTTCGTCCCCTCTTCCCCGGCTCTTAAACTCTCTTCCTCTTTCCTTTTTTCGAACTGATCAAAGACCCCCTTTTAAAGACCAATGTTAAACTCTTTTTTATTCAAATTTTTCCACTGTTCAGCCTGTTTATTCCCTTCCATGTGCACTCCTTTTAACTTTTATCATTAGCCGATGTTGTTTTCTGATTTCCAGCTCTTAAAATGTCCTTAAACAAATGTAATTCCCACTACTGATCTTTCTTTTCAAGTTTTAATTCCCTCCACTAACTTAGTGCTTTTAATTAATTCAATAGTGTACCACTACCATTTGTTGTTAGACTCAATTAGTAACCCCTCGCGCTAAACTTATACTAGTCAGTTGGTTATTAAAACAAGAAGTTATACCAAACCATTGAACTAATCCTATTGTTCTGACTAAGTGAAAAACGAGATGTAATTTCAATTCCTTAAAACAAACTGATATCCTAATTGTATGAAACAAATCCGCAAAACCAATCCTAAAGAAACCACAGTGAATGAAAATAATCTATACAAGGAACTGATGGAATTTCAAATGAAATTGATCATAAATAGAAAAAGAGACGAAGAAGACGAATATCAGAATAAGAGTTAATAGAATACAAACATAGAATCAGGACAGGGACTCACCGGTCATTAGTAATTGAAGAAAACCTTCGAATCTTCAACTTTTAAACTAGATTTAGACTTTAATTGTGTGTTCTCATCAAGAACACACGGATAAAGTCCAAATTAGCTTAAAGTATCAGCGAATCTTTGACTCTACAGTTTTAGGTTCAAAACTTAGATTCATTATTCGACAGGTTCTGGTTTGATTCGAGGGTATCGAATCACGGATTAAGGAAGAGGAGAGGGAGGTGGCTTCAGGGTGTTAATTTGGGTTGATTGGGTTAACTAGGGTTCGGGGTCAAATTTCGATCGAAGATTCAACGATTTTGGCAGTGATTCGAAAGGAACGGTTTAGGGATTTGAGATGCTGAGGTGAAGGAGAATCAACGGTGTAAAGATGGGGTCGTTTGGACCACCAGAACCGCCTGAGGTGATTTTCGGTGGGCGGAGCACGGTGGTAAGGGGCGGAGGGTTCGTTTGGTCTCTAAGGCTTAGAGACGGGGGGGTATGGCTTAGGGGGCGTGGGGTGAGGTTTTAGGAATATATAGTGGGGTGGGGATTTGATCTTGGCCGTTGGATCATTCACGATCAACGGCCTGGATTACTTCACTAATGAGAAACGACGTCGTTTGGTTTTGTGAGGGGATCGGGTTAGATCGGGTACAGGGAATGGGTCAAAGACGAGTTATGGGAGGGGTGATCTGGACCGTTCGATCAAAACAAATCAAAGGCTTGGATTTATTGGCCAGATACGACGTCGTTTGGATATATCCGGAGACGGACTGGATTGGGGCGGGTATTGGGCTGATTTTTTGGGTGAGAACTGGGTTGTGGCCAATTTGGCCCAGTCCGGTTTCCTTTTCCTAAAATTCTAAATTAAATTGTAAACCAATTAAAAAATACTAATTAATTCCTAATAACAATTATCACACCATTAAATACCAACCAAAATAAAATCACACAATTGGAGATTAAATGCTAAAAAATCCCAAGTACATATTTTTTGTAATTTTCATTCTCGCAAATCCAAATATTGTTTAATTAATTCCTAATTGTAAAATTAAATTCTAAATGCACATGTAACACATATTTTTGTATTTTTATTAATTAAAGTAAAAAGTAAACATGCACAGACAAATACAAATAAATCACAAGTAACACAAAACTATCTTATTTTGAATTTTGGGAGTAGTTCTTGTAGGAAAAAAATCACGTGCTCACAACCCCAACAGAATGGGGTGGTAGAAAGGAAACACATGCATATACTTGAAGTAGCTAGGGCATTAAGCTTTCAAAGTTCTATTCCTAGCAGGTTTTGGGGAGACTGTATTAAAACTGCTGTACACTTGATCAATAAATGGCCTACATCTTTACATGGAAAGTCTCCTTATGAGATTTTGTATAATAAACTACCTGCTATTGATCACTTGAAAGTGTTTGGGTGTTTATGTTTTGCTAGCAATTTGCCAAAAGGAGACAAGTTTGCAAAGAGAGCAAGTAAATCAGTCCTCATAGGGTACTCAGAAGTTCAGAAAGGATATAGACTGTGTTGACTTGGAAACTAACTCCATTTTTGTAAGCAGAGATGTTAGTTTTAGAGAACATATCTTTCCTTTCAGAGAAAATACAACCACTATAGAAGACTACTTTACTACCCAAACAACTGTGCCATTACAACCTGATTACTCCTCATCAGATTCAACTACTGATCTATAAGAATCATACCCCACTATAGACACAAATGCTCCTGTTCCACCCACAGACAATAATCCAGTCACATGAGAATACTTGTTGCAGAAATACTGGATACTGATCCTACAACTCCAAATACAGAAGCAGTTGAAGGTGAACATGAGGTGCAAGATATTTCAGCTGAATTGCTCCCAAGCAATGTACCAGAGATTGATATTGATCCTCATACAAGCATGCTAGAACCTATTAATGATCAAGGTTCTAGGAAGACAACAAGAACATCAAAGCCTCTAGTTTGGCTAAAGGATTATCAGACCACCAAGAAGTTCACTGGTTGTTGCTTATACCCCTTATCTAATACTTTGGCTTATGCTAATCTCTCAACAGGATATCAAGCATATTTAGAGGCCTTTTCAGTTAAAGTTGAACCCAACACTTTCCAACAGGCTTCCTATGACAACAGATGGGTTACAACTATGAAAAAGGAGATCAAAGCACTTGAAGACAATAACACTTGGGAGATAGTGGACATACCAACTAGGAAGCAGGCCATTGGGTCAAAATGGGTATACAAAATCAAATACAAAGCTAATGGAGAGTTAGAGTGATACAAGGCAATGCTAGTTGCAAAAGGATATAATCAAAAGAAAGGGAAGGACTACCATGACACCTTTTTCCCTGTACCCAAGATGGTCACAGTCAGGACCATTATTAGTATAGTTGCTGCAAAAGGATGGATTCTGTATCAAATGGATGTGAGTAATGCCTTTATACAAGGAGATCTCTATGAGGAGGTTTATATGCAATTACCTCAGGGATTTCACAAGCAGGGGGAGTTGAAGGTATGCATGCTTATGAAATCTCTCTATGGTATCAAACAAGCGTCCAGACAATAGAACATAAAACTCACTGATGTACTTACTCAGAGTGGCTATAAACAGAGTGCATTTGATCATTACTTATTCACAAAGCATCAAGGAGAAGAGGTGGTCATTATACTGATATATGTGGATGATTTACTAATTACTGGGAACTGTTCCAGTTTAATTAATGATGCCAAGACAATTTTACATAGTAAGTTCAAAGTTAAGGACTTAGGCACATTAAGATACTTCCTGAGAATTGAAGTCTCAAGATCAAAGAAGGGAATCCTACTCAATCAAAGAAAATGTGCTTTGGAATTAATCTCGGAGACAAGTTTGAGTGGTGCAAGGCCAATTGCAACTCCTATAGAGTTGAATCAAAAATTGACAACAGTGGAATATGACACATGCATTGGGAAGACAGGAGATTCAGAGTTAGAAGACAAATCAGCTTATCAAACATTGATAGGTACTTAACTATCACTAGGCCTGACATAAGCTTTGTAGTACAAACTTTGAGTCAATTTATGCAAAAGCTCAAACAATCACACATAGAGGCAATATTGAGAGTGGTGAGATACATCAAGGGAGCACCAGGAATGGGGTTATTGATGGAAGAAGGAGCCATTGATCAACTTAGTGCATACTGTGATTCAGATTGGGCATCATGCCTTAACACAAAGAGGTCTCTGACAGGTTATATCGTGAAACTAGGCAATTCCTTGATTTCATGGAAATCAAAAAAACAACCTATAGTGAGCAGGAGTTCAGCAGAAGCTGAATACAGAAGCATAGCAACTGCAACTGCAGAAATCACATAGTTGACAGGAATGTTGGAAGACTTGGGGATCAAGGTGTCTAAACCTGTTTCTCTGTTCTGTGACAACAAGGCAGCCATTCAAATAGCTGGAAATACAATATTTCATGAGAGAACAAAGCATATCGAGATAGACTGTCACTTTGTAAGAGAGAAGATCAAAGCAGGGCTTACACATCCATTCTATGTTTCTTCTTCTTTGCAGTTAGTTGATCTCCTAACAAAGGGATTGACTGCTGCACAACATTGTTTCTTAGTATCCAAGCTTGGTGTGTTAGATATATTCCACCCTCCAGCTTGAAGGTGAGTATTGAGAGTTAAAATATAGGATGTAAGAAGGGCATTTTAGATAATGAAAACTCACACATGTGATTTACACGTGAGTGATTAGTTAAGCTGTTAGAAGATGGTTGAATACTGTATTTTGGAATGTATAGTGATAACAGAATCAGAAATCAATTTCTTCTTTTCTTCCTCCTTTCTTCATTCTCTGAATTCTCTAGAAACTAGGGTTTAATTGTTCATGCAAGCCTAGATTCTATCAGATTGCATCTCTAATCTTCATTAATATATAATCTGGAAAAAAAGCTTATGTAATGTACGACTATTATGACCTTAAAAACCAACAAGGGTTGTGGTGGAGTGGTAAGTACTCCTTCATCCTTAATCAGAGGTCTCGATTTCGAACCCCTAGGTATGGAGTCTCCTTTGTTAGGGAGCACTTTACCCCCAATATGGGACTTCCCAACGTGAACCCGGATTAGTCGGTCCCAATGTGGGTACCGAATACCGGGTGAGAAATCAAATAAAAAAAGACTATTATGACCCAAAAAACTTGATTATTGGATGAAAGGAAACCTTATGTGTGTGCTTTTTCTTTCTGAAGGATCGATCAGTGGATTAATGTTTTAGTGATGAAATTTGATTATAACGAAGTCTAATTTGAGCAGTAAACTACCTCTGCCACCAGTAATTCATCTTCAAAATTCAGCAAGCCTACTTTATTATATCGCATAAATTACAATCAGTTAGCCACCCTCTGCCCTCTATCTTAAGTTTGTTCGCAACGTTAAATCTCACAAATAAAAAATTTCATTGCGGGCCTGTTTAACAAATTGACAGACAGTAACGAGGGGCGATAACAAAGAGTTGTGTACCTTATTGACGCATTGAATACCGTTGAACTCATCACCAAAGAAATTGGCCCAAGTCGTATTCTGAATCTCCAGGAAATAGTTTTTGTTCACAAACTAGATGCCTAAAGTTTAGTGTATTCTTACTTTTTCTTGCCAAGGGAGAATCTCCGTACTGAAGAGAAATATATTGAGAAGAGGAGATGAGGAGAACTACCGATCACACTCTGTTCCAACGTTGCCACTTTTTTTAACGTGTGATACTTCTCCTATCCTTATGGGAGTTAATTAACTTCCATCAGCCTTTTCTCTTATAAGTGGGTCGGGTCAGTCCACATGAGAGACCCTAAATTAAACCAAATATCCTACAAAAATATTTAGCTTTGAATTTTAATTTTAAAGAAAGAAGAGGGATACATCTAGGCAAGTTTTGATAACCTTCTTGTGAAACTAATGACTCAAGGTTGTTTTTTACAGAATTTTTTTAAACAAGAACCAAATTTAAATAGCATTTTTAAATGACAAAAACTGCAGAAATATGACACTTTTTGGGTTGTTCTAGAACTATTAACCCCTGTTTGCCCCCGACAGAACTTCAAGGCCAAAATTAAAAAATATTGTCAATAATGCAAGCAAAAGCCAACACTTGTTAAATTTAAAGTTCTATCTATGGAATAACTGGAGATAAAAATTTAAGACCATCCACTTTTAGGACTATTTGTGTACTTCACTCCTAAAACGATCTTGATTGTGCAAATCTCACAAAAATATTGCCAGTTTTAGGACTGGTCATTCAAAAATAGCTAGAGTTTACCAAATCAATGAAAAATAGCTTCTATTTTGCTGCAACAGAGACCGGTCCAACATAATATACTGGAGTTCGGTGCACCTGTGTATGAACTTCTAGCATATTATGTTGGACCGATATACTTTGCTGGCTCCAGTATAATATACTGGAGATTGGAGCACCGGTGTTCCAAACTCCAGTATATTATACTGGACCGGTATATTATACTAGAGTATTTTTCCGAATTTTGAACAGTGTTTTCGTTCAAATTTATCTTTACATGAAAAATGGCTAAATTTTTATTACTTTTGAAAGTGTGACTATTTTTGAATTACCACTTATAAATCTGACTATTTTTGAATTCCTCCCAAAAATATTTGGAGCATAATTGAATGGAAGGATCTTGGCCAAGCCCATGTAACTCCTAACTGACTAGATTTGTTTCCAAGTATAGCGGGCTGGATTAACAGTAAATAAATAGACCCAAATTCGAACTTCACTTACTCTCAATTAAGACTTTAAAAATATATAATATCTCTTTAAAAAGGGGTTTTTCCACTTTTTGACCGTGTCAGAAACTATTTACATCGGTAGATAAAAAAATGTATAAAATTTATATAATTTTTGTATATAACATACAATATATATATATATATATATATATATATATATATATATATATATATATATTTTCTTGTAGTATATATTGTATGTTATGTTCTCACTCTCAATTTCTCGCCAATATTACGCTGCCGCTGTCTTCCTCTGTTGCCTCCTCTTCATCTCTTTCTGCCGCCAAGTCTCTCCGTTCACGAAATCAAATTGTATGTTTCTCTTTCTCTGTCTCTGGATATTTTTACCATTTTTTACAACGATTTTTAACGGTAAAATTTAAAACTTAATGAATTGTGGTTGATGCTGCCGTGTTTGTTGCCGTTGCTTAACAAAGCTTATAACTACTTCCTTCTGATTTTTAAAAATATATATTCGTCCTTATTTGATTTCTGTACGTAATAGTTATACTAACAGCTTGTTTGGACGATAGTTACCTATTGTAGTGTATCGTATTATTTCTTTAAAATATAATATTTGTTTTGATTGTTACTTAGATTTTATTGTATCATATCGTTAATCTGTCGTTATGTAACGACGAAAAGTCACCTTATGTAATGACGGATTTGGTGTGGTGGTGTCGTTACCTTAATTTTTTCTCTCATCTTACCCTTCCTTATTATTAAGTAATCATATTTTATCCTTTATTCAACTTTTTTATAAAATATTTCTACCTTGTATCCTATTTTTTCTTAGTAATATTGCAAGTCTACTATTCATATTATTGGTGCGTGAAATCATAAAACAACGACAAATGATACGATCTATCCAAATATTGTGTTCATCAAATATTATAATACAATGAAGTATATAAGGGTGGCAAGCGCGGTTCAAACGGGCCACACTTGTCAGGACTGGTAGGACCTGTATATGTGGGCCTGGGCCGGTCTCGTGGGCTGGTTCTAGGCTTTGGGACAACTAGGACCGTGACCGTTTGGCCCGCCAAGGGATCGGGACCGGACGGGTCCCTTGGCGGGGGTCAAACTATCCCAACGGTAAATTTTTTTTCAAAAAAACTAGCCGTTTGAAAAGTTTAAAAAATAGCCGTTGGACTATCAAAAATAGGTAAAAATTGCACGGGACGCCCTATTTGCTCGCCCCCATTTAACCTATACCCATTTTTTTTAAAAGTTTGAACTTGTACCCACTTTTTAAACTTCATCCCCTTTCTCCTCCTCTTTCTTCTTCTTCTTCTTCTTCTTCTTCTTCTTCTTCTTCTTCTTCTTCTTCTTCTTCTTCTTCTTCCTTCTTCTACTGTTGGTGCTGCTATGAAACTTCAGTTCATGGGATGATTTCCATAAGTATGTTTATCAGATTATTTAAAAACAAACTATAAATAATTACGTAAGTTAGTAGATAATAATTTGTGAATATTTCCACGTACGGGAAGTTTAAGGTCACACTTAGTGATTCTTTTCATGATAATTCTGTTCTTTCACGTTTATTATTTCCAAAATTGATGATTTAGATATTGTTGGCAATCTGATTATTTTATGAAAAATGCATAAGTACCCCCTAACCTATACTCGTATTCCCAACTACACACTTTTTCTTTGCAGGAATCCTATTAACCCCTTAAATTTATTTTAAATGGAATTATTTGCACCCTTAACGCTGACGTGGCAGAGTGTATGTATTTCTTACCTAAAGGAGAGTGAGAAACAAGAAAAAACGATTTTCAGATTATTTTTTACCATTTTTTCTTACTTTTTTTCCTTTTCCGTTTCCTTTTCCTTTTCCTTTTCCTTTTTCTTTGTCTTTTTTCTTTTACTTTTTTTCGTTTCTTCTCTAATTCCGGCGGATATTCATTCTCCGGCGACTTTGTCTAACCATTTTTCTTTCATTTTTTCTTTTTACACACAAATTAAATTTTCAAAAAGATCTATTCATAAGTAAAGCAAAATACACTCAGATTTGGGGGAAATATTCATCATATAAAACAAAACACACTTAGATCGGGATAAAAATCTATCGCCGAAATAATGGTGTTTGTGAAATTCTGATGACCACCATTTTATGCAGCTGGTGACCAAAACAAAAAGAAGGAGAATGAAATAACAAAAAAAATGAGAATAATAAGAAATACGAAAAAAGGATAAGAGAAAGAAGAAAGAATAAAAAAAGTACTAAAAATACATGTGGGGGCGCGTGTAGCTCACCACTTGCCAAGAGTTTGGTTGTCAGCATTAAGGGTGCAAATAATTCCATTTAAAATAAATTTAGGGGGGATAATAGGATTCCCTCAAAGAAAAAGTGTGTAGTTGGAAATCTGGGTATAGGTCGGGGGGGGGTTACTTATGCATTTTTTCCATTATTTTATAATAGTAATACACTATGAAAGAATAATGTAACTATTTATCTAGTATGTTAGAAAACCTTTTCAAGAACTTCAGCTTATATAGTGCTGAAGTTTTTACAAATGAACTAAATAACTTCAGCATCTTCTGCTGAAGTTTTTGAAAAAGCTTTATGACAAAAAGAATGAATCTAGGACAAAAAAACTTCAGCTTATTTAGTGTTGAAGTTGTTATAAATGAACTAAATAACTTCAACTTCTTCTGCTGAAGTTTTTGAGAAAGCTTTATGACAAAACTAATGAATCCAGGACCAAAAAAAACTTCAACTTATTTAGTGCTGAAATTTTTACAAATGAACTAAATAACTTCAGCATCTTCTGCTGAAGTTTTTGAAAAAGCTTAATGACAACACTAATGAATCCGGGATAAAAAAACTTCAACTTATTTAGTGCTGAAGTTTTTACAAATGAAATAAATAACTTCAGCATCTTCTGCTAAAGTTTTTGAAAAAGCTTAATGACAAAACTAATGAATCCAGGATAAAAAAACTTCAGCTTATTTGGTGCTAAAGTTTTTACAAAAATAACTTCAGCATTTTCAGAAATTACAAACAAAAACTTCAGCACACTTCAGGTCTACTAGAATGCTGAAGTTTGCGTGATTGCCTTTGCTACTTCAGGCTCGTATGCTGAAGTTACGCGAAAAAGTGGGTACGCTTGTAATTTTTTTTGCAAAGCGGGTACAGGTTAAAATGTGACCCAAAAAGTAGGTATAGATGCAAATGCTCCAAAAAATAGCTGTTGTTTAACCCCCCCTACCCTAATTTGTTTTAACCCCAAACTTTTTATAATTACACCTTTCCCAATTTTTAACTATAAATATCCCCTCATTCTTTCATTTTTTTAACAAAATCAATATCAATATCCCAATAATTTTCTTCTATACTTGCTCTTATTGCTTACTTTCTTCCAAAAAATAGTAAAAAAATATTGAGGTTGTTACAATTTGTGAAAAAAATTATGCAATTGGTGAATTGAAATCTTCAAGTCTTCAACGATAATCAATTTTCAACAAGTTGTTCGTCAATTCGGTAAACTCGTTCCAACTCTTAAATTTTAGTATTATAGTTTTGTTTGTTTTATTTATTTTCTATTACTTGATTAATTAAGATGGCTTCCTTAAAAAAAACTTTTTGGTAAAAATAAGGAAAAATTCAAGAGGGGCGAATCTAGTGGTCATGTTGTTCTTCCTCCCCTGCCCCCGGCTCCCCGAACCAAACCCCATATCCGTCCTACACCTGCTATTCTTGATAGCGATAATAGTTTATTACAATTTATCGAGAGTCAATTTTGCCATAATATTGCACCCGGTGAACAATTAGACCATGAATTAATGAATGCTCTTTATTCTAATAATTATAATACTATTGATGAAAATGATGATGAGGAAATTGATCTTGATGAAACTTAATCGGATGATGATACACCCACTAGTCCTGCTCTTGATTTGAACCAACTAGTGATAACGCCGCTAATCCAAATGATTCCCCATCTAATACTTCTGTTAGCCCTACTTTTTCTATGCAACCCACCAAACGAACGGAAACATCTCCTGTTTGTCCAATTTTAACTCAACTAGTTCCAGAAAATAAAACTGAGTGTAAAATTGTAGTACGGAATTAGCTTTTAAATATTTTGGATCGCGGGAGGGGGGAGAGGGGAGGGGGGAGGTGGGGAACTTTGACTAGACACATAAAAAAACACCATCAAGATAGAATCAGATATGAACGTCTGAAAGCTTTGGCGAAGGAGAAAAGTGTACCGAGTCCTACTCAGGCTGATCCTGGTATTCAATCGGGAATTAACACTGTTACCGGTGGTATTTTATATTATGATCCGAAAGAAGTCGGGAAGAATTGGCAAAAATGGTAACTGTTATGTGCTTACCCTATAGTTTTCCTTCTGACCCTTCGTTTGTGCATTATATTAGAATTTTTTTAATCCTATTTATAAAAGTTTTCCTCGCACAACGATATTTACATATATAAGCATGAATATGAACAATATTTGCGCTATTTATTTACTTATATAAATTGTCGGGTTGCTATTACAACTGATATTAGTAGAAGTGGCAATGACTATGATTACCTTACTATTGCCAGTCATTGGATTGATGAGGATTGGATAATGCAAAAGGGCATAATTTCTTATAGAACAATTAATTCACGTCACACGATGTATTCTTGCATTAGTGATAAAATAATATCGGTTTCAATGGATAATGCTACTAATAACACAAATGCTATAGACTTGCTTACCACTACGCTAAATCCAACATTTAGTAATATTTTTTATGTTAGATATATTTGTCATATTTACCAGTTAATTGTGGGTGATGGTATGAGAATTTTAAATATTGAAATCGAAAAGGTTAAAATGGCTCTTAACTAGCTCTTTTATTTAAACCGTAGAAGTAAACTTAGAGAATATTTTAAAAGATGCGATAAATTTCGCCTAAGAGAAGGAAAGGTTCCTAAATCTTGTCCAACTATGTGGAATTACATGTATGAAAATTTGGTTGTTGCATATGAATATAGAAACCCCATAAACTCAACGTTTAATGCATATGTAAGTGATGATGATGAGCACCTTACGAATGAGGATTGAGCTAATGTTAAAATGCTTGTTGATTTTTTAGAAAAATCTCATATTTCTGCAAATGAATTTTTTGGGCAATATTATCCTATTATTTCTAACTGCTTAGTTTATATTGCAGAACTTGCTAATTGTTTTTGCTCATTTTTCAACAGGTGGAGAAATTTATAAATTTGCTATTGATTCTATGAGAAAAAAAAGTTAAAAATATTTTTTCCCTATTCCCCATATTTATGGTATTGCTGCTTTTTTAAATCCCTGTATGAAATTAGGAGATCCTTAATTTTGGTATGAAACTGTTTATAATGGTTTAGCACTTGAAGATGATGAGTTGCCTCAACTTCCGGAAGCAATAGCCTCAATTAGAATAAATGCTCAAACAATTTATAATGCTTATCAAGTTGCATTAAATCATGCTAGATCAAATGTTCCAACCCATTCTTCTTCTGATTCTCAATCATCCAAAAGAACTGCAGGAGTAAGAGCACTTAGTGCTTGGGCGGGATTTAGGGGTTCTCAAGGTTCTAGTAGTAGGTGATGTTTCACAACTAAATGAGCTTGAAGTTTATTTATCGCAGGGAATTGAGGAAGTGAATCCCGATGTCTCCTTTAATATTTTGCAACGGTGGAAGAACAAAGAAAAATATTTTCCGATTCTTTCAAGGATGGCCTGTGATATTTTAACTATTCAAGGTTCGACAGTGGCATTGAGCGCTTTCAGTCAAGCAAGACTTCAACTTGGTGATTATAGAGTGTCTATGAGGTAGAGCTTGGAAATATCAATACTTTCCATAGATAGATCCGTTCGAAAAGAAGAAACTTTGGACTTGCTGAATCATAACCAGAGGAAGATGAAGCTTAAGAAGAAATGCTAGCTGAACTTGCGAAGGATACTGCTTCGCCTGACAATTGAAGCGGCAATGACCAAGCTACTTTTCCGCCACCACCAATGGAAATTCTTTCGGACCTTGAAGGATTTATGAAGTTTGTAAGAGATACCATATAACTTGTATGAACAAAAATTAGTATGTATTATGTAACTTGTATTTTGGCACATCTTGATTAGTTTCTTTTTCTTTTCAATGATGGTATTAGCACCTTGTTGTGCTCATTCCATAGGGGGGAGGAAGACTAAGATAGATATTGCCATATTTTTTATGACGACCCGGTCAGTCATCTCATGAGTTACTACTCCATTTTCCCCATTTCTGCTTCTTATTTCTTTGTCTATTGGTTCTATGCGTGATTGGTTTGGTTGTTTCAGGTTCGGAGAGGTTTTGAGAAGGTTTGAGACATTTATTCTCTTTTGAGGAAGCTTAAGTTGGAAAAGTCAACCGGATGTTGACTTATGTGTTAAAGGGATCAGATGTGAGTTCCGATGGTTTGGATAGCTTTGGGAGGTGATTTGGGACTTAGGAGCGTGATCAGAATGTGTTTTGGAGGTCCGAAGTAGATTTAGGCTTGAATTGGCGAAAGTGGAATTTTGGCGTTTTCCGGTTGATAGGTGAGATTTTGATATATGGGTCAGAATGGAATTCCGAGAGTTACAGTAGTTCTGTTGTGTCATTTGGGAAGTATGTGCAAAATTTCAGGTCATTCGGACATGGTTTGGTAGACTTTTTGATCAAAAACGTAATTTATAAGATTTTGGAATCCTTAGGCTTGAATCCAATGCGAATTTGGTGTTTTGATATTGTTTTGAGCGTTCCGAAGGTTGGAGTAAGTTTGAATTGTGTTATGGGATATGTTGGCATGTTTGGTTGAGGTCCCGGGGGCCTCGGGTGAGTTTCGGGTAGTCAATCGGACCATTTCATGTTTTGGAAAGTTGCAGAAAACTGTTGTTCAGTGTTACAGACATTTGGCCTTCGCATTTGCGAAGGGTTAGCAGATGAGGCTGAGGATTTAGCCTTCACGTTCGCGAGAAAGGGAGTGTGTTCGCGAAGGTTGGGATGAGGAGCCATCGCGCTCGCGAGGGACTGGTCGCGTTTGCGTAAGAGGAAAATTTGGTCAAAGTTAGATTGTGCTTCACGAACGTGAGGCATTGACCGTGTTCGCGAAGAAGGTTTGGAGGTCTGGGCAAAATGTTTAAATAGTCATCTTGTCCGCGATTTTGGGGTTAACTTTCACCATTTTTGAGCAATTTTGGAGATTTTTGAAGATGATTGAAGAGGGATTCAAGGGGAAACACTTGGAGGTAATATTTATGGACTTAATACTCGATTCTTATGTGAATTCTACCTAATTAATCATGGAAATTAAGCCTAATATTGAAGAACTAGGGCTTGTAATTGGAGACTTAGAATTTGGGATTTGAGGGGTCGTTTGTGGTTGGATTTTGATGCTTTTGGTATGAATGAACTCGGGGAGTGATAAGAAGTCTACTGATGTAATTTTTATTAGAATCCGAGATGTGGACCCAGGGGTCGGGTTTGGCCAATTTCGGTGTTTGTGTTGTAATTTGATTTCTTTCGAGTGGGCTTTATTCCCTTAGCATATTTTGATGGTTTTGCATTGATTTTGGTTAGATTTGGAGCCTCCAGTGGCTTATTTGAGAGGAAAAGGCATCGCGAGTTAGAGATTTGGACAACTAGAGGTGAGTAATGATTGTAAATAATATCCTGAGGGTATGAAACCCCGGATTGCATATCGTTGTGCTATATTGAGGTGACACACACGCTAGATGACCGAGTGGCTTATGTGATTGTAAATATTTTCCTGAGCATCATGATTTACTGTTGCTCGCGTAGCTTATGTGATTCTGACTGAGTAAGGCCGAGGGCCTGTGTTGTGAGGATACACTAATTCATGATTTTGAGGCCGAGGGCCTGAGATTGTACGCCACGAGGTGGCTTGTTGATATACGGCCAAGATCCTATTGAGTATGCCAGGAGATGACTTGATATTGTGCTTGGTCCGTAAGGGGCCCCTCCTGGAGTCTACACACCCCTAGTGAGTGCGGGTACCCATTGTGATATGAGATAGAGCCCGAGGGGCTGGTATTGTTCCATGTATTGCCCGTGGGGCAGTTCTTTATGTGTTAACCTATTTTTGTTGCCTGTCATTTACTTGCTTAACTGTTTAAAAAGGTAGATTTTAAGAAGCTTAAACTGAACTTAAATGACTTTACATATTTTTATTGTTTCATTGCTTTTACTAGATTTTACTGCTTCTTTATAGCCTGTTGATGTGCCTTTACGTGATTTCATATTGCTCAGTCTGCATTTATTATGACTACTCACTGAGTTGGAGTACTCACTTTACTCCCTGCACCCCGTGTGCAGATTCGAGCGCTTCAGGTCCTGCTTGCGAGGGTTGAGGGCTTCCAGCAGATTCTGAGTTACACTAGGTAGCCGCTCGACGTTCGCAACCTAGTGCTTCTCCCTCTATCTTATTTTCTTCTATTTTAGTTATGTAACAGTTGAGCAGACTCTTTTAGACTTGTAGTATTATTATAGATGCTCATGACTGGTGACACCCCGATGTCGGGCTATGTTTATTCCTCAACTGTAGTATTCACCTTATTTTGGGATTTTTATTATTATGTTAAAGACTTAGTTTTATTACTTAATTACTTAAAAATGAATTGGGAATGTGTCGGCTGGCCTTGTCTTCACGAGAGGCGCCATCATGACCGAGTCCGGGTTTAGGGTCATGACAAGTTGGTATCAGAGCCTAGGTTACATAGGTCTCACGAGTCATGAGCAGGTTTAGTAGAGTCTCGCGGATCGGTATGGAGACATCTGTATTTATCCTCGAAAGACTGCAGAACCTTTAGGAAAAACTTCATATTCTTGAAATTCTTATCGTGTGGATTTGTTAATTCGAGTACTAAACTTCTGTTATTCTATTCTCTCACGGTTGGTGAGGACACACGCTACCGGTCAGGATGGACGACCACCAGTACCACCAGCTGTGGACACTAGAGGCTGAGGACGCGGTTGTGGTCACGATAGAGGCAGGGGTGTGGCCCGCACAATAGATAGGGTAGCACGTGTAGATCTACCAGCTGCCCCAGTTCAGGATCAGGTCCCAGTTGTGGACTCTCCAATAGCACCAGCTCAGGCACCAGTTGTGCCCATTGTGATTCCAGGTATTCAGGAGGCCTTGGCTCAGATTCTATCAGTATGCACTGGCCTAGCTCAAGCGGTTTCAGTTACTACAGCCGCAACTACTTCTCAGGTCAGGGGAGGAACTCAGACTCCCGCCACTCGCACACCTGAGCAGGTCGTGCAGGGACTTCAGACATCGAGGGCACATCCAGCCTAGCCGGTTGCAGCTGCTCAGGACTATGCAGCTCCTGCCATGCCAGAGGACGAGCAGTGTAGTTTGGAGTGGTTCGGTAGACTTCAGACTCTGACATTCAGTGGTGCAAAGGGCGAGTATGCCCAGTGTTTCTTGGATAAGTGTCAGAGGATGCTTCGTACAACAGGTATTCTGGAGACCAGCGGGGTCGCTTTCACTACTTATCAGTTTTCTGGAACTGCCTTTACTTGGTGGGAGGCTTTTGAGAGGCGTAGGCCTATTGGTGTAGCACCCCTTACCTGACAGTAGTTCTTCGTTCTCTTATTGGAGAAGTATGTGTCATAGTCTCGTAGAGAGGAGATGCACATGTAGTCCGAGTGGTTGCATTAGGGAGAAATTACTGTGATGCAGTATGAGATGAGGTTCTCTAAGTTATCTCGCCATTCGATTTGGTTGGTTCCGACAGATAGGGAGAGGAATTAGGAGGTTTGTTGATGGCCTTACTTATCAGCTTCGTATTCTTATGACTAGAGAGAGAGTGATTGGTGCGACTTTTGAGGAGGTTGTAGACATTGCTCGTGAGATTGAGTCAGTTCGTCGCCAAGAGCGAGAGGAGAGGGAGGCCTTGAAGATCTGGTAGTTATGGTGGTGCTCCTTTGAGAGGCCAGTTTCAGCACAGTAGAGGTTGTCCATTCAGGCAGGCTCAACCAGCTCGCCCAGGTTATCATGGGGTGCCATCGGGTCATGGTTCTTACAGTTCTCATCAGGTCCAGTCATCATTTAATGCCCTTCTAGCTCAAAGTTCGTCCCGTGCTCCATCAGTTCAGGGCTCTTCTATGCTAGGTTCATCTGCTAGTCATTCCGGTGCTAGGGGTTCCCTTCAATCCCTGTCTCTAACACCCGAGAGTTGCTATGAATGTGGAGAGATGGGTCAATATGTAGAGGCAGTGTCCTCATCGTCTTATGGTTTTATCTCAGTAGAGGAGTCATCCATCGGCTTCAACACTAGTTACTTCACCACCACCTGCCTAGCCAGCTAGGGGTGGAGGTCAGTCAGCTAGGGGTCGCCCTAGAGAGGGAGGTCGATTAGGTGGCTGTCAGGCCCGTTTCTATGCACTTCCAACTAGACCCGATGCTATTGCTTCTGATGCTGTTATTACAGGTATTGTTTCAGTCTACCACAGAGATGCCTTTGTATTATTTGATCCCGGTTCCACCTTTTCTTAGGTGTCATCATACTTTGCTCGTTACTTGGATATGCCCCGTGAGTCTCTTGTTTCACCTGTTCATGTATCTACTCCGGTGGGTGATACTGTTATTGTAGACCATATGTATCAGTCGTATGTGGTGACTATTGGGGGTCTAGAGACCCGAGTGGATCTGTTGTTATTATGTATGGTAGACTTTGATGTTATTTTGGGCATGGATTAGCTATCTCTGTGTCGTGCTATTCTGGACTATCATGATAAGACAGTGACATTGGCTATTCCGGGTGTGCTATAGATTGAGTGGCGAGGTTTGACTGATTATGTTCCCAGTAGGATAATTTCATTCTTGAAGGCCCAGCGTATGGTTGGGAAGGGTTGTCTTTCGTATTTAGCCTTTTTGAGGGATGTCGGTGCAGAGACTCCCAATATTGATTATGTTCCAGTTGTGAGGGATTTTCCCAATGTATTTCATGCAGACCTGTCGGGCATGCCACCGAATAAGGATATTGATTTTTATATTGACCTGGTGCCGGGAACTCAGCCCATTTCTATTCCGTTGTATCGTATGGCACCAACGGAGTTGAAGGAGTTAAAGGAGCAACTTCAGGAACTCCTTGATAAGGGGTTCATTCGGCCTAGTGTGTCACCTTGGGGTGCGCCGGTTCTATTTGTGAAGAAGAAGGATGACACTATGAGGACGTGCATTGATTATAGGTAGTTGAACAAAGTAACAATTAAGAAAAAGTATCCTTTGCCTCGCATTGATAATTTATTCGACTAGCTTTAAAGAGCGAAAGTGTTCTCCAAGATTGATCTCCGTTAAGGTTATCATCAGTTGAAGATCAGGGACTCGGATATTCTTAAGATAGCTATCAAGACCCAATATGGTCATTATGAGTTCTTGGTGATGTCTTTTGGGCTGACCAATACCCCAGCAGCGTTCATGCATTTGATGAACAGCGTGTTCCGGCCTTATCTCGACTCATTTGTCATAGTCTTCATTGATGATATTCTGGTGTATTCGCGTAGTCAGTAGGAGCACACAGAGCATTTGAGAGTGGTGTTGCAGAGATTGAGGGAGGAGAAGCTTTATGCAAAATTCTCCAAGTGTGAGTTTTGGCTCAGTTTAGTGGATTTCTTGGGGCACATGGTGTCCAACGAGGGTATTTTGGTTGCTCTGAAGAAGATAGAGGCAGTTCAAAGTTGGCCCAGACCGTCCTCAGCCACAGAGATTCGTAACTTTCTTGGTTTGGCAGGCTATTATCGCCAGTTTATTCAGGGATTCTCATCTATCGCATCGCCCTTGACCAAGTTAACTCAGAAGGGTGCTTCATTTGTATGGTCGAATGAGTGTGAGGAGACCTTTCAGAAGCTCAAGACAGCCTTGACCACAACTCCAGTGTTAGTTTTGTCATCGGCTTCAGGTTCATATACCGTGTATTATGATGCTTCGAGAGTTGGTATTAGGTGTGTATTGATGCAGGAGGGTAGAGTTATTGCTTATGTTTCTCGTCAGTTGAAGCCCCATGAGAAGAACTACCCCGTTCATGATTTGGAGTTGGTTGCCATTGTTCACGCGTTGAAGATTTGGAGGCATTACTTGTATGGTGTGTCTTATGAGGTGTTTACTGATCATCATAGCCTCCAGCACTTGTTCAAGCAGAAGGATCTCAATTTGAGGCAGCGGAGATGGTTGGAGTTGCTAAAGGATTATGATATTACTATTTTGTACCATCTGGGAAAGGCCAGTATGGTGGCCGATGCCTTGAGTAGGAAGGCGGTGAGTATGGGGAGTTTGGCATATATTCCAGTTAGGGAGAGACCTCTAGCAGTTGATGTTCAGGCCTTGGCCAATCGGTTCGTGAGGTTGGATATTTCGGAGCCTAGTTGGGTATTGGCTTGTATGGTTTCTCGGTCTTCCTTATATGACAGCATCAAAGAGCGCCAGTATGATGATCCTCATTTGCTTGTCCTTAAGGACAGAGTTCAGCACGATGATGCTAGAGATGTGAGTATTGGTGATGATGGGGTGTTGAGGATGTAGGGCCAGATATGCGTGCCCAATGTAGGATGGGCTTCAGGAGTTGATTCTGGAGGAGGTCCATAGCTTGCGGTATTCCATTCATCCGGGTGTCGCAAAGATGTATTAGGATTTGAGGCAACATTATTGGTGAAAGATAATGAAAAAGGACATTGTGGGATTTGTAGCTCGGTGTCTCAATTGTCAGCAAGTGAAATGTGAGCATCAGAGATCAGGTGGCTTGCTTCAGCTGATGGATATTCCGGAGTGGAAGTGGGAGAGGATCACCATGGACTTTGTAGTTGGGCTCCCACGGACTTTGAAGAAGTTCAATACTATTTGGGTGATTGTGGATCGGCTGACCAAGTCTGTGCACTTCATTCCTGTGTGTACTACCTATTCTTCAGAGCGGTTGGAAGAGATCTATATCCAAGAGATTGTTCGTTTGCATAGTGTCCCAGTTTCTATCATTTCAGATAGGGGAACTCAGTTTACTTCGTAGTTTGGAAGGTCTGTGCAGCGAGAGTTGGTTATCAGGTTGAGTTGAGCACAACTTTTCACCCTCAGACGGACGGACAGTCCGAGCACACTATTTAGATATTGGAGGACATGTTGCGTGCTTGTGTCATTAATTTCGGAGGGTCATGGGATCAGTTTCTACCGCTTGCAGAGTATGCTTATAACAACAGCTACCAGTCGAATATTCAGATGGCTCCATATGAGGCTTTGTATGGGAGGCGGTGTAGATCTCCCGTTGGTTGGTTTGACCCGGGTGAGGCTAGGCTATTGGGGACAGACTTGGTGCAGGATGCTTTAGAAAAGGTGAAGGTAATTCAGGAGAGGCTTTGTATAGCGCAGTCGAGACAAAAGAGTTATGCTAACAAGAAGGTTCAGGATGTGTCCTACATGGTTGGTGAGAAGGTTCTGTTGAAGGTTTCGCCCATGAAGGGTGTTATGAGATTTGGGAAGAAGGATAAATTGAGTCCTCGGTTCATTGGGCCTTTTGAGGTGCTTCAGAGGATTGGAGAGGTGGCTCATGAGCTTGCTTTTCCACCCAGCCTATCGAGTGTGCATCCGGTATTTCATGTTTCTACGCTTCAAAAGTATATTGGGGATCCATCTCATGTTTTGGATTTCAGCACGGTGCAGTTAGATGGTGATTTGACTTATGATGTGGAGCCAGTAGCTATTTTGGGGCGTCAGGTTTGAAAGTTGAGGTCTAAGGATATAGCTTCAGTGAAAGTGTAGTGGAGAGGTCGGCCCGTGGAGGAGGCTACCTGGGAGACTGAGTGAAAGATGCGGAGCAGATATCCTCACCTGTTAGAGGCTTCAGGTATGTATCTTGACTCGTTCGAGGACAAATGTTTGTTTAAGAGGGGGAGGATGTGACGACCCGACAAGTCATCTCATGAGTTACCACTCCGTTTCCCCTATTTTTGCTTCTTATTGCTTTGTCTATCAATTCCATGCATGATCGGGTTCGGAGAGGTTTTGAGAAGGTTTGAGACATTTAGTCTCTTTTGAGGAAGCTTAAGTTGGAAAAGTCAACCGGATGTTGACTTATGTGCTAAAGGGCTCGAATGTGAGTGGTTCAGATATCTTCGGGAGGTGATTTGGGATCGTGATCGGAATGTATTTTGAAGGTTCGGAGTAGAATTAGGCTTGAATTGGCGATAGTGGAATTTTGGCATTTTCCGGTTGATAGGTGAGATTTTGATATAGGGATCAGAATGGAATTCCGGGAGTTGCAGTAGTTCCATGGTGTCATTTGGGATGTGTGTGCAAAATATCAGGTCATTCAGACATAGTTTGGTAGACTTTTTGATCAAAAGCGTAATTTAGAAGATTTCCTTAGGCTTGAATCTGGTGCGAATTTGGTGTTTTGATATTGTTTTGAGCGTTCCAAAGGTTGGAGCAAGTTTGAATGGTGTTATGGGATATGTTGGCATGTTTGCTTGAGGTCCCAGGGGCCTGGGGTGAGTTTCGGGTGGTCAATCGGACCATTTCATATTTTGGAAAGTTGCAGAAAACTGCTGTTCAGTGTTGCAGGCATTTGGCCTCGCATTCGCGAAGGGTTAGCAGGTGAGGCTGAGGATTTAGCCTTCACATTTGCGAGGGAGGCTCCGCGTTCGCGAAGGGCTGGGATCTTGTTCATCGCGTTCGCGAGAAAGGGAGCGTGTTTGTGAAGGTTGGACTGAGGATCCATCGCGTTCGCGAGGGACTGGTCGCATTCGCATAAGAGGAAAATTTTGTCAAAGTTAGATTGTGCTTCGCGAAAGCGAGGCGTTGACCGCGTTCGCAAAGAAGGTTTGGAGGCCTGGGCAAAATGTTTAAATAACCATCTTGTCCGCAATTTTTGGGGTTAACTTCCACTATTTTTGAGCAATTTTGGAGCTTTTTGAAGAGGATTGAAGAGGGATTCAAGGGGAAACATTTGGAGGTATGATTTATGGACTTAATACTCGATTTTTATGTGAATTCTACCTAATTAATCATGGAAATTAAGCCTAATATTGAAGAACTAGGGCTTGTAATTGGAGAGCTAGAATTTGGAATTTGGGGTCGTTTATGGTTGGATTTTGATGCTTTCGGTATGAATGAACTCGGGGAGTGATAAGAAGTCTATTGATGTAATTTTTATCGGAATCCTAGACGTGGGCCCGAGGGTCGGGTTTGGCCAATTTCGGGATTGGAGCCTCCGGAGGCCGATTCGAGAGGCAAAGGTATCGCGAGCTCGATATTTGGACCGGCTAGAGGTGAGTAATGATTGTAAATGTTGTCCTGAGGGTATGAAACCTCGGATTGCACATCGTTGTGCTATATTAAGGTGGCACACACGCTAGATGACAAGCGTGGGGTTGTGCACCGTTGGGAATTGTGACTTAGTCTATCCCAAATGATTTTTTTACCGCGTATTTGATTGAAAACTATCTGCTATCATCATGTTTTGGGATGAATGCCATATTTGGGCCTTGTGCCAACTATTTGGACCCTTAGGGGATTTTTATTGATATTTCCTCAATGTTTAGACTTTATACTTGAACTCAGTCATGCTGTACTCTACTGCTTTCATAACTCAACCATGTTTACTTTGTTTTAACACATTAAATGACATTTTAAATGATAATTTGGGCTGAGCATCATGATTTACTGTTGCCCGAGTGGCTTATGTAATTCTGACTGAGTAAGGCCGAGGGGGGCCTGTGTTGTGAGGATACACTGAATCATGATTTTGAGGCCGAGGGCCTGAGATTGTACGCCACAAGGTGGCTTGTTGATATAGGGCCTAGAGCCTATTGAGTATGCCACGAGATGGCTTGATATTGCGATTGGGTCGTAAAGGGCCCCTCCAGGAGTCTGCACACCCCCAGTGAGCGCGGGTACCCATTGTGATATGAGATAGAGCCCGAGGGGTTGGTATAGTTCCATGTTTTGCTCGAGGGGCTGATTCTGTTGGTATTGTGCCCGAGGGGCGGTTCTTTATATGTTTGCCTTTTTTTGTTGCCCGTCTTTTACTTGCTTAACTGTTTAAAAAGGCAGATTTTAAGAAGCTTAAACTAAACTTAAGGACTTCATTGCTTTTACTGCTTTTTTATAGCATGTTGATGTGCCTTTACGTGATTTCTTATTGCTCAGTCTGCATTTATTGTTGTTATTATTATTACTCACTGAGTTGGAGTACTCACTTTACTCACTGCACCCCATGTGCAGATTCATGCGCTTCAGGTCCTGCTTGCGAGGGTTGAGGGCTTTCAGCAGATTCAGAGTTACACTAGATAGATGCTCGGCATTCGCAGCCTAGTGCTTCTCCCTCTATCTTATTTTCTTCTGTTTTAGTTATGCAATAGTTGAGTAGACTCTTTCAGACTTGTAGTATTATTATAGATTCTCATGACTGGTGACACCCCGATGTCGTGCTATGTCTATTCCGCAACTGTAGTATTCACCTTATTTTGGTGTTTTTATTGATATGTTAACGACTTAGTTTTATTACTTAATTGCTTAAAAATGAATTGGGAATGCGTCGGCTGGCCTTATCTTCACGAGAGGTGCCATCACGACTGGGTCCGGGTTTAGGCTCGTGACATTTTTTTAATGCTATAATAAAATTACAAGGCATTGCTTTGAATATCTCTTTGCAATATTTTTATCTTTAAATTTGAATTAAAAAATTTAGGTCACAATTCTATAATAAAATTTACAAGGCATTGCTTAGATATTTTTTTAATATTTTTTTGTCTCTAATTTTTATTTAATTTTTTAAAAAAAATATTTAGCCGTTGGGTCCACTTAGCCCACTTAACCTGCCGATCCGACCCATTTAGCCCGGGACCATGAGTTCGTGGGCTTGGTCCCGGGCCGATTCCTACAATAAGAACGTTTAGCCAAGGACCGTTAGGACCATTTATTTTGGGACCGGCTCGGGACCGGGTTTGGGACCATTTGGACCGACCTACTTGGCCCGTTTAGGGCCCGAACCAGCCCACATGCCACGATGCATTATGAAACAACATGTAACAATCATCCAAAAGCTTTCAATTGAGTCGGAGCAGTAATGATAGTGAACAATAGGAATTCATCATAAACGACCTAATGAACAATATTAATTTCTTCGCTGTGATTGTTCCTCAATTTTTGGCTTTTTAGCGCCATAAAATAGGAATTCATTTCGATTTTTAATTTTTGGTGGGCTAATGCCCACATCATCTTCATGAATTCGGGTGACGGCTCCGAATCGCCGAAAATTTTGTGGGTCTATCAAAAATGATCTAATGAACAATAGTAATAGCTTTATCATGATTGATCCTCATCTTTAGCATTTTAGGGTCATAATAGGTATTTAGTATGATTTTCAATTTTTCCCATGCGAATGTTGACTCCATCTTCATGAATTCAGGCGACAGACTCTGAATCGCCTAAAATTTTGTAGACCCATAAGAAATGATCTAATGAACAAAGTTCACAGCTTTTGTAATGACCCGACTGATCATTTTAAGCTCTAGCATATCATTCGGCAGTTTGAGGCCTTGAGTAGCTACACTTCAGGCATTATGACTTGGGCGTGTAGTTGGAATTGAATTTCAAGAAGTTCAGAGTTGATTCAAATCAAAAATTCTAATTTCAGAAGCTTTAAGTTGGAAAAATTGACCAAGGATTGACTTTTGAGTAAAAGATTTCGGAATCAGGATTTGAAGGTTCCAATAGGCGTGTATGACGATTTCAGACTTGGGCATATGTTCGTATTGAGTATCGGGTCGCCCGGGAGCATTTCAGCGCTTATTGTGGGAAGTTGGCATTTTAAAGGTTTTAGAATTTTCTAAGTTTGGTTTGATGTGGACTTTGGTGTTATCAATGTCCGTTTAGGGTTCCAAGCCTTGGAATAGGTTCGTATCGTGATTTGTGACTTGTACGCAAAATTTGGTATCATTCTGGGATGTTTTAGTATAATTCAGATGCTTTCGTCGAAGTTTGGAAGTTTGAAAGTTCAAAGATAGATTCGATCATCGATTCGTAGTTTAAAGAAGAGTTCGACGTTTGAGGTCTCGAGCAAGTTTGTGTTGTATTTTGGGACTTGTTTCTGTGATTGGACGGGGTTCCGGGGGGCCTCGTGTGTGATTCGGGGTGGTCTTAGACCAAGTTTGGGTGTTTTGATGCTTGTGGTTGCTGGCGCTGGTGTCGTGCTTTGTGATCACGAGTGGGCTTACGAGATTGTGGAGAGGGATTTTTGGACGGATGGGAAATGCTCATCGCATACACGATGAGAAGGCTACGAACGCGGAGAACGCTTTGGGTTACCCTTCGCGAACGCGATAGGGAGTCATGAATGCATAGAAGGATGGGGAGCTAGGGGACCTGGAGCTGTTAAGCCTTCGCAAATGCGGAGCTTTTACCGTGAAGTGAAGCAATAGGATGTGAAGGCATAGCGAACATGGCGTGGGTGACACGAACGCGAAGATGAATTTTGGAGGTAGTGATTTTAAAGCCTTCGCGATCGTGAAGATGCTCCTACGATTGTGATTAAGGATGGGCCTGGGTAGAATGGTTTTAAGTCAGGGTTTTTGCCCATTTCACCCATTTTTCACTTGGTCGGGCGACTTTTGCGGCTCTTGAAGAGGAGATTGTCATCCATTGTGAGTTAAGCAATTCCCACCTATAGTGAGTTAAATTCATGAGTTATATACGGATTTATACATGAAAATTTTGGGATTTTGAAAGAAACCTAGAAACTGGTATTGTTTGATTTTGACCACAAAATTAGATATGCAATTGGGAATAAATCATATATTCGAGTTTGCAATGTTATGGGTAAAGTTTATCTTCAAAAATTTCAGAATCTGGGCATGTAGGCCCGAGGGTTGACTTTATTGACTTTTCGAGCGGAGTTGGGAATTGTTATTAATTGATTAATTATGGGTACTAGATTATATTTTTATTGGTTTGCACATTGTATGTCTAGTTTTGGATCGATAGGCATCGGTTTAAGGCATTAGACAGGCTTTGGAGCCAGTTATAAAACTTCAGAGCGAGGTAAACCTCATGTCTAACCCTCTAAGGGGGGAAACTACCCATAGATGATGTATTTGATATGTGCTACTTGTTGCGGGGGATACGTACGCACGAGGTGATGAAAGTCTGCATGTAGCTAGATTCATGATATGTTGGGGTAGACTTAGGTTCACGCCATGCTATAACTGTACTATTTGAGTTGTTCCTTGCCTATTAAATTCCTTTATTTTACATTACGACTTTAGACTAGACTTGCATAGAGTGATAGACTTTCTATTGTAAAGATTTGACGAGCTACATGATTAGCTGCAGAATAATTGTGTTCCTCTTACAGATTTCTCCCGCGCTATGCATTTTCATCGAAAGGTTTTCCTTAAAATTTATAACTCACACATTTATTCGTGAGTGGGGTCAAGAACCTATTAAAGATTATTATTGTAATGGTATTGGACCGTCCGCCTCGGCAGGATTATGTACCACACTCTCATAAGAGCGGGCATTTCGCCTCAGCAATGCACAAATTCATCTACGGTTCGTGTCGTTCGACCCTTGGCAGTGCATATAGTATGATGGGATCTAGCCATTCGCAACGGCATTTCTATAAATCACTCTTGTGGATTGGGTTGTTCGCCTCGTCTGCATCGTACGTAATATCTAACAAAAACCAGCACATCCGTGTATTCTTCCTGATTTGAGTTGTGATGGCCTATCTGGTGAGGTCCATTCTATATATACTCCGGTTGGGGAGGTAACCACTTAGTGAGAGCTTGAGTTTACCGTTCAGAGGAGTATTGTACCTCGTATTTATATTTGTTCATACCGTTTATCTGCTCTGCCCCATATTTGTTTACTTCTTATTGTACATGTCTTATTGGACCACTAGTAAGTTTCATGTCAACCCCTCGACACTACTTCTCTAGGGTTAGGCTAGATACTTACTGGGTACACATTAATTTACGTACTCATGCGACAATTATTTTGCAGGTATATACATGTTTGTGGTGGTCCTCTAGGTGTAGAGGCACGGCTATTGCGAGGACTTTACGGTGAGCTGCATTCACTTACGATCCGCAGTATACAAAGTCTCTATCAGAGTTATTTTTATTTCCTGTCTATCTTGTATTCCAAACGAATGTTATATTATTATTTTACTCCTTATTAGATGTTCATGCACTTGTGACACCCAGTTTTGGGGTTTCCTTCTGGTTGTTCATTATTGTAGTTCACGTAATTATCATCATTTCACCTTGAAATTTATATTTTTATGCAGGAATTGGAAAATAAAATCACGGGTTTTCTATGAGTACCAGTTTTTATACTATTTAAATAGTGGGAATTATCATTTTAAAGTAATAAAAATGAGTAATTAAGTTGATCAATCACCTTTGGCTTGCCTAACGGTGGCGTTAGGCGCCATCACCACCTATAGTGGATTTTGGGTTGTGATAACTTGGTATCAAAGCGTTAGGTTCACTTAGGTTGCACTAGTTATGAGCAAGTCTAGTAGAGTCTTGCAGATTAGTACGGAGAGGTCTGTACTTATCTTCGAGAGGCTACAGGGCTGTTAGGAGCACTTCCCTTCTTGATTCTTCGTCTTGCGATTTGATTCCGTTGAGGCTTATGCCTTCGTTTCCTTTCTATTCATTCTTATACGATGTGGAGTGATTGCTATCAATTGGGTGTCGAAGAGTTGTGGTGGTACTGTAGACATGGTGCAGGATGTGTTTCACTGTGTATTTGGGTAGGCTATTATTGTCACCTTGCGGAAGGATGTTCTATCGTTTCATCTCAGTATCTATATTTCCTTGAAGCTATAAACAGATTGCTATGATGTTCATGCGTTATTATCGCACGATGTTGGTGTAATGGTAGGGTATATGTTTATGTGTCAAGGCAGTGAGTGACTCGAAATGAGGATTTCTCAGTGCATGGTTTAGAGGTTAGACATTTAATTCCAGCGGAGGAAAGGCAATCAGACTATAGATGTTCAGGATTTGGTTTATGGAGTAATGAGACTTGATATTTTTGAGCGTGGTGGAATTTTCATTTATGATATGGTATCATTGTCCATTTTCGAATGCATTAAGTTTCACCGGTGTTATGGCCTTCCTTGATTTGCCTTTGGGGCAGGGTGTTGTAAAATGTTGCCAGAGAAGCGGTTGTTAGAGATGGTGGTGTGTAGCAGTTTCAAAATTGAATCGGTATTTATAATGCTGATGGCTCGTGAAAAATGATCTGTGATGAGGCTTAGAGTTGGTATCAATTTATTAGTTTGGGTGCTACAAAGATGGATTTCGATTTGAGGCAGTATTGGGATAGTGAAGGACAAGGAAGGACGTGGTGGGAGGTTTCTCGTGGTGATTGAATTGCTAGTAGGTCAATTATGAAAAGTAGAGGTCGAGAAGTTGCTTAAAGGAGGTGGTTTAACCGAAATGGGAGTGGTAGAGTAGCATATAGATTTTGTGGTAGGATAGCCATTTGCCTTGAGGGAGGTTTAGAGCGATTTGGGAATTATGGTAGAAAGTGACTAGGTCTACGAATTTTATTTGGGATGGTGGCTACTGTACCGAGGGAGATTGAATATGGCAAAGAGGAGTTTTCTTGAAATGAAGACTTGATTATCGTTTTTGGATGCAACGTGACTTCGAGTTTGGAATGTGTTGTCAGATTTTCAGTTGATGTCAATGGGGAGTTAACAGACTTGTATTGCTAGTGGACGAGCATAGGCTCAGGAGGGTTTACTGATTTCGTGGTAGTTGTAACTAGTGTAGTGTCGTTGGAAGATGCCGCTATGGAATTCCATATGTGGGATATCTCCTGTGAGCAGGTCAGCAAATGCGTGAGTTTGATGAAGTTTCTATGAAGAATTTTACCTGCTACCCGGTAAAAGGTCGAATATATGATTGTGGCTGATTCGGGATGTTCCTGAAAAGTTTAACAAAAGATTTTGAGAAATTTGGCGAGTTAATGGTGCAAGATAATGTTAATAGAGAAGGAGGAATCCTTGTAGGTTTTATATCATGTGATGGTAGCTTAAAGCTAAGTGGGAGTGCCCACCTTCTACGATTGGATCGTGTGGTTATCTGCTGGTGCAGTTTCTGATTATCGGTGTATTGGTAGATCAATTATGACTAAGAAAGGAAAACATCAATGGTAATTCGAGAAAAGAACTTGATAGATGTGTGCTATATTTTGCCTTATCGGTCCATGTGCAGATTTTGGGAAGACTCAAAGTTTATGCTTCTTTGTGGATGTGATGTACAAGGAATGGAATACAGCCAATTGTTTGCTCGAGGGGGTGTTCATATACTAGCATAGTGTTGGAGTTTCGTTATATTCGGGACCATGTCAGAGTGGGTGACTCTCAACAATGGTCCTAGTGGGTATTAAAGTGTAGTGCCTAAGGATTTCAGGTCCGTTGTATGGTTAAGGATCGAGTTTTTGCAAGGGATTATGAAAGAAACTTGTAGTATTAGCTTCAGATTTGCGGAAGGTCTTGCAGAATGGGCGTACCAGTTAGAAATGCTATTATGTTCTTAAGGAGGGTATGAGATGGTTTAAGGGTATTGAGGCGATGTGGCCTCGTGATTCTGGTCACTCGGGATGAGTGCAGATTGAGTTCTTTATATTTTTTAATGAAGCTATTATTATTTCTATGGCAAGTCAAGAGTAAGTTGGAAGAAGTTGGTTTGGTTAGTAATGGTTGAATCTTGATGATTGTGGCAATGATCTGTTCCTTCGGTGTGTGAAGTTATACATGTGGTTTGTGGTTGTACATGCGGGCTTGAGAGACACCATAACTAGATTGATTTGGGGGATATTTTAGTCAATGGACTTGTTGTGTAAATGGATTTCGGAAGAGTTACGTTGGTTTAGATCACGACTTGAGGTTTGTGTTTTCTACGGTTAGGAATTCAGTTATGTGTTGCAATAGTTTTTCTGAAATGAGTTAAGCGAAAGGCTTTTAGCCAATGAAGTATTTATTCTACTTGTAGTTTAGGGATTATGATGAATTGTTGTACTCTCATGTAGCGGCACGATAGGTGCAATGAGCGGCATGGGAATTGGAAGTTGAGGACCAAGGTTGTGGTTCGGTGTTGAAAATAATGTCACGAGCTCGGATAAGTAGGGAAGAATTCAGATGTTCAGAGTAAGCTGGCATTTTCTTTAGTGCCACCCGAGAATGGGGTTCTGTGGAAGAGGCATTGTGTATCGATTTGCGAATTCTTGATTTTTATTACAGAATTTGTACAGTTGGAGGTATGGATGTGTAGACTTTGCTACTTGGTGCAGAAGGTCGTAGGAGTATAAACAACAGAAAGATGGTATAAATGCGATATGTTAGTCACTTGATTATTAAGGATTGAAACCAAGTATGGAGATTCTAGTACTGTCCCCAATGTGAGAGTTTATGCCTGAACGACACTCTATTCGGTTGGTTGTGAACTATGGAAGTTTGTTCCGAATTGGACGGCTGCTCGTGTATGTCATAAATAGGGCCATTGTGGATCCTTGAGAGGTTATTGGCCCAGTATGGTATGATCAGAATCGGTTAGAGGTCCATTGGTGGGTCAAATGTGAATGTGTTCTCTACGTCAAGTCAGATGTGTTCATTCGTCGTAGCATTGCTTATGGCGGAGTCGTCGGGCATTGGATGTTATTCCCTTCGTCAGCTATTCCGTGTAATACTCTATTGTGCCATGTGGGTTGTAAGACTGCTTGATTATTCGCACACGTGTTGAGGTCCCGTGTAGCTTGTGGTGTTATGAGTAGGATGGCTCTCGAGATGCAGGTCATTTATCGCACCTTAGTTGTGCTTGGGTTTTGTAGCGTATGGTGCTATCCGTCTCCCCAGGGTTATAATTTTTTTCACTTGGCGTGCTTTTGGTTGAGATTTGGTATTTCATAGGTATAAGCATTTTGGCTTGATGGGTATTTCCTTATTTATTATTATGTTTTGATCGGATGGCACGCTGCCATGTTGTTTGGATCACGTTGTACACCGCAACGGTATCATGTATGGATCGGGTTGTACGTCGTAACAGTGAGATGATGAGTACGGTTCCCTATATCCATTCTTGTGTATTTTGTTTCTCATTCTCTAAGAAAGGTTCATAGCGTTTGATCATTTTATTCATTACGCGGGTTAGGTAGTTCTTTTTCCAGAGTTCATTCTTCCTTATGTGTCATATTCAAGTTGTATCTTGTTGGAGCATTGATGGAGTCATATGATATTTTGGTCAGTGTTTGAGGTGGCTTATTGCCGAACAACTTGTACTAGGTGAGACGAGGTTATTGGACCTAAAATTGGTACGATCAGATTTATGTGGGGTATATTAAATAGAAAATATCATTATTTAGTTCAGAACGAGGTAGTGAAACCTGTCAGGTGGAGAGACTCCATGATTTATCGATTTGGTAGGTGATTATGAGTTTCTACACATCTCTTTCGTCGTGGCAGCATTTCGAGAGTTGGAACAGTGTTTATATGTGTGATGGGGTGTATTGCGGACATCAGATTCGTTAAGGTGCAACTACTATGGTCAAATGATGTTCTTATGGTCATACGACTTAAGTGGTGTAGTGTGTGATTTTAGCATAGGTGTAGGACCAGGTTTAGGTACAGTGTGTAGGGATTCACGCAGTGTTCGTATGTTAGAATCGGGTCTCGTGGATAATTTTGGATATTGAAATTTGGTTCTAAAACTTGTTAGCTAAGGTTATAGGGCGGATCTTCAGTCTGGCCCGAGCTAATGTGCTCACATGGGTTGTGGTGGCACTGGTAGGTGCACGAGGTCTTAAACAGTGATTTTGGACAACTCCGGAGTAGTTCTTGGCACGTTCGAGGACGAACGTATGTTTAAGTGGGGGAGAATGTAACGACCCGACCGGTTATTTTGAGATCTAGTTCGTCGTTTGGTAGTTTGAGGCCTTGAGTATCTTGACTTCAGGTATTATGACTTGTGTGTGTGTTCAGAATTGAATTTCGGGAAGTTTAGCGTTAATTCAGATGGAAAATTCTAATTTTAGAAGCTTTAAGTTGGAAGAATTGACCAAGGTTTGAATTTTAAGTAAACGAACACGGAATCGGGATTTGAATGTTCCAATAGGCTCGTATCATGATTTTGGAGTTAGGCGTATGTTCGAGTTAAGTATTGGGTCACCCGAGAGCATTTTGGCGCTTATTATGGGAAGTTGGCATTTTGAAAATTTTAGAATTTCCCGAGTTTTGTTTGAGGTGGACTTTGGTGTTATCAATGTAAGTTTGGGTTTCTGAGCCTTGGAATAGTTTTGTATCGTGATTTGTGACTTCACGCAAAATTTGGCGTCTTTCCGGGATGCTTAAGTATGATTTGGACGCGTTCGTCGAAGTTTGGAAGTTTGAATGTTTAAAAAAGGATTTGATCATTGATTCATAGTTTTGATATTTTTTTCTGATTTGAGTTGTGATGACCTATTTGGTGAGGTCCGTTCTAGATATACTCCGGTTGAGGAGGTAACCACTTAGTGAGAGCTTGAGTTTACCGTTTAGAGGAGGATTGTACCTCCTATTTACATTTGTTCATACCGTTTATCTGCTCTGCCCCATATTTGTTTACTTCTTACTGTATATGTCTTATTAGACCACTTAGTAAGTGTTGATGTCAACCCATCGTCACTACTTTTCTAGGGTTAGGCTAGATACTTACTAGGTATGCGTTGATTTACGTACTCATGTTATTCTTGATGCACTTATTATGCAGGTATATACATGTTTTCGGTGGTCCTCTAGATGCAGAGGCGCAGCTATTGTGGGGACTTTACGATGAGCTGCATTCCCTTGTTACGATCCGCAGCATATAGAGCCTCTATAAGAGTTATTTATTTTCCCGGTCTAACTTGTATTCTAGATGGATGTTGTATTATTATTTTACTCCTTATTAGATGTTCATGCACTTGTTACACCGGGTGTTGGGGGTTCCTACTTGTTGTTCATTATTGTAGTTCACGTAATTATCATCATTTCACCTTGAAATTTATATTTGCATGCAGGAATTGGAAAATAAAATCGTGGGTTTTCTACGAGTACCAAGCTTTTATACCATTTAAATAGTGGGAATTATGATTTTAAAATAATAAAAATGAGTAATTAAGTTGATCAATCACCTTTGTCTTGCCTGACGGTGGCGTTAGGCGCCATCACGACTTATAGTGAATTTTGGGGCGTGAGAGCTTCGCCATGACCGTTCCTAGTTTTTGGGCATTTTAGTGCCATAAAACAGGAATTCAAGATGATTTCTAATTTTTCATGTGCTAATGTTCATGCCCTCTTCATGTATTAGGGTGAAAGGGTTCCGAATCGCCTAAAATTTTGTGGGCTTATAAGAAACGTTTGAATGAACTATAGTCATTGCTCCACCATGTTTGTTCCTTATTTTTGGCGTTTTAGCACCATAAAGCAGGAATTCAAGACAATTTCCTATTTTTCGTGTGCTAATATCTACGACATCTTCAAGAATTCGAGCGGCGGGCTCCGAATCGCCTACAATTTTGTGGGCCCATCATAAATGACCTAATAAACAATAATAATTGCTTCTCCATATATTTTCCTCGTTTTTAGCATTTTCAGGCCATATAACAAGAATTCGATGATTTTTGATTTTTCGTGTGCTAATTCACGCCATCTTCATGAATTCGGTCGACGGGCTCCGAATCGCCTAAAATTGTGTGCGCCCATAAAAATTGACCTAATGAATGATAGGCATTATTTCTCTATGATTGTTTATTATTTTTTGGCATTTTAAAGCCATATAATAGGAATTCACGATGATTTCTAATTTTTTGTATGCTAATGTCTATGACATCTTAATGAATTCGGACGACGGGCTCTGAATCACCTAAAATTTTGTGGGGCCATCAGAAACGGCGTAATGAACAATAGACTTCACTTAACCATAATTGTTTCTCATTTTTTTGGCGTTTTAATGCCATAAATCAGAAATTCAGGACGATTTTTAATTTTTTGTGTGCTAGTGTCCACGTCATCTTCGTTAATTCGGGCGACGGGCTCTGAATCACAAAATTTTTTGTAAACTTATCGAAAACAACCAAATAAATATATTCATTGATTCTCCATGACCGTTATTCATTTTATTGGTATTTTAGGGCCATAAAATAGGAATTAAGGACAATTTCCATTTTTTCGTGTACTAATGTCCACACCATCTTCATAAATTCGGGCAACTTCCTAAATCACCTAAAATTTTGTGGGACAATTAGAAATAACCTAATAGACAATACTCATTGCTTTTCCATGACTATTCCTCGTGTGTTTGGTATTTTATAGCCATAAAACAAAAAATCTGTATGATTTTCAATTTTCGTGTGCTAATGTCCATGCCATCTTCATGAATTCGGGCAATGTTCTCTGAATCGCCTAAACTTTGTGAGCCCATCATAAATGAATTAATTAACAATAGTCATAGCTTCTCCGTGACCGTTCCTCATTTTTTGGCATTGTAGGGCCATAAAACAGGAATTTATGACGATTTCCGATTTTTCGTGTGCAAATGACCACGACATCTTAATGAATTCGGGCGGTGGACTCCGAATCACCTAAAATTTTGTGTACACATTATAAGCGACCTAATGAACAATAATAATTATTTCGCCATGATTGTTCCTCGTTTTTTGGCATTTAAGGCCATAAAATAGGAATTGAGAATAATTTCCAATTTTTCGTGTGCTAATGTACACGTCATCTTCATGAATTCGGGCGACGAGCTCCAAATCACATAAAATTTTGTGTACCATCAAAAACGGCTTAGTGAACAATAGTCATAACTTTATCATAGCCGTTCCTCATTGTTTGTTGTTTAAGGGCCATATAACAGGAATTCAAGACGATTTTAATGTCCAAGTCATCTTCATGAATTCGGTCGACGGGATTCGAATCACTTAAAATTTTGTGGGCTTGTCAGTGAAGATATGATAAGCAATACTCATCGCTTCTCCATGAGTGTTCCTTATTTTTTGGTATTTTAGGGCCATAAAACAAGAATTCAGCATGATTTCCAAATTTTGGTATTCTAATGTCTACGCCATCTTCGGGAATTCGGGTGATGGACTCCGACTTTCGTAATATTTTACGGGCCCATCAGAAATGATTTAATAATCAGTTAGTCATTACTTTGCCATGATTTTTCCTCGTTTTTTGGCATTTCAGGGACATAAAACTGGAATTCTGGATGATTTTATTTTTTTCATGAGCTAATGTCAACGCCGTCTTCATGAATACGGGCAACGTGCTCCAAATCATCTAAAATTTTGTGAACCTATCAAAAATGACATAATGAACAATAGTCATCTCTTCATCATGATCGGTCCTCATTTTTAGCATTTTAGGGCCATAAAATAGGAATTCTAGACTATTTCCAACTTTTCGTGAGCATTAGTCCATACCATCTTCATGAATTCGGACGAAGGGTTCTGAATCGCCAAAAAAATTACGGTCTTATCAAAAAAGACCTAATGAATAATAGTCATCGATTCTCCATGTTTTTTCCTCATTTTTTTGGTATTTTACGGCCATAAAAAAGGAATTAAGGACGATTTCTAATTTTTCGCGTACTAATGTCCACACCATCTTCATAAATTCAGGCGACGGGCTCCGAATCACCTACAATTTTGTGGGCTAATCAAAAACTACCTAATGAACAATAGTAATTGCTTCTCCATGATTGTTCCTTATTTTTTGGGTGTTATAGAGCCATAAAATAGGAATTTAGGATGATTTTTAATTTTTCATGTGCTAATATCCACACCATCTTCATGAAATCGGGTGACGGGCTCCGAATAGCCTAAAATTTTATGGGTCTATCAAAATGACCTAATGAATGATGATTATGTCTTCACCATGATCGTTCCTTTTGTTTTGATATTTTTGGGCCATAAAATAAGAATTAAAGACGATTTTTGATTTTTCGTGTGCTAATATTCACACCATCTTCATGAATTAGGCCAATGGGTTCCGAATCATTTAAAAAATGTGGGACCATCATAATCTACCAAATGAATAATAGTTATAGCTTCACCATGATCATTTCTTATGTTTTAGCATTTTTGTGTCATAAAACAGGAAGTCAGGATGTTTTTCAATTTTTGGTGTGCTAATGTCCATACCTTCTTCAAAAATTCGGGCGATGTTCTCTGTATCACCTGAAGTTTGGTTATTCCATCAAATGACCTAATGAACAATAATCATAGCTTCACCATGACCGTTCCTCATTTTTTGGCATTCAGGGCCATAAAACATGAATTAAGGATAATTTCCAATTTTTTGTTTGCTAATATCCATGCAATCTTCATAAATTCGGGCGAAAAGCTCCTAATCGTTTAAAATTTTGTGGGCCCATCAGAAACAACTTAATGAACAATAGTAATTAATTAGCCATGGACATTCCTTATTTTTTTTTATAGTTTAGGGCCATAAAATAGGAATTCTAGATGATTTTAAATTTTTTGTGTGCTAATGTTCATGTTATTTCCCAAAATCCACTAAAGGTCGTGATGACGCCTAACACCACTGTTAGGCAAGCAAACAATGAATAATTAACTTAATTACTCATTTTAATATTTTTGAAATCATAATTTTCATCAATTAAATAGTAAGAAATAGAATTTACAGGGTAAATGATGATATTTACACAAACTACAATAATGAACCACCCTTAGGAACCCCCAAAATCTGTTGTCACAAGTGCATGAGCGTCAACAAGGAATATAATAAAATACAACATCTGTCTAGAATACAAATTAGACAGGAGAACATAAATAACACTGATGGAGACTCTGCAGGCTGCGAATCGTAACATAAATTGCAGCTTACGGTAAGCCCTGGCAACATCCGCGCTTCTGCGCCCAAAAAACCACCGGACATATATGTACCTGCATAAAAAATGTGCAGCAAGTGTAGCATGAGTACCTAAATCAACATGTACCCAGTAAGTATCTAGCCTAACCTCGGAGAAGTAGTGACGAGGGGTCGACATCAACACTTACTAGTGGTCCAACAAGACAGATACAGTAAGAGGTAAACAAATATAGGGCAGAGTAAATAAACAAAATAAACAAGTATAAATACGTAGTGAAATCCTCATTCAAATCAAGAAAACTCCCAGATACACTGGCTTTTTTGACAAATGATATGCACGTTTTCCATAGGAGTATTTTATATAAATGCCGAGGCGTACAACTCGATCCCATCATAATCTGGTATATAACCATAGATACATCTATTATATTGTCGAGGCGAACGACTCGCTCCATAGTGTGGTACATAATCCTATTGAGGCAAACGACCCGCTCCCATAAGAGTGTGGTATATAATCCTGCCGAGACGAACGGCCTGATCCCATAAGATATGTGTGCTGCCGAGAGTCGAACAGCACGAACCATAGATGTATCTATCCTGCCGGGGCGAACGGCCCGATCCCATTAGAATAAGAAGCTTTGACGGGTCCTTGACCCCACTCACGAAGGGACATGTGAGTTACAAGGAGCTTTGAGGAAACTTTTCGATGATAATGCATAACGCGTGAGAAATTCATAAGAGGAGTACAATCGTTCGCTGCTTATCACAAAGCCCGTCGAATCTCTGCAATAGAGAGTCTATCGCTCTACACAAGTCTAGTCTCAAGTCGTAATGTAAAATAAAGGAATTTAATAGGTAAGAGACTGCTCAGACAGTACAACAATAGCATTGTGTGAACCTAAGTCTACCCGGACAATAACATGAATTTAGCTACGTATAGACTCTCGTCACCTCGTGCGTACGTAGCCCCCACAACAAGTAACGCATATCAAATACATCACCTAGGGGTAGTTTCTCCCTCACAAAGATAGACAAGAGACTTACCTCACTTTGCAACCAAAATCAAAATTCCAACAAATCTTTGCCTCGCGAATTAGTGTCCGAAAGCTTCAAATCTAGTCACAAACAATTCAATATACTCAACACGAATCGTAGGAATTATTTCCATATGAAATTACTATTCTTCCAAATAAAAATCCAAAATTCATCTAAAAATTCAACAGTGGGACCACGTTTCGAGTCTCGAGAAAACTTACGAAATCCGAACACTCATTCTGATACGAGTCCAACCATACAAAAATTATCAGATTCCGACATCGGATTGCCATTCAAATCTTCATTTTACATTTTTAAAAGATTATATAAAAATCTGATTTTTCTTCCATAAATTCACGGATTCATGATATAATTAAGTATGGAATTATGAAATATAATCAATATAGGATATGGAACACTTACCCTAATGTTTTCCCATGAAAATCTCTCAAAAATCACCCTTTCCCGAGCTCCAAATCGTTAAAAATGGAAAATTGGACGAAGTCCCATTTTTAGAACCTAAATTTGTTGTCCAGTCATTTACCATATGCGATCGCGGTCAAACTCCCGCGATCGCGAAGCAAAAAAAATTTCCAGCATTTTTTTTTAATTTATGCGATCGCGGCCATTCTCCTGCGATCGCAAGAAAAATAAATTTCCAACAACCTTCTCCAACTCTGTCAGATAGCCTCTAGTATAATGACCATAATATTTTGTACAAAATTCCAAATAATAAATGGTTTAACTTTCTGAAAACTCGACATAGATCTACAACTTTTATGTTTTTGTCATCTCCCAATTCTTTATAGATTTTGAGGTATAAGCTGCCAAAGTCAGCCTTGTGCAACACAAATTTCTTCTTCGTGATTTCCAAACATCTTCCCGGACAACCTATAGTATAACAACCACAACCTTTTGTATACAACTCTAAATGCCAAATGGTTTGATTTTCTGAAAACTAGAAACAAAGGATTACAACTTTCATTTTTGGATCATCTCAAAATTCCATATAGATTGGGGGATATAATCTTCTAAAGTCGGGTCAGTGCAGCAGAAAGTTTCCTCTACACGATCGAGAAATGTCTTCCGCAATCGCGAATCACTAGTGTCACAACTCCTTTTGGCGCGCCCGGCCCCGAAGGGTAAGATGCGCGGGTGGAGTTTTTCCAATTTAAGTGACAATATTCGAAATGAGATTATTTATTTAATTCAGAGTCGCCACTTGGGAAAAGTTTGGCTTTTGGTGTCCCAAGTCACCGGTTTATCTTGAATCCCAAATCGAGGAAATTTTCGACTTTTCCAAATGAAGTCTGCGAACCAGAAATTCTAAGTAAGGAATTCTGTTGACCCGAGGGAAGGTGTTAGGCACCCTCGAATCCCGTGGTTCTAGCACGGTCGCTTAAATTGTTATAATGGCTAAATATCTGATTTAAATACATGTTGTGACTTATGTGCTTCTTATTAAATTTAAACCGCTTTTATTATTATCATTTATTTTTATAGAATTGCAACGTCGTGAAAATGTATCTCGAACTACGTTGCAATCAATGCACCCGTAATTGTTAAACACACTTCGACTCCGTTGAGATTTGGATTCGGGTCACATCAATGTGCACCCGGGTTTAAGAATGTAATTTAATTAAGTCGCGCCTAAAGAGTCTAGCGCATTATTATTTTTGTAGGAAGCCATGAAATTCACTAAAATGGCCTATCCTGAATTCTAAATACTTATTATGATTGTTTATTGAGGGCCCCGCAATTTGCATTTTTCATTTGGCGAGGCTCGCCTCTATTTTAGAAAGAATATCCTAAAGTGGCTATATTTCTAATGCATTTGTCCCTAAAACTGAAAGAAAAGAAACATGCTAATTTAATTATATGCTTTTGCCCAATCCGGATTCTTATCAATTTCTGATTAATTATTTACAAAGTGGAGAGATGTCATGACTTGTGAAACATGCTTTAATTGGACAAAGAAGTTACATTCGAGATTGACCCAATGTTATACTTGCGTTCAAACGTTTCTTGAATTGAATTTAACTAGACTTATTGAGGCTGAATTAAGGGAATTAACTACTATGTCTCATTATTTACGGGGATTCGAACGCGCTTCTATATGCTGCCTAGCGGGTTCTGATAAAGGAAAACTAAAAAAATGAAACCGAACATCATTGTAAAAATGGAAGTACTCTATTGTATGCATATCATTATAGCTAACAGGAATCCGGTCATTTGCTATGTCAATTACCCGTTCATTCTGTGTACTATACAATCACATACCAACGAACAACTATAAACTAAAACGCAAGAGACTAGAACTTAGTTAAGCATCTACTAATCTTTTCCTGCTATTGAAATTTACAAACTAATCAATTATATAGAAAGAAATCAACATGCCATGAGTATTACAATAGACATTTAAACTTCTCCAACTTTTCATTTCGTACTTTCAGACTGTTGTAGTTACACCAATGTGGGACTTGAAATGTGTACCTGGATACTGAAATGCAAAGAACGAGTGGAAGCAGAAGAGTCAGCAGTAACAGCACAAGAATGGTAGGAGCAACAGAGCAGTACAGCAGCAATGGCAATCCCAGGCCAATAGACCAAAGCAGTAAACCAGTGGTACAATACTCAATATTTGACCCTTTTCAAAACTCAGAGGAAAAATCCTAAAATCTGATAGAAACAAACCAAACTGGATATCGAACTTCAGACATGAAAGGATGAGGGAAAGTGGTGTTTTCTAGGCGAGCAAGAATTTCTTTCCTAAATCTCCCTCCTGTTTTCCAAAACAAACTCTCTTTCTCACTTAGAAACTGATTCTGTTTGGTTTCAGCTTTCCTTTTGTGTGTATCTCTCTCAAGGTGTATCTGTATCTTCCCCTCCCCCTCTTATGTCTCTTTTCCTAATATCAGGTGGTATCCTTTTCCTCTCCTACTATGTTCTCCCTTTATGTCTGTATGTATCTATTTGTATGTATTTCAGCTCTCTCTTTCAAAAAATTCCTCACAGTGTGCCTCTGTCTCCCCCTATCTATCAGATGTCTTCCTCCTTTATAAGCCTTAACATTACCCCTTTTAACAGCCTGTTTGGCATATCACAACACCCCTCCCATGTGCCTTCCATTTTCAGATTCCAATTGGCTAATTAAGTATGAACAAAACCCATGATATTCCCTGGCAGACTCACTTTAAGTAATGTTTATTATTTCTGAGGTTAAAGTAGAGTATGGGCAGCAGAATGTAGTCTGACAACATATGCTGTCAAACTATTTTAATTAAAAAGGACCTTTATGCACATGTTGTGCACAAATGCACATGACATCAATTCAGATTACAGTTACAAACCAAGCCTTAGGTTTCTGAAACCACATTAACAACTATAAGTAACTAAACTTAGTTCTTAATTGATTCAGGCAATGTTCAACAGAAGCAAATCGATTTATTTTTGTTCAGACAGTTGAAACTAATTGACGACACATGTCGACTCGACTATATTAGTTATAACACGTACAATCGACACCAAAATCAGACATTCAAAAGTATAGGACACATGATTCGAATTGTACTGACTAAATAGAATTGTGCTTCGAGGAATCAGTTAATCAGTACAAATTTGGAATTCAACTAATTGCACAACAAATACATACACACTAACAGAACAAGTAGAAGAAGATACTCAATCAAACAACAAAGGTTCAGGCAAAGTGGACAGGGCATAGTTGATAAAATTCGGGGAAAACAACAACAATAACAGCCTTTCAAACAAACATGGACTAATAGAACAAAGAAAAGAGAACAGAACTCACCTCAAATCCCGAAAAATCAAACCTTAACTCGAATTCGGTCAGGCCTTTCTTAAGGCTGAATGGACTTTAATCGAAGTGTTTCTCAGATGAGAAACACTTCGATTAAGGTCCATTAGACCTTAATTTCTTTGGCTCGAACGGGTATGGACCAGTGACGAGGAACCTTATGGTTTCAAAAATCAGATCTGGGATTCATGCTTCCCTGGTCAGATTCGGACCAAACCAAGTGTGGTTTGGTCACGAGAGGGGTTTGGGGAGTGTCCGGTATGAATTTAGGGCAGATCGGGGTAGATCGAGTTTTGACTCGAATCTTCAAATGAAGATTCGAGAAGGTGGGATAGGATTCGAGGTGTGTGGTTGGTGGATTTGGGTTCAGGATGGCAAGGGGGTCCTATGGTGTTAAGGGTAGGGTCACCGGCGTCCATGCCGCCAGCTTTCATGGTGAATGATACAGGGGCGGCTCTAGGGTTTGATGGGGAAGAAGGTGAAGACGGAGGCTGGGGTGTTGGATAGGGGGGCAGGGTAAGGTTACAGGCTTATATAGTTAGTGGGTAGGTGGATCCTGGCCGTTGGATGAGATGCGATGAAGGGCCAGGATCCTTCAGCTCGAAGGAAACGGTGTCGTTTCATCTTTTAGAGGGTTTGGGTCGATCCGGGTGGAAACGGGTCGGGGTCATTAGTGGGTTATGGGGAGGTGATCTTGGCCGTTGATCAATTTGAGATCAACGGCCCAGATCAACCTGGATTAATACGCCGTCGTTTGGACGCTCTGGGTGTTTAGCTGGTCTGGACCGGGGCAGGCTCACTCTTTGGGCTCGATTTGGGCCTCAAATTTAATAAAAATGAGCCCAAACAGATTTTTAAACAAATTCTGTATTCTCTTTTATATTTTCTTATTTTATTATTTTATTATTTTTTTTATTTTTTAAAACAAACCCAAGTAAATCAAATTAAAATTAAATAGACACTTAATACAAATATTTACACATATATCAAAATATTTGAAGCAGGTAAAATCAAACAAAACAAAAATCACGGACCAAGACGCCTATTTATGATTTTCTATTTAACAACCGGATTACGGTTCAAATTACGCATGACACATACATTTTTGTATTTTGTTTTGATAGAATAAAATGGGCAAAAGTCATAAATAATTTACAAAGTGCCATGTAAAAATCCAAAAATTGTACAGCAGTACCAATTATTATTATTATTTTTTTTCTTTTGGAGCGATTGTCGCTCAAGACAAAAATCACGTGCTCACAGCTACACCTCTTTGTTCGAAAACACGAAGAGTTTTCGTACAAAGATAAAGTGAGCGTGTATGAGCAATTTTTGCCTATGGACTACTCCGTATGAAGCATGTTTTTGAAAGATCTGACCGAATCTTGCTTCAGAGATTTCCTACATATCCTGGGCTAAACAGGAATCAGGTCAATGTAGTTCGGGAAGTTTTGGAAGCTGGGACTACCATGGGATTGCAATGCTTGTTGCTACTGCTGTTGCTGTTGTCACTGCTGCGTCACTGACCGCCTTATTACAACCAAACGGAAATTGGAAACTGAACTAACTACTTATATGCATGTCAACTGCTAGTTACAAGATTCCTATCTATGATTCTTTTACGACTTGATCTTGGGTCTTAGCTGATTCTGCTTGTAGACTCCGATCTGAATCTTGATGCTTGCGAGTTGGGCGACTTGTTCCATTTCTGGGATACTGAGTGAGACGCGATTGGCAGGGTTCAGGACCTTAATCAAATGTTGGAGTCAAATCTGCCTTTCGTTTACTCTGATATCTTGGGACATCTTCTTTTTTTTTTCTTTTCCTTCTTTGATTCCGAGCTGGGACTCATCTCGTGGGTCATCTCGATCCATGTGGCTCGAGGTTAGACCTGCGGGAGAAAACAAACGAACGAAATTTTCTGCCCCAGTTTGACTAGGAAAATTTCGTTAATTATTCGCCAGGAAGTTCATAACATTGATGAAAGAGGATATGCATGCTCAGTTCAGGGTTGGAGCCCTGATACCGACTAGCTGGGGAGAGGTTCGGTTTTAGAGTCGGAACTCTGATACTGACCAACTGGGGAAAAGTTCAGCTTAGGGTTTAAAACCCTGATGCTGACTAAAGGAAGAAGCTCAGTTTAGGGTTTAAAACCCTAATGCTGACTAAAGGAAAATTCAGTTTAGGGTTTAAAACCCTAATGCCGACTAAAGGAAAATTCAATATAGGGTTTCAAAACCCTAATGCTGATTGTATGGAAAAGCTCAGTTTAGGGTTTAAAACCCTAATGCTGGCTGAATGGAAAAAAGTTCAGTTTAGGGTTTAAAACCCTAATGCTGACTAAAGGAAAAATTAAGTTTAGGGTTTAAAACCCTAATGCTGATTGCATGGAAAAGCTCAGTTTAGGGTTTAAAACCCTAATGCTGGCTGAATGGAAAAAAGTTCAGTTTAGGGTTTAAAACCCTAATGCTGACTAAAGGAAAAATTCAGTTTAGGGTTTAAAACCCTAATGCTGATTGCATGGAAAAGCTCAGTTTAGGGTTTAAAACCCTAATGCTGGCTGAATGGAAAAAGTTCAGTTTAGGGTTTAAAACCCTAATGCTGACTAAAAGGAAAATTCAGTTTAGGGTTTAAAACCCTAATGCTGATTACATGGGAAAGCTCAGTTTAGGGTTTAAAACCCTAATGCTGGCTGAATGGAAAAAGTTCAGTTTAGGGTTTAAAACCCTAAAGCTGACTAAAAGGAAAATTCAGTTTAGGGTTTAAAACCCTAATGCTGATTACATGGGAAAGCTCAGTTTAGGGTTTAAAACCCTAATGCTGGCTGAATGGAAAAAGTTCAGTTTAGGGTTTAAAACCTTAATGCTGACTAAAAGGAAAATTCAGTTTAGGGTTTAAAACCCTAATGTTGATTACATGGGAAAGCTCAGCTTAGGGTTTAAAACCCTAATGCTGGCTGAATGGAAAAAGTTCAGTTTAGGGTTTAAAACTCTAATGCTGACTAAAGGAAAAATTCAGTTTAGGGTTTAAAACCCTAATGCTGGCTGAAAGGAAAAGAGTTCAGTTTAGGGTTTAAAACCCTAATGCTGACTGGCTGGGGACAAAGTTCGAGAATACTAAACGATCTCTTTTTTTTTAGTAGATGATAAAAGGGAGTTTCATGGAAACTTACCTTTCGAGTGAATTCATCATTGCCAAAGTACTTCTTGTACCCGTGTACCTTCTTCTTTGGGAGACACCTGCTTCTTGCATGGTTGTCTTGGATTAGACCTGTTTCAACCTTTCAGACAAAGAATCATTTATTAGTTCGGAAATGACGGTCGGCTTGGTGACCTTGATCATTCCCGGTTGCTTTGTCGCGTCTTCATTTCTGTTGCGAAGTCCCGCTATTGATTTGATTTATATGTCGGAACCCTTTAAACTGCTCAAGCTCGCATTTCCATATTCTGTGGTGATTTGCCTCGTAAGGCTCCTTTTCTTTTCTCTCTTTTTTTGTCCCGTTTTGATTGAAGGTTCTCAACGGGGATTTTATTGGAGGTATTCTGTGGGAATTTGTACAAAAGGAAGCTCTGTGGGGGAATATTTACAAAGTGGATTCTTTGTGCGGAGTTTGTACAATGGGGCATGCTGGGTATTTATTTCAAAACGAGTTTCCCAGGGTTTGTTGGGGTAAGCTTGTTGGGGAATATTTACAAAGGGACTCGCTGGGGATGTGCTGAGGAAATTCCAACGAGGATTTTTTTTTTCATATTGGGGAGACTCTGTGGGAGATTGTACAAAGAGAGACTCTGTGGGGATTTGTACAGAGGGAGACTCTGTGGGGATTTGTCCGAAGGCAGACTTGCTGGGGAAGATTTCTCTCTTTCCTCTTTACTTTAAATAACATCAAATGTCATGATTCATCAGGCTTGGGCAATCGTACCAACGAAATGAGGCGCTTTCCTTCATGAGACGGGATTCCGTGCAAACAAACCTGCCACCTGCCCTTTCCGGTATATCCTGAACTTGGGGTTAAAACACAAAAGGGATTCGAAGAGAAGCAAAGAAAGGAGAACACAAATTTCAGGAAGAGAGTGTCCCTTTTGGGACGAGAAAGACTTATCTGAGGAAGATAACGCTGGCTTTAAATGACATGACATGCTCTTTGGACTGGGCGCCTGACCATTCCATGAACTTGCGTTTCTTTGAACTAGAACGGATCTGTGATTCCAAACCGGTGGAACGTTGTTGAGACCTCCTTGGGGTGGAGTCATTCTTTTCCGGCCAACAGCGCCCTTTGCGGGTTTTCGCTGGCTGACCTCTCTCATTTCTCTTCTTGTCATCGCTTGATAGCACTCTTTGCGAGTTTTTACTAAACAAGCTCTCTCATTTTGGCTTCTCTACTCCCGTCGCCTCGTGGTGCCCGAAGGTTTTCACCGACGAGACTCTCTCATTTTATCTCTCTCAATTCAGAGTGTGCTGGTCTCCATTTGTGACGCTAATTGGTTCCCCACCATATTTGGTAATTGATTTGAAGGCTTGTGCTTGGTAAAGAGAGGTAGATGATACTAACTTCTCAACTGCTCGACGTGCCCCGGTTTCAATTTCAGGGTGAATGGGATTTTATTGTTGGTGTGACTGAACCTCAGGGAGAGGCTGCCTACGTATCCTTTCGGAATCAAGTCAAACGTAGTTCAGGCCTCAATCAATGTTTTGTTTTGTTTTCTCTCTTCTTTTTTTTGCCTTTTTTTTTGTAAGCGGCTCAAAGGTTTGTAGAGAGAATTGGGTAGTGTTTGGGGAGTAGTGGGGAATAAAACCTTCGCCATTTTCAAATGTGTCAGGACCACTGGAGTATGAATTAGACGTAGTATCTCTTGACTGCATCTGCATTTACTGCTGTGTCGGGGTCATTTCCTTCGATATCACCTAAATACAATGCTCCTCTCGGCAATATCTTCCTTATGATGTATGGGCCTTTCCAATTTGGAGCAAACTTCCCTTTTGCTTCCTCATGATGCGGCTGAATACGCCTTAGTACCAACTGACTTACTTCGAAATTCCTGGGCCGGACTTTCTTGTTGTAAGCACGGGCCATTCTTCGTTGGTATAACTGTCCGTGACAAACTGCGGCCATTCGCTTTTCATCAATCAAAGTCAATTGCTCTAGCCGAGTCTTGACCCATTCACTGTCTTCGATTTCTGCTTCGACAATGATTCGAAGCGAAGGAATTTCTACCTCTGCCGGTATTACAACCTCGGTCCCATAAACCAAAAGATAAGGAGTCGCTCCTACTGACGTGCGTACCGTAGTGCGATACCCCAACAATGCAAATGGTAACTGCTCATGCCACTGTCGGGAACTTTGGATCGTTTTCCTCAAAATCTTCTTGATGTTTTTGTTTGCTGCTTCCACAGCACCATTGGCCTTTGGCCGATAAGGCGTGGAATTCCTATGCGTTATCTTGAATTGCTCGCATACATCTCCCATCAAGTGACTGTTCAAGTTTGCTGCATTATCTGTAATGATAGTCGCAGGAATACCGAAGCGACAGATAAGATTTGAGTGTACAAAATCCACCACAGCTTTCTTAGTGACCGACTTGAGAGTGACAGCTTCTACCCATTTTGTGAAGTAATCGATGGCAACCAGTATAAACCTGTGTCCATTCGAAGCCTTCGGTTCGATTGGTCCAATGACGTCCATGCCCCATGCGACAAATGGCCAAGGTGCAGACATGGGATGCAACTCCGTGGGAGGTGCATGAATCAAATCACCGTGCACCTGACACTGATGACACTTCCGAACAAAGCTAAAGCAATCTTTTTCCATGGTCATCCAGTAATAACCTGCTCGAAGGATTTTCTTCGCTAAGACATACCCGTTCATGTGAGGTCCGCACACACCTGCGTGTACTTCGTGCATGATCTTTCTCGATTCCTCGATATCGACACATCTTAGGAGATTGAGGTCCGGGGTCCTCTTATATAACAATTCACCGCTCAGAAAGAAACCACTTGCATGTCGCCTGATGGTCCTCTTTTGATCTCCGGTAGCGTGCTCGGGGTATTCTTGTGTCTTCAGGAATTTCTTGATGTCATGGTACCAAGGCTGCGTATTTGTTCCCGCCTCGATTACATTGCAGTAACCGTGTCTTTCCTTGATTTGGATTTCCAAAGGATCGACGTGGGCGTTGCCCGGGTATGGTAGCATTGAAGCCAAAGTAGCAAGTGCATCTGCCAGTTCATTGTGACACCTCGGAATATACCTGAACTCTATTGATGTAAAGCGCTTGCTGAGGTCCTCCACATGTTGTCGGTATGGGATAAGTTTGACATCCCGAGTTTCCCATTCGCCTTGAGCTTGCCGGATGATCAGGTCAGAATCTCCCATAATCAGTAATTCTTCGACATCCTGATCGATTGCCATATGCATGCCCATGATGCAGGCTTCATACTCAGCTGTATTATTTGTGCAAAAGAAACGAAGTCTAGCTGTGGCGGGATAATGCTAACCAGAAGGCGAGATCAAAATTGCCCTAATCCCCACACCCTTGGTGTTCACGGCTCCGTCAAAGAACATCTTCCAAACATGAGCTTCCTCCGAGATCACTTCTACGGTGTTTACTTCTTCATCTGGAAAGTAGGTATCCAATGGCTGGTATTCTTCATCGACCGTATTTTCGGCCAAATGATCTGCTAACGCCTGGGCTTTCATTGCCGTGCGAGTGACATAAACTATGTCGAATTCCGTAAGCAAGATTTGCCATTTAGCCAATCTCCCAGTGGGCATTGGTTTCTGAAATATATACTTCAAAGGATCCAACCTGCTTATGAGGAATGTAGTGTGGGCTTGGAGATAATGTCTCAGCTTTTGAGCAACCCATGTGAGAGCGCAGCATGTCCTTTCCAGCAGAGTGTATTTGGCCTCGTAGCCGGTGAATTTCTTGCTCAAGTAGTAGATTGCTTGCTCCTTCTTTCCGGTCACGTCGTGTTGCCCGAGGACGCAGCCGAAAGAGTTCTCCAAGACTGTCAGATACAAGAAAAGTGGCCTCCCTGGTTCTGGAGGGACCAAGACTGGGGGATTCGAAAGGTATTCTTTGACTTTATCAAAGGCTTCTTGGCACTCAGTTGTCCATTTGATCGCCGCATCTTTCCTTAACAGCTTGAATATGGGCTCACACGTTCTTGTCAGCTGGGCAATGAACCGACTGATGTAATTCAACCTGCCCAACAGACTCATCACGTCTTTCTTTGTTCTCGGGGGAGGTAGATCTCTGATGGATTTTATCTTAGTTGGATCTAGCTCGATTCCTCTCCTGCTTACGATGAAGCCCAAAAGTTTGCCCGACGGAACTCCGAAAGCGCATTTGGCTGGGTTTAGCTTCAAGTCATACTTCCTTAATCTCTCGAAGAATTTCCTCAAGTCTTGGATGTGATTATCCTGCGTCTTGGACTTGACTATCACATCGTTCACGTACACCTCTATTTCCTAATGCATCATGTCATGGAAAATGGCAATCATGGCCCTCATGTAAGTAGCCCCAGCATTCTTCAGACCAAATGGCATGACCCGGTAACAGTAGGTGCCCCAAGGCGTGGTGAAGGTAGTTTTCTCGGCGTCCTCTTCATCCATCAATACCTGATGATACCCAGCATAACAATCTACAAAAGACTGTATCTCGTGCTTGGCGCAATTATCAACGAGGATGTGGATGTTGGGCAGCGGGAAATTATCTTTAGGACTTGCTCTATTCAAATCTCGGTAATCTACACATACTCGAGTTTTTTCGTCCTTTTTTGGTACTGGAACCACATTTGCCAACCATGTTGTATATTGGACTACCCGAATCACTCCCGTTTTCAGTTGTTTGGTGATATCCTCTTTAATCTTGTCACTGACCTCAGTTTTGAACTTTCGTTGCTTTTGTTGAACTGGAGGACAATCGGGATGAACGGCAATTTATGAACCACTAGATCAACACCTAGTCCCGGCATGTCATCATATGACCAAACAAACACGTTTTTGAATTCAAAAAGAAGTTGAATTATCGCCTCTCGCGTTTTCTTGTCCGTGTGAATGCTTATCTTGGTCTCCCGGATTTCTTCCGGGGTTCCTAAATTTACCGGTTCAGTGTCATTCAGATTTGGCTTAGGTTTATTCTCGAAATATTCCAATTCTCGGTTTATCTCCCTAAAAGCCTCTTCTGCATCATATTCTGGTTCTTGGTTCGTTAATTCGCAGTTAAATAACTCATTGTGATCTGGGCGTGAAGTCCGCAAGCATGTCATATTTAAAGCCGCATTATTATGACTGAAAAGAAAGATAAAAGGAAAAATAACAAAAATCAGAACAAAAAGAAAGAATGGAAAGCAATGATTGATTTTTTTTATATTTTTTTTGGAAAGTTGGAAGACAACAATGTTTACAACTTAGGAATTCAAAACAAAAATTGAAAGGAAGAAAACGTTCAAGTTATGTCCTGGGGATAACTTGTGACACAGGAAAGGTGGCAGGACAGGTCTACCCGGACTTCCGTCTAGTCGGGAATGGCGTAGCCTCCCAGTTTTGAAGTTTGGCGTTCGACCCTATGTACATCATCTCAGCAGTGCTTGGGCCTTCACCTGGTTGAACCATGTGGACCTCGTAGAGCATTTCCCTCATCGCCCCACATATCTCCTCGATTTCCTCAGCTTTGAAGCCCTCATCATCTTCTTCTTCAACGTACCTTGGCCTGATGAAAGTTGCATATAGATCCGGCAGTGGTTGAGGTAACTTCCAACCCTCATTTTTCCTTTTCTTTGCCCACTCTTCGTCTGCTGGAGTAGGTTTGAAACCTAGTCCAAAAGGTTTCTTGATGACTGGCAAAGTAATGGGTTCTGTTATTCCCTGAAGGGTTCGTCCAAGTCCCTTCCCTGGCCTAAATCCGTGCCGGATCATCTCTTTGGCCACCATAACCGAGGCGTTAGACAAGAAAGGCTGGGGGCAGGGTATTCCCTCTTCGTGCTGCTCTGCCAGTACAATCTCGAAAGCTTGATAGACCGTATGTTCACTTCCTTCTCTCGGTTCAAGGTACGGGATGGATGGGTCCCGATAAATGGCATGCTCATCTTCCCCATGGACCACGATCTCTCTGTCTTCGTGCTCGAACTTCACCATCTGGTGAAGAGTGGAAGGCACGGCTCCTGCCGCATGGATCCAAGGTCTGCCAAGGAGAAAATTGTAGGATGTATCCATGTCGATCACCTGGAAGGTTACTCGAAATTCGACTGGTCCTATGACCAACAACACAGGTCTATTTCTCCCATGGTATCTCTCTTAATGCCGTCGAAAGCTCTTACGCAGACATTGTTGGGTCGGATTCTTCCGGTCCCAATTTCCATTCTTTGTAGCGTGGAGAGCGGGCAAATGTCAACGCCTGAGCCTCCATCCAACATTACCCGCTTGACATAATAGTCTTCGCATTTAACTGTTAGATGCAAAGCCTTGTTGTGTGCCGCTCCTTCCGGGGGTAAATCATTCTTGCTGAAAGAGATTTGGTTAACGGCGAAGAATCTTTCTGTCATCCGCTCTAGTTGTTCCACCGAGGTTTTAACTGGTACATATGCTTCATTCAAGGTTTTCAGTAGGATCTTTTGATGCTCGGTCGACCTCATCAATAATGACAGCATGGATACTTGCTCAGGGTACTTGCACAGCTGATCTATCACTTCGTAATCCGGCATTTTCATTTGTTGGAAGAACACTTCCGCTTCTTCAACACTCACGGGCTTCTTTGGAGGGAAGTGCATTTGTGTGGCGTTGTTCAGTTCTTGGATATTTGAATACCTTCCAATGAAAGTATTTTTTGGAAGTTCTCCCATGACCTCTTTACCTTTGTACATCACCAAAGTCTTTTGATAATTCCACGGCACTGTGGACGGGTTGGTCATTGGCTTTTGTGGCACGCGTCCGATAACCACTGGCTCATTCAGCCGAGGTGGTTGAATCGTCCCCCGGACCACATAGGCCCCTTTCGGCACGTACATAGGTTTTGTCTTTTTGATTCCGAAGTTCTGCGTCTTCTCAGCTCGACCTCGTGGTATGTAAAGAACTTCATCCTTTACCGGTACCACTTTCTTCTCCACCTTCTTTTCAGGCACTTTCTTTATAGCTTTGACCTCTTCCCCCTTTTCTGGTTTCTGGTCCATTTCGGGCCTCTTCCCCGTGTCGACAATGGCAATTATAGCTTTCAAAGCAGGATCGAACTCTTTGTCTTCACAAATCATTCCGATCAGCGGCCCATTATTGTGAGCAGGTAATGGATTGTTAGTTACGTTCGGGATCTCCTCGTCCCTTAGCACTATTTTCCCTTGCTCTATCAAATTTTCGACCACTCTTTTCAACGACCAGCAGTCATTTGTATCATGTCCCTCGGCCCCTGAATGGTAGGCACATCTGACTCCGGCTTTGTAAGAAGGTGATGTTGGGTTTTGCCTCGTTTGGGGAATTGGTTGCAAGAAACCCAACTGGACTATCTTAGGGAACAAAGTGGAGTATTGTTCACTGATGGGCGTGAAAGTCGGCCGTCGAGGTGGCTCCTGAGGGCGAAAGTTATTCTGCGGGGGTTGTGGGTTATAGTGGTTGCGGTAAGGAGGCTGATTTCTGGGAGGTGGAGCTGGGCCTCGGTTGGCTTGTTGTGGTGGATGGTTATAAGGTTGGGCATTCATGACCATATAAGGTTGATGAGCATATGCCAAATTTGAGTGGGAGTAGTAGTGTTGTGGGGCTCTTTCCGGAAAATGGGGCCTGGGATGACGATACTCCCTTGCTTCTGAGGCTGCCATAGTTGTTTCTTCTTTCTTCTTCCCTCTGGTCATTCCTCCGGACCTGCTTTGGACGGCCTGGGAGGTTGCCCTTATGGCTGCTTGACTCAGAATCCTACCTGTTTTCAGACCATTTTCTACCATCTCTCCAATCTTGATCGCTTCCGCGAATGTCTTACCCATGGCTGACATCATGTTTTGGAAATAGTCAGACTCTTGAGCCTGGAGAAAGGTAGTGACCATTTCCACTTCATTCATGGGAGGCTTCACTCTCGACGCCTGTTCACGCCACTTAATAGCATATTCTCTGAAGTTTTCCGAAGGTTTCTTCTTCAAATTCGACAGAGAGTTTCGGTCTGGCGCAATGTCGATGTTATACTGGAATTGTTTTACAAAATCTCTGGCGAGATCATCCCATATATGCCATCGGGACATTTCCTGATCCATATACCATTCCGAAGCTATCCCTACTAGACTTTCCCCAAAATACGCCATCAGCAGTTCTTCTTTTCCGCCGGCTCCCCGTAATTGGTTGCAGTATTTCTTAAGATGTGCAATGGGGTCACCGTGCCCATCGTATTTCTCGAACTTTGGGGGTCTTGAAACCCGTTGGCAGGTGCACGTGAGGGAACATGCACAGGTCGGCGTAAGAGATGCTCTTTTGTCCGCTCAATCCTTGCATATTCTTCAAACTTTGTTCAAGGCTTCTCATTCTCTTGGCAATCTCATTTTGTTCTGCAATTCTGGGGTTCTGATCCTGCCCAGGTGCAAGCTCGCACTGAGGCGGTAGAGGATTAGTACTGGTAGCGAACCTAGTTGGTTCCATTGAGAACGATGGTGCTTGGAATGTAAAAGAGGATGAGTCAAAGCTTGGCTTGTACGCGGTAGGCTGTGCCGTAATCGGGCAAGGCGATGCAGTAAAGATGTTCATGCTTGCATCAGTGGATGACATTCGGGGATGAGGCTCGGAAGGCGATCCAGCAGAGAAGGCTGAGGTGGCTGGGTACCCGAACGGGGTAGCAGGATAATTTATGGGGACATTAGAAGTCCCATTTGACCTGGAGAATAATTCAGGGAATCCGGGGACGACACTTGGCGGCTCTTTCACATTATTCCAATCGTCCAACATTTCCAACATGCGGAGCCGTAGGATTCTATTTTCCTCCGCAGTTGCGGATTCAGGTGTGAGGACGGCTGAGATCGAGCTTTCCTCGGAAACAGGGGTTGTTTGCAATGGAATTTCTGAAGACATTTCCACACTTCCTTTTGATCTGGTGAAGTAAGTGTGAGTACTGCTTCTGGTCCTAACAATAGGTAGTTGAACACTTCTCCTTGACCTCGTGAAGTATGAATGCGAGGCCAGACTTTCACCAAACCAACCGTCTTTTCAAAAAACCCTGGAAATACTCATCGACAAACGCACGGTTAATTTGTAACAAATAACAGATAGTTAATCTCATGTTGGGCATGATGCACCTATACAGTTAAGTGGATTACTATATGTTTGCTACGAGAGCATGTGTCATACTGGCATCTTTCCTTTTATTAGTTTTTCCTTTCTTTTCGTTTTTCTTTTTTTTTTCTCTTCTTTTTTTTTTTGTTATTCTTTTATTTTTTTTTTATTTTGCAGTAAAAGAAACGAGACCGGATCCGATGAGGATTACCTACGTATCACGATGCCTACGTGAATCAGATCATTACGTAGTTCGAAGAACACAAATGATCGTAAAAGAAACAACCTCTTTATTGTTGAAAATGTTCTATTACAAACTACATTTTGCAAAAGAAAAAGCGAACTTTGAAAATAAACCTAGATTCAAAATAGACTAAAAATCACCCTGATGGGAAAAACAAGCAGAAGATGCTAAGATACAGATTTGACCTATGAATGCATTATGGTTTTGAAAATTGGTGTCCGCGGGGCATCGTTCGGCCTCACCGCGGTCCTAGGCATGAGATCCCTCTCAAGTTGCTCCAGCTCATGCATAGTCTGCTTGACATAACCCATCACTGCCGAGAGGATGGTAACGTTGGACATGTTCTCACATCGTAGACATCGTCTGGTGATGGCATGGGCAATGGCCTTGATCCTATCTCTGGTTTGCTTCTTCTCTATGAGTAGGCGTTTTATCTGATCGCTACAAATCTTGAATACTTGAGCATCCTGTATATGCTGGTGCTTCAGTCGCCGTACTTCCAACTTCATCTGGGCTATTGAGTCGTACCAGTATCTGCTATCGGTTTGGAAACCCTTGGCCTGATTAGCTGCTTTGATCTCAAGTGTAGCCATCTCTTTCTTTATTTTAGCAACAGTTTTCTCGTGGTCGCCTTCCAATTGATTCAGGTATCGACGATGCTTATCTGCTCTTGTATCCCACTGTGCCCTGAGCTCTGCTATGACGTTTTCAGACTTCTCCAAACCATCTTGCCATTCCCTGATTTCACTTTTTAACCTTTTTATCAGCTGCTCGTCTGATCGACGCCTTGGCTGTTTAGCTGCATCCACCCTTATCTGTTTGATCTGGGCCCTGAGCATTTCGTTTTCCTGAACTAACCTGTTCCGTTCTCCCAAATTGGTAGCAACTTGCACATTGTGCTCATATTTCAAGCCTTCTACTTGTTGCTTTAACCTGCTGATTTCGGCGCAATAGCCTCTTTCCTTCGCTAACCATTCCCACTGCCTTTGTGATGATTCGGTAAAATTCCGGATGTGGGGTCTCTTAGCCGGCCTTTCATGCTCAAGTTCCCTTCTATACTATGCAAGGTAACCTGGCGCCGTCTCTCCTTTGGCTCGATCCCGCACGCAAGTATCTGATTTCAAATATTGACACTCACTCCAGATTTGGCGAATCTTCGCTTCTGGGAATTGTCCGTTAGGACTTATCTCAACTGCTTGAGTGCTAAAATCTTCCTCATGAGGTACTGTCTGGCATCTTTCGAACTGTCTCAAAACTCGGCAGGGTGCGTAAGGTTGAATGCTCTTAAGCCCCATCAGTAAGAAATGAGTTTTAGCTGCAGACATATATAGGATCTCATCAACAGGCAACCATCCCAACGTCCATTGTATTTGGCTGGTAGTAAGAGCTTGAAAGAACGAGGTCCATGCCAGGACTCCTTTGGGCAAAATGATCTCTTTGGTTCTCGTGTAAGATTCTTCTATGCAGGTCTTTTCCGGGGAACCATGGCTCAAAATCTCGGAATGATGGCAGAGGTGCTCGGTCATCCATATCTGTAGGAGCAAGTTACAACCTTCGAAGAAATTTCCCCCAGCTTTACAAGCTGTGAGAGCTCGAAAGATGTCAGATACCACCATTGGCGCGAGAGTACTGTCACTTTGCGTGAGTAAAGTGCTGACGACCCCAGATATCTTCAAATCAATGTTTCCATCTTTCCTTGGAAATACCAGAAGGCCCAGGAACATTATCATGAACGCTACCCGTCTGTGCTTGTCCCACTTCTGACGAACTCCTTTGCTGCAAAGTTTGTTGATTGGATTATTGAATCCCCCCTCATGACCGTACCTATCATATATGAAGCATGGAGTACAAAATCCGGCTGCCAGATCCGGGTTGTGGACTGTTCTAGGTATCTTCAATGAATCTAGGAACCGATGTACCGTGACGACTCTTGGGGCGACCAAGTATTTTTCCCTCAAGGGAAGTTCAGTATTCCCGATGTATCCGGCCATTTGTTCCAAAGTCGGGGTGAGTTCAAAATCAGAGAAATGGAAAACATTGTGCGCCGGGTCCCAATAGGTAACCAAAGCTCTTATGATATCTCCCCGAGGCTGGATTTCCAACAAACCCACAAGACCTTTCAGATATTTCTTAACCTCGTTTTGTCCTTCAACACCTAGATCATTCCACCATAGCCGTAACTTAACAGGGATTTTGGTCATTATTGAAAAATGTTCATTTTGCATCGTGCTCATCCTGCACATTTATTAAGGTGATTTTAACAAAACGGACTGACTCAAAATATTTTACAGAGGGGATCAAGTTTTGAACACGACCTTTAAACACTTCGGGGACGAAGATTTTAAGGTCGTGTGGGTCTACTGGATAAAAATGCTAAACAAGACCCAAAGGTGGCTATTTATGCAAAGTCAGCCTTCCGGCGTCCCTTTCGGGAACATTCGGCTATTTATGACAAAACAGCGTCACCCGATTTATTTACGACTCTTTTTTTTTTAAGTTTGAAACGCATTATTTATTTATTTATTTATTGATTTTGGCTATTTTAGCAAAAATGGGGTTGAACCCGACGAGGGTTGCCTACGTATCTCACATCCGGTGAGAATCAAACCGGCGTAGTTCGGGAATACCGTAAATAGGGAAAATCGAATAAACCTAGAAATCAAGAATACGTATTTTTATTATTTTTTGAAAAGAGATAAAGACTAAAGAAAATATTTATTATTTTTTTTAGGAAAAATTTAGACTATTAGTCTGAATTCATAAAAGGGGTACTACGAAAGAAACAACATTTTTTTTTGAATTATGAATTTTCCGTTTTTTTTAGTTTTAAAATAAATACCTTCTTTTTTTTTTGATTTTACAAGCGATAAAAGAAAATTTTTATATTATTTTTTTTTTAATAACTCTCAATAAAAAGACAAAAAAAAAATTTTTTTTAGAAAAATTCCGGCGAGGTTTTGACACTACTTGGACATTGGTTTTATTTTTCCAAAATAAGTAATTATCTCCCCTACGCTGCTATTTTTCTTTTTTTTTAGGAACCGGTCGACATGCGGAACCGAAGCAAATAAATGCACAACACAGATAGGAATGCAGCATGATGGTCTTTTCATTTCAGGTTGCCTGTCCTAGACGGACCCAACCCCTGTGTTGAGTCCCCTAAGTCAAATGCAACATGATGCAAATAAGCGTTCCTACTAGGGATCCGGCATGAAGTCAAGTTATTCTAGGTTCGTAACCTGGGTATTTGTTCTAGACTGTGTACCCGAGCGGACAACTCGAGTCGAGGAGGGGGCTACGTACCGGGGACCCGCGAGATCGTCCGGCTTTGTAACTTGTCCGACCTCTTTCTTATTTCAGGTATTGACACTAACAGAATAGGGAGTCTCGACCAGCGAGCTTCTCCCCGGAGGTAAGAAGAGAAAGGTTTCGGCACAGTTTATATACAGTTCAGATAATATCAAAGCGGTAAAAGACAACATTTAGCACGTTATGCAAAAACATGTAATAAAGATCAGATAATAAAGCCAAATATAACAATTATTCTAAGCTCGAATTCTTGAACCCTGAACCAGTGGTTCTGGGTTCACCATCCCCAGCAGAGTCGCCAGAGCTGTCACACCTCCTTTTGGCGCGCCCGACCCCGAAGGGTAAGATGCGCGGGTGGAGTTTTTCCAATTTAAGTGACAATATTCGAAATGTGATTATTTATTTAATTCAGAGTCGCCACTTGGGAAAAGTTTGGCTTTTGGTGTCCCAAGTCACCGGTTTATCTTGAATCCCAAATCGAGGAAATTTTCGACTTTTCCAAATGAAGTCTGCAAACCAGAAATTCTAAGTAAGGAATTCTGTTGACCCGAGGGAAGGTGTTAGGCACCCTCGAATCCCGTGGTTCTAGCACGGTCGCTTAAATTGTTATAATGGCTAAATATCTGATTTAAATACATGTTGTGACTTATGTGCTTCTTATTAAATTTAAACCGCTTTTATTATTATCATTTATTTTTATAGAATTGCAACGTCGTGAAAATGTATCTCGAACTACGTTGCAATCAATGCACCCGTAATTGTTAAACACACTTCGACTCCGTTGAGATTTGGATTCGGGTCACATCAATGTGCACCCGGGTTTAAGAATGTAATTTAATTAAGTCGCGCCTAAAGAGTCTAGCGCATTATTATTTTTGTAGGAAGCCATGAAATTCACTAAAATGGCCTATCCTGAATTCTAAATACTTATTATGATTGTTTATTGAGGGCCCGCAATTTGCATTTTTCATTTGGCGAGGCTCGCCTCTATTTTAGAAAGGATATCCTAAAGTGGCTACATTTCTAATGCATTTGTCCCTAAAACTGAAAGAAAAGGAACATGCTAATTTAATTATATGCTTTTGCCCAATCCGGATTCTTATCAATTTCTGATTAATTATTTACAAAGTGGAGAGATGTCATGACTTGTGAAACATGCTTTAATTGGACAAAGAAGTTACATTCGAGATTGACCCAATGTTATACTTGCGTCCAAACATTTCTTGAATTGAATTTAACTAGACTTATTGAGGCTGAATTAAGGGAATTAACTACTATGTCTCATTATTTACGGGGATTCGAACGCGCTTCTATATGCTGCATAGCGGGTTCTGATAAAGGAAAACTAAAAAAATGAAACCAAACATCATTGTAAAAATGGAAGTACTCTATCGTATGCATATCATTATAGCTAACAGGAATCCGGTCATTTGCTATGTCAATTACCCGTTCATTCTGTGTACTATACAATCACATACCAACAAACAACTATAAACTAAAACGCAAGAGACTAGAACTTAGTTAAGCATCTACTAATCTTTTCCTGCTATTGAAATTTACAAACTAATCAATTATATAGAAAGAAATCAACATGCCATGAGTATTACAATAGACATTTAAACTTCTCCAACTTTTCATTTCATACTTTCAGACTGTTGTAGTTACACCAATGTGGGACTTGAAATGTGTACCTGGATACTGAAATGCAAAGAAGGAGTGGAAGCAGAAGAGTCAGCAGTAACAGCACAAGAATGGTAGGAGCAACAGAGTAGTACAGCAGCAATGGCAATCCCAGGCCAATAGACCAAAGCAGTAAACCAGTGGTACAATACTCAATATTTGACCCTTTTCAAAACTCAGAGGAAAAATCCTAAAATCTGATAGAAACAAACCAAACTGGATATCGAACTTCAGACATGAAAGGATGAGGGAAAGTGGTGTTTTCTAGGCGAGCAAGAATTTCTTTCCTAAATCTCCCTCCTGTTTTCCAAAACAAACTCTCTTTCTCACTTAGAAACTGATTCTGTTTGGTTTCAGCTTTCCTTTTGTGTGTATCTCTCTCAAGGTGTATCTGTATCTTCCCCTCCCCCTCTTATGTCTCTTTTCCTAATATCAGGTGGTATCCTTTTCCTCTCCTACTATGTTCTCCCTTTATGTCTGTATGTATCTATTTGTATGTATTTCAGCTCTCTCTTTCAAAAAATTCCTCACAGTGTGCCCTCTGTCTCCCCCTATCTATCAGATGTCTTCCTCCTTTATAAGCCTTAACATTACCCCTTTTAACAGCCTGTTTGGCATATCACAACACCCCTCCCATGTGCCTTCCATTTTCAGATTCCAATTGGCTAATTAAGTATGAACAAAACCCATGATATTCCCTGGCAGACTCACTTTAAGTAATGTTTATTATTTCTGAGGTTAAAGTAGAGTATGGGCAGCAGAATGTAGTCTGACAACATATGCTGTCAAACTATTTTAATTAAAAAGGACCTTTATGCACATGTTGTGCACAAATGCACATGACATCAATTCAGATTACAGTTACTGACCAAGCCTTAGGTTTCTGAAACCACATTAACAACTATAAGTAACTGAACTTAGTTCTTAATTGATTCAGGCAATGTTCAACAGAAGCAAATCGATTTATTTTTGTTCAGACAGTTGAAACTAATTGACGACACATGTCGACTCGACTATATTAGTTATAACACGTACAATCGACACCAAAATCAGACATTCAAAAGTATAGGACACATGATTCGAATTGTACTGACTAAACAGAATTGTGCTTCGAGGAATCAGTTAATCAGTACAAATTTGGAATTCAACTAATTGCACAACAAATACATACATACACACTAACAAAACAAGTAGAAGAAGATACTCAATCAAACAACAAAGGTTCAGGCAAAGTGGACAGGGCATAGTTGATAAAATTCGGGGAAAACAACAACAATAACAGCCTTTCAAACAAACATGGACTAATAGAACAAAGAAAAGAGAACAGAACTCACCTCAAATCCCGAAAAATCAAACCTTAACTCGGATTCGGTCAGGCCTTTCTTAAGGCTGAACGGACTTTAATCGAAGTGTTTCTCAGATGAGAAACACTTCGATTAAGGTCCATTAGACCTTAATTTCTTTGGCTCGAACGGGTATGGACCAGTGACGAGGAACCTTATGGTTTCAAAAATCAGATCTGGGATTCATGCTTCCCTGGTCAGATTCGGACCAAACCAAGTGTGGTTTGGTCACGAGAGGGGTTTGGGGAGTGTCTGGTATGAATTTAGGGCAGATCGGGGTAGATCGAGTTTTGACTCGAATCTTCAAATGAAGATTCGAGAAGGTGGGATGGGATTCGAGGTGTGTGGTTGGTGGATTTGGGTTCAGGATGGCAAGGGGGTCCTATGGTGTTAAGGGTAGGGTCACCGGCGTCCATGCCGCCGGCTTTCATGGTGAAGGATACAGGGGCGGCTCTAGGGTTTGATAGGGAAGAAGGTAAAGACGGGAGCTGGGGTGTTGGATAGGGGGCAGGGTAAGGTTACAGGCTTATATAGTTAGTGGGTAGGTGGATCCTGGCCGTTGGATGAGATGCGATGAAGGGCCAGGATCCTTCAGCTCGAAGGAAACGGTGTCGTTTCATCTTTTAGAGGGTTTGGGTCGATCCGGGTGGAAACGGGTCGGGGTCATTAGTGGGTTATGGGGAGGTGATCTTGGCCGTTGATCAATCGGAGATCAACGGCTCAGATCAAACTGGATTAATACGACGTCGTTTGGACGCTCTGGGTGTTTAGCTGGTCTGGACCGGGGCAGGCTCACTCTTTGGGCTCGATTTGGGCCTCAAATTTAATAAAAATGAGCCCAAACAGATTTTTAAACAAATTCTGTATTCTCTTTTATATTTTCTTATTTTATTATTTTTATTATTTAAAAAAAAAACACCAAGTAAATCAAATTAAAATTAAATAGACACTTAATACAAATATTTACACATATATCAAAATATTTGAAGCAGGTAAAATCAAACAAAACAAAAATCACGGACCAAGACGCCTATTTATGATTTTCTATTTAACAACCGGATTACGGTTCAAATTACGCATGACACATACATTTTTGTATTTTGTTTTGATAGAATAAAATGGGCAAAAGTCATAAATAATTTACAAAGTGCCATGTAAAAATCCAAAAATTGTACAGCAGTACCAATTATTATTATTATTATTTTTCTATTGGAGCGATTGTCGCGCAAGACAAAAATCACGTGCTCACAACTAGCCAACTTCTCCCATTTAACTTATCGCGAGCTCGGCCAATTTCCCGCAATCGCATAGCACACTGTTGTAGCCTAAAACCAGCAGCTAAAAAGGGCCTAGAAATGGTCTGAAACCACCCCGAAACTCACCCGAGCCCCTCAGGACCCCGTCCGAACATACCAACAAGTCTCAAAACATATCACAGATTTAGTCGAGGCCTCAAATCACATCAAACAATGTTAAAAATACGAATCACATCCCAATTCAAGCCTAATGAAACTAGGAAATTCCAACTTCTACATTCGATTTTTAAACCTATCAAATCAATTCCGATTGACCTCAACTTTTGCACACAAGTCATAATTGATATTTCAGACCTACTCCCATTTTCAGAATCAGAATCCGACCCCGATATCAAAAAGTTGCACTCCCGGTCAAACTTCCAAAAACCTTCAACTCCCAAATTTTGCCAAATGACCCCGAAATGATCTACAAACCTCCAAATCCACATCGATAATATTAAAATAAACTTCAACCCAAATTCATAAAATTCTTCCAAAATACCAACCTTCCATAATAAGCGTCGTAATACTCCCAGGTCATCCAAAACCCGTTCCAGGCATACTCCTAAGTCCACAATCATCATAGAACCTATTGGAACCTTCAAATCCTAATTCCGATGTCGTTTACTAAAAATTTAAACCTTAGTCAACTCTTCCAACTTAAAGCTCCCAAATGAGAATTTTCCATCCGAATCCACTCCGAACTTCCTGAAATTCAATTCCGACCACACATGCAAGTCATAATACCTGAAGTGAAGCTACTTAAGGCCTCAAACCGCTAAATGACGCGCTAGAGCTCTAAACGACCGGTCGGATCATTACATTCTCTCCCACTTAAACATACATTCATCCTCGAACGTGCTATGAACGGCTCCGGAGTTGTCCAAAATCACTGTTTAACACCTCGTGCACTTATCCGTGTCACCACAACTCAGTTGAGCACATTAGCTCGAGCCAGTTTGAAGATTATGCCTTTTATTTAGTCAATAGGCCTTAGGACAAAATTCCAACCTCCGAATTTCCCTACCAGGCCTGATTCTAACATACGAATACCGTATCAATCACCACACACTGTACCAAACGTGATCGCACACCTTTGCTAAATTTACACCATGCACTGCATAATTCACATGACCATAATAATGTCATCTGACAATAATAACTGCAATTGCACGCATCTGATGCTCGTAATACACCTCATAACACTAATAGCCTGATCCAACTCTCGCAATGCCGCCACGACGAAAGAGGTACGTAAAAACTAATAACCACCTGCCGAATCGGCTAATCATAGAGTCTCTCTTCCTGACAAGGACCATTTCCTCATTCTGAACTGGATAACGATACTTGTTTTTGAATATACCTTTCATAACTCCGATTGCAATGAATCCCAGGTCCAATAACCTCGTCTCACCCAGTACAAGTTGCTTCGACAATAAGCCACCGCAAACATTATCTAAGATTTCATATGATACCATCATTGCATCAACAAGATACAACTTGAATATGAAACATAAGAAAGAACGAACTATAGAAAAGAACTATCCAGCCCGCGTGACGAATAAAACAGCCATTGAATACTATGAGGCTTTCTCAGAGGCAAGAAATAGGACACACAAAATAAATATAAGGGACCGTGCTTAACATTTCACTATTGTGGCGTGCAACCCGATCCAATGTAATACTATTGCGGCATGCAACCTGATCCACACAACATACCCGTGGTGGCGTGCCAGCCATTCCAAACAATATACATGTGGAAGCGTGCCACCCGATCCATACAACATACCCATGGTGGCATGCCACCCGATCTAAACAATATACCCGTGATGGCGTGCCACTCGATCCGCTCATAACAATCAAAAGAAAACACACATCAAGACGCAATGCTTATACTCCCGAAATGTTCGAATATCAACCACAAGCACGCCAAGTGCATAATACAAATCCTGGGGAGACAGGTAGCGCCATACGCTATGAAACTCAAACACAACTAAGGTGTGATATATGATCTACATCTCGAGAGCCATCCTGCTGATATAACACCACCTCTATGCGGGACCTCAACGCATGTGCGAATAATCAAGTCGTCTCACAACCCACATGGCACAATAGAGTATTACATGAAATAGCTGACGACGAAAATAACATCCAATGCCCGAATACTCCTCCATAAGAAATGCTACGCTGGATGAACACACCCGGCCTGGTATAGAGCACACATCCACATTTAGACCAATCAACAGACCTTAAGCCGATTCTGATCATATGATGCTTGGCTAAATAGCCTCTCAAGAACCCACAATGACCTATTCATGATACATAAGAACAGACGTCAATCTAAAACAAACTCACATGGTCCACAACCCAAGGAATAGAATGCCTCTCAAGCATAAACTCTCGCATTTGCGATATTACCATAACCTCCATACTTTGTTTCAATCCTTAACAATCAAGTGACTAACAAGTCAAACTCATACAAATCTCCCTGTGGGGCACGCTACCACGACCTTCCGCTTAGGTAGCAAAGTCCGTACATCTATACCACCAACCGTTCTAATTCTGTAAAGCGAATCAAAAATCCGCTAGTCAATACACCAAACGTCTTCCACAGAACACCATTCTCAGGTAACATTAAAGAAAATTGCAGGCTTACTCTAAACATCTAAATTCGCCCCTGCTCATCCGAGCTTGTGACATTTTATCAACACTAAACCGCAATCTTGACCTTCAACTTCCAGTTCCCATGCCGCTTACTACACCTATCATGCTGCTACGCGATAATACATTCACCATAACCCTCGAACTACTAGTAGAATAACCACTTCATTGGCTAGAAACCTTTCACTTAGCTCGTTTCAGAAGAACTAATGCAACACGCAACTAAATTCTCAAACCACAGAAAATACAAACCTCAAGTCGTGATCTAAGCCACCATAACTCTTCCAGGATCCATTTACACAACAAAGCTGTCACACCTCCTTTTCTACCCCCAGAACGGAGTATAGGAGAGTTTTTTCCAGTTAAGTGACAATCGAAACGGGATTAACTATTAGTTTCAGAATCGCCACTTGGGATAATTTATGGTGTCCCAAGTCACCGGTTTAAAATCCCAAATCGAGGAAGGTTTTGACTCCTATTTACGGTCTGCGAACACAGAAATCTGAGTAAGAAATTTTGTTAACCCGGGAGAAGGTGTTAGGCAATCCCGGGTTCCATGGTTTTAGCACAGTCGCTTTGATTATACTTGGCTTGTCAAATTGTCTAATTACTTATTTAAGAACCTATATACTTTACCTCTTTTAATTAAAAAATTATCTTAAAACAGGGTCACGCGCACGTGTACCCATTTGTTTGGCGCGTCAGAAATCATGTCACGCGTACGTGTTCACAATTAATGACGCTTTATTATTATTAAGAATAGTTTAGTCAAAGTTGCAAGAACGCATACTCCGATTTTGTTTTTAGGATCGTAATTATATCACGCAAACGTGTACACAACCACAATAATAGATTAATCATCCCCAAATTATAAGTTAGGGTTGAACAGCGCTACTAAGACCTGGAAACTAAAGTAAAGCTGAATAGGGCCACTAAGACCTGGAACAAACATCACAATTAATTGCAAAACTTGGACATGACATACTAAATTCATTTTGATTCTTTCCATGACCTATTCATCAGAAAGTCTCCAAATAAAGCACAGGTTAGTCCTAAAATCAGTAGCAAACCCTCAAGGCCTCAACATTGATAAAATTTACTATCTAGTTCAAAAATCTTTTCAATATTAGTCAGCTCCCGCCTTTTGAGAATTAGAATCGTCGATGAAGATGAAGAGTCTTTTAGCAAAGAGCCAAAATCAATTATATTCTCACTTACTGTCTTTTATATTGAGATGAAAGCAAATGTTACAAAACCATCGAATTTTCTCCATTTTTCACGGTGTGTCATTGAATGAATCTTGTACACAAAAAATTTCTATGGCCTAAAATTTATTTTGGTTAATAAAGAGAAATTCAAGTCATGGTCAAGTTGTCTCTCTTTTCTCTGGCCTTTGGCTGTTGTATACAATAAATCATAGCAAAGAAGATAAGATAAAGCAGAAGAAACATTCGAACTCATAGCAAATATAATATGAATTAGAATCCGGAAACTGGAGAACCAGAAACGGACCTTTCAATGGCTAAATATTCTTTGATACAATGGGAGCAAAGCTCTGCTGGACTTTTATACGAACCAACCTCAACCAGAAATGATACCAAGAACCTCGATGGCGCCGGAAAACTCAAAAAACAAACTCCACATGAACTTAAAATCAAACTTCAATCGAAATCCCATTTTTGGAACAATAGTCCGACAGAAACAATGGTGATTCGTCGAAGTCACTCATACATGGTTGTCGCTGGACTGTTAGTGATGAAACGGGGTGAGGGAAACAAAGAACGAGGTTGTTTTGGCCATGGCTGGTCGCCGGATTTTGTGTAGGTCTGAGGTTGTTCCGGCGATTTTGTGTGTCGATGGCTGTGTGTGTTTTGCTGGTCTCTAGCGTTCTCTGGAGAAGACAACGACAGGGAGAGTCCCTCTTCTGTTTGTGTGACTGATTCTGGCGAGCTGGTGAAGGGGGTGGTGTGAGGTCCGGCGACTTGGGGTGGGGTGTGTGAAGGAGACGAGACCCGGGGATGTTTTTTTTTTGGTTGAAAACGGTGCTGCCCCTTTTTTGGGTGAATAGGTCTGATTTAGGTCTTCTCTTTTTGTGTGTATTTTTAGCTCCTAGCCTTAGGTCTAGGGGCATAGGTATTTGTCCCATTTTTTAGGTTAAGGGGTATGAGCCTAAGAATTATGGGCTTGAGAATTATGGGTTAGGTCCGAAAATTGCGCTTAAAAATGGGTTGTTTGAGCCCAAATTTTATTCTTTCCGCGAACGAGACTAAAAATATGACCTCATTTAATAATTAATCCTACTTAAGTAAAAATAACTATTAAAATAAGACTAACCATTAAAACCTATTTTTTGGTATTTTCATATATCATATTAAAATAAAAATAAGGTACTATTTTTGTATTATTTTTTTAGTTTTACGGAAGGTATATAAACTAAAAACTACTAAAAACAAGAAATATTTTTGTAATTTTCATTTTTTGATAAAATAAAGTAAAAGAGTCAAAGCTAATTGAAATATCGATATTAGGCCTAAACTAAATATTTTACGCTAAAATGGGTAAAATCTCGGGGAGGATCAAAAATCACATGTCTAAAGCTGCCTCTCTTTGACTGGAAACGCGAAGAGTTTTTAGACAAAGAACGACTAGACAGGTTTTTTGATCTGACCCTTATTTAAGGAGACCAAAAACTAAGAGGAAGGAGAATGTAACCGAGCTCTGAGATTTGAGCTGCCTACATATTCTTGGCTATAAAGTAATTAGGCCACGTGTAGTTCAGAAGTGAGTGAGATGATGGAGTATACCGAGGTGGAGAGCCGATCGAGGTGTCGTTCCGTCGAGGTTCCGGTCCGCGGTCCTGTTATTACATCAAAAATCAAAAAATGAAAAAGACTAGCTAAGCCTGTCAACTATGAGTTACAAGATTCCTATCTATAAGTCTTCTGAAGCTTGATCTTGAGTCTTGAATGACTCTTCATGCAGACTCTAGATTTGAACCTTGGCGCATGTTAGCTGCAGGTGCTAGCTCGCTCTTCTTCAGCTTTTCGGATCAATATCAGACATGTGGTGTTTGTGACTTCAACCACATCTTGAAGACTCTTTTTTTTTCTTTTTCCCCTCTTTTTTCATTCTGGATTGAGACTACTTCTGCTGGTCATCTCGGACTGTTGACCCGCATTCTTGCCGCGAGCTTCTTTTGTTACTGACTTGAATTGCATTCTGAAGTGAATTACCTTATTTTCTAGGTGGGTGCCTGATTGCCAAAACTTGAACTGTCTTCCTTCGAAACTTGAACTGCCTTCCCTTGTTCTCCAGGTGGGCGCCCGATTGCTGAAACTCGAACTACTTTCCTTGAAACTTGAGCTGTTTTCCCTTGTTCTCTAGGTGGGCGCCTGATTTCCAATACTTGCACTACTTTTCTTTGAAACTTGACTTGTTTTCCCTTGTTCTCTAAGTGGGTGCCTGACTGCTGAAACTCGAACTGCTTTTCCCTAAAACTTGAGCTGCTTTCCTTTGAAACTTGAACTGTCTCCCCTTGTTCTCTAGGTGGGCGCCTGATTGCTGAACTTGACCTGTCTCTTTCCCTGAAACTTGAATTGTTTTCCCTTGTTCTCCAGGTGGGCGCCTGATTCCTGAACTTGACCTGTCTTTCCCTAAAACTTGAAATGTTTCCCTTGTTCTCCAGGTGGACGCCTGATTGCTGAACTTAACCTGCTTTTCCTTGAAACTCAAATCATTTTCCTTTGTTTTCCAAGTGGGCTTCTGACTACTGGACTTGACCCATCTCCTCTTGTTACTTGAAATTGTTTTCCCTTGAAGCTTGAACCATTTTCCCTTTTTCTCCAGGTGGGCGCCTGATTGCTGAGCTTGACCCCCTTTCCTTTGAACTTGTGTTGTCTTCCCTTGTTCTCCAGGTGGACGTCTGATTTTCAACACTTGAACTATATTCCCTTGAAACTTGAACCGTTTTCCCTTGCTTTCTAGGTGGGCGCCTAATTGCTGATCTTGAATTGTCTTCCTTTTCTCTGAAACTTGAATTGTTTTCCCTTGTTCTCCAGGTGGGGGCCTGATTGCTGACACTCGAACCATCTTCTCTTCCTACTTGAAACTATTTTCCCTTGAAGCTTGAACCATTTTTCTTTTTTCTCCAGGTGGGCGCCTGATTGCTGAGCTTGACCCGCTTTCCTTTGAACTTATGCCATCTTCCCTTGTTCTCCAGGTGGGCGCCTGATTGTAACAAAATAGACAAAACAAAAAAAAATTCTGCCCCAGTTTGATATTGGGAACATCTGTGAGTGTTAACCAATTCTTGTTGTTAAAATAAGTTCTAAACTAAATTCCCTTATCCTAAAAAATTTCAAACCAGGTCTCATCTCAAAAATGAAAAACTTAAATGCTAAATTATACTTCCCAAAAGTAAAACTCTCTTCAGACCTTATCACTTGCAAGGGTCTCAGAACTTACTTAATCCCGTTATCCATGAGAGTACTAGAAATATACTGTCGAGCGTGTCTGGCACCTGCTTTTCTCACGGAGGGTTTCTCCGGAACAAATAAAAATTTCCAGCCCCTGTTTCAATCAAAGAAAACTTGTGAGTTTAAACATGGTAGTTGGTTTGCGGCATTGACTTTGAGGGAGATTGTTCCTTCACTTCCCATGATAACTGCGATTTCAACTCGAAAGACCTTGCCTGTTTATTGACTGACCACTTTCTCTGTCACCCTTATTATGGAAAATACCTCTGATCCGTTCAAACATAATACCATCCATCTGTTGCATTGTGCTCATGCATTGGCATATACTGAATCTTTGTGTTTCACATGAATTCCAAAGCACGTCAATTGCCACCCACTCAGTGTGCATGCTATTCTTTCCTGACTTAACCCACTGGCCTTGGCCTTGAGGTCTATTGCTCCTTCACTTGCCATGATAACTTTGATTTCCACTTGGAAGACCTTGCTTGTCATTGGTTAACCACTTTCTCTGTCAACCTTATCACAGAAAATACCTTTGATCCGTTCACCTAACTATGTTGCATTGTTCATAAATTGACATATACCAAACCTTTGTATTTCACATGAATCCCAAAGCACGTTGATTGTTACCAACTCAGTGCGCACGTTGTTCTTTCCTGACTTATGCCACTTTGATGTGCTAGCTAGATCCCGTTTTGTGCAATTGGAAAGCTGGTGGCAAATTTTGAAGTCATTTCTCACTTGTTCTGACCAAACGGACTCAGGAAGCGGAAGTAAACAAGACAAAAGAAACAGAGTAAAGGACAATGGAAAGAGATGATTCCTAACAAGAAAACTAAAAATAGAAACTTATCAGATGTGGATACCAACTCTAATGACCATGACATGCACCTGTGGCCTAATCTGTCAAGCAAGTCTGATATTCAACTCTTGTTATACCCCTAAACCGTGAAACTAGGCTTCAATTCTCCGATTATCCACTCTGATTTACGATCCGTATTCGACTTGTAGTGTCGGAAGTGCGTTCACCATCAAGCCTCTCTCATTTTGTTCTTTCTCTCAACTTACCGTTGCCTTATGGTACCTGTGAAGGTTTTCACCGATAAAACTCTCTCATTTTTTTCTTTTCTTCTTCTTTCCTCCGATTCTGTAGATGATAAGGCATTGACCATAGTAAAAACATCATACGCTCCTAGCATGGCTAACTTAGCACTCTCAAAGATTATCTGGGAGGTCTTTTTGGACTGTAATGTGGCTTTTGGATAAGGTTAGAAAGAACGGATAAAGACTCAAAATAACTAAGACAACGGGGTTAATTCATTTACAACTTTGGGAATCCATTTCAAAACTTTGCCCCGATTTCTAAAACAAGGGAATTTGATTCTTTTTTTTCCTTTTTCTTTTGAAGGAGTTACTAAGAAAGACTGCCCCACTTTTGACTTCGTGGGATTATGAAATATTTTATTTGGTATGACTGAACTGTAAGGCTGCCTACGTATCTTGTGGTGACAAGAATCAGGTCAAACGTAGTTCACAACGATACTTTCTTATTACAACTTTCCTTTTTCTTTATTTTTTTCCTTTTTCCCTTTTTTTATCTCTATTTTTCTCTTCTTCTTTTTTTGAATTTTCCTTCTGGAATGAACTTTCTAAAATAAACCTATGGGGACATGAACTCTTTTTTTAAACTCTAGCTTGATTCTGAAAGAGGGGAGGTCAAAGAAATCAACACAGGCTCAAAGGGGTACCAAAGGGTATAAAGTGTTTGGATAGCTGAAAAAGGGCCTCCCTACTCTAAGAACACCAAGTATAACACTTGCAACTTGAAAAATGAAAAATGAAGATCATGCATAGCATTTATTTTGCAACATCGGCATTGGTATAACTGATATGCATTCCACATTCTTTTCTCTTTTTTTTAGTTCCTTGTCAAGTACAGAACCCTTGTTGGGTGATTCTCTCTTCACAATGGATATCCTCTGTCAATTCGGAGAAAATTTCTTGACTTTATATTGTAACTTGAGATGCACTTGAACTCAAAGTTATTTGCTTCAAATTGTCCGAGATGTACTCTCTTGTAACCAATTCTTGTCACCCTACTAACTTACCAAATTATCTACCCCAGTTTCACATAGTTCGGGCTTTAAGTGATCTTAAAATGTCCAAATTTGTACTTATTTCCCTCAAGTATCTCTATCATCTTCAAAATTGTTTCATTGCTTCATGACTAAACTAACTTTTAAGACCAAACTGAGAATTACGCGTGCATGTCATGTCACTAAAGTCAGCAGGAAAAGAACTATAAAAGAAAAAGGGAACTAAACAAAGAATGACTAGAAATAATAGAAAACAGAAAATTGCATTAGACAAACAGTGAAGGGGTTCGAACAACAAAACAAGCAAACTAAACTGGGGTTACAACCCTGGAACAAACCTAGATAACACTAAACAAACTAGGTAAAATAAAATGATAGAAATGTTTGAGTTACAAGACAATATCCGGATTACAACCTTGAAATAAACCGGACAATAGAAATGACAACAAAATAAATCTCCAAGACTCCTCCCCAGCTAGCCAAGAAAGGAGTGTCTTTCCAAATACCAAGCTCGACATCTTAGCCACTGAGTTCTGCATCAACATTACTAGAACCTTCACAAGTCTCCATCACATTGACTTTAGCAAATTGCTTTTGGGTCCCTTTTGCCAACTCGTTGTTAAGATCAACTTTTGGACCCGAGACTAATAGCCCTGAAAACTTTGCGGAAAGTGGCCCTCCGAGGATCTCAGAAAAATTCTCATATTCCTTTCCAACACAAATCATACCCACCATATGTGTCTCATTATGAATAGGTGATGGACTTTGGCTAGCGTCTACTGCATCTGGATTTTGCACGATAATGTCGCACGCATCAATAAGTTTTTGAACTGCTCTTTTCAGATGCCAATACTTTTCTGTGCTGTGACCCGGGGCATTAGAGCAATATGCGCACCTTTGAGAATAATCAAAATTCTTTGGAAGGGGGTTCGACATTTTTATCTGAATCGCCTTCAACATGTCCAATTGCCTCAACTTTTGGAACAAACTGGCATATGATTCTCCAATAGGAGTGAAAGTCTTTTCTTTTTTCTGTTGCCTTTTCATTTTGTACTCTGGCCTTGGTTGGAACCTTTTGCGGGTAGGTGGTTGATATGCTTGATGATGCGTGTAGGATATTTGTCGAAATGGTGTAGGCCATCGTGGGTCCTGTGGTGGAGCATATGGTGGTGTATTATGGATGGAGTACTGGGAAAGTGAGGTATGTTTTTGGGAATTTTGTGGAGAGAAGTAGCATTGGGGAGGATTATCTAGAGCACAGGGATATCCATGGGGTCGATATTGAGGCTGAAAGCGTTGAGCAGTAATGCCCACTGGATCTTGTCGTTGGCGGGGCACAACAACATCTTTTCTATTTCTCTTTCTTGCACCCAAACTTACTGAAATGTTCTGAATGTCTTCTGCAGTATCTTTCAATGTCGAATATCTCATAATTTTGTCTGACTTGATTCCTTCCTCCACCACCTCCCTCATTTTTACCACATCACTGAAAGGTTTACCTAAGGCTGGAATTAAATAACTGAAGTAGGTGGGCCCCTGGGCTTGTAGGAAAAGCTCAACCATTCCTTCTTCACCAACCGGGGGGCTGACCCGAGCAGCTTGTTCCCTCCATCTTAGAAAGGGAGGAGCGGTCTGGGATAATGTCTAGATTGTGCTGAAAGTGTCGAACAAAACCCTGAGCCATATCATCCCATGCATGACACTTATTGACATCTTGCCGAGTATACCATTGCAAGGCTGCCCCAGTCAAGCTCTCACTGAAATATGTCATCAACAAATCCTCTTTCCCGCCAACACTTCTCATTTAACTACAATAACCCCTCAGATGGGCTACTAGATCTCCACGCCCATCATACAAGTTAAACTTTGGCATTTTAAACCCCGCGCTCGGATGAACATCAGGGAACATACACAAGTCATTGTAAGACATGTTAATATGATTTCCCATCCCTTGCATGCTCCTTAAGGACTGTTCTATACCTTTCACCTTCCTGGATATCTCATCTCGTCCTTCTTTTCCTGTGACCTTTTCATTTTCAACATGAGGCTCATTCCGAGGGTTCTGATTATATGAGTCAGGAACCTTGTGGGCAACCTCTGAGGGGTAATATTGGGCATCATGAGCTTTGAGTGAGTGTTCATTGTTGGGGATAGTGGATATGACAGGAGGGAAATTTTGGGGAAAGGTAATTGGAGGACGAGTGATGAAGCTACTAGGGTGGTTGGGAAACCTGTGATAAGCGGGTGGATCTGGAGAGTATGGGGGATCATCTGGCACTATGACCTGAGTTTGGGTAAGGGTAGCATCTAAGAAACTAGGTGGTGGCGGGGGTGGTGCCTTCCCAGTCATCCAAGCCTGATACATGTCTGCCATGTGTTTTCTTAACATCATTACCTCTTCAACCAACACATTGCTCTGTTCAACCAATTGCTTTTGGGAACCAGTATCAATCGACTCAATTCCGTTGCCGTCTACCATTGCCTTTCGGCCTTATGTTGTAGAGAAGAGTTACCACTTTAAGAACCACAAACCAACCACCCTTATGCTATAATGAAGATAACAAAAGAAACAAAATGAAGTCACCACGTTAGTGTTAGGGTATTTAATATAAGATAATCTCACATTATGTGCAATACACCTAGCCACAGTTATCGGTTCTAAAATGACTTTGAGGGTACGAAGGTCAGTCGGCATCATCCCAATTTGTTCATTTCAATCCTCTCTTTTCTTTTCTTTTCTTTTCTTTTCTAACACTTCTTGGCTTGCTCATTTTCCTTCCTTTTTCTAATTACCACTCTTTTCTTTCCTCTCATTTCTCACATCCCATAACTTCACCTCTTTTTTTTATTTTTTTCTTTTTTTTCTTTTAATAATAAAAAAAATGATTCGATCGAACCCTATGTAGGTTGGCTACGTATCATGACACTGCATGAATCAGATCTTTGCATAGTTCGAGAAGATCGGGAATAAAGGAAACAAACTAATGTTTTTTTTTACCTTAATGACTATTCTTGTGAGAAAAGAGAAATAAAAGAAGAAAATCTTTTTTTTTGAATTTTATAGACTTAATGTTCTATAATCTATTCTAAACTCAATGAGAAATTATTGAAGAAAAAAAAACCTAGAAGAGAAACTGATTCTTTTTTTTAGGAAGAAAATCCAAAGAATGAACCAAAGAAAAATATTTTGAATTTTCGTTTGATATCCTAAAAGAAAGATTTCGTACCAAGAAATGAAAAAGATAAAAAAAATATTTTTGGATTTCAGTTTTTGATTATCTAAGGGAGAAACTTTAAAGATAAACAAAAGATGAAGTATGTTTTTTTCTTCTATGTACAATATCCTAAAGTTCTAGTGAAAATAAAAAGAAAATATTTTTTTGTTTTTTTATATATTTCCCAATGGAGAACCTTAAGAGAAAATATTTTTGGATTTTTAGAATTAATATCTTAAAGAAAATTTTTAACGAGGTACTAAAGAAAATTCTCTTTTTTTGAACTTTTAGTCTTAATATACTAAAGGAAATATAAAAGTAATTTTTTTTTTGAATTCTAGATATTAATTTTCTATAGGAAAAACCACCTCAAAATTTCTTCTTTTTTTTTAAAAAAGTTTCTAGGAGTAGCATTTCTAAAGAAAATTCTTACGGAAATATAAAAACGCAAAATATCTTTTTTTTTGAATTTTTGATTTATAATACATTTTTCAAATACAAAATAGGAAATAATAATAAAAGACTCGACAAACTTAACTAGACTATGACACACTCTAGCATCAACTAAATGACTGAATACTACTGTATAGGACTACAAAGTAAAACATGAACAATAGACTCAAAAATAATAAAAAGGCTCCTCAGGCAGCTCCCGAACGCAGTGGTCCTGGGGTATCTGTCATGCTCAAACTCCGGTAAGTAGATCCACACCTGTATGAGAAAACTGAAACCAACACTATGTGAGACAATAACATTCCTTACTAGACGCATGCAAAACATGGTTGAGACTATTTTTGCAAAATGGCTTATGTGGCCAAAAAGGTGGCTAGAAGTACAAAATTTGGCTAAGACCCCGCAAAGCCAAGAACCTAAGATTTACTAGGAAGACTGGACCCTATGTGGGCTGCCTATGTATCACGCCCTGAAAGACGAGAACCAGGTATGCGTAGTTCGGGCAAATTGGATACGGGCAAGAATTAAAAGTGCAAATTTTTTTTCTTCTTTCTTTTTTCATGTTTTTTTCTTTTTCTTAACAAAAATGTGAAAGAAAACATAACTGGGCCCTACTTGCTTTATTTTCACACTTCACCCTTTTTTCTTTTTTTCTTTTTTTATTTGATCTCAACTATCATTGGTCTGCCAAATTACCCTTTTACCCTTGAAGATTGTAACATGTAGCACATAGGATGCATCAGGATGGTCTTTTATTTTTTGGTACACCTGTCCTAGACGGACCCAACCTCTGTGTTGTGTCCCCAAAGTCAAATGCACATGATGCAAACAAACGTGCCTACTAGGGATCCAGCATGAGGTTATGTTATTCTAAGTTTAAATCTTGGGGTTGTGTTCTAGACCTAGCTTATCCGAATAGACAACTCGAGCCGAAGAGGGGGCAACGTACCGGGAGCACTGAAGTCTACCCGGCCTAGTAGCTGGCCTAACCCCGTTCTTATTTGGTATAACTTCTATAGAAAAAGCGGGCCACGTGACCGTGGGCACCATTTTTAGAAGACTTAGAAGGGTGGCGTAAAAAGACTGTTATATACAATTCAAACAATATTAAAGCGGTAAACAGATAGCATTTAGCACAAAAGGTTCATAGAATACAGTAATATTAACAATGAATGAAGCCAAGTAAAAATCACAATAACAAGCTCGAATTCTTGAACCCTGAACCAGAATTTTCGGGTTCTTGTCCCCAGTAGAGTCGCCAGAGCTGTCACACCTCCTTTTTACTACCCCAGGAAGGGTATAAGGGAATTTTTTTCAATTTAAGTGACAATCGAAACGGGATTATTTATTAAATTTAGAGTCGCCACTTGGGATAATTTATGGTGTCCCAAGTCATCGGTTTAAAATCCCGAATCAAGGAAAATTGACTCTTATTTATGGTCTACGAACAAAAAAATCAGGATAAGGAATTTTGTTAACTCGGTAGAAGGTGTTAGGCATTCCCGGGCTCCGTGGTTCTAGCATGGTCGCTTTGATCATACTTGGCTTAATCAAATTGTCTAATTACCCTTTTAGAACCTATGTGCTTTCACCTATTTTAATTAAGAAATTATCCTAAAACAATGTGTCACACGTACGTGTACCCATTTGTTTGGCGCGTCAAAAATCATGTCACGCGAACGTGTCTACAATTAATAACGCTTTATTATTATTAAGAATGTTTAGTCGAAGTTGCGTGAACGCATACTCCGATTTTGTTTTTTAGAAAAATATCATAATTATGTTACGCGAACGTATACATAATCACAATAATAAACTAAGTCGCACCTAAACCAAGCTACGAATATTTATTTTAGAAAACGTAATCATGTCACGCGAACGTGTACATAATCACGCTAATAAATTCAAAATGCGCCTAAAGGTTCGCCTACCCAGTGCGATCGGCCTAAGCATGCTACTAGCGAACAACGTAGTGAAGCAACTTTTATTTTTAATTCTCGAACCCCATGCCTAGGCCTTTTCAAACACCTAAGCAAACCAAATAAGAAATTTTGCTGACTTAATTCCTTTGCCATCACAAAATTGATTATGAGGCTTTAGACATCTCTTAACGAAGCAACGGATCAAGGAAACCAAAACTCACTTTAGCCGTGAAAATGTATCCAAGCAGATTAAACCAAACATACGAACGATAGTCAGCAAAACCAATTTGGATATACCAAATACTATTAGGACAATCCAGAACAAAGAAATAAAACATGAAACTTAGATTATCATTAAATTGAAGAAAATAAACTAACTAATCCAAACAAGAAAATTAGCCAAATGGTTCATTAAACATGAATAATAGTACTTCTGAATATGACAACAAAGGCAAAAAACTGACCAAAGGTACATACCAGCCCGACGACAACAAGCAGAACCAGCACCGGAGACCTCAAACGGAACCGGAACTGTTAAACAGAACCTTCCCCGGCGAGCAACGACAAAAAGCCTTGACGTACACCTTTTTATGGTTTACGAAAACTAGCAAAAAACTCAAAGGGTTGTCGAAGCATACAAGTCTGGTCCGATCTGGTTTCGTCCTAGGTCAAGGCTGGGCGTTGGAATGGTTTTTGTGGGTGGTGTGGAGTGATGGCCGGCAGGCAAAGGGGTGACCAGTGACTCTAAGATGATTAGATTCTTAGGTTGAAGAAGATGTGATCATGTTCTCTTCGTTCGTCTCTGTTGATGGTTGAAAAAAGATGAAGCCGTGGCTGAAGTCTCTTGGGCGTTCTAGGTCTGAAGCTCGCCAGAGATGGTAGATTTTGAGAGGAGTGAGTGGGGAGGGGCTGGAATGGGGTCGTTTATTTGGCAGATGGCAGGGAGTTTTGGGGTGGTCGTTGGTTGTGTGTCTGTGTGTTGTTGGAGCAGAAAGGGCAGGTTCCGATGGGGGAGGGGGGTCACGAAGAAGAAGACGTGAGAGGGGGGTGTCGTCTATTGTGTATTCAGTTATGCGGCTGATTTCTCTTCCTCATTTTTGTGTTTTTTTCGCTAATTTTTGGATATGGAGTAGCCAAGAAGATGAAAGAGTCAGGGGGGAGTCCTTATTTTGGAGAAAACGATGGATCGCTCTTAGGTCCTAGGGTCTAGGTATTTGTAGGGTTTTTTTTAGGTTAAGGGGTATAGGTTTAGGAATTATGGGCTAGGTCCGAAAATTAAGCTTAAAATGGGTTGTTTGAGCCCAAATTTTATTCTTTCTCCGTGAACGACACTAAAATAGGACCTCATTTACTAATTAATCCTATTTAAGTAAAATAATTATCTAAATAATACTAACTGCTAAAACAAACCTATTTTTTAGTATTTTTAAATATAGTACTATTTTTGTATTTTTTTTAGTTTTATGAAAAGTAATAAACTAAAAGCAACTAAAAAGAGGAAATATTTTTTTAATTTTCATTTTTTTGATAAAATAAAGTAAAAGAGTCAAAACTAATTGAAATATCGATATTAGGCCTAAACTAAATATTTTACGCTAAAATGGGTGAAATTTCGGGTAGGGTCAAAAATCACATGTTTACAAAAGCCATTCGAATCAAATACATCCCAAATCTGGCGCTCAAGCCCAAGTGTACAACCACAAACTATATGTATAACTTCACGCTGAAGAAACTGATCACTGCTACAATCATGCTGATATAACCATTACTAACCGACCCCACTTCTTCCACTTTATTCTCAACTTGCCTTAGAAATAATAATAGCTCCATTCAAACGTAACGAACCAAATCCGCACTCATTCAGAGTGACCCGCCTCATGAGACCACATCGTCTCATTACTCATGAATTATCTCATATTCTCCTTATGCGCACAATAACATCTCCAACTGGTACAACCATTATGCAAGACCTTCTGCCAATTCGAAGCTATTTCTTCCTTTCCTCTAATACTGCACTGCATACCCAATAATAACATAGAACATCCTAAGTCCTTAGGCACTGCACTTAAATTCTCGAACCCACCAGGACCACTGTTGAGAGTCACCCACTCTGACTAGGTCCCGAATATAAGCCAAACTCTAGTGTTCTGCTAGCACGTGAAAACCCTATCAAAGAAGCACACGACTGAATTCTTTTCCTTATAAATTACATCCACAAGAAGCATAAACTAGAGTCTTCCCAAAACCTGAACATGAATCGATAAGGCCCAAATATAGCACGGATTCCTCAAATCCTTTACTCGAATTGCCACTGATATTTTTTGTCCTTAGTCATAATAACTTACCAATACACCGATAACCCGAAACTACACAAGCAGACAACCATACAATCTAATTGTAGATAGTGGGGCTCCCTACTTAGCTTCAAGCTACAATTACATAACCCTGGGACCCACCAAGATTCCTTCTTTCCCATCGACATCAACTAAAATTCCAACAATGCATTCCAAACTCGAATCATGTTGCATCCAAATAAAATCTGTGGACCTAGTCACTGTCCATCATGATTCCCAAATTGCTCTAAACTTTCCTCAAGGCATGAGGCTATCCTACCACAGAACCCATATATTACTCTGTCACTCTCCCACTTTGGTTAAACCCTCTCCTTTAAGCAACTTCTCGACCTCTGCTTTCCATACTTGACCTACTACCAATTCAATTAGTGCGAGACATCTTCCGCCATGTCCTTCCTCATCTTTTGCTGCCCAAATACTACCTCAAAGCAAAATCCATCGTTGTAGAACCTGATATGATAAATTTCTACCAACTCTAAGGCTTCTAGAAGATCATCTTTCTTGAGCCATCAATATTAGAAACACTGATTCGATCCCAAAACTGCTACACACCTCTATCTCTGACAACCGCTTCTCAGGCACCATTTCACAATGCCCTGCCCCAAAGGCGAATCGAAGAAGACCATAACACCAGCGAACTTCAATGCATTCAACAAAGACAATGACACTACATCATAATTGAGAATTCTACCATGCCCAAAAATACCAAGTCTCGCCGCTTCATGCACCAAACCTAGACATCTATAGTTTGTTTGCCTTTCCTCCGCTGGGATTAAATGTTGAGCCTCCTTTCAATTCTTTCACTGCGTTGGCACATAAATGAGTACCCCACCATTACATCAATACTATGATATAACAACTCATGAAGATCATAGAAACCTGTGCATAACTTCAAAACCATCAGAGATACATCTACTGAGCTGAAATGACAGAACATCCTTCCGCAAGAAGACGATAATAACTTGCTCGAATGCACAGGGAGAAACATCCTTCCCCACGTCTATAGCACCACTGCAACTCCTCGATGCTCAATCGACACGAGCACTCAACATCGTATAAGAATGAGTAGGAAGGAAGTAAAAGCATAAGCCTCAAATTGCACGATGGGGAATCAAGAAGGGAAGTGCTCCTAACAGTCCTATAGTCTCTCAAAAATAAGTACAAACGTCTCCGTACCGATTCGCAAGACTCTAATAGACTTGCTCGTGACTTGTGAGACATAAGTGAACCTAATGCTCAGATACAAGGTTGTCAAGACCCATAATCCACTAAAGGTCATGATGGCGCCTAATACCGCTGTCAGGCAATCCAACAGTGAATGATTAACTTAATTACTCATTTTAGTATTTTTAAAATCATAATTTTTATCAATTAAATAGTAGAATTTACAGGGTAAATGATAATATTTACATGAACTACAATAATGAACCACCCTTAGGAACCCCCAAAACCTAGTGTCACAAGTGCATGAGCATTCAACTAGGAAATATAATAAAATACAACATCTGTCTAGAAAACAAATTAGTTAGGAGAATATAAATAACTCTGATGGAGACTCTGCAAGCTGCAGATCGTAACATGAAATACAGCTCACGGTAAGTCCCCTCAACATCTGCGCCTTTGCACCCAAAAGACCACCGGACATATATGTACTTGCACAAAAATATGCAGCAAGTGTAGCATGAGTACGTAAATCAACGCATACCCATTAAGTATCTAGCCTAACCCTAGAGAAGTAGTGATGAGGGATCAACATCAACACTTACTAGTGGTCCAACAAGACAGATACAGTAAAAGGTAAACAGATATGGGCAAAGTGAATAAATGAAATAAACAAGTATAAATGTGAAATCCTCCTCTCAACAATAAACTCAAACTCACGATTAGCAGTCACCTCCTTGTCACGACCCAAAATCCCACCACAGGCGCTGTGATGGCACTTAGTCTCTAAGACTAAGTAAGCCGATCATAATAACAATTCAAGCCATTTTTTTAGAAAATAGATAATCGAAACCAACAACGAAAATAATAATACAACCTCCCAAGACTGGTAATAGTGAGTCATGAACTCAAACTAAATACATGAAATGATCTTAAGGAAATTGAATATACAATAATGTTCGAATAATAATGGATAGTACGAAAAATGGAAAGACTCCAAGGGACTGCGATGACTGAGCAGCCCTACCTTGAATCCTTGCGATCACACTCTAACTCTGTCCGAGTCCGATATCTCCAATACCTGGCTCTGCAGAAATGTAGTATGAGTACACCACAGTCGGTACTCAGTAAGTATCAAAACTAACCTCGGTGGAGTAGTAACGAGGTACAATCAAGACACTCGCTAGTCTAATAACCTGTGCATTATAGCATATAAAAATAACATGAAGCTAATAGCAATGATAACAACAATAATCAACCAGTGATATAAACAACAAGGCAGCAAGAAACCATAAATATTGCTCAAACAATAATGAACACAAGTACAACCAAATAATTAAGTCCTACAAAATATACATCTTTCATCTATAAATTTTTCAAATAAAAATCTTTAGAATATGATCCTTTCCAATAACTATATTTCGAATATACTTCTTTTAAATAAATATCTTTCAAATAAATATCTTTCGAGTATAATCCTTTCAAACAATATTTTGAATATAATTCTTTCAAATAAAAGTCATCTTGTGACAGCTCATTTATAATCATACATAATACGGGTCTCAGCCCACTTTTATATTTCCATGGCACCTCATTCCCATATTTCTATCATAACTGCATGGACAACTCGCGTGCGATAAACATCAATATATAAAAATCTGCACGATCAATTTACTTTAGAGATAGTTGGATTGAAGAAAATGATATTGCACTTAAATTAAAGCATCAGATAATCTACTGATTTGGATGTAAAACTTATTAATTTAAAATATAATTGTAACTTCTTTTATTTAAAACAACTCGGTAATCGAAAATCAGTAAAAACCAGAAATATAAATCTTCAGAGTCTCGTACTAAAAACCCAAATCCAACACAATACAACAAGGAGCACAAAACACATAATAATAAAGTCAACTAGCACATCATGGAAGAAGACGAGAATTTGCATATCACGGAAAAACAAAATAACCAAAGGCAAGTGCAGCCATAGAAAAGTATCAGCAAAGGGCACTCCCGAGATACCGTCTCGTAGTCCCAAAAGTAAATGTTCAACAGGGGATCTCCCGAGGTACTGCCTCGTAGTCCCAAAAGTAAATGCTCAACACGGGATCTCATAAGGTACCACCTCATAGTCCCAAAATTAAATGCTCAACAGGGGATCTCCTGAGGTACCGCCTCGTAGTCCCAAAAGTAAATATGCAAGACAGGAGGATCTTCCGAGGTACCACCTCGTAGTCCCAAAAGTAAATATGCATCAACAGGGGCACTACAAGTGCTCAAATATCACAATATTTCACAAGTTACACCTTATGTCCTCAATTAGCACATCATTCACAAATTGCACTACAAGTGCTCAAATATCACAACATATCACAATTTGCACATCAAGTGCTCAAATATTACAACTTGCCACATAAATCAACAATAATATTATTTTCCACAATAAAGATCCCACGGCTCGACCATAGTGTGTACAACATCTTAACAAAATATTCGGGAATGAACAACTCAACCGAATAATATTTCACAATTTGGCACTCTGCCTCAATATGATTAACGACCTTTATAATTCAATACCAAGTTTTTCAACAACATGAACTGAAAGGTAATTCATCAAGGAGCAACACCTCTTTTAAATCACAACTTCAGAAAATAAATTGATTTATTCATCTTATTTACTAAATTTCCCAAAGTATTTTCCATAAAAATAGCATCTCAAACAAACACAAAGTTCACATAAAGGTCAAGTGGCAATCACACCAAGTTATCATATAAAAACAGCATTGGCAAACAAGGAATGAGGCATGACAAATAAGGGATTTAATAAGTTCCAACAATTTTCCAGTTTAATACATAAGGGTGTCTATAAATTTTTACCGATATAATTTGCAAATATAAACCAAGTACGTACTCGTCACCCCGGGTACATGATTTTTATTCACACAATTTCCACATAAGACTCAATGTCTTAGGGGAAATTTTCCCACACAAGGTTAGGCAAGATACTTACCTTTTTGAAGTTAGGACGATATTCCAAAATTGCCTTCTTGCTTGAATTGACCTCCGAATAGTTCAAATCTATCCAAATTAATTATAGAACTTCATTAAAATTCATTGAAAATAATTTCGAATAATATAACGTCGACTTAAAATTTTATATTTTAAAAGTCAACCAAAAGTGAACGTGGGACCCACCTCTCGGAACCCGACATAATTTTTACGAAATCCGAACATCATCCTGATACGAGTTCAACCATACCAATTTTATCAAATTCCAATAACAACTCGACCTCCAAATCTTAAATTTTCGTTTTTGGAAGATTTTGTAAAAATCTTGATTTCTTCCATTTAATTCCAAATTAAACAATAAATATAACCATGGATTTATGAAATATAAATATTTTCCGATATAGGACACTTACTTGAGTTGAAATCGTGAAGAAATCCTCAAAATCGTCCAAGAACCAAGCTCCAAAAATTCCCAAAACGAAATGAAAAGTCACTATTTTTTATGCCTTATGTTTCTGTCATTTCCCGCTTATGTGGACTGATTTGCGCGCTGCGGAGTCACTTCTGTGCCACAAAAGCTTGCTTCTGCGATGATTACTGCCAGCCAAAAGTTCGCACCTGCGAAGCCATTTTCGCTCCTGCGATGGTCGCTTCTGTGATGGTCAGGCGCATCTGAGCTTGCACTTCTGTGAAGAAGTTGCCGCTTCTGCGGCCTTCTTCTTCAGCTCCTACCCAGGTCGCTGCTACATTGCAAATCCTAGCTTCTGTGACCAAATTCTCGCAGAAGTGGTCGCATCAGATGTTGTCTAGAAGCAACAGAATTCCAGCAACTTTCTTGAAGTCCGAGTTGATCTGTTAACCTTCTAAAATCCACCCCAGGCCCTCGAGACTTTAACCAAATATACAAACATGTCCCAAAATACAATATGAACTTAGTCGAGGCTTTAAAATACCTTAAACAACGCCAAAACTACGAATCACGCATTGAATCAAATTATGAGTTTTTAAATCTTCCAACTTCTATATTTATCGCCGAAACGTATCAGATCAATCCGGAATGACTTCAAATTTTGCACGCGAGTCACAAATGACGTAACGGAGATATTCCAATTTTCAAAATCAAAATCTGACCCCTTTATCAAAATTTCTACCTTCGGTCGAATTTTCCAAAAATATTCTATTTTTCAACTTTCTCCAAATGCGTAGAATCTTTTTACGGACTTCCAAATTCAAATTCGGACGCACACCTAAGTTTGAGATCACTATACAAAGCTATTGACATTATCAAAATTCAATTCCAAGGTCGTTTCCTCAAAAGTCAACTCTCCGGTCAATTCTTTCTATTTAAGCTTCAAAATGAGAATTTTTCTTTAAATTCAATTTCGAATCTTCCGAAAACCGAACACGACCACACACGCGGGTCAAAATACATATTACGAAGCTGCTCGAGACCTTAAGTTGCTGAACGGGAGTTAATTCTTAAACACACACACACACACACACACACACACACACACACACACACACACACACACACACACACACACACACACACACACACACATATATATATATATATATATATATATATATATATATATATATATATATATATATATCATAATTCAAATCAGGAAAACTCCTAGATACACTAGCCCTTTTGATAAATGATTGACAAATGATATGCATTTTTTCCATGGGAGTATTTTATAGAAATGCCGAGGCGTACGACCTGATCCCATTATAATCTGGTATATAACCTTAGATAAATCTATTATATTGCAAAGGAGAACGGCTCGCTCCCATGAGAGTGTGGTACATAATCATGCCGAGGCGAATGGCCTAATCCCATAAGATGTGTGCGCTGCAGAGGGTCGAACGGCACAAACCATAGATGTATCTATCTTGCCGAGGCGAATGGCCCGATCTCATTAGAATAAGAAGCTTTGACTGGTCCTTGACCCCACTCACGAAGGGATTTGTGAGTTTAAGGAGCTATGAGAAAACCTTTCGGTGATAATGCATAACGCGGGAGAAATTCATAATAGGAGTACAATTATTCACGGCTAATCACGAAGCCCGTCGAATCTCTACAATAGCGAGTCTATCGCTCTACACAAGTCTAGTATCAATTTGTAATGTAAAATAAAGAAATTTAATGGGTAAGAGACTGCTCAGATAGTAAAGCTATAGCATTGTGTACCTAAGTCTACCCGGACAATAACATGAATTTAGCTACGTACGGATTCTCGTCACCTCGTGCGTACATAGCCCTCACAACAAGTAGCACATATGAAATACATCACCTAGGGGTAGTTTCCCCCTCACAGAGTTAGACATGAGACTTACCTCACTTCGCAATCAAATTCAAGATTCCAATAAACCTTTGCATCGTGAATTGGTGTCCAAAATCTATTGTCCAGTCATTTACCCTATGCGATCGCATCCAAACTCCCGCGATTGTGAAGCACAAAATTTTTTCATCATTTTTTTACTTTATGTGATCGCGGCCATTTTCCTGCGATCGCAAAGAACAAATTTTTCCAACAGCCTTCTCCAACTCTTCTGGATAGCCTCTAGTATAATGGTTACAACCTTTTGCACAAAACTCCAAATAACAAATTATTTAACTTTCTAAAAATTATACACCAAGATCAACAACTTTCATGTTTTGGTCATATCTCAATTTTTTATAAATTTCGAGATATAAGTTGCCAAAGTCAGCCCTATGCAACATAAATTTTATTTTCGCGATTTCCAAACATCTTTCCTTTTGGAGTATACCAACCATAAATTTTTGTACACAACTAAAAATGCCAAATGCTTTGATTTTCTAAATACTAGACACAAATGTTTACAACTTTTATTTTTGGATTATCTCAAAATTCATTATAGATTAGGAGATATAAGCTTCCAAAATCGGGTTAGTGCAGCAGATATTTTCCTCTACGCGATCGTGAAATGTCTTCCGCAATCGAGAATCACTAGGAAATTTCTTCCATTTTACTCATCGCGATCGCGGCTAATTCCCCGCGATCGCATAGCACACTGCTATAGCTAAAAACCAGCAGCTAAAATGGGCCTAGAAATAGTCTGAAACCACCCCGAAACTCACCCGAGCCCCTCAAATCCCCGTCCGAACATACCAACAAGTCTCAAAACATATCACAAACTTATTCGAGGCCTCAAATCACATCAAACAACGCTAAAAACATGAATCACATCCCAATTCAAGCCTAATGAAACTAAGAAATTCGAACTTCTATATTCGATGTCGAAACCTATCAAATCAATTCCGATTGACCTCAAATTTTGCACACAAATCATAATTAGCATTACGGACCTACTCCCATTTTCGGAATTGGAATCCGACCCCGATATAAAAAAGTCCACTTCGTTTCAAACTTCCAAAAACCTTCAACTTCTAACTTTCGCCAAATGACCCCGAAATGACCTACAGACCTCCAAATCCACATCCGGACGCGCTCCTAAGACCAGAAACACCATACGGAGTTATTCCTAGGATCTAATTCCCACATGGACATCGGTAACATTAAAACACACTTCAACCCAAATTCATGAAATTCTTCCAAAATGCCAACCTTCCACAATAAGCGTCGTAACGCTCCCGGGTCATCCAAAACCCTATCCGGGCATACTCCCAAGTCCACAATCATCATACGATTCTATTGGAACCTTCGAATTCCTATTCCAAGGTTATTTACTCAAAAGTCAAACCTTAGTCAACTCTTCCAACTTAAAGCTTCCGAAATGAGAATTTTCCATCTGAATCCACTCCGAACTTCTCAAAATTTAATTCCGATCACACGTGTACGTCATATACATGAACTGAAGCTACTCAAGGCTTTAAATCACGGAATAATGCGCTAACGCTCAAAATGACCGATCAGATCGTTACAGTCCACACCATCTATATGAATTCGGTGACGGGCTCCTAATTACCAAAAATATTATGGGACTATCCGAAATGATCTAATGAAAAATAGTTATAGCTTCACCATAATTGTTCCACGCTTTTTGGTATTTAGGGCTATAAAATAGGAATTTAGGACGATTTTCGATTTTTCGTACGCAGGGGCGGATTTACTATGGTAGAAACGGTGTCATCCGACACCGCTTGTCAGAAACGTTTACTGAGTAACATATGGAGTAGTATAATATGAAACATAGATATATGAAAAAATAAATGACACCGCACTACAAATAAAATGGTGCAGCTCACTGTGCATCTTTTCCTTGGAATAGGTCGGGAGTTCGACTCTAAATTTGACCTATTTTTTTGCTTAATATTTTGGTCTTTAGTTGTTTCAAAAATAATGCTAAAACATGATCGAACTTGGGACCTATTTATGGGTGAGTGCAAACCCAATCACTTTGCGTGTACTCCTTTTCATTCCTCATATGACCTAAAGTTAAATATATTTCAATGATGCTATTATAATTTCAAAAGGTGTAAATCTATTGAGCCGAGTTATAAAAATATACTTGTAAGTGATAGTATGTCTGATTAATGATTTGTTCACATGTTTACTTTTTGAATGTCAACACCGCTTACTGAAAATCCTGCGTATATCACTGTTCGTATGGTAATATCCATGCCATCTTCATGGATTCAAGTGTTGGGTTCCGAATCGCCTAAAATTTTATGTACCACCAGAAACAGCCTAATGAATAATAGTCATAACTTCATTATTGCCGTTTCTTGTTATTGTTATTTTAGGGAAACAAAACAGGATTCAGGATGATTTTTTATTTTTCGTGTGTCAATGTTGACGCCATCTTTATGAATTCGGGTGACGGGCTCCGAATCGCCTAAAATTTTAGGGCCCATCAGAAAAAACTTAATGAACAATATTAATTGTTTCGCCATGATGGTTCCTCAATTTTTGGTATTTTAAGGCCATAAAATAGGAACACATTTTGCTTTCCAATTTTTTGTGTGTTAATGTTCACGTCATCTTCATGAATTCGGGCGACAAGCTCCATATATTCTAAAATTTTGTGGGATAATAAAAAATGACCTAATGAACAATAGTTATAGCGTCAGAATTATGAGATAATTTGTGGGCACATCAGAAACGAGTTAATGAAAAATAGTTATTGCTTCCCAATAACTGTTTTTTAATTTAAAGAGCAGTAACAACTTAAAAACGTACTACGTTAGCGTTAGGTTTGTTAATGCTATAGAGTGTACTGTGTTTACCGAGAACATGGTAACAACAATTAAATTTGTAAATGGTATTCTAAAAATACGTGATCTATTCCCGAGCTAGTTGTTAGAGCAGTTGATGCTAATAATATGAAGTTTAAAGATTAAATGCGAGTCAAAACAAGGTAGCAATTGAACCAAAGGGCCTTCTCCCCGGGTACAGGCCGGGTCGATGGGGGACCTTGAGGTCGAGCTTGAACTATCGGGGGTAGTCAGGGATGGGATAACAGTTGGGGATATAATTAAACAAGGCTATTTATGGCCAATACTAAGTTATACGATGAAAAACAAGTAAGAAAGCGATAAATATTAAGGTGACCTCGGGCCAGCGAGAACAAGCAAGTTAGAAAGATATAAGAGAGAGAGAGAGTGGGATAATTGCACTTGTGGAGAAATGGAGCAACATCAGCCCTTTACAAGGTAGGGTGAGTCCCCTTTATATAGGAGGGGAACTCGGCTACAAGTATGTGGAGATTAATTACAAAGTATGGAGATGGGATGGCTTGACGCGATGCCTCAGCATAGGCTCTGGATAGGCCGGCCCTGTCAGACTTAGCCGTGTGCCTTGGGAGCTTCCCCTTCTGTCCTGGCTTCGATCTCCGTCTTCTCTGAGTTAGGCCTCGACGAGTCCCGAGGTCGGGAATTTGGCTGTGGCTTCCCGTCCTCGGAGTCTCGAGGCGTTCTTCAGAAATGACTTGACAGCGAGAAATCAAGTCCTCTGATTTTGCCGCATACATACTGCAAAGCGTTATTTACATTGTAATGAGATTTGGGACATTAACAACCCTTAAATTTAATTTGCGTGTGAAAAGTAATTTTATTAAAGTATATAATTTGAAAGCGTTACAAAAACACTTTTACGCTATTTTGATCTCCATGTCATTCGTATGACAAGATATGCAGTTGAGATTCTCCTCCATTTATTTGCCGTGCAATAATTAGTAAACTTGCGGAATACCTAAAACCCTCTTAAACTTGATACAAATTATTAGTTACAGTCCTAAATTATTTGTAGTCTTAATTATCCTCTTGAACTTGATCTTTTGAGAGCCATTACTCCCTCGATGTTGATATGGCAAAAAGTGTGGATACACTCTCTTTTAAGCGCATGGGAGTGAAGAAAAATAAAAAAATCAGCTTTCAAGTAGGTTATTTTTTAACTTTTAATTGTCATATAGTCATATATATAATAATTTATTTGCTACAACTATATATTTTTTGTTGCTTCATCTTAACATACAATGTGGACTTTACTCTAACTTTTATTCTTTTTTATTTCTTCTATAGATATAATGTCTATTTGTTCCAATTGAATATTTCTTATTTTCTTAGGTCAAATCTATAAAAAGTTTGGTTGGAACTCCATCATTTTAGCCAAATAGAAAACTATTAGCAAAAATAATGGAGTACTAGTTGTGTATTTCCTGTTATTTTTTCCGTTAAATATAATTTCTATTTATTTTAGTTGTGTATTTTTATTTTCGAGTCAAATCAGTAAAAAAGAAAATTTAGGTACAACTCCATTATTTTTTACCAACTAAAAAAGGTATAGCCAAAATAGTGAACTTGTAATTGTACACTCTTCTTATTTCTTCATTTGATGCAATGTCTATTTATTTCAACTGTGTATTTTAACTTTTTCACGTAAACTCTGTAAAAAAAATATATTCTTAGAGCTCCATAATTTAGAGCTATATAAAAAATAATAGTTAAAATAATAAATTTCAAACTGTGTATTTTTCATATCTTTTTAGATATCTTGACTATTTATTTCAACTATATAAATCTTTATTTACAGGTCAAATTCAAAAATAAATAATTAAAACTTTATTATTTTTAGCCAAATAAAAAAATTAGCCTAAATAATGTAGTTCTATCCAAGTTTTTATTATAAATATTATCCGAAAAAGATTAGCTAAACAAGTAACACACTTAAAAAGGTAAAATATATATATTTTTTAATATTCCAAAAAATGTCACATGGACAGTAAAATTCACGTGGCAGGCGAGTGCATGCCACTTTCCTGGGACGAGATCGTCCAAGGGGTGAAAGCTATGGAATAACTAAGTATATGGGAGTAATTAAGACCATAGATAATTTAAGGATATAACGAATAATGTATACCTAATTTAGAAGGTTTTAAGGTATTTTGCCTTTTTTTCTCATCCACATAGTAAACTTCATATTGTATGGTTTCCGCCTAATTTTACTCCAGGTGTGTAACTGATCTAATTAAAAAAAGAAATTCAAAAAAAAAAAAAAAACAGTCGGTGGTACTTTTGTGTAGCCACCGAGTTCACTCATGTTCTATTTCTAATGATTTAAAAAATAATGCCTTAAAAAAAATAATATAAGTAAATAATTATCAGATAAACTTTAGAACAAAATAATTACTCAATGTATTTTTAATTTTCCAGAAAGGGATTTTTTTGTCCATACACCGTATTGTGAATCAAGCAATACAGTTGAGTATCTCCTCTTTCTTCGTATATCATCCAAAAATGTAAATTAACACAAATTAAATCATAACCTAAACTGCCGCCTAATTTCACTCAAGTCGGTAAATAATGATCCAAAAAGATCAAAGTCGGTGTTTTTGTTATACGTAGCCGCCAAGAAATCCATCACTATATATATATTCCCACATATTCAATATGAACAAATATCAAAACAGTTCTCACTTTACTGTAACCCTAAATATCACTTCACTATCACCTTAATTCCTCCTTCTCAACCTTAGTATATTCAACAATGGCACCACCTACTGCATTACTTGGTCCATCAGAAATTCAAGGAATTTCCACCACCATCACGACCTCACCACCCACCCCACCCACCATTCGTTCCCTCATAATTAAATCCACCCCAAAACCAGAAAAAACAAGAAAATATCCATGTTGGGACTGTGATTCTGATTGCTCATGTGAATCCTCACCAGAACCAGAAACAAGATTTCCTCCAATGGGTTTAACAGAGAATGGTTCAGCAACTTTTCTTTCTACTGGAAATCCTTGTTTAGATTTCTTTTTCCACGTTGTTCCTGATACCCCACCTGAACAATTATTGAAAAGATTGGAAGTTGCTTGGAATAGTGATCCTTTAACAACCCTTAAACTTATTTGTAATTTAAGGGGTGTCAGAGGTACTGGAAAATCAGAAAAAGAAGGGTTTTATATTTCTTCTTTATGGCTTCATATTTACCATCCTAAAACCCTAACATGCAATATTAAAGCCATAGCTAATTTTGGGTATTTTAAAGATGTGTTAGAGATTTTGTATAGATTACTTGAGGGTCATGAAGTTAGAAACAATGAGAAAGAAGAGTGGGAGGAAAAGAAAAAAAATATTTCCTATGTGAGTAAAGGAAAGGCAAAGAGAATTCGATTGGAGAAAACTATAGCTAAGGCAAAGAAATTATTAGATAGGTATACACAAGATTGTAATTTTCAATTTTTGTATGATAAAGTCTCTTGTTTCTTTGCTGATGCTTTGAGGGAAGACATGAAGTTGTACAATAAAGGGAAGCTGTACGAACTTAGTCTCGCGGCGAAATGGTGTCCATCTCTTGATTCATCTTATGATAAGGCATTGTTAATGTGTGAAACTATTGGAAGAAAATTATTCCCTCGCGACGATTATATTGAGTATCAAGATCTTGAAGACGCGCATTATGCTTATCGTGTGAGGGATAGATTGAGGAAAGAAGTGCTCGTGCCACTACATAAGGCGTTGGAGATTCCGGAGGTTTATATTTGTGCAAATAAATGGGATGAGCTTCCTTATAAGCGCGTCCCATCTGTAGCCATGAAATTGTACAAGAAGTTGTTCTACAAGCACGATAAAGAACGATTCGAGGAGTATCTTGATGATGTGAAGAGTGGGAAAACAACAATCGCGGCTGGTGCATTGCTTCCACATGAGATAATAGCATCATTAACCGATTCTACGGGGCCAGAAGTTGCAGAGCTTCAATGGGAAAGAATGGTTGATGACTTAGGAAAAAAAGGGAAATTAACAAATTGTATGGCAATTTGTGATGTATCAGGAAGTATGCATGGGACTCCAATGGAAGTTTCTGTGGCCTTAGGGCTACTTATTTCTGAACTTAGTGAAGAACCTTGGAACGGAAAGCTAATTACATTTAGTGAGAATCCAGAATTTCACATAGTGAAAGGGGAAACTTTGTCACAAAAGACAGTTTATTAGGAGAATGAAATGGGACATGAATACAGATTTTCAGAAAGTGTTTGATAAAATTCTTGAAATTGCTGTAAAGGGGAATTTAAGTGAGGAACAAATGATAAAGAGACTGTTTGTTTTTAGTGACATGGAATTTGATCAGGCTTCAACTACTCCATGGGAAACAGATTACAAAGTGATACAAAAAAAGTTTAAGAAAAATGGTTATGAAAATGTGCCTGAAATTGTGTTTTGGAATTTGAGGAATTCAGAGGCAACACCAGTACCTAGTAAACAAGAAGGAATAGCACTTGTTAGTGGATTTTCAAAGAATCTTGTGACTTTGTTTTTGGAAGAAGGTGGGATTTTGAATCCAGAAGCTGTGATGATGCAAGCTATTTCTGGAGAAGAGTATCAAAAGCTTGTGGTTTTTGATTGAATAGTGAAAAGAATTGTTGAGATTGTGATGAGATGTGCTCTTTAATTTCTATATCTATTAATGAGAAATATGAGTTCCACACTTCCACTTATATTTGTGTTAGTCTCTGTAGTTGTGTTTCTTTCATCTATAGTTATAAATTTGCTTTATTTTCTTTGGTCTAGTTAATTCCTCTTATTTTTATTACCAATAGGAAAAGTATGCTACATTGGAGATTTTTTGCACTGGATGTTACTATTAAAGACCTAAGAATATTTGCTAATAATCACAAAAAATAAAATAAAAAGAGTTTTGTTTTAAAGAAAAAAAAAAGGTAATTTGTTTATTTCTTGAGTAGAGCTCAGCCGAAAACTATTTCCCACTTAAAAAGTGAAGGGAAGAAGGAAGCGAGGATTAACGATGGTAAAACTAACATCAATTGATGTTTATATCAAACTATGCTACTTACCATGCATGATCTGGTTATAATTTAAAATGAGAATATGTATGATTAACAACTGTTTCGTGATAGGAGTGTATGTTAAGACATGTATTCATTATTCTGAGCGCCAGACTCGGTCCTTCTTTAATGACTTTTGATCATTTTATTGACGAGCGACATCCTTTATCAAGTCCAAACGATTGTCGACCACCAGAAAAAGAGTTCCCTTTTCCTTTCTCCTTAAATACAATAGACTATTAACTTTATCTTTTGTTTGGTACATTTTGGTTTGTAGACAAGTGCAATGGCACTTGGCGATCGATTTTTCGGCCGAAAATCCTTGCAAATAGAGGGACAAGCAACATGACTGCCCCTAAAGTGTGTTCATAGAGGTGGAAAAGGTTTAAAATGTAAAATGATATGTTCTACCAACAAAGAGAAATAAAGCATTGTTCACTTTCAAATTTGTGAGGTTTCTATAACTTTTATATTTAAACTTTGTGAATCTATATTAATGTTTTGGAGACATTCTTGCAAACACCGCACATGGTCCCATAGGCCATACCAGCCAAAACTTCACAGAATCATAGTCCTAGAGCACACAAGACGTTTTCACTTCTATTTAGATTTTGTATTAACTTAATGTTTACACCTGCAAAAAGTTATTTGAGAAAAGGCAGAATAGTTCGGGATCCCCTTAAACTTGGCTAACTTTCGTTTAGTTCTAGTTCTCCCTTTAACTTCACGTGGTCTTTAATGCCCCTCTGAATTTGGCAATTTCATAGCCTCGACCTCTATCCTAATTTGGCTCGTCCTCGTAAGGAACTTATGTAAAAACACCAGTAATGTAAATACATCCCATTTTCCAAATGCTCATACACTTCATCAAGATGAACCAGCTGCAGAGAACCAAAGACCAAACAGTAAACTTGAAACCTCAGCTCCAGTCTAGGTAAAGCACTTGTATATCAATCATATATTGCATCCACTCTTCATTAGGCCTAGACCTATCCGTCTCGCGCAGTTTTTATAGTAGAGCTACTCCCTATAGGGACTCACTATACACCAAAAACTTACCAAAAGTTGAATATGCCTGTATCACATTCATACAAGAGTCCTGTTAACAGTTTTTCTCAGCTTGATAATCAACATGTGACACACCAATAAGCTGCAAAATGGTCGTAAAAGATTTCTTCAGAACAGTGTCAGGTCAGAGTTTTACTAAACACCAAAAGCACAAAATGTAATATTATCAGAAATCTCAACTTCGAGCTTTATTAAGGACTATCTCACTGCAGATATCTTGCTGTGAAAGGGCATTCCCAACAAAAGTATCTTGCTGTCACAGGAACTATGTAACTGCAGACATGATTTGTAGATGAAAATGATGCTTTCTGTATTGCAATTAGTTCATCTTGTTTAACTTCTCGAGAAGCAAACAAAGCCCCCCCCCCCCCCCCGATACCTACACTTGGAACAGTTTGAGTTCACGACGTTCTCTGGTTCTAACATAACCAGAGATTTGAAATTGCTGAGCACAAGCAGGCAGAAGTTGAACTATTTAGATTCATTTTACAATCAGTATAAAAGCAACTACTTTAACTTAGCTTCATTCTACATTTTCAATAGATAAAACTGTATAAACAGGAATACCTAAAAGGTCAATTAGTAAGAGAGATGTCTACATATACCTGGGATTTTGACTCTCCATATATAGAGTTCTACTAAGAGATAATATAGGCAGAAAATCACTAGTGATTCAGGACTGTCTAACAGTCCAGCTCATTGAAATGTGTAGTTTTAGATGCCAGTTGAGATTCAAGGCCTGCTCTACATCAATCTGGCGTTTTAAAAACCAATAATCAGAAAACAATTGTTTCAGGCTCAGAAAAGAAATAACAAGAATCCAAAGCAATTGTAATTTATTCTACGGTAAAGGACCAAATATAACCCTGTACTATGAGAAAAAGTTTAAATATACCCTTCGTTATACTTTGGGTCGAAATATACCCCTACCGTAATAGTATTGGTTCAAATATATCCTTCTTCTGTCAAGTTTGTCCAAAGCGGATAACCAATCCTACGTGGTACTAATATTTAATGAGGTAGATGCCACATGGCATGCCATCTCAGCGCCCCTTATCCATACATAAAAGACTAAAATTTGAAATACAATATTTTCATGGTAGCGGTAATTGTGGCAATAGTGGTGGAGGGGAAGAAAATTTTAGTGGTGGAAAAGAAAATAGAAGAGGGATAAAATGGATTAGGGGCGTTGAGGTGGAAAACCATGTGGCATCCACCTCATTAAATGTCAGTGTCACATAGGATTGGATGTCCACTTTGGACAAACTTAACGGAAAAAGAGTATATTTGAACCAATAATATAACGACAGGGATATATATGGACTTAAAATATAATTAGGGGGTACATTTAAACCTTTTCTGATAGTACAGGGACATATTTGGCCCTTTTCCGTTTATTCTAATAGGGTACTTCTATAACAAAACAAGGAAAAGAAACTAAGTTCATTTCCTTGACACCATGGAACAAGATCAACCTGTGCAACAAACTATGAAAGAAAAAGAACTACAATTTTGCATAGCCCTGAACCTTTCATATACCTTCTAGATCATGTCTAGTTCCCTTAGGTGAGGAACTAGACCCCACACTGTTTTATCAAGACTTAATCCAACTTTATTTTTGGACCTAGAATGGATAACTTTAGTTTTGAACCTAGAATACAACAACAACAACAACAACTACAACGACAATAAACCCAGTGTAATCCCACAGGTGGGGTCTGGGGAGGGTAGCGTGTACGAAGACATTACCCCTACCTTTAAGAAGGCAGAGAGGCTGTTTTCGGTAGACCCTCAGCTCACCAATAGAATGGATTTGTTTAATTGAGCTCAAAGTGCAGAACATACATAGCTCAAACAGCAGAACATACATCTAATAAAGAATGTAAACAAGCTATAGGGATTCAGCCCAGTATAATGAAAAGAAAACAGAATAGAAGAAGCACAAAGCACAAAATTATCCAAGTATTCTCCATATCCATAAAAGCAAAGCTTAATGTCACCAGTTGACTGTAAGTAACACAATAATTATTTCATCTAAGAGAGACGGTGTAACAAAGCTTATTATTATTATTTTTTAGAAAATATAGTTTGAAAACTAAAACCAAGACACATAGAGCAACCACACATTAACTAGTCATAAACTACAAGCTTCTTGTATTCATCACCAGAAATAGCAAGCTCCATAACGTCCACGGGATTGACGATTCCACCACCCTCCAAGAACATGGTCAACAGATTCTTAGAAAACCCACTCACAAGTGCTACACCACTCTGCTTCTCCAATACTGGAGTCGACCTTGAATCTCGAAGGTTCCAAAACACAGTTTCTGGCACATTTTTGTATCCCTTCTCTACAAATTTCCGTTGTATTGCTTGATAATCCGTCTCCCATGCATTTTCAGATGCCTGATCAAACTCCATATCACTGAACACAAACAACCTCTTTATCATTTGATCCTCACTTAGTTTTCCTTCTACTGCCACTTCCAAAATTCTATCAAACACTTTCTGGAAGTTTGTGTTCATACCCCAATCCATACACCTGATAAATTCAGTCTTCTCTTTTAGAGTATCACCTTCAACTTTCTGCATTGCAGGATCAGCGCTAAACGTGATCAATTTTCCCTTCCACGGTTCCTCACTCAATTCTGAAACCAACACACCAAGTGCCACAGAAACCTCCATCGGTATCCCACTCATACTCCCAGAAACATCACATACCGCGATACAATTACTTAATTTTCCTTTCTTACAAAGATCATCAACCATTCTTTTCCACTGAAGTTCAGCTACTTCCCCACCATCTCCGTCGCTCAATGCCCCAATAATCTCATGTGGAAGCAACGCTCCGGCTGCAATTTTTGCCTTCCCTGACTTCACGTCCTCAAGATACTTGTCAAACCTCTCCTTGTCATGCTTCAAAAAGAGCTCCTTGTAGTTCTTCATCGCCACAGACGCCACCCTATTGTATGGTAACGAATTCCACTTCTTAGCACTCATGTACACCTCCGGCAACTCTAACGCCTTGTGTAAAGGCACGAGCACATCTTTTCTCAATCTATATCTCACCCTATAAGCATAATGACCCTCCTCAACTCCATTGTACTCACTATAATTCTCCCTAGGAAACATCTTTTTCGCAATGCTCTCGCACATCAGAGTCGCCTTATCATACGACGAATCAACAGTCGGACACCATTTCGCAGACAAACTAATCTCATTAACTTTTCCCGAATTCAATTTCTCAATATCAGCCCTCAAAAGCTCAGCAAAAAAATCCGATATCTTATCATGTAAAAGCCTATAATTCCCATCGGAATAGTATTTTTCTAACGCCTTTTTCGCCTTAGCTCTCTCTTTTTCCTTCCTCAAACATCTTGCTTTCTCTTGTTCTGTCTTCATTTCTTCCTTTATTTCCTCCAAATTTTTCTTAATTTTCTCCTTCTTCTCCTCATTTCCTTCACTAGGCCTATTAACCCTCTTAAATCTACCCCGACCACGACCACGACCTCGCCATTGTTCTCTCTCCTCTTTCTCTTTTTGCCTCACAAACGGTCCTTCTAGAATTCTATACAAAATTTCTAGAAAATCCTTAAAGTACCCAAAATCAGCAAAGGCATGAACATTACAAGCAAGGGTTTTAGGGTGAGTATAGTGTAACCAAAACGCTGCCGTATAAAACCCTTCTTTATCAGACTTACCGGTGCCTCTAACGCCCCTGAGATTGCAAATCAGTTTCAGAGCCGTTAAAGGGTTGTGAGCCCAAGCTAACTCCAGCCGTCCGATCAGATCATCGGGTGACGTGTCAGGCACCACGTGGAAGAAGAAATCCAAACATGGGTTGCCGGATGATATGAAAGTGGCTGAGTTATTTTCCGTCAAACCCCGCAGAGGAAGCTTCGAGAGATCGAGATTTAAGGTTTTATCAGTTAAATCGGTTATGGGATCGTCACCGGAGACGGGAATTTCAACGGCTGTTGACGGTGGTTCATAGCGGAGAGCCGGTGGACCAACTAGCAAAGAGGTTGATGACATTTTTTGAGAAATCAACGTGTCAAACGGTGGATTAAACGGAGGGAAGGACAATTTCTTCACAGAGAAGTTAACACGTTCTTATGTAGAATACTACTACTCTAAACACGTTTTTGACACGTTCATGTGGAACTGCAAAATGGAGGACCGCGATTTTATAGAGTATTGAATTTGAAGGCTAAAATAAGGTATTTGAGATTTCGAAACACAAAATTAGGATTTAAAATTCTAGATGACCTATCGAGTTATTACACATCTTCTTTATTTAACTTTTGAAAAATTAACTCAAGTTACACACTTGACAAGAGAAGTGGAATGGTTACTTATATTCAGGTTTATACCAATATCTATTATTTAGGGATAAAAGCATCTATTACACGTAGAGGCGGACCTACTCTTTGGATAGAGGGTTAACGGCCCTAGGTGTATGCCCGGAATCGAATTCGGAGGTCCCTAACTTGAGTTTTCGCTTTTGTCGAAAATTTGAAGTTTAAAGGTTTAATCAATATAATGGTTTGACCAATGTTTGACTTTATTGATACCGGGTCTGTATCTTGGTTCCGAAATTCGGTATAGGTCCATTACTATATTTATGACTTGTCTGCCAAATTTAGTGAGAACATAGTTAAATTAACGTGATTCGGACGTCCGGTTGTTAAAATAGAAATTCTAAAGTTTTCTGAAAATTTCATTTGGTTTGGTATTCGATTCGTAGTTCTAGGCGTTAGCGAGTTCGCATGAGGTTTTTGAACTTGTGTGCATATTTGGTTTTAGAGCCCCCAGGGCTCGGGTGAGTTTCGGATAGGCTACAGATGGTAACTTAGAAAAATTTAGTGTTTGGACTTCATCTGGGGTTTGGTGTCTTCTTCTTCGCGATCCCCCGATCGTGAAGGGTAACCTGGGTTGGGGGAGGATTTGTTCTACACGAACGCGGAGCGTTGGAGGGTCTGCTCTTCGCAAATGCGTAGAGTTAGTTAGGTTGGGCTAGGATCAGTAGGTTGTTAACGCGAACGCGAGCCTAGGCTCGCGAACGCAATGGTCAGGGGGGACAGATCATCGCGAACGCGTAGGCTAATCGAGCTGCTGCTTCGCGATCGCGTCAGGACCTTTGCGAACGCGAAGAAGGCCTGACGCCCATTGATTTAAATGTTCAAAAATGGGATTTCTTCCATTTTTCATAACCCTTCCATTAGAGCTCGGCCTAGGGGCGATTTTGAAGAGAAAACTCAAAATCAATTCATAGGTTTGTACACTTTAACTCATTTTCTTCTATTTCTAACATCACCCATTAATTTCTAGTCCTAATCTTTGTTCTTCTATGGTAGAAAATTAGGGATTTAGACCTCAATTTGAGGTCGGATTCTGAAACTAATTACATAATTGGGCTCGGGTGAATGTGTAAATGAATTTTGGTCCGAACCTCGGGTTTTGTCCAAGCGGGCCCGGGGTCGATTTTTGACTTTTTGTGAAAAGGTGTAAAAATCCTAAGTTTATGCATTGTAATTGATTCCTTTAGCAATATTTGATATTATTGAGTCAATTGTGGTTAGATACGAGCGGTTTGGAGGTGGATTCTAAGGAAAGGCCCCGGTAGAGCTCTTAGTTGACTGTGCAATAAGGTAAGTGTTGAATTTAACCTTGATTTGAGGGAATTAGGAACCCTCGGACTATGTGCTATGTGAATTCCATGTGTGGCGGCGTATATGCGAGGTGACGAGTGCTTATACGCCGCCTAATTACTTGTTTTTCCTGATTTTCTGCTTTTTCTTAATTACTTTCTTCCATGTCTTAACTGTTATGTGCTTTAAATACCTTCCATGCTTTATTTGTGTGATGACCCAAAGAGTCATCTTTTATTTTAGAACTCGAATCCGTATTCTGAGGCCTTAAAACCCTCATTTTATCTCTCCTTGATTTGCATGCGCAACCCGGGCATGTATCCGGAATGCCCTTATGTGAAAAATTTATGAAAATGATGATTTTGGCCTAAAAAGTTGATTTTCATTGACTACGGTCAACGTTTTGGGTAAACGGATCCGAACCCGTGTTCCGACGGTCCTGGAGGGTCCGTAGTAAAATATGGGACACATGCGTATGCCCGAAATCGAATTTCGAGGTCCCAAGCCCGAGAAATAAATTTTTGATGAAAATTGTAATACTAAAAAACCAAGAAATTGATTATGATTGATCTCATTGGTACCGGGCCCGTATTTTGGTTCCGGAGCCCGGTACATGTCTAATATAATATTTAAGTCATGTGTGTGAAATTTGGTGAAAAACAGAGTTTATTTGACATGATTTAGACTTTGGGTTGAAGAAATAGAAGTTTTGAAACAATCTTGAAAATTTCATGTGTTTTGGCGTTAAATCCGTAGTTTTAGATGTTATTTTGGCGATTTGATTACACGAGTAAGTTCGTATGATGTTTTAAGACTTGTGTGTATTTTGGTTTGGAGCCCCGAGGGCTCGGGTGAGTTTCAGATAGGCTACGAAGTTATTTGGACTTATGAGAAATTGCTGGTATGCTTCAGGTCTGCAGACTTCGCAATTGCGAGGTCTGGTTCGCAAATGCTAGCCTCGCATTTGCGAGGCAGGGGAGGGAATTGGGTTGTTCGCAATTGTGAAGGATTTTACCGCATTTGCGAAGGTCCTAGTTCGCATTTGCGAAGGCAACAGAAATGTGAGGGGTTCGCATTTGCGATGCCTTTCTCGCATTTGCGAGCTTCGCAAATGCGACATCTGCAGCTGATAACTTTGAACTTAGATGAGATTTTTCATTCATTCTCCCATTTTTCAAAACCTAAACTTCAAGAGGCGATTTTCCAAAGGCTAGGTCTTCCCCAAATCATAGGTAAATGATTCTTAGCTCATTTCTTTCAATCTTCTACTTCTTTTTACAAGATTTCATCCAAGAATCTAGGGTTTTTCATGGTGGAATTGGGAATTTTTGGGTAGAACTTAGGAATTTCGAAATTTAGGAATTTAGACCTCAAATTGAGGTCGGATTTCAAAATCAATTGTATATCCGGGCTCGGGGGTGAATGGGTGAATAGATTTTGGTCCGAACCTCGAGTTTTGACCAAGCGACCCCGGGGTCGATTTTTGACTTTTTGGAAAAAATGTTGGGAAACTTATAATCATGCATTGGAATTGATTTATTTAGCGATAATTGATGTTACTAAGTTAATTATGACTAGATACAAGTGGATTGGAAGTGGAATCAAGAGGTAAAGTGGTAATTGAGCTTTGAATTGCCCGTTGGATTGAGGTAAGTGTTTGGTCTAACTTTGACTTGAGGGATTAGGGATCCCCAACTTAATTGTTATGTGAAATCTCATTGTGTGGCATATAGGTGTGGTGACGAGTACCTATGCGCCATCAAATTATTTGCTTAGCATGTTCCCTTCCCCGTTTCTAATATATTGTCTTCTTGTTTAATTGCTACATGCTTATTGATGCTTCCATGTCTAATTGCTTCTTATTAGATGTTGTTTTTCTTTATTGAAGGTATTACTTGTTCCGTAGTTTTATTGTATTACATTATTGGTTCCAGTTGGTTTATTGGTGTTTCATGATATTTTGGTTGTTTTCGCTGTGTTGTAATAATTGATGAAGATTTCATATTTGTATAAATTTCCGTTTGGTTTGGTTTGAGGCATAGATGTTGTGGAGGGTTTGAGCTAAATTGTGAAATACTTGTTCTTATTGCATGATTGATACTGATATGGTGGGATCGGGTTGCACGCTGCAACTGGAGGAATAAGGGTGAAATGTGATTGTCTGGCGGGATCGGGTTGCACGCCGCAACCAGGAGTAATAAGGGTGGACATGTGGGATTGGGTTGCATGCCGCAATAGGATGAATAAGGGTGATATATCGAGGAGTAATAAGGGTGGACTGGTGGCATCGGGTTGCATGCCGCAACAAGGAGTAATAAAGGTGATGTTCATATTATTACTGATTATATGGTGGGATCGGGATGCGCGCTGCATCATTTTGTTGTTTATGTAGTTTTCCACTACTATGATCTTATTCTGTAGCACTGTAACTTTCTTAAGGATTGGTCATAGTTGGGTACTGGCAAGATAATTGAGTTCCGTATACATTTTGATGCAAGTTCCTGTTTCATTTTGTCTTATACTCCTTTTTTGCTTTATTTATACTGTGTGCAGGTTATATTATAAATGCACCACCGTAGCCTCGCCACTATCTCGTCGAGGTTAGGCTCGTTACTTACTAGTACATAGGGTCGGTTGTACTGATACTATACTCTACACTTCCTGTGCAGATTTTGGAGCTGGTTGTGGCTGATCGAGAGGTCGGTTGCAGGCATTTCATCTAGGAGACCCAAGGTAGTCCTGCTGGCATCTATAGGCCCTGACGTCCCCTCCTATGTTCTACATTTCTGTTTTAGTTACTTTCGAGACATATGTACTTTTCTTTCAGACCAATACTTGTTATTCATAGAATGTTTGTGAGTTGTGACACCAGTTTCTGGGTGGTAACTGTTCGGTTTTGTTAATAACATAAGGATAATCAGTTAATTATGTATTTCCGCTTTTATTTCCGTTGATTTAGTTTTGATAAATCCTAATTATAAAAAAAGTAAAGGAAAATGGTGAATAGAACTCTAATGTTGGCTTGCCTAGCGAGTGCGATGTTAGGCGCCATCACGGTCCCAGCAGTGGGAAATTCTAGTCGTGACAAGTTGGTATCAGAGCATTAGGTTGCCTAGGTCCCACAATTCACAAACAAGCTTAGTAGAGTCTGAGGGATCGGTACAGAGACGTCTGTACTTATCCCCTAGAGGCTACAGAGTTTAGAACAATTTCACTTCTATTCTTCTCTGTCGTGCGATTTTGATCTCTCAATGCTAATTGAACTCTTTACTCTTGTTCCTTCGAAGATAGAGAGAACACGTACCGCTTCATTAGCTGATCAGCAGCCCGAGCCCCTAGTGGTAGCTCCTACGAGGGGTAGAGGATGAGGTCGAGGTCGTGCTAGAGGCCGAGGCAGGGGTAGGGATCAACCTAGAGCTTGAGCAGCAGCACCAGCAGCGGAGCCTCAGGTAGAGCTTGATGAGGAGGCTCCGGCCCAGACCGTTCCAACAGGGCTAGCTCAGGTTCCAAAGGGGTTCATAGTTATCCCGGTACTTCAGGATGTTTTGGTCTGTCTAGTAGGCCTTATGGAGAGTGTTACTCAAGCCGGTACATTCCCTATAGCACCAGCCATCTCTTGGGTTGGGGGAGAAGCACAGACTCCCGCTACTCACACTCCGGAGCAGATGGCTCCCCAGTTTCAGAGTCCAACAGCTTAGCCATTTGGGGTAGTTCCGTTGGGTGTTGTAGCACAGACCAGCGATGGATCAGCTGTGTCTTCTGAGGCCTTGTAGAGATTGGATAGGTTTACCAAGCTTTTCACCACTAACTATGGCGGTACATCTTCAGAGGAACCCAGGACTATCTGGATAGTTGTCATGATGTGTTGCGGAACATGGGGATAATGGAGACTAATGGGGTCGACTTTGCTGCCTTTTGTTTGTTAGATTCTGCCAAGAAATATTGGAGGGATTTTTGTTTGGCTAGACCAGCTGGGTCACCTGTTTTGAGTTGGCATCAGTTCTCTCAGCTATTTCTGGAGAAGTATCTTCTTATCACTCAGGGAGAGGACTATCGGAGGCAACTCGAGTGCCTTCAGCAGGGTTCTATGACCGTCACTCAATATAAGACCAGATTTGTTAATTTGGCATGTGATTCTCTTCTTATACTTCCCACTAAGAGAGAGAGAGAGAGAGAGGAGGTTTATTTAGGGACTTGCTCAGCCTATCAGATTGCAGATGGCTAAGGAGTCAGATAGTGATATTTCTTTCCAGGATACAGCCAATATGGCCAGATGAAATGAGATTGTTTTAGTTTAGGGGAAGGGTCAAAGGTCTGACAAGAGACCTCGTCACTCCGGTTGATTCAGTAGGGCCTCATCTGGAGGCCGGAGTACTTTTGGTAGGGGCCATTATCCCAGGCCATTTGATTCAGCACTTCAGACATCTCATGGAGCTTCAAGGGGTCATGGTCCTTATGTACCTCCTTCAGGGTAGCCAGCTTATAGTGCATCGCTAGCTCCTATCAGAGCATCTCCTCTTCAGAGTTATTATCGTGGTCAGTAGGCTCGTTAAGGTCAGCTGCAATATCAGGATGAATGTTTCGAGGGTGGTGAGTATAGGCATATCTAGAGGACCTGTCCGAGATTGGTGGGTGTTCAGCCACAGCAGCACGATTTTCGTGCCATGATCCCGGCAGCGCCCGCTCAGTCAGCTAGAGGTAGGGGTCAGGGAGCCAGAGGTAGGGGTCAGCTCGCTAGAGGTGGAGGCCAGACCGTTAGAGGTGGAAGCCAGGCCGCTAGAGGTGGAGGCCAGCCAGTAGGAGGCCATCCCAGGGATATGGTTCAGAGTGGTGGGGCCTAGCCAGGCTTGAGGCTGAGTCCTCCGATGCTGTTATCACAGGTCTGTTTTGGTTTGTAGTAGAGATGCTTCAGTTCTATTTGATCCAGGGTCTACATACTCCTATGTATCTTTTTATTTTGCTTCATATTTGGTTGTACCTCATGATTCTTTGAGTGTTCCCGTATATGTGTCCACACTGGTGGGGATTCTATTATTATAGATTGTGCCTACCGCTCGTGTGTGATTATTATTGGGTCTTGAGACTAGTGTAGATATCCTACTTCTTGATATGGTTGATTTGGATATTATTTTGGAGATGGATCGGCTGTCACCTAATCATGCTATATTGGATTGTCGCGCCAAGACTATGACCTTAGCATTGTCGGGGTTGCCTCGATTGGAGTGGAGAGGGACTCCTGGTCATTATACTAGTAGGGTTATCTCTTATATGAAGGCTCGACGTATGGTCGAGAAGGGGTGTTTGGCTTATTTGGCATATGTTCGTGATTCTAATGCAAAGCTTCCATGGATTCTGTACCAGTTGTTTGGGAGTTCCTAGTGTTATTTCCTACAGACCTGCCGGGGATGCCACCCAACAGGGATATCGACTTTTGCATTGATTTGGCTCTGGGTACTCAACCCATTTCTATTCCGTTGTACCGTACGGCCCCTCCAGAGTTGAAAGAATTGAAGGAGCAGTTGCAAGATTTGCTTGATAAGGGCTTTATTAGACCTAGTGTCTCGCCCTGGGGTGCGCCAGTGTTGTTTGTAAAGAAAAAGAATGGGTTGATGAGGATGTGCATAAACTATCGCCAGTTGAACAAAGTCACCATCAAGAACAAGTATCCATTGCCGAGGATTAATGACTTATTTGATCAGCTTCAGGGTGCCAAGGTGTTTTTGAAGTCGATTTGAGTTCTAGTTACCATCAGTTGAGGATTAGGGCATCCGATGTCCCTAAGACACCTTTTCGGACTCGATATGGGCGTTATGAGTTCCTGGTGATGTCATTTGGCTTGACAAATGCCCCAAAAACTTTTATGGATTTGATGAACCGGGTGTTCAAGCCCCATCTGGATTCCTTCATGATTGTTTTCATTGATGATGTCTTGATCTACTCCTGCACCCGAGAGGAGCATGAGAAACATCTTCAGATCATTCTTCAGACACTGAGAGATAGCCAGATATATGCTAAGTTTTCAAAATACGAATTTTGGTTGAGCTCAGTTACTTTCTTGGGTCACGTTGTATCAGCAGAGGGTATTCAGGTGGATCCTAAGAAGATTGAGGTAGTCAAGGACTGGACTAGACCCATATCAGCTACAGAATTCAGATATTCTTGGGTTTGGCAGGTTATTACCGTAAGTTTGTGGAGGGGTTTTCATCTATAACAGCCTCAATGACCAGGTTGACTGAAGGGTGCCTCGTTCAGATGGTCGGACGAGTGTGGGGCAAGCTTTTAGAAGCTCAAGACAGCTTTGACTTTAGAGCCAGTGTTGGTGTTGTCCACAGGTTCAGTGCCCTATAAGTATATTGTGACGCATCTCGTATTAGGATTGGTGCAGTGTTGATGCATAATGGAAAGGTTATTGCATATGCTTCACGGCAGTTGAAGATTCATGAGAATAATTATCCAGTTTGTAACTTAGAGCTAGCAGCCATTGTTCACGCATTGAAGATTTGGAGGCATTATTTATATGGCGTGACGTGTGAGGTGTTCACGGATCATAAGAGTTTGCAATATTTGTTCCAGTATAAGGAGCTCAATCTGAGGTAGCGAAGGTGGTTGAAGCTATTTAAAGACTATGATCACCATCTTGTATCATCCCGGAAAGGCCAATGTGGTGGCCGATGCTTTGAGTAGGAAGTCAGCCAGTATGGGCAGCTTTGCATATATTCCAGTCGGTGAGAGACTGCTAGTATTAGATGTTCAGGCTTTGGCTAATCAGTTCGTGAGGTTGGATGTTTCTGAGCCTAGTTGTGTTTTAGCTTGCACAGTCACTCGGTCTTCCTTGTTTGAGCGTATCAGGGAGCAGCAGTATGATGATCCTCATTTGCTTGTCCTTAGGGACATAGTGCGGCACAATGATGCCAAGCAGGTTACAGTTGGAGATGATAGAGTTTTGAGGATGTAGGGTCGTGCTTGTGTGCCTAATGTAGAGGGGCTTCGTGAGTTGATTCTAGAGGAGGCCCATAGTTCTCGGTATTCTATTCATCCGGGCACCGCTAAGATGTATCAGGACTTGCGGCAACATTATTGGTGGAGGAGGATGAAGAAGGATATTGTTGCATATGTAGCTTGGTGTGTGAATTATCAGTAGGTAAAGTACGAGCAATAAAGACCTGGTGGTTTGCTACAGAAGATTGAGATTCCTGAGTGGAAGTGGGAGCGTATCACTATGGATTTCGTTGTTGGACTCCCACGGACTCAGAGGTAGTTCGACGCAGTTTGGGTTATTGTGGATATACTGACTAAGTCAGCGCATTTCATTCTTGTGGTAGTTTCCTATTCTTCGGAGCGGTTGGTAGAGAATTATATTTGTGAGATCGTTTGTCTGCATGGTGTGCCCGTGTCTATCATTTCTGATCAAGGTACACAGTTTACCTCGCATTTCTAGAGGCAGTACATTGTGAGTTGCGTATGCAGGTCGATTTGAGCACATCGTTTCATCCTCAGACGAACAGACAGTCCGAGCGTACTATTTAGATCTTGGAAGATATGTTTTGCGCATGTGTTATTGACTTTGGAGGTTCTTGGGACCAGTTCTTTCCGTTAGCGGAGTTTGCGTACAATAACAGTTAGTAGTTGAGCATCCCAATGGCTCCCTATGAGGCGTTTTATGGTAGACAGTGTCGATCACCGGTTGGGTGGTTTGAGCCGGGGGAGGCTTAGTTATTGGGTACAGATTTAGTGCAGGATTCCTTGAATAAGGTTAAGATCATTCAAGCAAGAATTTGTACAGCTCAGCCCAGGCAAGAGAGTTATGCCGACCATAAGGTTCGTGACGTGGCATTCATGGTCGGAGAGAGAGTGTTGCTTCTAGTATCACCCATGAAGGGTGTGATGCGGTTTTGGAAGAAGGGCAAGTTAAGCCCTAGGTTCATTAGGCCTTTTGAGATTCTTCAGAGAGTGGGTGAGGTGGCTTACGAGCTTGCTTTTTCCACCAGGTTTATCAAAAGTACATCTAGTGGTTCATGTGTCCATGTTTCAGAAGTATCACGACGATCCCTCCCATGTGTTAGACTTCAGCACAGTCTAGTTGGACAACGATTTAACCTACGAGGAGGAGCCGAAAGCTATTCTAGACCGGCAGGTTCGTTAGTCGAGATCGAAGAGTTACCCTTTGGTTCGTGTGCAGTGGAGAGGTCAGCCTGTTGAGGCAATTACCTGAGAGTCTGAGTCTGATATGCGAAGCAGATATCCTTATCTTTTCACTGGCTCAAGTACTTTTCTATGTCCGTTCGAGGACGAACACTTATTTTATAGGCGGAGAATGTGATGACCCAAAGGGTCATCTTCTGTTTTAGAACTCGAATCCGTGTTTTGAGGCCTTAAAACCTCATTTTATACCTCCTCGATTTGCGTGTGCAGTCCAGGTGTGTATCCAGAAAGCCCTTATGTGAAAAATTTATGAAAATGATGATTTTCGGCCCAAAAAGTTGATTTTGTTTACTTTGGTCAACGTTTTGGGTAAACGGGCCCAGACCTGTGTTCCAATGATCTCGGAGGGTCCGTAGTAAAATATGGGACCCGGGCGTATGCTCGGAATCGAATTTCGAGGTGCCAAGCCCGAGAAATGAATTTTTGATGAAAATTGTGATTTTGAAAATCTAAGGAATTAAAGAAATTGATTAATGATTGATCTCGTTGGTATCAGGCTTGTATTTTGGTTCTAGAGCCTGGTACAGATCTAATATAATATGTAAGTCATGTCTGTGAAATTTGGTGAAAACGGAATTTATTTGATGTGATTCGGACCTTGGGTTGAGGAAATAGAAGTTTTGAAACTATCTTGAAAATTTCATGTGTTTTGGTGTTAAATCCGTAGTTTTAGATGTTATTTTGGCGATTTGATCACACGAGCAAGTTCGTATGATATTTTAAGACTTGTGTGCATATTTGGTTTGGAGCCCTGAGAGCTCGGGTGAGTTTTTGATAGGCTACAAAGTGATTTGGACTTATGAGAAATTGCTGGTATGCTTCAGGTCTGCAGACTTTGCAATTGTGAGGTCTAGCTCGCAAATGCGAGCCTCGCATTTGCGATGATTGTTCACATTTACGATGTAGGGAAGGAACTGGGTTGTTCGCAATTGCGAAGGATTTTACAGCATTTGCGAAGGTCCAAGTTCGCATTTGTCATAGGAGCTTCGCATTTGTGAAGGCAGCAGAAATGCGAGGGGTTCGCATTTGCGATGCCTTTCTCGCATTTGCGAGCTTCGCAAATGCGAAGCTCAGGCAAATGTGACATTTGCAGCTAATAACTTTGGACTTATATGGGATTTTTCATTCATTCTCCTATTTTTCAAAACCTAAACTTCAAGAGGCGATTTTCCAAAGGCTAGTTCTTCATCAAATCATAGGTAAATGATTCTTAACTCATTTCTTTCAATCTTTTACTTCTTTTAGGGTTTTTCATGGTGGAATTGGGGATTTTTGGGTCAAACTTAGGAATTTTGAAATTTGAGAATTTAGACCTCAAATTGAGGTCGGATTTCAAAACCAATTGTATATCCGGGCTCGGGGGTGAATGAGTTTTGGTCCAAACCTTGAGTTTTGACCAAGCGGGCTCGGGGTCGATTCTTGACTTTTTGGGGAAAATGTTAGGAAACTTATAATCATTCATTGGAATTGATTTCGTTGGCGATAATTGATGTTACTAAGTTAATTATGACTAGATATGAGTGGATTGGAGGTGGAATCGAGAAGTAAAACGGTAATTGAGCTTTGAATTGCCCGCTGGATTGAGGTAAGTGTTTGGTCTAACTTTGACTCGAGGGATTAGGGATCCCCAACTTAATTGTTATGTGAAATCTCATGTGTGTTGCGTATAGGTGTTGTGACGAGTGCCTATGCGCCGCCAAATTATTTTCTTAGCATGTTCCCTTCCCCGTTTCTAATATATTGTCTTCCTGTTTTAACTACTACATGTTTATTGATGCTTCCATGTCTAATTGCTTCTTGTTAGATGTTTTTTTTATTGAAGGTATTAATTGTCCCATAGTTTCATTGTATTACATTATTTGTTCCAATTAGACATGGAAGCATCAATAAGCATATAGCAGTTAAAACAGAAAGACAAACTATTAGAAACGGGGAAAGGAACATGCTAAGCAAATAATTTGGAGATGTTGTTTTTCTTTATTGAAGGTATTAATTGTCCCGTAGTTTCATTGTATTACATTATTTGTTCCAGTTGGTTTATTGGTGTTTCATGATACATTTTGGTTGGTCTCGCTGTGTAGTAATAATTGATGAAGATTTCATATTTGTATAGATTTCCGTTTGGTTTGGTTTGAGGCATAGATATTGTGGAGGGTTTGAGCTAAATTATGAAATACTTGTTCTTATTGTGTGATTGATACTGATATGTTGGGATTGGGTTGCATGCCGCAACAGGAGGAATAAGGGTGAAATGTGATTGATTGGTAGGATCGGGTTGCACGTCGCAACAAGGAGTAATAAAGGTGGACAGGTGGGATCGGGTTGCACACTGCAACAGGAGGAATAAGGGTGATATATCGAGGAGTAATAAGGTTGGACTGGTGGGATTGGGTTGCACGCCGCAACAAAGAGTAATAAGGTTGATGTTCATATTGTTACTGATTATATGGTAGGATCGGGATACGTGCCGCATCATTTATTGTTTATGTAATTTTCCTATGATGTGATCCTATTCTATAGCACTGTAACTCTCTTAAGGATTAGTTATAGCTGGGTACTAGCAAGATAACTGAGTTCCGTATTTATTTTTACTGCAAATTACTGTTCCATTTCGTTTTGTACTTCCTTTTGCTTTATTATCAACTATATGCAGGTTATATTGTATATGCCATGCCTTAGCCTCGTCACTACCTCGTCGAAGTTAGGCTTGGCACTTACCAGTACATGGGGTCGATTGTATTGATACTGCACTCTGCACTTTCTGTGCAGATTTTGGAGCTGATTCCGGCTAATCGAGAGGTTGGTTGCAGGCATTCACCAGGAGACCCAAGGTAGTCCTACAGGCATCCGCAGGCCCTGGAGTTCCCTCCTATGTTCTACATTTCTTTTTAAATTACTTTCGAGACAGATGTACTTTTCTTTCAGACCAATAGTTGTAGTTATTCATAGAATGTTCGTGAGTTGTGACACCAGTTTCTGGGTGGTAACTGTTCGGTTTTGTTAATAGCGTAAGGATAATCAGTTAATTATGTATTTCTGCTTTTATTTTTGTTGATTTAGTTTTGATAAATCCTAATTATAAAAAAAAGTAGAGGAAAAAGGTGAATAGAACTCTAACGTTGGCTTGCCTAGCGAGTGCGATGTTAGGCGTCATCACGGTCCCAATGGTGGGAAATTTGGGTCGTGACAATTTGCTACTTGTTAATCATTGTTCGTCGTGTTAAAAATGTTAGACCTTTCCATGTTTACATGACTCGTTGTTATGTGCCTTAATTGACTTAATTGCACCTTTGTTATTGTCATTTACTAGACTTTTCTTGTAGTGTAGTATTATATATATATGAATTCCTAAGTTGGTACAAGGTTTCCTTTATGGTTCCACTTCATATTCATCAATCTTAGAGATTCTTGTGAGTTGAACTATTAATTTGCACTCATTGAATAGTTGATACTGATATGGTGGGATCGGGTTGCACGCTGCAACAGGTGAAATAAGCTTGGATTGATACGGAGGAATAAGGGTGAATTTGTACTGGTACGGTGGGATCGAGTTACACGACGCAATAGGTGAAATAAGGGTAGATTGATACTGTGAAATAAGGGTGAATCATGATACTGATTTTGTTATATGGTGGGATCAGGTTATGCGCTGCAACATACATTTATTTATAATTGTTTATACTGTTAAGGTGGAATAAGGAAGGATTGTATTGTACGGTGGGATCGGGTTGCGCGCTGCAATATCCTATGTGTTTCTATTTCCTTGGGTTGTGTTGGTTTTCGGTATTTCCATTTGAAACTCTAAGGATTGGTAATTCTGATCGTCACTGGTTTATTTCTTTGAGGCTTTAGCTATTATCTTTAGTTAACTATCTTATTTTGTTCCATATTTCCTTCTCTTGTCTTTATTATATACTGCGTGCAGTTTGTACTGTAAATGACCTACCTTAGCCTCGTCACTACTTCGTCAAGGTTAGATTCAGCACTTACAGAGTACATGGGATCGATTGTACTCATACTACATTTTGTACTTCTTGTGCAGATTTTGGAGTCGGTCCCAGCGACGGTTATTAGCGTGCTCGGATTGGATAGCTTTATGGAGACTTGAGGTACAACTGCTCAATGTCCGCAGCACCTAGAGTCCCCTCTCCTTTTATTCAGCTGTGTACTTTCCTTCAGACAACTTTATGTTTATTCAGGCCCTTGTTTGTACTATTATAGTAGCTCGTGCACTTGTGATACCGGGTCCAGGGTTGTATCAGATATTTTAGTTGTTATAGTTTCCATTCTTTACTTTGGATTATTACAGTTATTTCAGTTCTTTCTCATTATTTAATTTAAACTGTTGAAAAATGGATAAATTGTTTTAACATTGGCTTGCCTAGCAAGTAAAATGTTAGGCGCCATCACGGTCCCGAAGGTAGGAATTCTGGGTCGTGAAAAGTTGGTATCAGAGCACTAGGTTACATAGGTCTCACGAATCACGAGCAAGATTATTAGAGTCCGAAGGATCAGTACAGAGACGTCTGTACTTATCTTCTAGAGGCTATGGAGTTTAGGAACAATTTCACTTCTATTCTTCTCTGTCGTGCGACTTTATTCTATCATTGACGATTGAATTTTTCTATTCTTATCTTCTCGTAGATGGCGAGAACACGTACTACATCCTCAGCTGGACAGCAGCCGGAGCCCCCGGTGGTAGCTCTTACAGGGGGCAGAGGTCGAGGCCGAGGTCGTGCCAGAGACTGAGGCAGAGGCAGAGCTCAGCCTAGAGCTCGAGTAGCAACACCAGAAGTGGAGCCTCAGGTAGATTTTGATGAGGAGGTTCCAGCTTAGACTGTACCTGTTGGACCAACTCAGGTCTCGGAGAGGTTCATCGCCACCCTAGTGCTTCAAGACGCTCTAGTCCATTTGGTAGGCCTTATGGAAAGTATGGCCCAAGCCGGTACATTTCCTATGGCACCAGTGTCATGCCCCAAATTCCATTATAGGTCGTGATGGCGCCCAACATCATTGTTAGGCAAGTCAACCCTAATCAACTAGTGAGTTCTTATTTATTGTAATAAGCAATCCCAACATTTACTTAACTTAAATTTAAAATAGTTGATAAACAACGAATTAGTAAAGCAATAGAAATGGAAATGACTAAAGGAAATCATGATTTTAGGAATACAACCCAAAATAGTCTACTAATGTGTGTGCCAGGATCTAGTGTCACAAGTACAAGGGCAACTAGTAGAATGTACAAAAGAATACAACTATCCTACTGTCTGAAATAGAGTAGACAGTAATAGCAAAAGGAGAGACTCTGGCATGCTGCTGAACAACTCAGCAGGCACAACTCACCGTGAAGTCTTGATCAAGTATCAGGGATGCACACCGGCTGGGTAGCTAGATGTACCTGCCTCAGATCCTGTATAATTAAGTGCAGAAACGTAGTATGAGTACATAAATAATATGTACCCAGTAAGTATCCAGTCTAACCTCGAAGAAGTAGTGACGAGGGGTCAACTTGACACTTACTAGGATCAATAATAATTTAATGTAAGTGTTACGCTACGCATAGATAGCATGAATAATAATGACAGTTTAAGATCATGGAGAAGTAAGATGTTCTTTCATAAACAACATGTCAAGTTTCAGTCATATCATGTAACAATTACATTTCAAGCATTTAAGCAGTGTAAATCATGAAAAATTTCAAATAAATAATATGCGCACATTATGCCGATGTCGTATGGCCCGATCCTACATAATATTATTTGTGCACTACCAGAGGGTCGAATGGCGCGAACTATAGATGCATCTATTTACTATCAAGGAGCTCGGCCCGATCTACAAATAACAATTTATTATCAAGAAGCACACATTGTCCATTTATAATCAAATAATTCATACAAATTCTCAAGTAAGTGAGTTTAGCCATCTATATTTGTTTGCCAATTTTCAGCATGACTTAAGTGATATTAGTAACAAGTAAGGACGCAAGCATTTGCAAGTATAGCATGATACGAGTCCTAAACTATCCAGACCATTACCATAATAGTAGCTATGTACGGACTCTCGTCACCACGTACATATGTAGCCCCCACAGATAGTTACATGCATTTATTTAATTCACCTATGGGGTTAATTACCTCTTACAAGGTTAAATAGGAGGCTTACCTTGCCCCAAAGCTTACTTCCGAATTCAAGAATGCGCTCAAACCCTCAAATCAGAGCCGAACGATCAAAAACTATTCAAATGGGGTAAGAACTAGTCAATACATGCTCAAGAGTTCATATTCTAACTATTAAAGTAAGTTCCCAACCCTAAATGCAAGGTTCCTAAAATTTATCCCCGGGCCCACATGCCAGGATTCAAGAAATTTTCGAAGAAAGTTGTTACCAATAACCTAAGGATCAATAATATATGATTTTTACTTCATTCCATAATGAATTTTGTGGTTAAATCTTGTTTTTATCAAAACCCTAGGTTTTACTCTAATCACATAATTTTCACTAATCTTTATATGTTAATCTACCCAAAAATCAAGTATTCAACTCACATAGAGTAGAAATTACTTGCCTCTAAAAGCTTGGTGAAAAACCCCTCTCAAGAGCTCTAAAATCGCCCAACAATGGAGTGGAAATGAGCCAAAAATGGCTAAATCCCGTAATAAATGAAGGTCATTGCCTTCAGTGATTTCTGCATCTGCGGTCCTAGGCTGCACTTTCGCCCACCGTATCTGCGGAAAGTGGTCCGCTTCTGCGGAACTTCACTGGGCCGCTTCTGCGGAAGTCCAATCGCTTTTGCGGTTCCGCTTCTGCAGAGGGAGGACCGCTTCTGCGGTTTCTGGGCTGGCCACCCATGGCCGCATCTGCGAGACTAAGCCCGCACCTGTGAGCTCGCATATGCGGCTGACCAACTGCAGGTGCGATTAAGACAGAAACTGGGCATTCATCCCTCTCAAACCCTCGAAACGCCGAAAACAACATTAAAACTAGGAATCACACCCTAAAACGAATTGATTCAAACTTATGAACTTCAAGTTCTTCAATTTACTTCAAATGTGACGAAACACACTTATACTACTCGGATTGACCAAATTTTGCGTGCAAATCTTAAATGACATTATGAAACTATTCCCTATCTTGGAATTCCGTTCGGACCTCGATATCACAAAAGCTCGCTCCAAATCAAATTTAATGAACTTCAAAATCCTTAAGGAATCAACTTTCACTATTAGGCGCCAAAAACGCTCCTGGGTCATCCAAAAACCGATCCAAACATACGCCCAAGTCCGAAATAAACATATGAACCTGTTGGAACTTTCAAATCCCGATTCCGAGGTTGTTTACTCAAAATGTTGACCGAAGTCAAACTTGGCCTTTTAAGTCAACCTTAAGGAACCAAGTGTTCCGATTCAACTCCAACTCTTTCCAAATCCCGAACCAACCATCCCTGCAAGTCATAAATTAGTAAAAGCAAGTATGGAAAGTCTTATTTAGGGGAACAGGGTTCTAGAAAGCAAAACGATCAGTCGGGTCATTATATTCTCCACTTCTTAACAAACGTTCGTCCTCGAACGGGTTTAGATTCATACCTGAAGTGCTAAATAAGCGTGGATATCTGCTCCTTATGTCCTCCTCGAACTCCTAGGTCGCCTCCTCAACTGGTTGGCTTCTCCACTGAACCTTTACTGTGAAAATCCTCTTGGATCTCAACTGGCGATCCTGTCTATCAACAATAGCAATTGGCTCATCCTCATACCCCGAGCTCTCATCTAGCTGAATAGTGATGAAGTTTAACACATGCGACAGGTCGGCGTGGTACCTTCGGAGCATAGACACATGAAAAAACAGATGAACTCTCGATAAGCTTGGGGGGGGGGGGAGCAATCACATAAGATACTTCCCCAACCCGCTTCAACACCTCAAATGGGCCTATAAACCTGGGGATCAACTTGCCTTTTTTTTGAATCTTATAATACTCTTCATTGGCGAGACTTTCAAGAGAACCTTCTCGCCGACCATGAATGATACATCCCGCGCCTTCTGATTCGTGTAACTCTTTTGTTTGGACTGTGCTATGCGAAGCCGCTCCTAGATTAACTTTACCTTTTCCAAGGCATCTTTCACAAAATCTGTACCATATAACTTAGCCTCACCAGGCTGAAACCACCTGATAGAAGATCGATATCGCCGACCATATAAAGCCTCAAATGAAGCCATCTCGATGCTGGACTGATAACTGCTATTGTAAGCAAATTCGGCCAAAGGCAAGAACTGATCCCACTACCCTCCAAAGTCAATCACACATGCTCTAAGGATGTCCTTCAAAATCTAAACTATCCGCTCCGCTTGCCCGTCGGTCAGCGGGTGAAATGTTGTGCTGAGCTCTACATGTGTCCCCAACTCACTCTGTACAGCTCTCTAGAAATGGGAAGTGAACTGAGGCCCTCTATCAGATATGATTGAAACATGCACACCGTGCAACTGAACTATCTCCCGAATATAGATCTGGGCCAACCTCTATGAAGCGTAGGTAGTCACAATTGGAATGAAGTATGCTGACTTGGTCAACCTATCGACAATGACCCAAACTGCATCAAACTTCCGCAAGGTCCGTGGCAACCCAACTACGAATTCCATAGTAATGTGCTCCCATTTCTACTCAAGTATAGGCATCTGCTGAAGTAGGCCACCTAGCCTCTAGTACTCATACTTAACCTACTGGCAATTCAAGCACCTAGCCACATATTCAACTATGTCCTTCTTCATCCGCCGCCACCAATAATGCTGCCTCAGGTCACGATACATCTTCGTAGCACCTGGATAAATGGAATACCGTGAACTATGTGCCTCCTCTAGAATCCTCTCCCTAAAGCCATCGACATTAGGAACACATAGGTGACTCTGGAGTCGTAGAACACCATCCTCGCCAATAGAAATATCTTTGGCACTGCCCTGTAGTACTATCTCTCTAAGGACAGCCAAATGCGGATCATCGAACTGCCGAGCCTTGATCTGACCCAATAATAAAGACTGAGCGACAACACAAGCAAGGACTGGGCTTTGAAATATCCAACCTCACAAGTTTGTTAGCCAAGGACTGAATGTCCAAAGCTAGTGGTCTCTCCTCTGCTGAAATGAATGCCAAGCTACCCATACTGTCTGCTTTCCTGCTTAAGGAATCCGTGACCACATTTTCCTTGCCCGGATGATAAAGAATGGTGATGTCATAATCCTTTAGTAACTCAAGCCATCTTTGTTGCCTCAAATTGAGATCCCTCTGCTTGAACAAATGCTATAAGCTACGATGATCAGTATAAACCTCTCATGACGCCCCGTACAGATAATGCCTCCATATCTTAAGAGCATGAACAATCGCTACTAACTCTAGATCATGCACGTGATAATTCTTCTCATGAAACTTCAACTGACACGAAGCATATGCAATAACTCGTCCTCTTTCATAATTACACAACCTAAGCCAACGCGTGAAGCAACATAATATACCGTATACATCCCCGAACCGAAAGGAAACACTAGAATCGGTGCTATAGTCAAAGCTGTCTTGAGCTTCTGAAAGCTTGACTCATAATCATCAGACCAACGGAAAGGAGCACCCTTCTGGGTCAATCTAGTCAAAGGTGATGCAATGGATGAAAAGCCCTGCACAAATCGGCGGTAATAACCTGCTAACCCCAGAAAACTCTTGATCTCAGTCACTGAAGTAGGATGTGGCCAACTCTGATCTACCTCAATCTTCTTGGGATCCACCTTAATAACCTATCCTGATACAACATGCCCCAAGAATGCTACTGACTCAAGCCAAAACTCACACTTGGAGAACTTAGCATATAAATTCTGCTCTCGTAATATTTGAAGCACTACTCTCAAATGTTGTTTGTGCTCCCCCAAGCTACGTGATAGATCAAGATGTCATCAATGAAGAGAATAACAAAGGAATCAATACAAGGCCTGAACACCTGGTTCATCAAGTCTATAAATGTCATTGGGGCATTAGTCAAGCCGAAGGACATCACCAGAAGCTCATAATGGCCATATCTAGTACGAAAAGTAGTCTTCGAGACATCTGTGTCCGGAATCTTTAGCTGATGATACCTTGATCTCAAGTCGATCTTAGAAAACACCCTAGCACCCTGCAATTGGTCGAACAAATCATCAATGTGTGGCAACGGGTACTTTTTCTTGATGGTAACCTTGTTCAAATGGCGGTAATTAATGCACATCCGCATGGTCCCATCCTTCTTCTTCACAAACAACACTGATACACCCCGAGGTGACACACTCGATCTCACAAACCCCTTTGCTAACAATTCCTCAAGCTGCTCCTTCAACTCTTTCGGAAGCATACAGTATGGTGGGATATATATAGGATAAGTACTTGGAGCTAAATCAATACAGAAATCAATATCACGATCCGGTGGCATTCCTGGAAGTTCAGAATGAAACATATCGGCGAATTCCCGGACTACTAGAACTGAATCAATCGTCGAAGACTCTGCGATGGTGTCTCGAACATAAGAATAAGCCAAACAACCCTTCTCGACCATATGTCGAGCCTTCAGAAAAGAAATAACCCGACTAGATGTACTAACTGAGGAACCCTTCCACTCCAACCTCGGCAACTCTGGCATCGTTAAAGAAATAATCTTGGCATGGCAATATAGGACGACATGATATGGGGATAACCAGCCCATGCCCAGGATGACCTCAAAGTCGGTCATATCAAGTAACATGAGATCTGCTCTAGTCTCAAAACCATAGACTGTGACAACACAGGACCGATAGTGTGATCCCCAACTACAGAGTCACCCACAGGGGTGGACACATGAACAGGAGTACCCAAGGACTCACGAGGAATATCCAGGAAATGAGCAAACAGAGATGATACATATGAATAGGTAGACCCTTGATCAAATAGTACTGAAGCATACCTACCACAGATAGAATTAATACTTGTGATAATGGCATTTGAGGCCAATGCATCTGGTCTGGACGGAAAAGCATAGAATCTGGCTAGAGCGCCGGCTAGTTGGCCTCCACCTGACTGGACAATAGCTGGCTGACCTCTCCTTTCCTGTCCTCCACCTCTAGGATGGCCCCTACCTGTCTGCTATACTCCTCTAGACGGCTGGACAGTTGGTGTTGTAATCACGGGCTACTGATCCTGCTGCACTGCCTTGCCCCGTAGTTTAGGGCAGTATCTTCTCATATGACCGAGATTTCCTTACTCGAAACAACCCCTCGGTACGGTGACCTTCTACCCTGATATCTGACATTGATGGCTTGTAGACCCACTGAAAGAAGCTTGAATAGCTAGTGGGCGGTATGAACTCTCTGGTATAGCACTAAGGTAGGACCTAGAAGAACCTTGGGGACCTGAATACCCACTAGAAGAACCCTGGATGGCTGGTGGGTGGTAAGAACTCTCTGGTATGGCACTGAAATAGGGGCGCGCTATGCTCTCTACCTCTTAGACGGTATCCCTTAATCCTCCAAACAATCTCCACTACCAGCTGATAAGGAGTCCCCATCTCAACCTCTTGGGCCATGTTGGCCCTACTACTAGAATGCAACCCTACAACAAATCTCCGCACTCTCTCTACATCAGTAGGAAGTATCATCAGTGCATGGCGGGACAACTCAAAAAACCTCACCCCATAGTCGGTCACTGATATCTAACCCTACTCAAGCTGCTCAAACTGATACCGCAACTCTTCCCTCTTAGAGGGTGAAATATACCTATCCAGGAAAAGCTGGGTGAACTGACCCCAAGTAATGGGAGGAGAACCCCCTGGCCTACCAAGAACATAAGACTACACCATCTACGGGTCCTACCCTCAAGCTGGAAAGTAGTGAAGTCAACCCTATGAGACTCCAATATCCTCATGTTGTGCAGTCTGTCCCTACACCTATCGATGAAATCCTGGGCATCCTCATGACGTTCACCTCAGAAAATAGGGAGGTGTAGCCTAGTCCATCTGTCCAATAACTTCTGTGGATCGCCATCCACAGCTGGTCTGGGCTCGGGTACCACTACGACAACTGGCTGAGCCCCATCCGTAGGTAGTGCACCCGGAGTCTAATACACTACAAGTGCATTACCAGGAGCCTGAGCGATAGGGGTCTATGCTCTCCCTCCCGCCTGAGATGTGGTTGGGTCTTCTGGAAATAAACCAGCCTGAGTCATAGAGTCCATGAACCGCATCATATGGACCATGACCTCCTGGAAGCCTGGTACTATCATAAAATTCGCTGGGGAAGGCGCTACTGCAGGCACCTCGCCATGCTCCTCAATAATGGGATCCCCTGCTGGATCCGTTGGTGGTGCAATTAGGGCAGCTCCGGGATGCCCTCATCCCCTACCTCGGGCCGGTGCCCTCCCCCGGCCTCTGCCTCGACCTCTAGCAATGGGGGGAGCAGCTCCTCCTGGGTCTGGAATGTCTGCCATGCACGTCCTCACCATCTGTTAGAGAATAGAAGAAGGAAATTTAGTATACTATCAACTGCACGATAGAAGATGAATAAAGAGTAGTTTCCTAACACCCCATAGCCTCTCGAAGATAAGTACAGACGTCTCCGTACCGATCCGCAAAACCCTATTAGGTTTGCCCATGACTTGTGAGACTTACGTGAACTTAGTGCTCTGATACCATATTGTCACACCCCAAATTGCATTATAGGTCGTGATGGCGCCCAACACCATTGTTAGGCAAGCCAACCCTAATCAACTAGTGAATTCTCATTTATTGTAAGAGACAATCCCAATATTTACTTAACTTAAATTTAAAATAGTCGATAAATAGCGAATTAGTAAAGCAATAGAAATGGAAATGACTAAAGGAAATCATGATTTTAGGAATACAACCCAAAAATAATAGTCTACTAATGTGTGTGCCAGGATCTAGTGTCACAAGTACAATAGAAACTAGTAGAATGTACAAAAGAATATAACTATCCTACTATCTGAAATAGAGTAGACAATAATAGAAAAAGGAGAGACTCCGGCATGCTGCTGAATAGCTCAACAGGCACAACTCACCACAAAGTTTCGATCAAGTATCAGGGATGCGTGCCATCTGGGTAGCTAGATGTACCTGCCTCAGATCCTGTATAATTAAGTGCAGAAGTGTAGTATGAGTACATAAATAATATGTACCCAGTAAGTATCCAGTCTAACCTCGAAGAAGTAGTGACGAGGGGTCAACTTGACACTTACTAGGATCAATAATAATATAATGTAAGTGTTACGCTAAGCATAGATAGCATGAATAATAATGACAGTTTAAGATCATGGAGAAGTAAGATGTTCTTTCATAAACAACATGTCAAGTTTCAGTCATATCATGTAACACTTACATTTCAAGCATTTAAGCAGTGTAAATCACGGAATATTTCAAATAAATAACATGCACACATTACGCCGAGTTCGTACCGCCCGGTCCTACATAATATTAACTATGCACTACTAGATGGTCGAATGGCGTGAACCATAGACGCATCTATTTATTACCGAGGTACTAGACCCGATCCACAAATAACAATTTATTATCAAGAAGCACACATTGTCCATTTATATTCAAGTAATTCAAACAAATTCTCAAGTAAGTGAGTTTAGCCGACTATATTTGTTTACCAATTTCCACCATGTCTTAAGTGATCTTAGTAACAAGTAAGGACGCAAGCATTTGCAAGTATAGCATGATATGGGTCCTAAACTACCCGGACCATTAGCATAATAGTAGCTACGTACAGACTCTCGTCACCACATACGTACGTAGCCCCCACATATAGTTGCATATATTTATTTAATTCACCTATGGGGTTAATTCCCCCTTACAAGGATAGAGAGGAGACTTACCTTGCCCCCAAAGCTTACTTCCGAATTTATGAATGCACTCAAACCCTCAAATCAGAGCCTAACGATCCAAAACTATTCAAATGTGGTAAGAACTAGTCAATATATGCTCAAGAGTTCATATTCTAAGTGGAAATGAGCCAAAAATGGCTAAATCCCGTAATAAATGAAGGTCATTGCCTTCAGTGATTTCTGCATCTGCGGTCCTAGGCTGCACTTTCGCCCACCGTATCTGCGGAAAGTGGTCCGCTTCTGCGGAACTTCACTGGGCCGCTTCTGCGGAAGTCCAATCGCTTTTGCGGTTCCGCTTCTGCAGAGGGAGGACCGCTTCTGCGGTTTCTGGGCTGGCCACCCATGGCCGCATCTGCGAGACTAAGCCCGCACCTGCGAGCTTGCATCTGCAGCTAACCAACCACAGGTGCGGTTATGACAGAAGCTAGACATTTAGCCCTTGCCTAAAATTTCCAACTTGGTTCGAGCCTCGTCCGATTGGTGCTCAGGGCTCCCGGGGCACCGCCCGAACACACCCATAAGTTCATAATGATAAGCAGACCCACTCGAACCCTCGGAAGGCCAGAAAAAACATTAAAAATAGGAATCACACCCTAAAACCAATTGATTGAAACTTATGAACTTCAAGTTCTTCAATTTACTTCCAATGTGACGAAACACACTTATACTACTCGGATTGACACCAAATTTTGCATGCAAGTCTTAAATGATATTATGGAACTAGTCCTAGTCTCAAAATTCCATTCAGACCTCGATATCATAAAAGTCCACTCAAAATCAAATTTAAAGAACTTCAAAATCCTTAAGGAATCAACTTTCACTATTAGGCGCCAAAATGCTTCCGGTTCATCCAAAACCCGACCCGGACATACGCCCAAGTCTGAAATTATTATACGAACCTATTGGAATTTTCAAATTCTGATTCCGAGGTCATTTTCTCAAAATATTGATCAAAGTCAAACTTGGCCTTTTAAGCCAACCTTAAGGAACCAAGTATTCCGATTTCAACTCAAACTCTTTCCAAATCCCAAACCAATCATCCCACAAGTCATAAATCAGTCAAAGAAAGTACGAGAAGTCTTATTAAAGGGAACAATGTTTTAGAAAGCAAAACAACTAATCGGGTTGTTACAACCAACTGTCTCTCAGGATGGGGGAGGAGCACAGACTCCCGCTACTCACACTCTAGAGTAGATGGTTCTCGAGTATCAAACACCAGCAGCCCCGCTAGTTGGGGTAGTTTGGCCGATTGTTGCAGCATAGACCAGTGATAGGCTCGCCATGTCTTTTGAGGGCTTATTGAGATTCGAAACGTTTACCAAGCTCTTCTCTATTCACTTCAGTGGTGCACCTTCTGAGGACCCACAGGATTATCTTGACTACTGCTATAAGGTGCTGCGAAACATAGGTATAGTTGAGACCAATATAGTCGATTTTGTTGTGTTCCAAATGACGGATTCTGCCAAGAGATGGTGGAAGGATTATGTATCGACCAGACCAACTAGGCCTCCTACTCTTACTTGAGACTAGTTCTTTCAGTTATTTCTAGAGAAGTTCTTTTCTATCACAATGAGGGACGATTACCGCAGGTAGTTTGAGCGTCTCTAGCAGGGCAGTATGTTAGCCACTCAGTATGAGATTCGTTTTGTAGATCTAGCTCGCCATGCCCTTATCTTTCTTCCTACTGATAGGGAGAGGGTGGGGAGGTTTATTGAGGGACTCATTCATCCTATCAGGCTACAGAAGGCCAAGAAGACTAGGGGTGAGATTTAATTTCAGACGGCTACTAATGTTGTTAGGCGGATCGAGATGAGATTCTTCAGAGAGTGGGTAAGGTGGCTTACGAGCTCGCATTACCGCCTAGTTTGTTAACAGTCCATCCGGTGTTCGTTGTTTCCATGCTCCAGAAGTATCACAGTGATCTGTCCCTTGTTTTAGATTTCAGCTCAGTCTAGTTGGACAAGGATTTGACTTATAAGGAGGAGCCAGTGGCTATTCTAGCCTGACAGGTTCGTCGGTTGATGTCAAAGAGTTATATTTCAGTTCGAGTGTAGTGGAGAGGTCAGCCCGTCGAGGCAGCTACTTGGGAGTTCGAGTCAGACATATGTAGTAGATATCCACACCTTTTTACTAGTCTAGGTACTTTTCTATGTCTGTTCGAGGACAGACATTTATTTTAGAGATGGAGAATGTGAGGACCTTATAAGTTATCTAGAGTTTTAAACCCTAATTTTTTGTTTTGAAACCTCAAATACCTTATTCTAGCCTTCCACCATTTGTGTGCGCAATCCGGGTCTCTTTCCGAAAGGCTTTTATGCTTAAAATTTATAAAATATTAAATCTTGCCTTAAAAATCTATTTGAGTTGACTTTGGTTATTGTTTTGAGCAAACAAGCCAGGATTCGTGTTTTGACAGTCCCGGTGGGTTTTTATCATGATTTGGGACTAGGGCGTATGCTCGGAATCGAATTCGGAGGTCCCTAACTCAAGTTATCGCTTTTTGTTGAAAATTTGAAGTATAAAGGTGTTGCGGCCAAAAGCACACGCAAGTATACGCGGTCGTCAAGTAATAAAGTGACTAAAAGTCGGATGTTGAACCCATGAGGATTTGTGATTAACTATTAACTAAATTAGACTATCATAATTATCTAAACAAGAACTAAACCTAAAAATATTTTATTCTAAACAAATTAAATAAAGAAGAGAAAATGCATAAAGTACCTATTAAACTTGTCAGGAAAAATTATTTACACACCTAAACTTTACGGGTAACTTTTACCCACTTATTCTAATCTTAAGTGAATTTAATACTCCATTGAGTGATGACCTGACATGAAAAGTGCAGTTTATTTCCTAGATGCGTGTGAGGCACAAAAAACAGCTTAAAACTAATTTAATTGTCCAGTTGTCACTTTCCTATTGGATACTCTAACTAATTAAACTTAATACTAATTTTTTCTCTTTTTTTATTCATTTTTCTTTCCTTTTTCTCTTTCTTCTTTTTAATAGAACCATGGTTCTCCACTAGCCTGCCATTATCATCTTGTGCCATCCTCTTCCTCCCATGCTTTGAAACTAGTCATGTTTTATTTTTTGCTTCTCTGTTTTTCTTGTTGAATCTCTATTCCCACTTCTCCTTTTCCTCCGCCATATTCACTTACCTTTACAAACTCTATTTTATTGCTCATATTTCCTCCCTTTAATCTCCTCGATTTGATAGAAACATAAGTTCTCTTAAGCAATTGGGTCATGGATTTAGTTTGGAATAATTTAATACTTGATTTGAGAGTTTGATGCGCCAATACCATTTTTCGTACAAGGAATTTTCTCTGGTGTGTGAGATTGATGTGAAGGAAAAATGGTCAAATTAGAGGTGTTAAAGTGAAATGGTAAGGGGAGGTGGTTTTGATTTTTCAGAGATAGAGTTTATGGGTTTAAAGGAGGTTACGGCTATGACTGCCTTCCATGGTGGCAGACTGCAAGAATAATAATGAAGGAAGGCGGAGAAGATGAAATTAAAAACATAGTGGAAATAGTATAAAAAAAACAAAATACTATAGTATTTAATACATGACGCGTGTTAAACACAACCCCACCATAAGACTGGTTCGGTATTTTGAAGGAGGTATTAAATTTAGTCTAGATAAGAATAGTGGGGTGTTAGGATACCCGTAATGTTAAGGCGCGTAAATAATTTTTCCGAACAAGTTTAATGGGGTCTTTATTTATTTTCTCTTGAAATATAAATAATGAACTTTGAACACAGAAAGAGCAGATTTTTATGATATCAATGTAATGAAAACAATCTAGGGTTATGTGCTATCTAACAATCCTATTGTATTCTTCAATTGAATTGACTAACTAATTTATCTAGTTTATTGGTTGACAGAGTTAATATTGCTCATAAGAATCCGTCGAGTTCTTACTCGCCTATTCAAGCTAACCTAACGCCTATATGTCCATGGAATTAGAACTAACAATAATGCATTTATAATTCTTGTACATCAACCAAGCAAGGCAATTAGGTATATGTCTATCCTGACTGCGAATCCGTTCCCCGATACCCAAGTTCAAGAACTTGCTCTACTCAATCCTATATGCAATCCAGAATTTCCACTTTCGAGTTCAATTCTATACTCGTAGATAGTATTTAATTTGTGATCAAGCAATCAAATAGTTAAGCGCAAGATTGAATAAATAAATTAATATGATAAACTAAGAAATCAAAATCAATATCCGAATAACAATAGTCATGAAAAAACCACAACCCTAGAACGTGAAGTTTAGCTCCACATAGACATGGTGGCAAAATAACAAATCATACAAAGAAACATAAAAATTACTAAGTTTGATAGAAGAAAAGATGAAACCCGGCTTCCACGGTGGCTCTGTGCTTTCCCTCGGTCAAAAGTCTATCAAAAGTCACAAAAATAATATTTTTACATGTATTTATACCAAGTAAGATCAGGCCCAAACGAAAACACTTCTCCCGTGCGAAATAGGACAAATACTCTGTAAAAGGTTTACTTGCGCGCCGCGTTAATGAAGGAATTCAGAAACGTTCGCTTTTTGATCTCTGATGAACAACATCTGCAAAACTTTGTCCCCCACGTAGGCAAACATCAATTATGAATATAGAATGTGAATTCTTTACTGCCAAACATTTGCATGCCAATTGTGACGTGGCATCCTTGTTATATTTCCTTGACAATTTATCTCATTTTTCTTATGTATAATCGGTCCTCGATCCCTGAATTCGATTCCGATTTAATTCATTAGGTTTTTGTTTAGACTTCAAAGTTTCAAATAGCTTAAATTAGCTTCATAACGTTTACATAGCTCGGAATCACTCCTACAAGGTATAAAATACGCAATTAGTGCAAAATACTAGCGATTAAAGCTCAAATTCAATTAAAGTGTAGTAAATTAGAGTGTAATAAGTGACTAAAATACATAATTATAGTCTATTATCAATACCTCACATTTAAACCATTGTTCGTCCTCGAGCAATAAAACTACACTTTATACAGACACGACCTTTTTAAACAATTCTCCTAACTCATCACATCAAGAACATTTAAAATAGATTAAGCACAAAAGTGTAACATCCTCACCTTAAAATTTGACTCACAAGTATCACGCATTATTCACAACTCACTCACTTACTCTAACATAGAGGTCAATGACATTACTTTTCCTTTATGAATCAAGTGCCCTCACACAACAAAAGAGAGCAGTTCCACACACAATAAAATTTAAGAACCATTAGGAACTCAAGATACAAAGAATTCACTCGCTCTCATAAATAACATTTATATGCCACAAAAGATGCACCATAGACTTGCCCGTAATGTACCACTCTACTAATTGAGCTCATTCAGTCTAGGATCAAGTAGGACTTTAATTGGTTGTAATGTAGGCTGTGGGTCGGGTAGGATACATTTGGATATAAGAGTGACTACACCTCCCTAAGCACTTTAATACATACACTTTAACTTTCAAAATCTCATACTTATGTCAAACCATACTCCACCTTCACATCAATGTACATTAACTCCATACTTCTTTAAGCACAATTCCCTCAAGAGCTACCACTATCAAGGAATATTTGCACAACAATACAACTATTTTTTCTTTCTTTTTCAATTCAAGTTGCTCTTACTTTTTTTTCAAAATAGTGCACCTTTGTCTTTATTTCATTAGTTTCACTCAAAAGTCAAACCAACCACCCCATGCTTTATCTTTTACAAAGTTCACAACAATTCAAGTGCTCATGAGAGGTGAAAAGGTTCAAATAGATGGTTTTAGCTCACATATAATTCTAACAAATGGGTAAGGCTTATAATGTGGTTGCCAAAGAAATATGATTATAGGCTCAAAGGGTTAACTACGGTACATAGCAATTGGGTGGGTAAACTATATATATCTATCTCAACAAAGTAACGCCTATATCACTTCCGAGACTGAACAAAACTACTATTTCGCTTTGCAAATACATGAGACAAGTTCTAGACATCACATGCAATGCATAGAATAACACACAAACCTCACACACACATGGACATAACTCACTCAGGATCAGACTCATCAAGACACTCCAGCCAAAGCAGTTAAGCAAAGTTAAGATCATACAATTTAAGGTACTTATACAAGAGTAAAAAACTGAGCCTAAGCGTCACAACTAACGTACTCACTATTCTAAAGGCATAGCAAAGTCAAGAGATATTGCTTCAATTCAATGCTCAGCACCATGGCTTCTCTCCTAAAAAAAATAAAACTACCTACACCCAGTTCAAACAAACTCTTGGAAAAGAACCGCAGCACAAAGAAAAATCAAGAGGGAATTACTACACTACCTATAAAGAAAATCTTTTTGTCTTTTTTCTTTAGACTTAAATCCCTCAAGAAAATTGTCTAGGAGATCCATTGTCGGGAAGAGTTCAATTTTTCTCTTTTTTTCGATTTCTATAGCTACTAAAATACTACACAACTACTAAAACAAAAATAAGAAGTTAACATTTTTCTATATCCTACTATCAATCATCTAGAGAATTCTCTCATCCCACACTTAAAAGAGTGCAGTGTCCCCAATGCACAAATAAAGCAAAACAATAATAAGGGTGGAGTAGAAACTCCCTGAAATGCCAAAGGCCGAAGCAATAGCGGCTCACGGGGTACTCAGACTTTCCCCATACATGGTCCTTTGTGTGGCATCCCACACTTAGTTCTCACCATCTAACTCGCTTTTGCATTCTTCCAATGATTTTGCCTCCTATGTTTATAATCCTACAAAACAAAAACAACACTACAACAATAATAAGAAAAAAATAAAAATAACAAAACAGTAAAGATGGATTGCCTCCCAACAAGCGCCTGGTTTAACGTCGTGGCGCGACTTGAACCACTTTCTATCTCTATCTCGAACTTATGAATTGCGCCCCCAATTTTACTTCAAGCTTTTTGATATGCTCTTGGGATGGTGGGATAAATGTAATCGGGCCAAACAACCAATTTCGCATTCTACACTTCTTGGCCTTCCGATGAGGTATGTAATTCTTTTTCTCTGGAACAATAAATTCCAGAATGTAAACACCTTGTTCCTCGTCCGTTGGCTCCTCTAAAGGCTCAGATGACTCGATTTCTATGTCATTATCCAAACACAATGTTGAAAAATGTATGGAATGAGGACCAATGTGTTCCAACTCTAGAACCGCATCACTAGTTACATCCTCATATGTACACAAACTAGAGTCTTAAAATATAACATTATCTACTTCCTCACTTAACTCTAGTGTGCTTTCCTCAACCTAGACATCATCAATAAAAGTATGGTCGAATGATTGACTCTCAATTTTTAGCTTCTCAATTTGGCGCATAAGCTCCTTTTCAGTTTCACACAACTCAGAACTATTTTGTTGGGCGTTAGACGCATCAACCTTTGCAATCAATTGAGCTCCGAAGTCATGAATACTAGTGCCAAATTTTTCGATCTCTTGTCCCAGCTCAGCTCGTCCTTCTATTAAGTCTTTAATCCCATATGTAATTTTCTCACGTTAAGCCTCATATATTGCTAACTTTTCAGCTTGTTCTACCAACTAAGTTTGACTCATAATCTCCTTTTTTTCAAAATTTTCCTCTTGCTGGTACTCACTCTCTGCATTCAATTCTTCCATATTGGCCTTCATTCTTGTGATTGCTTTCATATCTTTTTTGAGTTCATCATGTAGTTCTGCTACTTGCCTCAAAATATCCCTAATATATGCATTAGGTTCCATATCCTATTCTTCATTGCCCCTATCAAACTCACAAACATTATTAGAAATATCATAATAAGGGCTCATAGAAGGATGAAAAAAATTACGACAACTATCCCAGTGGCCATCTTGACCACCACACATATTACAAATATTCCACTCAAAGAATTGAGATTGTGCACACAACTCACTCCCAGGAACATTCTCACAATTCTTTCACTAATGGGGTCCTCCACAATATGGACAAGGAACATCAAAATAAGAATAGCCATCATTCGAATAATTTTCATTCCAAGATGCCATGTTAAAATAACATAAAAAAATACTAACTAAACTAAAAAATTCAATAGATAAAAAATTAAATGTCTAATCTAGAAAAATAGCTAATTTCTAAGTCCCTGGCAACGACGTCAAAAATTTGTTGCGGCCAAACGCACACGCAAGTATGCGCGATCGTCAAGTAATAAAGTGACTAAAAGTCGGATGTCGAACCCATGAGGACTTGTGATTAACTATTAACTAAATTAGACTATCCTAATTATCTAAACAAGAATTAAACTTAAAAATATTTGATTTTAAACTAATTAAATAAAAAAATATAAATAATGAACTTTGAACATAAAAAGAACAGATTTTTATGATATCAATGTAATGAAAATGATCTAGGGTTATGGACTATCTAACAATCCTATTGTATTCTTCAATTGAATTGACTAACTAATTTATCTAATTTATTGGTTGACAGGGTTAATATAGCTCATAAGAATCCGTCGAGTTCTTACTCGCCTATTCAAGCTAACCTAACGCCTATATGTCTATGGAATTAGAACTAACAATAACGCATTTATAATTCATGTACATCAACCAAGCAAGACAATTAGGTATATGTCTATCCTGACTGCGACTCCGTTCCCCGATGTCCAAGTTCAAGAACTTGCTCTACTCAATCCTATATGCAATCCAGAATTCCCACTTTCGAGTTCAATTTTAGACTCGTAGATAGTATTTAATTTGTGATCAAGCAATCAAATAATTAAGCGCAAGATTGAATAAATAAATCAATATGATAAACTAAGAAATCATAATTAATATCCGAATAACAATAGTCATGAAAGAACCGCAACCCTAGAATGTGAAGTTTAGCTCCACATAAACATGTTGACAAAACAACAAATTATACAAAGAAACATAAAAATTACTAAGTTTGGTGGAAAAAAAATGAAACCCGGTCTCCACGGCGGCTCTATATTTTCCCTTGGTTAAAAGTTTGTCAAAAGTCACAAAAATAATATTTTTACATTTATTTATACCGAGTAAGGACAGGCCCAGACAAAAACACCTTCTCTCGTGCGAAATAGGATAAATACTCTGTAAAAATTTCACTAGCGCGCCGCGAAGGGCGTCGCACAGTGCGCCGCGTTATTGAAGGATTTCAGAAACGTTCACTTTTTGATCTCTGATGAACAACATATGCAAAACTTTGTCCCCCACGTAGGCAAACATCAATTATGAATATAGAATGTGAATTCTTTGCTGCCAAACATTTGCATGCCAATTGTGACGTGGCATCCTTGTTATATATCCTTGCCAATTTATCTCATTTTTCTTATGTATACTTGGTCCTCGATCCCCGAATTCGATCCCGATTTAATTTGTTGGGCTTTTACTTAGACTTCAATACTTCAAATAGCTCGAATTAACTTCATAACATTTACATAGCTCGGAATCACTCCTACAATGCAAACATGCAATTAGTACAAAACACTAGCGATTAAAGCTCAAACTCAATTAAAGTGTAGTAAATTAGAGTATAATAAACAACTAAAATAAGCAATTATAGCCTACCATCAAAAGGTTTAATGAATTTAAAGATTTGACCAATGTTTGACTTTGTTAATACCGGGTCCGTATCTTGGTTCCGGAACTCGGTATAGGTCCATTACTATATTTATAACTTGTCTACTAAATTTAGTGAGAAACATAGTTAAATTGACGTGATTCAGATGTCCAGTTGTTAAAATAGAAATTCTAAAGTTTTCTTGAAAATTTCATTTGGTTTGGTGTTCGATTCGTAGTTCTAGGCGTTATCGAGTTCGCATGAGGTTTTTGGGCTTGTGTGCGTATTAGGTTTGGAGCCCCAAGGGCTCGGGTGAGTTTCAGATAGGCTACGGATGGTTTGAACTTAAAAAATCTGGTGTTTGGACTTTATTTAGTTTCCGGTGTCTTCTTCTTCGCTATCACGAAGGTGCTCCCGCGATCGTGAAGGGTAAACTTGGTTGGGGGAGAATTTGTTCTACGCGAACGCGAGGCCATGGCCACGAATGCGGAGCATTGGGGGGTCTGCTCTTCGTGAATGCGACTGGCCACACGTGAATGCATAGAGTTAGTTAGGCTGGGCTAGGATCAGTGGGTTGTTCTATGCGAACGCGATGGTCAGGGGGGACAGATCATCGCAAACGCTTGCGAACCTTCACGAATGCGTAGGATAATCGAGGTGCTACTTCGCGATCGCGTCAGGCCCTTCGCGAATGCGAAGAAGGCATGACGCTCAGTGATTTAAATGTTCAAAAACATGATTTCTCCTATTTTTCATAACTCTTCCATTAGAGCTCGGCCTAAGGGAGATTTTGAAGAGAAAGCTCAACATATATTTATAGGTTTGTACACTTTAACTCATTTTCTTCCATTTCTTATATCACCCATTAATTTCTAGTCCTAATCTTTGTTCTTCCATGGTAGAAAACTAGGAATTTAGGGAGAATTGGAGGTTCCTGCAAATTAGGAATTTAGACCTCAATTTGAGGTCGGATTCCGACACTAATTACATAATCGGGCTTGGGGGTGAATGTGTAAATTAATTTCGGTCCGAACCATAGGTTTTGACCAAGCGGGCCCGAGATTGATTTTTGACTTTTTGGGAAAAAGTGTGAAAATCCTAAATTTATGCATTGTAATTGATTCCTTTAGCAATATTAGATATCATTGCGTCAATTGTGGTTATATACGAGTAGTTTGGAGGTGGATTCTAAGGGAAAGGCCACGGTAGAGCTCTGAGTTGAATGCAGAGTGAGGTATATGTTGAGTTTAACCTTGATTTGAGGGAACTAGGAACCCTCTGACTATGTGCTATGTGAATTTCATATGTGGTGGCGTATATGCAAAGTGACGCGTGCTTATACGCCGCCGAATTACTTGTTTTCCTTCATTTTTTGCTTTTTCTTAATTACTTTCTTCGATGTCTTAACTATTATGTGCTTTAAATCCGTTCCATGCTTTATTTGCTACTTGTTAATCATAGTTCCTCGTGTTAAAAATGTTAGACATTTCCATGTTTACATGACTCGTTGGTATTTGCCTTAATTGACTTAATTGTACCTTTTTAATTGTCATTTACTAGACTTGTCTTGCAGTGTAGTATTATATATATGAATTTCTAAGTTGGTACAAGGTTTCCTTTCTGGTTCGCTTCATATTCAGTAATCGTAGATATTCTTGTGAGTTGAACTATCAATTTGCACTCATTGAATAATTGATACTGATATGGTGGGATAAGGCTGCACACCACAACAGGTAAAATAAGGGTAGATTGATGCGGAGGAATTAGAGTAAATTTGTACTGATACGGTGGGATTGGGTTGCACGCCGCAACAGGTGATATAAGGGGGGATTGATACGGTAAAATAAGGGTGAATCGTGATACTGCATTTGTTATATGGTAGGATTGGGTTACGCGTTATGATTGTTGATACTGTTACGGTGGAATAATTAAGGATTGTATTGTACGGTGGGATCGGGTTGCGCGCCACAATAACCTATGTGTTTCTATTTCCTTGAGCTATGTTGGTTTTCGGTATTTTCATTTGAAATTCTGAGGATTGGTAATTCTGATCATCACTGGTTTATTTCTCGAGGCTTTAGCTATTTTCTTCAGTTAACTGTCTTATTTTGTTCCTTATTTCCTTCTCCTGTCTTTATTATATACTGCGTACAAGATGTAGTGTAAGTGAACTGCCTTAACCTCATCACTACTTTGTCAAGGTTAGGCTCGGCACTTACAGAGTACATAGGGTCGGTTGTGCTCATACTACACTCTACACTTCTTCTGCAGATTTTGGAGTCGGTCGCAACGACGATTATTAACGTGCTCGGATTGGACAACTTCTTGGAGACTTGAGGTATAGATGCTCAGCATCTGTAGCTCCTAGAGTCCTTTCTCCTTTCATTTAGTTGTGTAATTTCCTTCAGACAACTTTTTGTTTTATTCAGACCCTTGTTTGTACTATTCTAGTAGTTGTGCACTTGTAATACCAGGTCCAGGGTTGTATCAGATATTTTAGTTGTTATAGTTTTCGCACTTTACTTTGGATTATTACAGTTATTTTAGTTCTTTGTCATTGTTTAATTTAAACTGTTAAAAAATGGATAAATTATTCTAACGTTGGCTTGCCTAACAAGTGAAATGTTAGGCACTATCACGATCCTGAAGGTGGAAATTCGGGGTCATGACAATATATGAGTGCATACTATCTCTAAATTAAGTATCATAAATTGAATTAATTGTTGGAAGATACGAGAAGTGTATATATTTTTATTTGGCTTTTGAGAATTGATGGGGTTTTTATTCAGAGAAATGAAGTTAGCAATAATTTTAGGATGAAAAATAGTAGAAAGAAAGTTAATAATATGGATGAAAAGAATTTGTATTAAAAACAATTAAAAAGACTATAAAAAAGATGCTAAAGGAATCATATATCCGGTTTCCATAATAGTAGTACTCATTATGCTTTCACTTCCAATGTAATCAAGTCTCATCTTTGGAAAATAAGACATTGACGAAGCCCATGTGCATAGGAATTCTTGCTCGTGCTTTGTTTAATTATAATACAGTTTAAAGATATCGTCCTACAGAGATTGAAATATCTATGTTATGAGTTTAGATTATCTTCATTACTATTTAGGAGAATCGAATTTATGAGTGAGTGAATGTTTTAAGATTTTTAAAGGCAAAGAACTAATTGAGTAGAAATAATAAGAAAGCATTAGGAATCCTTGAAGCCACTTGATAAGATTAATATATATGATTCAAACTCTAATACTTATTTCTCGAAAGTATAATTGCTTATTTTTAATTGTAACGACCCAGCCGGTCGTTCATGAGTTACCGTTTCATTTCTCCCATTTCTGCTTCTTATTGCCTTGCTCAGCTGTATTTTGGGTTACCGGGTTGGTTATCTCGGGTTCGGAGAGGTTTTGGTAAGGTTTAAGTCACTTAGTCTCTTTTGAGGAAGCTTAAGTTGGAAACGTAAACTAGATGCTGACTTATGTGTTAAAGGGCTCGGATGTGAGTTCGGATGGTTCAAATAGTTTCGGGAGGTGATTTGGGACTTAGGAGCGTGATCGAAATGTGTTTTGGAGGTCCGGAGTAGATTTAGACTTGAATTGGCGAAATTAGAATTTTGGCGTTTTCCGGTTAGTAGGTGAGATTTTGATATAGGGGTCGGAATGGAATTCCGGAAGTTGCAGTAGGACCGTTGTATCATTTGGGATGTGTGTGCAAAATTTCAGGTCATTCGAACGTGGTTTGGTAGACTTTTTATTCAAAAGCGTAATTCAGAAGATTTTTGGAACCTTAGGCTTGAATCCGATGTGTTTTGGTTGATTCGATGTTGTTTGAGGTATTTTGAAGATTGGTATAAGTTTGGATAGTGGTATAGGTCATGTTGGTTCTTTTGGTTGAGGTCCTGGGGGTAATTTCGGATGGTTGGCGGAAGATTTGAATTGGGTTTTGGCAGCTGAAGTTCTTCCCATTGCTGTCATAACCGTACCTGCGGCTAAGGCGACCGCAGGTGCGGTATCGCAGAAGCGAGTTTGGAGCCGCATATGCGGCCAAAGGCATAGTTGAATGAAACCGTAGATGCGGTATTTGAGCCGCACCTGCGTGACCGCAGCTGCGGAGGTAGGGTCGCAGGTATGGAAGGTGACTTAAGTGATGACCGCAGAAGCGGTGCTCGAACCGCAGAAGCAGTTGCGCAGGAGCGAGGAATTCGCCGCAAGTGCGAAAAGCCTGGGCCAGAAGGTATAAAAGGATTCCTTCGCGATTTTTGAGTTGTTCTTTATCATTTCAAGTAGGTTTTGGAGCTTTTGGGAGATTTTGAAGAGGGATTCAAGGGATATCATCTGGAGGTAGGATGTTTGAACGTAATAATTGATCCTATGACATTATTTCACTGATTTGACCTAAGATTAATGGAAATTACAGGTTAAAATTGGGGATTAGGGCTTGGTATTGGAGACCTTGACTTGGGGATTTGAGGGGCCATTTGTGGTCGGATTTTGGAACTTTTGATATGTATGAACTCGTGGGGAGATAAGAAATCTATTGATGTAATTTTTATTGAATTCCGAGACGTGGGCCACGGGGGTCGGGTTTTGGTTAATTTCGGGATTTATGTTGTAAATTGATTATTTTTGCACGGGACTCGTTCCCTTAGCATATTTTGATATCGTGATTCTGATTTTGGATAGATTCGACGCAAGTTGAGGTCGATTCGAGAGGCAAAGACATCGTGGGATAGAGTTTGGACCGGATTGAGGTGAGTAATGATTTTAAATATTGTCCTGAGGGTATGAAACCCCGGTTACACTTCATTGTGCTATGTTGAGGTGACATACATGCTAGATGATGAGCGTGGGGACGTGCACCGTTGGGGATTGTGACTTAGTCCCTCCCGAATGACTGCTTGCTATCATCATGTTTTGGGTTGAATGTCATATTTGGGCCTCGTGCCCACTATTTGGACCCGATGGGGGGGGGGGGTTACTACTATTTCCTCACTGCTTTGACTTTACACTTGTACTAAGTCATGCTATATTCTACCGTTTTCATAACTCAGCCATATTTACTTTGTTTTAACACATTAAATAATATTTTGGGTTGAGCATCATGTTTTACTATTGCCCGAATAGCTTATGAGATTGTGACTGAGTAAGGCCGAGGGCCTGTATTGTGAGGATACTTTTGGGTCGGGCTGCACACCGCAATAGTGATGCACTAATTCATTATTGTGAGGCCGAGGGCCTGAGATTGTACACCACGAGGTGGCTTTTTTGATATGAGGCTGAGAGCCTATTGATTATGCCACGAGATGGCTTGATATTGCGCTTGGGCCGTAAGGGGCCCCTCCCGAAGTTTGTACACCCTAGTGAGCGTGAGTACCTATTATGATTTGAGATATAGCCCGAGGGGCTGGTGTTGTTCCATGTTGTTGCCCAAGGGGCTAATTCTATTGGTATTGTGTCCGAAGGGCAGTTTTTATGTGTTTATCTTTTCTAGCTGCCTGTCATTTACTTGTTTAACTGTTAAAAAGGTATTTTAATGAAGCTTTAACTGAACTAAGGTGTTTTTATGAGATTTTACTGTTTTATTATACTTTACTAGTTTTACTCTGCCTCTCTATAGCATGTTGATGTGTTCTTTACGTGATTTCTTATCGCTCAGTCTTCATTTATTATTATTACTCTCTGAGTTGGAGTACTCACTTTACTTCCTGTACCCTGTATGCAGATTTAGGTGCTTCAAGTCCTACTAGCGAGAGTTGATAGCTTCCAACATATTTCAGAATCCACTAGGTAGCTGCTCGGCGTTCACAGCCCAGTGTTCCTCCCTCTTATCATTATTTCTTTATCTTGTACTGGATTTTGTAATACATGGTGTAGTCCCTTTTCCATATTCCTAGACTTGTGTTAGATGCTCATGGCTGGCGACACGCCGATGTCAGGCTATGTTTGTTTTTTTGCAGTTTATATACTTTCACTCTATCATGGGATTTATCATTAGTAATGACTTAATTATGAATTATTATCTATTTAGTTAACTGGGGGTTTGTGTCGACTGACCTTGTCTTCACGAGGGGTGCCATCACGACCAAGTCTAAGTTTAGGGTCGTGACAAGTTGGTATCAGAGCCTAGGTTACATAGGTCTCACGAGTCATGAGCAGGTTTAGTAGAGTCTCACGGATCGGTACAGAGATGTATGTATTTATCCTCGAGAGGCTGTAGAACCTTTAGGAAAAACTTCATATTCTTGAAATTCTTGTCGTGCAAATCTGTTGATCTGAGTACTAAACTTCTGTCATTCTATTGTCTCATAGATGGTGAGGACACGCGCTACCGGTCAGGATGGACGACCACCAGTACCACCAGTTATGGCCACTAAAGGCCGAGGACACGGTCGAGGTCGTGGTAGGGGCAGGGGTGTAGCCCGCACAACAGCTAGGGCAGCACCTGCAGATCCACCAGCCGCCCCAATTCAGGATTAGGTCCTAGTTGTGGATGCTCCAGCAGCACCAGCTTAGGTACTAGCTGTGCCCATTGTGATTTTGGGTCTTTAGGAGGCATTGGGTCAGATTCTATCAGTTTGCACTGGCCTAGCTCAGGCAGTCTCAGTTGCTACAGCCGTAGCTACTTCTCAGGCCGGGGAAGGCACTCAGACTCCCACCGCTCGCACACCTGAGCAGGTCGTGCAGGGACTTCAGACACCGGGGGCACATCCATCCCAGCCGGTTGCAGCTGCTCAGGATTATGTGGCTCCTGCCATGCTAGAGGACAAGCAGCGTAGGTTGGAGAGGTTTGGTAGACTTCAGCCTCTGACTTTCAGTGGTGCAGAGGGTGAGGATGCCCAGAGTTTCTTGGACAAGTGACAGAGGATTCTTTGCACAACGGGTATTCTGGAGACCAACGAGGTCGCTTTTACCACTTTTCAGTTTTCTGGAGCCGTCTTCACTTGGTAGGAGACTTATGAGAGGCGTAGGCCTATTAGTGTAGCACCCATTACCTGGCAGAAATTCTCCATTCTCTTTTTAGAAAAGTATGTGTCGCAGTCTCGCAGAGAGGAGTTGCGCAGGCAGTTTGAGTGGTTGCGTCAGGGAGAGATGACTGTGACGCAGTTTGAGATGAGGTTCTCCGAGTTAGCTCGTCATGCTATTTGGTTGGTTCCGACAGATAGAGAGAGGATCAGGAGGTTCGTTGATGGTCTCACATATCAGCTTTGTATTCTCATGACCAGGGAGAGGGTGTCTGGTGCTACTTTTGAGGAGGTTGTTGACATTGCTCGTGAGATTGAGGTAGTTCGTCGCCAGGAGCGAGATAAGAGGAAGGGCAAAAGGCCTCGGGGATCTAGTAGTTATGGTGGTGCTCCTTCGAGGGGTTAGTTTCGGCACAGCAGAGGCCGTCCATTCAGACATGCTCAGCCAGCTCACCCAGGTTATCTTGGGGCATCATCAGGTCATGGTTCTCACATTTCTCATCAGGTCCAGTCCTCACTCAGTGCCCTTCCAACTCAAAGTCTATCCCGTGCTCCATCGATTCAGGGTTCTTCTATGCCAGGTGCATCTGCTAGTCATTTTAGTGCTAGGGTTTCCCTTCAGTCCCCGTCTCCAGCGCAAGAGAGTTGCTATGAGTGTGGAGAGATGGGTCATATGTGGAGGTAGTGTCCTCATCGTCTTACGGGTTCATCTCAGTAGAGGAGTCAGCCATCGGCTTCAGTGCCAATTACTTCACCATTACCCACCCAGTCAGCTAGGGGTGGAGGACACTCAGCTAGAGGTCGTCCCAGAGGGGGAGGTCGATCAGGTGGTGGTCAGGCCCGTTTCTATGCACTTCTAGCTAGACCCGATGCTATTGCTTCTGATGATGTCATTATAGGTGTTTCAGTCTTCCACAGAGATGCCTCTATATTATTTGATCCCGGTTCCATTAATTCTTATGTGTTATCATATTTTGCTCATTATTTGGATACGCCCCGTAAGTCTCTTGTTTCACATGTTCATGTATCTACTCCGATGGGCGATACTATTGTTGTAGACCGTGTGTACCGGTCGTGTGTGGTGACTATTGGGTGTCTAGAGACTTGAGTGGATCTTTTATTGTTATTTATGGTGGACTTTGATGTGATATTGGGCATGGATTGGCTATCTTCGTGTCGTGCTATTTTGGACTGTCATGCTAAGACAGTGACATTGGCTATGCCGGGTGTGCCACGGATTGAATGACGAGGTTTGATTGATTATGTTCCGAGTAGGGTAATTTCATTCATGAAGGCCCATCGTATGGTTGGGAAGGGTTGTCTTTCGTATCTAGCCTTTGTAAGGGATGTCGGTGTAGAGACTCCTAGTATTGATTCTGTTCCAGTTGTGAGGGATTTTTCCGATGTGTTTCTTGCAGACCTGCCGGGCATGCCACCGGATAGGGATATTGATTCTAGTATTGATCTGGTGTCAGGCACTCAGCCCATTTCTATTCCGCCGTATCGTATGGCACTAGTGGAGTTGAAGGATTTAAAAGAGAAGCTTCAGGAACTCCTTGATAAGGGGTTCATTCGGCCTAGTGTATCGCCTTGGGGTGCGTCGGTTCTATTTGTGAAGAAGAAGGATGGCACTATAAGGATGTGCATTGATTATAGGCAGTTGAACAAAGTAACAGTTAAGAACAAGTATCATTTGCCTCGCATTGATGATTTATTCTACCAACTTCAGGGAGCGAGAGTGTTCTCCAGGATTGATCTCCGTTCAGGTTATCACCAGTTGAAGATCAGGGACTTGGATATTCTTAAGACAACTTTCAGGACCTGATATGGTCATTATGAGTTCTTGGTAATGTCTTTTGGGCTGACCAATGCCCCAATAGCGTTCACGCATTTGATAAACAACGTGTTTCGGCCCTATTTTGACTCGTTCGTCATAGTCTTCATTGATGATATTCTGGTATACTCGCGTAGTAAGTAGGAGCATGCAGAGCATTTGAGAGTTGTGTTGCAGAGATTGATGGAGGAGAAACTTTATGCAAAGTTCTCCAAGTGTGAGTTCTGGCTCAGTTCAGTGGCTTTCTTGGGGCACGTGGTGTCCAGTGAGGGTATTCACAAAGATCCGAGGAAGATAGAGGCGGTTCAGAGTTGGCCCAGACCGTCCTCAGCCATAGAGATTCGCAGCTTTCTTGGTTTGGTGGGTTATTACCGCCAATTTGTTTAGGGATTTTCATCTATCGCATCGCCCTTGACCAAGTTGACTTAGAAGGGTGCTTTATTTGTATGGTCTGATGAGTGTGAGGAGAGCTTTCAGAAGCTCAAGATAGCCTTGACCACAACTCCAGTGTTAGTTTTGCCATCAGCTTCAGGTTCATATACCGTATATTGTGATGCTTTGAGAGTTGGTATTGGGTGTGTGTTGATACAGGAGGGTAGAGTTATTGCTTATGCTTCTCACCAGTTGTAGCCCCATGAGAAGAACTACCCTATTCATGATTTGGAGTTGGCTGCCATTGTTCACGCGTTGAAGATTTGGAGGCATTATTTGTATAGTGTGTCTTGTGAGGTGTTTACTGATGATCGTAGCCTCCAACACTTGTTCAAGCAGAATGATCTCAATTTGAGGCAGCATAGATGGTTGGAGTTGCTAAAGGATTATGATATTACTATCTTGTACCATCTGGGGAAGGTCAATGTGGTGGCCAATGCTTGAGTCAGAAGGTGGTGAGTATGTAGAGTTTGGCATATATTCTAGTTGGGGAGAAACCTCTTGCAGTTGATGTCCAGGCTTTGGCCAATTGGTCCGTGAGGTTAGATATTTCGGAGCCCAGTCGGGTATTGGCTTGTGTGATTTCTTGGTCTTCCTTATATGACCGCATCAGAGAGTGCCAGTATGATGATCCTCATTTACTTGTCCTTAAAGACAGTGTTTAGCATGATGATGCCAGAGATATGACTATTGGTGATGATGGGGTGTTGAGGATGCATGGCCGAATATGTGTGCCCAATGTAGATGGGCTTCGAGGATTTGATTCTGGAGGAGGCCCATAGCTCGTGGTATTCCATCCATCCGGGTGCCGCAAAGATGTATCAGGATCTGAGACAACTTTATTGGTGGAGGAGAATAAAGAAGGACATTGTGGGATTTGTAGCTCGGTGTCTCAATTGTCAGCAGGTGAAATATGAGCATCAGAGACCGGGTGGCTTGCTTCAGCAGATGAATATTCCAGAGTGGAAGTGGGAGCGGATCACCATGGACTTTGTAGTTGGGCTCCCATGGACTTTGAAGAAGTTCGATGCTATTTGGGTGATCTTGGATCGGCTGACCAAGTGTGCGCACTTCATTCTTGTGTGTACTACCTATTCTTCAGAGCGGTTGGTAGAGATCTATATTCGGGAGATTGTTCGTTTGCATGGTGTCCTAGTTTTCATCATTTCAGATAGGGGCACTCAGTTTACTTTGTAGTTTTGGAGGTCTATGCAGCGAGAGTTGGGGTACTTAGGTTGAGTTGAGCACAACTTTTCACCCTTAGACAGACGGGCAGTCCAAGTGCACTATTCAGATATTGGAGGACATGTTGCGTGCTTGTGTCATTGATTTCGGAGGGTCATGGGATCAGTTTCTACCGCTCGCAGAGTTTGCTTATAACAACAACTACCAGTCGAGTATTCAAATGGCTCCATATGAGGCTTTATATGGGAGGCGGTGTAGATCTCCAATTGGTTGGTTTGTGTCGGGTGAGGCTAGACTATTAGGGATAGACTTGGTGCAGGATGCTTTAGAAAAAGTGAAGGTAATTCAGGAGAGGCTTCGTACAACGCAGTCGAGACAAACGAGTTATGTTGACAGGAAGGTTCGAGATGTGTCCTACATGGTAGGGGAGAAGGTTCTGTTGAAGGTTTCGCCTATGAAGGGTGTTATGAGATTTGGGAAGAAGGGTAAATTGAGTCCTCGGTTCATTGGGCCTTTTGAGGTGCTTCGGAGGATTGGGGAGGTGGCTTATGAGCTTGCTTTGCCACCCAGCTTGTCGAGTGTGCATCCGGTATTTCATGTTTTTATACTTCGGAAGTATATTGGGGACCCGTCTTATGTTTTGGATTTCATCACGGTTCAGTTAGATGATGATTTGACTTATGATGTGGAGCCAATATCTATTTTGGACCGTCAGGTTCGAAAGTTGAGATCAAAGGATATAGCTTCAGTGAAAGTGCAGAGGAGAGGTCGGCCCATGGAGGAGGCAATCTGGGAGACTGAGCGGGAGATGCAGAGTAGATCTCCTCACCTGTTTGAGGCTTCAGGTATGTTTCTTGACTCGTTCGAGGACGAACGTTTGTTTAAGAGGGGGAGGATGTAACGACCCGGCTGGTCGTTACATGAGTTACCGCTCTGTTTCCCCCATTTCTGCTTCTTATTGCCTTGCTCGGCTATATTTTGGGTTACCAGGTTGGTTGGCTCGGGTTCGAAAAGGTTTTGGTAAGGTTTGAGTCACTTAGTCTCTTTTGAGGAAGCTTAAGTTGAAAAAGTCAATCGGATATTGACTTATGTGTTAAAGGGCTCGGATGTGAGTTCTGATGGTTCGGATAGCTTCGGGAGGTGATTTGGGACTTATGAGCGTGATCGGAACGTATTTTGGAGGTCTGGAGTAGATTTAGGCTTGAATTAGCAAAATTGAAATTTTGGTGTTTTCCGGTTGGTATGTGAGATTTTGATATAAGGGTCAAAATGGAATTCCAGGAGTTGCAGTAGGACCGTTGTGTCATTTGGGATGTGTGTGCAAAATTTCAGGTCATTTGGAGGTGGTTTGGTAGACTTTTTGATCAAAAGCGTAATTCGGAAGATTTTTGGAACCTTAGGCTTGAATCCGATGTGTTTTGGTTGATTCGATGTTGTTTGAGGTATTTTGAAGATTGGTATAAGTTTGGATAGTGGTATAGGTCTTGTTGGTGCTTTTGGTTGAGGTCCCGGGGGCCTCGGGTGATTCGGATGGTTGGCGGAAGATTTGAATTGGGTTTTGGTAGCTGAAGTTCTTCCCATTGCTATCATAACCGCACCTGCTGCTAGGGGACCGCAGGTGCGGTATCGCAGAAGCGAGTTTGGAGCCGCAGATGCGGAAAAAGGCATAGTTGAGTGAAACCGCAGATGCGTTATTTGAACCGCACCTGCGTGACCGCAGATATGGAGGTAGGGTCACAGGTGCGGAAGGTGACTTAAGTGATGACCGCAGAAGCGGTTGCGCAGGAGCGAGGAATTGGCCGCAGGTGCGAAAAACCTGGGCCAGAAGTTATAAAAGGATTTATTCGTGATTTTTGAGTTGTTCTTCACCATTTCAATTCGGTTTTGCAGCTTTTGGGAGATTTTGAAGAGGGATTCAAGGGATATCGTCTGGAGGTAAGATGTTTGGACCTAATAATCGATCCTATGGCATTATTTTACTGATTTGGCCTAAGATTAATGAAAATTAAGGGTTAAAAATTGGGGATTAGGGCTTGGTATTAGAGACCTTGACTTGGGGATTTGAGGGGCCATTTTTTGGTCGGATTTTGGGACTTTTGATATGTATGAACTCGTAGGGAGATAAGGAATCTATTGATATAACTTTTATTGAATTCCGATACGTGGGCTCGGGGGTCGGTGGTCGGGGGTCAGGTTTTGGTTAATTTCGGGATTTATGTTATAAATTGATTATTTTTGCATGGGCTTCGTTCCCTTAGCATATTTTTGACGCCGTGATTCTGATTTTGGATAGATTCGACGCGAGTTAAGGCCGATTCGAGGGGCAAAGGCATCGCGGGCTAGAGTTTGGACTGGATTGAGGTGAGTAATGATTTTAAATGTTGTCCTGAGGGTATGAAACCCCAGATTACACATCGTTGTGCTATGTTGAGGTGACACACATGCTGGATGACGAGCGTGGGGTCGTGCCTTGTTTTGGATTGTGACTTAGTCCCTCCCGAATGACTGCTTTACCGCGTATTTGATTGAAAACTGTTTGTTATCATCATGTTTTGGGCTAAATACCATATTTGGGCCTCGTGCCAACTATTTGGACCCTTAGGGCTTTTTTACTGCTATTTCCTCACTTCTTTGACTTTACACTTGTACTCAGTCATGCTATATTCTACCGTTTTCATAACTCAGCCATGTTTACTCTGTTCTAACACATTAAATGATATTTAAATTGATATTTTGGGCTGAGCATCATGTTTTACTGTTGCCCGAGTGGCTTATGAAATTCTGACTAAGTAAGGCCGAGGGCCTGTGTTGTGAGGATATTTTTGGGTCGAGCTGCACGCCGTAGCAGTGATGCACTGATTTATGATTATGAGGCCGAGGTTCTGAGATTGTACGCCACGAGGTGGTTTGTTGATATGAGGCCGAGAGATTATTGATTATGCCACGAGATGGATTGATATTGCACTTGGACCGTAAGGGGCCCCTCCCTGTCTGTACACCTCTAGTGAGCGCGGGTACCCATTGTGATTTGAGATATAGCCCGAGGGGCTGATTACGTTGGTATTGTGCCCAAAGGGCAGTTTTTATGTGTTTATCTTTTCTAGCTGCCTGTCATTTACTTGTTTAACTGTTAAAAAGGTATTTTAAAGAAGCTTAAACTGAACTAAGGTGTTTTTATGAGATTTCACTGTTTTATTGTACTTTACTGGTTTTACTCTGCCTCTCTATAGCATGTTGATGTGTTCTTTACGTGATTTCTTATCGCTCAGTCTTCATTTATTATTACTACTCACTGAGTTGAAGTACTCACTTTACTCCCTGCACCCTATGTACAGATTCAGGCGCTTCAAGTCCTGCTAGCGAGAGCTGATAGCTTCCAGCAGATTTCAGAGTCCACTAGGTAGGTGCTCGGCATTCGCAGCCGAGTGTTCCTCCCTCTTATCATTATTTCTTTCTCTTGTACTGGATTTTGTAATAGACGGTATTGTCCCTTTTCCATATTCCTAGACTTGTGTTAGATGCTCATGACTAGTGACACCCCGATGCCGGGCTGTGTTTGGTTTTTCGCAGTTTATATACTTTCACTCTATTATGGGATTTATCATTAGTAATGACTTAATTATGAATTATTATCTGTTTAGTTAACTGGGGGTTTGTGTCGGCTAGTATTGTCTTCACGAGGGGCGCCATCACGATCGGGTCTGGGTTTAGTGCCGTGACACTAAAACAATTATATTATTTTCACTTTAAATTAACTATCTAAAAACACCTCTTCCAATTAGTGTAATTAAATAGTTTATAATTAGTGATGATAAGAACAGAAATATTTTCTTGCCTGGGTTGTACCATTAATAAAAAAAACCTCTTTCGATTAGTTCTCATTTAATAAATAGACTTAATCAAATCATTTTCTTTTCCGGATAAAGATTGAAATAAGTAATACTAAAGACACTCAAGTAGCTGAGATTATATTAATTTGTCCAATGACTATTTTATTTATAACTATTCGTTGCAACTTATTTTGCTTCTTCCGAATACAAAATTGGCACAATGGTAGTTATAAAATAGAATAGTTAGATTAGACAATATTAAATAATCAACACCTTATTACTTTGGTACTAAAAGATGGAGATTTGGACAACTTCTTGGACACGAGCATACAGAACTGAATATATATTAGAGTAACTTAGCAAGCTTTTTCAAGTATCCTAACGGGAGAAGTTTACTCCATTATGGAGTAGATAAAAGTACCAAGAAACAGAATACTTCCTAAAAGAGGAAGACATATTAACCGCCAAAATCTAAGCTAGAGAATCCAATTAAGAGATGGACTCTTTTCTACTATTTTGGCGTGCTTTGCCTTACATAGATATGCCCTATGCATAGGAGAAAATTGCAGGAAAACTAATTCTCTGTTGCGGCAGTAATAGTTTGTCGTCACGACGCTAATTACTTTATCTTTTCTTCTTCATTATGCTGCAACAATAAATGTCATCGTCGCGACGCTGTCACGACCAAAACTACCCAGTCGTGATGGCGCCTATCGTAGTACTAGGCTAGCCGACTCATTACCCAAAACACGGAACGTTTCATTTTAGAAATATATTTTCAACTATTTAGTCATAAAATCTTTGGTAAGAAATCCAAAACAAGGAAAAGAACGTGGAAATAAAAGCCCGACATCGAGGTGTCACAAGTCACGAGCATCTACTAAGGACTATCCGATAAAAACTACGACTAATACAGTCTGAAAAAAAACAACTACTAATATCTAAAGAAAGATAGGATGGAGAAGAGCAAGGCTGCGATCGCCATGTAACTACCTTGCCAACTCCATAATATCCACGACAGATGAAAATCAACGCTCGCAAGCACATCCAGCAACCCCTGGATCTGCACACAAGGTGCACAGAGTAATGTGAGTACGCCAACTCAGTAAGTAATAAAGGTAAATAAAGACTGAGCAATAGGAAACACGTAAAATCCCCATTCATGAAATTTCAGTAAGTACAATATGCTTTCAAATCAGTATGTGAGTCAATCATCTCGTTTAAAAATACAAGTTCGATAAAATCGATTAAAAATCTCTTTCAACAGTTTTCCAACAAAGTAATGAAATAGTGAGTAAAAGTATGATGAAAACATAAATGGCCCCTCGGGCAAAACTTCACTCGTGAACAGCCCCTCGGGCAAACACAAATCATAAATAGCCTATCGGGCAAATCTCACAGTCACTCATATGTAGTCCATTGGGCATACCTCACAATCGCTCGTAAAATAGCCCCTCGGGCACAACATGAATCAAGAACGGCCCCTCGGGCAAACATCATATCACTCACTCAAGGTACCCACGCTCATGTCATGACCCTAAAATCGACCCGGTCGTGATGGCGCCTATCGTGAAACTAGACCAGCCGACACAATTCCCAAATCAAACCATTATTCTATAAAAGTCATTTTAAGCCAATAATTAACAAGAAATCTCATAATATGACTCTAAATAACTAGTGCGGAAATATAACACAAGCCCGACATCGGGGTGTCACAAGTCATGAGCATCTACTACAACTGTCTGACAACCTCAAGACCAACATGGTCGGAAAAATCACAGAATACAATAAGGGAGAATAAGAAGGGAGAAAAGCAGGGCTGCAATTGCCAAACAACTACCTTGCTAACTCCGATGAACCTACCACCGAGCAGAAATACCTGAATCTACACACAAGGTGCAGAGAATAATGTGAGTACGCCAATGCAGTAAGTAATAAAAGTAAATAAAGACTGAGAAGTAGGAAACGATGAATCCACATCATGATAAAGTCAGTAAGCACAACAAGCTTTCAATTTAGAATACGAGTCGATCTTCTCATTTAAAATCCAGCTTTTGGTAAAAATCATTTGAAGATGCTTTCCAACAGTTTCAATAGAGGTTCAATACAGTTTATAGTTTAAGTGATGAAAGTCATAATCGGCCACTTGGGCAAAAAATAGTTTGTATACCGCCCCTCGGGCAAACATAAATCATATACATCTCATACCATAAAAATCTCAGTGGAAATAAAGAAGCCAAATCAGTGATTAAATTCTGAACATCTCGTAAAAACTCAAGTTTCAATGAAAGTTGTTTAAAAATATTTGTTCAACATTTTCAACAGATGCTTAGTATAAAGAGGAGTGAAAATAGTAATTTCATAAAAACAAGCTCCTCGGGCAAAGCATCACGCATATATATATATATATATATATATATATATATATATATATATATATATATATATAGCCTTATTGGGCAAGCTTCTCAGTCACTCGAGACTCAACTCTCATCAATCAGCGTTCACACTCAGCACTCACGCTCAATAGGTACCTTATAATAACCGCTGCGGCGTGCAGCTCGATCCATATATATAGTCGACTGTGCTCACTGGGGTGTGCAGACTCCGAAGGGGCTCCTACAGCCCAAGCACTATATCGCTGCGGCGTGCAACCCGATCCATATATCGCTGCGACATGCAGCCCTATCCATATCCATATATATATATATCACTGCGGCGTGCAACTCGACCCATAAATATATACTCCTCACAACTAGGCCCTCAGCCTCTCTCAGTCATCAACCTCACAATCAGGCCCTCGGCCTCTCTCAGCCATCAACCTCACAAGCCACTTGGACTATCAGTAAAACACAGCCCAAAATATCATTTATAGCATCAAAACTAGGTAAATAAGGTTGAGTTATGAAATTAGTAAAACATAGCATGACTGAGTACAAATATCGAGTCAAAACAATGAGGAATAGTAGTAAAAAGCATCTAAGGGTCCAAACAGTTGGCATGAGGCCCAAATATGGCATTCAGCTCAAAACATAATAATATTGTCCAAAACACAATAGTATCAAATAGTTTTTAATAAAATACTCGACTTAATAGTTGTATGGGACGGACCAAGTCACAATCTCCAACGGTACACACCTCCACGCTCGTCATCTAGCGTGTGCATCACCTCAAGGTAGTGAAACGATGTAAAATCTAGGGTTTCATACCCTCAGGACAACATTTACAATCATTACTTACCTCAAACCGATCCAACCTCTAGCCTGTGATGCCCTTGCCTCTTGACTCGGCCTCCAAATGCGCCAAATCTAACAAAAATCAGTATATTATCATCAATATACGCTAAAGGAACAATGCCCAAGCGAAAATAATCAAATTAACTCAAAAATCTCGAAATTATCTCAAACCCGTCCCTCAGGCCCACGTCTCGGAATTCGATCAAAATCACAAAACTGGAAAACCCATTCACTCACGAGTCTACCCATATCAAATTCACCAAAATCCGACTTCAAATGGCCATCCAAATCCCCAAAATTAACTCTCCAAATTTTCTTCCATTTTCCCCAATTGTTACCCCAAATTCCCAAATTAAATGATAAGAATCAAGACATAATCATGGAATTTAACCAAATTTGAGTGAAGAACACTTACCCCAATCAATCCTCTGAAAATCCCTTAAAAAATCACCTCAATCCGAGCTCCATAGCTCCAAAAATGCAAAATGGTTGAAACCCTCGAAATAGAATACTTTATAATCTGCCCAGGCATTTACCCTATGCTATCGCGGACAAACTAATGCGATAATAAAGCACAAAATTTTCCACCCCTTCTTTTACCCTATGCGATCGCGGCCACTCCTCCGCGATCACGCAAAACAAATTTTCCAACAACCTTCTCCAACTATTCCGGACAGCCTCTAGTATAATGGTCATAACATTCTGTATAAAACTTCAAATTACAATTCGTTTAACTTTCTGAAAACTAGACATCAAGGGCTACAACTTTTATCTTTGGGTCATCTTCAAATTCCTTATAGATTGTGCGATATAAGCTTCCAAAGTTGGGTCAATGCAATAGAGATTTTACTCTATGCGATCGCTGGAGGACTTACGCAATCGTATAGCACAACTCCATTTTTCCAAATTTTCTCTATGCTAACGCGGCTAGATCTATGCTAACGCACTGTACACCCCTGAAGCCAAAAACCAGCAACTAGAAATGGTCCGAAAATACCCTGAAACTCACCCGAGCCCCTTGGGACCCCGCTCGAATATACCAACAAGTCTCAAAACATATCACGGACTTAGTGGAGGCCTCAAATCACATCAAACAACGCTAAAAATATGAATCATACCTCAATTCAAAATCAATGAACTTTGAAACTTTAATTTCCACAGCCGATGCCAAAACCTATCAAATCACGTCCGATTGACCTGAAATTTTGCACACAAGTCACATTTGACATTACGTACCTGCTTCAACTTCCGGAATAGAAATCCAACCCCGATATCAAAAAGCCCACTCCCGATCAAACTTTCCAAAATTCCCACTTTTGCCGTTTTAAGCCAAATTCTACTACGGACCTCTAAAGCACAATCCGGACGCATTCCTAAGTCCAAAATCACCCAACGAAGCTAACCAAATCATAAAAATCCAAATCTGAGATCGAATACTAAAAAGTCAAAACTTGGTCAAACTTTTCAAATTTAAAGCTTCAAACTAAGAATTGTTCTTCTAAATATATTCCGATTATCCTGAAAACTAAAACCGATGATTTACATAACTCATAATACATCACACGGGGTTAGTCATGCCCGAGAACTGGCGAGCGAAGTGCAAATGCTCAAAACGACTGGTCGGGTCGTTACATCCTCCCCACTAAAACATACGTTCTTCCTCGAACGTGCCCAGAATTGTTTCGAAAACCATCAAATCACTGTGTAACCTTACCATGCACATACCCGGGGGTGATCCCACGTCACCCTATACCATATAGGTCCGATAACATATCATAACTGAAATTTCACAATCCAACCAAGCCCATGAATCTTAGAACCAAATTTCCATTTCCGAACTTATCTATAATATCAGAATCTCTCATCTATACGCTGGATAAGTCCGAACAAGCTGTAACAAACCATATATGTAACCCTAGATGAAATTATATGATATACCACGTAACTCAATCACTCGTAGCGATAACTTCAACTCATGGCAGCTGCACAAAACTATCGAATACCGATAATAAACCTCTTATCAAATAAAGTCTCATTCCGACCCTTTCGTATACTGCCAATGATGAGAGAAACACGCAAAAAGTCATAACTATCCCTGAGATCAACCATTCATGAAGCTCCCTTTTCTTTTGGCAAGGACCATAGTAAATTTCTAAGCCGAATCCCGATATTATCCTTCCAACATGCTGAAATTGAATCCGCTAGTATTCATTCTAGATCTTAATGACCTCATCTCATCCAAAACAACCACTCTAGCGACATGACACATCGATACAATCTAAATCCACAACCCGTGCGACCCACACACCAATAAGCTACAGTCCAAATATACTCAAATCATGGAAAAAATGACTCAAATGAGAGAGCTGTACCACAAGCTTACCAGTACCACCACCACACAATGCTGAGAGCCTATCACACATCGTAGAACCAGAACACACGAATCTAACTCGTAGGATTATACCTCCACATAACTTTGCTACAATGCTCGACCCTATCCAAATACTGGTCTACATGAAACACCTCAAGTCACTATGCTCAAAATCAACAACCAAGCGCAATTTGATGTCTAGTACCAAGAGTCAATCACTATAACCACGGAAAGGCAAATGGCGCAATGCCACACTAGTCCGAAAGAACATACCTAATGCGCAATCAATCATGCAACACCTAGATACCCATCTCACTCAAATTCTGCTATAAAGCCCAAATAGAACCATATCATTTATGCATATAATCAACGAATCAAAATCCCACATAGCGTACAACAGTAACTTACAAATAATCTTGAAACACGAATAAGCTTAACAACAACCGAACGACACCTCTCTCAACAATAGCAGCTCGGAGTCGATATATCCGACTCGATGCAGAACACACATCAATATTGGCCTACCAATGAACCCCAAATCAAATATGGTCACCTACAATAGATAAATAACTCTCTGAAAGTTCACAATGACAGAATCATAGCACATACTATCATCTGACTAGCTTGCCCACATCTTCACAGTCCACAACCACGAAATAACCTGTTTATGAGAACTCCCAGTATCCAAATCTATAAAGCACACAAATCACCATATCCGATCCCAACTCCACCACCCGAATATCTAACACATCCCTAATACTCAATCATCCCATAAGGGGTACTTTTAAAATTCTTCTGTGCCACCGAGCAAACTTTGAACATCAGTAGTCGTTTAGACAAGATAGTGCCACAATACCAATAAAGTATCCATAACTCAAACACATCGCCCTTTCTGAAATGTATACCTTCATCAAGCCACAACAATCAGTAATCTCATTTATCTAGTCATTTGAAGTTGTCTATGCTGCCTAAGAATTTATGGCCTTCCTTTCAAACTGAACCATAACCTTACACATGCAAATCTCAACCCCACACAACATACCGCATATACCATACCATCCTATGATAAATATAAGAACTTCGTAATCCACTCCGAGCTACAAGCAACTACGTACTCAACTAGCCAAAAACTTTTCCATTTGATCCCACCTAGGAGAAAATTACTATACATCCTATGCTCCTCATGCCAATAGAAAATATACATCTCTAACCGTGGTATAAATCATCAAGAACTCTAGGAATCCTCTTTGCACAAAACCGAACCATCAGGACTGACTCCTTCTAATCAACCAAGCTACACAAGCCATCAAAACCTAAGAGCATTGCCATGAAACACCTGTGGAAACCCACCGCTTCATAAGAACCCAAGAACCGATCATATCTATTACCATGACGATCCAGCCTACTACCAAGTTGTCCTAATTCTCTGAGTTCTTTCTGAATTACCTTCAAATTGATACATTTCCTTACTAGTACACTACTATCCTTAACTAAAACTTACCCCACGAACTTTAGAATAAGACCACACCATTCTAAAGCTCATAAATCGTTGTATTCTTCTGAAGCACCCCCAAAAGTACCACAACCGAGATACCCGCTCTGAAAAGACCCTCTGTGAATCTAAAGCCATTACCTTCGGCTTCCTGATACTGGTATCTAGAATCCATAATGATGCAGAAATGCCATAAGTCTTGTCATCCTCCAATGTAAACCTCAATTTCTAGCCAAATACACAACCTGAAAATCTCCAATTATTACATGTAAAATCTTGAACCCATTAGAACCATTCTCAAAAGTCATCCACTCTGCTCAAACCTCAATTAGACCGATCAAACGGACCAGACGACTTGTGCTTCATTAGCGCTCCAACACCGCAGAAAGTAACCCCACCTTAATGCAACCAAATAAATTCCTGCTCCATGTATATTACATCCTTCACCAATAACAACTCAAGTCATTCCATAAATTCTTACACGTCCATAAAGCATAACACAACCCCTCTCCAAAACTTTCTTTATTCGGGTTATCCTCGGTCTCAACCTCTATAAGCCATAACTGATTCACCAGTATGCCCCAAACTGGAACCAACATAGCACATAACCGTGCAATCAACTGATCAATAGCAGACTCCCACACTTGGCTCAAAGCCATAGATAAAAACACACAATAACTCATAATGCATATACTCTATTACTGCCATAATACCATAGTGAGATTTAACTCAATTCTTCATAAGCTCGTGCAACACAGACCATCTAGTACTTCAAATCTTCTACAAATATAGAATTCACCCTCATATTAGTCAAGCCCACTCTCTTATGCGACTGAAATTCAAATTGCAACACGTATATTTCACTAGTTAAAGAGGTCTTCCAACAAACAACATAAGGATCAAACAAACTTTAGAACACTCCGCAAGAGATAACCCACCTGTTTTGCCTCAAACTAACATCTCTTTATACCCTTCCACCATCATAAACATCATGCAGTCACTTAATCTTCCTGAGTCTGAACTCATATCACAACGTGAAATCTACTTCACTTCCTAATAGGCAACATGAAAAGATCCTTCAACACACTAACAACTTGAGGCTATACATCAAATCATGATGGAAATCAAGCACCATATAGTTCTTGCTACCCCCAAGCAGACCCTTCTCATCTCATTCAATTCATATGAACATAACTCGCAGTCACATCATACTCATCACGTAGCTATCCAGTCATCACTTCCCTTAATAGGGACACTATCAAATATATAAATCCAGATCATGTGCTCACACAATCAACACCTCCGTGCACAAGCTACAGGAAAAACTGGGCCTCAAATCCTCTAGACTGGCCCAACATCAACACACAAAAGTCACATCTCGCCCCTTGATCAGGGAATCACAAACCGTCAATGTACAACTGATACCGAGCGCTCATGCGCGCATACGAACGTGTGGAAGGAATTTAAAGGGTTACATTTCAAGATGAATCAATGTCGCACGATGAGAATTCAAGAATGTGGGATTTCCTAAAGGTTTTGCAGCCTCTCGAAGATAAGTACAGATGTCTCCGTACCAATCTACGAGACTCTACTAAACCTGATCATGACTCGTGAGACCTATGTAACCTAGGCTCTAATACCAACTTGACACGACCCTAAAACTGACTTGGTCGTAATGGCACCTATCATAAAACTAGACCAACTGACACAATTCTCAAATCAAACCATTATTCTATAAAAGTCATTTTTAAGCTATTAATTAACAAGAAATCTCATAATATGACTCTAAATAACCAGTGTAGAAACATAACACAAGCCCAACATTGGGATATCACAAGTCATGAGCATCTACTACAACTTTCTGACAACCTCAAGATCAACATGGTCGGAAAAATCACATAATACACAAAGGGAGAATAAGAAGGGGGAAAAGCAGGGCTGCAATCGCCAAGCAGCTACCTTGCTAACTCCGATGAACCTGCCACCGAGATCAGAAATACCTGAATCTGCACACAATGTGCAGGCAGTAATGTGAGTACGCTAACTCAATAAGTAATAAAAGTAAATAAAGACTGAGCAGTAAGAAACAAAAAATCCACATCATGATAAACTCAGTAAGCACAACAAGCTTTCAAATCAGAATACGAGTAGATCGTCTCATTTAAAATTCAAATTTTGGTAAAAATCATATGAAGATGCTTTCCAACAGTTTCAATAGAGGTTCAATACAGTTTATAGTAAAAGTGATGAAAATCATAATCGGCTCCTTGGGCAAAACATAGTTCGTATACAGCCCCTCGGACAAACATAGATCATATACATCTCATACCATAAAAATCTCAGTGAAAATAAAGAAGCCAAATCAGTGATTAAATTTCGAACATTTCATAAAAACTATAGTTTCAATAAAAGTTGTTTAAAAGTATTTGTTCAACATTTTGAACAGATGCTCATTATAAAGAGGAGTGAAAATAGTAATTTCATAAAAACAAGCCCCTCGGGCAAGCCTCTCAGTCACTCGAGACTCAACTCTCATCAATCAGTGCTCGCACTCAGTACTCACGCTCAATAGGTACCTTATAATAACCACTGCGGCGTGCAGACCGATCCATAAATATATATAGTCGACTGGGCTCACTGGCAGTGTGCAGACACCGGAGGGGCTCCTACAGCCTAAGCACTATATCGCTGCGGCATCAAGCACGATCCAGCATATTGCTGCGGCGTGCATCCCAATCCTTATATCGCTACGGCGTGCAGCACGATCCAGCATATTGCTGCGGCGTGTAGCCCGATCCATATATCCCTGCGGCGTACAGCCCGATCCATATACATACATACATACATACATACATATATACATATATATATATATATCGCTGCAGCATGCAGCCCGATCCATAAATATATAATCCTCACAACCAGGCCCTCGGCCTCTCTCAGTCATCAACCTCACAATCAGGCCCTCGGCCTCTCTCAACCATCAACCTCACAAGCCACTCGGACTATTAGTAAAACAGGGCTTTCAGCCCAAAATATCATTTATAGCATCAAAATTGGGTAAATAAGGCTGAGTTATGAAATCAGTAAAACATAGCATGACTGAGTACAAATATTAAGTCAAAACAGTAAGGAATAGTAGTAAAAAGCTCTTAAGGGTCCAAACAATTAGTACGAGACCCAAATATGGCATTCAGCTCAAAACATAATAATACTATCAAAAACACAATAGTATCAAATAGTTTTCAATCAAATACACGACTTAATAGTCGTACAGGACGGACCAAGTCACAATCCCCAATGGTGCATGCCCCCACGTTCGTCATCTAGCGTGTGCGTCACCTCAAAGTAGTGAAACGATATGAAATCCGGGGTTTCATACCCTTAGGACAATATTTACAATCATTACTTATCTCAAATCAGTCCAACCTCTAGCCCGTGATGACGTTGCCTCTCGACTCAGCCTCCAAATGCGCCAAATCTAACCAAAATCAGTATATTATCATCAATATATGGTAAAGGACAAAGCCCAAGAAAAAATAATTAAATAAACTCAAAAATCCCAAAATTAGCTCAAACCTGGCCCCCCGGGCCCATGTCTCAGAATTTGATAAAAAATACAAAACTAGAAAACCCATTCACTCACGAGTCTACCCATATCAAATTTACCAAAATTCGACATCAAATGGCCATCCAAATCCCCAAAATCAACTCTCCAAATTTTCTTCCATTTTCCCCAATTTTCACCACAAATTCCCAAATTAAATGATAATAATCAAGACATAATCATGGGATTTAACCAAATTTGAGTGAAGAACACTTACCCCAATTAATCCTCTGAAAATCCCTTCAAAAATCGCCTCAATCCGAGCTCCATAGCTCCAAAAATGCAAAAATAGCTGAAACCCTCGAAATAGAGTACTTTATAATCTGCCCAGGCATTTACCCTATGCTATCACGGACAAACTAATGTGAAAGCGAAACACAAAATTTTCCAGCCTTTCTTTTGCCCTATGCGATCGCGGCCACTCCTTCGCGATCGCGTAGAACAAATTTTCCAACAGCCTTCTCCAACTCTTCCGGATAGCCTTTAGTGTAATGGTCATAACCTTTTGTATAAAACTCCAAATTATAATTGGTTTAAATTTCTGAAAACTAGACATCACGAGCTACAACTTTTATTTTTGGATCATCTTTATATTCCTTATAGATTGTGAGATATAAGCTTCCAAAGTCGGGTCAGAGCAGCAGAGATTTTACTCTATGCGATCGCTGGAGGACTTACGCAATCGCATAGCACAGCTCCATTTTTCCAAATTTTCTCTATGCTAACGCGGCCAGATCTATGCTAACGCACTGTACACCCTTGAAGCCAAAAACCAACAACTAGAAATGGCCTAGAAATGTTCTGAAACCACCCCGAAACACACCCGACCCCCTCGGGACCCCGTCCGAACATATCAACAAGTATCAAAACATATCACAGACTTAGTGGATGCCTCAAATCACATCAAACAACGATAAAAACATGAATCATACATCAATTCAAAATCAATAAACTTTGAAACTTTAACTTCCACAACCGATGCCGAAACCTATCAAATCATGTCCGATTGACCTCAAATTTTGCACACAAGTCACATTTGACATTAGGGACTTGCTCCAACTTTCGGAATCGGAATCCGACCCCGATATCAAAAATTACACTCTCGGTCAAACTTTTCAAAATTTCCACTTTCGCCATTTCAAGCCAAATTCTACTACGAACCTCCAAATCACAATCCGGACGCGCTTCTAAGTCCAATATCACCCAACGGAGCTAACCAACTCATAAAAATCCAAATCCGAGATCGAATACTAAAAAGTCAAAACTTGATCAAACCTTTCAAATTTAAATCTTCGAACTGAGAATTGTTCTTCCAAACCTATTCTGATTATCCTGAAAACCAAAACCGACGATTTACATAAGTCATAATACATCACACGGGGCTAGTCATTCCCGAGAACTGGTAAGCGAAGTGCAAATGCTCAAAACGACAGGTCGGGCCGTTACAGCTCACTAGGGGTGTACAGACTCCGGAGGGGCTCCTACAGCCCAAGCGTTATAATAAGCCACCCCCTGACATAAATCAATCAGGCCCTCGGCCTCTCAATAATCATAAATCAGTAACATCATGTTGTGGCACGCAACCCGATCCCATAATATCCTCACAACATAGGCCCTCGGCCTCACTCAGTCAAAAACCTCTCAAGCCACTCGGGCTACCGGTAAAACATGGTGCTCAGCCCAAAATATCATTTTATGCATCAAAACGGAGTAATAAAGACTGAGTTATGAAATCAGTAAACACAACATGACTGAGTATAGATCTTAAATGTAAAATAGTGAGAGGATAATAAGAAAAGACCTCTAATGTCCAAACATCTTTGGCGCAAGGCCCAAATATGGCGTTCAACCCAATTTATTGTAGTTCTTTCTAAACACATAAGTATCAAATAGTTTTCAATCAAATACACAACTTTATAGTTGCTACGGGACAGACTAAGTCACAATCCCAATGGTGCACGCCCACACGCTCATCGCCTAGCATGCGCGTCACCTCACAATAGTAAACAATGTGAAATATGGGGTTTCATACCTTTAGGACAAGATTTAAAATCATTACTTACCTCGAGTCGGTCAAATCCCAATTCCGTGATGCCCTTGCCTATGGAATCTGCCTCCAAACGTCCCGAATCTAAACAAAAGCAATACAATGTGATCAATATAGGCCAAGGGATCAATTCCTTACGAAAAACTATCAATTTATACCAAAATCCCGAAATTCACCCAAACCCGGCCCCCGGGACCACATATCAAAATCCGACAAAAATCTCAAAACTAGAAACTCCTTTCACTCACAAGTCTATACATACCAAATTCATCAAAATCCAACATCAAATTGTCCCTCAATCCCCAAATCAAACTCTCCAATTTCAAGCCCTAATCCCCTCAATTTCATCCCTAATTTCTACTAATTTCATGCTTAAACAACTAAAAAGTACCATAATTACAAGTATTAAGCTCAAGTAACTTACCTCAATAAGTATCCCATTGATTCCCTCTTCAAAAACCTCCAAAAACCTCAAAATCCGAATGAAAAATGGTGAAAATGGCCAAAATTCGCGAAGGGTTCCTTATATACTTTTTGCCCAGGCATCTCGCTCCTGTGGCCCTTTACCCGCATCTGTGATCAAAACAACTGCATCTGCGGTTTTCACTTAACCACCCAAAACCGCTTCTACCCTCCAGTACCCGCTCCTGCTGTCTCGTAGGTGCGCTCCTCCTTCCGCACCTGCGGTCTTGCCTCAACTTCCAAAATCCCACATCTGCGGCCATCGCACCTGCAGTCCCCACTCCGCAGGTGCAGTTATGACAGCTGAAGGAAATCTTCAGTATTCCTCCAAATTCCATCCTTGATCCGTCAACCACCCGAAATCAACCCGAGGCCCTCGGGACCTCTACCAAACATACCAACAAGTCACATATGAACATTCAAACTTAGTCGAACCTTCGGAACACTCAAAACAACATCAAAACACGAAATTACCCTCAGATTCAAGCCTAAGAACTTCTAAACTTTCGAATTTTGCAAACGATGCCGAAACCTACCAAATCACCTCCAAATGACCTGAAATTTTGCACACACGTCACAAATGACACTATGGACCTATTCCAATTTCCGGAATCCCAGCCCCGATATCAAAATTTCCACTGGCGACCGAGAAATGCCAAATTTCCAGTTTCTCCAATTCAAGCCTAAATCTACCACAGACCTCCAATTTACATTTCGAACATGCTCCTAAGTCCAAAATCACTTAACGCAGCTAACTGAACCGTCAGAATTTAAATGTGAGATCATTTACACATAAGTCAACATTCGATTGACTTTTCTAACTTAAGCTTCTAAATAAGAGACTAAGTGTCTCATTCCACTCCAGAACCACTCCGGGCCCAAACCAACCAACCCGATACAGCACAATACAGTTGAACAACACATAAAGAAGTAGAAATTAGGGAAACGGGGCTATGATTCATGAAAAGACCGGCTGGGTCGTTACATCCTCCCTCTCATAAACAAGTGTTCGTTCTCGAATGAGTCTAGAAACATATCTGAAGCTTCAAACAAGTGTGGATATCTGCTCTGCATCTCATGCTCGATCTCCCAAGTAGCCTCCTCCACGGGCTGACCTCCCCACTGCACATTCACTGAAGCTATGTCCTTTGATCTCAATTTTCGAACCTGTCGCTCCAAAATAACCACTGGCTCCACATCATAAGTCAAATCACAATCTAACTGAACCGTGCTGAAATCCAAGACATGAGACAGATGGTCGATATACTTCCGGAGCATAGAAACATGAAATATAGGAGCACCTCAAAAGGACCAATGAACCGAGGGCTCAACTTTCTCCTCTTCCCAAATCTCATAGCACCCTTCATGGGTGAAACCTTCAGTAGAACCTTCTCCCCAACCATATAAGACACATCACGAACCTTTTTGTCAGCATAACTCTTTTGTCTTGACTGAGCTGTACAAAGTCGCTCCTGAATCACTTTTACCTTGTCTAGAGCATCCTACACCAAGTTTGTACCCAAAAGCCTTGCCTCGCCCGGCTCAAACCAACCTACTGGAGATCTACACCGTATCCGGTATAAAGCCTCATATAGAGCCATTTGAAAACTCGACTAATAACTATTGTTATATGCGAACTCCGCGAGTGGCAGAAACTTGTCCCATGAACACCCGAAATCATGACACGAGAGCGCAACATGTCCTCCGATATCTAAATAGTGCGCTCGGACTGTCCGTCCGTCTGAGGGTGAAAAGCTGTACTCAACTCAACTTGAGTACCCAACTCTCGCTGCAAGGCACTCCAAAACTACGATGTAAACTGAGTACCTCTATCTGAAATGATGGAAACTGGAACATATGCAGGAAAACAATCTCTCGGATATAAATCTCAGCTAGCCGCTCTAAAAAATAGGTAGTACACACAGGAATGAAGTGCCCGGACTTGGTTAACCGATCCACAATCACCCAAATAGCATAAAACTTCCTCAAAGTCCATGTGAGTCCGACTAAAAAATCCATGATGATCTGCTCCCACTTCCACTCTAGAATATCCATCCGCTGAAGCAAGCCACCCAGTCTCTGATGCTCATATTTCACCTGCTAACAATTGAGGCACCGAGCCACAAACCCCACTATATCTTTCTTCATTCTTATCCACCAATAGTGCTGTCTCAAATCCTAGTACATCTTCGCGGCACCTGGATGAATAGAATACCGCGAGCTATGGGCCTCCTCCAGAATCAACTCTCGAAGCCCATCTACATTGGGCACACATATTTGGCCTTGCATCCTCAATACCCCATCATCACCAATAGTCATATCTCTAGCATCACCGTGCTGAATTCTGTCTTTGAGAACAAGCAAATGAGGATCATCACACTGGCGCTCTCTGATACGATCAAACAATGAAGACCGAGAAACCACACAAGCTAGGATCCGACTGGGCTTTGAAATATCCAACCTCACAAACCGATTGGCCAAGGCCTGAATATCAACTGCAAGAGGTCTCTCCCCAAAAGAAATAAATGCATGACTACCCATACTCACCGCCTTCCTACTCAAGGCCTCGACCACCACATTGGCCTTTCCTGAATGGTAGAAAATAGTAATATCATAGTCCTTTAGCAGCTCCAACCATCTTCGCTGCCTCAAATTGAGATCGTTTTTCTTGAACAAGTGTTGGAGGCTATGATTATCAATAAACACCTCAAAATACACACCATAGAGATAATGCCTCCAAATCTTCAACGCGTGACAATGGCAGCTAACTCCAAATCATGAATAGGGTAGTTCTTCTCATGGGGCTTCAACTAACGAGAAGCATAAACAATCATTCTACCTTACTGCATCAACACACCCGATACCAACTCGAGAAGCATCACAATATACCTTATAAGAACCTAAAGCTAATGGCAAAACTAATACTGGAGTTGTGGTCAAGGCAGTCTTGAGCTTCTAAAAGCTCGCCTCACACTTATTTGACCACCTGAAAGGAGCACCCTTTTGGGTCAATTTGGTCAAAGGTGATGCAATAGATGAGAATCCCTGAACGAACCGCCGGTAATAACCTGCCAAACCATGAAAGCTATGAATCTTTATGGTTGAGGATAGCCTGGGCCAACTCTGAACCGCCTCTATCTTATTCGGATGAACTTGAATATCCTCACTGGACACCACGTACCCTAGAATACTACTGAACTAAGCCAAAACTCACACTTGGAGAACTTTTCATAAAGCTTCTTCTCCCTCAACTACTGTAATACAACTCTTAAATGCTTAACGTGCTCCTCTTGACTACACAAGTACACCAGAATATCATCAATGAAAACAATAACAAATAAGTCGAGATAAGGCCGAAACACATTGTTCATCAAATGTATGAACGGTGTTGTGGCATTGGTCAGCCCAAAAGACATCACAAGGAACTCATAATGACCGTATCGGGTCACTTTCTTAAGAATGTCCGAGTCCCTGATCTTCAACTAGTGATACCCTGACCTGAGATCAATATTGGAGAACACTTTCGCTCCCTGAAGCTGGTCAAATAAATAATCAATACGAGGAAAAGGATACTTGTTCTTGATTATGACTTTGTTCAGCTGCCTATAATCAATTCACATCCTCATCGTGCCATCCTTCTTCTTCATAAATAGAACTGACGCACCCCAAGGTGACACACTAGGCCGAATGAACCCCTTATAAAGGAGTTCCTGAAGCTGCTCCTTCAATCCCTTTAACTCCACGGATGCAATACGATACGGTAGAATAGAAATGGGCTAAGTTACCGACACCAAATTAATATCGAAGTCAATATCCCTGTCCGACGGCATGCCCGACAGGTCCGCAGGAAATATATCCGGAAAATCCCTCACTAGCGAAATTGAATCAATGGTAGGAGTCTCTGCACTATTAAGGCCAAATAAGAAAGACAACCCTTCCCACCATCCGCTGGGCCTTCAAAAATGAAATCACCCTACTGGGAACATAATCCGTCAAACCTCACCACTCAATCCGTGGTACCCCCAGCATAGCCAATATCACCGTCTTAGCGTGACAGTCCAAGATAGCATGACACGGAGACAACCAATCCATCCCCAATATCACCTCAAAATCAACCATACTGAGCAACAAAATGTCCACTCGAGTCTCCAAACCCCCAATAGTCACCACACACAACCAATATACGTGGTCCAAAACAATAGTATCGCCCATCAAAGTAGATACACATATGGATAAAATAAGAGACTCGCGAGGCGTATCCAAATAATGAGCAAAATATGATGACACATATGAAAAAGTGGAACCAGGATCAAATAATACAGAGGCATCCCTGTGGCAAACCGAGATAATACCTGTGATCACAACATCTGGTGCAATAGCATCTGGTCTGGCTGGGAGTGCACAGAAACGGGCCTGACCACTTCCCGATCGACCTCTCTCTCTGGGGCGACCCCTAGCTAACTGGGTGGGTGGTGAAGTAACTGGTACTGAAGTCGATGGCTGACTCCTCTGCTGAGGTGGACCCCAAGGATGACGAGGACACTGCCTCCACATATGCCCCAACTCTCCACACTTATAACAACCCCCTGGTGCTGGTGACGGGGACTAAAGGGAACCCCTACCACCAGGATGACTACTAGAAGAACCTGGCATGGAGGAGCCCTGAACTGATGGAGCACGGGACGAACTCTGGGCTGGGAGGGCACTAAGTGATGAATGTCCCTGATGAGAACTATGAGAACCATGGCCCGATGATTCACCATGGTGAACTGGGTGAGCTGGCTGAGCATATCTGAATGGACGGCCTCAGTCGTGCTCGAACTGACCCCCATGAGGAGCACCACTGAATTCACCCTGACCACGAGACCTCTTGGCCTCCCTCTCAACCCTCTCCTAACCACGAACTATCTGAATTTGTCGAGCAATGTCGACAACCTCATTAAAGGTGGCACCATACACCCTCTCTCTGGTCATAAGCAACCAAAGTTGAAAATCGAGGCCATCTATAAACCACCTGACATACATATCACCCTAGCGAAGTTACTCCAACTACCTACGAATCCGCATGACGAGCCAACTCGGAGAACCGCATCTCATACTGTGTAACAGACATATCACCCTTGCAAAGTTGCTCCAACTACCTGCGCAGATCCTCTCTGCGAGACTCAGGTACAAACTTCTCCAGAAAGAGAATGGAGAACTGCTGCCAAGTAATGGGCATTGCGCTAACCGGCTTACGCCTCTTGTAAGCCTCCCACCAACTAAGTGCAGCCCTAGAGAACTGGAAAGTGGTGAATGAGAACCCATTGGTCTCTAGAATACCTGCAATCCGAAGCATCCTCTGACAGTTATCCAAGAAACCCTGTGCATCCTCACCCTCAGCATCACTAAATGACGGAGGCTGGAGTCTCCCAAACCTCTGAAATTTGTGCTGCTCGTCCTCTGGCATAACAGGAGATACATAGTCCTGAGCAGCTGCAACCGGCTAGGCTGGAGGTGCACCCGGTGTCTAGAGTCCCTGAACAACTTGCTCGGGTGTGCGAGCGATGGGAGTCTGATACCAACTTGCTACGACCCAAACTACCCAATTGTGATGGTGCCTATCGTAGTACTAGGCTAGCCGACTCATTATCCAAAGCACATAACATTTCATTTTAAAAATATTTTTTCAAATATTTAATCATAAAATCTTTCGTAAGAAATCCAAAACAAGGAAAATAATGCGGAAATAAAAGTCTGACATCGGGGTGTCACAAGTAATGAGCATCTACTAAGGACTGTCCGATAAAAACTAAGACTAATAGAGTCTGAAAAAAACAATTACTAATATCCAAAGGAAGATAGGAGGGAGAAGAGCAAGGCTGCGATCTCTATGCAACTACCTTGCCAACTCCAAAATATCCGCGATGAATGAAAATCAACGCTCGCAAGCACGCCCAGCAACCCCTGGATCTGCACACGAGGTGCAGAGAGTAATGTGAGTATGCCAACTCAGTAAGTAATAAAGGTAAATAAAGACTGAGCAGTAGGAAACACATAAAATCCCCATTCATGAAATTTCAGTAAGTACAATATGCTTTCAAATCAGTATGTGAGTCAAGTATCTCGTTTAAAAATACAGTTTCGATAGAATCATTTAAAAATATCTTTCAACAATTTTCCAACAAAGTGATGAAACAGTGAGTAAAAATATCATGAAAATATAAATGGCCCCTCGGGCAAAACATCACTTGTGAACAGCCCCTCGGGCAAACATGATCATAAACATCCCCTCGAGCAAATCTCATAGTCACTCATATACAACCCCTCGGGCATACCTCATAATCGCTCGTAAATAGCCCCTCGGGCATAACATGAATCAAGAACAGCCCCCCGGGCAAACATCATATCACTCACTCAGGGTATCCGTGCTCACTGAGGTGTACAAACTCCGGAGGGGCTCCTACAGCCAAAGCACTCTAACAAGCCACCTCGTGGCACTAATCAATCAGGCCCTCAGCCTCTCAGTAATCATAAATCAGTAACATCATGCTGCGGTGCGTAGCCCGATACCATAATATCATCACAACACAGGCCCTCAACATCACTCAGTCAGAAACCTCTCAAGCTACTCGGACTATCAGTAAAATAGGGTGCTCAACCCAAAATATCATTATATGCATCAAAACGGAGTAATAAAGACTGAGTTATGAAATCGGTAAACACAACATGACTAAGTATAGATCCTAAATCAAAAACGGTGAGAGGATAATAAGAAAAGACCTCTAAGGTCAAAACAGCTTTGGCGCAAAGCCCAAATATGGCGTTAAGCCCAATTTATAGTAGTTCTTTCTAAACATATAAGTATCAAATAGTTTCCAGTCAAATACGCAACTTTATAGTTGCTACGGGATGGACCAAGTCACAATCCCAATGGTGCACATCCACACGCTCGTCACCTAGCATGCGCTTCACCTCACAATAGTAAAACGATGTAAAATCCGGGGTTTCATACCCCCACGACATGAATTACAATCATTACTTACCTTGAGCCAGTCAAATCCCTATTTCGCGATGTCCTTGCCTCTGGAATCGGTCTCCAAACGTCCTGAATCTAACCAAAAGCAATACAATGTGATCAATATAGGCCAAGGAATCAATTCTTTACGAAACACTATCAATTTATACCAAAATTCCGAAATTCACCCAAACTCGGCCCCCGGGCCCATGTCTCAGAATCCGACAAAAATCACAAAACTAAAAACTCCTTTCACTCACAAGTCTGTATATACCAAATTCATCAAAATTCGACATCAAATGGTTCCTCAAATCCCCAAATCAAACTCTCCAAGTTCAAGCCCTAATCCCCTCAATTTTATCCTTAATTTCTACTAATTCCATTCTTAAACAACTGAAAATTACCATAATCACAAGTATTAAGCTCAAGTAACTTACCTCAATGAGTATCTCCTTGATTTCCTCTTCAAAACACTCCAAAAGCCTCAAAATCTGAATGAAAAATGGAGAACAATGGCCAAAATTTGCGAAGGTTCCCTTATAAACTTTCTGCCCAGGCATCTCGCACCTGCGACCCTTTACCCGCATCTGCGGGACTGCTTTTGCGATCAAAAGAACCGCATCTGGGGTTTTCACTTAACTGCCCAAAACCGCTTCTGCGGTCCAGTACCCGCTCCTACGGTCTCGCAGGTGCGCTCCTCCTTCCGCACATATGGTCTGCTCAGTTTCCCAAATCCTGCATCTACGGTCCTTCTCCGCATCTGCGGCCATCGCACCTGTGGTCCCCACTCTGCAGGTGCGGTTATGACAGCTGAAGGAAATCTTCAGCATTCCTCCAAATTCCATCCTTGATCCGTCAACCACCCGAAATCAACCCGAGGCCCTCGGGACCTCAACCAAATATACCAACAAGTCACATATCAACATTAAAACTTATTCGAACCTTCAAAACACTCAAAACAATATCAAAACACCAAATCACCCTTGGATTCAAGCCTAAGAACTTCTAAACTTCTGAATTCCACAAACAATGCCGAAATCTACCAAATCACCTCTGATTGACCTGAAATTTTGCACGCACGTTACAAATGGCACTACGAACCTACTCCAATTTTCAAAATCCCATTCCGACCCCGATATCAAAATTTTCACTACTGATCGAGAAACGCCAAATTTCCAATTTCGCCAATTCAAGCCTAAATCTACCACGAACCTCCAATTTACATTCGAAATATGCTCCTAAGTCCAAAATCACTTAACGGAGCTAATCGAACCATCATAATTCATATTCGAGATCATTTACACATAAGTCAATATCCGATTGACTTTTCCAACTTAAGCTTCTAAATAAGAGATTAAGTGTCTCATTCCACTCCAGAACCACTCCGGGCCCGAACCAACCAACCCGATACAACACAATACAGTTGAACAACACATAAAGAAGCAGAAATTGGGAGGCTATGATTCACGAAACAACCGGCTGGATCGTTACAGACGCTAATTGTTATATCTTTTCTTCTTCATTGTCGCGACAACAAGAGCTGGCATTGGATCAATAATGACATGGCTCTTCCTTTGGTTTCTTGATGCACCAACAAAGTATCATCGTCATTCCTTTTTTGTTTGTTTTCTTTTTAAATAATCCTTTCCTGCAAGATTTGTTAGTACTTATAGGAGAGTAAATATAAATTATTCATGCTTTTTTATTAAAAATATTATTTATTTAAATATAAAAATACATGAATAATTATACTTATAAAATTTCCCTATACTTGAATTTTTTCTCTTCCTCGAGGAAAAGATTTTTAAAATATATTGACTCTCTTTAAAAATCATTGTTTTCCTTAAAGGAGAGAAAATTTATTCAAAATAAGAATTTCCTCATTTCTCAAATTTGTCCAACCTTTTCAATCTCACAAAATATTTACCTCGCTTATGATCTCGTCTTTGTTAGAGCAAAAATTTGCATCATTTCACCTGGGACTCTTTAAGAATTAATAAAGTTATGGTCACCAACGATAAAAATATTTTTTTTAACCATAAGCTTGCTCATTATGTAAATCGCCACTAATGTAGTTGTTACGACCCAGATTTTCCACCTTCGGGAGTTGTGATGGCGCCTACTAGTAAAAGCTAGGCAAGCCAATCATTTCAAATACTTACCTTTTTCACTTTTAATCCTTTAATAGTTCTGAACTAATATTATATAAACAGCGGAATTAAATAAGCGGAAGAACGAAATGTACCAATTTAAATAAAAATTTTGATACATATCCATAACAAAACTACCCAAAATTGGTGCCACAACTTCACAGACTATCTAGGAATACTACAATTAAGGGTCCGAAAGATAAATTCAACGTTGTCTCTGAAATACATGAACGAAACAGAATGGAAATATAGAAGGAGACGCCAGGCCCTGCGGACGCCTATAGGACTACCTCGGGTCGCCTGAATGGACTAAAGGCAGCCACCTCACTGCGGTCCAAAAGCTGCAGCACCGGGATCTGCACACAGTGCAGAGTATAGTATTAGCACAACCGACCCCATGTGCTGGTAAGTCCTTAGCCTAACCTCGGCGAAGTAGTGACGAGGCTATCACTACAACAAAAAGGATTTTTAATTGTAATTAATTAGCGGCAATAAGCTAATGGCCAGTAAATAATTCCAAAAATCCGAATACTAGTGGCAATTGCGAATTAGCCGGTATTGGTTACCCTTTTACTGGCGATAAATATGAATGACCATTAAAAAGACATTTCTTGAAAGCTGCCAGCATTATTTTAGCTTTCCCTCCGGGTTTTTTCCACTAAAATCACCTATTCCCTCTATTTCTAATCAACAACTAAGTTCAAAAAATTTGAAAAATATTTCAAAAATACAAATGAAGTTTATCCTCGCCGCTGCCTTCTTTTCATTATAGTTGGCCACCATCCCAAAGTAACTTTTTGCTGCCATCGTGCCTTCTCTGTATCACTGTCGAACGTCATCATCCATCCCCAGTAAAAGATTTTCATCACCGCTGCTCATCCGCCGTTTCACCATTGTCACTACCATCTCACAGTAAGACAACTTATCTTTATTTTGGCTTTGTTGAGATGATTAGGATTGTCTAGTACATATGAAGAAGATGATGATTGTTCTCCCACATACCCAATATCTTATTATTGCAATTAACCCTAATATTTTAACTGTAAATTATCGAGGGTAATTGGATTACTCTTTGTTACTTGCAGTGGGTTATTAATTGAAGATTAGGGAACTAGGAATATGAATTTGGAGAGAGGGGCGAGAGAATAGAAAGAAAAAGAGTTTGTGACAAAGGTGAGATCTTTATAGTGAATCCTCTGTACAAAAAATATATTATGAAACATACAAGATTATCTTATAAACATGGTATGCCTATTCTTTCCATTTAAGAGTACTGGGTCTCATCTTTCTTTAGACGTATGATTGGTATTTACTGGGTTTATCATGACTGGAATGAAAGTTGAGAAAAAGGAATTAGGTGTAAGTTGATATTAATTCTCGTAAGTAGATACATATTTAGATTAATTCTACTTTAACTTGGAATAAGAATCAAAAAATGAAGGAAAACTGCATGATGAAGATATGAACAGATTCTTTCAAAGTGTAGTAAACTTGGCTGACCAATATTATATCCTCTAAATATTTGATAATAAGTAAACTCTCCATTCAAGTAGAAGTTTGATATGTGTTATGAAGTAGTGATACTGTTACAGCATAACAGACAATAGAAACAAGAAAAGAAATATCACAAATAAAGTTGCTTTGAACAACATCATATTAAAAGCACCCAGAGATTGAAGAAAAGGGGATAGAGTACAACACTACTCACATCTATTGATTATCTGCTTCTTTCTCTACTTAAATCACTTAGTTTTTTTTATATTTTAAATTGGAATAAATCTTAATAAATACTTTTTAGTTTATTTTCCAGATTTCTTATAACTAGGTCTAACGATACATACAAATATTAGTCTATACATAGCAAAATACGCTAAAGTAAGTTGCAGCGCAACACCCGTAATTAATTTATGAAGGTGTTCCATCCCATACGACAAGATGAAGAGAATGATCATTTCTAATGCACTTAATATTAGTCTACATATAGTACTATTTTTTTATACGGATATACTACCCTCCTCTTATCTAGGATATCGAGGCTCGAGATAAGACATATATACTGTTTTAGGTAAGCTTCCATCAAAGGTTGGATGGAACCATTATGATAGAATCAGGGTAAGTTTCTTATATCTTGTTTATGACCTATCCTACATTCATTCTCTCTAGTTAGTTGTGGTATTACTTCACATTTGAAATCAATGAAACAACATATAGCAGTTGATCGTTATTTCTTGTTAAATAATTTCTTTGACTTCATTTTCATGTATTGTTTACCAATATAAAATTTTAATTTTCTACTCCAAGTATCACATGTAGTTCCTTTTCTTTGTGATTAGCCCTTATTCATGTAACAATGAGCTCCGACTCTTTTTTCTGCAGTTTTTATGAGATGAGTTTTCATACTCGTTCCTGCAATTAGAATTGAAGTCTTAATTTTTTGTTAGAATATCTGACTATCAATGGTAGCTTCTCCCTTATTTGTGATAACCACAGAATCTTGAAAATAAGAGAGCTCAAGAAACATATGAGAGGAGAAGATAGTTAGCAAAACAAATAGTACAAGCGCCAGGGATGCCATTTTAAAGTAACAATTTTTTCTTCGTTTTATATTTGAATATATATTTTGCTAATATTTGTTCTTGAAATTGTTGAGAACTCATAGAAACAGATAGTATGAACTACGCGAAATAGGTTCTTTGTATTGCTAGTAATTGCAACCGTATGTTTAGAAAAGGTAAAAATCAATGTGTTGTTAGTGGTCTTTATATCTCTTTACGCTAGTCTTAACGATCAGTCCATTTTTCTTAAACTATCTTGTGTAGGAAGATTCCTGTTTTAATTTGGTTGAAATTACTATACTTGAACTGCAAAATATTGTTGTTTGATTACCAACTGGTTGGAGGCATTAGGGACTTTTGAAATGGCATCTTAGGCAATCCTAATTCCAAAGATAGTAATCGAACCTTAAGTATGTAGATTATTTTGAACGAGAAGATATTTAGTCTACTCCACACATCCAAATTTTAATACCTTGATAGTACTCCAGCTCCTTCACCACCAAAAGAGACTATTAATAACATTTCTTTAGATCCACTATCAGAAATTTATTGTAGCATCTTTTGTAAAACTTTAAGTCTTAATCATGTAAGAACCATCTAATTTTTTTGGCAGGTCCTGTGAATTTGATATTGAGAAAAGAATTTGAAAGTTCTTATAAGAGAAGAGATAGAGGTAGAAATAATTGATTTTATTTTTTCTAGTGAACTTCAGGAAATGTGTGTTCCTATTTCTATTAATAAGGACTTAATTTATTTTGAGTTTAGCTGTATTGCGATGGTTTTTAGGAAAAAATTATATATTTATTTTCATCATTAATTTTACTAGGTGTGAATTATGTGGATATAACATAGAAATGTAAGGAAAGATTACTATATATACTAGCAATTTATCTGTAAATATTTGTGTGACACAATCTTTGGTCTCTATTTTCGTGTGCCTCTTTAATAGCAAGCAGAGAGAAGAATCTTGAAACTGGAGTAAAAATATCACTTTTGCATCCTTGTCAGGTCTTTGGCTTTTGCATATTTCTCTGGGCTTCTTTCTTTTTCTAAAAAGAAATGTGAATATCTCCATTCTAGTAGACAAAAACAGCAAGTGCTCCACATATTTGTGCTATCTACTTGTTGTATTGGTATTGTTAAGAACAAATAGACTTGAGAAATCTACAATCCCAATAAAAAATATTGGATCTTTTAGAACGCGCTCGTATAAGGTTGTTTGGCAAATATTTATTTAAATGTCTTTGTGAAGTTGATTCTGAGCCTATGCTACTTTGAGATCTTCAAGTACGCATCTATTTTTTTGAGAAAAAACATTAACAACAAACTTCTTGTACATTTGATTTTGATGGGAGTTTGTAGTAGCAATTCCTTGATACGCTAGTGTATATGCATGTAAACACCCGAAAATTATTTTTCTGACTATTAATGAACTTCATATGTGGTTATTTATTTATATTTATTTTATTTGTCATTTCAGGTCATACATTATAGCGGTCAAATCTTCGCTCATAGCAGATTACATTATGATCAAGAGTTGGAGAATCTTTCTATGTCGCTTATTGTATGTAGCTATTTGATAAAATAACTTATTAGATGCAAAATGACACTAGGTGTTATATTTAAATAGGTTAGCATTTTGTTATATTGTTGACACTTCCAATTTTTGGATTAATAATTTCGGTTGTTGCAGATTAATGAAGTGCATTAAGACCTTTGAAGAGTATTCATTTTTAAGGTTAATAAGAATACCAGGCATTAACTAACAATGATGAATAAACTCTTTCTTAATAGAAAGTGGCAATAAGAAAAGTTTTTAAAGAATCATTGTTATAGCAATTAAATAAACTTTTATCAACAATAATAAAAGCTATTAAATAAATAAATAAAGATGGATATAGCTTTAGTGGCTATTATATTTGTTTCCAAATAGGGATTTTTTTTACCGATTATTAAATTTACTTTTAGCGGTAATAATAAAAGTTACAAAATATAGGGCTATGGAATTTTTTGTGAGTTTTGGTGTCCATTATAATTGCCAGTAATATTTGCTACTAAAACTAAAGGACTTTTACTGGCCATAACATGTCCCTTTACCAACATTTAGATAAATGACCGCTAAAGCCTTTGCCGATGCCAGCTTCAATGGCTAATAATTAGTTGTCGGTAAATGTTTTTGCGGCCATTTATATTGCCGCTATAAAGAATTTTAATTGCTGCTAAAAGCATTTTTTGTTGTAGTGTAGAACCAGACTACCAAATAAACCTGTGTAGTTAAGTCATATACAGCGGAAAAATAAAAGTAGATATTTACAGTTAAAAATGGGAGGGGGAAAGCATGCTAAAGGGAGTATCAGATAATAGCAGAATACCAATAGAGAAATGTAAAGAAAAAAACCATAATTCAATTGCCAACAAGAATAAGGAAAACAACACAATATTCACTTCCATTTCTTTCTCGTTGCGGCGTGCAATCCGATCCCAAATCATGAAATACTATTGCGGCGTGCAACCCGATCCCATTTCATATAATACCATTGCGGCGTGAAACCCGATCCCATTTCATATATTACCATTGCAGCGTGTAACCTGATCCCATTTCATATAATACATTGCAGCGTGCAACCCGATCCTGATCCCATTTCATATAATACCATTGCGGCGTGCAACTCGAGCCCATTTCATATATTACCATTGCGGTGTGCAACCCGATCCCATTTCTTATATTACCGTTACAGCGTGCAACCCAATTCCATTTCATATTCAATTCAACTTTAATCATAAAATAATCCCGGCAAGGGAACAAGAGTATAACAATAACATCCCGGCAAGGAAGACAATATCATAAACAATAACATCTCGGCAAGGGAGACAATATTGTAAACAATAACATCCCGGCAAGGGAACCAACAATAATAATCATCATATTAAGTATGAATAAATCACAACGGAGTCACAACAGTTACAATACGAGACTCACGGGCATGCTTAACACCGACGTATAGATACTCGTCACCATGCTTATACGACGTACTCCACAATTAACACATAGCAAAATCCCTTAAGTTAAGGTTAGACCAAACACTTACCTCAAAGCCACGAACACAATTAAGCCTCAACTACCGGTTTACCTCTTGTTTCCACCACCAATTTGCTTGTATCTAGCCATAATTTACTTAACGATATCAACAAATGCTAAATGAATCAATTCTAATGCATGAAAATAGGTTTTATAAAGATTTTCCCAAAAAGTCAAAAAACGACCCCAGGCCCACATGGTCAAAACCCGAGGTTCAAACCAAAACCCAATTACCCATTCACCCACGAACCCACACATATATATATTTTTTAAATCGGACCTCAAATTGAGATCCAAATCCCCAAAATTTGAAAATCCTAAGTTCTACCCAAAACACACAATTTTTCCCATGAAAACCCTTGATTTTGAAATGAAATTATGTAAAAAGATGGATTAGATTGAAAGAAAGGAGTTAGAAATGACTTACTAATGATTTGGAAGAGTAGTTGCCTTTAAAAAATCGCCCAAAAATGTTTTAGGTTTGAGAGAGTTTGAAAAATGAGAAATTTTCGGCTAAATTATGATTTAGCAGGTTGCAGATGTCGCAATTGCGACCATGAAGAAATTCGGTCACCTTCGCATTTGGGTGGGACCTATCGCATTTGTATTGGAAGTGTCGCATTTGCGACCAAGGCCTGCCCAGTCTTCGCAAATGCGAATGGGTGTTTGCACATGCGAGCTCGCAATTCCGAGCCAGGCTTCGCACCTGCAACACACAATAGTTTTTCCAAAGTTCAAAACACTCTGTGGACTATTCAAAACTCACTCGAGCCCTCGGGGCTCCAAACCAAACATGCACACAAGTCCAAAAATATCATACGGACTTGCTCGTGCGATCAAATCATCAAAATAACATCAATTGTAATGGACCAGCCGGTCGTTTCATGAGTCACCAGTCCATTTCCCCCATTTATGCTTCTCATTGCCTTGTTCAGCTGTATTTTGTGTTATCGGGTTGGTTGGTTTGGGTTCAGAGAGGTTTTGGTAATGTTTGAGACACTTAGCCTTTTTTGAGGAAGCTTAAGTTGGAAAAGTTAACCGGATATTAACTTATATGTTAAAGGGCTCGGATGTGAGTTCCGATGGTTTGGATGGCTTCGGGAGGTGATTTGGGACTTAGAAGCGTGATCGGAATGTGTTTTAGAGGTCCGGAGTGGATTTAGGCTTGAATTGGCCAAATTGGAATTTTATCGTTTTCCGGTTGATAGGTGAGATTTTGATATAGGGGTCGGAATGGAATTCCGGAAGTTGTATTAGGTCCGTTGTGTCATTTGGGATGTGTGTGCAAAATTTTAGGTCATTCGGACGCAGTTTGATAAACTTTTTGATCAAAAGCAAAATTTAGAAGATTTTGGAATTCTTAGGCTTGAATCCAATGCGAATTTGGTATTTTGATGTTGTTTTGAACATTCCAAAGGTTGGAACAACTTTGAATGATGTTATGGGATATGTTAGCATATTTGGTTGAGGTCCCAAGGGCTTCGGGTGAGTTTCGGGTGGTCAAACGGACTATTTCATGTTGTGGGAAGTTGCAGAAAATTTGTTGAAGTGTTGCAGATAGCAGTGCTTCGCATTTGCGAGTGGACCCTCGCGTTTGCGAAGTGTTAGCAGGTGAGGCTGAAGATTTAGCCTTCGCATTCGTGAGAAAGGTTCCGCGTTCGCGAAGGGCTGGGGTCGTTGAGCTACGCGTTCGCGAGAAGGGAGCCGCATTCGTGAAGGGTTGGAGTCAGGAGCATCGTGTTCGCGAGAGAGCAAACGCATTCGCGAAGAAGGAAAATGTGGTCAACGTCAGGTTGTGCTTCGCGAATACGAGGCTTTGACCGCGTTCGTGAAGAAGGTTTTGAATGTCTGGGCAGAATGTTTAAATAGCCATTGTCCGCAATTTTGGGGCTAACTTTCACCATTTTTGGGCGATTTTGAAGCTTTTTGAAGAGGATTGAAGAGGGATTCATGGAGGAACACTTGGAGTTAAGATTTATGGACTTAATACTCAATCCTAATTTGAATTCTACCTAATTAATCATGGAATTTAAGCCTAATATTGAAGAACTAGGGCTTGTAATTGGAGACCTAAAATTATGGTTTTGAGGGATCATTTGAGGTTAGATTTTGGTGATTTTTATATGAATGAATTCGGGAAGTGATAAGGAGTCTATTGATGTAATTTTTATCAAAATTCGAGACGTGTTCCTGGGGGTCGGGTTTGGCCAATTTTGGGATTTGTGTTGTAATTTGATTTCTTTCGAGTGGACTTTGTTTCCTTAGCAAATTTTGATGGTTTTGCACTGATTTTGGTTAGATTTGGAGCATTCGGAGGTCGATTCGAGAGGCAAAAGGCATCACGGGCTAGAGATTTGGACCGGATAGAGGTGAGTAATGATTGTAAATGTTGTCCTGAGGTGACGCACACGCTAGATGACGAGCGTGGGATCGTGCACCATTGGGGATTGTGACTTAGTCCATCCCTAATGACTATTTTACCGCGTATTTGATTGAAAACTGTTTGCTATCATCATGTTTTGGGCTGAATGCTATATTTGGGCATCGTGCAAACTATTTAGACCATTAGGGGATTTTTACTGCTATTTCCTCACTGTTTTATTTTTTAATATATGTACTCAATTATGCTATATTATACCGTTTTCAAAACTCAGCCATGTTACTCTGTTTTAACACATTAGATGATATTTTAAATGATATTTTGGGCTGAACATCATGTTTTACTGTTGCCCGAGTGGCTTATGAGATTCTGATTGAGTAAGGCCGAGGACCTGTGTTGTGAGGATACTTTTATGTCGGGCTGCACGTCGCATCAGTAATACACTGATTTATGATAATGAGGCCGAGGGCCTGAGATTGTACGCCACAAGGTGGCTTGATATGAGGCCGAGGGCCTATGGACTATGCCACGAGATGACTTGATATTGCGCTTGAACCGTAAGGGGCTCCTCCCGGAGTCTAAACACCCCCAATGAGCGTGAGTACCTATTGTGATATGAGATATAGCCCGAGGGGCTAGTGTTGTTCCATGTTGTTGCCCGAGGGGCTGATTCTGTTGGTATTGTGCCCGAGGGGCGGTTTTTATGTATTTATCTCTTCTAGCTGCCTGTCATTTACTTGTTTAACTGTTAAAAAGGTATTTTAAAGAAGCTTATTCTGAACTAAGGCGACTTTATATGTTTTCACCATTTTCTTGCATTTTACTGGTTTTACTCTACCTCTATATAGCGTGTTGTTGTGTTTTTACGTGGTTTCTTATCGTTCAGTATTCATTTATTGTTATTACTCACAAAGTTGGAGTACCTACTTTACTCCTTGCACCCTGTGTGCAGATTCAGGTGCTTCAGGTCCTGTTAGCGAGGGTTGATAGCTTCCAGCAGATTCTCGGAGTCCACTAGGTAGCTGCTTGGCGTTCGCAGCCTAGTGTCTCTCCCTCTTATCATTATTTCTTTCCCTTGTCCTTGTAATGTAACAAATTGTGTAGACTCTTTCAGACTTGTAGTTTCATGGTAGATGCTCATGACTGGTGATACCCCGATGTCGGGTTGTGCTGGTTTTATTTCCGCAAATTGAACTGTTTCACTGCTTATTTTGGGATTATTATCGTGTTAAAGACTTAAATTGTGTATTTTAATTGTTAAAATGAATTGGGTGTTGTGTCGGTTGGCCTTGTCTTCACGATAGTCACCATCACGACTGGGTCCGAGTTGAGGGTCGTGACAAGTTGGTATCAGAGCCTAGGTTACATAGGTCTCACGAGTGATGAGCAGGTTTAGTAGAGTCTCGCGGATCGGTACGGAGACATCTGTATTTATCCTCGAGAGGCTGCAGAACCTTTAGGAAAAAATCTCATATTCTTGAAATTCCTGTCGTGCGAATCTGTTGATCCGAGTATTAAACTTCTATTATTCTATTCTCTCGCAGATGGTGAGGACACTCGCTACCGGTAGGATGGATGACTACCAGTACCACCATATGTGGCCACTAGAGGGAGAGGACGCGGTCGTGGTCGCGGTAGGGGCAGGGGTGTGGACCGCATGGTAGCTAGGGCAGCACCTGCAGATCCACCAACTGCCCCAGTTCAGGATCAGGTCGCAGTTGTGGACGCTCCAGTAGCACCAGCTCAGGCACCAGTTGTGCCCATTATGATACCGGGTCTTCAGGAGTCCTTGGCTCAGATTCTATCAGTATGCATTGGCCTAGCTCAGGCGGTCTCAGTTACTATAGCCGCAGCTACTTCTTAGGACGGGGGAGGCACTCAGACTCCCGCCGCTGGCACACTTGAGTAGGTCGTGCAAGGACTTCAGACACTAGGGGCACATCCAGCCCAGCCGGTTGCAGCTGCTCAGGACTGTGTAGCTCCTTCCATGCCAGAGGACGAGCAACGTAGGTTGGAGAGGTTTGGTAGACTTCAGCCTTTGACTTTCAATGGTGTAAAGGGCGCGGATGCCCAGGGTTTCTTAGACAAGTGTTAGCGGATTCTTCGCACAACGTGTATTGTGGAGACCAGCGGGGTCACTTTTACTACTTTTCAGTTTTCTAGAACTGCTTTCATTTGGTGGGAGGCTTATGAGAGGCGTAGGCATTGGTACAGCACCCTTTACCTGGCAGCAATTCTCCGTTCTCTTTTTGGAAAAGTATGTGCCGCAGTCTCGCAGAGAGGAGTTGCGCAGGCAGTTTGAGTGGTTGCGTCAGGGAGAGATGACTGTGACACAGTTTGAGATGAGGTTCTCCGAGTTAGCTCTTCCTACTATTTGGTTGGTTCCGACAGATAGAGAGAGGATCAGGAGGTTTGTTGATGGCCTCACATATCAGCTTTGTATTCTCATGACCAGGGAGAGGGTGTCTGGTGCTACTTTTCAGGAGGTTGTTGACATTGCTCGTGAGATTGGGTTAGTTCGTCACCAGTAGCGAGATGAGAGGGAGACTAAGATGCCTCGAGGATTTGGTAGTTATGGTGGTGCTCCTTTGAGAGGTCAGTTTCAGCACGGTCGAGGCCGTCCATTCAAGCATTCTCAGCCAGCTCGCTCAGGTTATCGTGGGGCGTCATCGAGTCATGGTTCTCATCAGGGACAGTTATCACTTGGTGCCCTACCAGCTCAGAGTTCGTCCTGTGCTCCCTCAGTTCAGGGCTATTCTATGCTAGGTGCATCTGCTAGTCATTCCGGTGCTAAGGGTTCCCTTCAGTCCCCGTCTCTAGCGTCAGGGAGTTGCTATGAGTGTGGAGAGATGGGTCACATGTGGAGGCAGTGTCCTCGTCGTCTTGCAGGTTCATCTCAGCAGAGGAGTCAGCCATCGACTTCAGCGCTAGTTACTTCACCACTACCCACCCATCCGACTAGGTGTGGAGGTCAGTCAGCTAGGGGTCGCCCTAGAGGGGGAGGTCGATCAGGTGGTGGTCAGGCCCGTTTCTATGCACTTCCAGCTAGACCCGATGCTATTGCGTCCGATGCTGTTATTACAGGTATTGTCTCAGTCTTCCATCGAGATGCCTCTGTATTATTTGATCCCGGTTCTACTTATTCTTATGTGTCATCATACTTTGCTCGTTATTTGGATACGCCCCATGAGTCTCTTATTTCACCTGTTCAAGTATCTACTTCGGTAGGCGATACTGCTATTGTAGACCGCGTGTGGTGACTATTGGGGGTCTAGAGACCCGAGTGGATCTTTTATTATTATGTACGGTGGATTTCGATGTTATTTTGGGCATGGATTGGCTATCTTCGTGTCGTGCTATTTTGGACTGTCATGCTAAGACAGTGACATTGGCTATGCTGGGTGTGCCACGAATTGAGTGGCGAGGTTCGACAGATTATGTTCCTAGTAGGGTAATTTTGTTCTTAAAGGCCTAGTGTATGGTTGGGAAGGGTTGTCTTTCGTATGTAGCCTTTGTGAGAGATGTCGGTGCAGAGACTCCCAGTATTGATTCTGTTCCAATTTGTGAGGGATTTTCCCGATGTGTTTCTTGCAAACCTGCCAAGCATGCTACCGGACATGGATATCGATTTTGGTATTGACCTGGTGTCGGACACTCAACCCATCTCTATTCCACTGTATCGTATGGCACCAGCAGAGTTGAAGGAGTTAAAGGAGCAGCTTCATGAACTCCTTGATAAGGGGTTCATTCGGCCTAGTGTGTCGCATTGGGGTGTCCTGGTTCTATTTGTGAAGAAGAAGGATGGCACGATGAGGATGTGCATTGATTATAGGTAGTTGAACAATGTAACAGTTAAGAACAAGTATCCTCTGCCTCACATTGATGATTTATTCGACCAACTTTAGGGAGCGAGAGTGTTCTCCAAGATTGATCTCCGTTCAGGTTATCACCAATTGAAGATCAGGGACTCGGATATTCTTAAGACAGCTTTCAGGACCCGATATGGTCATTATGAGTTCTTGGTGATATCTTTTGGGCTGACCAATGCCCCATCAGCGTTCATGCATTTTATGAACAGCGTGTTCCGACCTTATCTCGACTCGTTTGTCATAGTTTTCATTGATGATATTCTGGTGTACTCATACAGTCAGGACGAGCACGCGGAGCATTTGAGAGTTGTGTTGCAGAGATTGAGGGAGGAGAAACTTTATGCAAAGTTCTCCAAGTGTAAGTTTTGGCTCAGTTCAATGGCTTTCTTGGGGCATGTGTTATCCAACAAGGGTATTCAGGTTGATCCGAAGAAGATAGAGGCAGTTCAAAGTTGGCCCAGACCGTCCTCAGCCATAGAGATTCGCAACTTTCTTGGTTTGGCGGGTTATTACCGCCAGTTATTTTAGGGATTCTCATCTATCGCATCGCTCTTGACCAAGTTGACTCAAAAGGGTGCTTCAATTGTATGGTCGGATGAGTGTCAGGAGAGCTTTCAGAAGCTCAAGACTGCCTTGACCATAACTACAGTGTGAGTTTTGCCATCAGCTTTAGGTTCATATACCGTGTATTGTGATGCTTCGAGAGTTGGTATTGGGTGTGTATTGATGTAGGAGGGTAGAGTTATTGCTTATGCTTCTCGTCAGTTGAAGCCCCATGAGAAGAACTACCCCGTTCACGATTTGGAGTTGGCTTCCATTGTTCACGCGTTGAAGATTTGGAGGCATTACTTCTATGGTGTGTCTTGTGAGGTGTTTACGGATCATCGTAGCCTCCAGCACTTGTTCAAGCAGAAGGATCTCAATTTGAGGCAGCGGAGATGGTTGGAATTGCTAAAAGATTATGATATTACTATATTGTACCATCCGGGGAAGACCAATATTTTGGCCGATGCTTTGAGAGAAAAGGCAGTGAATATAGGGAGTTTGGCATATATTCCAGTTGGGGAGAGACCTCTTACAGTTGATGTTCAGGACTTGGCCAATCGGTTCGTGAGGTTAGATATTTTGGAGCCTAGTCGGGTTCTGGCTTGTGTGATTTCTCGGTCTTCCTTATATGATCGCATCAGAGAGCGCCAGTATGATGATCTTCATTTCCTTGTCCTTAAGGATAGAGTTCAGCACGATGATGCCAGAGATGTAACTATTGGTGATGATGGGGTGTTGAGGATGCAGTGTTGGATATGTGTGCCCAATGTAGATGGGCTTCGGGAGTTGATTCTGGAGGAGGCCCATAGCTCGCGGTATTCCATTCATTCGGGTGCTGCAAAGATGTATCAGGATATGAGATAGCATTATTGGTAGAGGAGAATGAAGAAGGACATTGTGGAATTTGTAGCTCGGTGTCTCATCTGTCAGCATGTGAAAGACGAGCATTAGAGACTGGGTGGCTTGCTTCAGCAGATGGATATTCCAGAGTGGAAGTGGGAGCGGATCACCATGGACTTTGTAGTTGGGCTCCCACGGACTTTGAAGAAGTCCTATGCTATTTGGGTGATTGTGGATCATCTGACCAAGTCCGCGCACTTCATTACTGTGTGTACTAGCTATTCTTCAGAGCGGTTAGTAGAGATCTATATCCGGGAGATTGTTCGTTTGCATGGTGTCCCAGTTTCCATCATTTCATATAGGGGCACTCAGTTTACTTCACAGTTTTAGAGGTCTGTGAAGTGAGAGTTGGGTACTCAGGTTGAGTTGAGCACAACTTTTCACCCTCAGACGGACGGGCAGTCCGAGCACACTATTCAGATATTGGAGGACATGTTGCGTGCTTGTATCATTAATTTCGGAGGGTCATGGTATTAGTTTCTACCGCGCGCAGAGTTTGCTTATAACAATAACTACCAGTCCAGTATTCAGATGGCTCCATATGAGGCTTTGTATGGGAGGCGATGTAGATCTGCAGTTGGTTGGTTTGAGCCGGGTGAGGCTAGGCTATTGGGGACAGACTTGGTGCAAAATGCTTTATAAAAGGTGAAGGTAATTCAGGAGAGGCTTCGTATAGCGCAGTCAAAATAAAAGAGTTATGCTGATCGGAAGGTTCAGGATGTGTCTTACATGGTTGGTGAGAAGGTTTTGTTGAAGGTTTCGCCCATGAAGGGTGTTATGAGATTTTGGAAGAAGGGTAAATTGAGTCCTCAGTTCATTGGGCCTTTTGAGGTGCTTCGTAGGATTGGGGAGGTGGCTTATGAGCTTGCCTTGCCACCCAGCTTGTCAAGTATGCATCCGATATTTCATGTCTCTATGCTCCGGAAGTATATTCGGGATCCGTCTCATGTTCTGGATTTCAGCACGGTTCAGTTAGATGGTGATTTGACTTATGATGTGGAGCCAGTAGCTATTTTGGAGTGCCAGGTTCGAAAGTTGAGATCAAAGGATATAACTACAGAGAAAGTGCAGTGGAGGGCTCGACCTATGGAGGAGGATACCTAGGAGACCTAGCGGGAGATGTGGAGCAGATATCCTCACCTATTTGAGGTTTCAGGTATATTTCTGGACTCGTTCGAGGACGAACGTTTGTTTAAGAGGGGGAGGATGTAACGACCCGACCGGTCGTTTCATAAGTTACTGTTCCGTTTCCCCCATTTCTACTTCTTATTTCCTTGTTCAGCTGTATTTTATGTTACCGGGTTGGTTGGTTCGGGTTCGGAGAGGTTTTGGTAAGGTTTGAGACACTTCGTTTCTTTTGAGGAAGCTTAAGTTGAAAAAGTCAACTAGATGTTGACTTATGTGTTAAAAGGCTCGGATGTGAGTTCCGATGGTTCAGATAGCTTCGGGAGGTAATGTGGGACTTAGAAGCATGATCGGAATGTGTTTTGGAGGTCCGGAGTGGATTTAGGCTTGAATTGGCGAAATTGGAATTTTGGCATTTTCCGGTTGGTAGGTGAGATTTTGATATAGGGTTCGGAATGGAATTTCGGAAGTTGCAGTAGGTCTGTTGTGTCATTTGGAATGTGTGTGCAAAATTTTAGGTCATTCGGACGCGGTTTGATAGACCTTTTGATCGAAAGTGAAATTTAGAAGATTTTGGAATTCTTAGGCTTGAATCCAATGCGAATTTGGTATTTTGAATTTTTTTTAGCGTTCCGAAGTTTGGAACAAGTGTGAATGATTTTATAGGATATGTTAGCATGTTTGGTTGAGGTCCTGAGGGGCTCGGGTGAGTTTCGGGTGGTCAAACGGACTATTTCATGTTGTGGGAAGCTATAGAAAAATCTGCTGAAGTGTTGCAGACAGCAGTGCTTCGCGTTCGCGAGTGGACCCTCGTATTTGCGAAGGTTTAGCAGGTGAGGCTCAAGATTAAGCCTTCGCGTTCGCGAAGGGCTGGGACCGTTGAGCTACACGTTCGTGAAGGGTTGGAGTCAGGAGCATCGCGTTCGCGAGAGAGAAGAACTAGGGCTTGTGAATTCTACCTAATTAATCATGAAATTTAAGCCTAATATTGAAGAACTAGGGCTTGTAATTGGAGATCTAAAATTAGGGATTTGAGGGATCATTTGAGGTTGAATTTTGGTTATTTTGATATGAATGAACTCGAGAAGTGATAAGGAGTCTATTGATGTAATTTTTAACGGAATCCGAAACGTGGGCCTGGGGGTCGGGTTTTGCCAATTTCCGGATTTGTGTTGTAGTTTGATTTTTTTGAGTGGGCTTTGTTTCCTTAGCATATTTTGATGGTTTTGAATTGATTTTGGTTAGATTTGGAGCAGCCGGAGGCCGATTTGAGAGGTAAAGACATCGCGGGCTAGAGATTTGGACCGAATAGAGGTGAGTAATGATTGTAAATGTTGTCCTGAGGGTATGAAACCCCGGATTTCACATCGTTATGCTATATTGAGATGACGCACGCGCTAGATGATGAGCGTGGGGTCGTGCACCGTTGGGGATTGTGACCCAGTCCATCCCGAATGACTGTTTTACCGCATATTTGATTGAAACTTGTTTGATATCATCATGTTTTGGGCTGAATGCCATATTTGGGCCTTGTGCCAACTATTTAGACCCTTAGGGGATTTTTACTACTATTTCATCACTATTTTGATTTTTAATATCTGTACTCAGTCATGCTATATTATACCGTTTTCAAAACTCAACCATGTTACTATGTTTTAACACATTAGATGATATTTTAAATGATATTTTGGGCTGAGCATCATGTTTTACTGTTGCCCGAGTGGCTTATGAGATTCTGACTGAGTAAGGCCGAGGGACTGTGTTGTGAGGATACTTTTCGGTCGGACTGCACGCCGCAACAATGATACACTGATTTATGATTATGAGGCCGAGGGCCTGAGATTGTCCGCCACGAGGTGGCTTGTTAATATGAGACTGAGAGCCTATTTATTATGCCACGAGATGGCTTGATATTGCACTTGGGCCGTAAGGGGTCCCTCTCGGGAGTCTGTATACCCTAGTGAGCGCGGGTACCCATTGTGATATGAGATATAGCCCGAGGGGCTGGTGTTGTTCCATGTTGTTACCCGAGGGGCTGATTCTGTTGGTATTGTGCCCGAGGGGCGGTTCTTATGTGTTTATCTCTTCTAGCCGCCAGTCATTTAGTTGTTTAACTGTTAAAAAGGTATTTTAAAGAAGCTTATTTTGAACTAAGGCGACTTTATATGTTTTCACTATTTTTTTGCATTTTACTGGTTTTACTCTACCTATATATAGCATGTTGTTGTATTTTTACGTGATTTCTTATCACCCAATCTTCATTTATTGTTATTACTCACTGAGTTGGAGTACTCACTTTACTCCCTGTACCCTGTGTACAGATTCAGGCGCTTCAGGTCCTGCTAGCGAAGGTTGATAGCTTCCAGCAGATTCTTGGAGTCCACTAGGTAGCTGCTCGGCGTTCGTAGCCCAGTGTCTCTCCCTCTTATCATTATTTCTTTCCCTTGTCCTAGTCATGTAATATGTTTTGTAGACTCTTTCAGACTTGTAGTTTTATGGTAGATGCTCATGACTGGTGACACCTCGATGTCGGGCTGTGTTGGTTTTATTTCCGCAAATTGAACTGTTTCACTGCTTATTTTGGGATTCTTATTGTGTTAAAGACTTAAATTGTGTATTTTAATTGTTAAAATGAATTGGGTGTTGTGTCGGTTGGCCTTGTCTTCACGATATGCGCTATTACGACCAGGTCCGGGTTTAGGGTCGTAATATCAATAACTATAAATTTAGCATCAAAATCAAAGAAAATCTCAAGAACTTTCAAAGTTTCAAATTTTACAACTAAGGTTCCGAATCACGTCATATGACCTTCGTTTCATTCCAAATTTTACAAGCTCAACTTAAATCGCATATAAGACAAGTACTGGGCTCCGGAACCAAAATACGGGCCCAATACCATCAAATTACAACAAATTCAAATTTCTAAAAACTCTTATAATTTCAGTTAAATAATTTTCTTCAAAAATTCATTTCTCGGACTTGGGACCTCGGAATTCGATTCCGGGCATACGCCCAAGTCCCATATTTTCCTACGAACCCTCCGGGATTGTCAAATTACGGGTCCGGGTCCACTTACCTAAAATATTGACCGAAGTCAACTTAAATTTATTTTAAATGTAAAATTTATTATTTTTCCCAGATTTTCACATAATAACTTTTCGGATACACGCCCGGACTGCACACACAAATTGAGGTAAGAGAAAAAGGAGGTTTTAAGGCCTCAGAATATATAATCGATTTGTAAAATAAGTGATGACCTTTTAGGTCGTCACAGTAGTTTAAACACTGTTTTCTGAAATCTTTTAGGACTTTTTGTCTTGTAATGTTAGGTTTCAGGCTGGTAGGATAAAGACATACTTATAGTGACTTTTTTTTCCAGCTATTGGAGCAACATATTTCCTGAAGTTTAGGGGCAATTTTCATCCCCCCCCCCTCTTTATTTTTTATAACTGCTATATACGCTGGATGTTTTCTTCATATATGATAACAAATATTCACATATACACCACTTCACATCTTTCCTTATCTATTGTCAATATAATTTTTTTAGAGCTCTATTTTTGAGTTTCTAGCTAAAAAAGAACAATTATGGAGAAGTAATTATAGACATATGTATATCTATAATTTACTGGTTAAAATTGTGGTGTGATAAGAAAGAAAGGTTTAGAGGCTTCAAAGGTAGGTATTAGGGATAATTCTTTTTGAGTTTGATTGATTTATATATATATATATATATATATATATATATATCTTTAATAGATTATTGTTTCATTGTAGTTTTTAAATTCACAACATAAGATCTCTTCATTCTTTCAAGTATTAACTGTTTTCCCCTTTAATCACATAACTTCCAGGTAACGTTAGATATAATACTTAGTACTATATTTACCGAAATAAGAACTTTTTTTGTTTTAAGAATCTATTTTTTTTTATAGTCATTGGACTTTTGCATTTGGTGCTACCAAAGCATCAAAGAATACTTTACTGCTTAAGGATGCTGTATCTTCCCAGCCAAATGACCTGAATCTTTAATACAAAAGACAATGTTAATATGTTAGAGTACTAAAGATCAAGTAAAACAACTAAAAGACAAAAAAAGTACAGTAAATAAAAATAAATTACAACAATTAAAGTAAAGACAAAGTACAGTACTTTAACAAGTGAAATATTTACACTTGGGGATTGCTTCTTCAATAGACAAAAACACATTCTACCCACAAAGCTTCCCAGTAGTTGCTTTAAGACATACAGACAACATTTACTATCCCCAAAATACTTCCAACCAAGTACTAACCAAAAGCACAATATTAAAGATAGTTATCAATATATTTACAATATTAACAAAGCAAAACATTAAAAATAGCTTACCAACTATAGTATTATATATATTAAGCAGTGAAATCATGAATTCTTTTCTTAGGACTCCTTTTTCATACTTTCCTCCCCCATACTTAAGCGCTTCATCCTCCCGGATGAAGTCGCCACTTTAGATGAAGCTATTTTCCCTTGTCGCTCCCCTCTCCTCACTGGGACATTAGTAAAGTTTGTGTAGGACTCTCACAAGACTCCCTTAAGAAGACTCTCTCTAACCCCCTTTCTCTCTCCCCGCTAGTCCCCCTCTTTTTCGCCTTTTTCGTCTACTGTAAATCCTCCGGCGTGACCGCCGGCGCCGGAAATCAAAAGTATGCTACCCTCTCTCTCTCCCTTTCCCCCCTCCCTTCCCTCTTCCCCATCCCTTCTCTCTCCTTCCCCCGTTTTCTATTTTTGCATCTTCCCTGCGTCAGTCATCACCGGAGTTATCCGGCTGGCGACTGGTCTTTCTCTTCCTCTCCCCTTTCTTTTCTTTTATTCCCCTAAGCCCTCCTCTCTTTCCCTGCAGTTCGAGTCCCCACCCCTTCTTGTGTTCAAACTTTAGTTCCCAAAGCACAAACCCTAGCAACCCGTCGGCGACCTCTTGCCGGCGAACACCCTCTCCTTTTGAGTCTGTCCAGGTCGCCTGTACCCCCACCCCCTTACTCTCCTTTGTGTTGGATACCTAGACTCGTCAACCATCTCCGTTGCTTTCGGCGGCGGTTTTCTACATAGTTTAGTTGGACAACCCGAGCTGTCGTGGAACTAAGTTGGTGCAGCGGCGACAGGTTGACAACCCACCCCCCTCCCCTATTGTTTTTGTGGTGGTTGTGTGCGATTTTGCAGGGAACTAGTTGCATCGAGACGAGCACGAGCCGTACAAACAAGCAAGCGGAGCATTCTTGGTTAGTAGGTGCAAAGGCTGGTGAGATTTGGAAGGACGCACGCGGATTCCGTGACCTCGGGTGTGCACTAGGTCATATCTTCAGGTTGTTCCAATCGGGAGTTGGTACCTCCCTCTTTCCTGTTTATCTCTTTATGATAGTTAAATTCTGCCTATCTTGTTAGCATTACTTTAAGCATATTATTAGCGCATTTGTAGTTGCTACTTGTTACCTTCTAGTTGGCCGTTATTCTATGCTAGTGCTTGTTCGTAGTCTATCGTGGCTGTGGTTTGGGATGGTAGAGTAAGGTCATGTCCTCAGGGGGTGAGGAGGGGGTTAGAGGATAGTACGGGAGGCAATGAGGGTAAGGGGAGAAAGGGATCTTGTAGGTTGAGGATCGGGTCATGGAATATAGGCACGCTGACGGGTAAGTCTATTGAGCTGGCGAAGATTCTATAGAAAAGAAGAGTAAATATAGCTTGTGTCCAGGAAACAAGGTGGGTAGGGTCGAAGGCGAGGAATGTGGACGTGTATAAGCTGTGGTACTCTAGAGTCGTGAGGGGTAAGAATGGAGTGAGAATCTTGGTGGATAGGGACCTTAGAGAGTCGGTGGTTGAGGTTAGGCGGGTGCATGACAGACTAATTTTTATTAAGTTGGTGATTGGTTAGTGCACCCTCAATGTCGTTAGTGCCTAAGCGCCGCAAGCGGGCTTGGATGAGGAGGTTAAAAGGCGCTTCTGGGAGAGTTTGGACGAGGTTGTGCATAGTATTCCACCCACTGAGAGGTTATTTATAGGAGGGGATTTCAATGGCCACATTCGGCCGGTTGTTGGTGACTATAGCGAGGTGCATGGTGGCTTCAGCTTTGGGGATAAGAACGGAGGAGGTTCCTCGCTGTTGGATTTTGCTAAGGCTTTCGAGCTGGTGATTGTGAACTCGAGTTTTCCGAACCGAAGTTCGATTGTGAAAACTCAAATTGATTACCTCCTCTTCAGAAGGTGTGATAGAGGGTTGTATAGGGATTGCAAGGTTATCCCGGGTGAGACCCTCGCGACCCAGCATAGGCTCTTGGTAATGGACGGAGGTATTACGATAAGGAGGAAGAAGAGGTATGCTCGTGGTCAACCGAGGATTAGGTGGGGAGCCTTAACTAAGGATAAAGCCCAAGTGTTTGAGGGGAGGTTATCGGCTATGGGAGCATGGAAGAGTAGTGAGGACGCCAGCGCTATGTGGGCTACGACGGCGAACTGCGTTAAGGAGGCGGCAAGAGAGGTGCTAGGGATTTCGAAGGGTCACTCTGGGAGGCACCAAGGCGACTGGTGGTGGAATGACATAGTCCAAGGCAAAGTGGAGGCGAAGAAGGAAGCGTATTTGAAGTTGGTAGGGAGCACATGCGAGGAGGAGAGGAGAGCGAATAGAGAGGGGTACAAGGTAGCAAGAAAGGAGGCTAAGCTAGCGGTCACAGAGGCTAAGAATGCAGCATTTGGCCGACTGTATGAGGAATTGGGGAAAATGGCGGGGATAAAAAGTTGTTTTGATTTGCTAAAGCGAGGGAGATGAAGGCTCGGGATCTGGATCAAGTGAGGTGCATCAAAGACGAGGACGGTAGAGTCTTGATGGGGGAGTCCCAGATTAAACAGAGATGGCATATGTACTTTCAGGGTCTTTTAAATGAGGAAGGGGACCGTAATATAGTGCTAGGGGATCTAGGGCATTCAGAGAGTCTCTGAGACTTTGGGTATTGTAGGCGTATTAAGTTGGAGGAGGTCGTGGGGGTTGTGCGTAAGATGAGTCGGGGCAGAGCGACCAGGCCAGATGAAATTTCGGTTGAGTTCTGGAAGTATGTGGGTAAAGCAGGCTTGGAGTGGTTGACTGGGCTATTTAATGTTATTTTCATGACTAAGAGGATTCCAGATGAGTGGAGGTGGAGTACAGTGGTTCCATTGTACAAGAACAAAGGTGATATTCAGTGTTGTAACAACTATAGGGGTATCAAGTTACTAAGTCATACCATGAAAGTTTGGGAGAGGGTGGTGGAGGCGAGGGTGAGGAAAATAGTGTCTATATCTGACAACCAGTTTGGGTTCATGCTGGGACGCTCGACCACGAAAGCTATCCATCTTATTAGGAGGTTGGTGGAACAGTACAAGTATAGGAAGAAAGATCTGCACATGGTGTTTATTGACTTAGAGAAAGCGTATGACAAGGTCCCTAGGGAGGTGCTATGGAGGTGTCTGGAGGTAAAAGGTGTGCCGATAGCTTATGTTAGAGTGATCAAGGACATATATGATGGAGCTAAGACTAGGGTAAGGATTGTGGGAGGCGACTCGGAGCATTTCCCAGTTTTTATGGGGTTACACCAAGGATCAGCGCTTAGCCCATTCTTATTTGCCTTATTAATGGATGCACTAACACACCATATTCAAGGGGAAGTGCCATGGTGTACGTTATTCGCTGATGACATAGTACTGATTGATGAAATGCGGGACGGTGTTAATGAGAGGTTGGAGGTTTAGAGACAGGCTCTCAAGTCGAAGGGTTTCAACGCCGAGTTGAGGGAAGTAGGCATGGATGTGAGGCTTGGATCACAGTTCATCCCCAAGAGAGGTAGTTTCAAGTACCTTGGGTCGGTTATTTAAGAGGATGGAGAGATTCACGAGGACAGCACTCACCGCATAGGAGTGGGGTGGACAAAATGGAGGCTAGCATTTGGAGTCTTATATGACAAGAAAGTGCCACCGATACTCAAAGGTAAGTTTTATAGGGCGGTGGTTAGACCGGCCATGTTGTATGGGGTAGAGTGCTGGCCAATTAAGAACTCTCATATCCAGAAGATGAAGGTAGCTGAGATAAGGATGTTGAGGTGGATGTGCGGGCACACTAGGATAGATAAGATTAGGAATGACGATATTCGGGAGAAGGTGGGTGTGGACTCTGTGGAAGACAAGATGCGGGAAGCGAGGCTCAGATGGTTTGGGCACGTGTGGAGGAGAAGCTTGGATGCTCCGGTGAAGAGGTGTGAGCTGCTGGCTTTAGTGGGTTCGAGAAAAGGTAGAGGACGACCTAAGAAGTATTGGGGAGAGGTGATCAGGCAAGATCTAGCACGATTGCAGATTTTCGAGGACATGGCCCTTGATAGGAAGGTTTGAAGGTCGAGCATTAGGGTTGTAGGATAGGGTGGTAGTCGAGCTTTTCCTCCTCCATTCCGGGGGTGAAATGAGTTTGAGTAGGTTGGTCCTAGACAGGCTTGTGGTTAATGTAGAGTTCACACTAACCTTACTGTTTTCCATAGCTCTAGACCTTAGTTGTGGGTTATGTTTATTGCATGTCATCTGTTTTATGGTTTTTAGAATGCTGTCATTATTTCTATGGTTATTTGACGTTACTGATTAATTGTCTTTTTTTGTTTTCTTGTTTTATTTTCATCTTCCTGAGCCGAGGGTCTATCGGAAACAACCTTTCTGCCCTATCGGGATAGGGATAAGGTCTGCGTACACACTACCCTCCCTAGACCCCACTTAGTGGGACTTTACTGGGTCGTTGTTGTTGTTGCTCCCCTCTCCTCACTGTTCTCAACCAAATAATCCTCCTCTTGTTGCTATGCCATGCTCGATTCTCCCACCTCAATCACATATGATGGTTCCATACTTGTTTGTCCTAACTGGACCACTTGAACTGATGTCCAACCATCATCGTCATCTGAAGAATCATCTCCTTCCTCCATTGGTTTCTTCCCTTTTTCTTCTACAAGTTTAGGCTTTTTTGTTGCTCTTGTTTCTGGATTAGGCTCCCTAATTCTTGGACCTCCAAATGCTGGTGTAAATATGGGAGAGGATATAGAAAAAACAGCAGATAGATCTGGCAAATTAGAGAAGGTTTTACTGCTATGATCGGATACAACAGGGGCAGTAGGTGTGGTGGATTCTCTATCTGGGTGAGGGGGTAGTTTTGAGTTTTCTATGCCCGCCATAGCTTCCAAATCTGCAAGTGAGTACCATCTTGGTATCGGGCAAGTAGATGGATCTATGAGTTCAAATGGTGGAAAAGTTGTTGGCTCATTGTAATTCCATTGTCGAGCCATTCTTTGCGTAAAATTTGCTAGAGCCCAAGACATGGTTGTACTATATATCATCTCCTCCATTATAAGATTCTCCAGCCTATCCAATTTCTTCATCAACCTATCCACTACACCATCAATTTTAGCATTCACTTATTCCATCATTCTTGCAAATTTTTCCTCCATGGAAACAAACTGTTCAGCCAATAATTCCCTAATTTCCCTCATTCCACCTGAAAAAATAGGAGGTTGTCTCCTGTTTCTCAAAAGAAGCTTTTCTTCTCCTTCTATTTTGTATGGGCCATTAGTTTTTGCAAGTTTTGACCACACTTTTTTGTCGATCTTTATATTAGAAGGACTCAAAGTCTTTGGACTTACAATGACACCAACTTCCTTGATCAATCTAGTTATGGTTGATGGAAACAATAAAGTCCCCACAGTGGGATCAAATCTACAGAACTTCATATGGATATTGATGATGTTACCCATATTCAGAGGCATTCTTGAACAAATTACAAATAGCAAAGCTAATCTGTTCAAGTATATATCAGTTCCATGGGTATTTGGAATCATTGTGCTACTTAAAAAGGTAAGAAGACGTCTAGCTTTGTACATAATATTTTGCCCTTTTAAACATACCTTAGCTGCATTTGTATCATACACCCAAGTAGCTCCAAATGGACATAACAAATGCTCCAGCTCATCTATATTAGGATCGTAAATAAATGCTAAGGTTTGACTGTCATCCACTTGTGTGAGATGATACAAACGATTGATAGCTTGTGGAGAACAATCAACTCTCAATCATGTAACAGTAGAAAATTGAGCATTTTCATTCAAGTTTCTAAAAAATTCTCTCACTAAGTCCAAGCAAAACTTTTCCTGGTGGCTTAGAAAATTCAGCCCATTGATAGAATTCTAGCACTTGAGACACATATTCATCCTCCTCCCCATCTTGAGGATAAAAAAATATTCCTTTCTCATGAATGGGGTTTCTTTCAAGATTTTCTTGAATCCATGATTCTCCATCCTGAGATGTATCTATTCTTGGAGGAGTAGTACTGTTAGGAGGTATTTTAGTAAGACAAACTAAGTTTAGAGTTAAGGAGAAAGAAGAGAGAACAGGGGAAAACAAGAGGAGGCTTGAGATAGAATATTCCAATTAAAAATTAACAAATTCCGGCTGTCACGACCCAGATTTTTCGCCGTCGCGAGTCATGATGGCGCCTACTAATGAAAGCTAGACAAGCTAACCATTTGCATTATTTACCCTTTTCCCAAGTTTTAATCCTTTAAGAATTATGAACAAACAGTTTATAAACAGCGGAATTTAAACAAGCGGAAGAAAATAAATAAAACCATTTAAATAATTCCAATACAACTTCTTAAACAAAGACTACCCAAAGCTGGTGTCACAACTTCACAGATGGTCTAGGAATACTACAAACAAGGTCTGAAAGATAAATACAATATTGTTTCTGAAATACGTAAATGAAACAGGATGAAAGGATAGAGGGAGACGCCAGGGCCTGCAGACGCCTGCAGGACTACCTTAGATCTCCGATGGACTAAAGACAGCAACACAAAGCTAAGATTCAAAGCTGCTGTACCGGGATCTGCACACAATGCAGAGTGTAGTATCCGCACAACCGACCCCATGTGCTGGTAAGTGCCTAGCCTAACCTCGATGAAGTAGTGACGAGGCTAGGACCAGACTACCAAATAAACCTGTATAGTTAAATCATATACAACAGAAAATAAAAGCAGAAATGTATAGTTAAGGATGGGAGGGGGAAACATGTTGCGGGGACATCGAATAATAACAGAAGAACAAAAAGTAAATATAAGAATCGCCACAGTTCAATTGAAGATAGGAAGGGGGAATCATGATGCGGGGTACAACAAGTATCAACAGAAAACCAACAGTTACATGTAAAGAAACCATAACTCAGTTATCAATAAAAATCAGGAAATCAAAGACAAGTGCACGACATCACCCTTCATGCTTTAACACTCTCTCACAAATAACATGCACGTCATCACCCTTCATGCTTTAACACTCTCTCACCAATATCATACACGACATCACCCTTCGTGCTTTACACTCTTCCTCACCCAAGCAACAATCACAAAATAATTTGGGTAAGGGAATCAATAACATCACAGTAAAATCAAGTAACGACAGAAAATCAGTAAATAAATGTAAAGAACATCATAACTCAATTATCAGCAAGAATCAGGAAAATCAAGGACAAGCGCACGGCATCACCCTTCGTGATTTTACTCACGTCCTTACCATAAAATCAATATAAATGGCACGGAATTGTACATCATGCGGCATGGCATCACCCTTCGTGCTTTTACACTCTTCCTCACAAAATCATGCACGACATCACCCTTCGTGCTTTTACACTCTCTTACCAAAACAATGCACGGCATCACCCTTCGTGCTTTAACACTCTTTCTCACCCAAATAAAAATCACAAGAAAAAAGGGCAAGGAAATAAATAAATCACAATAAAATCCCGGCAAGGGAACAATAGTACAACAATCAAATCCCGGCAAGGCAACAATATCAAAAACATCAACATCCCGACAAGGGAGACAACATTAAAAGCAACAACATCCTGGCAAGGGAGACAATATAATAATCCTCTTCTCTTTTTCACATTTACTTCACAACTCACTTCACAACTTGAATCAATGCTCTATAAGGTTCAATTGTCAATTATACTTCCACAATTCATTTTACAACATGCGCCAATGCTCTTCAATATTCAGATACAAATATTACTTTCACAAGCTTTGCTCAACAATAGAAATCATCACATAAGGCATGAACAATACAAACAGAGTCACATTAATCATATTATAAGACTCACGGGCATGCTTGACACCAACGTATAGATACTCGTCACCATGCCTATACGTCGTACTCAACAAATAACACATAGCAAATAGGACAAAACTCCTAATCCCTCAAGTTAAGGTTAGACCAAACACTTACCTCAAACTTCCACGGTCAACTCAAGCCTCAAACACCAATTTTCCTTTAGAATTTGCCTCCAAATAACTCGTATCTAGTCCAAATTGATTTAACGACATCAATAAATGCTAAAGAATTCATACCCAATGCTTAATTATAGGTTTTCTATCATTTTTTCCAAAAAGTTAAAAATCAACTTCGGGCCCGCTTGGTCAAAACTCAAAGTTCAGACCAAAACCCGATCACCCATTCACCCACGAGCCCGAATATGCAATTAGTTTCGAAATCCGACCCCAAAACGAGGTCTAAATTCCAATTAATCAAAAAGCCCTAACTCTACCCAAATTTCTAGTTTTCTACCCTTAAGAACATGATTTAGGCCTAGAAATCTAATGGGTGTTAATAGAAATTGAAGAAAACAAGTCTAAGAATACATACATATGGTTTTGTGGTGAAATCCCCCTTCACAAATCGCCCAAGTTTGAGTTTCAATGAAAAAGTTATGAAGTTTTGGAGAAAACCCGTTTTGTTACTATTTTTAAAAAGACTGGAAAGGTACTCTATGTGTTCGCGTGCCTTTGGCCGTGTTCGTATAGGCTTAATCCCCCTGGCCTACGCGTTCGCGTAGGCTTTGACACGTTCACGCAGAGCAACATACCCAAAGTTCCGCGTTCGCGTCCCAGTCAGTGCATTCACATAGCAAAAAATATAGGGCCCCCTCATACTACACTATGCAATTGCGGACCTACCTATGAGATCGCATAGCACAAAAACCTGGACACCAGCAAACAGTGAAAACACCAGATTTTCCAAGTCCAAAAACACTCTGACGCCTATCCAAAACTTACCCGAGCCCTCGGGGCTCCAAACCAAACATGTACACTACCTCAAAAACATCATACGGACTTACTCGTATGATCTAATCGCCAAAATAACATCTTAAACAACGAATTTAGCATAGAAATCAAGGAAAAATCTCAAAACTTCCAAAGTATCAAATTTCACAACTATGGGTCTGAATCACATCAAACGACTTCCGTTTCTTATCAAATTTTACAGGCTCAATCTAAACGTCATATAAGACCTCTATCGGGCTCCGGAACCAAGATACGGGCCTGATACCATCAATCTCAAAAACATTCAAATTTCCAAAAACTCTTAAAATTTAAGTTAAACAATTTTCTTCAAAAATTTATTTCTCGGGCTCGGGATCTCGGAATTCAATTTCGGGCATACGCCCAAGTCCCATATTTTCCTATGGACCCTCCGAAACCGTCAAATCATAGGTTCGGGTCCGTTTACCCAAAATGTTTACCGAAGTTAAATTAAATTAAGTTTTAAAGGCCAAATTAATATTTTCATCACATTTCCATATAAAAGCATTTCGGATATATGCCTGGACCGTGTATACAAATCTAGGTAAGGAAAAGGATTCTAAGGTCTCAGAACACAGAATTTACTCGTAAATCAAGTGATGATCTTTTAGGTCATCACATTGCCACCCGACAGAGATATTGAAATCTGCATTGATTTGGCTCTGGGCACTCAGCCCATTTCTATCCTGCCGTATCGTATGGCCCCGCCTGAGTTGAAAGAATTGAAGGAGCAGTTGCAAGAATTACTTGAGAAAGGCTTCTTTAGACCTAGTGCCTCGCCTTGGGGTGCGCCAATGTTGTTTGTTAAGAAGAAGGATGGATCGATGCGAATGTGTATAGATTACCGACAAATGAACAAGGTTACAATCAAAAATAAGTATCCATTGCTGAGGATTAATGATTTGTTTTATTAGCTTCAGGGTGCCAAGGTATTTTCGAAGATTGACTTGAGATCTGGCTACCATCAGTTGAGGATTAGGGCATTTGATATCCCTAAGACATCTGTCCGCACTCGGTACGGGCATTATGAGTTATTGGTGATGTCATTCGGGTTGACAAATGCCCTAGAAGCTTTTATGGATTTGATGAACCTAGTGTTCAGGCCTTACTTGGATTCAGTCGTGATAGTCTTCATTGATGACATTTCGATTTATTCCCGCAGCTGGGAGGGGCATGAGTAGCATCTAAGAGTTGTTCTTCAGACTTGGAGGGATAGTCAGTTGTATGCTAAGTTTTTGAAGTGCGAGTTTTGCTTGGGTCAGTTTCTTTCTTGGGTCATGTCGTTTTAGTAGAAGGTATTCAGGTAGATCCAAAGAAGATACAGGCAGTCAAGGACGGGCCTAGACCTGCATTAGCTACAGAGATCTCGAGTTTCTGGGTTTGGCAGGCTATTATCGTTGGTTTGTGGAGGGATTTTCATTTATTGCAGCCCCAGTGACCAGGTTGACCCAGAAGGGTGCCCAGTTCAGGTGGTCGGACGAGTGTGAGGCGAGCTTTTAGAGGCTCAAGACAGCTTTGACTACAATACCAGTGTTGGTTTTGCCCACAGGTTCAGGGCCATATATAGTTTATTGTGATGCATCTCGTATTGGACTTGGTGCGGTGTGGATGCAGGATGGCAAGGTCATTGCGTATGCTTCACGACAGTTGAAGATTCATGAGAAGAATTCTCCAGTTCATAATTTGGAGTTAGCAGTCATTGTTCACGCATTGAAGATTTAGAGGCATTATATGTATGGTGTGGCATGGAGGTGTTCATAGATCACAAGAGTCTTCAGTATTTGTTCAAGCAGAAGGAGCTAAATTTGAGGCAGAGAAGGTGGTTGGAGCTATTGAAAGACCATGATATCACCATCTTATATCATTCAAGGAAGGCCAATATAGTGGACGATACTTTGAGTAGGAAGTCAGCCAGTATGGGCAGTCTTACGTATATTTTGGTCGATGAGAGACCGCTTGCTTTGGATGTTCAGGCATTGGCCAATCAGTTCGTGAGATTGGATGTTACTGAGCCCAACCATGTATTAGCTTTCATAGTCGCTCATTCTTCTTTATTGGAGCATATCTGATATCGGCAGTATGATGATCCTCATTTGTGTGTCCTCAGAGACACGGTGCAGCACGGTGGTGCCAAGCAGGTTACCTTAGGAGATGATGGAGTTTTGAGACTTCATGGTCGAGTTTGTGTGCCTAATGTGGATGGACCCAGGGAGTTGATTCTAGAGGAGGCCCATATTTCTCGGAACTCTATTCATCCAGACACTGCTAAGATGTATCAGGATTTGCGGCAGCATTAATGGTGGAGAAGGATGAAGAAGGATATTGTTGCATAGTGGCTCGGTGTTTGAATTGTCAGCAGGTAAAGTACGAGCATCAGAGACCTAGCGGTTTGTTTAAGATGATTGAGATTCCCAAGTGGAAGTGGGAGCGTATCACTATGGACTTTGTTGTGGGACTCCTACAGACTCAAAGAAAGTTCGTTGTAGTGTGGGTTATTGTTGATAGGCTGACTAAGTCAGCACATTTCATTCCTGTAGTAGTCTCCTATTCTTTTGAGAGATTGTTCATCTTCATGGTATGCCCGTGTCTATCATTTTTGATCGAGGTACGCAGTTTACCTCACATTTTTGGAGGGCCGTTCAGCGTGGGTTGAGCACACGGGTGGAGTTGAGCAGAGCGTTTCATCCTCAGACGGATGGGTAGTCAGAGCGGACTATTTAGATTTAGGAGGATATACTTCGAGCTTGTGTCATTGACTTTGGAGGCTCGTGGGATCAGTTTTTGCCTTTAGCAGAGTTTACCTACAACAACAGCTACCAGTCGAGTATCTAGATGGCTCCTTATAAGGCTTTATATGATAGGCAGTATTGGTCGCCGGTTGGATAGTTTGACCTGGGAGAGGCTCAGTTGTTGGGTACGGATCTAGTACAGGATGCCTTGGACAAGGTCAGGATTATTCAGGATAGGCTTCGTGCAACTCAGTCCAGGCAAAAGAGTTATGGCGACCGTAAGGTTCGTGATTTGGAATTCATGGCCAGTGAGCGGGTTTTGCTTCGGGAGTCGCCTATGAAGGGCGTGATGAGATTTGGGAAGAGGGGCAAGCTTAGCCCTAGATGTCATGACCCCGATTCGCCCTCCGTAAACTATCGTGACGGCACCTAGTCTCTACAACTAGGTAAGCCTAAAACGCGGAAGATAAACCAATTTACGGAAGAATACAATTTAAAACAGAAATAATATAATAAAACAACGTTTAAAAGTGCCGCTCGGCATACCAAATATAACTCCCAAAACCAAGTACACTATCCCAAAACCCGGACAAGAAAGAAAATACAGAAGGGCAATGTTTAACAGCTCGAATAGAAAGGGACTTCTTGGCCTGCGGACGCGGCAGATGTACCTCGAAGTCTCTAGAGCAGTTGCCTCCCTCAAGGATGATAGGCTTGAGTAGCAGTACCTGGATCTGCACATGAAAAACATGCGCAGAAGGGGCATGAGTACACCACAGCGGTACTTAGTAAGTGCCAAGCCTAACCTCGGTTGGGTAGTGACGAGGAAGGTCAGGGCCCTACTGAGGTTAAATAAAATATAAAGATCAACACTGAAAGAACAGTATAAATAAGTACAACAGTAAATTAACACAGGATGTACAGGACAACAACAACTATATAGAAGCAAGGTAAACACGAAAAAGAAAATACAGCTCAGCACCAATAATAACAATCGGGTATCTCCCAGGATACCGTCCTGTAGTCCCATATGTACATGTCCAATGGATCTCCCGGGATCCCGTCCCGTAGTCCAACTCATAGTGCGTCAGGATCTACCGAAATCCCGTTTCGTAGTCCCAAATATAAATACTCAGTACTAGGGGAATATACCGGGTGCATTCCCGTAGTCCATATAACTGTGTAGGGGGATCTATCGGAATCCCACATACGTAGTCCCAAAATAAACAGACAAGGGGGAGCTACCGGAATCCCACATCCGTAGTTCCAAAATAAGGGGAAGGTCCCCTACACAAGGTTAGACAAGCCACTTACCTCGAACCGGCTCAAAATCAATCTGAAACCACGCTCTTGCCACGAGTACTCGACACCAAATGGCCCAAATCTATTCAATTCAATTGCATAATATAAATAACACTTCAAGTAACTGATTTTACAATTAAATTCTAAGCTAATACACGAAATTAGGTAAAATGACCAAAACGCCCATCAGGCCCACATCTCGGAATCTGGTAAAATTTATATTTTCAGAATTCTCACACTCTCACGAGTCTAACCATATCAACATTATCTCAATCCGATGTTAAATTCCTAATCAAAACTCAATTTCTTAGTCTAAGAACGTTTCCCTCAATTTCCACCAAAATTTCGAAATTAAAGGATGGATTTAAGTGTAGGTTCATGGAAATTAGTCTAAACCGAGTAGGAATCATTTACCCAAATCGCCTAGGTGAAATCTCTTCAAAAATCGCAATCTCCCGAGCTCTCACGTCAAAAATATGAATTATGGCTCAAAACCTCGATTTTGGGTTTTAAAAATCTGCCCAGGTGTTTCCTTCTTCGCGAATGCGGAAAGACCCTCGCGTTCGCGAAGCACAAAAATGACTTCGACCAAAATCCTCTTACGCGAACGCGACAAAGGTACTCGCGAACGCGATGACTCCTCAGACTTGCCCTTCACGAACGCACTCCCTCTCTCGCGAACGCAATGAACTAACTCGACCTCAGACCCAGTTGACCAATTACTCTACACAAATGCGTTGCCCTTCTCAAAAACGCAACGCATGAACATCCATCCCTTCACAAATGCGGAGCCTTCCTCGCGAACGAGAAGGCTAAAGTTCCACTATCTTCCACTGTCTCTTCGTGAACGCGAAGAGTAAATATCTGCAACAGCTGAACCTGTAATTCTGTAACTTCAAACTTCATGAAATGGTCCGATTGACCTCTCGAAACTCACCCGAGGCCCCTGGGAACTCAACAAAACATACCAACATATCTTAAAACCTCATTCGAACTTGTTCCAACCTTTGGAACGCACAAAACAACATCAAAACACCCATTTCTCATCGGATTCAAGCCTAAGAATTCCAAAAACTCTAAAAATACGCTTTTGATCAAAAAGTATATCAAACCTCATCCTAATGACCTAAAATTTTGCACACACATCAGACTCAACACTATGGAGCTATCCAACTTCCAGAATTCCATTCCGACACTCGGATCAAAATCTCACTATCGAACCGGAAACTTCAAAAATTCAACTTTTGGCATTTCAAGCCTAAATTAGCTACGGACCTCCAAAACACAATCCAAACACGCTCCTAAGCCTGAAATCACCCAACGGAGCTAACAAAATCATTGGATTCCTATTCCGAGGTCGTCTTCACACTATTCCTACTACGGTCAACTTTAAAACACTTAAGCTCTCATTTAGGGACTAACTGTCCCAAAATTCTCCGAAACTCAAAACCGAACATCCCAGCAAATCAAAATAGTAGAAATAAACTTGGGAAAAGCAGTTAATAGGGGATCGTGCGTTAATTCCTAATATGACCGGCCGGGTCGTCGCATCCTCCTACACTTAAACATTCGTTCGTCCTCGAACGAGCATAAAGACATACATGAAGTAGTGAAAAGATGAGGGTAACAGTTGCGCATATCCTGCTCGGTCTCTCAGGTCGCCTCCTCGACCGGCTGGCCCCGCCACTAAACCTTTACTAATGCAATGTTCTTTGACCTCAACTTTCTAACCTACCTGTCTAATATCGCCACTGGCTCCTCAACATTGGATAGATCCTTGTCCAACTGGACAGAACTGAAATCCAACACGTGCAACGGATCACCGTGGTACCTCCGGAACATCAAAACATGGAATACTGGATGAACTCTGGCCAAGCTGGGAGATAAGACAAGCTCATAAGCAACCTCCCCAACATGCCTCAATATCTCAAAAGAGCCAATAAATCTCGTACTCAACTTCCCTTTCTTTCTGAATCTCATAACGCCCTTCATGGGCGAAACCCGAAGCAGAACCCGCTCTCCAACCATATAGGAAACATCACGAACCTTCTAGTCAGTGAAACTCTTCTTTCTAGACTGGGTTGTACGGAGTCTATAATGAATCACCTTAACCTTCTCCAAAGCATCCAGAACCAAGTCTGTGCCCAATAGTCTAGCCTCACCCGGCTCAAACCAACCCACCGGAGATCTACACCTCCTACCATATAGAGCCTCATACGATGCCATCTGAATGTTGGACTGATAGTTGTTGTTGTTGTAAGCTAACTTTGCCAATGGAAAGAACTAATCCCAAGACCCTCCAAACTCAATCACACACGCACAAAGCATATCCTCAAGAATCTGAATAGTGCACTCGGACTGTCCGACCGTCTGAGGGTGAAATGATGTACTTAATTCCACTCGAGTACCCAACTCATGCTGAACGGCCCTCCAGAACCGTGATGTGAACTAAGTGCCTCTATCTAAAATGATGGACACTGGAATACCATGCAGACGGACAATCTCCCAGATATAAATCTTTGCCAAATGCTCCGAAGAATAAGTAGTACACATAGGAATGAAATGAGCGGATTTGGTTAGCCGATCCACAATCACCCAAATAGCATCAAACTTTCTCAAAGTCCGTGGGAGCCCAACTACAAAGTCCATGGTGATCCGCTCCCACTTCCACTCCGGAATATCTATCTGCTGAAGCAACCCACCCGGTCTCTAGTGCTCATACTTCACCTGTTGGCAGTTGAGGTACCGAGCTACAAATCCAACTATATCCTTCTTCATCCGCCTCCACCAATAGTGCTGTCTCAAATCCAGATACATCTTCGCAGCACCCGGATGAATGGAATACCGCGAGCTATGGGCCTCATCTAGAATCAACTCTCGAAGCCCATTGTCACACCTCCCTTTTCCTACCCCCGCAAGGGTATAAGGGAGTTTTTCCAATTTAAGTGACAATCGAAACGGGATTATTTTTATATTATTCATTCAGAGTCTCCACTTGGGATAATTCATGGTGTCCCAAGTCACCGGTTCAAATCCCGAATCGAGGAAAGATTGACTCTGTTTTACAGTCCGCGAACACAGAAATTCGGGTAAGGAATTTTATTAATCCGGGAGAAGGTGTTAGGCATTCCCGAATAGCACGGTCGCTCAACTATTATTATTGGCCTAATTATCTGATTTTAAAACATGTTTAAACCTATACGCATTTTTAACTTTTATAACCGCTTTTATATTTTTTTAGAAAAATTCAAAGTTATTTAAAACACATCGTAAGCCACGCTACATAAAATGCACCCGCGGTTCACGAAATATTTTATTTAACCTTGTTGGAAATTGGAGTCAGGTCACATGAAATGCACACCCAAGCCTGATACCTAAAACATGTGAAAAATACTTAATTGCTAATGGGTTAATGCCTTCTCCACTTCCCATGGCCCAACACAATATGACTCAAACAATCCATACAAGTAATGTCAATGAAACATCTAATAGATGGGTATCCAAAATCACGTAATGTTGGTAACAAGCAAACAATCAGACAAACTAAGAAAAGGGCAGAAAGAAAAGATAAAGAAGTGTGAATTTAAAGATGATAAGAGCCAACTAAAGCTTAACTAACTAGCCCCATTCAAACTCACCTTTTACTTTTCAGATTTCCCCTGATCCCAAATAACTCTCTTGGCTTTATTTTCTTTCAACCTCACGTTCAGTCACATATAAATAGCATGCACATATTGAACTAACTAATATATCTTTAACTCTCAGAGGCAAAACTTGACGAGAAAAAGCACATTCTTCAAATAACAACGAGAGCAGTGAAACAACATCTACAAACTAGTATATACTATTTTAAGGGAGCAGGCATGGGAGTAGATCAAAGAGGAAAAATCCAAACCATAAATGTAACAGATCTTGCCCCGAAGAAAATTGATGCTCATCTCGACGGAGAAATTCGAACTTATATATATATATATATATATATTCAATTATCCTAAGAACTTAACATATGTACCAAGCCGATTTAAAGAACACACAATAGACCAAAATTTGATTAGAACGTCCACCTTAGTGATAAATTAATAGACATGATACTTATTTTCAAGAAAATTTAAACATTCAACATGCGAGCTGGTCCATTTCTTTCATTTGAACACATGGAAACTTAGGCGAGATCACAAACTATATGCTCAAACTTTAGAAACGGGAAACCAACTTTGTTCAACATGGAACATGGTAAAATATTCGTTGCTCGAACTATCGAATACATTCAAAACACTTTTACTTTTTTAGGATTAGGACGGATTACCCAACCATAATTGAAAGATCAAATGACACGTGCTTTAAAAAAACCATACTGATCATTCAATCAAATTGTCTCTTGTGCTACCTCCTGGGAATAGACGAAAACACTTGTCAAACTGACTCTTAGAATGTAGAAACTAAAATGAATTCGAATATGGAACAAGGATGCAAATCAGCGCGTGTCACCACAAACTAATAGGAACAGATTGATTGCAGTATCAATAAGCCAAAGACGAACAGATCTAATCCAAAAACTTAGCTATGACCTAAACACTTTATATTTTCAATTTCTCACATTCAAATACATCAAACAGCAAGAAAGCACATCGAATAACAATGACAAACCGACGAATATCTCTTTCAAGCGCAAATCGCAACTAGAATCTAACTTCAAACACAACATCTACTAAAATTTGATCAAATACCTAGCACTATATAGATGAATTCCCTATGGCTCTTATCATATTATGATCAACACCCAAGCAGAAGAGAGTGCGAGAGGATGAACCTGATTTGTGCAAGAAAAATTCGATTAATTCTGCTTAGAATGATACGGGTACAAAGCCTTCAACTCCAGAAATTAATCCGAGAAATTAGCAGCAAATTCAGTCAGGAATCACGAACTCAAACACTCGAACAGCAAATCTCGGGTAGCAACGACTTCAACAACCTCAGCTCAATCCCGTATACAAACCAAAATCGGAAGATGAAACTGAAACTCGACTCTTCACTCACACAATTTTCCTCTCCAATTTATTGAAACTCTGAAGCAGAAGGAGCAACGATGGAAAAGGGGTTCTTAGGTTGATGTTTTTCGCTGGAAATATGGTGAAGAAGATGACCTATTGGTGCATGTGTGCGTGTGTCCGACGTTAGGCTACTGAAAGCCGTTGAGTGAAGAAGCAAGGGTCGTTGGTTTTGGATCGATGACTGATTTGGTTTATGTCTTCTGAAGAAGACGATGATGGGGGGTTGGTGAATTCCAGCGCTGATTCTTAGGGTCTTAGTATATTTTCAGCTCCTCTCATAAAGTGTAGTGGTCTAGGTATTTGTAGGGTTTTTTAGGTTAAGAGGTATGGGTCTAGGAATTATGGGATTTAAAACTTGGGCCTTTATAACCCAATTGGCTTAATTAACCAAGAATTTATCCACCCTACATCAACTTTTGCCTAAAAAATAAAAAACAACGATAAAAATTCTAACAAAGTTTTAATTAGACCTACTTAAGTAGAAGTAACCATTAAAATAAAACTAACCATTAATTAAACAATTTCTTTTTGTAATTTTTATTTTCTTGTAATAAGATAAAGTGAAAGAGTCAAAATTAGTTGAAATAACGATATTAGGCCTAAATTAAATATTTACATGCTAAAATATAAAAAATCTTGGGGAGGGTCAAAAATCACATGTCTACAGCTGCCCCTCTTTGACTAAAAACACGAAGTATTTTCAGACAAACAACGACTAGACAGGTTTTCTGACCCGACCCTTCTTTAGGAAGACCAAAACTAAGAGAAAGGGGAATGTGACCGAGCCCTAGTATCTTAGCTGCCTATATATCCTTGGCTATAAAGGAATTAGGCCACATGTAGTTCATAAGTGAGTGAGATGATGGAGTATACTGAGGTGGAAAGCCGATCGAGGTGCCATTCCGTCAAGGTTCTGGTCTGCGGTCTTGTTGTTACATCAAAATCAAAAAAACAAAAAAGACTAACTAAGCCTGTCGACTATGAGTTACAAGATTCCTATCTATAAGTCTTATGAAGCTTGATCTTGTGTCTTGAATGGTTCTTCATACAGACTTTGGATTTGAACCTTGATGCTTGCTAGTTGTAGGTGCTAGTTCATTCTTCTTCAGTTTTTCAAATCAAAATTGGACATACCATGCTTGTGACTTCAGTCATGTCTTAATCAGCTCACATCTTTCATCAACTTCTGCATGTGGATTCACTTCTTGCCTTTCTTCTAATTCTTTCTTTTTAATTCTGGATTGTGACTAACTTCCGTTGATCATATCAGACTGTAGACTTGCATTCTTTCCGCGGGCTTCTTTTGTTGCTGACTTGAATTGTATTCTGAAGTGAATTCTCTTATTCTCCAAGTAGGTGCCTGATTGCCAATACTCGACCTGTCTTCCTTCGAAATTTGCTACTTTCCCTTTATTCTTCAGGTGGACTTCTGATTGCTGTCTTTCTTTGAACATTGCTACTTCACTTCATTCTCCAGGTGGGCTCCTGATTACCAACACTTGCGCTGCTTTTCCTCGAAACTTGAGCTGCTTTCCTTTGTTCTTCAAGTGGGCTCCTGAATGTTGAACTCCTTTGAACCTCGTTGCTTCCTTTCGTTCTCCAGGTGGGCTCCTGATTGTTGTCTTCCTTTGAACATTGCTGCTTCCCTTCGTTCTTCAGGTGGGCTCCTGATTGCTGTCTTCCTTTGAACATTGTTGCTTCCCTTCGTTCTCCAGGTGGGCTCCTGATTACCAACACTTGCGCTGTTTTTCCTCGAAACTTGAACTGCTTCCCTTTATTCTTCAGGTGGGCTCCTGATTGCTGAACTCCTTTGAACCTCGCTGCTTCCCTTCGTTCTCTAGGTGGGCTCCTGATTACCAACACTTGTGCTGATTTTTCTCGAAACTTGAATTGCTCCCCTTTGTTCTTCAAGTGGGTTCCTGATTGCTGAACTCCTTTGAACCTTGTTGCTTCCCTTTGTTATCCAGGTGGGCTCCTAATTGCCATCTTCCTTTGAACATTGCTGCTTCCCTTCGTTCTTGAGGTGGGCTCCTGATTGTTGTCTTCCTTTGAACATTGCTGCTTCCCTTCCTTCTCTAGGTGGGCTCCTAATTGCTGTCTTCCTTTGATCATTGTTGCTTCCCTTCGTTCTCCAGGTGGGCTCCTGATTACCAACACTTGCGCTGCTTTTCCTCAAAACTTGAACTGCTTTCCTTTGTTCTTCAGATGTGCTCCTGATTGCTGAACTCCTTTGAACCTCGTTGTTTCTCTGCATTCTCTAGGTTGGATCCTGGTTGCTGTCTTCCTTTGAACATCGCTGCTTCCCTTCGTTCTTCAGGTGGACTCCTAATTGCTGTCTTCCTTTGAACATTGCTGCTTCCATTCGTTCTCCAGGTGGGCTCCTGATTACTGTCTTCCTTTGAACATTGTTGCTTCCCTTCGTTCTTTAGGTGGGCTCCTGATTACCACACTTGCGCTGCTTTTCCTCGAAACTTGAACTGCCTCCCTTTGTTCTTCAGGTGGGCTCCTGATTGCTGAACTCATTTGAACCTTGCTACTCTTGAACCTGATTACAACAAAACAAACAAACATAAGAAATTTTTCTGCCCCTGTTTGATATTGGGAACATCTGTGAGTGTTAATCGAATCATAGTACCCAAAAACTCGAAGAATTTAAAAGCTAAATCCCATTATCCAGTAAGGTCCTAAAAATTAAAAATTAAATCTCATCTCAAGAGTGACAACTTCAAAGCTTAATTCTATTTCCTAAAGGTAACACTTACGCTAAATCTTATTGTCTATGAAGGTCTTAAAAACTTAAAACTAAATCCCATTATCCAGGTTCCTGAGAACTTTAAATTAAATTCCATTATCCAGGAGGGTCCTGAAAATTTTAAATTAAGTCCCATTATCATGGAGGGTCCTGAAAATTTTAAATTAAGTCCCATAATCTAGGAGTGTCCTGAAAAGCCGAGAATGAACTTACCTGAGCAGTGCACTCTTCCTGGAGGATCTCTGTAGACCGCACAAAATTGCTTGCCCCTGAACCACGCTTTTTCTCATGGAGGGTTCCTATAGATCGAACAAATTTTTCTTTCCCCTTCTCAAACCACCTTTGTGCTGACAAAATTTGGGACGACACTTGAAAAAATTCAAACTTCCAAGCTTTGATTTGGACACAATTTTCGTCCCTGTTTCAAACAAAGAGAACCTGTGAGTTTATAAATATGGTGATTGGTTTTGTAGCCTTGACTTTGAGGGCGATTTCTCTTTCACTTCCCATGATAACTTTGATTTCCACTCGAAAGACCTTGCTTGTTTATTGACTAACTACTTTCTCTGTCACCCTTATCACGGAAAATACCTCTGATCCGTTCAAACTCAATACCATTCATCTGTTGCATTGTGCTCTTGCATTGACATGTACTGAACCTTTGGGTTTCACATGAATCCCAAAGCACATCAATTGCGATCCACTCAGTGCGCATATTGTTCTTTCCTGACTTAAAACACTGGCCTTGGCCTTGAGGTCTATTATTGCTCCTTCACTTTCCATGATCTTTGATTTCCGCTTGGAAGACCTTGCTTGTCTCTGGTTAACCACTTTCTTTGTCAATCTTATCACAAACATACCTTTGATCTGTTCCAACCCAACACCCTCTATCTGTTGCATTGTTCATGAATTGACATATACCGATCCTTTTATTTCACATGAATCTCAAAGCACGTTGATTGTTACCAACTCAGTGCGCTTGTTATTCTTTCTTGGCTTATGACACTTTGATATGCTAGCCAGATCCCGGTTTATGCAATTGGAAAGTTGGTGGCAAATTTTGTAGTCATTTCTCACTTGTTCTGACCAAACAGACTCAGGCAGAAGAAGTAAACAAGACAAAAGGAACAGAGTAAAGAACAATGGAAAGGGATGATTCCTAACAAGAAACTACAAGTAGAAACCTATCAGATGTGGATCCCAACTCTAATGACCATGACATGCACCTGTGGCCTATTTTGTCAAGCAAGTCAGATGTTCAACTCTTGTTGTGCCTTTTCGCCGTGAAACTGGGCTTCAATGCTCTGATTATCCAATCTGATTCCCGATCCTTATTCGACTTGTAGTGCCCCAAGGGTTTTCACTATCAAGCTTCTCTCATTTTGTTATTTCTCTCGACTCACCGTCGCCTTATGGTGCCTGTGAAGGTTTTCACCAATAAGACACTCATTTTGTTCTTTTTTTCTTATTTCCTCCAATTCTGCAGATGACAAGGAATTACCCATAGTAAAACATCATATACCCTTGGCATGCCTAAACTCAGCACTTTCAAAGATTATTTGGGAGGTCTTTTTTGGACTGTAATGTGGCTTTTGGACAGGATTAGAAAGAAAGGATATCATAAAGGCTTAAAGTAACTATGACAACGAGGTTATTTATTTACAACTTTTGGAATCCATTCCAAAAATTTTGCCCAATTTCTAAAGCAAGGGAATTTGATTCTTTTCTTTTTGAGATGGAATTTCTACCCACTCTCGACTTCGTGGGATCATGAAATATTTTATTTGGTGCGACCAAACCGTGAGGCTGCCTACGTATCTTGTGGTGACAAGAATCAGGTCGAACATAGTTCACAAGACTACTTTTGTTACTATTTTCCTTTTCTTTTTTTTTCCTTCTTTTTTTTTATTTATCTCTTTTTTTCTCTTTTTTGAATTTTTCTTTTGGAATGAACTTCCTAAAATAAACCTATGGGGACATGAACTCTTCATTTTTTTTCTTTTTTTTTGTATGACTCCAACTTGATTCCAAAAGAGAGGAGGTCAAAGAAATTAGTACAGGCTCAAAAGGGTATCAAATGGTATAAGTGTTTCGGTAGCTGAAAGAGGGCCTCCCAATCCCTGAAAATGCCAAGTTCAACACATGCAACTTGAAATGAAAAAGGAATAGCGCGCACAATATTTCTTTTACATCTTTGATATTGATATCAGTGATATGCTTTCCATTTTTTTAGTGCCTTGTCAAGTACAGAACCCTCGTTGGGTGATTCCCTCTTCACAATGGATATCCTCCGTCAATTTGGAGACAACTTTCTTGACTTTATCTTGTAACTTGAGATGCACTTGAACTCAAAGTTGCTTGCTTCAAACTATCTGGGATGCACTCTCCTTTAACGAATTCTTGTCACCCTTTTAACTTCCCAAATTATCCGCCCCAGTTTCACATAGTTCGGGCTTTAAATGATCTAAAAATGTCCAAGTATGTACTTATTTCCCTCAAATGTCCCTATCATCTTCAAAATTGTTTCATTGCTTTATGATTAAACTAACTTTAGAACCATGCCTAGAATTATGTCATGTCATTAGATCCAGCATGAGAAGAACAACTATAAAAGGAGAAAAGAACTAAACAAAAAAAATGGCCAGAAATAACAGAAAACAGGAAATTGTATTAGACAGACGGTGAAAAGGGTTTGGACAACAAGACAAGCAAAATAAACCGGGTTACAACCCTGGAACAAAACCAGACAACACTAAACGAGCTACTACGACTAAACAAAACTAGGCAAAATAAAAGGATAGAAGGGTTTGAGTCACAAGACAATATCCGGATTACAACCCTGAAAATACCCGGACAATAGAAATGAAAACAAAATAAACCACCACAACTCCTCCCCGGGCCAATCCAAGAATGAAGCGTCTTTCTAATTACCAAACAAGGCATATTAACCATTGAATTTCGCATCAACATTACTAGGACCTTCACAAATCTCCATCACATTGACTTTAACAAATTGCATTTGGGTCCCTTTTGCCGGCTCGTTCTTAAGATCAAACTCTGATAGCGCTGAAAGCTTCGCAGCACGTGGACCTCCGAGGATCTCAGAAGAATTATCATATTCCTTTTCAAAACAAATCATACCCACTATATGCGTCTCATTACGAACAGGCGATGGACTTTGGCTAGTGTCTGCTGCATCTAGATTTTGCACGACAATGTCACCTGCATCAATAAGCTTCTGAATCGCATTTTTCAGGTGCCAACACTTTTCTGTACTGTGACCCAAGGCATCGGATCAATATGCGTACCTTTGAGAAAAATCAAACTTCTTTGGTAGAGGGTTTGACATTTTTATCTGAATCAGCTTCAACATGTCCAATTGCCTCAACCTTTGGAACAAACTGGCATATTATTCTCCAATAGAGGTGAAAGCCTTTTCTTTTTTCAGTAGTCTTTTCAGTTTGTATTCTGGCCTTGGTTGGAACCTTTTGTGGGCAGGTGGCTGATATGCTTGAGGGGGCAGGTAAGACATTTGGGGAAGTGGTGCGGGCCATTGTTGGCCTCATGGGTGTGGAGCATATGGTGGTGCATTGTGGATAGGGTACTGGGAAAGTGATGTACGACTTTGGGGGTTCTGTGGAGAGAAGTAGTATTGGGGAGGATCATCTGGTGCACAAGGATATCCATGGGGTCGATGTCGAGGATGGAAACATTGAGCAAGAATGCCCAGCGGATCATCTTTTCTATTTCTCTTTCTTTCATCCAAACTTACTAGGATGTTTTGAATGTCTTTTGTAGTATCTTTCAATGATGAATAACTCATGATTTTGCCTGACTTGATTCCCTCTTCTACTATCTTCCCCATTTTTACCACATCTTTGAAAGGTTTACCCAAGGTCGGAATCAAATGAATGAAGTAGTTGAGCCCCTGGGCTTGTAGGAAAAGCTCAACCATTTCTTCTTCACCAATCGGGGGACTGACTCGAGCAGCTTGCTCCCTCCATCTGAGCCCAAACTCTCTAAAGCTTTCCTCCAGCTTCATTTCCATATTAGATAGGGAGGAGCGGTCTGGGGTAATGCCTAATTTGTATTGAAAGTGTCAAACAAAATCTTGAGCCATGTCACCCAATGTAGGTCACTTACTGACATCTTGACGATTATGCCATTCCAAAGCTACCCCAGTCAAGCTCTTACTAAAATACGCCATCAACAAATCATATTTCCCTGCAATAACCCCTCAAATGGGCTATCGGATCTCCACGCCCCTCATACAAATTGAACTTTAGAACTTTAAACCCCGCAGGCAGATGAACATCAGGGAACATATGAATCTGATTTCTCATCCCTTGCATTCTCCTTAAGGGATGTTCTATACCTTTCAACTTCCTGGATATTTCATCTCGCCCTTCTTTTCTTGTGACCTTTTCATTTTCAGCATGAGGCTCATTCCGAGGGCTCTGCTTGTATGAGTCAAGAACCTTGTGGGAAACCTCTGAGGGATAATATTGGGCATCATGAGCTTTGAGTGGGTGTTTATTATTGGGGATAGTGGATAAGACATGAGGGCAATTTTTGGGAAAGGTAATTGGAGGATGAGTGATGGAGCTACTAGGGTGGTTAGGAAAACTGTGATAAGCGGGCAAATCTGGAGAGTATGGGGAATTATCTGGCACTATGACCGGAGTTTGGGTAAGGGTAGCATCTAGGAAGCTAGGTAGTGGCGGGGATGGTACCTTCCCAGTCATCAAAGCCTGATACCTGTCCGTCATGTGTTGTATTAATATCCTTACCTCATCAGCCAACCTAGTGTCTTATTCAACCAACTACTTTCGGGCACCGGTATCAACCAACTCAATTCTGTTGTTGTCTGCCATTGCCTTTTGACTTTATGTTGTAGAAAGGAGTTACCACTTTAAAAACCACAAACCAACCACCCTTCTACTATGAATATAACAAAATGAGGCCATCATGTTAGCGTTATGGCATTTAACATAAGATAATATCACTTTATGTGTAATGTACCTAGCCACAATTATTGGTTCTAAAATGACTTCGAGGGTACGAAGGTCAGTTTGCATCATCCCAATTAGTTCATCTCAATCCTCTCTTTTCTTTGATTTTCTAGCACTTGCTTGCTCATTTTCCTTCCTCTTTTTTTTTGCTAATTATCACTCTCTTCTTTCCTCTCACTTCTCACATCCCATCATTTCACCCTTTTTTTTCTTTTTTCTTTTTTTTCTTTTTTTTTCCTTTTGTTTTTTCATAAAAATAAAAAGTTTTGATCGAACCCTATGTAGGTTGCCTACGTATCATGACGCCGCATGAATCAGATCTTTGCATAGTTCGGAAAGATCGGGAATAAAGCAAACAAACTAGCATTCTCTTTTTCTTTTTTTTCCTGTTTTGTTTTACCTTAATGGCTACTCTGATGAGAAAAGGGAAATAAAAGAAGCAAATATTTGTTTTTTGAATTTTCTAGACTGAATATTCTATAACCTATTCTAAACTCAAGCTTAACGAGCATGTATTTTTTTCTCTTTTTCTTTTGAAACAAATATTCTATGGAAGATTATTAAAGAAAAAACCCTAGAAGAGAAAAATATTTTTGATTCTTTTTTTAGGAAGGAAATCTAAAGAATGAACCAAAAGAAAAATATTTTGAATTTTCGTGTGATATCCTGAAAGAATGATTTCAAACTAAGAAATGAAAAAGATAAAAAATATTTTTTGATTTCAGTTTTGTCACGACCCCAGTTCGCCCTCCGTGAACTATCGTGATGATACCTAGTCTATACGACTAGGTAAGCCTAACAATGCGAAAAATAACTAAACTTGCGGAATAAATAGTCAACAACCATAAATAACTGAAGGAAACAATATATACATGCCGCTCAACACACACACACAACTCCTCAATACCCTGATACACTATCCCAAAACCCGAAACTCACGGATCCACAAGCTGAGATGAACACTACATAGCTCTAACTCTGGAATGTCTAATAAGAACAGAAAAATACAGAAGGGCTAAAGACTAAAGCCTTGGTCTGCGGACGCGGCAGATGTACCTCGGATTCTCTAAAGAGGTCGCCTCCCTTAATGGTAGTAAGCCTGATCCTCGGTACCTGGATCTGCACATGAAAAACATGCGCAGAAGAGGCATGAGTACACTACAGTGGTACTCAGTAAGTATCGAGCCTAATCTCGGTTGGGTAGTAACGAGGAAGGTCGGGGCCCTACTGAGGTTAAATAAAATATAAAGATGATAGGATAAGATAAGCAGTGCAATTGAGAATCTACAGTAAGAATCTATACAGGATAATAAGAGTACAATAACGGAAACAGAGATGAAAACAAACCACAAGGAAAGTAACCGGGGATCTCTAAGAATCCCGAGGATCTCTTGGTATCCTCAATATATGTCAGGGATCTCTTGATATGCCGAGGATCTCTCGGTATCCTCAATAAATACTAGGGATCTCTTGGTATACCGAGGATCTCTCGGTATCCTCAATTTACGTATTAGGGATCTCTTGGTATCCCACACCTCAGTCCAGGTCATCAATACGAACAGGGAATCTCCCGGGATACCGTCCCGTAGTCCCAATTTAAAACATAGAGCAGCAACACGAGTTAAATGCTAATTTCGTACCGAGTAAACACATATTTCTAGCCTAACATGCTTCACGTAATGCAATTCAGGCAATTTAAGCAAATAGGCAATTAAGTCAACTAAACATTCCTTTCTAGACTAGCAACATGCTAAATTCACAAGTAGAATAAAACAAGAAAAAAAAAAGAACTCAATTGAAATACTTAAGGAACAACCGGATTTTCCACAATTAGCTCAAGTACGCGCTCGTCACCTCACGTACAGAGTATATCAATTATCAAATATAGCACATCCTAAGGGGAAAAGTCCCCCGCACAAGGTTAGACAAGCCATTTACCTCGAACCGGCTCAAAATCAACTAGAAACCATGCTTTTGCCACGAGTATCCGACTCCAAATGGCCCAAATCTATTCAATTCAATTGCATATCGTAAATATCATCTCAAACAAATGATTCTATGTTTTAATTCAAAGCTAATACGCAAAATTATGAAAAATGACCAAAACACCCCTCGGTCCTACGTCTCAGAATCGAAAAAAAAAATTATATTTCCAGAAACCTCGCACTCTCACGAGTCTAACCATACGAAAATTATATAATTCCGACATTATTTTGTCCTTCAAATCATCATTTTATATTTTTTGAAAGGTTCCACAATTTTCTTCAAAAATTTCATCTCAAATCACGAATTAAATGATGAATTCAAAGACATATTCATGTATTCTAGCCAATTCTGGGTAAAAATCACTTACCCCGATGAATTTCTTGAAAAACCTTCGAAAAATCGCCAAAATCCGAGCTCTCTAAGTCAAAATATTAAATAAAACCCAAAACTTCGTATTTATAGGGTACGCCTCAGATCTCAGCCTCCACGAGCCGCATCAAAACGACTGCGGGCCGCACAAGACAGTGCGGTCCACGCAGAAACGACCGTGGCCGCGTAGGCCTTCCTTTTCAGTGACAGGCTTTAGTATTTTGGCCATAACGTTAGCTGCAAATGTCCAAATTATGATATCTTTACATTTCTGGAAACTAGACACAAAGGCTACAACATTCATTTTTGAATCACCTCAAAATTCCTGGTATATCAAAAGATATGAGCTTCCGAAGTAGGACCAGTGGGACGGTTCTCCACCGCGGCCGTGCCCACTTTTGTGCGGTCCGCGCGACGCCTACCGCGGCCGCGCCCGTTTTTGTGTGGTCCGCACAGCACTCACCGCGGGCGTACTTATTTTTGTGCGGACCGCGTGGGTGAGTTTCGGGGCCTGCAACCCTCCTGGACCTGCTACAGCTATGATTTTCGGCTTAAAATATCCTGGAACCTACCCGGGACCCCCGAAACTTCAAACTAATTGTACCAACACATCCCATGACATCGTTCAAACTTGTTCAACACTTCGGAACGCTTATAACAACATCAAATTAACAATTTAAAATAGGATTCAATCCTAAGAACTCCAAGAACTCTTAAATTATGCTTTCGATCAAAAGGTCTATCAAATCTCGTTTGAATGACCTGAAATTTTGCACACACATCCCAAATGGAATAACGAAGCTACTGCAACTCTCGGAATTCCATTCCAACCCCTATATCAAAATCTCGCCTATCAACCGAAATTTGCCAAAATATTAATTTCGCCAATTCAAACCGAGATCTTCTCTACAACTCCAAAACCCATTCTGATCGCGCTCTTAAGTCACAAATCACCTCTCGAAGCTAACCGAACCATCAGAACTCACTTCCGAGCCTTCTAACACATAAGTTAACATCCGGTTGACTTTTCCAACTCAAGCCTTCTTAAAAGAAACTAAGTGTCTCATTTCTTACCAACTCCTCTCCGAACTCGAACTAATCAACCCGATCACATAAAACCCGGATAACGAAGCGTAAATAAAGTGAAATGGAGGAAACGAAGCGGTAACTCATGAGACGACTGGCCGGGTCGTCACATCCTCCCCAACTTAAACAAATGTTCCTCCTCGAACGAGTCAAGAAACATGCCTGAAGCCTCAAACAGATGAGGATATCTGCTCCGTACCTCCCATTCAGTCTCCCAGGTGGCCTCCTCCACGGGCTGGTCGCGCCACTGAACCTTTACCGAAGAAATGTTCTTTGACCTAAGCTTTCTAACTTGCCTGTCCAATATTGCCACTGGCTCCTCAACATAGGATAGATCCTTGTCTAGCCAGACTGAACTGAAATCCAACATGTGCGACGGGTCACCGTGATACCTCCGGAGCATCGAAATATGAAATACTGGATGAACTCCTGCCAAGCTGGGAGGTAAGGCAAGCTCCTAAGCAACCTCCCCAACTTGCCTCAATATCTCAAATGGGCCAATAAACCTCGGACTCAACTTCCCTTTCTTCCCAAATCTCATAATGCCCTTCATAGGCGAAACCCGAAGCAGAACCCGCTCACCAACCATATAGGAAACATCATGAACTTTCCGGTCCGCGTAACTCTTCTGCCTGGACTGGGCTGTACGGAGTCTGTCTTGAATCACCTTAACCTTTTCCAAGGCACCATGAACTATGTTTGTGCCCAATAATCTAGCCTCACCAGGCTCAAACAAACCCACCAGAGATCTACACCGTCTCCCATATAAAGCCTCATAAGGTGCCATCTGAATACTAGACTAATAGCTGTTGTTATAAGCAAACTCCGCCAATGACAAGAACTGATCCCAAGACCCTCCAAACTCAATCACACACGCGCGAAGCATATCCTCAAGAATCTGAATAGTGCGCTCGGACTGTCCATCCGTCTGAGGGTGAAATGCTGTACTCAACTCTACCCGAGTACCTAACTCATGCTGAACGGCCCTACAGAACCATGATGTGAACTGAGTACCTCTATCTGAAATGATGGAAACCAGGATACCATGCAGACGAACAATCTCCCGAATATAGATCTCCGCCAACCGCTCTGAGGAATAAGTAGTACACACAGGAATAAAGTGAGCGGACTTGGTCAGCCGATCCACAATCACCCAAATAGCATCAAACTTTCTCAAAGTCCGTGGGAGCCCAACTACAAATTCCATGGTGATCCGCTCCCACTTCCACTTCGGAATCTCTATTTGCTGAAGTAACCCACCTGGTCTTTGGTGCTCACACTTCACCTGCTGATAGTTGAGGCACCGAGCTACAAATCCAACTATATCCTTCTTCATCCGCCTCCACCAATAGTGCTGCATCAAATCCTGATACATCTTCGCGGCACCTGGATGAATAGAATACCGCGAACTATGAGCCTCTTCCAATATCAACTCCCGAAGCCCATCAACATTGGGTACACAAATCCGACCCTGCATCCTTAATACCCCATCATCACCAATAGTCACATCTCTAGCATCACCGTGCTGAACCTTGTCCTTGAGGACAAGCAAATGAGGGTCATCATATTGCCACCCCCTGATACGGTCAAACAAGGAAGACCGAGAAACCATACAAGCTAGGACCCGACTGGGCTCCAAAAGGTCCAATCTCACAAATGGGCTGGCTAAGGCCTGAACATTCATTGCCATAGGCCTCTCTGATGCTGGTAGATATGCCATGCTCCCCAAACTCTCTGCCCGGCGACTCAAAGCATCGACCACCAAATTGGCCTTGCCTGGGTGATACAAGATAGTGATGTCATAGTCCTTCAGCAACTCTAACCACTTCCTCTGGCGCAAATTTAGATCCTTTTGCTTGAACAAGTGTTGCAAGCTCCGATGGTCAGTATAAATCTCACAAGTCACACCATATAAGTAATGGCGCCAAATCTTTAGGGCGTGAACAATGGCAGCTAAATCAAGGTCGTGGACAGGGTAGTTCTTCTCATGTATCTTCAACTGTCTGGATGCGTAGGCAATCACTCTACCATCCTGCATCAACACCGCTCAGAGGCCAACTCTCAAGACTGTACAAGACCCTGAACCTGTAGGCAGTATCAAAATTGGGGCTGTGGTCAAGGTTGTCTTGAGTTTCTGAAAGCTCTCCTCACACTCTTCCGTCCACTGAAATGGAGCACTCTTCTGGGTCAGCCTAGTCATAGGGGTTGCAATCGATGTAAACCCCTCCACAAAACGACGGTAGTAGCCAACCAAACCAAGGAAACTGCGGATCTTAGTAGCTGAGGATGGTCTGGGCCAACTCTGCACGGCCTCTATCTTCTTCGGATCCACCTGAATACCTTCACTCGATATCACATGGCCTAAGAATGCCACCGAATCCAACCAAAACTCACATTACGAGAACTTAGCATATAACTTCTTATCTCTCAGAGTCTGAAGTACAGTTCCTAGGTGCTGCTCGTGATCTTCCCGGCTCCGGGAATATACCAGAATATCATCAATAAAGACAATGAAGAACGAGTCGAGATATGTCCAGAACACAGTGTGCATCAAATGCATAAAAGCTGATGGGGCATTGGTTAGCCCAAATGACATAACAAGGAACTCGTAATGGGCATACCGAGTCCTGAAAGCAGTCTTCGGGATATCTGGTTCCCGAATCTTCAACTGATGGTAACCTGAGCGCAAATCAATCTTAGAAAACACCCGTGCGCCCTGAAGTTGGTCAAACAGATCATCAATACGAGGCAAAGGATAACAGTTCTTAACTGTAACTTTGATCAACTGGCAATAATCAATACACATACGCATAGAACCATCTTTTTTCTTCACAAACAAGACAGGAGCACCCCAAGGCGATACACTGGGCCAAATAAAACCCTTATCAAGCAATTCTTGTAACTGATCCTTCAACTCCTTCAACTCAGGAGGAGCCATACGATATGGGGGAATAGAAATGGGATGAATGCCCGGCAACAGATCAATGCCAAAATCAATATCTCTATCAGGCGGCATGCCTAGAAAATCAGCTGGAAACACATCGGGAAAATCTCGTACTACTGGTACTGAATCAACTGAAGGAGTATCAATACTGACGTCTCTCACATAAGCTAAGTATGCGGCACACCCCTTCTTAACCATACACTAAGCTTTAAGAAAAGAAATAACTCTATTGGGAGTGTAATCTAAGGCACCTCTCCACTCAACATGCGGTACACCTGGCATAGCCAGCGTCACGGTTTTGGCGTGACAATCAAGAATATCAAAATGGGGGGACAACCAGTCCATGCCCAAGGTAATATCAAAATCAACCATGCTGAGTAATAATAGATTGGCTCTGGTCTCATAACCACAAAGAGCAACCAAACACGACCTATAAACGCGGTTCACAACAAGAGAATCTCCCACAGGAGTAGAAACATAATAGGGGAACTCAAAGAATCCCGAGATACGCCCAAATGTGGAGCAAAATAAGAAGAGACATAAGAATAAGTAGAGCCTGGATAGAATAGAACCGATGCATTTCTGCAGCAAACCAGTATAATACCTATGATGATAGAATCGGAGGCAACAGCCTCGGTACGGGCAGGAAGGGCATAGTATCGGGCCTGGCCTCCCCTTCTAGGGTGACCTCTACCTCCCCGACCTCCACCTCTAGCTGGCTGAGCAGGTGGGTTAGCAACTGGAGGTGTAACCATAACCTGAGAACTCTACGGGGCACGCGGTGGCTGAGAAGTCCATGAAGGTGTACCCCTCCCAAGTCTAGGGCAATCCCAAACCACATGGCGTGTGTCACCACACTCAAAACAAGCTTTGGGAGGACGTGGTGGCTGTGACTGGCTAGGGCCAGGTCTGCTAGACTGACCTCTGAAAGCACCCCGCGCAGGAGGCGCGCTAGAAACCGGAGGTACACAATATGGCTCCTAAGATCTGGGAAGAGTTGGAGCATTGCTGGCTGCTGGAAGAGCTGAATGAACAGGGCGACTCATATAGCCCCTACCATGACGACCTGCAGCTGGGGTACGGGCACCAGAATAATGGCCCGACTCACGAGACCTCTTGGCCTCCCTCTCCTCTCTCTCCCTAGCATGCATACCCTCAATCCTCCTAGCAATGCTCACCACCTGCTGATAAGAAATGTCCATCTCCAACTCACGAGCCATGTTAGATCTAATGGGAGGAATAAGCCCCTCAATAAACTGGTGAACCCTCTCGCAGACAGTAGCAACCAAGGCTGGTGTATGCCTAGCTAATCTGGTGTAATGGATAGCATACTCTGAAACAGTCATAGCACCCTGGCGCAAATGCTCAAACTTTGTGCACCATGTGTCCCTAAGGCTCTGAGGAACAAACTCTCTCAAGAACATATCTCAGAACTGGGTCCAAGTCAGTGAAGCAGCATCGTCTGGACTGTCTAACTCATAGGTGTGCCACCACTCATAGGCGTCTCCCCGAAGCTGGAAAGTAGTGAAGGAAACCCCACTCGACCTTGATATACCCATAGTGTGAAGGATGCGGTGGCACTCTTCCAGAAATCCCAAGGCATCATCTGATGCTAGTCCACTGAATACCGGAGGATCATACTTTTTGAACCTCTCAAGTCTCCGCTGCTCATCCTCTGAAGTAGCTGTCCCATCCTCGGGCTGAACTGGCACTACAGGCGGTGTTGGAATGATCTCTAGGACCTGCTCAACATGCACTTGCTTCTCAGGGGTGCGGGCGGTGGGAGTGTGTGCTCCTCCCCCGGCCTGGGATGTGGCTGTAGCAAGGGGAAGCAAACCTGCCTGAGCCAGTGTGGTGTACATACTCATAAACTGTGCCAATGTCTCCTAAAGGGCTGGAGTAGTAGTGGCTGTAGGCGTGTCGGGTGCCTGAACTCCGATTGGATCTGCTAGCGGTACCTCAGCGGCAGCTCGCGCAGGTGATCTAGCTGCACCCTATGCGCGTCCACGGCCTCTGCCCTGGCCCCTGCCTCTGACGGCTGCAGGAGGGGGTATGGGTGCCTGATCGTCCCGAGTAGCACATGTCCTCACCATCTGTGAGAGAATAGAAAACAGAAGCTTAGAATTGATGTCAAAATATCGCACGACAAGGAAATCAATGAAGTGAAGAATTTTCCTAAACAGTTACATAGCCTCTCGTAGATAAGTACAGACGTCTCCGTACCGATCAGTGAGACTCTAATAAACCGGCTTGTGATCCATGACTCCTATGAACCTAGAGCTCTGATACCAACTTGTCACGACCCCAGTTCGCCCTCCGTGAACTATCGTGATGACACCTAATCTCTACGACTAGGTAAGCCTAACAATGCGGAAAATAACCAAACTTGCGGAATAAATAGTCAACAGCCATAAATAACTGAAGGAAACAATGTTTACATGCCGCTCAACACACACACACACAACTCCTCAATACCCTGATACACTATCCCAAAACCCGGAAACTCACGGATCCACAAGATGAGATGAACACTACATAGCTCTAACTCTGGAATGTCTAATAAGAACAGAAAAATACAGAAGGGCTAAAGACTAAAGGCAGAAATAGAAAGGGGCTCCTTGGTCTGCGGACGCGGCAGATGTACCTCGGAGTCTCTAAAGTAGTCGCCTCCCTTAACGGTAATAAGCCTGATCTGCGGTACCTGGATCTGCACATGAAAAACATGCGCAGAAGAGGCATGAGTACACTACAGCGGTACTCAGTAAGTGCCGAGCCTAACCTCGGTTGGGTAGTGACGAGGAAAGTCGGGGCCCTACTGAGGTTAAATAAAATATAAAGATGACAGGATAAGATAAGCAGTGCAATTGAGAATCTACAGTAAGAATCTATACAGGATAATAAGAGTACAATAACGGAAACAGAGTTGAAAACAAACCACAAGGAAAGTAACCCGGGATCTCTAAGAATCCCGAGGATCTCTTAGTATCCTCAACATGTACTAGGGATATCTTGGTATCTCGAGGATCTCTTGGTATCCTCAATATATGTGAGGGATCTCTTGGTATCCCGAGGATCTCTCGATATCCTCAATTTACGTGCTAGGGATCTCTTGGTATCCCGCACCTCAGTACAGGTCATCAATATGAACAGGGAATCTCTCGGGATACCGTCCCGTAGTCCCAATTTAAAACACAGAGCAGCAACATGAGAATATTAAATTAAATGCTAATTTCGTACCGAGTAAACACTTACTTCTAGCCTAACATGCTTCACGTAATGCAATTCAGGTAATTTAAGCAAATAGGCAATTAAGTCAACTAAACATGCCTTCCTAGACTAGCCACATGCTAAATTCACAAGTAGAATAAAACAGGAAAAAAAAAGAACTCAATTGAAATACTTAAGGAACAACCGGATTTTCCACAATTAGCTCAAGTACGCGCTCGTCACCTCACGTACATGGCATATCAATTATCAAATATAGCACATCCTAAGGGGAAAGATCCCCCACACAAGGTTAGACAAGCCACTTACCTCGAACCGGCTCAAAATCAACTAGAAACCACGCTTTTGCCACAGTATCCGACTCCAAATGGCCCAAATCTATTCAATTCAATTGCATATCGTAAATATCATCTCAAACAAATGATTCTATGTTTTAATTCAAAGCTAATACACGAAATTATGAAAAATGACCAAAACGCCCCTCGAGCCTACGTCTTGGAATCGGAAAAAAAATTTATATTTCCAGAAACCTCGCACTCTCACGAGTCTAACCATACAAAAATTGGTCCTTCAAATCATCATTTTATATTTTTGAAAGGTTCCACAATTTTCTTCCCAAATTCCATCTCAAATCACGAATTAAATGATGAATTCATTGACAGATTCATGTATTCTAGCCAAGTCTGGGTAAAAATCACTTACCCCGATGAATTTCTTGAAAAACCTTTGAAAAATCGCCAAAATCTGAGTTCTATAGGTCAAAAAATTAAATAAAACCTAAAACATCATATTTATAGGGTACACCTCATATCTCAGCCTCAGCGGGCCGCATCAAAATGACTACGGGCCGCACAAGATAGTGCGGTCCGCGCAGAAACGACTGCGGCCGCGCAGGCCTTCCTTTACAGTAACAGGCTTTAGTATTTTGGCCATAACGTTCGCTACAGATGTCCAAATTGTGATATCTTTACATTTCTGGAAACTAGACATGAAGGTCTACAACTTTGTTTTTAAGTCACCTCAAAATTCCTTGTAGATCAAAAGATATGAGCTTCCGAAGTAGGAACAGCGGGAAGGTTCTCCACCGAGGCCGCGCCCACTTTTGTGCGGTCCGCGCGACGCCTATTGCGGCCGCGCCCATTTTTTTGCGGTCCGCACAGCACTCACCGCAGGTGCACTCATTTTTGTGCGGACCGCGTGGGTGAGTTCCGGGGCCTGCAACCCTCCTGGACCTGCTACAACTATGATTTTCGGCCTAAAACATCCCGGAACCTACCCAGGACCCCCGAAACTTCAAACTAATTGTACCAACACATCCCATGACATCGTTCAAACTTGTTCAACACTTCGGAACGCTTATAACAACATCAAATCACCAATTTAATATAGGATTCAAGCCTAAGAACTCCAAGAACTCTTAAATTATGCTTTCGATCAAAAGGTCTATCAAATCTCATCCGAATGACCTGAAAATGTGCACACACATCCCAAATGGCACAACGAAGCTACTACAACTCTCGGAATTCCATTCCGACTCCTATGTCAAAATCTCGCCTATCAACCGGAATTTGCCAAAATATTAATTTCGCCAATTCAAGCCTAGATCTTCTCTACAGCTCCAAAACCCATTCTGATCGCGCCCCTAAGTCACAAATCACCTCTCGAAGCTAACCGAACTATCGGAACTCACTTCCGAGCCTTCTAACACATAAGTCAATATCCGTTTGACTTTTCCAACTCAAACTTTCTTAAAAGAGACTAAGTGTCTCATTTCTTACCAACTCCTTTCCGAACTCGAACTAATCAACCCGATCACATAAAACACGGATAACGAAGCGTAAATAAACTGAAATGGGGGAAACATAGCGGTAACTCATGAGACGACTGGCTGGGTCATCACAAGTTTTGATTACCAAAGGGAAAAGCTCTGAAGATAAACCAAAGATAAAGTATGTTATTTTTTCTTTTGTGTACAATGTCCTAAAGTTATAGTAAAAATAAAAAGATTTTTTTTTTTCATTAATTTCCCAAAGAAGAACCTCAGAAGAAAATCTTTTTGAATTTTGGAACTAATATCTTAAAGAAAACTTTTAAAGAGATACTAAAAGAAAATTCTTTTTTTTTTGAATTTTTGCTCTTAATGTACTAAAGGAAATATAAAAGCAATTTTTATTTATTTCTTGATATTAATTCAATAAAGGAAAACCACCTCAAATGATTTTTTTTATTCCTAGAATTAATATTCTAAAGAATAGCTGAAATATAAAACGCAACATCTCTGTTTTTTAGATTTTTGATTTATAACACACTTTTTCAAATGCAAAATAGAAAGTACAATAATCAAAAAAAACTCGATATGACTATACAAAATTAGAAGGTAAAAGACGATATAAAAAGAAAAACATACTCAAAACATAAAAAAGAAAAGAAGATCTCCTTTTAATCCACTCCTGAATGAGCTATCCTGACTAGATGGTCCTGGGCTCTGTCATGCTCAAACTCCGGTAAGTAAATCCACACCCGTATGAGAAAACTTTAAACAACACTATGTGACATAATAACACTCCCTGTTAGACACATGCAAGACATGATTGAGGTTATTTTTGCAAAATGACTTATTTGGCCAAAAGATGGCTAGAAGTGCAAAATTTGGCTAAGACCCCGCAAAGCCAAGAACCTAAGATTTACTAGGAAGACCGGACCCTATGTGGGTTGCCTATGTATCATGCCCCGAAAGACGAGAATCAGTTATGCGTAGTTCGGGCAGATTGGATACGGGCAAGAAATAAAAATAACAACTAATTCAGAGAAAAAAATATTTTTTGTCTTTTGTTTTGGAAAAAATGATGAAACATGTAAACATCTTTTTGGATTTTCTTTTCTATTTTTTGATTTTTTCCTTTTTTTAAAAAAAAATGACGGGGAAAATGCAAACTTTTTTTTGAATTTTTTTGAAAAGGTGTGCAAGAAAATTATAACTGGGCCCCACTTGCTTCATTTTTATACTTCAACCTCTTTTCTTTCTCATTTTCTTTTCCTTTTTCATTTGCCCTCAACTATCATTGGTCCGCCAAATGACCCTTTTTCCCTTGAAGAAATGCAACATGTAGCACATAGGATGCATCAAGATGGTCTATTATTTTGGGTACACCTGTCCTAGATGGACCCAGCCCCTGTGTTGAGTCCCCAAAGTCAGATGCACGTGATGCAAACAAGCGTTCCTACTAGGGATCCAGCATGAGGCTATGTTTTCTAGGTTTAAAAACCTGGGTTTATTTGTTCTAGACCTGGCTTACCCGAGCAGACAGCTTGAGCCGAGAGGGGCAGCGTATTGGGAATACAGAAGCTTCACCGGCTTTGCAACTTGTCCGAACCTCGTTCTAAAATTGGAATATGACTCTAACAGAAAAGAAGTCACACGATGTGACACTTCCCAGATGATTTAGAAGACTCAGAGAGAGGAGGGTTTCGTAACAATTTATATACAGTCCAAACAATATCAAAGCGGTAAAAAGCAACATTTAGCACATTAGGCCCAAACATGTAATAAAACCAGATAATAAATAAAGACAAATATAATAATTATTCCAAGTTCGAATTCTAAAACCGTGAACCAGAGATTCTGGGTTCGGTCCCCAGCAGAGTCGCCAGAGCTGTCACACCTCCCTTTTCCTACCCCCGCAAGGGTATAAGAGAGTTTTTTCCAATTTAAGTGATAATCGAAACAGGATTATTTTTATATTATTCACTCAGAGTCGCCACTTGGGATAATTTATGGTGTCTCAAGTCATCGGTTCAAATCCCGAATTGAGGAAAGATTGACTCTGTTTTACAGTCCGTGAACACAAAAATCCGGGTAAGGAATTCTGTTAACCCGGGAGAAGGTGTTAGGCATTCCCGGATTCCGTGGTTTTAGCACAGTCGTTCGACTATTATTATTGGCCTAATTATCTGATTTTAAAACACATTTAAACCTATGCGCATTTTTAAATTTTATAACCGCTTTATATTTTTTAAGGAAAATTCAAAGTTATTTAAAACACATCGTAAGCCACGCTACATGAAATGCACCCGCAATTCACGACATGTTTTATTTAACCTTGTTGGAAATTGGAGTCGGGTCACATGAAATGCACACCCGAGCTCGATACCTAAAACATGTGAAAAATACTTAATTGCTAATGGGCTAACGCCTTCTCCACTTCCCATGGCCCAACACAATATGACTCAAACAATCCACACAAGTAATGGCAATGAAACATCTAACAGATGTGTATCCAAAATCACGTAATGTTGGTAACAAGCAAACAATCACACAAACCAAGAAAAGGGTAGAAAGAAAAGATAAAGAAGTGTGAATTTAAAGATGATAAGAGCCAACTAAAGCTTAACTAACCAGCCCCATTCAAACTCACCTTTTACTTTTTAGATTTCTCCTCACGTCTGATCCCAAATAACCCTCTTGGCTTTATTTTATTTTAACCTCACGTTTAGTCACATATAAATAGCATGCATATATTGAACTAACTAATATATCTTTAACTCTCAGAGGCAAAACTTGACGAGAAAAAGCACATTCTCCAAATAACAATGAGAGCAGTGAAACAACTTCTACAAACTAGTATATACTATTTTAAGGGAGCAGCCAGGGGAGTAGATCACAGAGGATAAATCCAAATCATAAATGTAACAGATCTTGCCCCGAAGAAAATTGATGTACATCTTGATGGAGAAATTCGAACTTATATATATTCAATTATCCTAAGAACTCAACATATGTACCAAGCCGATTTAAAGAACACACAATAGACCGAAATTTGATTAGAACTTCCACCTTAGTGATAAACTAATAGACATGATACCTATTTTCAAGAAAATTTAAACATTCAACACGTGAGCTGGTCCATTTCTTTCATTCGAACACATGGAAACTTAGGTGAGATTACAAACTATATGCTCAAACTTGAGAAACAGGAAACCAACTTAGTTTGACATGGAACATGGTAAAATATTCGTTGCTCGAACTATCGAAGACATTCAAAATACTCTTTCTTTTTAAGGATTAGGACGGATTACCCAACCGTAATTCAAAGATCAAATGACACGTGCTTTAAAAAACCCATACTGATCATTCAATCAAATTGTCTCATGTGCTACCTCCTGGGAATAGACGAAAACACTCGACAAAGTGACTCTTAGAATGCAGAAACTAAAATGAATTCGAATATGGAACAAGGATGCAAATCAGCGCATGTCACCACAAACTAATAGGAACATATTGATCGCAGTATCAATAAGCCAAAGACGAACGAATCTAATTCGAAAAATTAGCTATGACCTAAACACTTTAGTTTTTCAATTTCTCACATTCAAACACATCAAACAGCAAGACAGCACATCGGATAACAATGACAGACCGACGAATATCTCATTCAAGCGCAAATCGCAACTAGAAGCTAACTTCAAACACAACCTCTACTAAAATTTGATCAAATACCTAGCACTATAGAGGTGAATGCCCTATGGCTCTTATAATATTATGATCAACACCCAAGCAGAAGAGAGTGCGAGAGGATGAACCTGATTTGTGCAAGAAAAATTCGATTAATTCTGCTTAGAATGATACGGGTACAAAGCCTTCGATTCCAGAAATTAATCCAAGAAATTAGCAGCAAATTCAGTTAGGAATCACGAACTCAAACACTCGAACGGCAAATCTCAGGCAGCAACGACTTCAAGAACCTCAGCTCGATCCCGTATACAAACCAAAATCAGAAGATGAAACTTAAACTCGGCTCTTCACTCACTCAATTTTCCTCTCCAATTTTTTGAAACTCTGAAGCAGAAGGAGCAACAATGGAAAGGGGGTACCTAGGTTGATGTTTATCACTGGAAAACTGGTGAAGAAGACTGCATGTTGGTGCATGTGTGTGTGTGTCCGGCGTTAGGCTGTTGTGGTTGGAATCGAGTGAAGAAGCAAGGGTCGTTGGTTTTGGATCGATGACTGATTTGGTTTATGTCTTCTGAAGAAGACGATGATGGGGGGTTGGTGAATTCCAGCGCTGATTCTTAGGGTCTTAGTATATTTTCAGCTCCTCTCATAAAGTGTAGTGGTCTAGGTATTTGTAGGGTTTTTTAGGTTAATGGGTATGGTCCTAGGAATTATGGTCTTTAAAACTTGGGCCTTTATCCTAATTGGCTTAATTAACCAAGAATTTATCCACCCTACATCAACTCTTGCCTATAAAAATAAAAAAACAACGATAAAAATATTACCAAAGTATTAATTAGCCCTACTTAAGTAGAAATAACCATTAAAATAAAACTAACCATTAATGAAACAATTTTTTTTTGTAATTTTCATTTTCTTGTAATAAAATAAAGTGAAAGAGTCAAAATTAGTTGAAATAACGATATTGGGCCTAAATTAAATATTTACACGCTAAAATATATAAAATCTTGGGGAGGGTCAAAAATCACATGTCTACACTCATCAACATTGGGTACACAAATCCGACCTTGCATCATCAATATCCCATCATCACCAATAGTCATATCTCTGGCATCACCGTGCTGAACCTTGTCCTTGAGGACAAGTAAATAAGGGTCATCATACTGTCACTCCCTGATATGATCAAATAAGGAAGACTGAGAAACCACACAAGCTAGAACCCGACTGGGCTCCGAAAGATCCAATCTCACAAACTGGCCGGCTAAGGCCTGAATATCCATCGCCATAGGCCTCTCCGATGCTGGTAAATAAGCCAAACTCCCCAAAATCTCCGCCCAGCGACTCAAAGCATTAGCCACCACATTGGCTTTGCCCGGGTGATACAAAATAGTGATATCATAGTCCTTCAGCAACTCTAACCACCTCCTCTGGCACAAATTTAGATCTTTTTACTTGAACAAGTGCTGCAAGCTCCGATGGTCAGTATAAATCTCACAAGGAACCCCGTATAAATAATGGTGCCAAATATTCTGGGCATGAACAATGGCAGCTAACTCAAGGTCATGAACAAGGTAGTTCTTCTCATGTATCTTCAACTGTCAGGACGCGTAGGCAATCACCCTACCGTCCTACATTAATACCGCTCTGAGGCTAACCCTCTAGGCATCACAATAGACCGTATAAGACCTCGAACCTGTAGGCAGTATCAAAATTGGGGTTGTGGTCAAGGCTTTCTTGAGCTTCTCAAAGCTCGTCTCGCACTCCTCCGTCCACTGTAACGGAGCACCCTTCTGGGTCAACCTGGTCATAAGAGCTGCAATCGATGAAAACCCCTCCATAAAATGACGGTAGTAACCCGCCAAACCAAGGAAACTGCGGATCTCGATAGCTGAGTATGGTCTGGGCCAACTTTGCACGGTCTCTATCTTCTTCAGATCCACCTGAATACCCTCACTCGATACCACGTGGCCTAAGAATGACACTGAATCCAACCAAAACTCACATTTCGAGAACTTAGCATATAACTTCTTCTCTCTCAGAGTCTAAAGAACAGTCCTCAAGTGTTGCTCATGATCTTCCCGACTCCGGGAATACACCAGAATATCATCAATAAAGACAATGACGAACGAGTCAAGATACGGTCGGAACACACTGTGCATCAAATGCATAAAGGCTGCTGGGGCATTGGTCAGCCCAAATGACATAACAAGAAACTCGTAATGACCATACCGAGTCCTGAAAGCAGTCTTTGGGATATCTAGCTCCCGAATCATCAACTGATGGTAACCTGAGCACAAATCAATCTTAGAAAACACCTGTGCGCCCTGAAGCTGGTCGAACAGATCATCAATATGAGGCAGAGGATAACTTGTTTAACTGGCGATAATCAATACACATACAAATAGAACCATTTTTTTCTTCACAAACAAGACATGAGCACCCCAAGGTGATATACTAGGCCGAATAAAACCCTTATCAAACAATTCCTGCAACTGATCCTTCAACTCCTTCAACTTAGGAGGAGCCATAAAATAAGGAGGAATAGAAATGGGTTGAGTGCCTAGCAACAGATCGATGCCAAAATCAATATCTCTATCAGGCAGCATGCCAAGAAGATCAGCTGGAAACACATCGAGAAAATCCCGTACTACTGGAACTGAGTCAATTGAAGGGGTATCAATACTGATATCTCTTACATAAGATAAATATGCATCACACCCCTTCTCAACCATACGCTGAGCTTTAAGAAAAGAAATAACTCTACTGGGAGTATGGTCTAAAGTACCCCTCCACTCAACATGCGGTACACCTAGCATAGTCAGCGTTACGGTTTTGGCGTGACAATCAAGAATAGCATAATGGGGCGACAACCAGTCCATGCCCAAGATGATGTCAAAATCTACCATGCTGAGCAACAATAAATCGTCTATGGTCTCAAAACCACTAAGAGCAACCAAACACGACCGATAGATGCGGTCCACAACAAGAAATCTCCCATAGGAGTAGAAACATAAATACGAGAACTCAAAGAATCCCGAGATACACCCAAATGCAGAGCAAAATAAGAAGACAAATAAGAGTAAGTGGAGCCTGGATCGATAGAACCGATGCATCTCTGTGACAAACCAGTATAATACCTATGATGACAGAATTGGAGGCAACAGCCTCGGTACGAGCAGGAAAGGCATAATATCTGGCCTGGCCTCCCCCTCTAGGGCGACCTCTACCTCCCCGACCTCTACCTCTAGCTGGATGAGCCGGCAGGGTAGCAACTGGAGTTATAACTATAGTCTGAGAACTCTACGGGGCACGATGTTGCTGCGAAGTCTATAGAGGTGCACCCCTCCCAAGTCTAGGACAATCCCTTAACATATGGCATGTGACACCACACTCAAAACAAGCTCTGGGAGGACATGGTGGCTTTGACTGGCTCGGGGCAGGTCTGCTGGACTGACCTCTGAAAGCACCCCGTGCAGGAGGTGCACTAGAAACCGGAGGTGCATAATAAGACTCCTGAGGCCTAGGAGGAGCTGGAGCACTACTGGCTGCTGGAATAGCTGAATGAACATGGCGACTCATATAACCCCTACCATGATGACCTGCAGTTGGGGTACGGGCACCAGAATAATGGTCCGACTCTCGAGACCTCTTGGCCACCCTCTCCTCTCTCTCTTTAGCATGCATACCATCAATCCTCCTAGCAATGCTCACCACCTGCTGATAAGAAATATCCATCTCCAACTCACGAAGCATGCTAGACCTGATGTTGGGAATAAGGCCCTCAATAAACCAGTGAACCCTCTCGCGAACAGTAGAAAACAAGGTTGGTGCATGCTTAGCCAAACTGGTGTAACAGACAGCATACTCTGAGACAGTCATAGCACCCTGGTGCTAATGCTCAAACTCGATGCGCCATGCGTCCCTGAGGATTTGAGGAACATACTCTCTCAGAAACAGATCTAAAAACTGAGTCCAAGTTAGTGAAGCAGCCTTATCCAGACTGTCTAACTCATAGGTGCGCCACCGCTCATAGGCGACTCCTCGAAGCTGGAAGATAGTGAAGGAAACTCCACTCAATCCTGATATACCTATGGTACAGAGAATGCGGTAACTCTCATCTAGAAATCCCAGAGCATCCTCCGATGCTAGACCACTGAATACAGGAGGCTTGTACCTCTTGAACCTCTCAAGCCTCAGTTGCTCCTCCTCGGAAGCCGCTGCCCTATCCTCGGGCTAAACTGGCACTGCAGGCGATACAGGAATAATCTCAGGGACCTGCTCAACATGCACACTGATCAAGAGTGCGGGCGGCAGGAGTCTGTGCTCCTCCCCCGGCCTGAGATGTAGCTGCAGAAAGGGGAAGCAACCATGTCTGAGCCAGAATGGTGTACATGCTCATGAGTTGTGCCAAGGTCTCCTGAAGAGCTGGAGTAGTAGTAGCAGTAGGCGTTTCAGGTGCTTGGACTCCAGCTGGAACTACTGGTGGTACCTCGGCGGCAGCTCGCGTAGGTGCTCTAGCTGCACTGCGTGCGCGTCCTCAGCCTCTATCCCAGCCTCGACCTTCGATGGCTCTCGTAGGGGCGCGGGTGTTTGATCATCTCTGGTAGCACGTGTCCTCACCATTTGTGAGAGAATGGAAGACAGAGGTTTATCATTCATGATGTCAAAAATATCGCACGACAGGGAAATCAAATGAAGTGGAATTTTCCTAACGGTTACATAGCCTCTCGTAGATCAGTACAGACGTCTCCGTACCGATCAGCGAGACTCTACTAAATCGGCTTGTGATCCATGACTCCTATGAACCTAGAGCTCTAATACCAACTTGTCACGACCCCAGTTCGCCCTCCGTGAACCATCGTGACGGCACCTAGTCTCTACGACTAGGTAATCCTAAAATGCGAGATAAACCAATTTGCGGAAGAATACAATTTAAAACAGAAATAGTATAATAAAACAGCATTAAAAGTGCCGCTCGACATAATAAATATAACTCTCAAAACCAAGTACACTATCCCAAAACCCGGAAACTCACGGAACCACAAACTTTTGGAATATCTAACAGTCTAACTCCCGAATATCTAACAAGAAAGAAAATACAGAAGGGCAATGTTTAACAGCTGGAATAGAAAGGGACTTCTCGGCCTGCAGACGCGGCAGATGTACCTCGAAGTCTCTAGAGCAGTCGCGTCCCTCAAGGATGGTAGGCCTGAGTAGCGGTACCTAGATCTGCACATGAAAAACATGTGCAGAAGGGGCATGAGTACACCACAGCGGTACTCAGTAAGTGCCAAGCCTAACCTCGGTTGGGTAGTGACGAGGAAGGTCAGGGCCCTAATGAGGTTAAATAAAATATAAAGATCAACAGTATAGGAAAGAACAATATAAATAAGTACAACAGTAAATTAACACATGATGTACAGGACAGCAACAACTATACAAAAGCAAGGTAAACACGGAAAAAGAAATATAGCTCAGCACCAATAATAACAATCGAGGATCTCCCAGGATACAGTCCTGTAGTCACATATGTCCATGTCCAATGGATCTCCCGGGATCCCGTCCCGTAGTCCAACTCATAGTGCGCGGGAATCTACTAGAATCCCGTTTCGTAGTCCCAAATGTAAATACCCAGTACTGGGGGAATCTACTGGGTGTATTCCTGTAGTTCCATATAACTGTGTAGGGGGATCTAACGGAATCCCACATCCGTAGTCCCAAAATAAACAGACAAGGGGGAGCTACCGGAATCCCACATCCGTAGTCCCAAAATAAACAGACAACAGCAACAGGAAAATATACAAAAGTGGCAAAACTACATATTAAAGCAACAAGTAATTCTAGCCTAGCATGCTGCACAGAATTCAGGTAAGGCAGGTTGAGCAATTAAAGCAAGTAAGTCACTTAGACATACTTTCATAAGCTAATAACAGGCGTAATAGTTCAAGTAATAGAAGCAGGAAAGAAAACATACTAGTAATTACTTAGGAAAATCGGATTTCTAATAATTAGCACAAGTACGCACTCGTCACCTCACGTACAAGGCATTTCAATTACCGAATATCCCAATCCAAAGGGGAAGGTCCCCCACACAAGGTTAGACAAGTCACTTACCTCGAACCGGCTCAAAATCAACCCGAAATCACGCTATTGCAACAAGTACTCGACTCCAAATGACCCAAATCTATTCAATTCAATTGCATAATGTAAATAACACTTCAAGTAACTCATTCTACAATTAAATTCTAAGCTAATATGCGAAATTAAGTAAAATAACCAAAACTCCCCTCGGGCCCACGTCTCGGAATCGGGTAAAATTTATATTTTCAGAATTCTCACACTCTGACGAGTCTAACCATATCAAAATTATCCCAATCTGATATCAAATTCCCAATCAAAACTCAATTTCTTGGTCTAAGAACTTTTCCCCCAATTTCCACCAAAATTTCAAAATTAAAGGATGGATTTAAGTGTAGATTCATGGAAATTAGTCTAAACCGAGTAGGAATCATTTACCCAAATCGCCCAGGTAAAAATCTCTTCAAAAATCGCAATCGCCCGAGCTTCCAAGTCGAAAATATGAATTATGCCTCAAACCCTCGATTTTTGGTTTTAAAAATCTGCCCAGATGTTTCCTTCTTCGCGAACGCGGAAAGACCCTCGCGTCCGCGAAGCACAAAAATGACTTTGACAAAAATCCTCTTACGCAATGCGACAAAGACATTCGCAAACGCGATGACTCCTCAGACTTACCCTTCTCGAACGCACTCCCTCTCTCGCGAATGCGATGAACTAACTCGACCTCAGACCCAGCTGACCAATTACTCTGCGCGAACGCGCTGCCCTTCTCGCGAACGCGATGCACGAACATCCAGCCCTTCGCGAACACAAAGCCTTCCTCGCGAACACAAAGGATAAAATTCCACTATTTTCCACTGACTCTTCGCGAACGCGAGGGTCCACTCGCGAATGCGAAGAGTAAATAGCTATAACAGCTGAACCTGCAATTCTGCAACTCCAAACTTCATGAAATGGTCTGATTGACCACCCAAAACTCACCCGAGACCGCCGGGACCTCAACGAAACATACCGACATATCCTAAAACATCATTCGAACTTGTTCCAACCTTCAGAACGCACAAAAATACATCAAACACCTATTTCTCATCGGATTCAAGCCTAAGAATTCCAAAAACTCTAAAAATACACTTTCGATCGAAAAGTCTATCAAAGCTCGTCTGAATGACCTAAAATTTTGCACACACGTCACATTCAACACTGCGGAGCTACTCCAACTCCCGAAATTCCATTCCGACCCTCGAATCAAAATCTCGCTATCGAACCGGAAACTTTAAAATTTCAACTTTCAACATTTCAAGCTTAAATTAGCTACGGACCTCCAAAACACAATCCGAACACGCTCCTAAGCCCGAAATCATCCAACAGAGCTAATGGAACCATCGAAATCCTATTCCGAGGCTGTCTTCACATTGTTTCGACTATGATCAACTTTCCAACACTTAAGCTCTCATTTAGGGACTAAGTGTCCCGAAACTCTCCGAAACTCAAAACCAAACATTCCGGTAAATCAAAATAGCAAAAGTAAACTTGGGAACAGCAGTTAATAGGGGATCGAGAAGTTAATTCTTATGACGACCGGCCGGGTCGTCATACTAGATTCATTGGCCCATTTGAGATTCTTGATCGAGTGGGAGAGGTGGCTTACCGACTTGCGTTGCCACCGAGCTTATCAGCCGTGCATCCAGTGTTTCATGTGTCCATGTTTCGGATGTATCACGGCGATCCATCCCACGTGTTAGATTTCAGCACTATCTAGTTAGACAAGGACTTGTCCTATGAGGAGGAGTCGTAGCCATTCTAGACCGGCAGGTTCATCAGCTGAGATCGAAGAGTTTCCCTTCTGTTCATGTTCAGTGGAGAGGTTAGCCTGCCGAGGCATCAACCTGGGAGTCTGAATCCAATATATGGATCCGTTACCCCCGTCTTTTCTCCGACTCAGATACTTCTTTATTATGTCCGTTAGAGGAAGAATGGTTGTTTTAGAGGTGGAGGATGTGATGACCCAAAAGGTCATCACTTGATTTACGAGTAAATTCTATGTTCTGAGGCCTTAGAAGCCTCCTTTTTCCTCACCTCGATTGCGTGCACGGTCTGGGCGTATATCCGGAACGCTTTTATGTGGAAATGTGATGAAAATGTTAATTTGGCCTTTAAAATTTAATTTAAGTTAACTTCGGTCAATATTTTAGGTAAACGAACATGGACCTGTGATTTGAAGGTACCGGAGGGTCCATAGGAAAATATGGGACTTGGGAGTATGCCCAAAATTGAATTCCGAGGTCCCGAGCCCGAGAAATGAATTTTTGAATAAAATTGTTTAACTGAAATTTTAAGAGTTTTTGGAAATTTGAATGTTTTTAAGATTGACGGTATTGAGCCCGTATCTTGGTTACAAAGCCCGTTACTGGTCTTATATGGCATTTAGATTGAGCATGTAAAATTTGATAAGAAACGGAAGTCGTTTGATATGATTCGGACCCATAATTGTGAAATTTGATACTTTGGAAGTTTTGAGATTTTTCCTTGATTTCTATGCTAAATTCGTTGTTTAAGATGTTATTTTGGCGATTTGATCGCATGTGTAAGTCTGTAGTATGTTTTTGAGGAAGTGTACATGTTTGATTTGGAGCCCCGAGGGCTCGGGTGAGTTTCGGATAGGCGTCGGGGTGTTTTTGGACTTAGAAAATCTGGTGTTTTTGTTGTTTGCTGGTGTCCAGGTTTTTGTGCTATGCGATTACATAGGTAGGTCCGCGATCACATAGTGTAGTCTCAGGGGGACATATTTTGTGTGCTATGCGAACGCATTGACTAGGACGCGGACGCGGAGCTTTGGGTATGTTGCTCTACGCGAACGCGTCTAAACCTACGCGAACGCGTAGGCCAGGGGGATTAAGCCTATGCGAACGCGGCCAAAGGAACGCGAACACATGGAGTACCTGTCCAGTCTTTTTAAAAACAGTAACAAAACGGGTTTTCTCCCAAATTTCATAACTCTTTCATTGAAACTCAAACTTGAGCGATTTTTGAAGGGGAATTTAACCCCAAAACCATAGGTATGTGTTCTTAGACTTGTTTTCTTCAATTTCCATTAACACCCATTAGATTTCTAGGCCTAAATCATGTTCTTAAGGGTAGAAAATTAGGAATATGGGTAGAGTTAGGTCTTTTTGATTAATTGGATTTTAGACCTCATTTTGGGTTCAGATTTCGAAACTAATTGCATATTCGGGCTCATGGGTGAATGAATGATCGGGTTTTGTTCCGAACCTCGAGTTTCGACCAAGCGGGCCCGGGGTCAATTTTTGACTTTTTGGGGAAAATGGTAGAAAACCTATAATTAAGCATTTGGTATGAATTCTTTAGTATTTATTGGTGTTGTTAAATCAATTTGTACTAGATACGAGTTATTTGGAGGCAAATTCTAAAGGAAAAGCAGTGTTTGAGGCTTTAGTTGGCCTTGGAAGTTTGAGGTAAGTGTTTGGTCTAACCTTAGCTTGAGGGATTAGGAGTTGTGTCCTATTTGCTATGTGTCATTTGTTGAGTACGACATATAGGCATGATGACGAGTATCTATACGTTGGTGTCAAGCATGCCCGTGAGTCTTATGCTATGATTAATATGACTCCGTTTGTATTGTTCATGCCTTATGTGATGATTTCTATTGTTGAGCAAAGCTTGTGGAAGTAATATTGATATTTGAATATTGAAGAGCATTGGCTCAAGTTGTAAAATGAATTGTGGAAATATAATTGACAATTGAACCTTATAGAGCATTGGCTCAAGTTGTGAAGTGAGTTGTGAAGTAAATGTGAAAAAGAGAAGAGGTCTATTATATTGTCTCCCTTGCCGGGATGTTGTTGATTTAAATGTTGTCTCCCTTGCCGGGATGTTGATGCTTTTGATATTGTTCCTTTGCCGGGATTTGATTGTTGTACTATCGTTCCCTTGCCGGAATTTTATTGTGATTTATTTATTTCTTTGCCCTTATTGCTTGTGATTGTTGTTTCGGTGAGGAAGAGTGTTAAAGTACGAAGGGTAATGCCATGCATTATTTTGGTAAGAGAGTGTTAAAGCACGAAGGGTGATGCCATGTATGATTTTGTGAGGAAGAGTGTAAAAGCACGAAGGGTGATGCCCTGTTGTACGATGTACAATTCCGTGCCATTTATATTGATTTTATGGTGAGGACGAGAGTAAAAGCACGAAGGGTAATGTCGTGCGCTTGTCCTTGATTTTCCTGATTCTTGCTGATAATTGAGTTATGGTGTTCTTTACGTTTATTTACTGATTTGTTGTCGTTACTTGATTTTACTGTGATGTTATTGATTCCCTTGCCCAAATTGCTTTGTGATTGTTGCTTGGGTGAGGAAGAGTGTAAAGCACGAATGGTGATGCCGTGCATGATATTGGTGAGAGAGTGTTAACGCACAAAGGGTGATGATGTTCATGTTATTTGTGAGAGTGTGTTAAAGCACGAAGGGTGATGCCGTGCACTTGTCTTTGATTTCCTGATTTTTATTGATAACTGAGTTATGGTTTCTCTACATTTAACTATTGGTTTTCTGTTGATACTTGTTGTACCCCGCAGCATGATTCCCCCTTCCTATCTTCAATTGAACTGTGGTGATCCTTATATTTACTTGTTGTTCTTATGTTATTATTCGATGTCCCCGCAACATATTTCCCCCTCCCATCCTTAATTGTACATTTCTGCTTTAATTTTTCGTTGTATATAATTTAACTGCACAAGTTTATTTGGTAGTCTGGTCCTAGCCTCGTCACTACTTCACCGAGGTTAGGCTAGGCTCTTACCAGCACATGGGGCCAGTTGTGCTGATACTACACTCTCCATTGTGTGCAGATCCTGGTGCAGCAGTTTTGAATCTTAGCTTTGGGTTGCTGCCTTCAGTCCATTCGGAGATCCAAGGTAGTCCTGCAGGCGTCCGCAGGCCCTGGCGTCTCCCTCTATCCTTTCATCCTGTTTCATTTAAGTATTTCAGAAACAGTGTTGTATTTATTTTTCAGACCTTGTTTGTAGTATTCCTAGACCGTCTGTGAAGTTGTGACACCAGTTCTGGGTAGTCTTTGTTTAAGAAATTGTATTGAAATTATTTAAATAGTTTTATTTGTTTTCTTCTGCTTATTTAAATTCTGCTGTTTATAACCTGTTGGTTCATAATTGTTAAAGGATTAAAACTTGGGAAAAAGGTAAATAATTCAAATGGTTGGCTTGCCTAGCTTTCATTAGTATGCGCCATCACGACTCCCGAGGGTGAGAAATCCGGATCGTGACACCGACAATGATAAGTTACACAAACTGGCCCCCCTTTAAATTAATCTGATTTCAGCCTAGGGACTGTTGCAGCAGTAAATTAGATGATTTGAAAAAAAAAATTACACAGAACTTATAGCTGCGACATTAATTCCTTCTGGTGCACTGCGACATTAATTCCTTCTGATGCATCTTTGGCTTGTTGGCTCACTGGTGACCTTTAATTTCTCTGTCTCTTCAATTTTACCTTTTTGCCTATTTATTGCTGCAACATTGATTGCTTTTGGTGCATTTAATGACCTGACAAAGGTAAGAAATCAAATAAGTACAGCAACTTTATATATGGAAATGAAAACTAAATTCTAAAATAGACACGTAGTGTATAATAGCTTCATAACTAGAATAGGTATAAGTAGTATAACATTTTATATATATCATATTCCAAAAAGATATAATTACCAATGATATTAATATAACATAATATATATTAAAATTGTGTACATATTTACATCACTACTATATAGAAGTTTTATATTAACTCTACGGATTGAATTTCTTTTTTGTTTTTTGTTTTTTTATTTGTTTTTTTTACATACCTAATTTATATGGCAAAACTTTATAGATGTGAATATCTTGCAACCTAGCAAAACAAGTTATTCTCCAATGAATGATTACAAAAGGTAAATTGCGTAATTAAAAACTTAATTAAAAACTTAACTATTATATGAATATATGCACAAGTAGATATCTGTAATTATAGAAGCTATTTTAATAATTATTTGTATGTACAATAATCTTAGGTATAATTTTAGCTATATGTATAATATATTTACTTGCTTGAAAAGAAATTAGTTCTGAGTTTAATGTCGTCAGCTCGACTTATTTTTGTTGCTTTCTCATTGTATCACTGTAATGGACGGATGTCTCTCGTACTGTCCTCCAATGTATAACTTCAACCTGTGTCCATTAACTTTGAATTTGTCTCCACCATTGACATGTTGAATTTCAAAAGCTCCAAATTGTGTCACACCAGTTATTATATATGGTCCTGTCCACCTTGATCTGATTTTACCTGGGAAAAGCTTTAGGCGGCTATTATACAAAAGAACTTTGTCCCCTACTTTAAATTTCATGTACCTGATTAACTTATCATGCCATTTTTTCACTCTCTTTATACAAACAGGCATTTTCGTATGAGCTTAATCGAAATTCGTCTAGCTCATTGACCTGCAACAAATGTTGTTGACCGGCTTTTGTTGGTTCCATGTTTAGTACTTTAATTGCCCAAAAAGCTTTGCATTCTAGTTCGATCGGTAGATGACATGTTTTTCCAAAAATAAGATTATCTGGTGATGTGCCTATTGGTGTTTTTATATGCTATTTTATAGACACATAAAGCATCATCTAGTTTTAATGCCCAATTTTTTCTAGATATTCTAACAGTTCTTTCCAAGATTCTTTTTAACTCCCTATTTGAAACTTCAACTTGGCCATTTGTTTGAGCATGAAATGGTGTACCAGTCTTATGTGTGACCCCATATTTAGATAATAGGAGTTCAAATTGTTTATTTATAAAATGCGTACCTTGGTCACTGATGATTACTCGGGGAGTCCCAAACCATGTAAAAATATTTGTTTTTCAAGAAATTGCACACATTTTTTGCATCGTTTGTTCTGGTAGCTAGTGCTTCTACCCATTTTGATACATCATCAACTGCAACCAAAATATATTCAAAAGAATGGGAGGAAGGAAAGGGACTCATAAAATCAATGCTCCATATATCAAATATCTCACAAATAAGAATGGTGTTAAGAGGCATTTCATCCCGTTTTGAACTATTCCCCATTCTTTGACAGCGATCACATGATTGAGCATACTGTCTTGCATCTTTGAAAAGTGATGGCCAATAGAAACATGCTTTCAAGATTTTTGCTGCTGTTCGAGTTGCTCTATAATGCCCACCTACTGCTCCATCATGACATTGATTAAGAATTTTTGTAATTTCTTGTTCGGAGCACATCTTCTGATATTTTCATCAGCACAAAATTTAAACAAGGATTGTCCCAAAAATAATATTTTACATCGGTCATGAGTTTTCTCTTTTGTTGATAAGAGAATTCCTTTGGTATCCATTTTCCAATAAGGTCGTTAGCAATATCGTCAAATCAAGGGGTTGGTTAACAATAGTGGTGATGGAGAAAATATATTCATCCGGAAATTCTTCTCAGATATCCACTATCTCAATTGGTGGATTTTCCAACCTCGAAAAGTGATCTGCTACCTGATTTTCCATTCCTTTTTTGTCTTTAATTTCAAGGTCAAATTCTTGTAGCAATAATATCCATATTAGCAACCTGGATCTTGCATCTTTCTTCGCCAAGAGATATTTTAATGTTGTATGATCAGTGAATATTGTAACCTTTGTTCCTATTAAATAAGAATGACATTGACCAAAAGCAAATACTACTGCCAATAGTTCTTTTCTATTTTGGCATAATTCAGCTAAGGTTCATTCAAACTTCTACTGGCATAGTAAATGGGATGAAACTTTTTATCTTGTCTTTGTCCTAATACAGCTCCAATAGTTGTAGCACTTGCATCACACATTACCTCAAAAGGTTTGTTCCAGTCATGTGAGATAACAACATGGGCAATTGCTAATTTTTTCTTAAGACTTTCAAATGCTTTTCTACAATCCTCTGTAAAATCAAACTTTACATCTTTCATTAGTTGGTTAATTAGAGGTTTTGTGACTTTTGAAAAATCTTTTATAAACCTTTTATAAAAATATGCATTTCCTAGAAAACTCCTAATGCCTTTAACAGTGGTAGGAGAGGGTAATCCTGCTATAAGTTTTTTTTTCCTTATCAACTTCTATCCCTTTAGCAGTAATTTTATGTCCTAAAATAATTCTCTCTGTGACCGTAAAATGATATTTCTCCCAATTAAGAATTAAATTTGTCTCTTCACATCTCTTAATAACTAATGTCAAGTGTTGAAGACAATCTTCAAATATTTTGCCAAAAAGTGTAAAGTCATCCATAAAAATCTCCAGAAACTTCTCAGTCAAGTCAAAAAAATGGCTGACATGCAACGCTGAAATGTAGCAGGGGTATTACACAAACCAAATGGCATTCTCCTATAAGCATACGCTCCATGGGGACATGTGAAAGTTGTCTTATCCTGATCTTCTGGTACAACTGGAATTTGGTTGTAACCTGAATAATCATCAAGAAAACAGTGAACCATGTCCTGTTACTCTTTCCAACATTTGATAAATGAAAGGTAAAGGAAAGTGATCTTTTCTAGTAGTGTCATTGAGACGTCTGTAATCGATACAGACTCTCTATCCCGTAACTGTCCTTGTAGGTATGAGTTCATTATTTTTATTTTTTACAACAGTCAGCCTCCTTTTTTTGGTACCACTTGCATAGAACTTACCCAAGGTCTGTCAGATATGGGGTAGATGATACCTGCTGCCAGAAGTTTCACCACTTCTTTTTTAACTACCTCTTACATTGTTGAGTTAAGTCTCCTTTGAGGTTGGACTATTGGTTTGTAATCTTCTTCCATGAGAATTATGTGCATGCAAATGGCTGGGCTGATTCCTTTGATATCATCTACAATCCATTCCAAAGCTTTCTTGTATTCTTTCAAGACTATAATCAATTTATCTTCTTGTTCTGCAGTCAAAGAAAAGGAAATGATCACTCTAAATTGTAATGCTTCAAGAAAAATATATTTTAAATGAGAAGGTAAAGTTTTAAGTTCAATTTTTTGTTGAACTTCTTCTGATAAAACTTCCTCATTTTGTGGTCCATTTTCCAGTGTTTCAGCTTCTTCTGTAATTCTTGGGTCATCATCATTTGTAGAGCCAGAATTTGCCAGACATCTTTCAATGAGTCAGAGATTAGTTGATTATCTTTGTATTTATCTACAAGATCATTTAAGAAGTCAATGTGAAAACAAGGAGATGATGACTCATCCTCAGGATATGTCATTATTTTCTGCATGTCAAAGATGACTTTCTCTTCACCGACCCTAAATATCAATTGTCCTTGATGAACATCGATGATTGATCTATCAGTTGCCAGAAATGGTCTATCTAGAATCAAAAGTACATCCCTATTTTCTTCCATTTCAAGTACTATAAAGTCTACTGGAAATACAAACTTGTCAACTCGGACAAGTACATTCTAAATAAATTCCTTAGCATTTTTTGTACTCGAATCAGCTAGCTGCAAAGAAACAATTATATTTTTCATTTTCCCAAGTTCTAATTTTCTAAATATCGAGAAAGGCATCAGATTTATTGAAGCACCAGAATCACACAATGCTTTTTCAAAATGAACACCTCCAAGAGTACAAGGAATTGTAAAGTGATCACGACTCTAAAACCGACCCGGTCGTTGTGAGCATGTGATTTTTTTCCTATATGAAATACTCCTATAAATCCCAAGAAAAGAGGTTTGCTGTTAATTATTTTCCATTTTAAGAATTTTTGTAGAATTTTCTTAATTATTTTCATTTTTGTGCCCGTTTAATTTTTTATTAAAATCATGAAAATGTCAAAAATACCATGCAATGTATTTAGATTTTTTTTATAGATTTAGGATTAATTAGTTAATTATTTATTTTATAGAATTTGAAAATCACAAAAAATAGCTCATTTTTACATTTTTGCCTTTTAATTTTTAATTTGTTGATTTTTCTCTTTTAATTCAGAATTAAGGGATGTTTATAATTTTTATAATTAGTTTAATTTCTTATTTTAGATAATTTAGGATTTTTAATTTTAGGATTTTTAATTAAAAAAAGAGATAAAAAGAAAAGCAAAAAAGAATAAAAGAGGTTAATCAAAGACAAGGGTTTTAATTTGGGTTTGGGCCATTTTTAACACTCAAATTCGGTCCAAACCACCCAGCCCAAATACCTTTCTTACCACCCCATCCCAAAGAAACGTGACCTGTTCCACCGACCCACCCGTTTTCCCCTTCATAAATAAAGCCCTCTTATAACATTTCCCCTAAAATACAAACCCTAAACTTAGATACAGAAACGTCGCACACCCGTACTGTTCATTGTCTTCTTCACTGAGCCCAACATTAACTCGCCTGAAACTTAGGCGAGTTCGCTCAAATGGGTCCCCTCTTCTCCACATCACTTTTTTCCAATCTTCAAGGCTAGGTGCATGAGATTATTGTGGCTTAGGCTGATAAGGTCTGAAATTTTATTGCACCCTATTCTGATTCTAAAATCCTAGTAGTCCTTATGCCTGTTGTTTTAAAACTATGAGTTTTCAGCATCATTGGGGTTACTCAATTGAAATCCCAGATGTTTATGAGCCATGGGACTCCTATAGGGGTAAGATTTTTAGCCAATTAAGTTTGCCTGTTCATTATTCTGATTTGTGGCTTGGTGTTCATGATTGAGATGATTCTCACCACAAATGTCACAACCTTCAGATTGTTGTGGATTTACCTTAAAGATTTCAAGTTTTTTTGCTAAGAAAGCAATTTATCGAGTTAAGGTGTTCAGGGCATCTACCTGGTTCACAGTTGCTACCTTTTTATAGTAATACGGCCAGATGGCCACTGCACTGCATTCTCAGAAATTTTATCTAACAATTGTAAATCTTCATTAATAGTTTTTCCTATTATGGAACCTCTGGCAGCTGCATCTATAACATTTCTCGATGAGGATTTTAACCTATGATAAAAAAATGTATAGAAGCATATGATCGGGAATTCCATGATGCGGACATTTCTTAATAAACCTTTTAATCTTTCCCGAGCATGATAAACTGACTCAGTGTCAATTTGCAAAAAATTATTAATATCTTGTCTCATTTTTGTTGTTTTAGCAGGAGAAAAATATTTGTTTAGAAATTTCTAAGTCATCTGATCCCATGTTGTGATGGATCCTCTAGGTAAGCTACTTAACCAAGCTTTAGCTTCACCTTTCAGAGAAAAAGAAAAAAATCTTAGCCTAATTGCATCTGGTGACACCCTGTTATACTTAGCTATTTCAACAAGCTCAAGAAAATCAATCAAATGACTGTATGGGTATTCATTGGGATCTCCAATGAGCTAACAAGATTGTTGAATTGTTTGGATCAAACCAGTCCTGATTTCCAAATGGTTAACTACCACATGAGGCCTTCTAACACTTGATTCACAATCAAATTGATCAGGTCTAGCATAATCTCTCAGAATCATATTAGCTGGGCGTGGTGCTACTTCATCAAATTGGTCTTCTGGAATTGGTGGAATTATTGGTGGTGGATCGTTGAGAAGTCCTTCTTCTTGTTCCATGCCTTTGCTAGCTGTGCTATGAGAAGTTGAAGTTTGTCCTTTCCTGCGCAATCGTAAAGATCTTTCAATTTTAGGATCGTATTCAAACAACTCTATAGAAGAAGAGCGAGTCAAAAACTAGCTGAAATTCCTGAGAATAAGAAAGAAAATAAAATAATCATTAGAACAAAAATGGTTTCCCAAATTAGTAAGAGGATAATTAATCTGAAGTAGATACTTGCCAATTTCCGGCAACGGTGCCAAAAATTTGACGAGGCCAATGTGCATAGGAATTGTTGTTCGTGCTTTCTCAAATTATAATACAGTTTAAGATATCTTCCCACATAGATTGGAACATCTATACTACGGATTTAGATTATCTTCATTACTATTTAGGATAATCGAATTTATAAGTGAGTGAAAGTTTTAAGATTTTTAAAGGCAAAGAAACTTGAGTAGAAATAATAAGAAAGCATTGGGAATCCTTGAAGCCACTTAATAAGATTAATATAATATGATTCAAACTCTAATACTTTCGAAAGTATAATTGCTTATTCTTAATACAATTATATTTTTTTTCACTTTAAAGTAACTCTCTAAAAACACCTCTACCGATTAGTGTAATTAAATAATTTACAATTAGTGATGATAAGAACATAAATATTTTCTTGTCTGAGTTGTACCAATTATAACAAAAACCTCTTTCGATTAGTTCTCGTCAGATCAATAGACTTAATCAAATCACTTTCTTTTCCGGATAAAGATTGAAATAAGTAAGACTAAAGACACTCGTAAGTAGCTGGCATTATATTAATTTGTCCAATGACTATTTTTTTTTATAACTATTCGATGCAACTTATTTTGCTTCTTCCGAATACAAAATTAGCACAATGGTAGTTATAAAATAGAATAGTTAGATTAGACAATATTAAATAATCAACACCTTATTATTTTGGTACTAAAAGATGGAGATTTGGACAGCTTCTCGTACAAGAGCATATAGAACTGAATACATATTATAGTAACTTAGCAAGCTTTTTCAAGTATCCCAACCGAAGAAGTTTACTCCATTATGGAGTAGATAAAAGTACTACTAAGAAGATAAAGAAATAAAATACTTGCTAAAAGAGAAAGAAATATTAACTACCAATATCTAAGCTAGAGAATCCAATTAATAGATTGACTCTTTTCTACTATTCTGGCGTGCTTTGCCTTACATAGATAGGCTCTATTTATAGGAGAAAATAGCAGGAAAACTAATCCTCTGTTGCGACAGTAATAGTTGTCGTCGCGACGCTAATTGCTTTATTTTTTCTTCTTCATTGTGCTGCAACAATAAATTCATCATCGCGACGCTAATTGTTATATCTTTTCTTCTTCATTGTCGCGACAACAAGAGCTGGTGTTGGATCAATAATGACATGGCTCTTCCTTTGGTTTCTTGATGCACCAACAAAGTATCATCGTCCTTCCTTTTTTTGTTTGTTTTCTTTTCTTTTTTTTTTTAAATAATCCTTCCCTGCAAGATTTGTTAGTACTTATAGGAGAATAAATATAAATTATTCATGCTTTTTTATAAAAAAAATATTATTTATTTACATATGAAAATACATGAATAATTATACTTATCAGACATATTATGATTTTAAATATGTTAATACTTTTGTAACCATAAAAATTTGTAATTAAGAATAAAATGTGAAATTCAAATTAAATTACTTTTAAAATTAGAAAGGAGTCATTGTGACACTGTTTTTCTGGGTGCAAAGGAGTAATTGTGACTCATGTCTTCAAAGAAAAAGAAAATCAGAACTAGATTGTGTGCCTTAAATAATGGGCTCTTAACAGCGGATACATTTCCGTATTCGGCCCAATATAAAGCTGTAACAGGCCCACGTCAATTATCCATTTCATCTCAAACCCTTTAGTATAGTAGTATGCCAAAACAAACTAAACATAGTTTGAGATTAAATAGATGAATTTTCATAAAGCACTATAGTTTAGAGCCTAGTAATTATAATTTGCTTAATTGTTATTCCCAGCTATTGTTCAATTATTACTAACTTGTATCCCTTTGTATTCAAATAGACGGAATAAGTACTATATTGCTTAGGCCAGTCTTCTTTTATAATGATTCTTGAGTAGTTTTATTTGAATAAATATCTTGAATTTCAATAAATTCACATGGAAAATGCATAAGTACCCCCTTGACCTATACCCGGATTTTCAACTACACACTTTATCTTTGCGGGAATCCTATTATCCCCCCTAAACTTTTTTTAAATAAAATTATTTGCACCCTTAATGCTGACGTGACAGAGTGTGTGTATTTCACTCTCCCAAAGGAGAGTGAGAAGCAAGAAAAAATAATTTTCAAATTATTGTTTATTTTTTTTTACCATTTTTTCTTACTTTTTTTTTTCCTTTTTTCTTTGTCTTTTTTCTTTTACTTTTTTTTCGTTTCTTCTCTAATTCTGGCGGATATTCATTCACCGGCAACTTTGTCTAACCGTTTTTCTTCCATTTTTTCTTTTCACACAAAAATTAAACTCTCAAAAAGATCTATTCATAAACAAAGCAAAATACACTCAGATTTGGGGAAAAAAATTCATCATCAAAAACCTTCCCATGCTAGAAAAAAATGATGTATTGAAATTTTAACTGAAAAAAATCTTCTCAACTTATATTCGTTTTTATTTCTTTTGCTCTTCCTCCCACACATAAATTACACTTTTAAGAAAAAATTATAAATATATAGCGCAATGGGTTTCTGGTCACTTAAACTTGTAGGGCTTTTGAAAGCTGATACACGAACTTTGGATTTTCCCATTTGAACACTCCAACTTGACGAAATGGGTAATAATAAACACATCCACCAAAGCATGTATATCAATTGCGCTGACATGTATAACACATCATGCTAAGCTATTTATTACCTGCCATGTGTTATTTGTGGGTCCCATTTTTAAATACAAAATCAGAAAAAAAAAGTTACAAATACAAAAAGGAAAAAAAAAACGCCTGAAACATATTAGTTGTTCGACAATTCCACCGTGGGAATCATCCCCTCTGACGAGCAGCAGAACTCCGACGAGGAAAAAATGAACGCGCAAGGTGTTCCAGGTATCCAAATTAGAAAAGAAAGGTACCAAAATGTTCGCCTTGATGAGGAGAATGCTCCTACACTTCCAATTTCATATGGGTACCAACCAATTCCTCCAATTTTACAATCCAAAAGCTCAGGCAGTCCGGTTGAGCAAGTTGTTCGACGAAATGCCCCTATCAATTCTGGGCCAATTGGAGACCAATTTCCAATTGGAATCCCTTCTACTACACCCATGGATCCTCTATGCAAAGATTCAGCTCAATCCATTCAAGAAATCAACCATCATCACCAAGTTGAAAACTCAGAACTTCACTAATTGACCAGGCATGGTGCTCCAGGGATAATTGGATCCCAAAACCAATGTCAATCCATTTCTGCACCCCAGGTGAGTATTCCCAACCCATCACAACCAATTTTACATAGGTCAATCGCGTCGAATATTAAAAAAGGCCCTTCAGAACACTGTTCACCCAACACTGTTCGACCAAATGTCAACCCCCAATCCAGCCCAATTCAAAGGAATTTATAGATGGGAGACCCTTCCTTAGTACTTATGGAGATCACTTGCCAAGTTTCTCAGCAATCCATTGTAGGAATTGAATCTGCTAAAAAAATTGGAAAAGTCTTGCAATCCATTGCGGGAAGATGAAAAAATTAGAAAAGTCTTTTTTTCCTTTTTTATTTTTCTTTTTTATTTATATTTTATTCCAATTCTAATTTTTATAAGTAAAAACAATACTATTCACGTGCCTTGGCAGCGTGATTTGCACACAGTTTAGCCATGTCAGCTGTAGTGCTTCCACATAGGCATGGTCAATGGTCAAAAATATTCATTATTACCCATTTTGTCAAGTTGGAGTGTTCAAATGGGAAAATCCAAAGTTCATGTATCGACTTTCAAAAGCTCTACAAGTTTAAGTGGCCAAGAAGCCATTACGCCTAAATATATAAAACAAAACACACTTAGATCGGGATAAAAATCTATCGCCATAAAAAAGAATTCGCCGGAAAAAATAGTGTTCGTGAAATTCCGACGACCACCATTTTATGCCGCCGATGACCAAGACAAATAGAAAGAGAATGAAAAAAATGAGAATAATAAGAAATAAGAAAAAAACACAAGAAAAAGAAGGAAGAATAAAAAAAAAGTACTAAAAATACATGTGGGGGCGCGTGTAGTTCACCACTTGCCAAGAGTTTGGTTGTCTAGTTTTAGGGTGGTATTTATTCCATTTAAAAAAAAGTTTAGGGGGAATAATAGGATTCCCGCAAAGATAAAGTGTGTAGTGTAAGAAGACAAATTATAAATAACCATTTATTTGCATGGGTAAAATCGTATATGTATCACTGGGGGTAGAGTCTCAATATCATCAATTGCCAGAGGCAGACCCAGGATTTGAGCACGACGGGGGCACCACTGTATGCTAGTCATTAGCGATAAAATTCGACGTGCAACTCATTGAAAACTTAATGATTATGATGACTTATCATTTAAGTATTAACAAAAAAAGTTCTAAAGAAAAAGAAAGCACCGAATATATATATATATATATATATATATATATATATATATATATATATATATATATATATATAGAGAGAGAGAGAGAGAGAGAGAGAGAGAGAGAGAGAGAGAGATTTCTTCGCAAAATGGATGCTATGGGAAGGGAAGGTGTTTGATTAAGCATGTTTCATACTTTAAAATTTTAATTTTTAATAAATAAAAAAAGGGGCCAGTGATCAAAAGAGCGTTCAATCGTAAATTTATCAAAAATATATTAAAGAATTCAAGATAAAGAGTATGGTAATAATAAAAGAACTGAAAAAGAGTCTCAAACTATTAGTTGTCATTGCCGATTGTTGAAAAAGGTTGTCACAAAATGATATGTATTTTTTTATTTATGGACCGATAAGTTGCAATTAGATGATTTCAATTTTAAGGGATGAATTTGAAAAAGAATAAAATTAATTAGGTTGACTATTATGTACTAGTACTATACTATAATTGAATTCAAAAAAAGAAGAAGATAAAAGTAAAAAATAAAGCAATTTGTTATTAAATATAAATTACATTGTATTCAAAGAACTAAAATATTAATTAAGTTCACTATTATATATTAGTACTAAATTATAATTGATTTAAAAAGAAAGGACAAAAGTAAAAACTAAAGCAATTTGCTATTAAATATAAATTACATTGTACTCTAAATAAAAAGGAGGAAAAAGTTGAAAAGGAAGAACAAACATAAAAAGGAGGGAAAAAAGTTGAAAAGGAATAGAAAAGGCTAAAGGTGGGATTCGAACTTGCATCACTTCCAAAATCAAAAGTTAAATGGCCAATGCAACCACTTGTCCAATCAGTCTCTTTGAATTTAGGGGGCACACTTAAAATATTTAATGCGTTCCATATATATGTACATATATATATATATATATATATATATATATATATATATATATATATATATATATAGGATTTTTGCCAAGGCTAATGGGGTCCCGCGATCTCTCGACCCACAATGTAGGTCCGTCCCTGGATGCACATACACGTATGTCTATATTATACTAGTTCTTTCATTCCTTGAGAAAATAATTAAAGATAATCTTTAATTAGGCTTCTAATTTTGTTGAGCTACCCTTGTCAAAACCTTAAACAATATACAATAAAAGGACGGGAGAGAGTAATATCTAATACTGTGAACAAAACTAAAATATTAGTTTTTGAAATTGAAACTTTATACTAACTGATATATTCTTCAGTTTGACTAGTGAAATAAACTTTAATGCTACTAATGCTTTAGCAAGATTGAGCCAATCTTGACTACTAAATGCAGGTAAAACCAATGCAAAGAGGAGATAAAGCACAATTTAATTCCACAAGACCATGTTTCCACTATATAAGCCACTATTTTCTTCACACTTTCTCACCATTGTAGAAGCATCACAATTTAGTGTAATTTACAAATATGGGCACTTCTTCACATTTACTCCTTCTCCTTTGCCTTTTCTTTCTCTCTACCGCAACTTTCTCCAGAAAAATAACTTTGAAACCTACTGCTCCTACCCCATCTCCTAGTGAAGAAACTCCAACAATCTCACCTTCTCCCTCAGAAGTTCCTACTCCAATTACTGTTTCATCACCTTCACCTGTAGATGCACCAATTAGCTCATTGTCACCATCTCCTCAAGAAGCTCCAATTGTCATCATTACACCTCCTCCTCAAAGTGGTGATTCTCCTCGTCCTGCTCCTGTTCTTGCTCCTGCTCCTGCTCCTGTGCCTGATCGCGTATGTGGCCATCATCCTCATGAGGGCCACCACTCAGGTCATGTCGGCCACCATCGGCCCCACACTAATTGTATTCACCACCACGGCCACCACCATCACCATGGTAAAGAATCTCACCATCATGAACGTGTTCAATCACCTGTTCAAGAACCTGCACCTTCTGCACCAGTTTCTTCTCCTGAAGTTTCAGCTCAAGCTCCTGAATCTGAATGATTTCTTTTCTTTTGTATTACCCTATATGCATGGTGGATTAATTAGAGAGATCAAAATTATCAACAAAAGAGAAAGGAAAAGGATGTTATATGTCAAATTTTATTGCAGGACAAGGAATAGGAAATGAGTATAATTTCAAAGTTTAAAAAGTACAAGAAGTAAAATACAGTAGACAATTATTCTAAATGAACATTGTCTTTTTTATTCTGTTTGTGCACTGCACAGTTCTTTTATTGCGTTTGTGTATTGTACAATTATGTGAATCGAAACTAAAGATTAACCCAAATTATTAAATTGAAACTATTCGAAAAAATTTATCTTGGTTTTACACAATAAGTTAACAAAAAAATTAGTACTACGATATTAGCTTTTCAAAAAAAAAAAAAAATGGCCAACTCGAACTATTGACTCCCCTGCTTGAAAGAGAATGTATCACCCAAATATTCCCTCTTCTCTTTTTGCCCAAGAAAAAAAAATACGTATATTAATTTAAAGTAGAAATACATGGAAGTATGTAGTCCCAACAGAAATGGATACTAATAAAGTAATGAATTTTAGGCCTAATTCAAATAATAGTTAGTTCATAGCATGAAGATCGCTCAAAACTATATAAAATGATCATCCTACCCCGACAAACCACGAGGCATCCAATACCCTATTATAAGAGGGGAAAGGGCCTTTTCGGGTGGCATGTATTTATAGGTAATAACCGAAGTAAGAAACATAACAGATCATAAATATAAAATAATAATCCTTCAGTTTCAGCTTATATAACAATATTTTCTTTTTAGTCATTACTAACAAAATTGAACCTAGACTGCCACATCTACCAATCAAGGGAAAGCCAGAAAGTGAGACCAAAAGGGCCAAAATTTGGTACAAATATGCCACGTCCAGTTAGTGAGCCAAAAATGCTCTCACCGTTATTTTTTTGGCTCACTTATGCCCCTACGACTAATGGTCAATGCCAAATAAAAAAAGATCTACTTAAATTATACGTGGTAACTTTTATTTGTCCAATTTTAAACCATGACCAAAATTAAATAACCCACTATTAACTCATTTTTTTACCCAATTCAAAAATCCGACCCGCCTTAAAAAATGACCAAATTCTTGATTATCAAAAAAATTATCTTCTCAATCTTTTTAATTCTACCACCATCATAGCTGCCACCATCCCCTCTCCTCCGTACCAACGACGTTGCCACCATATTTTTAGTCTAGGGGTAGTGTTGGTCCTTTTTCATATTTTTATCATCTTCTTCATTTTACATTGACCATTGGAGCTTTCATTTTTTGAAAATATTTGACAGAAGACCTTAATTTTCACATTCAAATGTCACTTATAATGATAATTGTTTTTCTTTCTCATTACATAAGATAATCAAAAGAACCCATTATGAATTCATGGGCTTTAAATTTCGAAATAGTCCAGTTTTTTCTTCACAATTTTTTTAAATTTTGCAAACTCTTAATAATTTTTTAGACCAAAATAGTAATTTATTGTAGAAAATAAAAATTTTATAGCATAAGTACTCCTCCTTGAACAAATTCCTAGTTTTACAACAAAAAAAGGACACCAAATCGAAATAAATTAAAGATTTTCTAACCGGACGCTTTCGATTAGCATAATATTCTCGTTGTTATTGTTTAAAAATGGAGGAATTGAGCAAACATGAGAATCATGGTTGTGGTGGCAGCGTGGTTGTTATGGAGGAAGGGGAGTGGTGGCAGCTATGATGATAGTAGAGTTGAAAAGATGAAGAAGTTATTTTTTTTAACAATCAAAAGTTTGGCCTTTTTTTAGGTGTGTATGATTTGGGGTTGGGTAGAAAGAGAATTAAGGATGAGTTTATTTAATTAGGATCATAGTTTAAAATTGGACCAATACACATTTTCCATGTGTAATTTAAATAATTATTTTTATTTTGGCATTGATCGTTAGTCGGAGGAGCATAAATGAGTAGAAAAATAACGTTAGGAGCATTTTTTGCTCAGGGACGAAAGGCATATTTGTACCAAATTAAATAGTCAAAAGGCCCTTTTTCCGTATATTTAAACCAAAACCGCTGTCTTCAAAGTCATGTCCTTCCAACGCGTCACTATCATTAAAAAGGGTCACTAATTGGGTCACATTGTTAGATATTAATTCGAAAACAAAAAAAAAATTACGATGATGATGTGAGACACAAATTTCTAATTGGTCGTCCATGTGCATGTAGATTAACACTACTCCCTCCGTTTTAATTCCTTTGAACATTTTGCGAGCAGCGGGTTCGATAGTCATATTAACTAATTTTCAGTATAATTAAATTCGTATATAAATTTTTTAACCTTTTTGCAAAAAAAATAAAAAAGATTACATATCTACAAACTACATAAAAAGTATTAGTATAAATAAAGCACAACGATTAATAATTCAAAATATTTAAAACTATCCGAAAAAAATATAATCAAATAAAATCTTGTTTTACTTCGCAAATAATATTGTGAACACAAATAAATGGTTTATTTTCGATAATGGAACTTTTAAAACTGATTCTTCAGTATGACTTTAAAAAAAAGTATACTGAACTTAAATGCTACCAAAGCTCTACTTAGATTGTGGCAATCCCGAGTGTTAAAACCTGGTAAACCCAATGCAAATTAAAGAGGAGATGGATTAAAATTTAATCCCATAAAGACCATTTTCCCACTATATCAACCCACTATTTTCTTCAAACTTTCTCGCCATTTCAAAAGCAAAGCATCACAATTCAGTGATTTACAAATATGGCCACTTTTTCACATTTACTCCTTTCTTTTCTCCTTGGCCTTTTCTTTTTCTCAACTCCAACTTTCTCCAGAAAAATACTTTTGGATAATACTGCAACAACTGTTTCATCACCTTCAACATCTCCACAAGAAGGAAAACCAGTTATAATTACTGTACCTCCACCTAAGAGTGCTACTTCTCCTGCTCCTGAGGATGATGGCCATGACCATACAAATTGTCATCTCCATCATCATCATCATCATCATCATGGTCATGACCATACCCATTATCAAGATGGTCATCATAAAAATTGTCATCATCATCACCATGGACATGAAGACCATCATCATAAACATGATCAACCACATGCACATGTACCAACTTCTTCTCCTCAAGTTTCAAGTGGTGCTCCTGAATCTGGATGATTTTGACATATTAAAATTATCAACAAAAAAGATGTTATATGTGATGTTATAGAATGAATGCTTAGTTAATTCGAATGAAAATCATTTCCATGTTGAGATGAATCTATTGATCCAAGATTTGCCTATTTTCTTGGCACAACAAATCATGGCTATTTTCTTTCTTTAGTTTTTGCTCAGTTCCTCCGTTTAATATATTGAAATACTATAATCATCTTGAATTTCTCAAACAAGGGATTATTCACATATATTCAGCTCAAAGTAAAATAATTAGTTACATGACTTTTGGTTTCCAGTTTACTTAATCCTTTTCTTGAAAAATATTGAGGTAAATTAAAGCAGTACAATACTTGTTAGCTTCTCAAATTACTGCTTCTGGACGTAAGTTGTAGTTGACATCTAGCAAGCTAATAATGTGAACACAAATAAATTCTCATTATCTTTTAAATATATACCTTTTTTTATCAAGGAAAAAAGTGTTAAGGATAGAAAACAGAAAAGGAGAGAGAACCATAAAATCACTGGTTGTTAAGAAACTAAGCTCAAAGTAACAACATGAAACAAGCAAATAGACAAGAATGTAGAGAGAAAGAGAGGAGAGATTCTTATTTCTTTCAAGTGTGTCAAGTGTTTTCCAAGTGTATACAATGTGATGCCCAAACCTCTATTTATAGGATGATATTGAGGTAATATAAAGGGATGTCATGAACATGGTATTAACTATTGAGAACATGGAGGAAGATCATGGGGAAGTTACAGAGGTGTGGAAGTTACAACTATAATAATGAAAAGTAGTGGGGATTACCTACATAATGGAGAAGAGTAGTGGGAGTAACTTCTTTAAGAGTTATAAACATCCACTAATATAATTATAATATTTCATACACTCCCCCTTGGATGTCTATAGATAATGTGTCTCATTAAAACCTTACTAAGAAAAACCCTAGAAGAAAAAATCTTAGTGAAGGAAAAAGAATACACATATCTTGTAATACACATTACTTGTTGCCTCATTAAAAACCTTGCCAGGAAAACCTAGTGGGATAAAACTTTAGCTAAGGGAAAAAGAGTACAACGCGTATTTGCCTCCCCCTAATGAAAACATCAATTTGTTTCTCCGAGATGACGTGTTCCGATCTTGTATACCAACTTCACAAATTGTAATGACCCAAAATCCCTCCGAAAGAGTCGTGATGTCACATAGTCTCTAAACTAGGTAAGCCTAACATTAACTGAAATAACATTGATATTCACTAACTTCAAATTTTATATAACTCTGAACAATTACAATTCTGAAAACCGGTAGTACAAGTCATAAGCCTTTCTAAGAGTAGTTATACAAAATAAATACGTCACTGTTCCAGAACAAAAGGAACAAATGGAAATAAGTACAAATGAAGGTGACTCCGAGGCCTGCGAACGCAGCAGTAAGTTTACCTTGAGTCTCCACTGCGACGATCCACACAGCTACTACCGATTAAATACCTGGATCTGTACAAAAATGTACAAAAGTGTAGTATGAGCATACCACAGCAATGCCCAGTAAGCATCAAGACTAACCTCGGTGGAGTATTGACGAGGAACAGTCAAGACATCTACTGATCAATAATATAAATTGAATAGGATTTGATAATAAACTATCAAGATAAAGATAACAAAGTATTATCAACAGTAGGGAGAAATCAAACTATAAATAGTAGAGACAATAAGGGAAACACAGATGGAAACGAAAGATAACCAAGTAATTTAACACCAACATAGCTGGGACACAGACAAGCAAAAATGTGCTCGAATAAAGAAGGCGATGTTAACTCAATTAATCACATTCCGATACACAATTCTGAATCTTTGATGTCTCATATCATAACCTCAATTTCCAAACCTTTAGCACACATGACACCTTGTACCCACATATTTCTATCTCACTTTGCACAACAACATCCTCGTGCTACCCACAACATAATATCCATAACAAATGCAATTAAGATGTTTAAGGACTCTCATTTATATAACATAAGGTAAATAACAGTTTCTAAACCAATTAGGAAAATCAACGAGACAAATGAAGTTATTTTAGAAATCATTTTGAGTGAAGAAAATACCCCTTTCAAATAAAAATACAACATCGAATAAATTATCGCCTTTAATATAGGTTTTATTAAATTAACACTTAATAAAAATTCCTTTTTAAATAAACTAAAACCTCAGAAAGTTTAAGAAAATTTAATTGAGAAACTAATTGGAATAAAAATATAACAATTATTGGAATTCGAAATATTGAAATGTATATATAAATACGGTGAGTTCAAGTTTAAAAATCATACAAAGTAGCGTAATATTAATTCCTTTATTTTAAATCACTATATTACCCTAGTAAATTTACTTTGAAAACTAATTTCACCAGATTAATAGTTTCAGGAAAAGAATTCAAGGAACAACGACAAGTCAATAACTCAATGTCAATAACCCGATACTCAAAACTTAGTGAAACCCGACATACAAATTGTCAAAGTCTCAAGCAAATGAACTAGGGTCTTCACAATATTCAACTATAACCAAATCCTAAATAAAATGTAAAATCACCAGATAGCTTAAACAGTCAAAGAGGAATACATAAGCATATTGATCACGCCCAACTATGCCTTATAAAATAGACTAAGCGGTCGTTGCAAATATAATTCGGTTTAAAAGTCCGGAGTCGAATCCCACAGAGAACTAAGGCTTAGCTACAGTTGTTCACTATCACCAAGAATTCAAGCTTGAAAAATTCCTAATTTATAGATATTAAGATTCTTGTGTTTAACTAACTAACTAACAAATTAAAATAGTAAAATTAAGAACTACAGATACTAAGGGTTAGAGACAAGACTAAAGAGGTCTAGAGTTATGATTTTCCCAATTGTCGGAATCCTTCCCGATATGTCTTCTATAATTTCACCTAAGTATTGTCTACCAATCATAAATGCTCTGCATGTTATAATTCTCTCCCGAGTAATTACTACAATTTACTAGACATACTCTTCCGAGTTACACTAGCTGGCTTAATTACAGCTCACTTAGATCTCACCCAAGGTTTCGTTATCCCTAATCCCACCTTTAAACCCTTGGTTATTGATTCCTCACATACGTCGGGAGTGATGTTGTTCAACAACTACCTAAATATGCACTCTCTCCCGAGTAATACATACTAAATAGGTACATCTAATTGAGAGCTCTTCAACCAACCACAATATAAACGTGGTAGAACAAATAGAGAAAAGATATGGCTCAATTATATAAAAATATAACAAGAATTTATCCTACAAAAGATTCTATCAAAACTCTAGATAACAAATTAGCTATTCATAATAGTATGTAAAACTACAATACTAAAAGTCATAACCAACAATGAAAAATAGGAAGAGGAAGGAAAAACTCATAGAAGAATTCTTCGTCTTGCTCCTATTGTGTCTCTTCCTCCTTAGGTCGAATCTGTGTCAAAAATTGGTCTCCTCCTTGAAAATACAGTTTTTCCATGTATATATACCAAGTAGGGTTGGACCCAAACAATTATACCTTCTCCAATTTGAAAAAGGACACTTTTCCCGGGTTTGACTAGCGTGGCCACGCTAGTGGCCATGCATATTGCCTAGTATTCTGCCTGATGAGCGCGGCCTGAGCGCGGCCTCGCTATTAACGCGCATTTTCCACCCTGTTCCGTTTGGAATTTGGAAAAACGTAAAACATGAAAGTTGTATCCCTTTGAGTTAGCTTTCCAACCATATATTGTGGAGCCCAAATAGATTTCTGAAAAAAAAGGTTATGTGCATTTTACTAGACAGTGCACAATATACATACTCGAGTCTTCGTTTGTTCTTAACTATCAAAGTTGACCCCTGACATGATCCCGGATTAATTCCTTGGACTTTTACTTAGACTTCAAAGCTCCAAATCACTTGAATTCATTCCATAATATCTATATAGCTCAAATCACTCCTACAAGGCATAAAATACACAGTTAGCGCAAGACACTAGCGATTAAAGCTCAAACTCAATTAAAGTGCTGTAAATTAGAGTGTAATAAGCGACTAAAATACGTAATTATAGGCTATAATCAACACCCCATACTTAAATCATTGCTCGTCCTCGAGCAATCAAACTACACTTTTTATAGACACGACCTTTTTAAACAATTCTCCTAACTCATCACACCAAGAGTATTTAAAATAGACTAAGCACAAAAGCGTAACATCTTCACCTCAAGATTTGACTCACAAGTACCACACATTATTCACAATTCACCCACTTACTCTAACATAGAGGTCACTGACATTACCTTTCCTTCATGAATCAAGTTCCCTCACACAACTAAATAGAGTAGTTCATTCAATAAAATTTAAGAACACTTAGGAACTCAAGATAGAAAGAATTCACTCACTCTCAGAAATAACATCCATATGCCACAAAAGATGCACCATAAGCTTGCCCGTAGTGTACTACTCCACTAATCGAGCTCATTCAATCTAGGATCAATTAGGACTTTATTTGGTTGTAATGTAGGCTACGGGACGGGTAAGATACATTTAGATATAAGAGTGACTACACCTCCCTAAGCACTTTAATACACATACTTTAACATTCAAACCCCATACTTATGCCAAACCAAACTCCACCTTCACATTAATGTATATTACCCCATACTTCTTTAAGCACAATTACAACAAGAGTCACCACTTATTAAAGAAATACTTTTTTTCACAGCAATATAACTATATTTTTTTTTTCAATTCAAGTGGCTCTTACTTGTTCAAAACATTGCACCTTTCTCCTGATTTCATTAGTTCCACTCAAAAGCCAAATCAACCACCCCACACTTTAACTTTTACATAAATCATCACAATTCAAGCGCTTATGAGAGGTTAGAATGTTCAAATAGATGGTTAATTCAAACAAATGGGTAAGGCTTGTAATGTAGTTGCCAAAGAAACAAGATTACAGGCTCAAAGGGGTTAACTACGACACAAAACAATTAGGTGGGTAAAATATACATATCTGGCTCAACAAGGAAACGCCTATATCACTTTCAAGACTTAACAACACTACTATTTCGCTTTGCAAACACACAGGGAAAGTTCTAGGCATCAAATGCAATGCACTGAATAACGCAAAATCTTACACACACATGGCACATAACTCACTCAGGATTGGATTTATAGACACTCTAGTCAAAGCAGTTAAACAAAGTTAAGATAATACAATTTAAGGTACTTCTACAAGAGTAAAAAACTGAGCCTAAGCATCACAACCAAAGTACTCACTATTCTCAAGGTATAACCAAGTCAAGAGATATTGTTTCAATTCAAAGCACAACACAATGGCTCCTACTCTAAAAAAAACTAACTACACCCGGTTCAAATAAAACCCTTGGAAAAGAACCGTGGTTTAAATAAAAACCAAGGGGTAATTGCTATACTACCTAAAAAAATAAAATCTTTTTATTTTTTTTAACTTATATCCCTCAAGAAAATTGTCTAGGATATCCATCGTCGGGAAAATTCCAATCTTTTTTTCGTTTTTCTAAAAAAAAAAATTCAATTAAACTAACATAATTAAAATAGCATAGAAAGTCACTTAGATAATCTCCTCACCCTACACTTAAATTGTGCATTGTCCCCAATGCACACCATACTAATAAGAGGGTAAAAGAAACTCCCTGGTAGGCCAAAGGTCGAAGCACTAGAAGCTCATGGGGTACTCAGACTTCTCCCAAGCTTGGTCCTTCGGGCGGGTACCTCACACTTAGTTCCAACCATTTGGTTTGCTGTTGCATCCTTCCAATACCTTTGCTTTTCATGCTCCTAGAAAATAAAAAATTGACACCAAAAAAATAATACAATTAAAATAAATAAAAAATAAAAAAAGAAAGTAATAAAGCTGGGTTGCCTCCCAACAAGCGCTTGATTTAATATCGCGGCATGACATGAATCACTTTCTGCCTCCACTTTGAACTTATGAATCGGAGCCCAAGTTTTGATTCAGCTCTATGATCATGCTCCTGGGGCGATAGAACGAATCTTACTGGCCCAATAAAATAATGTAGTATTCTGCACTTCTTGGCCTTTAGATGAGGTGTGTAATCCCGACTTTCTGGCAAGAAGAATTCCAGAATGTAAGCACTTTGTTCCTCATTCCTTGACTCCTCAAATGGCTCGGACAACTCTATTTCAATATCATCATCTAAACACAATGTGGAAAAATGCTTGGAGTGAGGACCAATGCGCTCAACTACATGAACATTGAGACTGTCTACATTCTCAACACTAATGATAATAGAGTCAACTAAATATTTATCCTCAATATCCTTGGTTGACTCTAGTATCTCTTCTACAACATCGACATCCTCAAAATCTAGTGCGATTGATTGTCGTTGTTCTACTCTAGCCTCCTCCTCTAGCTCATCTCGTATTTTTTAAATCCTCATGTATAATGACAATTTTTACAGCCAATTCATGCTCATATTGGCTACTATCCACAATGTCAACTTGTTGCGCTTTACAAGGTTCAATTAATTTATTCGCTTGAACCTCCAAGTTGTGAATAGTTGCCCCTTGCCTTTGTACCCGCAGTTGTATCTCATCATATTGTTCTGTAAGACACTTTAGCATATCCTCGATCTCTTTCAGGTCCTCATACTCGGGTTCTTTGTTCCAATTAACTTCACAAGAAAAAGAAGAACCATCAAAGTAAGGGGTTGGGGGAAGATAAGAACTATAAGCACAACCATGAAAGTGACCATCTTTACCACCACACATATCCCACACATTCCACACATAAGATTGAGTTGGTGCACAAAACTCGCTCTCGAGAATATTTTGATAATTTTGCCTTGGGTGGTTTCCTTCACAATATGCATAAAGAGGATTAAAAGTAGAATTACCAACATCAAAATTCTCATAATTCCATGATGCCATGTTTTTCAAATAAACAAATAAAACTAAAATAAAAAAATAAAAAAAATAAAAATAAAAAAAATAAAAAAAATAAAAGTTCAAACTTGAAACCTAGCAATATGTACACCTACAACTACACCGTTAGATCCCCGACAACGACGCCAAAATTTGATCACGCACAACTATGCCTTATAAAAAGGACTAATTGGTCGTTGCAAATATAATCTGGTTTACAAGTCCGGATTCGAATCCCACAGAGAACTAAGGCTTAGCTACAGTTGTTCACTATCACCAAGAATTCAAGCTTGAAAAATTCCTAATTTATAGATATTAAGATTCTTGTGTTTAACTAACTAACTAACAAATTAAAATAGTAAATTAACAACTACAGATACTAAGGGTTAGAGACAAGATTAAGAAGGTTTAGAGTTATGATTTCCCCAATTGTCGGAATCCTTCCCGCTATGTCTTCTATAATTTCGCCTAAGTATTCTCTACCGATCATGAGTGCTCTGCGTGTTATAATTTTCTCCTGAGTAATTAATACAATTTACTAGACATACTCTCTCGAGTTACGCTAGCTGGCTTTAATTACAGCTCACTTAGATCGCACCTAAGGTCCCTAATCCCACCTTTAAACCATTGGTTATTGATTCCTCACATATGTCGGGAGTGATGTTATTCATCAACTACCTAAATATGAACTCTATCCCGAGTAATACATACTAAATACGTACAGCTAATTGAGAGCTCTTCAACCAACCACAATATAAACGTAGTTGAACAAATAGAGAAAAGCTACGACTCAATTATATAAAAACATAACAAGAATTTATCCTACAAAAGGTTCTATCAAAACTCTAAATAACAAATTAGCTATTCATAATAGTATGTAAAACTACAATACTAAAAGCCATAACCAACAATGAAAAATAGGAAGAGGAAGGAAAAACTCGTAGAAGAATTCTCCGCCTTGCTCCTATTGTGTCTCTGCCTCCTTAGGTCGAATCTGTGTCAAAAATTCGTCTCCTCCCTGAAAATACTATTTTTCCATGTATATATACCAAGTAGGGTTGGTCCCAAATAATTATACCTTCTCTAATGTGAAAAAGAACACTTTTCCCGAGTTTGACTAGCGCGGCCGCGGTAGTGGCCGCGCATATTGCCCAGTATTCTGCCTGACGAGCGCGGCCTGAGCGCGACCGCACTATTAATGCATATTTTTCACCTTGTTCTGTTTGGAATTTGGAAAAATGTAAAACATGAAAGTTGTAGCCCTTTGAGTTATATTTCCAACCATATATTGTGGAGCCAACATAGAGTTTTGAGAGAAACGTTATGTGCATTTTACTAGACAGTGCATAATATGCCTACTCGAGTCTTCGTTTGTTCTTAACTATCAAAGTTGACCCCTGACACGATCCCGGATTAATTCCTTGGACTTTTACTCAGACTTCAAAGCTGCAAATCACTTAAATTCATTCTATATCATCTATATAGCTCGGAATCACTCCTACAAGGCATAAAACACACAGTTAGCGCAAGACACTAGCGATTAAATCTAAAACTCAATTAAAGTGCAGTAAATTAGAGTGTAATAAGCGACTAAAATACATAATTATAGCCTATTATCACATATATATATTGATTTGGCGCGCATCCTGATCCCACCAATCCTCCCTTATTCCTCCGTATCAATTATAATAAGAGTAAATAGTATATATATTTATTGCAGCGTACAACCCAATCCCACCAATCCTCCCTTATTCCTCCTTTACAATTACAATAAGAGTAAATATTATATATATCACCATATCAGTAACAACATGATCATTCACCCTTATTACTCCTTGTTGCGGCGTGCAACCCGATCCCACCAGTCCACCCTTATTACTCCTCAATATAAATATTACCCTTTGTAGGCCTAAGAACAGGTGAAGTTTTGAAGATTGACAAAAGAACTCAGATATGGACCAGGTCCATCTTGTGAAGCACAGTCATGATCAACCTATACATGTGAGATGCACGTGAAGGAGATAAATCAAGAAGCAATATCTCCTGATTTGATCGAAAAGATTGCATATTGGATAAAGAGAGAAAGACTCCTTACATGAAGAGAACACAGTTTAGGAAGAAGATAGTGTTAGAGTTTGAGATCACCATAAACTCTTCTAAAATAGAAGAGTAGCAATTGAATCCCAGTCAAACTCTGATTACTAACCTATTAAATGTCAGTGTTGTTCCCTTTTACAGGTAATGCACATAAGCAGAAGTTAAACTTAAATTGAGCGCAAAAGAGCAAGGCGATTTTGCAAGAAATTTATGCGTGATTTGAGTGTGCAATCCTGAAGCTACTTAAACGAGATAGAAAAACCAGTTCCATGTGTCTATCTTTTATTCTAGTTCAATGGTAGTAGGTGATTTTACATTGTACCTTTCAGCTTTCATAGAAGCAATTGTATTAGGTACCTAGAGTGTTCAAGTTAAGAGTTAACTTAAAGTTGTCGCAACAGTTGAGGTTGTGTGCTACAACGGGATTAGAGTTAATCCTTAGGTTTAAAAAGAGTTTTGTAAATGCTATTTTGGCTCAGCGATTTTAGTGGAAGATTGGGAAAATCCTACTGAGTAGTAGGTCGTGGTTTTTTCACCTTTTGAGCCAGGTGTTTTCCACGTAAAAAACTCTATGTTCTTTATTTTCTGTATTTATTATTCTGCAAACAATAGTAGTTGGAACACCTAGAAGAACCAGGTCCTTCTATAGTTCAGTTAAGCGAAAATTGGGTACCACACAAACCCCCCCCCTCTTGTGTGGTATTGACGCTTAAAAAATCAATTGGTATTAGAGCGGGTTATCCTTGAAGAGGTTAACACCTTAGTAAAAGATCAAGATGAGTGCACCACCTGGAAACTGGGAAGGGCAATCCACTGCTAGGCCTCCACTCTCTAATGGTCAGTACTATTCTTGGTGGAAGAACAGGATGAGATATCATATCATAGGAGAAGACTATGAACTCTGGGACATAGTCACTGATGGTCCCCTGGCGACTACAAAGAAGAATGCTGAAGGAGAGGATGTGCCAAAGACAAGAGTTGACTGCACTGCTGAAGACCTGAAGAAATGGGAGAAGAATGCCAAGGCCAAGAAATGGCTTGTGTATAGACTGGGTCCAGACGAGTATATCAGGATTCAAAGTTGTACCACTGCTAAGGAGATATGGGACACTTTACAAGTGGCTCATGAAGGAACTCCTCAAGTAAAGAGATCAAGAGAAACACTGCTATATTCTCAATATAAGAATTTCACTATGAAGGAAGGAGAAAATATCCAGGAGATGTACACAAGGTTCACAACACTAACAAATGAACTTAAATCTCTTGGGAGAATTATCCTTGAAGAAGACAAGGTTGGGAAAATCTTGACAAGGGTCTTACCAGTGACTTGGGAAAGCAAAATCACTGTTATTCAAGAATCAAAGAACATTGCTACTCTCAAGTTGGATGAACTGATTGGAAACCTCACTGCCTATGAACTAAGAAGGCAAACCATGAAAATGGATGCACCCAAGAAGAAGAGGAGTCTGGCTCTTAGAATAGCTGAAGGTGCAGATCTGGAGGATGATGAAATGGCCATGATCACAAGGGATTTCAAAAAGTACCTAATGAGAGGAAATGGTTCTTCAAGAGGTACAACCTTCAACAAACCAATGGCTCCTGAGAAATAGACCAACGAGGGTTGTTACAAATATGGCAAGACTGATCACATGATCAAGAACTGTCCTCAGTGGGAAATTGTATTGAAGAAGGAAAGGGCTGAACGAAGGAACGGGAAGAAGGAACATGTTCAACCCGAAAGGAACAAATGATCAACAAAGGCTATGGTTGCTGCTTGGGGAGAAACATCAGATGAGGATTCAGAAGATGAGGAGATGAACAAGCACTTATGGCCATCGGAGAATCAGATGATGAACATGAGGTAAGTGTCCTTCATCTCAAAGACAAGATTAAATTTGTGTTTAAAGAAAGGTTGTCTGAACTATTGCTGGACTTCATCGATGAGTCTGAAATAATTAACAATGAGAAGGAAGAGCTGTCTAGGGAGTGTGTGATCTTAAAAGCCAACTGCAAAAATCTAGAATCTAGGGCTAATGAGAGTGACAGTAAAAATACTGAGTTGAAGAACCAGGTTCGTGAACATAACACCAGTGTCCTAGAACTTAGGTCTGATAATTTAAAACTAAAATTAGGAATAGGTAAGAAGAAAGTTGATCACACACATCTTACCTTAGAAGAAAACATAGGAAAAATGAAGGATGAGTTGTACAGGAAGATGAGCAGATAAGAGGCTTAAAAGAAGATCTAGGGAAGGTAAAGCATGAACTAGACAGAACTTGCAAATGGAACAAGGCTTCTGATGCACTATCCTGGTTACAAGAACATCACAATAGCAACAAGAGAGGACTTAGCTATGGGGAACATGCACCTAAGTGGGACCCCAAAAACAAGTACCTCATTCTTCCTGAAAACAAAATCTGTACACATTGTGGCAAGACTAGTCATTACAAAAATGAATGTAATGCAAGAGAAAAGGCCAGTCAAAAGAACAAAGCTTTTGTTCAAGAAAAAAATAGGCTACCTGGGTAGGCTAAAAGGAATTTGATTTATCCCTTTGCCTATAGAAAGGGACCCAAACTAGTTTGAGTTCCTAAGACTAACCCCTGATTCTTTTTGCAGGTCCAAGTGAAGGAAAGTAGCCAAATATGGTACATGGATAGTGGCTACTCAAAATATATTACTGGAAGCAAGAACCAATTCCTTTCACTTGAGGACTTAAAAGGAGGTAATGTCTCCTTTGGAAATGGTAAGAAAGGTGAGATTATTGGGGTTGGAAAGGTAGGTAAGATAGACTCACACTCCATTGAGAATGTCTACTTGATAGATGGCTTGAAATATATCCTAATCAGTGTATCACGACTGTGTGACAGAGGTAACCTTGTAGCATTTACCTCTACCAAATGATTTGTGATTAACCTTACCACTGACAAGATTGTTTTGCAGGGAAAAAGAGTTAACAATATTTACATTGTAGATTTGTCCACTCTTTCAGAAAATGAACTCACTTGCTTGAGTGTATTGGACAATGATCCCCTCTTGTGGCACAAAAGACTTGGTCATGCAAGTCTAAATCAACTCAACAAATTAGTCTCCAAGGACTTGGTGATAGGGTTACCTAACATCAAGTTCAAGAAAGACAGTTTGTGAGGCCTGTGCAAGGGGGAAGCAGGTAAGATCATCCTTTAAAAGCAAGAAATTGGTAAGCATGACCAAGGTGTTGGAACTAGTTCATGTGGATCTCTGTCATCCAACGAGAACATTGAGCAGAGGTGGTAAGAAATATGTGATGGTTCTTGTTGATGATTATTCTAGGTTTACTTGGGTACTATTCTCAACATCTAAGGATGAAGCATTTGATATGTTTACTGCCTTTGTTAGAATAACCCAGAAACAACTAGGTAATCAACTTGCATCCATCAGGTTTGATCATGGAACTGAATTTGAAAATGTTAATTTTACTGAATTTTGTGATGATCATGGTATAGATCATAACTTCTCTGCCCCTAGGACTCCTCAAAAAAATGGAGTAGTTGAAAGGAAGAACAGAACTCTTGAAGATATGGCTAGGACTATACTTCTTTTTAGTAAACTGCCTCATAGCTTCTAGGCAGAGGCTGCCAACACAGCATGTTATATCATAAATAGATGCATGACTAGATCTCTTGTAGAGAAGACTCCCTATGAGTTACTTAAAGGGAGAAAACCAAATATATCTCATCTTAGGGCATTTGGATGCAAGTGCTTTGTGCATAATAATGGAAAGGACTCCCTAGGTAAGTTTGATCCCAGAAGTGATGAGGGAGTATTCTTGAGATATTCTTCACATAGAAAACATATAAAGTAGTTTTTGATGAAACTAACATTCTTTCTGAGAGACAGGAACATGAAGATGAAGCTATTGGGCTGGTAAAAGATTTGAGTGAAGTCTCAGCTCAAGCTAAAGTGGATCCAAAAGAAGGAACATGGGATGGAACAATTTCTTCCATCCAGGGCAACCTGACAGGGGGAACTGATCAAAGAGGAACTGAAACCAATCCCCTAAAGGAACCTACTGTCACACCTCCTTTTTCCGCGCCCGACGGCGCGAGGGAGAGTTTTTCCAATTAAAGGACAATCAAAACGGGATTTATTTGTTTATTTCAGAGTCGCCACTTGGGAGGTTTAGGGTGTCCCAAGTCACCAATTTTAATCCCGAATCGAGGAAATTAATGACTCTATATTACAGTCTGCGTACCAGAAATCCGGATAAGGAATTCTGTTAACCCGGGAGAAGGTATTAGGCATTCCCGAGTTCCGTGGTTCTAGCACGGTCGCTCAACTATTATATTTGGCTTATTTATCTGATTTTAAATACAATTATGAACCAATGTGCCAATTTTAACTTTTTGCCGCTTTATTATTGTTATTTCAAAAGAATGTGAACATCGCTTAAAACACGTCTTTGGATTGCGTCACATGAAATGCACCCACAATCCGGAATGCATTTTATTTGATGTTTTGAGATTTGGATTTGGGTCGCATGAAATGCACACCCGAGTTTAAGAAAGTAAATTATTAAACGCGCGCCTAAAGAGACTATCGCGTTATTATTTTGCGGAGGCCGTGAAATTCGCTAAACGACCCTCCCGAATTCTAAGTAATTTAAAATAAGTATTTATTGAGGGCCCCGCAATTTGTGTTTTTTATTCGGCGAGGCCCATTTCATTCTTATTTTTTTTAAAAAGAATTTGCAACGTCATGGAAATGCATCTCATACCACGTCACAGTCAATGTACCCGTGATTAAAGACACATTCCGATTTCGTTGAGATTTGGATTTGGGTCACATAAATGTGCACCCGAGTTTAGGGAGTTAACATTATTAAAGGCGCGCCTAAAGCAACTAGCGCATTATTATTTTTTGGTAGGGCCGTGAAATTTGCTAAACGACCCATCCCGGAATCTAAGTAATTAGTATATACATTTAGAGGTCCCCGCAGCTTGTGCATTTTTGAGGATCGTCTCATTTTATTTATTAAAGGCAAGCCTAAAAGCAATTGTGATTTTTTACCCACGACGTCATCCGAGGTTAAACGAAAACAACGATTCTAATAAATAATAATATCCATGGTAAAAATGAAAAAAAAAACAATTCAACTAAGATGACTCGCAAATCGTTCATACATTCTCACATTAACTTTAAGCATGCGGTAACTACATAGAATAAACGTTTTTAACACAACAACAAAAATTGCATTGTTGACATTCATCCATATCAAATAATACTCTTATTCACCTTGAACGATAATATGCGAAATGAAACGGAATGAAACAAAGGATGAAGAATACTAACCTTCGAACCTCGACAAACCTAGAATACAAACAAGACCTCGACGGGGCTCAAGCTGGACTTCACTGAACGAGGAACAACAACGAAAACTCGGAACGACCTCGACGTTCCGGACCTCGACGAACAACGACGACCTCAATGGAGACTGAAACCTCGGCCAAGACTGCCAACGCACGAAATGTTGGTTGCTGCTGTATTTCTATTTTTTCGACGCAACAGACTGATACGCGGATATGAAGCAAAGGGGTCGTTTGGATGCTGGACTGGGGACTGCGAGCTGGGCAGCAGCAGTGGGTCGTCGGGGCGATGGGGAAGGTGAGGGAGTTGGTGTCGCCGGTGGTTTTGGACGATGCTGGGTAGCAGGTGGTCGCGGGCTGCTGTTTGACGGACGTGTTGAAAACGAACAGCAGCAACAATGGCTGCTGCTCGATCGACGCGGCGATGGGGTCGACGGGCAGTTGAAGCAAAGGACGATAGTATCTTCCTCTTCAGGTGGTGTTGGGCGATGGGGAAGGTGACGAACCTGTTTTTACAGTGGGGTTGAGGGGGAGTCCGACGTGAGGGAGTGGTAGTCGTTTGGTGGTTATGGTGGAGAGGGAGTTGGGGAAGGCGACGATGCAGCAACAAAAGCTGGTGCTTGATGGGTGGTTTCTGGATGGTGGAGGCAGCTGCGGTGGTGGTGTTCGGGTGGTTTAACGGAGGGGTCGTGACGGGGAGTGTGAGCGTGGGGAGGGAGGTCCGGTGGTCGAAGGCTTCCTCCAGGTTTCTGCTTCTTCTTTCCGTTTAAGAAGGAAGAAGAATAGTAGTATTTCCAACTTTTTTCTTTCCCATTTTTCAAAAAGTCCCTTTTTAAAATTCCCCCCGGTCCTTTTTCGTTGGTCCGTGTTTTTTGTAATACAATGCCCATGAAAATGAGCCCCACGCGTGGTGGGGTTCGAGGCATATGTCCCCCACGCGTGGTGGGGTTCCCCACGTGTCCTGGACACGGTTTATTACGGGCTAGGTCCGAAAATTAGGCCTAAAATCGGGTAGTTTGAACCCGAATATTATTCTTTTGCCCGGACCCGAGAAATAGGAACACGTTGCTTAACTAGTCCTATGTAAGCAAAATAACTACCAAAAATAAGACTAGTATTTAAACAAAACTATATCTTTTTAAATATTTTTCAAGGTTTAAAATAGCTACAAAATATTAATAAAACTATTTTTTTTGTAATTTTCTTTTTTACATATTAAGATAAAATATGAGGTAATATTTTTGTATTTTTCAAAGTTAAAAATGACTATAAAACCTTAATAGAACTATTTTTTGTAATTTTCGAAATTATATAAAGTACAAAAATAAAGTGCAATTTTTGTATTTTTCAAGTTTATGAGAAATACATAACCTAAAATTTATATATATATATTTTTGAAATTTTCTTTTTGCAACGAAATAAAGTAAAATAGTTAAAATAGCTATACTAGACCCAATTTCACATATTCACGCTAAAAATGTGAAAATTCTCGGGGAGGGTAAAAAATCACGTGCTTACAGCTGCCCCTCTTTGACTGGAAACACGAAGAGTTTTCCGACAAAGAACGACTAGACGTGTTTTTGACCCGACCATTACTTGGACGGACTACACTTAAGGAAAGGGAGGGAATGTGACCGAGCCCTGGTATCTGAGCTGCCTACATATCCTTGGTTATACAGGAATCAGGCCACGTGTAGTTCGGGAATGAGAGAGATAGTGAAGTGTACCGAGGTGGAGAGTCGATCGAGGTGCCGTTCCTGTTGAGGTTCCGGTCCGCGGTCCTGTCGTTACAACAAAAATGAAAACTGAAAAAGAGACTAACTAAGCCTATCAGCTACTAGTTACAAAGATTCCTATCTCTTAAGTCTTCTGAAACTTGGTCTCGAGTCTTGAATGGTGCTTCATACAGACTTTGGATCTGAACCTTGATACTTGCTAGTTGTAGGTGCTAGTTCTTGAGCAGACCACATTTGTTCTCCGCTTCCGTAATCTGTTTTTTTTTTCTTCTTTTTCTTGTTTTGTTTTTTTTTGTTTTTGTGACCAGCTTCTGTTGATCATCCCAGACTATTGATTCGCGCTCTTGAGGCGAGCTTCTAACTTGGATTGAATGCTGGGGATTTCTGTTGTAATCCTTCTGCTCTCTAGTGGGTCACTGTTTGATTTTGAAAAATGTTTCTCCGTTCTACAGGCGGACTCCTGACTTCTTCTATCTTCGACACGCAACAAACTTCGTTCTACAGGCGGGTCCCTGACAATCAAAACAAACAAAACAAACAAAATTTCCTAACCAGTTTGTACTGGGAAAATTTGTGAGTTGTTAGCAAAATTTGTAACTCACTTACACTATTGATGCAATGATGAGAGTAAACTAAAGACTAGGCTAGGATGTGCATCTCCTATGAGTAAAACCAAAACTCTTGCTAGCAAATGTGTCTGCTAAAATAAAAACCTCAATGACTCAAACTAGAAAGTGTGTCTTCTATGGTTGAATCGGAATGAGCTAAACTAGGAAGTGCGTCTCCTAAGGGTGAAAATTTTAGTGACTAGAACTAGGAAGTGCTGTCTCCTATGAATAAAATCTCGATTAGGAAGTGCGTCTCCTACGGGTAAACTTCAAAAAACTAGACTAGGAATTGTGTCTCCTATGGTCGAACTTAAAATGAATCAAACTAGGAAGTGCATCTCCTAGGGGTGAAATCTCAATTCCGGAAGTGCGTCTCCTGAAATAAAATATAATCTAAAAAGCCAAACTCGGGAGTGTGTCCCCTAAAGCAAAAGTATAACCTGAGTGAACCAGACTAGGAAGTGTGTCTCCTAATAATGAAAACTTAATTCAGGAAGTGCGTTTCCTGTGCATGGAATTAAACTTAGGAAGTGCGTCTCCTAGGGGTAAAACTAAACTTTAGGAAGTGCGTCTCCTACTGGTGAAACTTTTTAGGAAGTGCGTCTCCTATGGTGAAACTGAACTTTAGGAAGTGCGTCTCCTATGGTGAAACTATTCTTAGGAAGTGCGTCTCCTATGGTGAAACTATTCTTAGGAAGTGCGTCTCCTATTGTGAAACTGACTTAGGAAGTGCGTCTCCTATTGATGAAACTTGCTTAGGAAGTGCGTCTCCTATTGGTGAAACTTGCTTTTAGGAAGTGCGTCTCCTATGGTGAAACTATTCTTAGGAAGTGCGTCTCCTATTGTGAAACTGACTTAGGAAGTGCGTCTCCTATTGATGAAACTTGCTTAGGAAGTGCGTCTCCTATTGGTGAAACTTTTTAGGAAGTGCGTCTCCTACTGGTACAATGGATTTAGGAAGTGCGTCTCCTATTGGTAAAACTTAACTTAGGAAGTGCGTCTCCTATTGGTGAACCTATTCTTAGGAAGTGCATCTCCTAATGGTAAAACTGAACTTAGGAAGTGCGTCTCCTATTGGTAGAACTAAACTTAGGAAGTGATGCATCTCCTATGGGTGAAACTGAAACAAACCTGGGAGGAAATGCGTCTCCTATGGGTGAAATGAACTTAGGAGGAAATGCATCTCCTATGGGTAAATACGTGGAATGTATGCCTCTGTTATCTGGGCGGGCTCCCAATTTCAACACTTAAAAGTAAAGACTGAATGTATTCCTCTGTTATTATGGGCGGGCTCCCAACTTCAACACTTAAAAGTAAAAAAGACTGAATGTATGCCTCTATTATCTGGGCGGGCTCCCAAATTCAACACTTGAAATAAAAAGACTGAAATGTATTCCTCTCGTTATACAGGTGGGCGCCTGGAACATGAAATGCAAATACTGAAATGTATTCCTCTCGTTATACAGGTGGGCGCCTGGTAAGAATTTTAAAGACTGAAAGTATTCCTCTCGTTATACAGGCGGGTGCCTGGTTGTAAAGATATGAAAAATGATATGCCCGCATTATACTGGTGGGTGACCTAGAACAGAAATGAAAAGACAGAAATGTATTCCCGCATTATACTGGTGGGTGACCTAGAACAGAAATGAAAAGACAAAATGTATTCCTCTCGTTATTCAGGTGGGCGCCTGTCGAACAATAACTTTGAAAATAAGATCCTATTTGAGGGCGGATGAACCCGACATGTCCTATTTGAGGGCAGACGAACCCAACATATCCTATTTGAGGGCGGATGAACCCAACATATCCTATTTGAGGGCGGATGAACCCAACATATCCTATTTGAGGGCGGATGAACCTGACAGATCCTATTTGAGGGCGGATGAACCCAACAGATCCTATTTGAGGGTGGATTAACCCAACAGATCCTATTTGAGGGCGGATTAACCCAACAGATCCTATTTGAGGGCGGATGAACCCGAAATATCCTATTCGAGGGCGGATGAACCCAACATATCCTATTTGAGGGCGGATGAACCCAAGATATCCTATTCGAGGGCGGATGAACCCAACAGATCCTATTCGAGGGCGGATGAACCCAACAGATCCTATTTGAGGGCGGATGAACCCAACAGATCCTATTTGAGGGCGGATGAACCCAACATATCCTATTTGAGGGCGGATGAACCCGACATATCCTATTTGAGGGCGGATGAACCCGACAGATCCTATTTGAGGGCGGATGAACCCAACATATCCTATTTGAGGGCGGATGAACCCAACAGATCCTATTTGAGGGCGGATGAACCCGACATATCCTATTTGAGGGCGGATGAACCCAACATATCCTATTTGAGGGCGGATGAACCCAACAGATCCTATTTGAGGGCGGATGAACCCGACAGATCCTATTTGAGGGCGGATTAACCCAACAGATCCTATTTGAGGGCGGATGAACCCGACATATCCTATTTGAGGGCGGATGAACCCAAAATATCTTTAAGACTTGAAAATGTCTTACCTCGAATACTTGCTAGGGATTGGGATGAATTTTCATTTTCTACCTTCCCCATTTTTTATTATTATTCTTTTTTTTTATTATTATTATTATTCCCTTTTTTTTGTTTTTGTTTTGTTTTTGCATAGCTTCTTCCTTCAAAGACTACCTCCCTTGATTTACTTACCTGTTGGGGGTAAAATGTTATCAGCTGGGGGTACCTGACTTCCAGAAAATTTTCTAAATGGAAGGAAAATTTTCTGCCCCAGTTTGATAATATCCCTTATGGCATGCGTTTCTGCATCAATGCCCATTCTTTTACCTGTTTCAAATCAAACAAAATTTGTTAGTTTAAAACATGGTGGTTGGTTGTGATACTCCTGCTTTGATGATGTTCCCTTTTTTCCTTCCTTGCTTTGTGTTGCACCACTTGTTGGGGACGATTTTATTTGCTGGGTACAATCCTTTTCTGCTGGGGATATCCCTCTTCTTTTGTGGCATAGCTCGGAGACTGACATTTCCCCGACCTTTTAGTCTAGTATGGATTTCGCCAAATCATGATCACTGCTTTCCTTGCTTTGTCCATGGGCCTTGGCCTTGAGGTTTATAACCTTGGTTTTGGCAAGGATATCTCTCTTGACGCTCGTCAATCCTTTTGTCAAATTCCTTTTTGCTGGGGATATCTTTTTGACACTGGCCTCGCGTTTGCTCCCTGCTGACTATACCACTTGGATGTACTAGTCAGATCTCATTTTGGAAAGCTGATGGCCTATTTGAAGTCATTTCATACTTGTTCTGGCCAGACAGACTCTATTGGGGATTTTCTATGAAAGGAGAAAGATAAAAGGGAACAGAATATAAAGATAAAGGGAGAAAGAAAAAAAATGACTCTTTAACAAAAGAAACTATAAATAAAAAACCTATCAAATGCAGATACCGACTCTAATGGCCATGACATGCGTATGTGGCTTATCCTCTACCGTCAATCATCTTTCAAGATCTTCAATCGGCGATTCCCCATTTGATTCTCAATCTTATTCGACTTGTAGTGCCCGAAGGGTTTTCACTATCAAGTCTCTCTCATTTTTGGCTTTTCTCTCAGCTTTCATCGCCTTATGGTGCCTGTGAAGGTTTTCACCGATAAGACTCTCTCATTTGTATCATTTTCCAACTGGGGATTTGGAGTGTCGCCGGTATGACTCTTCCTGCTAGAGATTAGAGTCCTTTCTGTTGTGGAACAGAATGTTATGTTCGCCGGTAAGACTCTTCATTTGTCTGACTTGGTATCTTTTGAAGACTGATCGGAAGGTCTTTCTTTGGACCGTAATGTGGGTTTTGGATAGGGCTAGAAAGAAAGGGTATAAAAGGCTCAAAAATGCATTAATTTTGGGTTATTAATTACAACCTTCGGAATTAGATTTATTTACAACAAACGCAACTTTTGCCCCAGTTTCTTGTTTGGGGATATTTTAATTGATGATTTTTTCATTTTTCAAAACTATGACCGAGCCGTGAAGCGCCTACGTATCCTCTTTGAGGAATCAGGTCAAACGTAGTTCCCAATTCCTCTTTTTCATTTGACTTTCCCTTTTTGCTTTTTGTTATCATTTTTCTTTTCTCTTTTTCTTTTGTCGTTTTCTTTTTTTTTCTCTCTTTTTCTTTCATTCTTCTTTTCCTATTTTGTTGTTTTCTTTTCTTTCTTTTCTCTTACCCGCCATGCTTGCGTATTTTATTCGTTGCTACTAACTCCGAACGAGGGGTATGAAAGAAAATAAATAAGGCTCAAAAGGGGTAACGAAGGACAAAGTGTTTGGGTAGCAGAACAAAATGCCTTCGTCATTCCAGTCTTCAAAACATGCCAAGTGCAAACAACACACTTTAAATTTGTAGTCTCTTCCGATGGTGCTGGACTTGACAATTATGTTAAACATTTTATTCTTCCTTTGTCATTTCTAAGCACCGTTGGGCAACACTCTCATTATCATGACCGACCCTCATGCCAATTTGGCGAACCTTGCTTTTAACGGTTTTCTTTGTGCTTAACTTGCCCCAGTTCCACATGACTCGGGCTCTGAATAATCTCAAACCGTCCTTATTTTCTTTAAATGGTCTGATCGCCTTTCCGGGGTTTTATGATTAACTTTAAAGACTAGGCCCAAAGTGTGTGTGCATGTCATGTCCCTAGAATCGGCATTGAACAAAAATGGTAAAAAGGACCAAACAAAAGATGACTGGAAATAATAAAAGATTGGATTTTGTGCTAGACTACCGGTGAAATGGTTTGAATAGCAAACAAACGAAATAAAAATCCTAAACAACCTGGACAAGACTAAAACAAACCGCCATGACAAAACGGAAAGATAAGCGGAAAGATATTGACACAAAACAAAATCTGAATTACAATCCTAATAATCCGAACAAACAGGAATGACAACAAAATAAGCCACCAACTGCTTCTTTCTTGTTAACCAAGGAACGGAGCGTCCTCCCATTTTATCAAACTTGGCATCGTAGCCACTGAGCTTTGCATTAGTATTGCAATGACGATTGCCAACTTCCATATCATTACCCTTAGTCAACAAGTTCCCAATAGGACTCGAATGCTTCCGTCATCAAGCCTGATCCCCGCAGAGTGTGCATCAGGAGGTGCGAGTAAAGGATTCTGGGTGTCACTGTCCGGCTTACCACAAACCAACCACCTTAACTTATTTGCAAAACAAACAGGTTAGAATGGACTCAGTCGGTCCTCATTATTGACAACACCTTTTCTTTCTTTTCTCTTTTTGATGTTTTTTTTTTCTTTTTTTTTCTTTTTTTTCGCTTTTTCTTTTTCATTCTTTTTCATTCTTTTTTCATTTCTTTTTTTCATTTCGCTCTTTTTTTTTGCCTTTCTTTTCGTTGTGGTCGAATCTTATGGAGATTGCCTACGTATCATGACCCCGCATGAATCAGACCTTGCGTAGTTCGGACCAACAAAAGATAAACAACACTAAACACACATTTTTTTTTAAAAATTTAAAACAAACTGGGTTTCAAGGATTTAAAGATTACCCACCAGCTTGAAAATTAAACAACCCGCATGTTCTAATCAAAAGATTGGTAGACTTAAAACAAAATTCCAGCTCCCTTTCTCTGTTCGAAAAATGCAACCAAATGGTTATTTTTTGCAAATGTGGCCTCTTCCAATTTTCTCATGAATTTTGAGGCCGGGGAGGATTATTTTGACACTTTGAAACTTGTCCATTCTTTTACGAAAATAACCTTTCGACAACTGAAAGATACTCTAAGGCTATTTCGGCAAGAACGGTTTAAGACGCGGCCGAAGCTGGCTCGGCTTATTATGACAAAAGACGGTATTCACATGACCGCTGACTCTTTGATTTTTTTTTTCTTTTAAAAATTACAATAAAAGACTTGGCGTTGTAAACACGGCCCTTCAGCGCCTCGGGGACGAAGATTTTGAAGGCTGTGTGGGTCAACTGGACCAAATCTTAAACATGACCCAAAAGTGGTCGTTTTATGCAAAGTCAGCCTTCCGGCGTCCCTTTCGGGAACATTCGGCTATTTTTGACAAAACAGCACCACCCGACTTACTTATGACAAAATTAAAATTTTGACATGTTTTTATTATTTGTTATTTTAGAAAAAAGGTGGGGTTGGACATCACCCGATTTATTTAGGACATTTTTTGCAAAATGGGGGTTGGACCCGATGAGGGTTGCCTACGTATCTCACATCCGGTGAGAATCAAACCCGTGTAGTTCGGGCAATCAAGGATAAGTAGATGAACTAACTTTTTTTTTTGAATTTTCGTTTAAAAGAACTACTTTAAAAGAAGCAAGGAAATATTATTTTTTGATTGATTTTCTTTTTAAAAGAAAGACTAATATTTTTGAATTTTCATTTGCTCTTTTTTCTTTATTCTAGAGAAGAAGAGGAAAATATTTTTCGGAATTTTGCTTTTAATAAAAGAAATGCTTCTCAAAATGTTTTTTTTTTGAATTTTGAATTTTCTTTTCAATTTCGAAAAAAGAATCAAAATATTTTCGGATTTGTTTTTCTATTTTATTTTTTTGAATTTTGAACTTTCTTTTGAATTTTTTTTTTGGATTATATATATACTTATTTTTGGAACAAATAATAAAATCACATTCAACGCCGGACTCTTTTTTATTTTACTATTTTCATTTTTATTTTGACATTTTCATAAACAGATAAACAAATAAAAACCCATTTTAAAACAAAACCTTTTTTTTTCATTTTTATGGCAAAACAAATATTTTCTTTTCTATATTTTTTTTAAAAACAAGACAGAACAATGATGATTTTTTTTCCTTTTCTTTAAATATAACAAACTAACAAGACATTTTTTCATTTTCAAAATTTCGGCAGAGTTTCGACTCTACTCGGACTTCTATGCTGTTATTTTCTCCTTTTTTCACGATTTTCTTATATGCGGAAAATGATGACAACATACAAAATCTTTTTGAATTTTCATGCTTTGTTTTTTATTTGTATTTTTATTTTTTATATTTATTATTTCTTTCAAAAATGTGGCATGGGAGACATAATGATTTCCAAGACTTCTTGGACTCCGCAAATGCTCCCCATGCGCTTTTCCCAACATATGAAGCGTGGGGGACATATGGGAATTCCAAGACTTCTTGGATTCCACAAATGTTCCCCATGTGCTTTCCCAAAAAGCAAGCGTGGGGGACATAGGGAATTCCAAGGCTTCTTGGATTCCACAAATGTTCCCCATGCTTTGATTAATATAATAGCATGCTTAATAAAAAATCGTGCAACTTTCTTATTTAACGTGATCAGCATGATAAGAAGTGTCATTTGTCCGCAAATATCATTGGTCCGCCAAATGACTCATTCACCCTTGAATAAATATAACATGTAGCACATAGGATGCCAAAGATGGTCTATTATTTTCAGGTTGCTTGTCCTAGACGGACCCAACCCCTGTGTTGAGTCCCCTAAGTCAAATGCACATGATGCAAATAAACGTTCCTACTAGGGATCCGACATGTGGCTTTGTTATACTAAGTTCATAACCTGGGTATTTGTTCTAGACCTGGCTTACCCGAGCGGACAACTCGAGCCAAGGATGGGAGCTGTATACCGGTAACCAAAAGGCCATCCGATTTTGCAACTCCTCCGAATCCTCGTTCTATTTTGGCATATGACACTAACAGAAAGAAGCCACGACCAGCGTGCACTCCTCAAGAGAGAAGAGAAGGGTTTAGGCACAATTTATATGTACAGTTCAAACAATATCAAAGCAATAAAAGCAGCATTTAGCACATTAGGCTCAAAACATGTAATAAAATCAGATAATAAATAAAGCCAAATAATAACAATTACACTAAGCTCGAATTCTTAACCCTGAACCAGTGGTTCTGGGTTTAAATGTCCCCAGCAGAGTCGCCAGAGCTGTCACACCTCCTTTTTCCGCGCCCGACGGCGCGAGGTGGTGTTTTTCCAATTAAAGGACAATCGAAACGGGATTTATTTGTTTATTTTAGAGTCGCCACTTGGGAGGTTTAGGGTGTCCCAAGTCACCAATTTTAATCCCGAATCGAGGAAATTAATGACTCTATATTACAGTCTGCGTACCAGAAATCCGGATAAGGAATTCTGTTAACCCGGGAGAAGGTATTAGGCATTCCCGAGTTCCGTGGTTCTAGCACGGTCGCTCAACTGTTATATTTGGCTTATTTATCTGATTTTAAATACAATTATGAACCAATGTGCCAATTTTAACTTTTTGCCGCTTTATTATTGTTATTTCAAAAGAATGTGAACATCGCTTAAAACACGTCTTTGGATTGCATCACATGAAATGCACCCACAATCCGGAACGCATTTTATTTGATGTTTTGAGATTTGGATTTGGGTCGCATGAAATGCACACCCGAGTTTAAGAAAGTAAATTATTAAACGCGCGCCTAAAGAGACTATCGCGTTATTATTTTGCGGAGGCCGTGAAATTCGCTAAACGACCCTCCCGAATTCTAAGTAATTTAAAACAAGTATTTACTGAGGGCCCCGCAATTTGTGTTTTTTATTCGGCGAGGCTCATCTCATTCTTATTTTTTTTAAAAAGAATTTGCAACGTCATGAAAATGCATCTCATACCACGTCACAGTCAATGTACCCGTGATTAAAGACACATTCCGATTTCGTTGAGATTTGGATTTGGGTCACATAAATGTGCACCCGAGTTTAGGGAGTTAACATTATTAAAGGCACGCCTAAAGCAACTAGCGCATTATTATTTTTTGGTAGGGCCGTGAAATTTGCTAAACGACCCATCCCGGAATCTAAGTATTTAGTATATACATTTAGAGGTCCCCGCAGCTTGTGCATTTTTGAGGATCGTCTCATTTTATTTATTAAAGGCAAGCCTAAAAGCAATTGTGATTTTTTACCCACGACGTCATCCGAGGTTAAACGAAAACAACGATTCTAATAAATAATAATATCCATGGTAAAAATGAAAAAAAAACAATTCAACTAAGATGACTCGCAAACCGTTCATACATTCTCACATTAACTTTAAGCATGCGGTAACTACATAGAATAAACGTTTTTAACACAACAACAAAAATTGCATTGTTGACATTCATCCATATCAAATAATACTCTTATTCACCTTGAACGATAATATGCGAAATGAAACGGAATGAAACAAAGGATGAAGAATACTAACCTTCGAACCTCGACAAACCTAGAATACAAACAAGACCTCGACAGGGCTCAAGCTGGACTTCACTGAACGAGGAACAACAACGAAAACTCGGAACGACCTCGACGTTCCGGACCTCGACGAACAACGACGACCTCAATGGAGACTGAAACCTCGGCCAAGACTGCCAACGCACGAAATGTTGGTTGCTGCTGTATTTCTATTTTTTCGACGCAACAGACTGATACGCGGATATGAAGCAAAGGGGTCGTTTGGATGCTGGACTGGGGACTGCGAGCTGGGCAGCAGCAGTGGGTCGTCGGGGCGATGGGGAAGGTGAGGGAGTTGGTGTCGCCGGTGGTTTTGGACGATGCTGGGTAGCAGGTGGTCGCGGGCTGCTGTTTGACGGACATGTTGAAAACGAACAGCAGCGACAATGGCTGCTGCTCGATCGACGCGGCGATGGGGTCGACGGGCAGTTGAAGCAAAGGACGATAGTATCTTCCTCTTCAGGTGGTGTTGGGCGATGGGGAAGGTGACGAACCTGTTTTTACAGTGGGGTTGAGGGGGAGTCCGACGTGAGGGAGTGGTAGTCGTTTGGTGGTTATGGCGGAGAGGGAGTTGGGGAAGGTGACGATGCAGCAACAAAAGCTGTTGCTTGATGGGTGGTTTCTGGATGGTGGAGGCAGCTGCGGTAGTGGTGTTCAGGTGGTTTAATGGAGGGGTCATGACGGGGAGTGTGAGCGTGGGGAGGGAGGTCCGGTGGTCGAAGGCTTCCTCCAGGTTTCTGCTTCTTCTTTCCGTTTAAGAAGGAAGAAGAACAGTAGTATTTCCAACTTTTTTCTTTCCCATTTTTCAAAAAGTCCCTTTTTAAAATTCCCCCCGGTCCTTTTTCGTTGGTCCGTGTTTTGTGGGGTTCGAGGCATATGTCCCCCACGCGTGGTGGGGTTCCCCACGTGTCCTGGACACGGTTTATTACGGGCTAGGTCCGAAAATTAGGCCTAAAATCGGGTAGTTTGAACCCGAATATTATTCTTTTGCCCGGACCCGAGAAATAGGAACACGTTGCTTAACTAGTCCTATGTAAGCAAAATAACTACCAAAAATAAGACTAGTATTTAAACAAAACTATATCTTTTTAAATATTTTTCAAGGTTTAAAATAGCTACAAAATATTAATAAAACTATTTTTTTTGTAATTTTCGTTTTTACATATTAAGATAAAATACGAGGTAATATTTTTGTATTTTTCAAAGTTAAAAATGACTATAAAACCTTAATAGAACTATTTTTTGTAATTTTCGAAATTATATAAAGTACAAAAATAAAGTGCAATTTTTGTATTTTTCAAGTTTATGAGAAATACATAACCTAAAATTTATATATATATTTTTGAAATTTTCTTTTTGCAACGAAATAAAGTAAAATAGTTAAAATAGCTATACTAGACCCAATTTCACATATTCACGCTAAAAATGTGAAAATTCTCGGGGAGGGTCAAAAATCACGTGCTTACACCTGCTCATGACCCTGTTCCTTAGCAGTAGAACATAGGAGAAACATCAAGCAGAAATCAGTTGGTTGTGAAACCTCACAAGTATCAAAGTTCTCATCCTATTGAGAACATAATTATTGATCCAACCTCTGGAGTCAAAACTAGATCACAATTAAAGAATCTGTGTGCTTTTGATGCTTTCCTATCTCTTATTGAACCTAAAAATGTTGTTGAGGCTTTGTAGGATGCAGACTTGGTAAATGCAATGCAGGATGAACTCAATCAGTTTGAGAGAAGTCAAGTTTGGCATCTAGTTCCAAGACCCAAGGACAGGTCAGTTATTGGTACAAAATGAGTCTTCAGAAACAAACTTGATGAAGATGGAACAGTTACAAGAAACAAGGCAAGACTAGTGGTCTAAGGTTACAGCCAAGAGGAGGGTATAGATTATGATGAGACTTTTGCTCCAGTTGCAAGATTGGAGGCAATAAGACTTCTCATAGCTTTTATAGCACACATGGAATTCACTCCATCAGATGGATGTCAAAAGTGCCTTCCATGGCTATCTAAAGGAAGAAGTGTTTGTTAAACAACCTCCAGGGTTTGAGAGCAAGGAATGTCCTGAACATGTGTACAAATTAGACAAGGCTCTCTATGGACTCAAGCAGGCTCCTAGAGCATGGTATGAACGATTATCCAAATTCCTGCTTGAGCATGGCTACAAAAGAGGTAAAATTGATAGTACTCTATTCTTGAGGGAAAAAGGTAATGATCTTCTTGTGGTACAAATATATGTTGATGACATAATTTTTGGGGCAACCATTGACAAACTAAGTAAGGATTTTGCCAAATTAATGGGAAGTGAGTTTGAAATGATTATGATGGTGAGCTTAACTTTTTCTTAGGCTTATAGATCAAACAAAGCCCAAATGGAACCATGATCCATCAACAGAAATATGCAAAGGAGATGATCAAAAAGTTTAAAATGGATGAATCAAAGGAAATAGACACCCCCATTGCAACTGCCACTAAATTGACATAGATGAACCTGGTTCATCAGTTGATTAGAAGTTGTATAGGGGTATGATTGGTTCACTTTTGTAACTGCCAGCATACCTGACATAGTTTTTAGTGTAGGGCTTTGCGCTTGCTTTCAGGCTAATCTAAAGGAATCTCACTTGACTACTGTCAAGAGGATACTGAGATATTTGAAAGGCACTACTGATCTGTGTCTTTGGTACCCTAAAGGTAGTAATTTCAATCTAGTAGGGTATGCTGATGCTGATTATGCAGGTTTTCTTGTGGACAGGAAAAGCACCTCAGGTATGGATCATTTTCTTGGTTCATGTCTTGTATCATGGGCCACTAAAAAGCAAAATTCAGTGGCCTTATCCACTACTGAGGCTGAATATGTTGTTGCTGCCTCTTATTGTGTTCAATTGCTGTGAATCAAACAACAACTGGTAGATTTTGGCATTGAAGTTGGTTGCATTCCTATCTTCTGTGATAACACTAGTGCTATAAGTATGACAAAGAACGCTATTCATCATAAGAGTACTAAGTACATAGATGTTAGACACTACTTCTTAAGAGATAACTATGAGAAATGATTCATCTCCATAGAATTCTGTGCTACTGACAAACAAATTGCTGACATCTTTACTAAAGCACTAAGTAGAGAAAACTTTGAGAGGAACAGGTTGGAATTAGGGATAATTAAAATCACCTAATAAGACCAGCTCAGAATGCAAAATGGAAAAAAGAAAAAAATTGAAAAAAAAAATTGGGCTAGGAAATCTGAACTTGTGTAAATATCTAGATTAATTTTTACTTACCTTCATACTGTAATTAGTATACTCCTGTGACATGTGTTAATATGACTCACTGATCTCCTACAAAATTTTCTCTATTATGGCAAAATTGAGGCATGTTCAAGAGAACTTTAAATGAATAACCTGGTTCATCAGTATGGGTTCATCTGAAAGCTAAGGTATGTTTTCTATACTCTGCATAATTAAAAATATAAATATTTAAATCATGAGTAAAAGTCCTTCAATTTATTCAATTCCTTAGAAAATTCTATCCGTTAGCTTTGAACCAGTTCCGTCAGCCTAGAACTCTAAACCATAAAAATTGCCTAAAATCTAGGGAAGCTTAACCGATCATTCAAACCTGTAATTTCAGGTTGATTAGACCTCTAATTGACCACTGCTAAAGCTGCCGTTATACATTAAATGTGTATTTCTCTTTAATTACACATCATTACCTCCTGCCATCTCCATAATTCTAAACCGTCAAAAATCCCTCTCACTTTCATTTGCTTTCTTCTCCAAAATTCTAACTCACCAATTCTCTCAAGAAACCAGCAATCATGACAAATCCACAAGACAATCCTGGAACTCCACCACAACCCACTTCCTCTAATTCATCAACCCCTCCTCCACCCAGTATATCTCCCAAACTCAGGCTAAGAAGGGTGAAAATGCTTGCTCGAAAAACAGTAGCGTCTGGGGCTCTCAAAAAGAAATTAAATGAGAAATTAATGGCAAGACAGGTCCAAGACTCTGACTCCAACTCTGATTCCGAGTCATACAAATCCGCCAGTAAGGGGGAATGACCTGGGTCTTCTAACTCTGAAAAGACTCAAGAATCCCCTTCTAAGGTAAGTTCTTCTTTGTCTAAAAATCTAGAAACTAGGTTTGTTCTGGTTGGGCCTGTTAAGGATGTAGAATTACCTGAGTTACAAAGGAGTGGAGGTAAAAAGAAATTTGAAAAAGAAAAAGAGAGAGGGTGCATGTGGTGAAGAGAGGTGAAATGGGAAAAGAGTGGTTGATCATTCAACCACTGCTGATTTTTCTGTGCCTGCTATCTCTGAGGTTGAATAAGAAAAGGTAGACGATAGTGGCAAGAAGTCAGGGGGAAGTGGTTCTGGTGAAGTTGCTGAACGGTTAGTTCATCTAAGCACACAAAGAGATGATCCTGGTTCATCTATTGAAGAGAACTTAGCTGACCTATTGAAAACGGTTGGGGCAAGTTATGATCCTAAGAAATGAAGAACTCCCATACCAAAAGCCCCCAGTGCTCCTAAACCCTCCAATAAAAGAACGGCTTCATCCCCAACAACTACTGAAAATTCATTGCCAAAGGGAAGAACTATAAGAAGCAGGGTTAAGAAAAGTAAGAGTGATCTTCAAAAGGCTCTAGCTGAGAGTAAGAGAAAAAGTTGGCTGAAGAAAAAGGGAAGGTTGCAGAGTCCTCAGAGGCTGTGGAGGTTGAGGATATGGAACAGGTCCATCAGGAGGAAGTTCAAACAGTGGAGGTTCAGACCCCCAAGCCCAAAAAGTCCAAAACTTCTTCCAAGAAGTCTTCCTCTATGTCTGAGGCTGCTGAACCTTCATTAGCTAAGAGGACAAAGTCTGCAGTGAAAAGTAAACAAGTAAGAATTTCTAAAGATGAGGAATGGAGTGGAGAAGAAGAAAAAGAGGATGAGTCCAATGGTGAACAAGACAAGCTTGCCATGTTTGGCAAAAGAAAGATTTTGAAGGGAAGAGTGCTGAAAGACCTGGTGGAACCAGGAATGATGAGACTAGTAGATGCCTTAGCTGCTCAGGGGTGGAAGGACATGGTCGTTCAGATGGATGGTAGGCTAGTCAGGAATGAGATCATCGAGTTCATGGCAAATGCAGAGGTTAAGGATGGCAAGGTTAACAGCCTGGTGAAAGGAGTTCAAGTGTTCTTTGATGTAGAAAAACTGGGAGAGATCTTTGATATGCCCTCTGAAGGGTTTGATGACTATACATGGCAAAGGTGGCCTTGTTTGGACTCCCTTCCTACTACCATTGACATTACCAGGAGGTTCTGTGATGCTAAAGATGTGAATGAGTCTAGGGTTGTTCAGAAAAGTGAAATGAGGCCTCATCACAAGGTCTTGTTTGAATTTGTCAACAAATGCCTATTGCCCAGACAGGAGAGAAGGCATATTGCAAATTATATGGACCTAGTTCTTGTGGAGTGCCTGGAAAGTGGAAGGCAAATTAATTGGCCTGCCTTCATCATCAAGCTGCTGGATAGGGTCATCAATGGATCAAAGGCTCATGCTACCCCCTATGGCTTTATTCTAACTACGATTCTGGATAAGTCCAATGTGCCTTTGAAGAAATGGGAAATAGCTTCAAGCAAGGATCACTTTGGCATTAACACTCTGATTGCTTGTGACTATTTGGTAAATGCCATCCCAAATGAATCTGATTCATCCAAGAAGACTCCTATCAACAGTAAAGTCAGGGCTCTTGTTCAGGAATGTGAAGACAAGGATGCTGAGATAGCTAGACTCAAGGCTCACGTGGTAGAGGTGGAATCTGAGAGGGATGTTCTCAGAACTGAGCTTGCCAAGGAAAAGGAGAAGAATGATGGAATTTATCATAATATGTTGAATCTTCTCCAAGCCCAAAACCAACCCTCTAGCTCCCCCAAGCCTTAGGAATTCTAGCTTTTGTCTCCTGAACCTGTCTAGTACCTTCAGTGACCCGGATTAGGGATTTTTCTATCTTTTTGCTCATGGTTTAAATGTTTTTTGTTTTTTGGTTGTGGATTGTGGTAGCAACATATCCTCTATAAATGATATCTACTGTTTTTGCTCTTGTTCTATGTTAATCTTTCTTTGATAGTTTAAATATATTTACTTGAATACTGATAATTAAACCATAATTGCACTTACAGTTGACCCACTGGCCATGAGTACTTATTAAAATCTGGGAATAACACTTTGTATGCAACTTTTCGATGATGCCAAAAGGGGAAAGAGATAGTGCTTTACACATTATGAATTAAGTAATATTTATAACCTAATTAATCTGGTCCTTGATGATAAGTGAATTTTCTAAACTTTGAATTGATGGTTCAGCTGAGTTCTTACAGGATCCAAGTAAGTAAAAAGCACAAAGTTTTTCATCATCAAAAAGGGGGAATTTGTTGGCCCAAGAACATGTGAAGTTTTGAAGATTGACTAAAGAACTCAGACATGGACTAGGTCCATCTTGTGAAGCACAGTCATGATCAACCTATACATGTGAGATGCACGTGAAGGAGATAAATCAAGAAACATATCTCCTGATCTGATTGAAAAGATTGCATATTGGATAAGGAGAGAAAGACTCCTTACATGAAGAGAACACAGTTTAGGAAGATGATAGTGTTAGAGTTTGAGATCATCATGAACTCTTCTACGATAAAAGAGTAGCAATTGAATCCTAGTCAAACTCTGATTACTAACCTATTAAATTTCAGTGTTGTTCTCTTTTACAGGTAATGCACATAAGCAGAAGTTAAACTTAAATTTAGAGCAAAAGAGCAAGGCGATTTTGCAAGCAATTTATGTGTAATTTGAGTGTGCAATCCTGAAGCTACTTGAACGAGATAGAAGAACCAGTTCCATGTGTCTATCTTTTATTCTAGTTCAATGGTAGTAAGTGATTTTACATTGTACCTTTCAGCTTTCATAGAAGCAATTGTATTAGATACCTAGAGTGTTCAAGTTAAGAGTTAACTTGAAGTTGTCGCAACAGTTGAGGCTATGTGCTACAACGGGATTATAGTTAATCCTAGGTGTACAAAGGGTTTATTAATGTTGTTTTGGCTCAGTGATTTTAGTGGAAGTTTGGGAAAATCCTACTGAGTAGTAGGTCATGGTTTTTGAGCCAAGTATTTTTCACGTAAAAATCTCTGTGTTCTTTATTTTCTGTATTTATTATTCCGTAAACAGTAGTAATTGGAACACCTAGAAGATCCAGATCCTTCTGTAGTTCAGTTAGGTGAAAATTAGGTACCACACAAATCACCCCCCTCTCTTGTGTGGTATTGATGCTTAAAACATCACCCTTATTCCTCATGTTGTGGCGTACAACCCCATCCCACCTCTCCACTCTTATTAATCTTTATTGAGGCGTGCAACCCGATCCTACCAGAAAACATCAACTATTCCTTATTCCTCTTCACTATATCAACAACCAGACATAGTTTAAAATCAACAACAACAACAACAATTCAACAACCCAATCACAAGGATTTGTACCACCAAGAGTATGAGTACACAGCAACGAGAGAATCACGGAAAAACCAAGAAGCACAACAACCTTAACAAAAACAACAAGACATAATAAGCACATGATAACTACACCGGCAACCACAACAATTTGGACATATAGCATATATGCATGGGGTCATAGAGGAATTCACAATGAAGAGATAACAAAACAATAAGGAGGACAATCACTTCAATTAAGGCAAATAAGGGCCAAGTAACAAGTAAGACATAGAGGAAAGTTAACAACGTCGTATGGAGCATATAGAGGTAAAACAAGCAATTAGGAATACCAATCATATCGGAAAACTTCTCACTTAATGAACATAAGGACTTAAGAACCCGAAAGGCAAATTTTCCACAAATAAGTCCGAACACACACTTGTCACCACGCGTGCACGGACTACAATTAGCATAGAAGACTTAAATCCTAAGGGCCCCACACAAGGTTAGGCAAGATACTTACCTCAATCCGGCCAATTCAATACTTAATTTAGCTTTTCCTTTACCAATTTATCAACGCTCGGCTCAATCTAGCCAAAGTCGACTTGAATACATCAAACAATGCAAGAGAAATGATGCAACTTATGAATGGGAGCAATTACACAATTACTCATATTCATAGGGAGGGCAACAAACTGGCAGACCACTTGGCTAATTATGCTTTAGATTATGGAGAAATAGAATGCCAACAATTCTGCCATCTAGATGCACAAGGAAGGAGGTTGGTTAATGAAGATAAGCTGCAATGTCCAAATCTAAGGGTGAAGGTGAACAAGATATTGGAAGCAAAGAAAAAAGGAAGTGCAAGAGGCATAACTTATTCGACCACTATATTCAAATCCTAAGGGATGAGGATATAAGGATTGTTATTTCTAACTTTCTTTTCTCTAATGCAGGTGCAACTACGATGCTTATGGCAATCCATGCTACAACTTTCGAGATAATTGATGCAAAAGAGAAAAAAAAGAAAAAAAATCAATAATCGAGCACAACAACAAAGAATAATGTCATTGGCAACCCAACCAGCATGGGGTGAAAGCGTGCTTTCAGTTCATTGGATATACAACCAGCATGGTGCAAAAGTGTTTTATATCACACGCATGGTTCAGTTACAAAAAGGATCTGGGAATATAAAATTGATTACTCTTCATGTCGAGCACAACAAGAAGCAAATGGCATTGGAAACACAACTAGCATGTACAACAAATATGTTTTTGAGAAAAGCAGGAAACAAAAAAGCATGCTTCAATTTTCGAATTAAGAAGGCCTGGCATAAAACATGCTGGTGAGCAAAGGAATAAAATACAATGGAAAAGTGGAATGCACATGGAAAGTTATCTAGGATACATAAAAGCATGCAATACTCTAGGATGAAGGTAATATGGAATATATTTCTTTATGATACAACTATAGGTGGGGCTCACGTGCTCCCCACCACAAAGCTATCTTCATCAGCTCAATCGATAAGGCAAAATGAATGCAGCAACGGGAAAAGAGGCCATGCGCGATAGAATGCTGATTCAAATAAGATGCTGATTTTGTGATTTTGGGGAGTGGAATTTACAGCACGAAATCGACACTAACTTCAGACGTGAATGCACGCGTAAAGGATATTAAAATCAACAGCTGCAAAATAATAAGGGACAACGAGCACGGCAGCTACATCTAACTGTGCATTGGGGTTTTCGGAGTCTTAATTGAATGTGCACGCATGGGTTAAAAGGTGGAGCTCAACTGATCCCCAACACAAAGCTGTCTTCAATACTCGGCTTTATCGAGGAAGAAGCAGAACTCGTCTCCATCATGAGCAGATGGCGTGCACAACTTAAGTGCACTCGTACGTCAACAACATGCGAACGGGTACCTAGAGGAGAATAGACAATGGAGGATGGAGGGAACCCGATATGGAAACAAAGTTAAGCATGCGTTAAACAAGGATCAAAGCAGTGTGAATTTCACATGCACATTCTTGGATGTAGAATTGTATTTCAAAGTTTAATTGCACTAAGGTGACATCAATGTTGAGTGTAATACTCAATTTTGATAATAGGATTCTTGATCATGACATTGTATTTCGTTTTCTATATGGTTATTAATAAAACTTGCCCTAGGCGTTTGCCTAGCGGACCAAAAAAAAATTAACAAAGCTATGATTCTTATACAATTTGTAAAAAAAAGTCAACAAAAGTTAACTCCCCAGTCCCGCACCTCGAAATTCGACAAAATTTATAAAAACTGAATACCTATTCCGATACGAGTTCACTCATATAAAAATTATCAAATTTCGATACCATTTGGTCCTTCAAATCATCATTTTACATCTTTGAAAGATTTTACAATTTTCCCTAAATTTTCCTTTAAATTCTCATAAATTTGATGTTAAATCTAAGATATAATCACAAAATATAGTTTGAAATTTATTAGAGACACTTACCCAATGATTTGGTATGAAAATATCTTTACAAAATCGCCTCACCTCGACTCTAGGGTTCAAAAATATGAAAAATGAAGAAAAAACTCGAAATACCCAACTTTTAGCAGGCTGTAAATGTCGCATTTGCGACACTGGGTTCGCAAATGCGAACTCGCAAAAGCGAAGAAAGCTTCGCAAATTCGAAGCCTGGACTTACCCTGCTAAGGTCACATTTGCGATAAAACCTTCACAAATGCGAAGGACGGCTTTCGCAAATGCGGTATCCTCATCGCAAATGCGAGAAATGCCCAGCCGCCCAGGCATCGCAAATGTGATGGTTCCATTTGCGACTAGAACATTGCAAATGCGGAGAAACTAGAACCAGAAAATCAAAATTGATGAGAGCTATTCCAAAACCACTCCGAAACTCACCCGATCCTTCGGGGCTCCAAACCAAGCACCCACACAAGTCTGAATACATAACACAAACTCGCTTGCACGATCGTAACAACAAAATAACCTCTAGAACCACGAATTGGATGCCAAAACGCGTGAATATCACTATGAACTGCCAGAACTTCTAGAATTGCAACCAAGCGTCTGAACCATATCAAATCAACTCCAAACAACACAAACTTTTGCAGACAAGTCCCAAATGACGTAATGGAGTGGTTCCAACTTTCTGAATCGCATTCCAACCTCGATAAGACAAAAGTCAACTATGGGTCAAACGTCTCCATTTTCCAAACTTTTGTGAGCACGTGATTTTTGCCCTATATGAATTACTCTCATAAATTCAAGAAAATATATTTCTTTTCATTATTTGCAATTTTATGGATTTTGTGGCATTTTCTGCATTAACAATAAATATAGGTTTAATGAAATATATATATATATATATATATATATATATATATATATATATATATATATATATATATATATATATATATATATATATGTTGCGGCGTGCAACCCGAATTTTACTTTGCATTTTTTTTAAAGAATTAATTAGTAATTATTGGTTTTATAAAATGAGAAAATCACAAAATAGCTATTTTTGCACTTTAGTTTTAATTTTTTGAATTTTGTTAGTTGATCCTTTAAGTTGTTTTTTTTAATCATTGGTGGTAATTGTTTTTAAAGTTGGTATATTTAATTTGATTAGATAATTTGGAGTAGGAATTAATTTAGGCTTGTTTTTGGTTTTAAATTAAAAAGAAATTAGAAAAATAAAAGAAAGAAAAGAAAAAAGGAAATCAAGAACTCAATTTTGGGCCAGTCTTACCCAAAGTCATCCAGGCCCAGTTTTTAAATCCCTCATACCCGGCCAAACCCAGTCAATTGAGCCCATTACCCGGTCTCACCCACCAGCGAGCCAAACGACCTCGTTTTATTTAGTGGGTAGATCTGAGCCGTCTATGTTACTTGATCAAACGGCTTTGAAGTGGGGTGGGTTGGGTATATTAGTGTCCGAATCTCGTGCCCCCCCATCTCGTCTCTCCCAATTCACTCTCTCTTAGAGAATCCCCGAACCCTAGCTCGCCGCCCCCTTTTTCCACCACCTTAGGGTGGCGGCACCACTTCCTTTCCCCACCAAATTAACACCCCTTGACCTCCACAACCCCCTCTTCCCTAATCCATGGCCAGTTTCCTTCGAATGTGGCCCAGTCTTTTCGAATATCAGATCAAAGGGGAGCCCTACAATCCAAGTTGGCCGAATTCGAGTTTTCTTTGAAATTTTAGGTTCACTCTGACGTTAGTCAGGTGTTTTTGGAAAAAAACAACAACATGCGATTAGTCTCAGATTTGAGCCAAAAATATGAGGACTTGAAAGATTCGTCACTTGCTTTTATGGTTCGAGGCTTATTAGGTACTTCCCTTTTCTCTTAATTCAGTTTTTTTACTCATTTGTCGACATATCATCTGTTTCTTCTTCTGGTTTCTTTTTGTGTTTTCTTGTTAGTTTCTTAAGGTTCATTTTGTTAGGCATGTTAATTTGAATCTCTTAGTCCATTCAGGCGTTAATTAGGTTGGTTTTAATTTGCTAAATTCGTTAATTCTAGTTCATTAATGGGATTTGTGAAATGGGTCAGAAAATTGGTTCTGGTAGTATTTGGGCTTAGGGTTCATGCCTTAGGATCAGGCTCATGATTTGGGTTGGTTTTTGAGTTAATTCAACCCAGGGTCAACTTGACCCATACCCATTTGGGCTATCTGGTTAATTAACAGGGGTTAAGGGGTAGTTTGGGTAATCTAGGGCAGAGAATATTGTTGTAACAGAAAATAGAAGCTTCTCAGTAGCTGGCCGAGGGACTGAAGTAAAATTAGGTCTTTTGAATTGAGGATTTTTGAGAAAAACACAAAATTGGCTAAGGTGTTTTAAGCTAAAATGAGAAATAGAAAAAGGGCAAGGTGTAAAATCTGAACCTCGAGTACTGCCCTACTTTCCTTGCCTATAAAAGCACTCTTACTTGGGACGAAAGGCAGAAATTAATAGATAAAACAATCAGAAAATCAGACGGCGGAAAAATTTGAGAAAGTACTATTTCATTGAAATTTTTGCTTAGAACTTTGAAGTTTTCATTGCTGAACAATAACTGATTCTATTTGATGTTGAAAATGGTTTGAACTTGGGTAGTGAAAGATCTGTTTTAAGTTGGTTGATTGGTTTCTTTCTTCTGGATTGATTTTATTGCTGGTTTTGGTTGAATCTGGGTGGATTTCTGTTACTGCTGAGTGTTGATTTTCAATCTCTACTGTCCCTCTTTTATCTCCAGGTATCTCCTACGTCTAGAAACAGTGATTGAATGCTGATTATGTAAATCAAGTGGGAATCCGATGGAATACAAGTTGTGTTTTCCTTAGTTTTTCTCTGTTTTCTTACTATTTAATACCATGTAGTAGATCTGTAATGGTAGGTGTTAAATGAGCTGTTACTGGTATATTATAAAACTAGATTTGTGTTTGGAGTTAAAGGTTTGGTTTCAATGTTAGATAGCATGTTTGGAAGGTGTATGAATAGGTTTTGTAGAGGTTTGTTATGACAGGTGAACCATGGACTTTAATTATTCAGCTTCATGTTTTATTTTGTATTCTAGGTCACGGTTTTTGTTAGTTTTCCGCTGAAACTCAGCTGGTTTTAGTCTTGATGTTTTGAAGTGCTAGATGTTGGCTTGTATATATATTGATTCATGCAAATGCTATTTTGTAAGCATGATTACTATGGGTTTAAAGTTTAAGATTCATGTTTTCTCAATAGGACACTTCACAGATTTCCATCTACTATCTCGTCTAGATTAAACCAAATTTCAAGTAAAATGATTGTTTTTGTGAAGTTAATTAAAGATTGATTTAAGCCATGACGAACCAATGTTTGATCTGGGAGAATTTGATCGAATTATTTATCTATCATTCCCTATTAAGATAATTACAAATGTGAAGTCAAACAGGAGTTTATGCATATGTGTTTGGGCTCATATTAAAAATGGGTTTTGCTTCATGTTAGCTTACTCCAAATGTGTTAATTTTGCTGCCTCTTCTTCTTGCTTTCACATTAAATTGATTTGGGATGATAGAGCATGTTTGGTGTAATGCAGAGTTCCGTATTTGGGCCCAATTCTCGTTAGCCCAACTTAGTCCTTGAGGCTTTCCCGTGGGGATCTAACTTTGGGTTGTCCCTCTAGTCCAATCTTTTTTTAAAAGAGATCTTGGTTTTAAGATCAAGGTCAAGGCTGAAACCATTTCCCCAAGCCCACAAGTAAATAAGGCATCACGTATATATGGATTAGAACAATGCAAATGGAATGTCACTTGGGGGGAAAGTTCATTTTGCATTTAAATGGATCATGACTGTAGTTTAACTGAGTAGAGCCATGATAGGTGAACGATTAGTTTATGGACCTCACAAGTTAGCATCAAAACCCTTTAATTAGAATAATTCGAGGTGTGCCATGCCAAACAAAAATGACAATTGCATGGCCCTCGCTTAACTAATTTTGATTTAATCCTTAGAATACGAGGTGTGTCATCTATTGAAATTTCCATGGCCCTCGCAAAGTTGCAAACGCGTAGTTGCTTTAGGCGCATTATTTTAATAACTTACATTCCTAAACTCGGGTGTGCATTTTATGACCCAAATCCAAATCTTAATAACGTTGGATAAAATATGTTTCGGATTGCGGGTGCATTTCATGTGGAGCGATCCAAAGACATGTTTTAGACGACGTTAAATCTTCTTTAAAATGAATAAAAGCGGTTTAAAGTTAAAATTGCACATTGGTCTAAAATGTTTTAAATTAGATAACTGAGCCAATAATAATAGTTGAGCAACCGTGCTAGAACCACGAAACACGGGAATGCCTAACACCTTCTCCCGGGTTAACATAATTCCTTACCCGGATTTCTATGTTTGCGGACTATAAAATAGAGTCAACTTTTTCCTCGACTCGGGATTTGAACCGATGACTTGGGACACCATAAATTATCTCAAGTGGCGACTCTGAATTTAAATAAATAAATCCCGTTTTGATTGTCACTTTAAATTGGAAAAAACTCCCTTATCTATACCCTTCTCGGGGGTGTAGGTAAAAAGGAGGTGTGACAGCTCTGGCGACTCTGCTGGGGATCGAACCCAGAATCTCTGGTTCAGTGTTCAGAATTCGAGCTAAGATGAATTGTTATATTTGGTTTTATCTATTATCTGATTTTATTGCATGTTTGGGCCTAATGTGCTAAACGTTGCTTTTACCGCTTTGATATTATTTGAGCTGTATATAAACTGATACGAAACCCTTCTCTTCTCATCTTCGGGGATGTGCTCACTGGTCGAGACTCCCTATTTTGTTAGTGTCATACCTTGAAATAAGAAAGAGTTTCGGACAAGTTACTAAGCCGGATGACCTTTTGGTTCCGGTACGTAGCCCCCTCCTCGGCTCAAGTCGTCCGCTCGGGTACACAAGTCTAGAACAAATACCCAGGTTTTAAACCTAGAATAACTCAGCCTCATGATGGATCCTTAGTAGGAACGTTTGTTTGCATCATGTGCATTTGACTTTGGAGACTCAACACAGGGGTTGGGTCTGTTTGGGACAGGTGTACCCGAAATGAACAGATCATTCTGATGCATCTTACTTGCTACTTGTGCATTCATTTGCTTCAGATTTGCATGTTGACCGGCTTATAGGGGAAAGGTTGAGAGAAGGAAAGTCAATGTGAGGGTTGATAGAAATAATTGCCTTTTTTTAGAAAATCGATGTCCCAAAATATACTAAAACTCTGCCGGAATTTTGAAAAAAAAAAGAGAAAATTTTGTTTTTTTTAAAAAAAGAGAAAAATAATTGGGTTTTGTTTTGTCAAAATTGCTTGAACTACGCCAGTTTTATTCTCACCGGATGTGGGTACGTAGGCAACCAACATCGGGTCTAACTTTCCTTTTGCAAAATAGCCCAAAAAGAACAAAAATTTTATTTTATTTTAAATAAGCAGGGTGATTACATTTTTGTCTAAAATAGCCGAATGTCCCCAAAAGGACGCCGGAAGGCTATTTTTGAAAGAACATCCACCTTTGGTCTCTTTTTCGAATTTTTGGCTGGTTAGCAAGCACAGCCTTAAAATCTTCTCCCGGAAGTGCTGAAAGGCCGTATTTGCAAAGCCGGGTTTTTGAAATGAAAATTTGAAAAAAATAGTGTCAACCTTATTTTTGAGTCAAGTGTATCATGATTTTGTCTTAATCACCCTAATAAATGTGCAGAATGAGCACGAGTCAGAATTTGCCAATAACAGTCATGAACAAAATCACTTTGGAGTTGTGTATGTGGTGAGAAGATCTGGGTAAATCAGGGCAAGATAAGGTCAATCTATATTTGGGAGGTCTCACCGGATTGTTAAAGATCAGGCCTAGAGGAGACATCATAAAGGCGTTGGTTACATTCTGGGACCCGGCCCACAATGTGTTTCACTTCTCAGATTTTGAACTCACCCCAACTTTGGAAGAAATAGCCGGATATATTGGGAGCACCGAGGTTCCTCTAAGACACAAGTATCTGGTTGCTCAAAGAGTCGTCGCTGTGCACAGATTCCTAGATTCCTTAAAGATAAGCATGGGGTCCACAACCCAGATTTGGCAGCTAGTTTTTCCACTCTGCAGTTTATATACCAGAGATACGGTCATGTAGGGGGGTTTAACAATCCAGAAAACAAAATTTGTAGCAAAGGGAATCGCCTCAATTGGGAAGAACACATGTGTTTTGCTTTTATGGTGGTCTTTGTGGGACTTCCAGTGTTTCCTAGGAATGATGGAAATATTGATATATGGATAGCTGGGGTCGTCAGCACTTTGCTTACTCAGGCCAAAAGCACCCTCGCACCCATGATAGTAGCTAAAATCTTCCGCGCTCTCACAGCCTACAAAGCCGGAGGAGACTTTTTTGAGGGGTGCAACTTGTTGCTGCAGATGTGGATGATTGAACATCTATGCCATCGTCCTCAATTCATGAGTTATGGGTCGACAGAGAAAACTTGCATAGAGGAATTTTATACAAGGGTTGACAGAATCAGCTTGCCAGAAGGGGTCACATAATGGGTATCACACCTCCATTCCCTCACTTCAAACCAAATAGAGTGGACGTTTGGATGGCTTCCTGTAGATGAGATCATATACATGCCAGCTACCGGGCCTTATTTCCTCTTGATGGGTCTCAGGAGTATCCAGCCTTATGCCCCAAGCCGAGTTTTGAAACAGCTAGGGAGATGTCAAATAGTTCCGAAAGATGAAGATCTTAGTGCTCAAATAGTCGAGATTGGCCCTGATGGTCTGTTTCATCAAGCAGTAGTCCACCAGATTTGGAGCGAGTGTCAATACTTGACGGCAAATACTTGTGTACATGATCGATCCAAAGGTGAAGTTTCACCGGGGTACCTTGCTTGGTATAAAAAGGAAATTGAGTTTGGGAGGCCGGCCAAAAGACCCCATCTTCAGGAATTTGTCGAGGCATCACAAGAACAGTGGGCTTGGTTGACCAAGGAGAATGAGTACAAGGTTACCAAAAGCAAGCTAGAGAAGCAAGTCAAGGATCTTCAATTCGAGAATGGTTTGCAAGCCGCGCCGGATGAGGGTGAAAAGAAAAAGCTAGCCAAAGAAAATGAGGCCCTTCGAGCCAAGATTCAGGAAATTAAAATAGAAGATGAAAATCCCACCAGAAGTGCAAAAGATGAAAAACTTATAAAGAACCTTAGGCAGAAGGTGAGTGAGTATGGCTTCGATTTGAACAAAGCAGAGGATGAACTAGCCAGGTCTCGAACAAAATTGGCTAAGAATGCAGAAGAACGAGCGCGCTTGGTTAAACAGTTAAAAGAGAAATACGACAATGAGGTTGTGGGGTTGAAGAAAAGGGTCACCATCTTTGAGAACAAAATGATCAAGCAGGCAAAAGACTTTAAGGCAGAAAGGGAACACTGTTACGCAACAATGGCATAGTTAGAAAAAAACTTGCAACAACTCTAAGAATGGAATCAAGTAGCCAAACAAACTTTGGAAGCTAGGCCCAGAAGATTGGGCATTTGTTGCAAGAAAAGGGTGTCATAAGAGAGAGAGTCAGAAGGATCGCCGACTACATCACGATGAAGTGCAGTAGTTGTGAGGATATGAGACATCAGTGTAAAGATTAAAGAGGAAGTCACAAAGTAGTTTGAGGCAAAAGTCATTCGAGTCACGCGGTATCCCACTTGGTTAGCCAATATTGTGCCTGTACCAAAGAAGGATGGTAAGACCAGGGTGTGTGTTGATTATCGGGATCTCAACAAGACAAGCCCAAAGGAAAACTTCCCATTGCCAAATATCCACATTTTGATTGATAATTGTTCCAAACATGAGATTAGGTCTTTCGTGGATTGCTATGCGGGCTATCATCAGATTCTAATGGATGAGGAAGATGCAGAAAAGACGACATTCATCACGCCATGGGGAATATACTGCTACAGGGTCATGCATTTCGGTTTGAAAAATGTTGGGGCAACTTACATGAGGGCAATGAAGACCATATTCCATGACATGATACACAAGGAGATTGAGGTTTATGTGGATGATGTGATCATAAAGTCTAGAAAGCAGTCTGACCATGTCAGGGATTTGAGAAAGTTCTTCCAAAGGCTTCGCAGGTACAATCTTAAGCTCAATCCTGCAAAATGCGCATTCGGTGTGCCATCTGGAAAATTGTTGGGATTCATAGTCAGCCGCCGAGGCATTAAATTGGACCCGTCAAAGATTAAAGCTATCCAAGAACTGCCACCTCTAAGGAACAAAACTGAAGTGATGAGTCTATTGGGGAGGTTGAACTACATCAGTAGGCTTATTGCTCAGCTTACGACAACCTGTGAGCCTATCTTCAAGCTGCTGAAGAAAGATGTTGCGGTTAAGTGGATAGATGAGTGTCAAGAAGCATTAGATAAGATAAAGGGGTATTTGTCCAACCCACCTGTGTTGGTGCCACCAAAACCGGGGAGACCTTTGATTTTGTATTTGACGGTTTTGGATAATTCATTTGGTTGCATGTTGGGTCAGCATGATATCACCGATAGGAAAGAGCAGGCCATCTTTTATCTCAGCGAGAAGTTCACATCTTACAAGGTTAAGTACACTCACCTAGAAAGGACATGTTGCACCCTAACTTGGGTGGCACAGAAGCTGAAGCATTATTTGTCATCTTACACTACTTACCTCATCTCTCGTCTAGATCCATTAAAGTATATCTTTCAGAAGCCTATGCCCACAGGGAGGCTCTCAAAGTGGCAGATTTTGCTCACAGAATTTGACATCATTTATGTGACCCGGACTGCGATGAAAGCCCAGGCATTGGCCGGCCATTTGGCTGAGAACTCAGTGAATGAAGAATATGAGCCTTTGAAGACTTACTTCCCTGATGAAGAGGTAATGAACATTGATGAGTTGGAACAAGTTGAGGAGCCAGGTTGGAACCTCTTTTTTGATGGAGCTGCTAACATGAAAGGCGTTGGGATAGGAGCTGTACTGATTTCTGAAACAGGACATCACTACCCTGTTACGACTCAGCTTTATTTCTACTTTACTAACAACATGGCTGAGTATGAGGCATGCATTTTGGGTTTGAGGTTAGCTGTAGACATGGGTGTCCAAGAAGTCTTGGTCTTGGGGGACTCGGACCTTCTGGTGCACCAGATTCAAGAGGAATGAGAAACACGAGATTTGAAACTCATACCGTACCGGCAATATTTGCATGATCTTTGTCAACAGTTTCGATCAGTAGAGTTTAGGCATAATCCAAGGATCCATAATGAGGTTACTTGCGCATGAAATTAATACAATCTCGCTCCATAGTGAGCCAATAATAACTTGCTAGGAGAATCTTCTTTGCCAGCACGTACCCACTCATATGCGGTCCACAGACTCCAGAATGTACCTCGGTCATGATAGTTGTGGCCTGTCTAGCATCTATGCATCTCAATAATCCAAGATCCGGAGTCCTTTTGTACAAAACCCTTATGCTGAAGAAAAATCCGCTCGCCAACCGACGAATTATTCTCTTTTAATCACCTGTGGCTTGTACAGGATACACCCCCATCCTGATATATTCCTTGATATCGTGAAACCAAGGCTCACCATCAAGTTCTTCTTCTACCACATAACAGTAAGCATGCTGATCATGGACCTGAATATGCAACGGGTCAATATAAGCCTTATCCGGGTGATGTAACATTGATGTCAAGGTAGCCAAAGAAAAGTAGTACATAACATAGGCTAGGGGCACAAATAATATCCATTCTGCCTGATAACATACCCATAATGACAATCTCACAGGAGCACACATGCTTGACCTGATACAAAATACATATTTTCGCTGATCTACCAAATAGCCCCCAACCAAATCCGGATCCTTCCCAATTAGGTAAATATTCTTCAAAAAGATCCACAACAACCTATCGATAATACATGCTATTAACTATCCATTTCTCAACATTTCTTCAAAATCCACCAATAGGAAATAGTCCACATATGGGGACATCTAGTCCCAAAACCTCAGGAACACTAAAATTTCCATACCCGAACTCAACTACGCAAATCAAATGGCTAATATATCACTCACATCCCATCATCCTATCTAATCACCCATATTGGATTTCCGATCATGTAACAAGACATGAACCTCGAAAGCCTCAAAACCCAGTAATCACCATGCTACTAGCCATGCACCCGCAAACCAAAACTCAAGGTCCTTTCCAAAGATGCACACTCTTCATATATGATAGACGACAATGCCAACATCCTATTAATTTTTTTATACCTATTCAGGATCAAACCACAACGTATAACATATTCCTTATGCCCATATTAAACCGCCAACTCAAGCCGTTGTCAAACCATTGAGAACCCTCCGAGATTCGCCCACACGTAGCTAAGCCGTCAGGGCTGCACCTCCCCAACTCAACCGAGTCACACAAACCGTCCAATACAAGAGCGTTTCCACAAATGCCAGTAGAGGATTCCTAGTCAAAAGGACCAACTACTTCCATTTCCATGCTGACCCAACGCCATGGAGCTGACCTATTTCTTCGGATAGTCGATATGCATTAATCCCAATCAAAAGCCCCAAACACAGATGGTCCTAACATAAATCGCGTAGCCCAGAAGCTCATAAACCACTACATTTCCTATGAAGCACCCCGTCCTGCCACAACCATAATACCTACGCTAAATAGACATTCTGTGAATCTGAAGTTATTTCTCCGACTCCCCTTGATACTGAAATGTAGATTCATTAATAATGTAGAAACACCATAAGACCCAATGACATCCCACGTAAGATCTCAGACCTTAGTCATATACAAATACCCGAAACCTACCAATACCACATATACACATACCTCAGGCCAAAACTAACGTAAGCTTGACTCTACAATCTGAATGCCGCTAATAGACTCCTCCATTTGGTGCAAAGCCATAGAAAATATCATCTCATGATCCACAAAACTAACCTTCACAACTCATACAACACAAATCACAAGGTAATCCAATACCACCAACTATCCTCAATTAATATCCACGTCGTGACCCCACCACAATCTTGACGACTAACTAGCCAATTAAACCTTCTTAAGCTCGCACAAATCAACCAGATGTCGAGAACCACTGCGCCTCAATATGAACAACTGAATAGTCTCTCAATACCTCTATATCTTTAGTTTGGACAACACGTTGAGGCAATGTTTGAGCATCTCTGACTCCCTCGTAGCCCGTCTGTAGCATCACGAACCACTGACGCATAGCGGACACTGAGAGCGTAATATCATATACGAGTAGATGTAAAGGAACATAAGTTATGTACTTCGAGCTAAATCAATATCGCATGATAAGGAATGAAAGAAGTGAAATTTCCTAATAGTTCTATAGCCTCTCGAAGATAAGTACAGGCATCTCCGTAGAGATCTGCAAGACTCTACTAAACCTGTTTATGGCTCGTAGCACCTATGAACCTAGAGCTCTGATATCAACTTATCACGACCCAAAATCCCTTTGAAGGAGTCGTGATGACACCTAGTCTCTAAACTAGGTAAGCCTAACATTAACTAAAATAACATTGATATTCACTAACTTCAAATTTTATATAACTCTAAACAATTACAATTCTCAAAACTGGTAATACAAGTCACAAGCCTTTCTAAGAGTAGTTATACAAAATAAATACGTCACTGTTCTAGAACAAAAGGAGCAAATGGGAATAAGTACAAATGAATGTGACTCTGAGGCCTGCGAACGCAGCAACAAGTTTACTTAAGTCTCCACCGTGATGATCCGCACACCTACTACCAATCAAATACTTGGATCTATACAAAAATATACAGAAGTGTAGTATAAGTAGTGGTGCCCAGTAAGCATCAAGACTAACCTCAGTGGAGTAGTGATGAGGAACAGTCAAGACACTTACTGATTAAATAAATTGAATAGGATATGCTAATAAACTATCATGATAAAGATAACAAAGTACTATCAACAGCAGGGAGAAATCAAACCACAAACAGTAGAGACAATAAAGGGAAACACATATGGAAACGAAAGATAACCAAGTAATTTAACAACAACATAGCTGAGACACAGACAAGTAAAAATGTGCTCGAATAAAGAAGGCGATGTTAACTCAATCAATCACATCATTTCCGATACACAATTTTGAATCCTCGATGTCTCATATCATAACCTCAATTTCCAAACCTTTAGCACACATGGCACCCTGTACCCACATATTTCTATCCCACTTTGCACAACAACATCTGCGTGCTACCTAGAGCATAATGTCCGTAACAAATGCAATTAAGATGTTCAAGGAGACTCATTTATACAACATAAGGTAAATTATAGTTTCTAAACCAATTAGGAAAATCAACGAGAAAAATGAAGTTATTTTTAGAAATTATTTTGAGTGAAGAAAATACCCTTTTCAAATAAAAATACAACATCGAATAAATTATCTTCTTTAATACAGGTTTTATTAAATTAACACTTAATAGAAATTCCTTTTTAAATAAAATACAACCTCAAGACAGTTTAAGGAACTTTAATTGAGAAACTAATTGGAATAAAAATATAAGAATTATTGGAATTCGAAATATTGAAATGTATATATAAATACGGTGAGTTCAAGTTTAAAAGTCATATAAAGTAGCGTAATATTAATTCCTTTATTTTAAATCACTATATTATTAACCACTTAGCAGGACAGGAGGAAATGATCCAACGTAGTAAATTTATTTTGAAAATTAATTCACTAGAGTAATAGTTTCAACATAAGAATTCAAGGAACAACGGTGTAAGGCCCCGTGAAAATTTTTACTCAAAACCTGAAAGCTCGTACTGCCAAGTTAGGTCGGTTTGGACCCTTTAGATTGATCTGTGCATTAAAATGTTAAGGAACAATATTTTCCAGAAAAGTGCATTACTGCGGTCCATTATGCAATCGCAGAATAGCTATGTGGACCGCATAATCGCCGCAGAGTCAGACAGTTTGATGGTTAATTTGAGGTCAACTATGCGGCCAATTATGTGATCGCATAATCCCCTTGGAAATTTTGTGAGGGGCAGTTCTACAGTGCATTATGCGACCGCAGAACAGGTGTGCGGGCCACATTTCTGTCGCATACCCGGGCAGTTTGTTCGGGTTTTTGAGGCTATTTTTGCGGTCCATTCTGCGGGCCGCATGTCCATTATGCGATCGCATCGTGTCTGGGCTCCTATTTTCTAACTTTGAAAACTTGACCCCATCCCATTAAAAACACCCCATTAGACCCTTTTAAGATATTCTTCTGCAAAAAGTGTAAGAAGAGAAGTTCTAGAGAGAGAGAGAGGGTGATCTTCATCAAATCCCCACTCAATTCTTGCCTAAACCCTTGAAGATTATCAAATAAAATTTGCTAGGCCTTCACCCCAAGAGGTAAGAACTTGAGCCCTAACTTTGGTTTCGAAATTCTCACTAGAATGAGTAATTAGCTTGGGGGTTCATGGGTATAAGAATGGATTTTCTTGCATGCATAAAAGGTAATAGGGTATGGGGAAGTTGTGAACTAAAAAGATAGTAATTGGGGTGTAAAATGATAGAAATCTCTCACAAAAGGGTCCTAAAATCACTGTGCACACTTAGTGCTTGATAATTTACTTAAATAAGCTAGAATCTTTTTCATGTCTCTAATTCTTGGTTCAAATTGTAATTTTCATAAAATAGATTGAAGTTGCTAGGAATTCTGGAATTTATTATAAGGATTTAAGGAAAGTTTTATTGAGGTATGTATGTCTAAAAACCCCTCCTCTTAGAAATTGAGCCTCCATGGTGCACATGCAAATATTTTAAGTCCGAAATTTGATTAATGTAGTACTGGTTATGTCAAATGAATTGATGTTGTGAAAATGTATGTGGAAAGTGATTCTCCATGTGTTTAATGTCTTATTCTTTGTAAATTGAGAATGTGTGGAGAACATGAGCTATGTGCTAAATGCCTAAATGTCAAGTCAAGGTTACATTATGATTAATATGCCGAACTAGATGAATTACTCTCTATGCTTATAACTTAAATTGCTTTTGTATGTGCCTATGATCTTAAATGGCAAGGTTAATGGTGAAAATGGGAATAATGTGAAACGTGAGTTATGGAATGTGGTAAGTGTGGCCCCAAGTGCCAATGAACTAATACGTGTGAAACCAAAGAGTGAAGTGAGATGATTAATGGAAAAAGGTAACGTCTTGGTGAGACGGCTTGGCCGATCGGGCCGTGATCGGATGTCATGTTATACACACATGGTGGTAATGTATTGATAATTGAAACTGGAAAGTGAGAATGAAATAAAGGTAACATCTTGGTAAGACGACTTAGCAAATGGGGCCATGATCGAACTTCGCTCAAGGAAGCGGTGGTATTGTGGATGATTATGCAACAATATGGAATGCCCCAACCTAAAATTTCGGAAAATATGTGAAAAATATGTGAACCTTTTATATTGTTGATGTGGTGTTTGTTTGAAGCTTTGTAGTCCTTATGATTTCTTTTTACTCTTGTATGGTTGTTCTTTCTAACAGGATTGTGTTTAGTTATACATACTAGTACTATTCCATGGTACTAACGTCCCTTTTGTTGGGGGCGCTACATTTTTGAATGAATGTAGGTGGCTGCATAGTGGACAGTGCCGATCGCGCGTAGCGAAGTATCCTTCTCTTAAAGTCTTAGTGAGCCCCCCTTTCTCCTCCAAGGGGTTATATTGTACATCTTTTGTTGTAGACTTCCACTTTTGAGGTATAGCCGGGACCTTATTGCCGGCGTTGTCATAATTTTCTTTTGTATCCTTAGAGGTTCCATAGACGTTTGTATGGGTTATATTCGGATGTCGGATGGGACAATGTATTGTATAGTAATTCTAAACTCTAGTTCTTCTAAATTGTAACTGTATGAAATCTTAAAACTTAACCACGACTTAAGGTTCTTGTTATGAAAATGAATTAACAATGTTGAATGTACGATTTTGCTATTGTCTAAATAAATGAAAGCATGGTTTCTTAATCATATTGAGCTGGGTAGAAATTGTTAAAAAGGCTTGCTCAGTTGGGTTCACTCGATTGAGCGCCGATCGCGCCTCCCAAGGTTGGAGCGTGACAAATGGCAAGTCAATAACTCAATATCAATAACCTGATCCTCAAAACTCAGTGAAACCCGATATACATATTGTCAAAGTCTCAAGCAAATGAACTAGGGTCTATACAGTATTCAGCTATAACCAAATCCTAAATGAAATGTAAAATCACCGAATAACTTGTACAGTCAAAGAGTAATACATCATATATATATATATATATATATATATATATATATATATATATATATATATATATATATATATATATATATTGATGCGGCGCGCATCCCGATCCCACCAATCCTCCCTTATTCCTCCGTATCAATTATAATAAGAGTAAATAGTATATATATTTATTGCAGCGTACAACCCAATCCCACCAATCCTCCCTTATTCCTCCTTTACAATTACAATAAGAGTAAATATTATATATATCACCATATCAGTAACAACATGATCATTCACCCTTATTACTCCTTGTTGCGGCGTGCAACCCGATCCCACCAGTCCACCCTTATTACTCCTCAATATATATCACCCTTATTGCTCTTGTTGCGGCATGCAACCCGATCCCACCTATCCACCTTTATTACTCCTTGTTGCGGCGTGCAACCCGATCCCACCAGACAACATCAACTCTCCCTTATTCCTCCTCACCATATCAACAACCAGACATAGTTTAAAATCATCAACAACAACAACAATTCAACAACCCAATCACAAGGATTTCTACCACCAAGAGTATGAGTACACGACAACAGGAGAATCACGAAAAAATCAAGAAGCACAACGACCTTAACAAAAACAACAAGACATAATAAGCATGTGATAACAACACCGACAACCACAATAATTTGGACATAAAGCATATATGCACAGGGTCATAGAGGAATTCACAATTAAGAGATAATACAAAAATAAAAAGGACAATCACTTCAACTAAGGCAAATAAGGGCCAAGTAACAAGTAAGAGTTAGAGGAAAGCTAACAATGTCCTATGGAGCATATAGAGGTAAAACAAGCAATTAGGAATCCCAATCATATCGGAAAACTTCTCACTTAATGAACATAAGGACCTAAGAACCCGAAAGGCAAATTTTCCACAAATAAGTCTGAGCACACTCTCATCACCTCACAAGCACGGACTACGATTAGCATAGAAGACTCAAATCCTAAGGGGAAGTCCCCCACACAAGGTTAGGAAAGATACTTACCTAATTCCAACCAATTCAATACTTAGTTTAGCTTTTCCTTTACCAATTCATCAACGCTCGGCTCAATCTATCCAAAAATGACTTGAATACATCAAACAATGCAAGAGAAAACAATTTCAATTAACAAAGCTATGATTCTTATACGATTTGCAAAAAAATGTCAACAAAAGTCAACTCCCCGAGCCCGCACCTCAAAATCCGACAAAATTTACAAAAACCGAATACCCATTTGGATACGAGTTCACTCATACAAAAATTATAAAATTCCGATACCATTTGGTCCTGCAAATCATCATTTTACATTTTTGAAAGATTTTACAAATTTACCTTTAGATTCTCATGAATTTGATATTAAATCTAAGTTATAATCACAAAATATAGTTGCAAATTTATTAGAGATACTTACCCAATGATTTTGTGTAAAAATCTCTTCACAAAATTGCCTCGCCTCGACTTTAGGGTTCAAAAATATGAAAAATGGAGTAAAACCTCGGAATACCCAGCTTTTAGCAGGCTGCAGATGTCGCATTTGCGACACTGGGTTCGGAAATGCGAACTCACAAAAGCGAAAAAAGCTTCGCAAATGCGAAGCCTGGACTTACCCTGCTAAGGTCGCATTTGCGACAGAAAATTCACAAATGCGAAGGTCGGCTTTCGCAAATGCCTCAAATCAACCCTGCTAAGGTCGGCGTCCGAACCATATCAAATAAACTCCAAACGACACCAAATTTTGCAGTACCAAATAACATAATGAAGTTGTTCCAACTTTTGGAATCGCATTCCGACCTCGATAATAGAAAAGTCAACTATGGGTCAAACCTCTCCATTTTCCACCTCGGTACACTTCACTATCTCTCTCATATCCCGAACTACATGTGGCTTGATTCCTGTATAACCAAGGATATGTAGGCAGCTCAGATATCAGGGCTCGGTCACATTCCCTCCCTTTCCTTAAGTGTAGTCCGTCCAAGTAATGGTCGGGTCAAAAAACACGTCTAGTCGTTCTTTATCGGAAAACTCTTCGTGTTTCCAGTCAAAGAGGGGCAGCTGTAAGCACGTGATTTTTGACCCTCCCCGAGAATTTTCACATTTTTAGCGTGAATATGTGAAATTGGGTCCAGTTAGCTATTTTAACTATTTTTATTTTATTTCGTTGCAAAAAGAAAAAAAAAATTCAAAAAATATATATATAAATTTTAGTTTATGTATCTCTCACAAGCTTGAAAAAATACAAAAATTGTACTTTATTTTTGTACTTTATATTATTTCGAAAATTACAGAAAAATAAATAAAATATAGTTCTATTAAGGTTTTATAGTCATTTTAACTTTGAAAATACAAAAAATATTACTTCATATTTTATCTTAATATTGAAAAACGAAAATTACAAAAAAATAGTTTTATTAATATTTTGTAGCTATGTTAAACCTTGAAAAATATTTAAAAAGATATAGTTTTGTTTAAATACTAGGCTTATTTTTGGTAGTTATTTTGCTTACATAGGACTAGTTAAGCAACGTGTTCCTATTTCTCGGGTCCGGGCAAAAGAATAATATTCGGGTTTAAACTACCCGGTTTTAGGCCTAATTTTCGGACCTAGTCCATAATAAACCGTGTCCAGGACACATGGGGAACCCCACCACGCGTGGAGGACATAAGTCTCGAACCCCACCTCGCGTGGGGCTCATTTTTTGGGGCAAACCCATACAAATGCACGAGACTTGGACTGGAAAAGGGAGGACTTGGGAATTTTTTTGAAAACATGTACTGTTCACGTTTCTTCTTCCTCAAGAAGAAGAAGAAGAAGCCATAGCTAACCCCCTCCGTCAACAACCAAACAGACCTCCGTTCAGTTCCCCGTCACCACCAAACACCACCCTAAACCATCGTTAACCCTACCCAAAACCACCATCGTCTTCCTCCTTCGAAAAACCAAGAAACCCTACTGTAAAACCACGCAAAAACCCTCCATTCCAGCCCTTCCACAGTCTGAACCCCCCAGCTCCTCAACACCACCACAAACGATCCCTTCCCTCCATCGACCCCTTGTCGTGACCAAACAGGCCCGTCGCGTCCCCGTCGCCAAAAAGCCAAACCACCTGAAGAGGAAGACACCATTGTCTTCTTCTTCAACTCACCAAACGACCCATCCAACCCCGGCCATCGACTACTGTCCGAACACCACCACCACTGCTGTGTCACCTTCCTGACCAGTATCGTCGACCACCTGCCCCGACGCCATAACCACCATCAACGACCACAACCCCTCCTCCTCCTAAGCTTCCCACCGGAAAAACCAGACCCGTCGAACCCTCTCGTAACTGACCCTCCAGTCGTGACACTCCCCTCACGTCCAAAAACCAGCTCAACACCACCACCAAACGTCACTGCCCTAAGCCCGTCAGCAGCCCCCCCCTGGCGTCGACCTTACTACTGTCGGCATTGTCGAGCAGCTGTTGGTTGCCTCGATTCGACTTTGGTCCGAGCTTTCTGTTTTTCCGGTGAGTTTGCTATTGCTCGTCGAGGTGTTTTGTCCGAGGTTTCATCATTGTTCCTTGTTCAGTGAAGTCCGGTTCGAGTTCCGTGGGAAGCACTGTTTGTCGTTCTAGGATTGTCGAGGTTCGAAGGTTGGTGTTCTTCGTCCCTTGTTTCATTTTGTTCGTTTCGCATGTTATGATTCAAGGCAATAAATGAAAATATTCTATATTTATGAATGTCAACGATGCAATTTTTGTTGTTGTATTAAAAATGGTATTTTATGTTTGGTTACTGCATGCTTAAAGTAAATATGAGCATATGAACGAGGTTATTCTATTTTTCATTTTTACCATGGATATTATTACCTGTTAGAATCGTTTTTTTGTTTAATCTCAGATGGCTTCACTAGTAGGAAATTGTAGTTGTTTTAAGTTTGCCCTTAAATAGTAAAAATGAGACGAGCCTCGCAAAAAAAAACAATAAAAAAAAGAAAAAAAAAAGAAAAGAAAAAATGCACAAGCCGCGGGGCCCTCTAAATGTATGTATTAAACACTTAGATTCCGGGACGGGCCGTTTAGAAAATTTCACGGCCCCACCTAAAATAATAATGCGCTAGTTGCTTTAGGCGCGCCTTTAATAATGTTATCTCCCTAAACTCGGGTGCACATTTATGTGATCCAAATCCAAATCTCAACGGAGTCGAAATATGTCTCTAGTCACGGGCGCATTGATTGTGGCGTGGCCCGAGATGCATTTCCATGACGTTGCAAATTCTTTAAAAAATAAGAATGAGATGAGCCTCGCCGAATAAAAATATAAATTGCGGGGCCCTCAGTAAATACTTGTTTAAAATTACTTAGAATTCAGGAGGGTCGTTTAGCGAATTTCACGGCCTCCGCAAAATAATAACGCGATAGTCTCTTTAGGCGCGCGTTTAATAATTTATTTTTCTTAAACTCGGGTGTGCATTTCATGCGACCCAAATCCAAATCTCAAAACATCAAATAAAATGCGTTCCGGATTGTGGGTGCATTTCATGTGACGCAGTCCAAAGACGTGTTTTAAGCGATGTTCACATTCTTGTAAAAAACAATAATAATAAAGCGGTTAAAAGTTAAAATTTTCACATAAGTTCATACTTGTATAAAATCAGATAATCAAGCCGAATATAACAATTAAGCGACCGTGCTAGAACCACGGAACTCGGGAATGCCTAACACCTTCTCCCGGGTTAACAGAATTCCTTATCCGGATTTCTGGTACGCAGACTATAATATAGAGTCATTATTTTCCTCGATTCGGGATTAAAATTGGTGACTTGGGACACCCTAAATCTCCCAAGTGGCGACTCTGAAATTAATAAATAAATCCCGTTTCGATTGTCCTTTAATTGGAAAAAACTCCCCCTGCGCCCATGCGTGCGCGGAAAAAGGAGGTGTGACAGCTCTGGCGACTCTGCTGGGGAAGACACCCAGAACCACTGGTTCAGGGTTAAGAATTCGAGCTTAAAATAATTGTTATTATTTGGCTTTATCTATTATCTGATTTTTACATGTTTGAGCCTAATGTGTTAAATGCTGCTTTTACCGCTTTGATATTATTTGAACTGTATATAAACTGTGCCGAAACCCATATCCTTTCTGAGTCTTCTAAATCATGAAGAAGGGTGTACTTCGTACGACTTCTTTTCTGTATAGTGTCAAATCCCAATTTAGAACGAGGTTCGGACAAGTTGCTAAGCCGGCGAAGCTTCTGTATTCCCGGTACGCTGCCCCCCTCGGCTCGAGCTGTCCGCTCGGGTAAGCCAGGTCTAGAACAAACACCCAGGTCTAAACCTAGTATAACAAAGCCACATGTCGGATCCCTAGTAGGAACGTTTATTTGCATCATGTGCATTTGACTTAGGGGACTCAACACAGGGGTTGGGTTCGTCTAGGACAAGCAACCTGAAAATAATAGACAATCTTTCGGCATCCTATGTGCTACATGTTGTATTTAGTCAAGGGCGTATGGGTCATTGGGTCATTTCCAGCATGATGTTATTTTAATCAAAGCATGGGGAACATTTGTGGAATCCAAGAAGCCTTGGAATTCCCTATGTCCCCCACGCCTGCTTTTTGGGAAAACACATGGGGAACATTTGTGGAATCCAAGAAGTCTTGGAATTCCCATATGTCCCCCACGCTTCATATGTTGGGAAAAGCGCATGGGGAGCATTTGCGGAATCCAAGAAGTCTTGGAAATCGTTATGTCTCCCATGCCACATTTTTTAAAGAAATAATAAATAAATAAATAAAAAATTACAAATAAAACAAAGCATGAAAATTCAAAAAGATTTTGTATGTTTTCATTATTTTCCACAGATTAAAAATAAATCGTGAAAAAGAGGAGAAAATAACAGCATAGAAGTCCGAGTAGAGTCGAAACTCTGCCGAAATTTTAAAAATGAAAAAATGTCTTGTTAGTTTGTTATATTAAAAGCAAAGGAAAAATAAAAAAAATTCTGTCTGTTTTTTAAAAAATATTAAAGAAAATAGTTTGTTTTGCCATTAAATGAAAATGAAAAAGAGTTTGTTTTTTAAAAAAAAATGTTTTATTTTATTTTATTTTGTTTGTCTATGAAAATGTCAGAAATAAAAATAAAAAGAGTTTTATTATTTGTTCCAAAAATAAGTATATATATAATCCAAAAATAAAATTCAAAAGAAAGTTCAAAATTCAAAAAGATAAAATAGATAAATAAAAATCCGAAAATATTTTGATTCTTGTTTAGAAAATTCAGAAAAAAAAACATTTTAGAAGCATTTCTTTTATTAAAGGTAAAATTCCAAAAAATATTTTCTTCTTCTTCTTTAGAATAAAAAAAAAAGCAAATGAAATTCAAAAATATATCTTAGAAGTGTTTCTTTTAAAAAGAAAATCAATCAAAAATAAAAAAAATATACTTCCTTTCTTCTTTTAAAGTAGTTCTTTCAAATTCAAAAAAAAAAGTTAGTTCATCTACTTATCCTTGATTGACCGAACTACGCGGGTTTGATTCTCACCGGATGTGAGATACGTAGGCAACCCTCATCGGGTCCAACCCCACCTTCTCAAAAAAAGAAGGAATGTTTTATGTTTTTCGTTAATTTGTTTGTTTGTTATGAGTGAAAAATAATAGTCTATTTGATTGTTGTGAAAAAAGAATAATAATAAAAAAAATAGAAATGGAAAAGGGGTCTTCTCAAAAAGAGCTTATTTGCCCGAACTACGCGGGTTTGATTCTCACCGGATGTGAGATACGTAGGCAACCCTCATCGGGTCCAACCCCACCTTTTGCTAAAAAGACAAAAACAAATAAATAATAATAAAAAAACAAATAAATAAAAAATATATGTCAAATTTTAGCTTTTGTCATAAAGAAGTCGGGTGACGCTGTTTTATCAAGACATAGCCGAATGTTCCCGAAAGGGACGCCGGAAGGCTGATTTTGCATAAACAACCGCTTTTGGGTCATTTTTAAGACTTGGTCCAGTTGACCCCCACAGCCTAAAAATCTTCGTCCCCGGGACGTTGAAAGGTCGTGCTTGCAATATTGAGTTTTCTAATTCGAAAAACGACAAAAGAGTCATAAATAAGTCAGGTGATGCTGTTTTGTCATAAATAGCCGAATGTTCCCGAAAGGGACGCCGGAAGGCTGACTTTGCATAAATAGCCACCTTCGGGTCATGTTTAGGATTTTGGTCCAGTTGACCCCCACAGCCTTATAAATCTTCGTCCCCAAGGCGCTGAAGGGCCGTGTTTACAACGCCAAGTCTTTTATTGTAATTTGAAAAGAAAAAAAAATCAAAGAGTCGGCGGTCATGTGAATACCGTCTTTTGTCATAATAAGCCGAGCCAGCTTCGGCCGCGTCTTAAACCGTTCTTGCCGAAATAGCCTTAGAGTATCTTTCAGTTGTCGAAGGGTTATTTTCGTAAAAGAACGGACAAGTTTGTAAAAATGTCATAAAATAATCCTCCCCGACCTCAAATTTATGTGAAATTTGGAAGGGGCCACATTTGCAAAAAATAACCATTTGGTTGCATTTGTCGAACAGAGAAAGGGAGCTGGAATTTTGTTTTGGAGTCTACCAATCTTTTGATTAGAACATGCGGTTTGTTTGATTTTCAAGTTTGCGGGTCATCTTTAAATCCTTGAAACCCAGTTGGTTCTAATATGAAAATTGAAAATGTTTACTGTTGTTTATCTTTTATTGGCACGAACTACGCAAGGTCTGATTCATGCGGGGTCATGATACGTAGGCAATCTCCATAAGATTCGACCACAACAAAAAAAAGAAATGAAAAAAAATGGGAAAAAGAAATGAAAAAGAAATGAAAAAAAATGAAAAAAAGATATGAAAAAAATGAAAAAAAAAGAACGAAAAAAATGAAAAGAAAAAGCGAAAAAGAAAACAAAGAAAAAGAAAAAAGATGTTGTTAATAATGAGGACCGACTGAGTCCATTCTAACTTGTTTGTTTTGCAAATAAAATTAAGGTGGTTGGTTTGTGGTAAGCCAAACAGTGACACCCAGAATCCTTTACTTGCACCTCATGATGCACACTCTGCGAGGATTGGGCCTGATGACAGAAGCATTCAAATCCTGTTGAAAACTTGTTGACGGAGGTTGATGAGGTTGAAGCTGGTAATATTGATGCAAAGCTCAGTGGCTAAAATGCCAATTTTGATAAAGTGGGAGGACGTTTTGTTCCTTGGTCAGCAAGAGAGAAGCTTGTGGTGGCTCATTTTGTTGTCATTTCTGTTGTTCGGATTATTAGGGTTATGAGTCGGATGTTGTCTTGTCCAGTTTGTTTTCAGGATTTTGTTCTGGATTGTTTAGTTTGTTTTGTTATTTAAACCATTTCACCGGTAGTCTAATACAAAGCCCGGTCTTTTATTATTTCCAGTCATCTTTTTGTTTAGTCCTTTTATCATTTTTATTCAACGCCGATTCTAGTGACATGACATGTGCACACACTTTGGGCCTAGTCTTAAAAGTTAATCATAAAACCCCGAAAAGGTGATCAAAGCATTTAAAGAAAATTAGGACGGTTTGAGATTATTCAGAGCCCGAGTCATGTGGAACTGGGGCAAGTTAAGCACAAAGAAAACCGTTAAAAGCAAGATTCGCCAAGCTGGCATGAGGGTTGTTCAAGACAATGAGAGTTAGAGTGTCGCCCAACGGTGCGTTAGAAGTGACAAATGAACAAACAAATGTTGAATATAATTTTCAAGTCCAGCACCATCAGGAGAGACTACAAATTTAAATCGTGTTGTTTGCACTTGGCATATTTTGAAGACTGGAATGACGAAGGCATTTTGTTCTGCTACCCAAACACTTTATCCTTCGTTACCCCTTTTGAGCCTTATTTATTTCTTTCATACCCCTCGTTCGGAATCAGTAGCAACTAAAGAAAAATCAACAAACGACAAAAAGAAAGGAGAAATGAAAAGAGAAAAGAAAAGAAAAGTGATAACAAAAAAGAAAAAAAAAGAAAATGGTAATGAAAAAAAAAGTCAAATGAAAAGAGGATATTGGGAACTACGTTTGACCTGATTCCTCAAAGAGGATACGTAGGCGCTTCACGGCTCGGTCATAGTTTTGAAAAATGAAAAAAAAATCAATTAAAATATCCCCAAGCAAGAATCTGGGGCAAAAAGTTGCGTTTTGATGTAAATAAATCTAATTCCGAAGGTTGTAATTAATAACCCAAAATTAATGCATTTTTGAGCCTTTAATACCCTTTCTTTCTAGCCCTATCCAAAACCCACATTACGGTCCAAAGAAAGACCTTCTGATCAGTTTTCAAAAATGCCAAGTCAGACAAATGAGAGTCTCACCGGTGAGCATAACGTTCTGTTCCACAGCAGACAGGACTCTATTCCACAGCAGAAAGAGTCATACCGGCAACACTCCAAAACCCCAGCTGGAAAGTGATACAAATGAGAGAGTCTTATTGGTGAAAACCTTCACAGGCACCATAAGGCGATGAAAGCTGAGAGAAGAGCCAAAAATGAGAGAGACTTGCTAGTGAAAACCCTTCGGGCACTACAAGTCGAATAAGATTGAGAATCAGATGGGGAATCGCCAATTGAAGATCTTGAAAGATGATTGACGGTAGAGGATAGGCCACATGTGCATGTCATGACCATTAGAGCTGGTATCTCCATTTGATAGATTTTCATTTATAGTTTCTTTTGTTAAAGAGTCATCTTTTCTTTTGTCTTTATTCTGTTCCCTTTTATCTTTTTCCTTTCATAGAAAAATCCCCAATAGAGTCTGTTTGGTCAGAACAAGTGTGAATTGACTTCAAAATAGGCCATCAGCTTTCCAAAATGAGATCTGACTAGTACATCCAAGTGGTATAGTCAGCAGGGAACAAACGTGAGGCCAGTGTCAAAAGATATCCCCAGCAGAAGGGAATTGACAGAAGGACTGACAAGTGTCAAGAGGGATACCATTGCCTTTATCAAAGGTTATAAACCTCAAGGCCAAAGCCCGTGGGCAAATCAAAGAGAGCAATGAGCATGATTTGGGAAAATCATACTAGACTAAAAGGTCGGGAAAACGCCAGTTTCCGAGCTATGCCACAAAAGAAGATGGATATCCCCAGCAGGAAGGGATTATCCCCAGCACATAATATCATCCCCAACAAGTTGTGGAACACAGAGCAAGGAGGGATAAAGGGAACACCATCCCAGCAGGAGTATCACAACCAACCACCATGTTTTAAACTAACAATTTTGTTTGATTTGAAACAGGTAAGGGAAATGGCATTGATGCAGAAACGCATGCCACAAGGGATATTATCAAACTGGGGCAGAAAATTTTCCTTCCATTTAGAAAATTTTCTGGAAGTCAGGTACCCTCAGCTGATAACATTTTACACCCAACAGGTAAGTAAATCAAGGGAGGTAGTCTTTGAAGGATGAAGCTATGCAAAAACAAAACAAAAAAAGGAATAAAAAAAAGAATAATAATAAAAATGGGGAAGGTAGAAAAGGAAAATTCATCCCAATCCCCAGCAAGTATTCGAGGTAAGACATTTTCAAGTCTTAAGGATATTTTGGGTTAATCCGCCCTCAAATAGGATCTGTTGGGTTAATCCGCCCTCAAATAGGATCTGTTGGGTTCATCCGCCCTCAAATAGGATCTGTTGGGTTCATCCGCCCTCAAATAGGATCTGTTGGGTTAATCCGCCCTCAAATAGGATCTGTTGGGTTAATCCGCCCTCAAATAGGATCTGTTGGGTTAATCCGCCCTCAAATAGGATCTGTCGGGTTAATCCGCCCTCAAATAGGATCTGTTGGGTTAATCCGCCCTCAAATAGGATCTGATGGGTTCATCCGCCCTCAAATAGGATATGTTGGGTTCATCCGCCCTCAAATAGGATATGTTGGTTTCAGTCTTTTATTTTAAGTGTTGAAGTTGGGAGCCCGCCCAGATAACAGAGGCATAAATTCAGTCTTTTTATTTTCAAGTGTCGAAGTTGGGAGCCCGCCCAGATAATAGAGGCATACATTCAGTCTTTTATTTTAAGTGTTGAAATTGGGAGCCCGCCCAGATAACAGAGGCATACATTCAGTCTTTTATTTTAAGTGTTGAAATTGGGAGCCCGCCCAGATAACAGAGGCATACATTCAGTCTTTTTATTTCAAGTGTTGAAATTGGGAGCCCGCCCAGATAATAGAGGCATACATTCCACGTCTTTACCCATAGGAGATGCATTTCCTCCTAAGTTTTAGTTTTACCCATAGGAGATGCATTTCCTCCTAGGTTTGTTTCACCCATAGGAGATGCATTTCCTCCTAAGTTTGAGTTTTACCCATAGGAGACGCATTTCCTCCTAAGTTTAAGTGTTACCCATAGGAGACGCATTTCCTCCTAAGTTTAAGTTTTACCCATAGGAGACGCATTTCCTCCTAAGTTTAAGTGTTACCCATAGGAGACACATTTCCTCCTAAGTTTAAGTTTTACCCCCTAGGAGACGCATTTCCTCTTAAGTTCATTTTAGTTTCACCCGTAGGAGATGCATTTCCTCCTAAGTGGTTGTTAAAGAAAAAAAAAAAAAAAAAAAAAAAAACCTAGTCTGATGAACCTTCTCCTAGGATCAAAATCTTAGTCTGACGAATTTTTCTCCTAAGATAGAGACCTAGTCTGACGAACCTTCTCCTAGGATCAAAATCTCAGTCTGATGAATCTTTCTCCTGAGATACCAAAAAACAAAAAATCTTAGTCTGATGAATCTTTCTCCTAAGATACCAAAAAGAAAAGACCTAGTCTGATGAACCTTCTCCTAGGATCAAAATCTTAGTCCGATGAATTTTTCTCCTAAGATAGAGACCTAGTCTGATGAACCTTCTCCTAGGATCAAAATCTCAGTCTGATGAATCTTTCTCCTGAGATACCAAAAAGAAAAAAACCTAGTCTGATGAACCTTCTCCTAGGATCAAAATCTTAGTCTGACGAATTTTTCTCCTAAGATAGAGACCTAGTCTGACGAACCTTCTCCTAGGATCCAAATCTTAGTCTGATGAATCTTTCTCCTAAGATACCAAAAAGAAAAGACCTAGTCTGATGAACCTTCTCCTAGGATCAAAATCTTAGTCCGATGAATTTTTCTCCTAAGATAGAGACCTAGTCTGACGAACCTTCTCCTAGGATCAAAATCTCAGTCTGATGAATCTTTCTCCTGAGATACCAAAAAACAAAAAATCTTAGTCTGATGAATCTTTCTCCTAAGATACCAAAAAGAAAAGACCTAGTCTGATGAACCTTCTCCTAGGATCAAAATCTTAGTCCGATGAATTTTTCTCCTAAGATAGAGACCTAGTCTGACGAACCTTCTCCTAGGATCAAAATCTCAGTCTGATGAATCTTTCTCCTGAGATACCAAAAAGAAAAAACCTAGTCTGATGAACCTTCTCCTAGGATCAAAATCTTAGTCCGATGAATTTTTCTCCTAAGATAGAGACCTAGTCTGACGAACCTTCTCCTAGGATCAAAATCTTAGTCCGATGAATTTTTCTCCTAAGATAGAGACCTAGTCTGACGAACCTTCTCCTAGGATCAAAATCTTAGTCCGATGAATCTTTCTCCTAAGATGCTAAAAAAAAACATTTCGAAAAAAAGAAGAGTCATTTTCCTAAAGCCAGGCGCCCACCTGTATAACGAGAGGAACACATTTCGGTCCTTACATTCCAAGCAATTGAAGTTAGGCGCCCACCTGTATAACAAGGGAATACATCCTAATCTAGTGTTTAGTTCACTCTCAGCACTGCATCAGTAGTATCAGTGGGCTACGATTTTGCTAACGACTCACAAACCTTCCCAGTACAAACTGGGTTAGGAAATTTTGTTTGTTTTGATTGTCAGGGGCCTGCCTGTAGAGCAGAAAATTGTTATATGTCAAAGATTGAAGAAGTTAGGGGTCCGCCTGTAGAACAGCGAGATCGTTCAAAGTCAAGCCGTAACCCATTGGAAGGCAGAAAGATACAACAAAAATCCCCAGCACTCAATCCAAGATAGAAGCAACAAGAAGCTCGCCCCAAGAATGCGAGTCAACAGTCTGAGAGGGTCAACAAAAGCTAGCCACAAAAACAAAAAAAAAACAAAAAAAAAGAAGAAAAATGAATGAATCCAAAGCACGGAAGTGGAGAACAAATGAGTTCTGCTCAAGAACTAGCACCTACAACTAGCAAGTATCAAGGTTCAGATCCAAAGTCTGTATGAAGCACCATCCAAGACTCAAGACCAAGTTTCAGAAGACTTAGGAGATAGGAATCCTTGTAACTAGTAGCTGATAGGCTTAGTTAGTCTTTTTCAGTTTTCATTTTTGTTGTAATGACAGGACCGCGGACCGGAACCTCAACGGAACGGCACCTCGATCGGCTCTCCACCTCGGTACACTTCACTATCTCTCTCATATCCCGAACTACACGTAGCTTGATTCCTGTATAACCAAGGATATGTAGGCAGCTCAGATATCAGGGCTCGGTCACATTCTCTCCCTTTCCTTAAGTGTAGTCCGTCCAAGTAATGGTCGGGTCAAAAAACACGTCTAGTCGTTCTTTGTCGGAAAACTCTTCGTGTTTCCAGTCAAAGAGGGGCAGCTGTAAGCACGTGATTTTTGACCCTCCCCGAGAATTTTCACATTTTTAGCGTGAATATGTGAAATTGGGTCCAGTTAGCTATTTTAACTATTTTTACTTTATTTCGTTGCAAAAAGAAAAAAAAATTCAAAAAATATATATATAAATTTTAGTTTATGTATCTCTCACAAGTTTGAAAAAATACAAAAATTGCACTTTATTTTTGTACTTTATATTATTTCGAAAATTACAGAAAAATAAATAAAATATAGTTCTATTAAGGTTTTATAGTCATTTTAACTTTGAAAATACAAAAAATATTACTTCATATTTTATCTTAATATTGAAAAACGAAAATTACAAAAAAATAGTTTTATTAATATTTTGTAGCTATGTTAAACCTTGAAAAATATTTAAAAAGATATAGTTTTGTTTAAATACTAGGCTTATTTTTGGTAGTTATTTTGCTTACATAGGACTAGTTAAGCAACGTGTTCCTATTTCTCGGGTCCGGGCAAAAGAATAATATTCGGGTTTAAACTACCCGGTTTTAGGCCTAATTTTCGGACCTAGCTCATAATAAATCGTGTCCAGGACACATGGGGAACCCCACCACGCGTGGGGGACATAAGTCTCGAACCCCACCACACGTGGGGCTCATTTTTTGGGGCAAACCCATACAAATGCACGGGACTTGGACTGGAAAAGGGAGGACTTGGGAATTTTTTTGAAAACATGTACTGTTCACGTTTCTTCTTCCTCAAGAAGAAGAAGAAGAAGCCATAGCTAACCCCCTCCGTCAACAACCAAACAGACCTCCGTTCAGCTCCCCGTCACCACCAAACACCACCCTAAACCATCGTTAACCCTACCCAAAACCACCATCGTCTTCCTCCTTCGAAAAACCAAGAAACCCTACTGTAAAACCACGCAAAAACCCTCCATTCCAGCCCTTCCACCGTCTGAACCCCCCAGCTCCTCAACACCACCACAAACGATCCCTTCCCTCCGTCGACCCCTTGTCGTGACCAAACAGGCCCGTCACGTCCCCGTCGCCAAAAAGCCAAACCACCTGAAGAGGAAGACACCATCGTCTTCTTCTTCAACTCACCAAACGACCCATCCAACCCCGGCCATCGACTACTGTCCGAACACCACCACCACTACTGTGTTACCTTCCTGACCAGTCTCGTCGACCACCTGCCCCGACGCCATAACCACCATCAACGACCACGACCCCTCCTCCTCCTAAGCTTCCCACCGGAAAAACCAGACCCGTCGAACCCCCTCGTAACTGACCCTCCAGTCGTGACACTCCCCTCACGTCCAAAAACCAGCTCAACACCACCACCAAACGTCACTGCCCTAAGCCCGTCAGCAGCCCCCCCCTGGCGTCGACCTTACTACTGTCGGCATTGTCGAGCAGCTGTTGGTTGCCTCGATTCGACTTTGGTCCGAGCTTTCTGTTTTTCCGGTGAGTTTGCTATTGCTCGTCGAGGTGTTTTGTCCGAGGTTTCATCATTGTTCCTTGTTCAGTGAAGTCCGGTTCGAGTTCCGTGGGAAGCACTGTTTGTCGTTCTAGGATTGTCGAGGTTCGAAGGTTGGTGTTCTTCGTCCCTTGTTTCATTTTGTTCGTTTCGCATGTTATGATTCAAGGCAATAAATGAAAATATTCTATATTTATGAATGTCAACGATGCAATTTTTGTTGTTGTGTTAAAAATGGTATTTTATGTTTGGTTACTGCATGCTTAAAGTAAATATGAGCATATGAACGAGGTTATTCTATTTTTCATTTTTACCATGGATATTATTACCTGTTAGAATCGTTTTTTTGTTTAATCTCGGATGGCTTCACTAGTAGGAAATCGTAGTTGTTTTAAGTTTGCCCTTAAATAGTAAAAATGAGACGAGCCTCGCAAAAAAAAAAAACAAAAAAAAAAAAGAAAAAAAAAAGAAAAGAAAAAATGCACAAGCCGCGGGGCCCTCTAAATGTATGTATTAAACACATAGATTCCGGGACGGGCCGTTTAGAAAATTTCACGGCCCCACCTAAAATAATAATGCGCTAGTTGCTTTAGGCGCTCCTTTAATAATGTTATCTCCCTAAACTCGGGTGCACATTTATGTGACCCAAATCCAAATCTCAACGGAGTCGAAATATGTCTCTAGTCACGGGCGCATTGATTGTGGCGTGGCCCGAGATGCATTTCCATGACGTTGCAAATTCTTTAAAAAATAAGAATGAGATGAGCCTCGCCGAATAAAAATACAAATTGCGGGGCCCTCAGTAAATACTTGTTTAAAATTACTTAGAATTCAGGAGGGTCGTTTAGCGAATTTCACGGCCTCCGCAAAATAATAACGCGATAGTCTCTTTAGGCGCGCGTTTAATAATTTATTTTTCTTAAACTCGGGTGTGCATTTCATGCGACCCAAATCCAAATCTCAAAACATCAAATAAAATGCGTTCCGGATTGTGGGTGCATTTCATGTGACGCAGTCCAAAGACGTGTTTTAAGCGATGTTCACATTCTTGTAAAAAACAATAATAATAAAGCGGTTAAAAGTTAAAATTTGCACATAAGTTCATACTTGTATAAAATCAGATAATCAAGCCGAATATAACAATTAAGCGACCGTGCTAGAACCACGGAACTCGGGAATGCCTAACACCTTCTCCCGGGTTAACAGAATTCCTTATCCGGATTTCTGGTACGCAGACTATAATATAGAGTCATTATTTTCCTCGATTCGGGATTAAAATTGGTGACTTGGGACACCCTAAATCTCCTAAGTGGTGACTCTGAAATTAATAAATAAATCCCGTTTCGATTGTCCTTTAATTGGAAAAAACTCCCCCTGCGCCCCTGCGGGCGCGGAAAAAGGAGGTGTGACAATTCTCATCGCTTAAGCTTCGAAAATCAAATTCCTTCTTCCATTTTGTGACGACCCGACCGGTCATCTTAAGAATTAATGCCCCAATCCCCTATTAACTTCTTTCCCCAAGTTTATTTCTGCTAATGTGATTTGCCGGAATGCTCAGTTTTGAGTTTGGAGGAGTTTTGGGACACTTAGTCCCTAAATGAGAGCTCAAGTGTTAGAAAGTTGACCGAAGTCGGAACACTAGAGAGACAGCCTCGGAATGGAAATCTGACGGTTCCGTTAGCTCCGTTAGGTGAATTTGGGGCTGGGAGCGTGTTCGGAATGTGTTTTGGAGGTCCGTAGCTAATTTAAGCTTGAAATGCCGAAGTTTGAATTTTTGAAGTTTCCGGTCCGATAGTGAGATTTTGATCCGAGGGTCGGAATGGAATTCCGGAAGTTTTAGTAGCTTCGTGATGTCATATGGGATGTGTGTGCAAAATTTCAGGTCATTCGGACGAGATTTGATACAGTTTTTGATCGAAAACATAATTTAAGAGATTCTTGGAGTTCTTAGGCTTGAATCCTATGTGTTGATGTTGTTATAAGCGTTCCGAAGTGTTGATCAAGTTTGAGTGATGTCATGGGATGTGTTGGTATAATTGGTTTGAAGTTCCGGGAGTTCCGGGTAGGTTCCGGGAAGTTTTAGTGCAAAAATCATAGCTGTAGCAGGTCTACAGGGGTTGCAGGCCCCAGAACTCACTCATGTGGTCCGCACAAAAATTAGTGCGCCTGCGTTGAGTGCTGTGCGGACCACACAAAAGCGGGCGCGGCCGCGGTAGGCGTCGCGTGGACCGCACAAAGTGGGGCGCAGCCGCGGTGAAGGGCCCTCCCGCTGGTTCTACTTTGGAAACTCATATCTTTTGATCTACAAGGAAGTTTGAGGTGATTCAAAAACGAACATTGTAGCCCTTCGCATCTAGTTTACAGAAAGGTAAAAATATTGCAATTTGGACATCTGTAGCAAAAGTTATGGCCAAAATACCAAAGTCTGTCACTGCAGAGAGAGGCCTGTGCCGCCGCACGTTGCCTTTGCGCGGACCGCACTGGCTTGCGCGGACCGCGTGAGTTTTGGTGCGGCCCGCAGTAGCTGGAAACCTGAGGGATACCTATAAATACGAGGTTTTGGGTTTTATTTAATATTTTGACCTAGAGAGCTCAGATTTTGGCAATTTTTCGAAGGTTTTTCAAGAAATTCATCGGGGTAAGTGATTTTAACTCAGACTTGGCTAGAATACATGGATCTAACACTGAATTCATCATTTAATTCGTGATTTGAGAGGGAATTTGGGAAGAAAATTCTGAAACCTTTCAAAAATGTAAAATGATGATTTAAAGGACCAAATAGTGTCGGAATTGTATAATTTTCATATGGTTAGACTCGTGAGAGTGCGAGGTTACTGGGAATATAAATTTTTACCGATTCCGAGACGTGGGCCCGGGGGGCATTTTGGTCATTTTCCATAATTTCGCGTATTAGCTTTGAATTAAAACATAGGATCATTTGTTTGAGATGATATTTACGATATGCAATTGAATTGATTAGATTTGGGCCATTTGGAGTCGGATACTCGTGGCAAAAGCGTGGTTTCTAGTTGATTTTGAGCCGGTTCGAGGTAAGTGGCTTGTCTAACCTTGTGTGGGGGACGTTTCCTCTTAGGATGTGCTATATTTGATAATTGAAATGCCTTGTACGTGAGGTGACGAGCGCGTACTTGAGCTAATTGTTGAAAATCCGATTTTTCCTTAAGTATTTCAATTGAGTTCTTTTTCTTGTTTTATTCTACTTGTGAATTTAGCATGTTGCTAGTCTAGAAAGGCATGTTTAGTTGACTTAATTGCCTATTTGCTTAAATTGCCTGAATTGCATTACGTGAAGCATGTTAGGCTAGAAGTAAATGTTTACTTGGTACGAAATTAGCGTTTAATTTAATATTCTTGTGTTGCTGCTCTGTGTTTTAAATTGGGATTACGGGTTAGATTCCCGTGAGATTCCCCCTGCACATTTACTTTGGGACTACGGGTTAGATTCCCGGGAGATTCCCCCTGCACATTTACTTTGAGACTACGTGTTAGATTCCCGGGAGATCCCCCGCACATATATTGAGGATACCAAGAGATCCCTGGCATATATTGAGGATACCGAGAGATCCTCGGGATACCAAGAGATCCCTAGTACATGTCGAGGATACTAAGAGATCCTCGGGATACTTAGAGATCCCCGGTTACTTTCCTTATAGTTTGCTTTCATCATTGTTTCCATTATTGTACTCTTATTATCCTGCATAGATTCTTACTGTAGGTTCTCAATTTCACTGCTTATCTTATCTTACCATCTTTATATTTTATTTAACCTTAGTAGGGCCCTGACCTTCCTCGTCACTACCCAACCGAGGTTAGGCTTGGCACTTACTTAGTACCACTGTGGTGTACTCACGCCTCTTTTGCGCATGTTTTTCATGTGCAGATCCAGGTACCTCTACTCAGGCACACTATCAGTGAGGCAGGAGGACTACGAAGACTTCGAGGTAGATCTGCAGCGTCCGCAGGCCGATGAATCTCCCTCTTTATTCTATCTTTAGTACTTAGTTCTCTTTCCTTCCGTTTGTTAGATATTCTGGAGTTTGGAGCCTCACTATACATTTCTGTAGCCTGTGTTTTCCCGTGAGTTTCCGGGTTTTGGGGTTGTTTTAGTCTTGAGATATTGAGTCGTATATGCCGAGCGACATTCAGTACAATTTCCTTTTTAGATAATTAAATATGGTATTCTATTTTTCCGCAATTATTATGTTTCCGCAAGTGTTAGGCTTACCTGGTCACGTAGACTAGGTGTCGTCATGACATGTTCACGGTTGGTGAACTAGGGTCGTGACACATTTCTACTCCGATTCATCTGGAAACAGGATCCAACCATGCACGCAAGTCGATACACATAATATAAAGCTGCTCGTGACCTCAAACTGCCGAACCGGGCGTAATTGCTCAAAACGACTGTCACATCTCCTTTTTTCCTACACCCAGGAAAGGGTATAAGGGAGTTTTTTCTAACTTATAGTGACAATCGAAACGGGATTCATTTATTATTAAAAATTCAGAGTCGCCACTTGGGATAATTTATGGTGTCCCAAGTCACGTTTCAAATCCCGAATCGAGGAAAAAATTGACTCTGTTTTACAGTCCGCAAACACAAAAATCCGGGTAAGGATTTCTGTTAACCCGGGAGAAGGTGTTAGGCATTCCCCGGTTCCGTGGTTCTAGCATGGTCGCTTAACTGTTATAATTGGCCTATTATCTGATTTTAATACATGTTTTAGCCTATGGTTAAATTTTAACTTATTAACCGCTCTTATTTATTTTAAGAAGATTTCAACGTTATTTAAAACATATCTCGAGCCACGTCACATAAATGCACCTGCGGTCCCCGACATATTTTATCTAACATTTGTTGAGATGTGGATTTGGGTCACATAAATGCACACCCGAGTTTTGGAAAGTAATTTTTAAATAATGCGCCTAAAGCAACTACGCATTCGCAAATTTGCGAGGGCCATGAAAATTCAACTAAATGGCACACCTCGATTTATTTTAAAATATTGTACTTAACTAAAGCAAACTACATATGATCATAATTATTTTTTCTAAACTACGTTAGGAATATTGTATAGTAGTAGAATATAAAATTTATTGTGGAAGAAAACGAAACTAATTTAGATAAGTAAAGGTTGACTTCACTAGTTCTATAACTCATGCTGGCTTTTTAAAAACTATCGAAAATTTCAATGCTATACAAAGCAATCTGACTATTTACTGGAAAGCAAGGTTTGAGATGCCTAGAACCTATTTTTTTTATTTTTGGTTAAAGCCTTGAACCTATTTTACTCGAGGAACATCCAACATAAGCTCTCGAACCACAAATGGCCAGAAGAACTTCATGAATCAGTCTCTAAAATTAGATGAAAAAGCGACTAAAATGATAGCCACATAAACCATATTTAACATGAGACAAAATAATACAATAATTAATGAAAACAAACAACCACCTAAAATTTCATATTTATGCAACAGTTAAACAAGCAAATATCACAAATGGAAAGCCCAAAATATTATTATCACATGAGCAGCAAAGCAGAAAGAAAACAAAATCAAACAAAACAATTCAAAGAACCATTATACCAAATCTGGAAATAAGAATTAGATTATGACCTTTTAATAGCAACTTTCTTTATTTTAAACATGAAGAAACTCCATTGAAGGTCAGCTCTTTGAATCAACAACCAAAACAAACAAAACAATTGGCCAGAAAACTTGAGCTAAATGTACGAATATCTCGAACCAAGATCGGAGCTCGAACGACGACGCCGAACTCGACTCGAAAACGGAGGAAGCTTCGAGGTGCTTTTAAATGAGGTTTTTGGCTGGTTTGAGTGCTGCGTTTTACAACTGATTCGGCTACTTCTTCATCTGTGTTTTTTGTAGCTTGAGATGGTATATATTGGTGAAAGTGGTATATATTGGTGAAAGGATGTTATGGGTTAGTGAGGAAGATCAGTGAAGTTTGGAGTATTTAATGGAGATTTTATAGTGTTTTCCGTGAACTCCCATGGTGAAAACGGAAAAGAAGAAGAACATTTGTGATGATGGTGAAGAAAAGCTATCATGATCCAGATCTCTCTCTCCTTTCATGCTCACTCCCTCTCTTCTATAAATAATGTGTGTGTATTATCAATTTGGAGAAAAGCACCCTATTTTATTTTTTCATCTGTCACGCACCACTCTCTACTATGTTTTCTTTGTTGTCCCATTGTGGGGGTGGGGTCCTATTTTGTAAAAGGCGTTATTTTTTTTGGCATAAAAGAGAAAGGAAAATTGTTAGACATGTGCATGTGGTTCAAAATTGTGCTGGTAAGACAAGAGAATCTTTTTGAAATAAAAAGTTTGTTACCAAACTTTTACCTGCCATGAGTTGGCGTAAAACAATTCATTTATTTTTGTTTTGCTTTTCTCTTAAAATGGTTAATGAATAAAAAGTAAAATTAATATTCCTACTAACTTAATATAACAAGGCAAAATTACTACCTAAACTAAATAATATTTATTTGTTAAAAACATCTAACTTAAAAACTACAATACATATATATATATGTTGAAACTTTTCCTTCCTTTGCAAGAGAAAAATAAAAATAAAAACTACAACTCTAAAGATGCAACTCTTTTTGTATGATTTTAATTTTATCAAATAAACCTACTAAAATAAGTGAAATAAAGGTTAAAATATGTAGAGTAATTTTAAAATATTTACATACTAAAAAGTAGTGAAAAATTTAAATATGGTCAAAAATTAGGTGTTCACAACGACCAGTCGGGTCGTTACACAAATGTTGAGGTTGCTCATGCTTCACTGAACAAACACCAAATTATCAAGCGAACAAATTTGTTGAACATCTATTTCACCGTACAGATTGTGTCTGATAAAGAACTTTGATGAAATATATGCTTTATTATGTCTCCTTTAATATATCCTTCTTTCAATTGAGATAAGCACTCATCATTGTCTTCACTATTATTAGAATTTCTCTTCAAAGAAAAGTCACACATTTGTTATATGTTGAGTCACTTGCTTTATCAGTTGCTAGTATATTGACATGACTTGAATAATTATCAATAATTGACTACCTTGTGAAATAATAATATGGCAGTACTCTCACGTATAAATAGATTGTTTGAAGAACGAACTTTAAAAAATTCCTGTATTTGCATAACCAACAAAACTTTGGCAATATTTGTTAGAATAAATAAATCTATCAATTATTCTCTTATAATATATTACTAATTGCATTCATGTGTCTCCATATCGAATTAAAGTTAAATCTTGCTAGTACAACGTTATACTCAAGGTTCTAGCAAGAAACATAAGTGCACCCAGTGCACTAAGACACAAAAATAAATCATATATGTCATACATGAATTGCTGAAACTTTATTTAACAAGATTTTTGGGAACCTATATATGCTTCAGAACAGTTTAAATCCTTCAAGGATTTTCATTATACACATATCAAGTATTTTATGTATTGCCATATTATAATCTGAAAAACAATTTCATCCATCACAGGAGAACTTGTCTCCATGTAACTAATGCCAGGATATTTAAGAAAAATCATGTGCCACAAGTCGTCTTTATGTCTATCAACTTGATTTTTCATTTTACTTTTTGCACAATTGACTTTCCGTCCAATTTCATATTTTTCCAGGTGAAGTCAATTTTTATTGCATATTTTTCATTCGGCCAATCATTTATCTGTCCAAATTCCATGACGGATTTGAGCTCAAGATCCTCGTCAATATTAATAATATTGAGAGCTACATTATATCAACAATATCGTTGATGATCATTTTATATCGGTTCCATCGTTACCTAATAAAGACATAACTTATCGAGATCTCATTATTTTCAGGTACCTGAGCCTCTTCCATGAGGTCTTATAAAGTGTTATATCATGGTACTCTTATAAAGCACATGTCTCCTTATTATGACCATCTTTATCATTTGCTCCTCTCCTTCTTCAAGGAATTTTATCTTTGGAACCGATTAGTCTATTATGCTTCATGCATTCCATAGATTATATTCATCATGGACTTTATTCTATTTGGAGCATTAGCAACTGAAATATAATATTTAGCTTTTGGGTCAGCAAATGCGCATGCCAATATTTTGCAAATGAATTATCACTTGAACTTCAAGTTTATATTTTTTTGTACGAGGATCTAAGTGTAATAATAATAATTCATTACATGTATTACTTTTTTCAGCTGTTCATTTTTACCCCCTAATGTTGGGATCACCAACACATATCCTAACCTTCTTTGCGAACCCATCTTTGTGCATTGTGGTGGAACAATTAAATTATATAGTACATTTATATTTCTAGATGAAAATATTTGGTTCCTGACCATGAACCAATTGTGATAGGGAGAACGTATCATAACTTGTTGGCTAGATGCGTACAAGTGCTATTGTATATTAAATAATACACCTCATACCAAATTTCTATTTGGGAGTTTTGTTCTCATAACCAATGGTTTAACTATAATTAGAGACATAAAATTTCTGCTAAACCAACTTGAATTTAAACCAGCATTATCAAGATAAATCATCATAATTTACATTCTGGAACTATGCTCTAATAATTTGAGCAAGCAACCTTACAAAATTCAAACTGCAAGTTGATAACAAATGCACATGTGACCATACAGTAGATGCATCTATTAAAATTATATAATAGTAAACGGTCTACATGGCAGGTGATAGAGCCCATACATATATATCACCTTTTATTCGTTCTAGATATCAAGGGATTCAATCCCAATCTTAACTGGTATATCATGAGAAAAAGCAGCACAAGAGAATTCTTAAAGAATCTTCTATTTGTTCAATACATGCCAATGTGAATTCTCAATTAATTTTCGCATCAATTAAACCGGGATGGCCAATCGATCATGCCAACTAATATTTGTTTCAGTAAACCCCTTGTTTACTTGTGGCATGTGATTCCATCATCATGCTTATACATGTGTAGTACAAATAGAAGAAAAGTTGGGCAACCTTTCATATTTATCCGGTATGATTATAGTAACATAAAGATATTAAATCTTCCTTTCATTTATATTCTCAATATGCCAACCACTTTGGCTAATACATTTGAACTCAAAAAGTTTCTTTTGAGACTTACTACAATATCAATATCATGAACAATTTCATTCATTCGGGTAGTAATAAATTAGTTCTTCCAGAGCTCTTAACTGATTTTGTACTACAAGATCTGTTATCATACCGTCCATATGGTGAATGTCTCCTTCACCGAAATCATATCATAATAACTGTCATGGTCAAAATCATCATAAGCAAAATTATTTCTTGCTTTAATATTTTGCCTTTAATAAATTTTTATAAGGCATATCAAAATAGTTTTGGTGTATCACATGTACGCGACCAATGACATATTCATGTAACCACACAGTAATATTCATTATCTTTTTTTCTCTCAAACGTCCCTTAGAGGTGAGTTGTGGTATGTATCAAATCATGTATTGCATGCCTTTATTCATTACTTTTATCTCATATTGCCACATTCACTTTCAGGAATGGGTCTGCATTCTCAATGCTTATCACAAGTCACATTCTCTTCAAGAAATAGATCATAATCAGTGACGTACTTTATTATATTTTCATACCAATTTGATGGTAAACATTGCCTTCACTTTTTGAAGGACTATTTTAAAAACCCTTATTGTTCTCATTTTTTAAATTACCATAATGATGACTATTACTATTTGATCTTTGACATGTCCACGTTCATTGAACAACCACTTGTCTTCATTTGGACTTATATGTACCGCTATCACATTCACTTCAAGAATAGAGCAAATCAAGTGGGACAATCTTCATGCTTTTTCATGAAAAATACATTATTTTTCTTTAGTCATCATTATATCATCAATATGGTGCATTGAGACTCAAACCCGATGTCTTACCCATATAAAGGCATGTTAGGTGTTAATGAGTTGAGACTTAAACCCAATATCATGACCTTATCATCAGGATGCACCAGTGCTCAAACCCGATGTCTTATCCTCAAATAGGCTAAAGCATGTTGAGGCTCCCTCGAGCATTTAAAAATATTAATGATCACACCACTGTTCATATATTTATTACAATTCAGTACGCAATAATACTTGTATTATGCATACAATTGTAGAAACTAACAAAATTATATTCATTAAACATGAACAAAATTAAAAGCTTTGCTAAGTACGGCTAGATATACCTGAAGGTTCAAAAGAATATATTTTCATGAAATAATATAAATATCTAATCATGTATATATTTGTTCAACCCATTAGCAGCTTAATTATGCTAACTCAATATTTGTATAAAGCTTACAAGTGATTTAAATTCCAACAAGTAATATGGTACACCAACATATTCATGTGACATAAGTATTATAAATTAGTAAGTCACTTTACCAGATTGAAACTATTTTGCTCAAATCTATTTGGCATGTTAGTTTCATAGAAACTCAAGGAGAGAGTGATTATTACATGCTCATTTGCTGAATCAAATATGACATACAGAGGTATGAGTGCACCAAGAATAATATAAAGATTATACCTCCCTGGATCTCTAAAGAAAGAAAGGTTTACCACAATACTATCAAGAGAATATATGTACCATGTTGGTGTAGCAATTGTCTAGTACATACTACACCTTTGTGAAAAAACTTGTCTATCCCTGCTATGTACTGTGTGGTTCTAGTTTGCCATTTAAAAAGTAAAAGTATTATTTTCGGAAACAACCTATAAATAATTTGCAAGAAGTGAAATTCAACTTTAGTAAAATTGAAGAAGTCGGGCTGATAACGTGTTAAGAAACTAAGTGTGATGACCCAAAAGGTCATCACTTGATTTACAAGTAAATTTTGTGTTCCGAGGCCCTAGAAGTCTCCTTTTTCCTCATCTTGATTTGTGTGCGCGATCCGGGCGCATATCCGGAATGCTTTTATGTGGAAATGTGATAAAAATGTTAATTTGGCCTTAAAAATTGAATTTAAGTTGACTTCAGTCAATATTTTGGGTAAACGAACCCGGACCTATGATTTAACGGTCTCGGAGGATCCGTATAAAAATATGAGACTTGAGCGTATGCCCGGAATTGGATTCCAAGGTCCCAAACCCGAGAAATAAATTTTTGAAAGAAATTGTTTTACTAAAAATATAAGAGTTTTCGGAAATTTGATTATATTTGAAATTTATGGTATCGGGCTTGTATTTTGGTTCTAGAGTCCGGTACAGGTTCAATATGACATTTAAAATGTGTCTGTAAAATTTGGTAAGAAACGGAAGTCGTTTAATGTGATTCGGACCCGTAGTTGTGAAATTTGATACTTTGAAAGTTTTGAGATTTTTCTTAGATTTCTATGCTAGATTCGTTGTTTAAGATGTTATTTTGGCGATTTCATCATACGAGCAAGTCCGTATGATATTTTTAGACTTGCGTGCATGTTTGGTTTAGAGCTCCGAGGGCACGGGTGAGTTTCGGATAGGCATCGGGGAGATTTGAACTTAGAAAATCTGGTGTTTTTGCTGTTTGTTGGTGTCGAGGTTTTTGTTCTATGCGATTGCATAGCTAGGTCCGCGATAGCATAGAGTTAATTATGGGAGTCATCATTTGTTCTATGCAATTACATAGCTAGGTCCGCAATAGCATAGCGTTAATTATGGGGGTCATCATTTGTTCTATGCAATTGCATAGGTAGGTCCGCGATAGCATAGAGTTAATTATGGGGGTCATCATTTGTTCTATACGATTGCATAGCTAGGTCTGCGATAGCATAGATTTAATTATGGGGGTCATCATTTGTTCTATGTGATTACATAGGTAGGTCCGCGATAGCATAAAGTTAATTCTGGGGGTCACTATTTGTTCTATGCGAACGTATCCAATCGCGTGCGAACGCCTAGGTTCCCTGCCCAGTTATTTTAAAACAGTAGCAAAATGGGATTTATTCATAACTTCATAACTTTTTCACTTAAACTCGAAATTGGCCGATTTTTGAAGAGGGATTTCACCATAGAGCCATAGGTATGTGTTCTTAGACTTGTTTTCTTCAATTTTCATTAACACCCATTAGATTTCTAGCCCTAAATCATGATTCTTTATGGTAGAAATTGGGGATTTGGGTAGAGTTAGGGCTTTTTTGAATAATTAGAATATAGACCTCTTTTGGAGTTGGATTCTGAAACTAATGGCATATTCGGGCTCGTGGGTGAATGGGTAATCGGGTTTTTGTCCGAACTTCGTGTTTTGACTAAGCGGGCCCGGAATTGATTTTTAACTTTTTGGGGAAAATGATAGAAAACCTATAATTAAGCGTTGGGTATGAATTCTTTAGTATATATTGATGTTGTTAAATTAATTTGGACTAAATACAATTAATTTGGAGGCGAATTCTAAAGGAAAAGTGGTGTTTGAGGCTTGAGTTGGCCGTGAAAGTTTGAGGTAAGTGTTTGATCTAACTTTAGCTTGAGGGATTAGGAGTCGTGTCTTATTTGCTACGTGTTAACTGTGGAGTACGACGTATAGGCATGGTGACGAGTATCTATACGTCTGTGTCAAGCATGCTCATGAGTCTTGTATTGTAATTTTTATGACTCCGTTATGGTTTATTCGTGCTTCATATGAGAATTTTATTATTGTTCCCTTGCCGGGATGTTGTTGTGATATTGTTGTTTCCTTGCCGGGATGTTGTTGTGATATTATTATTCCCTTGCCGGGATGTTAATGTAATGTTATTGTTCCCTTGCCGGGATGTTGTTACTATGTTATTGTTCCCTTGTCGGGATTCTTTTATGATTGATGTTGATAAATAAAATGAGAGCGGGTTGCACGCCTGCAACGGTAATACATGAAATGGGAGCGGGTTGCACGCCTGCAACGGTAATACATGAAATGGGAGCGGGTTGCACACCTGCAATGGTAATACATGAAATGGGAACGGGTTGTACGCCTGCAACGGTAATACATGAAATGGGAGCGGGTTGCATGCCTGCAACGGTAATATATGAATGGGAACAGGTTTCACTCCTGCAACGGTACTATATGAAATGAGAGCGGGTTGGACGCCTGCAACGGTACTATATGAAATGAGATCGGGTTGCATTCCTGCAACGGTATTACATGTGTACTTGTTCTTCTTATTTCCTTATCTTTTGCTGGTAATTGATTTATGGCATTCCTTACATTTCTCTACTGTTATTCTGTTGTTATTTGTTACTCCCTGCAGCATGTTTTCCCCGCCCAATTTTAGTTGTAATTATCTACTTCTATTTCCGCTGTATATGATTTAATTGCACAGGTTTATTTGGTAGTCTAGTCCTAGCCTTGTCACTACTTCGTCGAGGTTAGGCTAGGCACTTACTAGCACATGGGGTTGGTTGTGCTGATACTACATGTTGCACTGCGTGCAAATACTGATATCGGAGCATTTGAACCGCAATAATGGTGCTGTCTTCAGTCTATTCAGGCGACCCGAGGTAGTCCTGCAGACGTCCTTGGGCCTTGGCATCTCCTCCTATCTTTTCTCTTTCTGTTTTTATTTATTTAGAGACAGACTTATGTATTTCCATTCAGACCTTATTTGTAGTATTCTTAGATAGTCCGTGACTTGTGATACCAAATTTTGGGTAGTATTGTACTTCAGATTATGTAGCAGTGTTTGGTTGAATTATTAAATTTTTAGTCTTCCGCATTCTGGTTACTTAATTTATTCCGCTGTTTAATCACTTACTATTTTAAATTGTTGAACATGTTTTAAAAAAAGGAAGGTAATGATTTTACAATATTTGGCTTGCCTAGCTTCCACGAGTAGGCGTCATCACGACTCCCGATGGTGAAAAATCCGGGTCGTGACACTAAGCTCAAAGTAACAATATGAAACAAGCAAATAGACAAGAATGTAGAGAGAAAGAGAGGAGAGATTCTTATTTCTTTCAAGTGTGTCAAGTGTTTTCCAAGTGTATACAATATGATGCACAAACCCTCTATTTATAGGATGATATTGAGGTAATATAAAGGGATGTCATGAACATGGTATTAAGTATTGAGAACATGGAGGAAGATTATGGGGAGGTTATGGATGTGTGGGAGTTACAACTATAATGGTGAGAAGTAGTGGGGATTATCTACATAATGAAGAAGAGTAGTGGGAGTAACTTCTTTAGGAGTTATAGACATCCACTAATATAATTATAATATTTTATAATACTGGTTTTATTTTAAAGTTTAATTTTTACCTCTCAGTCTCCTTTTAGCATCATCATTCGAGTTTATAACATGTGCATTCCTACTTATGGCGAAGCCAGAAATTTTCGCAAGGGTGTTCAAGTATGAAAGAAGTGAAAAAAAAATCCGACAAATTAAAGGGTGTCATGTATATGTTGTACACCTCTAAAATCTAATATTTTATTTGTATACACAATGTACTTTTTCGACGAAGAGTGGTCGGATAATATAGCTTCGCCTCTGATTCCTACTAAAAAAGATTTAATTGCCAAAAACTGTTTATTTTGAAAAGTATTTTTATTCAAAAGTACTTTTAGAAAAAGTACGTTAGAAGAATAACAATATGTGTTTGACCAACTCATTTGAAAAGTATATTTTGGTATATTATAAGCAAATTATATTTGGCCAATCATTCAAAAATTACTTTTGAGTGTCCAATTACAAGAAGGGCAATAAAACATAAAATAAATTATATATTGAAATTTTAATCAATATAAAAATACAGTTATCCAAGACAAAATGTAACGACCCGGCCGGTCGTTTTAAAAATTAATGCCCTGATCCCCTATTAACTACTTTTTCCGTGTTTGTTTCTGCTATTTTGATTTGCCGGGATGCTTGGCTTTGAGTTTCGGAGAGTTTTGGAACACTTAGTCCCTAAATGAGAGCTTAAGTTTTGGAAATTTGACCGTAGTTGGAACAGTGTGTAGACGGACTCAGAATGGAATTTTGATGGTTCTGTTAGCTCCGTTGGGTGATTTCGGGTTTAGGAGCGTGTTCGGATTGTATTTTGGAGGTCCGTAGCCAATTTAGGCTTGAAATGCCGAAAGTTGAATTTTTGAAGTTTCCGGTTTGATAGTGAGATTTTAATTCGAGGGTCGGAATGGAATTTCGGAAGTTGGAGTAGCTCCGTAATGTTGAATGTGACGTGTGTGCAAAATTTCAGGTCATTCGGACGAGGTTTGATAGACTTTTTGATTGAAAATGTAATTTGAGAGTTTTTGGAATTCTCAGGCTTGAATCCAATGTAAAATTGGTGTTTTGATGTTGTTTGAGTGTTTCGAAGATTAGAACAAGTTTGAATGATGTATTAGGATTGGTTGGCATATTTGGTTGAGGTCCCGGGGACCTCGGGTGTGTTTCGGGTGCTCAACGGGACATTTTGGAACTTAGAGAAATTGCAGAAAATTGCAGCAGCCCAGTTTTGATTTCCTTCTTCGCGTTCGCGAGTAGGGTCTCGCGTTCGCGAAGAGGAGCTAGGGTGGGGGAGTTTTAATGCTTGCGTTCGCGAAGGTTCTCCCACGTTTGCGAAGCCGGAGGAGATGTTGCATCGCATTCGCGGCCTGGGAATCGCGTTCGCGATGAAGGAAGCTGGACCCAAGCGAAGTTGTACTTCGCGAACGCGAGGGTCCTTCCACGTTCGCGAAGAAGGAATATCTTGGCAGTATTTAAATAACCAATCCGCGACCCTTCTTCATTTTGCCACCATTTTTGAACGGGATTGAAGCTTTTGAGGGAGATTTTTGAGGAAACCAAAGGGGAATCACTTGGAGGTAACATTTTTGACTTCATAACTCATTTATATGTGATTAAAGGTCTAATTAGTGGTGAATAATTAGGGAAAATCAGTGCAAAATGGGTAATTAGGGCTTGGGATTTAGAGACCTTAAAATGGATATTTGAGGGGACAATTGAACTCTGATTTCAGTGTTCTTGATATGTATAGACTCGTGAGAGTACGACGATTCTAAAAAAGTAAATTTTACCTGATTCCGAGATGTTGTCCCGAGGGGCATTTTGGCCATTTTTACCTAATTTTGCGTATTAGCTTAGAATTTATTTGTAGAATCAGTTACTTGAAGTGTTATTTACATTATGCAATTGAATTGAATAGATTTGGGCCATTTGGAGTTGAGTACTCTGTCATGACTCAAAAGGTCATCACTTGTTTTAAAAGTGAATTCTGTATTCCGAGGCCTTAAAAACCTCTTTTGGCATCACCTCAATTTGCGTGCATAGTCTGGGCGCATAGCCGGAAAGCCATTTTGTGAAAATCTATGAAAAATGATGAATTTTGCATTTAAAATGAGTTTAAATTGACTTCGGTCAATATTTTGGGTAAACGGACCTGGACCCGTGATTGGACGATCTCGGAGGGTCCGTAGGAAAATATGGGACTTGGGCGGATGCCCGGAATCGAATTCCAAGGTCCCAAGCCCGAGAAATAAATTTTTTAAAAAAATTATTTTCTGAAATTGTTTATGAGTTTTGGAAATGAAAGGTATTTAAAACATGATGGTATCGGGCCCGTATTTTGGTTCTGGCATCCGGTACAGGTCTTATATGTTATTTAAGATAAGTATGTGAAGTTTGATAAAAAAACAGATTTGAAACGACGTGAATCGGATCATTTTTGAGAAAAATGGAAAATTTGAAGTTCTTGAGAAATTTCATGATTTTGATGCTAAATTCATAGTTGTTGATGTTATTTTAGTTATTTGAATGCACGAGCGATTCCGTATGATGTTTTTAGGTTGGTGTGCATATTAGGTTTGGAGCTCCGAGGGCTCGAGTGAGTTTTGGATAGGCCATGGGGTGGATTTTTAGATTTAAGGAATTGTAGGCTTCAGCTATTTCTGTGCAGGCCTGCAGGCTTCGTATTTGCGAAGCCTGGCTCGCAAATGCGATATCGTAAATGCGAGGGCTATGTTGCAATTGCGAAAGTAGCCCAAGCCAGCCTATCTCGGAATTGCGAGTGTTTTAATCGCAAATGCGATCCCCTAGCTTGTGGCCAGTCATCGCAAATGCGACATGTTGGTCACATTTCCTAGCTCGCAAATGCGAGCCCATTTTCGCAAATGCAATGGTCGCAATTCCCATATCTGCAACCTGCAATTTTACACTCTTTGAAAACCAAAACACTCTTGGGCGATTTTTCAAAGAAAAGTCTTCTTCCAAATCGATTGTAAGTCAATTTTAACTCGTTTTCTTCAATCATTAATATCTTTTCACATGATTTCAACCCAAAATCAATGATTTTCATGGGGAAATTGGGTGTTTTGGGTAGAACATAGGTTTTTAAAAAACTGGGGATTTGGACCTCGATTTGAGGTCCGATTTCAAAACAAAATATATATATGGGTTCGTGGGGGAATGGGTAATCGGGTTTTGGTTCAAACTTCGGGTTTTGACCATGTGGGCCCGGGGCGATTTTTGACATTTTGGGTAAAACTTTGAAATACTCATTTTCATGCATTGGAGTTGATTCATTTAGCGTTTATTGATGTAATTAAGTAACTTTGGCTAGATACGAACGAGTTGGTGGTGGAATCAAGGGGTAAAGCGATAGTTGAGAAGTGAATTGTGTTCGAGACATCGAGGTAAGTGTTTGATCTAACCTTAGCTTGAGGGATTATGAGTCGAGTCCTATTTGCTATGTGGTATTTGTCGAGTACGACGTATAGGTATGGTGACGAGTATCTATACGTTGGTGTCAAACATGCTCGTGAGTCTTATATTGTGATTATTATGGCTTTGTTATATTATTCAAGCTTTGATGATGATTTCTATTGTTGGGCAAAGTTTGTGGAAGTAATTGTGACATTTGAACATTGAAGAGCGTTGGTTCAAGTTGTACAATGAAATGTGAAAGTATAAGTGAAAATTGAACCTTTTAGAGCATTGACTCAAAGTTGTGAAGTGAGTTGTGAAGTAAAAGTGAAAAAGAGAAAAGAATCATTATATTATCTCCCTTGCCGAGAATTTGTTGTTTTTGATATTATATCCCTAGCCGGGATGTTGATGCTTCTTTTGATGTGATTTTCTTACCGGGACTTGATTGTTGAACTATTGTTCCCTTACCGGGATTCTTATTGTAATTTCATTTATTCCCTTGCCCTATTATTTGTGATTGTTGTTTGGGTAAGGAAGATTGTTAAAGCACGAAGGGTGATGTCGTGTATTGTTTTAGTGAGAGAGTGTTAAAGCACGAAGGGTGATGCCGTGTATAATTTGTGAGGAAAGAGTGTAACGCACGAAGGGTAATGTCGTGCCGCACGATGTACCATTCCGTGCCAATTATATTGATTATATGGTGAGGACAAGAGTAAAAGCACGAAGGGTGATGCCGTGCACATTTTCATTACTTGATTGCTTTGGTGAGGATGAGAGTAAAAGCACGAAGGGTGATGCCGTGCACTTATTGAATTCTGATTCTTTGTTGATATCTGAGATATGTTGTTTCTTTCAATTTCCTACTGTCTTTCTATTCTAAATTGATAGTTCCCCCGCAGCATGTTACCCCTCCCATACTTGACCGTATATTTCTGTTCTTCTTTTCCGCTGTATATAGTTAAATTGCACAGGTTTATTTGGTAGTCTGGTCCTAGCCTCGTCACTACTTCGCCGAGGTTAGTCTAGGCACTTACCAACACATGGGGTCGGTTGTGCTGATACTACACTCTGCACTATGTGCAGATCCCGGAGCAGCATTTTTGGACCGTAGATTGGGTGGCTGCCTTCAGTCCATGCAGAGATCCAAGGTAGACCTACAGGTGTCCGCACGTCCTGGCGTCTCCCTCTATCTCTTTATTCCTGTTTCATTTCCTTAATTCAGAAATAGTGTATCATTTATTTTTTAGACTTTGTATGTAGCATTCTTAGATCGGCTATGAACTGTGACACCAATTCTGGCTAGTAGAGGTTCAAATAAATGTATTGGATTCATGTTCAGATAGTTTATTGCGTTTTCTTCCGCTTAGGTTAAATTCTGTTGTTTAAATATTATTGTTTCATAATTGTTAAGGAATATAAAATGGGTAAAAAGGTAATTTGTTCAATAGTTGGCTTGCCTAGCTCATATCAGTAGGCTCCATCACGACTCTCGATGGTGGGAAATCCGGGTCGTGACAAGTTGGTATTAGAGCTCTAGATTACATGGGTCTCACAGTTCACAGACAAGCTTAGTAGAGTCTGAGGGATCAGTACGGAGACGTCTGTATTTATCCCCCAAAGGCTACATAGTTAGGAAAAACTTCACATTTATTCTTTCCCATCGTGCAGTTTGGTTTGCCAATGCTAATTAAATTTGTACTCTATTCTTTTGCAGATGGCGAGAACATGTGCTTCCTCATCCACTAACCAGTAGCCCGAGCCCCCAGCAATAACTCCCACTAAGAGCAGAGGCGAGGCCGAGGTAGGGGCAGAGCTCAGCCTAGAGCAGTAGCACCGGCGGCGGAGCCTCAAGATAACTTTGATGATGAGATTCCGGCCCAGACAATTCCGTTGGGACCAGCTCAGGTCCCAGAGGGGTTTATTGCTACCCCCGTACTCCAGGATGCTCTGGTCCGCCTAGTGAGCCTTATGGAGAGTATCACCTGGGCAGGTTTGCTTCCTGTAGCACCAGCCGTCTCTCAGGCCAGAGGAGGAGCCTAGACTCCTACTACTCGCACTCTAGAGTAGGTAGCTCCCCAGTTCCAGACTCCAGCAGTTCAGCTAGTTGGAGCAGTTTAGCCAGGTGTGGTAGCTCAGACCGGTGATGGAGTAGATATGTCTGCCGATGCTTTGTGGAGGTTGGACAGGTTCACCAAGCTATTCACTACTACTTTCAGCGGTGCATATTCTAAGGATCCCAAAGATTATCTAGACAGCTGTTATGAGGTTCTCGGGAACATGGGGATAGTGGAAACCAATGGGGTAGATTTTGCTACTTTTAGTCTATATGGATTCGCTAAGACTTGGTGGAGAGATTTGCTTGGCTAGACTAGCCATATCATCAGCTTTGACTTAGGAGCAGTTTACTCAGCTTTTTCTGGAGAAGTTTCTCCCTATTACTCAGAGAGAGATGTATCGGAGGTAGTTTGAGCGTCTCCAGCAGGGTTCCATGACAGTTACTCAGTATGACACCAGATTCATCGATTTGGCCCATCATGCTCTTATCATACTTCCCACCGAGAGAGAGAGAGAGAGAGAGAGAGAGGGTGAGGAGGTTCATTGAGGGACTTATTCAGCCGATTCGACTTCAGATGGCCAAGGATACTGGGAGTGAGATTTCTTTCCAGGAGGCGGCTAATGTGGCCAGGAGAGTGGAGATGGTTCTATCGCAAGGAGGTGGTTAGGGGTCTAACAAGAGGCCTCGTCATTCAGGTCGATTCAGTGGTACCTCGTCTAGAGGCAGAGATTCGTATGGTAGAGGCAATCCTCCTAGGCCTTTCCAGTCAGCACTTTAGGTTTCTCACGGTGCTTCAGATGGTCGTGGTTCCCATATATAGTATTTTGATCAGCAGTCCTACAATGCACCACCAGCTTCTATCAGTGCACCGCCGCTTCAGAGTTTTTGGGGTGGTCATTCAGGTCGTTAGGGTCAGTAGTCTCAGCAGCCGAGGGCTTGTTATACTTGTGATAATATGGGTCATATTGCTAGGTTTTGCCCTCGAGTACCGAGCAGCTCTAAGCATCAGGGTTCCCATGCCATGGTTCAGGCACCGAGTGTTCCACAGCCCTTCCAGCCAGCTAGAGGTGAAGGTAGAGGTGCTAAAGATGGAGGTAGAGGTATTAGAAGCAGAGCTCAGGCCGCTAGAGGTGTAGGCCAGCCAGCAGCAGGCCGTCCCAGAGATGTAGTTCAGGGTGGTGGGGCTCAGCCCCGATGCTATGCCCTTCCAGCCAGGCCCGAGGCTGAGGCTTCCGATGCGGTTATCACAGGTACTGTTTTGGTTTATAACAGAGATGCTTCAGTTTTATTTTATTTGGGATCTACATACTCGTATGTGTCATCTTATTTTGCACCGTATCTGGTCATGCCTAGTGATTCTTTGAGTGCTCATGTTTATGTGTCTATACTGGTGGGTGATTCTATTATGGTAGATCGAGTCCATCGTTCTTGTGTACTTGAGATTGGGGGTCTTGAGACTCGTATAGATTTGTTTCTTCTAGACATGGTTGATTTCGATGTCATATTAGGGATGGAGTGGTTATCACCTTATCACGCTATCTTGGACTATCATGCCAAGACTATGACCTTAGCCTTACCAGGTTTACCTCGTTTAGAGTGGATAGGGACTCCTGGTCATTCTACCTGCAGTGTTATCTCTTATATGAAGGCTCGACATATGGTCGAGAAGGGATGTTTGGCCTATTTGGCCTATGTTCGTGATTCTAGTGCTGAGGTCCCTTCTATTGATTCTTGTGCCCGTTGTTCGTGAGTTTCCAGAGGTATTACCTTCAGACCTGCCGAGTATACCCCCCGATAGGGATATTGACTTTTGCATTGATTTGCTCCGGGCACCCAACCCATTTCTATCCCGCCGTATCATATGGCTCCGCCTGAGTTGAAAGAGTTGAAGAAGCAGTTGCAAGATTTGCTTGAAAAGGGTTTCATTAGACCTAGTGTTTCGCCTTGGGGTGCGCCTGTGTTGTTTGTTAAGAAGAAGGACAGATCGATAAGAATGTGTATTGATTATCGGCAGTTGAACAAGGTTACAATCAAGAATAAGTATCTGTTGCCGAGAATTCATGATTTGTTTGATTAGCTTCAGAGTGCCAAGGTATTTTCGAAGATTGACTTGAGATCTGGCTACCATCAGTTGAGGATTTGGGCATCTGATGTCCTTAAGATAGCTTTTCACACTCGGTACGGGCATTATGAGTTCTTGGTGATGTCTTTCGGATTGACAAATACCCCAGTAACTTTTATGGATTTGATGAATCGAGTGTTCAGGCCTTACTTGGATTCGTTCGTGATAGTCTTCATTGATGATATTTTGATCTATTCTCGTAGCCGGGAGGAGCACAAGCAGCATCTTAGAGTGGTTCTTTAGACTTTGAGGGATTTGTATGCCAAATTTTTGCAATGTGAGTTCTGGTTGAGTTCAGCTGCATTCTTGGGTTGTGATGTATCCCCAGAGGGTATTCAGATTGATACGAAGAAGATTGAGGCAGTCAAGAACTGGCCCAGACTAGCATCAACTACAGAGATTCGGAGTTTCTTGGGATTGGCAAGCTACTATCGTCAATTTGTGGAGGGGTTTTCATCTATCGCAACCCCAATGACCAGGATGACTCAGAAGGGTGCCCAGTTCAGATGGTTTGACGAGTGTGAGGCGAGCTTTCAGAAGCTTAAGATAGCTCTGACTAAGGCATAGTGTTGGTTTTGCCCACAGGTTCAGGGCCTTATACAGTTTATTGTGATGCATCTCGTATTGGGCTTGGTGCAGTGTTGATGCAGGATGGCAAGGTCATTGCCTATGCTTCACGGCAATTGAAGATTCATGAGAAAAACTATCTGGTTCATGATTTGGAGTTGGCAGCCATTATTCACGCGTTGAAGATTTGGAGGCATTATTTGTATGGCATGGTATGTGAGGTATTCACGGATCACAAGAGTGCAGTATTTGTTCAAGTAGAAGGAGCTAAATTTGAGGCAGAGGAGGTGGTTGGAGCTATTAAAGGACTATGATGTCACCATCTTATATCACCCGGGAAAGGCCAATGTGGTGGTCGATGCTTTGTAGAACGTCAGCCAGTATGGCAGTCTTGCTTATATTCCGGTCGGTGAGAGACTGCTTGCTTTGGATGTTCAGGCTTTGGCCAATCTGTTCGTGAGGTTGGATGTTTCTGAGCCCAGTTACGTGTTAGCTTGCACGGTCGCTCGTTCCTCTTTATTGGAGCGTATTCGTGATCGACAGTATGATGATCCTCATTTGTGTGTCCTTAGAGACACGGTGCAGCATGGAGGTGCCAAGCAGGTTACTTTAGGTGATGATAGAGTTTTGAGATTGCAGGGTCGAATTATTGTGCCTAATGTGGATGGTCTCCAAGAGTTGATTTTAGAGGAGGCCTATAGCTCCCGGTACTCTATTCATCCGGGCATCGCGAAGATGTATCAGGATTTGTGGCAGTATCACTGGTGGAGAAGAATGAAGAAGGACATTGTTGCATATATGGCTCGGTGTTTGAACTGTCAGCAGGTTAAGTATGAGCATCAGAAGCCCAGTGGTTTGTTCCAGAAGATTGAGATTCCTGAGTAGAAGTGGGAGCGTATCACTATAGACTTCGTTGTTGGGCTCCCACGGACTCAGAGGAAGTTCGACGCAGTGTGGGTTATTATTGATAGGCTGACCAAGTCAGCACATTTCATTCCTGTGGCAGTCTCCTACTCTTCCGAGAGGTTAGCTGAGATCTATATTCGGGAGATAGTTTGCCTTCATGGTGTGCCCGAGTCTATCATTTAGGACCGAGGTACGCAATTTACCTCCCATTTCTGGAGAGCAGTTCAGCGAGAGTTAGGCATACGGGTTGAGTTGAGCACAGCATTTCATCCTCAGACGGACGGGCAGTCCGAGCGGACCATTTAGATTTTGGAGGATATGCTCCAAGCTTGTGTCATTGACTTTGGAGGCTCGTGGGATCACTTTTTGCCTTTAGCGGAGTTTGCCTACAACAACAACTACCAGTCGAGTATCCAGATAGCTCCTTATGAGGCTTTGTATGGTAGGCGGTGTTGGTCGCCTGTTGGATGGTTTGATCTGGGAGAGGCTTGGTTGTTGGGTATGGATCTGGTTCAGGATGCCTTGAACAAGGTCAGGATTATTCAGGATAGGCTTCGTATAGCTCAGTCCAGGCAAAAGAGTTATGTCGATCGTAAGGTTCGTGATTTGGCATTCATGGTCGGTGAGCGGGTATTGCTTCGAGTGTCGCCTATGAAGAGCGTGATGAGATTTGGGAAAAAGGCAAGCTTAGCCCTAGGTTCATTGGCCCGTTTGAGATTCTGGATCGAGTGAGAGAGGTGGCTTAAAGACTTGCATTGCCGCCAAGCTTATCAGCCGTGCATCCAGAGTTTCATGTGTCCATGCTTCGGAAATATCACGGCGATCCATCCCACGTGTTAGATTTCAGCACTGTCTAGTTGGACAAGAACCTGTATTATGAAGAGGAGCCGGTAGCTATTCTAGACAGGCAGGTTCGTCAGTTGAGATCGAAGAGTTTTCCTTCTGTTTGTGTTCAGTGGAGAGGTCAGCCCGCTGAGGCATCGACCTGGGAGTCCGAGTCTAATATGCGGAGCTGTTATCCTTATCTTTTCCCCGACTTAGGTACTTCATTCTTCTGTCCGTTCGAGGACGAACGGCTGTTTTAGAGGTGGAGGCTTAAAACCCTCTGCGTTCCAAGGCCTTAAAAACCTCTTTCGACATCACCTCGATTTACGTGCGTAGTCCGGGCGGGTAGTCGGAAAGCTATTTTGTGAAAATCTATGGAAAATGATGAATTTTGCATTTAAAATAAGTTTAAATTGACTTCAGTCAACATTTTAGGAAAACGGACCCGAACCCGTGATTGGACGGTCCCGGAGGGTCCATAGGAAAATATGGGACTTGGGCGTATGCCTGGAATCGAATTCCGAGGTCCCAAGCCCGAGAAATGAATTTTTAAAGAAAATTGTGTTTTGAAATTGTTTATGAGTTTTGGAAATGTAAAGTGTTTAAAATTTGATGGTATCGGGCCCGTATTTTGGTTCAGGCGCCTGGTACATGTCTTATATGTGATTTAAGATAAGTCTGTGAAGTTTGGTAAGAAACGGACTTGAAAAGACGTGAATCGGATCGTTTTTTAGAAAAATGGAAAATTTTAGTTCTTGAGAAATTTCATGATTTTGATGCTAAATTCATAGTTGTTGATGTTATTTTAGTGATTTGAATGCACGAGCGATTATGTATGATATTTTTAGGTTGTGTGCATATTTGGTTTGGAGCCCCGAGGGCTCGGGTGAGTTTTGGATAGGCTACGGGGTGGATTTTTGGACTTAAAGAATTGCAGTCTTTAGTTGTTTCTGTGCAGTCCTGCATGCTTCACATTTACGAAGCTTGGATCGCAAATGCGAGGGCTATGTAGCAATTGCAAAAGTAGCCCAGGCCAACCTATTTCACAATTGCGAGTGTTTCAATCGCAAATGCGATCCCCTAGCTTGTGGCCAGTCGTCGCAAATGCAACATGTTGGTCGTATTTCCCAACTGGCAAATGCGAGCCCATTTTTACAATTGCCAACTTAGCAGGAGTTTGGGTTCGCAATTGCAAACCCTGGTCGCAATTTCCATATCTGCAACCTGCAATTTTATAACTTAGCTGAAAATCTTTCATTTTTCACACTCTTTGAAAACCAAAACAATCTTGGGCGATTTTTCAAAGACAATTTTTCTTCCAAATCGATTGTAAGTCAATTTTAACTCGTTTTCTTCAATCATTAACATCTTTTCACATGATTTCAACTTAAAATCAATGATTTTCATGGGGGAAATTGGGTGTTTTAGGTAGAACCCAGGTTTTTCAAAAATTGGGGATTTGGACCTCGATTTGAGGTCCGATTTCAAAATAAATTATATACTTGGGGAGATTTTTGACATTTTGGGTAAAACTTTGAAAAACTCATTTTCATGCATTGGAGTTGATTCATTTAGCATTTATTGATGTAATTAAGTAAATTTGGCTAGATACAAGCGAGTTGGTGGTGGAATCAAGGGGTAAAGCGATAGTTGAGACGTGAATTGTGTTCGAGACACGAGGTAAGTGTCTGATCTAACTTTAGCTTGAGGGATTAGGAGTCGAGTCCTATTTTCTATGTGGTATTTGTCGAGTACGACGTATAGGCATGGTGACGAATATCTATATGTTGGTGTCAAGCATGCCCGTGAGTCTTATATTGTTATTATTATGGCTTCGTGGTATTATTCATGCTTTGATGATGATTTCTATTGTTGGGCAATGTTTGTGAAAGTAATTGTGACATTTGAACATTGAGGAGCGTTGGCTCGAGTTGTACAATAAAATGTGAAAATATAAGTGGAAATTGAACCTTTTAGAGCATTAGCTCAAAGTTGTGAAGTGAGTTGTGAAGTTAAAGTGAAAAAGAGAAGAGAATCATTATATTATCTCCCTTGCCAGGAATTTGTTGTTTTTGATGTTATCTCCCTAGCGGGGATGTTGATGCTTCCTTTGATGTGATTCCCTTGCTGGGACTTGATTGTTGAACTATTGTTCCCTTGCCGGGATTTTTATTGTAATTTCATTTATTCCTTTGCCCTATTATTTGTGATTGTTGTTTGGGTGAGGAATAATGTTAAAGCACGAAGGGTGATGTCGTGTATTGTTTTGGTGAGAGAGTGTTAAAGCACGAAGGGTGATGTCGTGTTGCACGATGTACCATTCCGTGCCAATCGTGTTGATTATATGGTGAGGACGAGAGTAAAAGCATGAAGGGTGATGTCGTGCACATTTTCATTACTTGATCGCTTTGGTGAGGACGAGAGTAAAAACACGAAGGGTGATGTTGTGCACTTATTGAATTCTGATTCTTTGTTGATATCTGAGATATGTTGTTTCTTTCAATTTCCTGCTGTCTATCTATTCTAAATTGATAGTTCCCTCGCAACATGTTACCCCTCCCATACTTGACCGTATATTTTTGTTCTTCTTTTTCGTTGTATATAGTTAAATTGCACAGGTTTATTTGGTAGTCTATTCCTAGCCTCGTCACTACTTCGCCGAGGTTAGGCTAGGCACTTACCAGCACATGGGGTCGGTTGTACTGATGCTACACTCTCCACTATGTGCAGATCCCCGGAGCAGCAGCATTTGGACAGTAGATTGGGTGGCTGCCTTCAGTCCACGCGGAGATCCAAGGTAGACCTGCAGGCGTCCGCAGGCCCTGGCGTCTCCCTCTATCTCTTTATTCCTGTTTCATTTTCTTAATTTAGAAACAGTGTATCGTTTATTTTTCAGACTTTGTATGTAGCATTCTTAGATCGTCTATGAACTCTGACACCAATTCTGGGTAGTAGAGGTTCAAATAATTGTATTGGATTCATGTTCAGATAGTTTATTACATTTTCTTCCGCTTAGGTTAAATTCCGTTGTTTAAATGTTATTGCTTCATAATTGTTAAGGAATATAAAATAGGTAAAAAGGTAATTTGTTCAATAGTAAGCTTGCCTAGCTCACATCAGTAGGCGCCATCACGACTCCCGAGGGTGGGAAATCCGAGTCGTGATATACTCGTGGCAAGAACGTGGTTTCGGGTTGATTTTGAGCCGATTTGAGGTAAGTGGCTAGCCTAACCTTGTGTAGGGGACATTACCCTTAGGACTTGTTATTGTGGTAATTAAAATGCCTTGTACGTGAGGTGACGAGTGCGTACTTGTAATAATTGTTGAAAAATATGTTTTCACTAAAGTAGCTTTAATTGTGTTTTCCTTTCCTGCTTACTCTACTTGAAATTTAAGCCTGTTGTTAGCTTAGAAAAGCATGTTTAATCAACTTAATTGCTTTATTGCTTAAGCTGCCTTAGTTGTATTATGTGAAGCATGATAGGTTAGAACTAACTATTTTACTTGGTACAAAATTGAGCTTAATTGAGTATTCTTTGTGTTGTTGCTGTGTGTTTTACTTTGGGACTACGGGACGGCATCCCGGAAGATCCCCTGCACGTATTTATGATTTGAGCTGAAGTGCGGGATACCGAGAGATCTCTAGCACATATATTGAGGATTCCAAGAGATCCCTAGTATGTATTGAGGATACCAAGAGATCCTCGGGATACCGAAAGATCACTGGCACATATTGAGGGTACTAAGAGATCCTTGGAATACTGAGAGATCCCTGGTTATTAGCTTTGTTAAGAGTCGTATTCTTTTTGATTGTTTTTGCTTCTGTTTCAGTTGTTGTTATCCTTATTATCCTGTATTAATGTGACGACCCGAAGGGTTATCACCGTAGTTCTTCCTTGTTCCGCGCTTTCGAGGTCTTGAAAACCTCGCTTTTAGTTGCCTCGATTGGCATGCGCAGTTCGGGAGCATAGCCGGAAAGTTTTTATGTTAGAATATGTGAATTATGTGAAACATTTGAAGAATTTTGATATTAATATGCATAATGTTGACTTCGGTCAATATTTTGGGTAAACGGACCCGGACCTGTGATTCAACGGTCCCGGAGGGTCCGTAGAAAATATGGGACTTGGGCGTGTGCCCGGAATTAAATTCCGAGGTCCCAAGCCCAAGAAATGAATTTTTGAAAGAAATTATTTTTCTGAAATTTGATATGAAAATTTGAAATGAAAAGGGGTTAGCAAATATAGGTATCGGGCTCGTATTTTGGCTCCGACGCCCGGTACAAGTCTTAAATATGTGTTAAGCACTATCTGTAAAGTTTGGCTAAAAACGGACGTCATATGACGTGTTTCGGACTTAAAATGGGGAATTTGAGTTTTTATGAAAGTTGAAAGAAAATCATGTGTGTGAGGCTTGATCCTATGTATATGATGTTATTTTGGCGATTTGATCGCACGAGTAAGTCCGTAAGATATTTTTAAGGTTGTGTGCATGTTTGGTTTGGAGCCCCGAGGGCTCGGGTGAGTTTTGAATGGGGCACGGGAGGTCTTGGACTTAAGAAAATGTAGGTTCAGGTGTTGCAGACACCAGCGCGGCCGCGGTCATTTCCGCGCGGTCCCCGCTGGAGCCGCGCGGCCGTGATGCCTTTCTGTGCGGTCCGCATGGCTGAGTCTGAGGGCTAGGTTTTCAGGTTAATCAGCGCGGCCGCGCACCAAAACAGTGTGGTCCGCGCTGTAAGGGTTCAGAGAAGCCCCAATTTTTCTCCCACTCGGCGCGGCCGCGACACATTTTTGTGCGGTCCGCGCCAGGTCCTCAGAAAGGTATACAAGTTCGGAAAATCTCAGTCATTTTTCACTTTTCAAAAACCCAAAACCTAAGAGGTGATTTTCCAAACAACTTTTCTTCTCCAAAACGATTGGTAAGTGATTTCTAACTTAATTTCTTTATTCTATAACATCTTTTAACATAATTTCAACTTCAAATCAAAGATTTTCAGGGGTGAAATTGGGTGTTTTGGGTAGAACCTAGGTTTGTATAAATTGAGAAGTTGGACCTCAATTTGGGGTCCGATTTCAAAACAAATCATATATTTGGATTCATGGGGGAATGGGTAACCGGGTTTTGGTCCGAACCTCGAGTTTTGACCACGTGGGTCAGGGGGTATTTTTGACCTTTTGGGAAAAAACCTTGAAAAATCTATTTTCATGCATTGGGGATGATTCATTTAGTAATTATTAATGTGATTAAGTAACTTATGACTAGATTCGAGCGGATTGGTGGTGGAATCAAGAGGTAAAGCTATACTAGAAGTGTGAGTTGAGTTTGGAGCATTCGAGGTAAGTGTCTGTTCTAACTTTGGCTTGAGGGATTAGGATTTGGATGCTATTTACTACATGTTAACTGTGGAGTACGGTGTATAGGCATGGTGACGGTTATCTATGCACCGGAGTCTAGCATGACCGTGAGTCGTAGTTGCTTTTAAATTCGAAAGATATGAAACAGTTGAGCTAATTACTTGCTAATATAATTATGAAGTGATAGTTGAGAAGTAGATAAGTTAAAGAAGGAAGTGTGTATTTTTCCCTTGTCGGGACTTATTGTTGATTTGTTCTCCCTTGCCGGGATGTTTAATCTTGTTGTATATTCCCTTCCCCGATTGGTTGTGACTGATGATTGGGTGAGGAAGAGCGATTATGCACGAAGGGTCTTTCCGTGCCATGTTTTGATAATTATGCACGAAGGGTCTTTCCGTGCCATGTCTCTAATTATTTATGCATGAAGGGTCTTTCCGTGCCATGTATCTAATTATTTGAACACGAAGGGTCATTCCGTGCCTTGATGTGAGAGTTATGTGAGGAAAAGTACGAAGGGTGATGCCGTGCATCATATTTGACAGTTTTGGTGAGAATTAAGAGTAAAAGCACGAAGGTTGGTGTCGTGCAGTTGTTGATTCACTTGCTCTCTTTCATAGATGCTAATTATTCAGCTTCCATCTCTCTGTTCGTTGGTCTTATATCTAAATTGTTACACCCCACAGCATGTCCCCTCCCTATTATCTGTTTAAATTCTGTATATCTTTCCGTTGTTGCACATATATCTGTATAGGTTATTGAGGTATGTCCGGTCTAGCCTCGTCACTACCTCGCTGGGGTTAGGCCAGGCACTTACCAGCACATGGGGTCGGTTGTGTTGATGCTACACTTCTGTGCCCTTTTTGTGCACAGATTCGGGAGTAGTTTACGGACCGCAGTAGCAGTAGATTGGGAGCGTGCCATCAGTCCAGAGACTCCTAGGTAGTTCGCTGGCGTGCGTGGGCCCTGAGTCTCATCTATTTCATTTCTGTTTGTTTTCATTGTATCGAAGCAGACTCCTTATGTATTTTCTTTCAAACTCTTATTTGTAGTATCTTATAGTAGTCCGTGAGTATTGTGACACTAAATCTTGGGTAGAGGATGATGTTAATTTTTCCGCATTTTCGTTCATTAAATATTAAATTTAGGCTTCCGCTTGAATTTATTGTTTTTATTATTATCTTGTTGAAAATTAGTTGAAAAGGTATGTTAAGGTTGGCTTGCCTAGCTCCGACAGTAGGCGCCATCACGACTCCCGATGGTGGGGAATTCGGGTCGTGACAAGTTGGTATCAGAGCACTAGGTTACTTAGGTCTCACAACTCACGGGCAAGCTCAGTAGAGTCTGAGGGATCGGTACGGAGACGTCTGTATTTATCCCGCAGAGGCTACTGAGTTAGGAAAACTTCACCTTGTTAATTCTTATCGTGCGATTCTGTTTCTCAAGTACTGATTGTCTTTCCACTCTGTTCTTTCGTAGATGGCGAGAACACGTGCTTCCTCTTCTACCGTGCAGCAGCCCGAGCCCCCAGCAACAGCTCCTATTAGGGGCAGAGGGCGAGGCCATGCCAGAGGCCGAGGCCAGGGCAGAGCTCAGCCCCGAGCGGCAGTCCCAGAGGTGGAGCCTCATATTGACTACGACGAAGGGGTTCCAGCTCCAGCAGCTCCGGTGGGCCCAGCTCAGGTCCCATAGGGTTTCATAGCCACTCCAGTGCTTCAGGATGCTTTGGTCCGACTGGTAGACTTTATGGAGGGCATTTCTAGAGCGGGTTTGCTTCCCGTAGCTCCACCCACATCTCAGGCTGGGGGAGGAATTCAGACTCCCGATACTCGTACTCCAGAGCTGGTAGCTCCTCAGGCTCAGGTTCCAGCAATTCAGCCAGCCGTGACATTTCAGCCAGCTGTGGCAGCCCAGCCAGGTATTACGGCGCAGTCCAGTGATGGTGCGGCTATGTCCGCAGATGCTTTGTGGAGGCTTGATCATTTCACCAAGCTCTTCACTACTACATATAGTGGAACTCCCTCATAGGATGCTCAGGATTGTCACACCTCCTTTTTCCGCACCCGCGGGGCGCGAGGGGAGTTTTTTCCAATTAAAGGACAATCGAAACGGGATTGGTTTATTTATTTCAGAATCGCCACTTGGGAGATTTAGGGTGTCCCAAGTCACCAATTTTAATCCCGAATCGAGGAAAATAATGACTCTATATTATAGTCTGCGTACCAGAAATCCGGATAAGGAATTCTGTTAACCCGGGAGAAGGTGTTAGGCATTCCCGAGTTCCGTGGTTCTAGCACGGTCGCTCAATTGTTATATTCGGCTTGATTATCTGATTTTATACAAGTATGAACTTATGTGCAAATTTTAACTTTTAACCGCTTTATTATTATTGTTTTTACAAGAATTGCAACGTTGTGAAAATGTATCTCGAACCGCGTTACAATCAATGTACCCGTGGTCGTCGACACACTTTGACTCCGTTGAGATTTGGATTTGGGTCACGTCAATGTGCACCCGAGTTTAAGGAAATTAAATTATTAAGACGCACCTAAAGCAACTAACGTATTGTTATTTTGGGGAAGGCCGTAAAATTTGCTAAACGGCATGTCCCGAATTCTAAGTATTTTTAATATATATGCATTTAGAGGGCCCCGCAGCTTCTACATTTTTTGTTTGTCGAGGCTCGTCTCATTTATTATTAAAAGGAATTTACAACGTCATGGAAATGCATCTCGGGCCACGCCACAATCAATGCGCCCGTGACTAAAGACATATTTCGACTCCGTTGAGATTTGGATTTGGGTCACATAAATGTGCACCCGAGTTTAGGGAGATAACATTATTAAAGGCGCGCCTAAAGCAACTAGCGCATTATTATTTTTGGGGTAGGGCCGTGAAACTTGCTAAACGGCCCGTCCCGGAATCTAAGTATTTAATACAGATGTTTTGTGAGGGCCCCGCAATTTGTATTTTTATTCGACGAAGCTAGTCTCGTTTTTTTTTTGTTTATTTATTTATTTGTTTTTATTTACCTTTTTATTTTATTTTTAAAAGGATGCCATTTTTACGCCTTTAACATTACTAAACCTTACGACTTTTTTACAACTAAAATCTCATAACTTGTCAAAAAATTAATAAAGTGAGTTTAGTGAACGAGTGTTTCGGGCGTAGCAAGAGCATGTACTAATAATTTTGTCCGAATGACCTAAGCAAAGGAAAGGACGAACAGATTAACGTCGAACTTGTGTCATAGAACAACTAGCCCAACTTAATTAAATGACATCAAATAAACAAGAATAACACAACGCAAAATGAACAAAATGCATAGGATGAACACACGAGCAAAAAGTTATCATACCAATTTCTATATTGCATCTTCGAACATTTAACGTAACATTTCCTTATTTAATACTTGAGGTTTACTAACCTTTGAACCTCAACAACCTCAGAACGACAAACACGATTCCGACGGAACTCAAGCCGGACCTCTCTGAACGAAGAACAACGATGGAACCTCGGACAGCAACTCGACGTACCGGACCTCGACGAACCACAGTCGACCTCGACGGAAAACAGAAAACTCGGCCAAGGCCGAATTGCAGCCACCAACAGCTGCTCACGATAAGATGAACAATGTCGACAGTAGTAAGGTCGACGCAAGGAGGCTGCTGACAGGTTTGTTTTGCCAGTGGTCGAGGGCTGTTTGTTGGTGGTTTCGCAACGGGGGAGCAGCTGTGGGGGCTGTGACGAGCTGTTTAGGCAGTGGCTCAGGTTTGTCGTGGGTAGGGGAGCTGGGAAGCTGGTTTTTTGGTTTCGTTGATGGAGGTGTCTATGGAGGGGTCGTTTGGTAATGGTGCGACGGAGAGGGAGCAGTCCGGGGCGGTTTGAAGGTGGAACGATGGTGGGTTTCCTGTTTGCTAGGGTTTTTCGTTGGTTTTGGTGGTGGTTTTACGGGAGGTAACGGAGTGGTCGACGGAGTTGGGAGGAGCCGGGGTGGACAACAATGGTGGTTTGTTGATGGTTTTGGACGTGAGGCGGTGGTTTTCGACAGTGGGGGTGCCGGCGTTAATGGAGGTGGGCGTTTGGTGATGTTCCGGCGAAGGGGAAGTGGGGAATGGAGTTTGGGAGGAGGAGGGTGATGGTTTGGTCATGAGGATGGGGGGGGGCTCTTTCTAGGGTTTTTGTTCTTCTTCTCTAGGAAGAAGAACGTGAACAGTGCATCCTCCCAAAAATTCAAAAAGTCCTCCTCGTTCCTTTGGCCTTTTCCGTGTTTTTGTAACACAATGCCCATAAAAATGAGCCCCACGCGTGGTGGGGTTCAAGGCATATGTCCCCCACGCGTGGTGGGGTTCCCCACGTGTCCTGAACACGGTTTATTATGGGCTAGGTCCGAAAATTAGGCCTAAAATCGGGTAGTTTGAACCCGAATATTATTTTTTGCCCGGACCCGAGAAATAGGAACACTTTGCTTAACTAGTCCTATGTAAGCAAAATAACTACCAAAAATAAGACTAGTATTTAAACAAAACTATATCTTTTTTTAAATATTTTTTCAAGATTTAAAATAGCTACAAAATATTAATAAAACTATTTTTGTAATTTTCGTTTTTTTTAAATATTAAGATAAAATATGAAGTAATATTTTTTTTGTATTTTTCAAAGTTAAAATGACTATAGAATATTAATAAAACTATTTTTTGTAATTTTCGTTCTTTAATAAAGACAAAAATATGAAGTAATATTTTTTGTATTTTTCAAAATTATAATGACCGCAAACATTAATAGAACTATATATTTTTTTTTTGTAATTTTCGAATTTATATAAAGTACCAAAATAAAGTGCAATTTTTGTATTTTCAAGTTTATGAGAGATACATAAACTAAAATTTATATATATATTTTTGAAATTTTCTTTTTGCAACGAAATAAAGTAAAAATAGTTAAAATAGCTATACTAGACCCAATTTCACATATTTACGCTAAAAATGTGAAAATTCTCGGGGAGGATCAAAAATCGCGTGCTTACAGCTTCCCCTCTTTGACTGGAAACACGAAGAGTTTTCCGACAAAGAACGACTAGACGTGTTTTTGACCCGACCATTACTTGGACGGACTACACTAAGGAAAGGGAGGGAATGTGACTGAGCCCTGGTATCTGAGCTGCCTACATATCCTTGGTTATACAGGAATCAGGCCACGTGTAGTTCGGGATGAGAGAGATAGTGAAGTGTGCCGAGGTGAAGAGCCGATCGAGGTGCCGTTCCGTTGAGGTTCCGGTCCGCGGTCCTGTCATTACAACAAAAAATGAAAACTGAAAAAGACTAACTAAGCCTATCAGCTACTAGTTACAAGGATTCCTATCTTCAAGTCTTCTGAAACTTGGTCTTGAGTCTTGAATGGTGCTTCATACAGACTTTGGATTTGAACCTTGATACTTGCTAGTTGTAGGCGCTAGTTCTTGAGCAGATCACATCCGTTCTCCACTTCCGTGCTTCGGATTCATTCATTTTTTTCTTTTTCTTTTTCTTTTTTCTCTTTTTTTTTCTTTTTGTGACTAGCTTTTGTTGACCCTCTCAGACTGTTGACTCGCATTCTTGGGGCGAGCTTCTTGTTGCTTCTATCTTGGATTGAGTGCTGGGGATTTTTGTTGTAGTCCTTCTGCTTTTACCACAAACTCCATTCTACAGGCGGGTCCCTGACAATCAAAACAAACAAAACAAACAAAATTTCCTAACCCAGTTTGCCCTGGGGAGGTTTGTGAGTCGTTAGCAAAATCGTAGCCCACTGATACTACTGATGCAGTGCTGAGAGTGAACTAAACACTAGATTATGATGTATTCCCTTGTTATACAGGTGGGCGCCTAACTTCAATGCTTGAAATGTAAGGACTGAAATGTATTCCTCTGTTATTATGGGCGGGCTCCCAATTTCAACACTTGAAAAGTAAAGACTGAAATGTATGCCTCTGTTATTTGGGCGGGCTCCCAACTTCAACACTTGAAAGTAAAAACTGAATGTATGCCTCTGTTATTATGGGCGGGCTCCCAATTTCAACACTTGAAAGTAAAACTGAAATGTATTCCTCTCGTTTTACAGGTGGGTGCCTGGTAAGAAATTTAAAGACTGGAATGTATGCCTCTGTTCTATGGGCGGGCTCCCAATTTCAACACCTGAAATAAAAGACTGAAATGTATTCCTCTCGTTATACAGGTGGGCGCCTGGTTCTAGGAAAATGACTCTTTTATTTCAAACGTTTTTTTTTTTGGTATCTTAGGAGAAAGATTCATCAGACTAAGATTTTGATCCTAGGAGAAGGTTCATCAGACTAGGTCTTTTCTTTTTGTTATCTTAGGAGAAAGATTCATCAGACTAAGATTTTGATCCTAGGAGAAGGTTCATCAGACTAGGTCATTTTTGTTTTTTGGTTATCTTAGGAGAAAGATTCATCAGACTAAGATTTGGATTTGGATCCTAGGAGAAGGTTCGTCAGACTAGGTCTCTATCTTAGGAGAAAAATTCATCGGACTAAGATTTTGATCCTAGGAGAAGGTTCATCAGACTAGGTCATTTTTTTTTGTTTTTGGTTATCTTAGGAGAAAGATTCATCAGACTAAGATTTTGATCCTAGGAGAAGGTTCATCAGACTAGGTCTGTATCTTAGGAGAAAAATTCGTCAGACTAAGATTTTGATCCTAGGAGAAAGTTCATCAGACTAGGTCTTTTCTTTTTGGTATCTTAGGAGAAAGATTCATCAGACTAAGATTTTGATCCTAGGAGAAGGTTCATCAGACTAGGTCATTTTTTTTGGTTATCTTAGGAGAAAGATTCATCAGACTAAGATTTTGATCCTAGGAGAAGGTTCGTCAGACTAGGTCTCTATCTTAGGAGAAAAATTCGTCAGACTAAGATTTTGATCCTAGGAGAAGGTTCATCAGACTAGGTCATTTTTTTTGGTATCTTAGGAGAAAGATTCATCAGACTAAGATTTTGATCCTAGGAGAAGGTTCATCAGACTAGGTCTCTATCTTAGGAGAAAAATTCGTCAGACTAAGATTTGGATCCTAGGAGAAGGTTCATCAGACTAGGTCTTTTCTTTTTGGTATCTTAGGAGAAAGATTCATCAGACTAAGATTTTGATCCTAGGAGAAGGTTCATCAGACTAGGTCTCTATCTTAGGAGAAAAATTCGTCAGACTAAGATTTTGATCCTAGGAGAAGGTTCATCAGACTAGGTCTTTTCTTTTTGGTATCTTAGGAGAAAGATTCATCAGACTAAGATTTTGATCCTAGGATAAGGTTCATCAGACTAGGTCATTTTTTTGGTTATCTTAGGAGAAAGATTCATCAGACTAAGATTTTGATCCTAGGAGAAGGTTCGTCAGACTAGGTCTCTATCTTAGGAGAAAAATTCGTCAGACTAAGATTATGATCCTAGGAGAAGGTTCATCAGACTAGGTCATTTTTTTTTGGTATCTTAGGAGAAAGATTCACCAGACTAAGATTTTGATCCTAGGAGAAGGTTCATCAAACTAGGTCTCTATCTTAGGAGAAAAATTCGTCAGACTAAGATTTGGATCCTAGGAGAAGGTTCATCAGACTAGGTCTTTTCTTTTTGGTATCTTAGGAGAAAGATTCATCAGACTAAGGTTCATCGGACTAGGTCTTTTCTTCCTTTTTTTTTTTCTTCAAACAACTTAGGAGGAAATGCATCTCCTATGGGTAAAACTTAACTTTGAGGAAGTGCGTCTCCTGTGGGTACAATAAACTTAGGAAGTGCGTCTCCTATTGGGGATAACTGTTTTTTAGGAAGTGCGTCTCCTACTGGGTGAAACTAAACTTTAGGAAGTGCGTCTCCTATTGGTGAACTATTCTTAGGAAGTGCGTCTCCTACTGGTAAAAGCATTGCTTAGGAAGTGCGTCTCCTATTGGGTGCAATAAACTTAGGAAGTGCGTCTCCTATTGGTAGAACTGAACTTAGGAGGAAATGCATCTCCTATGGGTGAAACTGAAACAAACCTAGGAGGAAATGCGTCTCCTATGGGTAAAACTAAAACAACCTTAGGAGAAAATGCATCTCCTATGGGGTGAAACTAAAACACACTTAGGAGGAAATACATCTCCTATGAGGCGAAACTAAAACAATCTTAGGAGGAAATGCATCTCCTATGGGTAAAACTAAAACTTAGGAGGAAATGCATCTCCTATGGGTGCAACTAAAACGAACTTAGGAGGAAATGCATCTCCTATGGGTAGAACTCTAACGATTTCAAACTAGGAAGTGCGTCTCCTATTAATGAAACCTTCGCTTTCTCTTTTTTTTTGAATTATTTACTTACCTGTGTTGTCTTCCCTCGAAACTGTTGGGGATTATTTAGACGGGGATGACTTTCCTTTTCTTTTTCTTTTGTTTTTTTTATCTTTTTATTCTTTTGTTTTTCTTTTTATTATTCTCTTTTTTTATTCCTTTTTTGTTTTGTTTTTGCATGGCTTCTTCCTTCAAAGACTACCTCCCTTGATTTACTTACCTGTTGGGGGGTAAAATGTTATCAGCTGGGGGTACCTGACTTCCAGAAAATTTTCTAAATGGAAGGAAAATTTTCTGCCCCAGTTTGATAATATCCCTTGTGGCATGCGTTTCTGCATCAATGCCATTTCCTTTACCTGTTTCAAATCAAACAAAATTTGTTAGTTTAAAACATGGTGGTTGGTTGTGATACTCCTACTGGGATGGCTTTCCCTTTCTCCTTCATTGCGCTGTGCTCCACGACTTGTTGGGGATGATATTATGTGCTGGGGATAATCCCTCCCTGCTGGGGAATATCCCTCTTCTTTTGTGGCATAGCTTGGAAACTGGCATTTCCCCGACCTTTTAGTCTAGTACGGATTTCGCCGAATCATGTTCACTGCTCTCCTTGCTTTGTTCACGGGCCTTGTCTTTGAGGTTTATAACCTTGCTTTTGGCAAGGATATCCCTCTTGACGCTCGTCAATCCTTTGGTCAATTCCCTTTTGCTGGGGATATCTTTATTGACACTGGCCTCGCGCTTGTTCCTTGCTGACTATATCATTTGGAGGTACTAGTCAGATCTCATCTTGAAAAGCTGATGGCATATTTGAAGTCATTTCATACTTGTTCTGACCAGACAGACTCTATGGGGGATTTTTCTATGAAAGGAAAAAGATAAAAGGGAACAAAATAAAAAGACAAAGGAAAAAAAAACATGACTCTTTAACAAAAGAAACTATAAATAAAAACCTTATCAAATGCATATACCGACTCAAATGGCCATGACATGCGTATGTGACCTATCCTCTACCGTCAATCATCTTTCAAGATCTTCAATTGGCGATTCCCCATCTTAATCTTAATCTTATTCGACTTGCAGTGCCCGAAGGGTTTTCACTATCAAGTCTCTCTCATTTTTGGCTTTTCTCTCAGCTCCCATCGCCTTATGGCGCCTGTGAAGGTTTTCACCAATAAGACTCTCTCATTTGTATCACTTTCCAGCTAGGGATTTGGAGTGTCGCCGGTATGACTCTTTCTACTGGAGATTAGAGTCCTTTCTGCTGTGGAACAGAATGTTATGTTCGCCGGTAAGACTCTTCATTTGTCTGACTTGGCATCTTTTGAAGACTGATCGGAAGGTCTTTCTTTGGACCGTAATGTGGGTTCTGGATAGGGCTAGAAATAAAAGGTATTAAAGGCTCAAAAAATGCATTAATTTTGGGTTATTAATTACAACCTTCGGAATTAGATTTATTTACATCAAACGCAACTTCTTGCCCCAGTTTCTTGCTTGGGGATATTTTAATTGATGATTTTTTTTCAAAACTATGACCGAGTCGTGAAGCGCTTGCGTATCCTCTTTGAGGAATCAGGTCAAACGTAGTTCCCAATTCCTCTATTTTCTTTTGACTTTCTTTTGATATTTTTTGTTATCATTTTTCTTTTCTTTTCCTCTTTTTTTTCGTTTTGTTGTTTTGCTATTCTCTTTTCTTTTTTTTTCTTCGTTGCTACTGATTCCGAACGAGGGGTATGAAAGAAAATAAATAAGGCTCAAAAGGGGTAACGAAGGATAGAGTGTTTGGGTAGCAGAACAAAATGCCTTCGTCATTCCAGTCTTTAAAACATGTCAAGTGCAAACAACACAATTAAACAATAGATTTATAGCCTCTTCCGATGGTGCTGGACTTGACAATTATATTCAACATTTGTTTGTTCATTTGTCACTTCTAAAGCACCGTTGGAAGACACTCTCATTATCATGAACGACCCTCATGCCAATTTGGCGAATCTTGCTTTTAACGGTTTTATTCATATTTTACTTGCCCCAGTTCCATAAGACTCGAGCTCTGAATAATCTCAACCGTCCTTATTTCCTTTAAATGGTCTGATCGCCTTTCCAAGGTTTTATGATTAACTTTAAAAACTAGGACCAAAGTGAGTGCGCATGTCATGTCACTAGAATCGACACTGAACAAAGCGACAAAAGGACTAAACAAAAGATGACTGGATATAATATAAGACCGAATTTTGCATTAGACCGGTGAAATGGTTTAAATAACAAAACAAACAAAATAAACCAGAACAAAATCCTGAAACAAACTGGACAAAATTTAAACAACCACTATAAAAAAATGGAAAGATAAGAAAGTTTGACACAGGACAAAATCCGCATTATAACCGTAACAATCCGAACAACAAAAATGACCACAAAATAAGCCATCACAAGCTTCTCTCTTGCTGACCAAGGAACGAAGCGTCCTCCCACTTTATCAAAACCTGGCATCTTAGCCACTGAGCTTTGCATCAATACTGCCAAGACCATTACCCGCTTCAACATCGTCACCCTCTGTCAACAAGTTCTCGATAGGGTTCGAGTGCTCCATGTCACTGTTATTGATCACAATCCGCCCTTCTTGGATCATTCTTTCTATTTCTCTTTTCAAATCCCGACAGCTTTCAACATTGTGCCCCTGGGCATTGGAATGGTATTCACACCTTTTAGAAGGGTCGAAGCTTCTTGCACGTGGGTCCACACGATTTGGAGGAATAGGTGCAATCATGTCATGATTCTTTAATTTCTCAAATAAGCTTTCATAGGACTCTCCTATTGGTGTAAAATTATCTTTCAACCTTTGTTCCCCTTTATACCACTGGCTTGGTTGTGGGTTATAGGGCACCTGAAAATTTTGTGGAGACTTCTGGAGATTTTGTGATGCTCGTGCTCGCCTCCTGGGGTGTTTTGGTGGCTGGACAGCATACTGAGGTGGAGCGACAGAGTATTGAGCGTCCTGAGATGGATAATACTGCTCAGGGGAGCCATAGAAAATTTGAGGAGGCTGCTCATACCCTCGAGATGTTCTCCTGGGACCTCTTCTAGACCCTGATGTCATCATGATTTCTTCAATCTCCTCATTTGTGTCGCTAAGATTATCTGACTCAACCAGGACAGCCTGAGTTGCGGCTTTAAGAACAGCTTGACTTATAATTTTGCCTGTCTTAAGACCATTCTCTACCATTTCTCCAATTTTGATTGCTTCCGAGAAGGTTTTGCCAACTGCGGACACCATGTTTTGAAAGTAATCTGGCTCTTGCGCTTGAAGGAAGACAGTAATTAGCTCGTGGTCATCCATGGGTGGCTTAACTCGAGCTGCTTGCTCTCTCCATTTTATGGCATATTCCCTGAAACTTTCACTTGGTTTCTTCTGCAGGTTTGAAAGGGACATGCGGTCTGGGGGAATGTCGATGTTGTATTGGAACTGTCTGACAAAGGCCTGTGCCATGTCATCCCAGACATACCAGCGAGACGTGTCTTGATCCATAAACCATTCGGAGGCTACTCCCGTAAGGCTTTCCACAAAATAAGCCATCAACAATTTTTCATTTCTTCCTGCCCCTCTCAGTTGATTGCAATACCTTTTCAGGTGGGCTATGGGATCTCCATGTCCATCGTACTTTTCAAATTTTAGAGTCTTGAAACCAGGCGGCAAGTGGACATCGGGGAACATACATAGATCTTTGAAGGCAACACTCTTTTGGCCTGCCAACCTTTGCATGTTTTCCAACCATTGTTCTAAGTTTTTCACTCTTCGGGTCATTTCTTCCTGTACCATCTTTCGGGCAGGCTTCTCAGTTTTTGCAGCAAGATCAAACGAGTACGAGTGGTACTCAGGAGAGTGGTACTGCTCTTGTTGTGTCGCAAATTGTGACTCATGACGAGGAACCTTCCCACTCTGAGTCTCTGGAGTACTTGTAACAGCTTCGACGTTAGTTGTCATTTTTCTTTGAGGCACAAACCAACCACCTCAACTTTCTTCACAATTCAAAACCAAATATGTTAGAATGGACTCAGTCGGTCCTTATTATTATCAATATATATATATATATATATATATATATATATATATATATATATATATATATATATATATTTATTTATTTTTTTATTTTTTTACCTTTGTTTTTCTTTTTCTTTTTTTTTCTCTTTTTCATCACTTTTTGTGTGTGGTCGAATCTTATGGAGATTGCCTACGTATCATGACCCCGCATGAATCAGACCTTGCGTAGTTCGGACCAATAAAAGATAAACAATAATGAACATTTTTCAATTTTCATATTTGAGACAAACTGGGTTTCAAGGATTTAAAGATGACCCGCAAACTTGAAAATCAAACAAACCGCATGTTCTAATCGAAAGATTTGTAGACTCAAAAACAAAATTCCAGCTCCCTTTCTCTGTTCGACAAATACAACCAAATGGTTATTTTTTTGCAAATGTGGCTCCTTCCAAATTTCACATGAATCTTGAGGCCGGGGAGGATTATTTTATGACACTTTTACCAACTTGTTCATTCTTTTACGAAAACAACCTTTCGACAACTGAAAGATACTCTAAGGCTATTTCGGCAAGAACGGTTTAAGACGCGGCCGAAGCTGGCTCGGCTTATTATGACAAAATTTGAACGGTATTCACCTGACCGTCGACTCCTTTTTTCAAATTATAATAAAACTTGGTGTTGCAAAACACGGCCCTTCAGCGTCTCGGGGACGAAGCTTTTTTAAGGCTGTGTGGGTCCATATCTCAAAATGACCCAAAGGTGGCTGTTTATGCCAAGTCAGCCTTCCAGCGTCCCTTTCGGGAACATTCGGCTATTTATGACAAAACAGCATCACCTGACTTATTTATAACGCTTTTTTTATCGTTTTTCAAATTAGAAAACTCAATATTGCAAGTACGGCCTTTCAACGTCTCGGGGACGAAGATTTTTAAGGCTGTGTGGGTCGATTGGACTAAATCTTAAAAAATGACCCAAAGGTGGCTGTTTATGCAAAGTCAGCCTTCCGGCGTCCCTTTCGGGAACATTCGGCTATGTCTTGATAAAACAGCGTCACCTGACTTCTTTATGATAAAATTAAAATTTGACATATTATTTGTTTTTTGTTTTTTTTATTATTATTTATTTGTTTTTGGCTTTTTAGCAAAAGGTGGGGTTGGACCCGATGAGGGTTGCCTACGTATCTCACATCCGGTGAGAATCAAACCCGCGTAGTTCGGGCGAATAAACTATTTTTGAGAAGACCCTTTTCCATTTTCTATTCTTTTTTTTTATAGCAAACAAACAAACTATTATTTTTCATTCATAACAAACTAACTAACGTAAAACATAAAACATTCCTTTTTTTTCATTTGTTTTTCTTATTCTAAAGAAAAAGAAAATGTTTTTTATTTTTGGAATTTTTACCTTTAATAAAAGAAATGCGTAAAAAAAATATTTTTTTTGAATTTTGAATTTTTAAAGAAGAATCAAAATATTTTCGTCTTTTGATTTTTTTTTTTTTTTTGCTTATACATATATTTATTTTGGAGCAAATAATAAAATCACGTTCAACGCCCGACTCTTTTTATTTTTATTTTTTTGCAAAACAAACTATTTTCTTTTCTATATTTTTTTTTAAAAAAACAAGACAGAACAATGATGATTTTTTCTCTATTTTTCCTTTGATTTTAATATAACAAACTAATAAGACATTCATTTTCATTTTCTCAAAATTTCGGCAGAGTTTCGATACTACTCGGACATTGATTTTTCTCTAAAAAATAAGTAGTTATATCTCTACACTGTCATTTTTTCTCCTCTTTTTCACGATTGTTTTTTCAATCTATGGAAAATAATGAAAACATACAAAATCTTTTTGAATTTTCATGCTTTGTTTTATTTGTAATTTTATTTTTTATATTTATTATTTCTTTCAAAAATGTGGCATGGGAGACATAATGATTTCCAAGACTTCTTGGATTCCGCAAATGCTCCCCATGCACTTTTCCCAACATATGAAGCGTGGGGGACATATGGGAATTCCAAGACTTCTTGGATTCCACAAATGTTCCCCATGTGCTTTCCCAAAAAGCAAGCGTGGGGGACATAGGAAATTCCAAGGCTTCTTGGATTCCATAAATGTTCCCCATGCTTTGATTAAAATAACATCATGCTGGAAATGACCAAATGACCCATACGCCCTTGACTAAATACAACATGTAGCACATAGGATGCCGAAAGATTGTCTATTATTTTCAGGTTGCTTGTCCTAGACGGACCCAACCCCTATGTTGAGTCCCCTAAGTCAAATGCACATGATGCAAATAAACGTTCCTACTAGGGATCCGGCATGTGGCTTTGTTATACTAGGTTCAAAAACCTGGGTCGGTGTTCTAGACGGTGTACCCAAACGGACAGTTTGAGCCGAAGTGGGGCAACGTACCGGGAGCACGAAAGTCTACCCGGCCTAGTTACTTGTCCCAACTTTGTCTTATTTGGTATGACTTTAACAGAAAGGTGGGTCACGCGCACGTGTACACCATAAATTTAGAAGACTCAGAAAGAAGAAGGGTTTCGCAGCAATTTTATATACACAATTCAGATAATATTAAAGCGGTAAAAGCATCATTTAGGCACATTAGGCATATATCATGTAAAAATCAGATAATAAATAAAGCCAGCTATAACTATTATTCTAAGCTCGAATTCTTAACCCTCAACCAGTGGTTCTGGTTTTCGTCCCCAGCAGAGTCGCCAGAGCTGTCACACCTCCTTTTTCCGCACCCGCGGGGCGCGAGGGGAGTTTTTTCCAATTAAAGGACAATTGAAATGGGATTGGTTTATTTATTTCAGAGTCGCCACTTGGGAGATTTAGGGTGTCCCAAGTCACCAATTTTAATCCCGAATCGAGGAAAATAATGACTCTATATTATAGTCTGCGTACCAGAAATCCGGATAAGGAATTCTGTTAACCCGGGAGAAGGTGTTAGGCATTCCCGAGTTCCGTGGTTCTAGCAAGGTCGCTCAATTGTTATATTCGGCTTGATTATCTGATTTTATACAAGTATGAACTTATGTGCAAATTTTAACTTTTAACCGCTTTATTATTATTGTTTTTACAAGAATTGCAACGTTGTGAAAATATATCTCGAACCGCGTTACAATTAATGTACCCGTGGTCGTCGACACACTTTGACTCCGTTGAGATTTGGATTTGGGTCACGTCAATGTGCACCCGAGTTTAAGGAAATTAAATTATTAAGACGCGCCTAAAGCAACTAACGTATTGTTATTTTGGGGAAGGCCGTAAAATTTGCTAAACGGCATGTCCCGAATTCTAAGTATTTTTAATATATATGCATTTAGAGGGCCCCGCAGCTTCTACATTTTTTGTTTGTCGAGGCTCGTCTCATTTATTATTAAAAGGAATTTACAACGTCATGGAAATGCATCTCGGGCCACGCCACAATCAATGCGCCCGTGACTAAAGACATATTTCGACTCCGTTGAGATTTGGATTTGGGTCACATAAATGTGCACCCGAGTTTAGGGAGATAACATTATTAAAGGCGCGCCTAAAACAACTAGCGCATTATTATTTTGGGGTAGGGCCGTGAAATTTGCTAAACGGTCCGTCCCGGAATCTAAGTATTTGATACAGATGTTTTGTGAGGGCCCCGCAATTTGTATTTTTATTCGGCGAAGCTAGTCTCGTTTTTTTTTTGTTTATTTATTTATTTTTTTTTATTTATATTTTATTTTTAAAAGGATGCCATTTTTACGCCTTTAACATTACTAAACCTTACGACTTTTTTACAACTAAAATCTCATAACTTGTCAAAAAATTAATAAAGTGAGTTTAGTGAACGAGTGTTTCGGGCGTAGCAAGAGCATGTACTAATAATAATTTTGTCCGAATGACCTAAGCAAAGGAAAGGACGAACAGATTAACGTCGAACTTGTGTCATAGAACAACTAGCCCAACTTAATTAAATGACATCAAATAAACAAGAATAACACAACGCAAAATGAACAAAATGCATAGGATGAACACACGAGCAGAAAGTTATCATACCAATTTCTATATTGCATCTTCGAACATTTAACGTAACATTTCCTTATTTAATACTTGAGGTTTACTAACCTTTGAACCTCAACAACCTCAGAACGACAAACACGATTCCGACGGAACTCAAGCCGGACCTCTCTGAACGAAGAACAACGATGGAACCTCGGACAGCAACTCGACGTACCGGACCTCGATGAACCAAAGTCGACCTCGACGGAAAACAGAAAACTCGGCCAAGGCCGAATTGTAGCCACCAACAGCTGCTCACGATAAGATGAACAATGTCGACAGTAGTAAGGTCGACGCAAGGAGGCTGCTGACGGGCTTGTTTTGCCAGTGGTCGAGGGCTGTTTGTTGGTGGTTTCGCGACGGGGGAGCAGCTGTGGGGGCTGTGACGAGCTGTTTAGGCAGTGGCTGAGGTTGGTCGTGGGTAGGGGAGCAGGGAAGCTGGTTTTTTGGTTTTGTTGATGGAGGTGTCTATGGAGGGGTCGTTTGGTAATGGTGAGACGGAGAAGGAGCAGTCCGGGGCGGTTTGAAGGTGGAACGATGGTGGGTTTCCTGTTTGCTAGGGTTTTTCGTTGGTTTTGGTGGTGGTTTTACGGGAGGTGACGGAGTGGTCGACGGAGTTGGGAGGAGCCGGGGTGGACAACAATGGTGGTTTGTTGATGGTTTTGGACGTGAGGCTGGTGGTTTTCGACAGTGGGGGTGCCGGCGTTAATGGAGGTGGGCGTTTGGTGATGTTCCGGCGAAGGGGAAGTGGGGAATGGAGTTTGGGAGGAGGAGGGTGATGGTTTGGTCGTGAGGATGGGGGGAGGCTCTTTCTAGGGTTTTTGTTCTTCTTCTTTAGGAAGAAGAACGTGAACAGTGCATCCTCCCAAAAATTCAAAAAGTCCTCCTCGTTCCTTTGGCCTTTTCCGTGTTTTTGTAACACAATGCCCACAAAAATGAGCCCCACGCGTGGTGGGGTTCAAGGCATATGTCCCCCACGCGTGGTGGGGTTCCCCACGTATCCTGGACACGGTTTATTATGGGCTAGGTCCGAAAATTAGGCCTAAAACCGGGTAGTTTGAACCCGAATATTATTTTTTGCCCGGACCCGAGAAATAGGAACACGTTGCTTAACTAGTCCTATGTAAGCAAAATAACTACCAAAAATAAGACTAGTATTTAAACAAAACTATATCTTTTTTTAAATATTTTTTCAAGATTTAAAATAGTTACAAAATATTAATAAAACTATTTTTGTAATTTTCGTTTTTTTTTTAAATATTAAGATAAAATATGAAGTAATATTTTTTTTTTATTTTTCAAAGTTAAAATGACTATAGAATATTAATAAAACTATTTTTTGTAATTTTCGTTCTTTAATAAAGACAAAAATATGAAGTAATATTTTTTGTATTTTTCAAAATTATAATGACCGCAAACATTAATAGAACTATATATATTTTTTTTTGTAATTTTCGAATTTATATAAAGTACCAAAATAAAGTGCAATTTTTGTATTTTCAAGTTTATGAGAGATACATAAACTAAAATTTATATATATATTTTTGAAATTTTCTTTTTGCAACGAAATAAAGTAAAAATAGTTAAAATAGCTATACTAGACCCAATTTCACATATTTACGCTAAAAATGTGAAAATTCTCGGGGAGGGTCAAAAATCGCATGCTTACAAGGATTTCATATTCAGCTGTCATGAGGTTCTACGGACTATGGGCATTGTAGAGACCAATGGGGTCGACTTCGCCACTTTTCACCTGGCAGGATCTGCCAAGACTTGGTGGAGGGATTCTGTTTAGCCAGGCTAGCAGGGTCGCTATCGTTGACCTGGGATCAGTTTTCAGAGTTATTTCTGGGGAAGTTCCTTCCAGTTACTCAGCGAGATGCTCTTCGCAGGGAGTTTGAGCGTCTCCAGTAGGGTCCTATGACGGTTACCCAGTATGAGACCTGGTTCATTGATCTCGCTCTCCATGCCATTGTGATACTCCCCACCGAGAGAGAGAGAGGGTGCGGAGGTTTGTTGATGGGTTGGCCCAGCCGATCCGTGTTCAGATGGCCATGAGTGCCGGTGGTGAGATTTCATTTCAGGAGGTGGCAGATAGTGCCTGCCGGATAGAGATGGCACTTGCTCAAGGAGGTGGTCATGGGTCTGATAAGAGGCCCCGTTATTCTGGTAGATTTAGTGGTACCTCGTCTGGATGTAGGGATTCATATGACAGAGGCCACTCTCAAAGGCCTTTCCAATCGGAACTTCAGGTTTCTCATGGTACTCCAGGCGGTGGTGGTCCTCATCAGTATTATTCGGGTCAGCAGACCTTCAACGCACCACCAGCCCCCATCAGTGCACCGCCACTTCAGAGCTTCAGGGGAGGACATACAGGTCGATAGGGCCAGCAGTCCCAGCAGCCGAAGGCATGTTATGGTTGTGGTGACCCGAGTCACATTGTCAGGTTTTGCCCCCGAGCCTTGAGTAGTTCTCAGCAGCAGGGTCCTCGCCCTATGATTCAGGCAGCAGGTGATCCACAGGCTGCCCAGCCAGCTAGAGGCGGGGGTAGGGATCATAGGGGTGGAGGGAGAGACCATAGAGGTGGAGCTCGGACCGCTAGAGGCAGGGGTCAGCCAGCAGCCGATCGCCCCAGAGACACAGTTTAGGGAGGTGGAGGTCAGCCCCGTTGTTATGCTTTGTCGGCCAGGCCAGAGGCCAAGTCATCAGATGTTGTGATTACAGGTACTATTCTGGTCTGTGGTAGGGGTGCTTCTGTGTTATTTGTCCCGGGATCTACGTATTCTTATGTGTCATCCTATTTTGCACCCTATTTGATCATGCCTAGTGAGGCTTTGGGTATTCCTGTATATGTGTCCACACCGGTTGGTGAATCTATAGTGGTCGACCGAGTGCATCGTTCATGTGTGGTGGTATTTGACGGTCTTGAGACCCGTGTCGACTTATTGCTTTTAGATATGGTGGACTTTGACGCTATATTGGGGATGGACTGGTTGTCCCCGTATCATGCTATTCTGGATTGTCACGCCAAGACCGTGACCTTGGCCTTGCCAGATTTGCCCCAACTCGAGTGGAGAGGGACCCTAAGCCATGCCACCCGCAGTGTTATTTCGTATGTCAAGGCTCGACGTATGGTCGAGAAGGGGTGTCTAGCATATCTAGCGTATGTTCGCGACTCTAGCGCAGAGGTTCCATCAATTGACTCTGTTCCTATTGTTCGGGAGTTCCCCGAGGTTTTCCCTTCAGACCTGCCGGGTATGCCGCCCGACAGGGATATTGATTTCTGTATTGATCTGGCTTCGGGCACTCAGCCTATTTCCATTCCGCCATATCGCATGGCCCCGCCAGAGTTGAAAGAGCAGCTTCAGGACTTGCTTGATAAGGGTTTCATTAGACCCAGTGTATCACCTTGGGGTGCACCAGTGTTGTTCGTGAAGAAAAAGGATAGGTCAATGAGGATGTGCATTGATTACCGACAGTTGAACAAGGTGACGATAAAGAACAAGTATCCACTGCCGCGGATTGATGATTTGTTCGACCAGCTTCAGGGTGTGAGGGTGTTTTCAAAGATAGAGTTGAGATCTGGCTACCACCAGCTAAGGATTAGGGCATCTGATGTCCCTAAGACAGCATTTCGCACTCGGTATGGGCACTATGAGTTTTTGCTCATGTCATTTGGATTGACTAATGCCCCAGCAGCGTTCATGGAGTTGATGAACCGAGTGTTCAGACCTTATTTGGACTTGTTCATGATAGTCTTCATTGACGATATTCTTATATACTCCCGCAGTCAGGAGGAGCATGAGCAACACCTCAGAGTGGTCCTTCAGACCCTAAAGGATAGTCAGTTGTATGCTAAGTTCTCAAAGTGCGAGTTTTAGTTGAGTTCAATTGCATTCCTGGGTCATGTCGTATCAACAACAGGTATTCAGGTAGACCCGAAGAAGATAGAGGCAGTCATGAACTGGCCTCGACCAGCTTCAGCTACAGATATTCGGAGTCTCCTGGGGTTAGCAGGTTACTACCGTCGGTTCGTGGAGGGGTTTTCATCCATTGCAACCCCTATGACCATATTGACCTAGAAGGGTGCCCAGTTCAGGTGGTCGGACGAGTGTGAAGAGAGTTTCCAGAAGCTCAAGACGGCTCTGACTACGGCACCGGTATTGGTTCTACCCACAGGTTCAGGGCCATATATGGTCTATTGTGATGCGTCTCGTATTGGGCTTGGTGCAGTGTTGATGCAGGAAGGCAAAGTCATTGCCTATGCTTCGAGGCAGTTGAAGATCCACGAGAAGAATTATCCGGTTCATGATCTCGAGTTGGCAGCCATTGTTCATGCCTTGAAGATCTGGAGGCATTACTTATATGGCGTGACGTATGAGGTTTACACTGATCACAAGAGTCTTTAGTATCTGTTCAAGCAGAAAGAGTTGAATTTGAGGCAGAGGAGGTGGTTAGAGTTGCTAAAGGATTATGATGTTACTATCTTATACCACCCGGGGAAGGCCAATGTGGTGGCCGATGCATTGAGCAGGAAGTCCGCCAGCATGGGTAGTCTTGCTTATATTCCAGTCAGCCAGAGATCGCTTGCTTTGGATGTTCAGGCCTTGGCCAATCGTCTTGTGAGGTTGGATATTTCTGAGCCTAGCAGAGTGTTAGCTTGCACGGTTGCTCGTTCCTCACTATTAGAGCGTATCCGCGAGCGGCAGTTTGAGGATCCCCATTTGTGTGTCTTGAGAGACACGGTGCAGCGTGGAGGTGCCAAGAAAGTAACCTTAGATGATGATGGTGTATTGAGATTGCAGGGGCGAGTTTGTGTGCCCAATGTTGATGGGATTCGAGAGTTGATCTTAGCGGAGGCCCACAGTTCTCGGTATTCTATTCACCCGGGCGCCGCGAAGATGTATCAGGATCTGAGGCAGCACTATTGGTGGCGTAAGATGAATAAAGACATCGTTGTGCATGTGGCTCGGTGTTTGAATTGTCAGCAGGTTAAGTACGAGCATCAAAGACCTGGTGGTCTATTTCAGAGGATTGCACTTCCCGAGTGGAAGTGGGAGAGGATTACGATGGATTTCGTTACTGGACTTCCGATGACTCGGAAAAAGTTTGATGCAGTTTGGGTCATTGTTGATAGGCTGACCAAGTCAGCGCATTTTGTTCCTGTTGCAGCCACCTATTCGTCCGAAAGGTTAGCCGAGATTTATATCAGGGAGATTGTTCGCCTTCAGGGGTGCCGCTATCTATTATTTCGGATCGGGGTACGCAGTTTACCTCGCATTTCTGGAGAGCGGTTCAGCGAGAGTTGGGCACCCAGGTTGAGTTGAGTACAACATTTCATCCCCAGACGGACGGTCAGTCCGAGAGGACTATTCAGATTCTTGAGGACATGCTCCGAGCCTGTGTCATTGATTTTGGAGGCTCGTGGGACCTGTTTTTGCCTTTAGCAGAGTTCGCCTACAACAACAGCTACAAATCCAGCAGTCAGATGGCTCCGTATGAGGCGTTGTATGGTAGGCGATGTCGGTCTCCAGTTGGATGGTTTGAGCCGGGAGAGGCTCGATTATTGGGTACGGATCTGGTTCAGGAAGCCTTGGACAAGGTCAGGATTATTCAGGATAGACTTCGTACAGCTCAGTCCAGACAGAAGAGTTACACAGACCGCAAGGTCAGAGATGTTGCCTTCATGGTTGGTGAGCGGGTATTGCTCCGTGTCTCGCCTATGAAGGGCGTGATGAGATTTGGGAAGAAGGGCAAGCTCAGCCTTAGGTTCATCGGTCCATTTGAGATTCTTGATCGTGTGGGAGAGGTGGCTTATAGACTTGCCTTGCCACCTAGCTTGTCAGCTGTGCATCTCGTGTTTCATGTATCTATGCTCCGGAAGTATCGCGGAGATCCATCGCACGTGTTAGATTTCAGCACTGTCCAATTGGACAAGGATCTGTCATATGAGGAGGAGCCAGTGGCTATTCTAGACCGGCAGGTTCGACAGTTGAGGTCGAAGAGTTTTCCTTCGGTGCGTGTTCAGTGGAGAGGTCAACCTCTTGAGGCATCGACTTGGGAGTCCGAATCCGATATGCGGAGCCGTTATCCTCAATTATTTCCCGACTCAGGTACTTCTTTCTTTCGTCCGTTCGAGGACGAACGGTTGTTTTAGAGGTGGAGAATGTGACGACCCGAAGGGTCATCACCGTAGTTCTTCCTTGTTTCGCGCTTTCGAGGCCTTGAAAACCTCGCTTTTAGTTGCCTCGATTAGCGTGCACAGTTCGAGCGCGTAGCCGGAAAGTTTTTATGTTAGAATATGTGAATTATGTGAAACATTTGATGATTTTTGGTATTAATATGCATAATGTTGACTTCGGTCAACATTTTGGGTAAACGGACCCGGACCTGTGATTCGACGGTCCTAGAGGGTCCGTAGAAAATATGGGACTTGGGTGTGTGCCCGGAATTAAATTCCGAGGTCCCAAGCCCGAGAAATGAATTTTTGAAAGAAATTGTTTTTCTGAAATTTGATATGAAAATTTGAAATGAAAAGGGGTTAGAAAATATAGGTATCGGGCTCGTATTTTGGTTCTGACGCCCGGTACAAGTCTTAAATATGTGTTAAGCACTATCTGTAAAGTTTGGCTAAACACGGACGTCATATGACGTGTTTCAGACTTAAAATGGGAAATTTGAGTTTTTATGAAAGTTGAAAGAAAATCATGTGTGTGAGGCTTGATCCTATGTATATGATGTTATTTTGGCGATTTGATCGCGCGAGTAAGTCCGTAAGATGTTTTTAAGGTTGTTGCATGTTTGGTTTGGATCCCCAAGGGCTCGGGTGAGTTTTGAATGGGGCACGGGAGGTCTTGGACTTAAGAAAATGCAGGTTCAGGTGTTGTAGACACCAGCGCAGCCGCGGTCATTTCCGCGCGGTCCGCGCTGGAGCCGCGCGGCCGTGATGCCTTTCTGTGCGGTCCGCGTGGCTGAGTCTGAGGGCTAGGGTTTCAGGTTAACCAGCGCGGCCGTGCACCAAAACAGTGCGGTCCGCGCTGTAAGGGTTCAAAGAAGCCCCAATTTTTCTCCCACTCAGCGCGACCACGACACATTTTTGTGCGGTCCGCGCCAGGTCCTCAGAAAGGTATACAAGTTCGGAAAATCTCAGTCATTTTTCACTTTTCAAAAACCCAAAACCTAAGAGGCGATTTTCCAAACAACTTTTCTTCTCCAAAACGATTGGTAAGTGATTTCTAACTTAATTTCTTTATTCCATAACATCTTTTAACATAATTTCAACTTCAAATCAAAGATTTTCAGGGGTGAAATTGAGTGTTTTGGGTAGAACCTAGGTTTTTACAAATTGAGAAGTTGGACCTCAATTTGGGGTTCGATTTCAAAACAAATCATATATTTGGATTCATGGGGGAATGGGTAACCGGGTTTTGGTCCGAACCTCGAGTTTCGACCACGTGGGTCCTGGGTATTTTTGACCTTTTTGAAAAAAACCTTAAAAAATCTATTTTCATGCATTGGGGATGATTCATTTAGTAATTATTAATGTGATTAAGTAAGTTATGACTAGATTCGAGCGGATTAGTGGCGGAATCAAGAGGTAAAGCTATACTTGAAGCGTGAGTTGAGTTTGGAGCATTCGAGGTAAGTGTCTGTTCTAACTTTGGCTTGAGGGATTAGGATTTGGATGTTATTTTCTACGTGTTAACTGTGGAGTACGGTGTATAGGCATGGTGACGATTATCTATGCACCGGAGTCTAGCATGACCGTGAGTCGTAGTTGCTTTTAAATTCGAAAGATGTGAAACAGTTGACTTGCTAATATAATTATGAAGTGATAGTTGAGAAGCAGATGAGTTAAAGAAAGAAGTGTGGTATTTTTCCCTTGTCGGGACTTATTGTTGATTTGTTCTCCCTTACCGGGATGTTTAATCTTGTTGTATATTCCCTTCCCCGATTGGTTGTGACTGATGATTGGGTGAGGAAGAGCGATTATGCACGAAGGGTCTTTCCGTGCCATGTTTTGATAATTATGCACGAAGGGTCTTTCCGTGCCATGTCTCTAATTATTTATGCACGAAGGGTCTTTCCGTACCATGTCTCTAATTATTTGAGCACGAAGGGTCATTCCGTGCCTTGATGTGAGAGTTATGTGAGGAAAAGCACGAAGGGTGATGCCGTGCACCATATTTGACAGTTTTGGTGAGAATTGAGAGTAAAAGCACGAAGGTTGGTGTCGTGCAGTTGTTGATTCACTTGCTCTCTTTCATAGATGCTAATTATTCAGTTTCCATCTCTCTGTTTGTTGGTCTTATATCTAAATTGTTACACCCCACAGCATGTCCCCTCCCTATTATCTATTTAAATTCTGTATATCTTTCCGTTGTTACACATATATCTGTACAGGTTATTGAGGTAGGTCCGGTCTAGCCTCTTCACTACCTCGCCGGGGTTAGGCCAGGCACTTACCAGCACATGGGGTCGGTTGTGCTGATGTTACACTTCTGTGCCCTTTTTGTGCACAGATTCAGGAGTAGTTTACGGACCGCAGTAGCAGTAGATTGGGAGCGTGCCTTCAGTCCAGAGACTCCTAGGTAGTTCGCTGGCGTGCGTGGGCCCTGAGTCTCATCTATTTCATTTCTGTTTGTTTTTATTGTATCGAAGCAGACTCCTTATGTATTTTCTTTCAAACTCTTATTTGTAGTATCTTATAGTAGTCCGTGAGTATAGTGACACTAAATCTTGGGTAGAGGATGATGTTAATTTTTTCGCATTTTCGTTCATTAAATATTAAATTAAGGCTTCCGCTTGAATTTATTATTTTTATTATTATCTTGTTGAAAATTAGTTGAAAAGGTATGTTAAGGTTGGCTTGCCTAGCTCCGACAGTAGGCGCCATCACGACTCCCGATGGTGGGGAATTCGGGTCGTGACAATATCCTAAAAGTTCAATTCATACACAAAAATTTCAATTTATATCCTAATGGTTCAATTCATATCCTAGGGCCTTGACCTTCTTCGTCACTACCCGACCGAGGTTAGGCTTGGCATTTACTGAGTACCGTTGTGGTGTACTCATGCCCTTTATGTACATATTTTTTATGTGCAGATCCAGGTACCTCCACTCAGACTTATTGCGCTTGAGATGAGGCGCTTGTAGAGACTCAGAGGTATATCTGCCGCGTCCGCAGACCGAAGAGTCCCTTTCTACTCTCTCTTTTAAGTGTTAGCCCTTCTGTATTTTTTTTCCTTTGTTAGATATTCTAGAGTTAGATACTTGTAGACATTCAAAGGCTTGTGATTATGAGATTCCGGGTTTTGAAAAATGTATTTAGTTTTTCGAGAGTTGATATTGTGTATGCCGAGCGTCATTTTAAACACTGTTTTATTTCACTATTTCGGTTTTTATTATTTTTCCGCAAATTAGTTTATTTTCCGCACTGTTAGCTTAGGTGCTGTCACGATGGTTCACGGAGGGCGAACCGGAGTCGTGACACAAAAATATCATATATGTGGTATTAGTAATTGTTTAAATGTTAATTAATATATCATTCAGTATAAATTAAAAATTTATTCCAAAAATTATTATATAAAAAAGGATCTATTTATGGTGGAGATACCATTCCAAAGAGGATTATAAGAAGGAGACAAAAAATATGTTGGAAATAAAATAGAGAAGAGAGGGATGGTAGAAACAAAAAAAGAAAAGGAAAAAGAACAAGTACAATTAACGAAGGATAATTCGAAAAGTATAAATTTATGATAAAGATATTTTTGTCTTAAAAATAATTCAAAAGTATAAATTTATGATAAAATTTTAATTTTTTGCTTCTGTTTTTGATTCATGGAAGAAGTTAAATTTTTTCGCTTCTTCCCAAAAATAAAAATATTACTTCTACTGTTGCCAGAAAACACTTATCTCTCTGGGTCGGATACCTCAAATATCATTTCTTAACAAATAATTTTTTTTATAAAAAAAAATGCTTTTGGTCTCCCAGAAATTTGTAATAGGCTATCAATACTTTTGTTACTTTCCTAACAAAAGTAATTCCTAATTTCTCTGCTTATGTTGCATTTAAAGAGCATATAAAAGAGGAAAGCAATGTACACAAAAAGATCATCATGTTTTTTTTGGTTGTAAATAGAAACATTTTATTAAAATCTAAGTAGCATTACATAGATCATTTTCAGTCATCCTATTGGGATCGTAATTGAGAGAATTTATAAAAGTGCTAGAGTTATGAACTGCATTGATGTTCCCCATACTAGCTAATCTATTACAAGCTTCCTCCTATATTAGCCTAAAGTAGGATTTACCAACAGCGTCATGTTGCATATGTATGTCTCTACTATAATTAGTTCATATTAAACCCAGACTGGTTGATCAAGACTGATATTTTAACGGAAAAATAAATTAAAAAAAAAGTATATGCTCCTAAAATGTTTATTCTTTGATAATGAATTAAGTTTATTAACTAATTCGTGAACTCGAAATTTGAAAAGAGTTAAACTTTAATGCTACCAAATATCTAGCAATATTAAGGCAATCTTAAGTAAAAATGCAGGTAAAGTCTATACAATTATACAAAGATGAGATAAAGCAGAACTTAATTCCATAAATGCCATGTCTACACTATATATTTGTACTTTTTGTTTTGTCGTTAACTTTGAGGTTTGACCTTTTTTTCCTTTCACATAAACATTCAAGATTTTTACCAGGTTTCTACTACGAGTTCATACTAAACTCGAGTTATTGGCTTAATCACAACTGTATTTTTCTTAATAAACCCAAAAAAAGATGTCTTATCAGGGATGGCCCAACGAATTTTGTGGCTAAAGCCAAACTCTATGAGGGGCTTTAACTTTTTTTTATTATTATTTATTTGACTTTTTTTTTAGATTTTCTTAGATACAAAGTTATTAATAATTTTCTTATAATCAATAACTCCTAATAAGTATTTTTCAATGGACAATATAGCTAATCCATTTAACATTTCTTGTGATATTGTTGTTCTTAGGTAAGATTTTATTAATTTTAATTTTGAAAACTTCTTTATGCTGAAGCAACGGTAACATGAGTTATGAACATAATTCCATAAGCAATTTAGGCATTTGGAAAAGAATTAAATCTTTTTATTTGATTAAATGTATCAATTAAACTATTATGTTCTAATTGTATTATTTTTCTTAATACTTTTAATTCAGAAAATAAATCTTTACCATCAATATCGAATTGATTATTATGCTTTAAGGAACATTCAAGATTAAGGCAATACTTTTTCAAATTTCCAACATCTAGTGATCTTAGTTTTTACTGTCAAATAGAAAACCAAAAATATTTTCATATACTTCGAATTGTTCAAATCTATTTTGAAGTGAAAAAAATAGCCTTGTCTATTATGTATAAAAGTAATCAACTCTAAAGGACTCTTCGAAAGATTTTGAGATTACATTATCAACATTCGTATCAAATTGTTACTTCCTATATATCACACGTTTCTTACGAAATTTGGGTTCGATATTCATTTCAAGTGCAATTTCCTTGGTAGAAATCATAGTAGTTGCAAATCTTTCTCCTCAAATTAAAGAAAGAAATCAAACTTTTTACATTACAAAACTCTTTTTTAAACTTATAAATAGTTTATTAGGTGTAACAAAAAATGGGGCCCCACAAATATGGGGCCTAAAGCGGTTGCTTTATTTGATGGGATTTTTACCTATCTATACCATATATCAAACCTTATTACCCTCAATGTTTAAGGTTTGTGTTTATTACATTTAAGCATACCAAATTACCATTTCTATACCATAATTCAAATTAGGGATATAATTAAGGGTTCATTTATATTAGGCATAATTATAGGACTGTATCTTCCCACTTTCTCTTTCCTTTCATCTCAACTGTTCACAACACACACACAACTCACGATGCTCCTATGCTTCCTCTCGTTGATCATCCCCAACTGCCCACCACCGTCGAAGAATATCATATTTTCAGATTCACAAGAAAATTTTAAATTCTTTGATCCAACCGCTTGAATTCCCACTGGAAATAATAATGGCAGAGAGTTCGAAATTATTTGACCTCTTTTTTTTTTGGGCAGTGGTTGAAGGTTACTGGTTAACACAGTCGATTGAAACTCGAAGAAGAAGAAGACATATTTCCAGAATTTGTAGATATTTTGTAGTCAAATTGTAGTCAAATTAGAAAAATTGTAGATAAATTGTAGACTATTTTTTGTAGAAGATTTTGTAGAAGCTTTAGTCATTTTGGATTTGTGAAAATAGAAAATAATGCATCTACAATCAGAATACAAATAATCTACAATTTATCTACAAGATATCTACAAAATAGATACATTGAATTTTAATATCCAAATTCTCATTTCAATTGTAGCATAATTGGCATTTTCGACATAATTGTAGAAGATTTGTAGAAGTTTTAGTCTTCCCAATCTACAATTCATCTACAATTTATCTACAATATATCTACAATTCTACAATTTAACTACAATTTATCTATAATTTCTGGAAATACGTCTTCTTCTTCTTCTTCTTCTTCTTCTTCTTCTTCTTCTTCTTCTTCTTCTTCTTCTTCTTCTTCTTCTTCGAGTTTCAATCTAAAATTCAGTCAAAACCAAGTCTAATCTTCACCAAAACCCCTCAAAATTGAGATATAAACTCCTAAACATATTTTGAATTATTTACAACAACACCCAATCCAAACAAATAATGATTTTTGAAAACCCAAATTTGAATTCAAAGCTTTCAAGCTTTTTAATGGCTATCAATGGTGGAAAATATATGGAAGAACAGATGAAGATGAAGATGAAGATGAAGAACAGAAATCTCCTTTCCGTTTGATTACTGGAGCTTCAGTAGCTTGCGTTTTTTGAGAATTGTAGTTGAGTGAGAGAAGAGAGATCTCTTTCCGTTGAGGAAAGAGAGAATTACGCAGCAATTCGAATTTGATGTTGACAGAATCACACGCAGATCTGGTGCCTTCATCTTAGCACGTTTTTTATGGCAAAATCTACCTATTTTTGGATTGGTATATAATTTGTAGTAAAAGTGTGGACTACACGGATAAATAACAAATTATGAACATTTTTTGTAATAAAGTTTGCTATATGGTATAGATAGGTAAAAATCCCTTATTTGATTTATGAAAGGGCCGCCCATGTGTCTTATCATATACGGCCTTAGTATTTCTTCAATTAAACATTTTAAAATAGCACTTATAATTTAATGCTACCAAACGTCCAGCAAGATTGAGGCAATTTTGATTAAATGCAGGTAAATACAAAACAAAGAGGAGATAAAGAAGAATTTAATTCCACAACACCATTCTTCTACCATATAAGCCACTGTTTTATTCATACTTTTTCACCATTGAAGTATCTCTATCACAACTAAGTGATTTACAAAAATGGCCACTTCATATTCACATTTTTCTCTTGTAGTCCTTGGTCTTGTTTTGATGTTTTCTACTCCAACTCTCTCCGTAAGAAGAGACTTCTTTAAAATCTCAAAAATTTCACCTTCTTTTGATGATCTTCCAATTTCCACACCTTCTCCTGAAGAAGCTCCAGCTCCAGATATCTCTTCTACAACCACAAATGCTCCTCTTATATCACCAACTTCTTCAGAAAATATTTCACCTTCTTCTTCAGACGTTGTCTCTAGTAGTACTCCAGCTGTTTCGCCATCTCCTGAAGAAGCCACGATTGGTTCACCTGCACCTTCAGAAGAAACACCAGTTGTCTCACCATCTGCACCACCTACAGCTCCTGAGCATGGTCATGACCACCATCATCATCATCATCATCACCACCATCATCATCATGGCCATCACCATCATCATTCACACCATCATGGTCATACCGGCCATCATCATCATGATCAACATCACCATGAACATGATCAACCTTCTCATGAACCAGCACAGGCTGCACCAGCTCCTTCTCCTGAAGTTTCAACTCAAGCTCCTGAATCCATGACCTTGGACTATATCATTAATAATTAGTTACTACCTTGTAAGGCTTAGAATATCAATCAAAATTATAAATAAAAGCGTAAAATATTTTAATTTGCTATACCTTTTGTTCCATAATGTGAACATGCATGCAGCAAGTATGTTTTCAGTTTAGCTGGAATTTGTTTTGGCCTTGTTTTGATTACGTCATGCAAACGTTACAGATATGCCTAGTTTCTCCCTGCATTTCTTCCTTTTGACTTTGTAGTCTGCCTCCTCTCACAAAGAATGACAGAGTATAAATTACCAATAATTAAGCTAACTAATATTTCTTCATCTACATCGTTGTGGACTTGTGGTGGTGATCAAAATCCTACCTGGACTAGGCCTAGATGTGGCAATTTGAGCCCAAAACCAAATCTTACCTCGACTAGGCCTAGATATGGCAATTTGAGCCCAAACCCATTTGACTCACCCAAGGTTGGGATGATCATTGACCAGCCCATTTATTGAACTCAACCCATCTTAATTCAACATATTTCAGTCTATCCAAAGTTGGACTAATTTTTAGCGCAAATTGATCTATGAGTAACATTGCTAAAATATCTTTAATTTTTTTTGTTTGATATGTTATATATAACCATAACAAAAGAAAAGACTTATTTGATAACTAAACAATACATAAGAAATAATACACATTAATTAAAGTTTGGTAAGAGTTGGGCGAGAATCCAAATTTTAGCTCAACTTGACCCAGCCCATCTCAAGCCAAGCTAAATGACCCACCCATTTGACACCCCCTAAGCCCAATATATGCAATAACAAGGGGAGAAATTCAAAAATAGCCAGATTTACAAGTGGTCATTCAAAAATAGCCACAATTTTAAAAGTAATCGAAATTTAACTACTTTTACATGTAAAGATAAATTTGAACGAAAATAGTGTTCAAAAGTTCGAATTTTTTACATGTAAACTTCCAGCATAACATGCAGGAATTTCATAATGTGCTAGAGTTCTAACATAATATGCTGGAAGTTCATACACAAGTGCTCCAATCTCAAGTATATTATGCTGGAACTTTTCGTGTGTTGGAGTTCCAGCATAATATGCAGGAAGTTCATACACAGGTGCTCCAATCTCCAGTATATTATGCTGGAACTTTTCGTGTGCTGGAGTTCCAGAATAATATGATAATTTTATAAATGCTGACTATTTTTGATTGACTAGTCCAAAAATTGGCTAACCCGTGCTATTTTTACAATAACAGGTCCAGCCCACAGGAGCCCAAGCCCAGCCCATGTGATGTTCCTTTGCATACGACCTTTAATTTGTCCTCCGGCCAGCCAAGACCAGGCCTTGACCTATCGTCCACTAGTGGATTGTTAGCATCCAAAATTGTGATATTGCATAAATTAAATTCAGATTTTTTTTATTTCTATATACTATTGGAAACTTTATTATCATAAATATTCATGTTTAGTAAATTACCCTACCTACACAAGTTTTGTTTATAAAATATATGCATTCCATCTTAAAAGGCTCTCAATCCATTATTAGTGCCTTCAATTAAGGGATTTAGTTACTCCCTTTTCCTTTTTTTTTCTCCTCTTCTCTTTCCTTATGTTTCCACTCATATGTCACAATTAGGTGGATCTTTCCTCCTCTAATTTTTTGACGTTACGGGAAATAGGGCTTTTCTGACGGAGAAAATGTAAAACAATCGTTATAGCCATTGTCACAAGTATTAACAAAAATCACGTGAATTCGAACTCATACTTCATGGGCAAAAAGACATAAGAAACGAGGAATCTGGAACGAGAACAATCTGGAAGATTTTTGCTTGCCATTTTTCTTGTTTTTATCTCTAAACATGAAAAAATATCAGCTAAAATTTAATGCGAATAATTGTTTTGTTAATGAATCAATAGCAAATCTGCCTTTGTGAACTTGTACACGTAACTTGTTGTCAGTCCCAAATTGAATGAAAGAAGAAGATTTCGACGGCTAGCATAAAACGTAGTACAAGTATGGTTAAATAAGTGAATACTATAGATAGAATGAATACATATTCCTTATTACACAAATACAATTTTTATACAATTTTATAAAATATATCTTTTGTATATTTTGTATCTGATTTATACATAGTAAAAATAAATTTCATACAACTAATTATATATTATACAACTTATCTACAACTTTCACACATTATTTCTATCCATTTAAATACAACTACAATAACATACAACTTAAATATAAATTTTATACAAAATTTATACAATATGTCTTTTGTATATTTTGTATCTGATTTATACATATTAAAAATAAATTTCATACAACTAATTATATATCATATAACTTATCTACAATTTTCATACATTATTTTTACTCAGTTATATACAACTACAATATCATACAACTTAAATATAATTTTTATACAATGTTGTTCAAGTTTCATATAATAGTTAAATAAATAAAAGAAAAATTTATAAACAACAGAATATAATTTTTCTACAATTTTACTATAATTTTGTAAATATAATGTATATCATGCCTCTTCTTCTTCTTCTTCTTCTTCTTCTTCTTCTTCTTCATCTTCTTCTTCTTCTTCTTCTTCTTCTTCTTCTTCTTCTTCTTCTTCTTCTTCTTCTTCTTCTTCTTCGAGTTTCAATCTGATATTCAGCCAAAATCAAGTCTAATCTTCACCAAAACCCCTCAAAATTGAGATATAAACTCCAAACCATATTACAAATTGTTTGCAACAACACCAAATCCAAACAAATAATGATTTTTGAAAACCCAAATTCGAATTCAAAGCTTCAAAGATTTTTAATGGCTGTCTTTCTTTGCTTTACATTACTGAAATTAGGGATTGAGAGATAGAGAGAGACGTAGAGAGAATTCCCAATTCTTTGCAACAATATCCAATTCAAACAAATAATGTGTTTTAAAAATCCAAATTCGAATTCAAAACTTCAAAGCTTTTTAATGGTTGTCAATGGTGGAATCGTGGGTGGGTGCAACATACGTGGGGGAGGGGTGGGATGTGGAGATAGAAACGTGGGGAGTGAAAGATATATTAGAGTAATTTTAGGACACTAATTATTTTCATTAATTCCCTTAAAATGTACATAAATGGTAAATGGGTATATAAAATATAATTATAGTAAAACTTGAGTAGGGAGGAATATAGTTTCATATAGTGTATAGGAAAAAAAATTCCAATTAAATTTTGAAAAATAATGTTATCTTGAATTCATAATGTGATGACCCAAAAAGTCATCAGTTGTTTTGAAAATAAATTCCGTATCCCAAGGCCTTAAAACCTCCCTTTTGTCTTACCTCGATATGCGTGCGTAATTCGGGCGTGAATCCAAAAAGCTATTATGTGAAAAATCTATAAAAAATGATAAGTTTTGCTTTTAAAATTGAATAAAGTTGACTTCAGTCAATATTTTGGGTAAACGGACATGGACCAGTGATTTGACAGTCCTGAAGGGTTTGTAGGAAAATATGGGACTTGGGCATATGCCCGGGATCGAATTTTGAGGTCCCAAGCCCGAGAAATAAATTTTTGAAGAAAATTGTATAACTGAAATTTTAAGAGTTTTTGGAAATTTGAAGGTATAGTAATTTGATGGTATTGAGCCCGCATTTTTGTTCTGGGGCTCGGTACGGGTCTTATATGGTATTTAACTGAGCCTGTAAAATTTAGTAAGAAACGGACTTGAAATGATGTGAATCGGACCCTCGGTTGTTAAAAATGGAACTTAAGAGTTCATAAAGTTTTTTTCTTTGATTTTGATGCTAAATTCGTTGTTAAAGGTGTTTATTTGGCGATTTGATCGCACGTGTAAGTCCATCTGATGTTTTTGAGTTAGTAAGTCCATATAATGTTTTTGAGTTAGTATGCATATTTGGTTTGGAACCCCGAGGGCTCCGGTGAGTTTCAGATAGGTTTTAGGGTGTTTTTACACTTAGGAAAAAGTTGCAGGTTCAGAGAAGTTGCAGGTCTTTGAAGCTAGGTTTCGCGGTCCACGGTGGAACCTTTGCGGCCGCGGTGGGGAATTCGCGACTGCAGTGGGATTTATGTGGCCGTGGTGAGCAAGGCCAAGCCTTCGCGGCCGCGCTCAATTTCTTATGATCCGCGGTGGAGCTCCATGGCCGCAGTTCCTTTTATGCGGTTCGCAGAGAGGGTCTGAGAGGAGTATATTTAAACGGGACTTTTAGGTTATTTTTCACTTTTCAAAACCCTAAAACATAAGAGGCGATTTTCCAAACACTCTTTCTTCTCCCAAAACACAAGTAAGTGATTTTTAACTTATTTCTCTCACTCCTTAACTTTTATTAACATGATTTCATCCTAGAATCTAGGGTTTTCATGGTGGAATTGGGAATTTTGGATAAAACCTAAGAATATTGAAATTTGGGGATTTTGACCTCAAATTGAGGTCGGATTTCAAAACCAATTATATATTTGGGCTCGGGGGTGAATGGATAATCGGGTTTTGGTCAGAATTTGGGGTTTAGACCAAGCGCGCCTAGGGTAGATTTTTAAATTTTTGGGAAAATCATTGGAAAACCTATTTTCATGCATTAGAATTGATTCATTTAGCATTTATTGATATCGTTAAGTAAATTGTGGCTAGATATAAGCGAGTTGGTGGTGAAAACAAGAGGTAAAGCAGTAGTTGAGGCTTAAATTGTATTCGTGGCATCGGGGTAGGTGTTTGGTCTAACCTTAGCTTGAGGAATTCGGAGTTGAGTCTTATTTGTTATATGTTAATTGTTGTGTACAACGTATAGGCATGGTAACGAGTATCTATACGTTGGTTTCAAGCATGCCCGTGAGTCTTATTTTATGATTAATGTGACTCCATTTCATATTGTTCCTACTTTATATGATGATTTCCATTGAGGAATATGATTTGTGGAGGTATTATTGGTAATTGAACATTGTAGAGTGTTGGCTCAAGTTGAGAATTGAATTGTTGAATATTGTAGAGCGTTGGCTCAAGTTGAGAATTTTGTGAGGTAAATGTGGAAAGGAGAAGAGGTTTATGATATTATCTCCCTTGCCGGAATGCTATTTCTTTTGATATTATCTCCCTTGTCGGGACGTTATTATTCATGATATTGTTTCCCTTGCCAGGATATTGATGTTGTACTATTGTTCCCTTGCCGGAATTTTATTGTAATCTTATTGATTCCCTTGGCCTTATTGCTTTGTGATTGTTGTTGGGTAAGGAAGAGTGTTAAAGCACGAAGGGTGATGCCGTGCAAGATATTTGTGAGAGAGTGTAAAGTACGAAGGATGATGCCATGCATAATATTTGTGAGAGAGTGTAAAACACGAAGGGTGATGTCGTGCCAATATTGTGAGGTACAAGCACGAAGGGTGATGTCGTGCCGCACGATGTACAATTTTGTGCAGATTATATTGATTCTTATGGTGAGGACGAGTGTAAAAACACGAAGGGTGATGCCGTGAACTTGTCTTTTTTTCCCGATTCTTGTTGGTAATCGAACTTTGGTGATCCTTATATTTATTTGTTCTTCTTCGGTTATTTTTTTTGATGTTCCCCATAGCATGTTTCCCCTTCCCATCCTTAACTGTATATTTCTGCCTTTATTTCTGCGGTATATGATTTAACTGCATAGGTTTATTTGGTATTCTGGTCCTAGCCTCGTCACTACTTCGCCGAGGTTAGGCTAGACACTTACCAGCACATGGGGTCGGTTGTGCTGATACTACACTCTGCACTGTATGCAGATCCCAGAGCACCAATTTTTGGACCGCAGTGAGGGTGCTATCTTCAGTCCATTCAGGCGACCCGAGGTAACCCTGCAGGCGTCCGCAGGCCCTGGCGTCTTCTTCTATCTTTCTATATTGTTTCTTCTATGTATTTCTGAAACAACTTGTATTTACCTTTTGAACCCTCATTTGTAGTATTCTTAGACAGTCTGTGACATTGTAACACCAAATTTTGGGTAGAGTTGTACTTAGACTTCCGCAGTGTGTATTAATCCAACTGTCAAATTTTGTCTTCCGCACTATTTTTGTTATTATTATTTCTGCCATTTCTGTTATATTATTTTGGAATTTCTAAGGGATTAAAAATAAAAATGGTAAAACAATTGGACTGTTTGGCTTGCCAAGCTTTCACTAGTAGGCGCCATCACGACTCCCGAGGGTAGGAAATTCGGGTCGTGACAAGTTGGTATCAGAGCTCTAGGTTGCTTAGGTCTCACAATTCATAGACAAGCTTAGTAAAGTCTAAGGGATCGGTATGGAGACGTTTGTATTTATCCCCCAAAGGCTACAGAGTTAGGAAAAACTTCACATCTATTCTTTCTTGTCGTGTGGTTTGGTTTCTCAATGCTAATTGAATTTCTGCTCTGTTCTTTCGCAGATGGCGCGAATACGCGCTTCCTCATCCATCGATCAACAACCCGAGCCCCCAGTAGTAGCTCCTACGAGGGGTAGAGGGTGAGGCCGAGGCCGTGCTAGAGGCCGAGGTAGGGGCAGAGCTCAGCCCAGAGCAACAGCACCAGCGGTGGAGCCTCAGGTTGAGTTTGATGATGAGGTTCTGGCCTTGGCAGTTCCGGTGGGCCCAGCTCAGGTCCCAGAGGGGTTCATTGCTACCCTAGTACTCCAGGATGCTATGGTCCGTCTAGTGGGCCTTATGAAGAGTGTCACCCAGGCAGGCTTGCTACCTGTAGCACCAGCCGTCTCTTAGGCTAGAGGAGGAGCCCAGACTCCTGTTACTTGCACTCAGGAGCATATGGCTCCCCAGTTTTAGACTCCAGCAGCTCAGCCAGTTAGAGTAGTTCAGCCGGGTGTGGTAGCTCAGACCGATGATGGAGCAGCTATGTCTGCTGATGCCTTGTGGAGATTGGATAGGTTTACCAAGCTCTTTACTGCCACTTTCAGTAGTGCATCCTCTGAGGATTCCTAGGATTATTTAGACAACTGTCATGAGGTTCTCAGGAACATGGGGATAGTGGAGACCAATAGGGTCAAATTTTCTACTTTTTGCTTGTTTGGATCCGCCAAGACTTGGTGGAGAGATTATTGTTTGGCTAGACTAGTTGGGTCACCAACGTTGACTTGGGATCAATTTTCTTAGCTACTTCTGGAGAAGTTTCTTCCTATCACTTAGAAGGAGAACTATCGGAGGCAGTTTGAGCCTCTCCAGCATGATTCTATGACCGCCACTCAGTACGAGACCAGATTTATTGATTTGGCCTATTATGCTCTTCTTATACTCCCCACTGAGAGAGAGAGAGAGAGAGAGAGAGAGAGAGAGAGAAGAGAGAGAGAGAGAGAGAGGAGGTTTATTGAGGGACTCGTTCAGCCTATCGACTTTAGATGGCCAAGGAGATGGGGATCGAGATCAATGTGTCCAGGAGAGTTGAGATGGTTCTATCGTAGGGGGGTGGTCAGGGGTATGACAAGAGACCTTATCATTCTGGTAGGTTTAGTGGAGCCTCGTCTGGAGGAAGGGATTCTTTTGTAGGGGCCATCCTCCCAGGCCGTTTCATTTAACACTTCAGGCTTCTCACAATACTCTAGGTGGCCGTGGTTCTTGTATGCAGTATGCCGATCAGTTGCCCTACAGTGCACCGCCAGATCCTATTAGTTCACCTCCGCTCCAGAGTTTTTAGAGTGGTTATTCAGGCCGTCAAGGTCAGTAATCTCAGTCACCGAGGGCTTGTTATACATGTGGTGATATGGGGTATTTGCTAGATTTTGCCCTCGAGCACCGAGCATCTCTCAGCATCAGGGTTCCCATGCCATGGTCCGGGAACCGAGTGTTCCACCACCTACTCAACCAGCTAGAGGTGGAGGTAGAGGTGGAGGTAGAGGTGTTAGAGGTAGAGGTCAGGCAGATAAAGGTAGAGGCCAGCCAGCAGGTGGCCGACCTAGAGATGTAGCTCAGAGTGGTGGGGCCCAGCCCCGATGTTATGCTCTTCCAGCCAGGCTTGAGGCTGAGGATTCCGATGCAATTATCACAGGTATTGTTCTAGTTTGTAGTAGAGATGCTTCAGTTCTATTTAATCTAGGGTCTACATACTCCTATGTGTCATCTTATTTTGCACCATATTTGGTCATGCCTAATGATTCTTTGAATGCCCCTGTATATATGTCTACACCGGTGGGTAATTCTATTATGGTAGATCGTGTCCATCGTTCATGTATAGTGGTGATTAGGGATCTTGAGACTCGAATAAATTTGTTACTTTTGGACATGGTTGATTTTGATGTCATATTGGGGATGGATTGGTTATCACCTTACCACGCTATCTTGGACTGTCATGCCAAGACTGTAACCTTAGTCTTGCCGGGTTTACCTCATTTAGAGTGGAGAGGGACTCCTGGTCATTCTACTTGTAGTGTTATCTCATAAATGAAAGCTCGGCATATGGTCGAGAAAGGGTGTTTGGCTTATTTGGCATATGCTCGTGATTCTATTGTTTAGGTTCCTTCCATGGATTCTGTTCCTGTAGTTTGTGAGTTTCCTGAGGTATTTTCTTCAAACCTGCCAAGTATGCCACCCAACAGGGACATTGACTTTTGCATTGATTTAGCTTCGGGCACTTAATCCATTTCTATTCCTCTGTATCGTATGGCCCTGCTTGAGTTGAAAGAATTGATGAAGCAGTTGCAAGACTTGCTTGTAAGGGATTTATTAGACCCAGTGTCTCACCTTGGGGTGCGCCGATGTTGTTTGTTAAGAATAAGGATGGATCGATGAGGATGTGTATAGATTACGGGCAGTTAAACAGGGTTACGATCAAGAATAAGTATCCATTGCCGAGGATTGATGATTTGTTTGATCAGCTTCAGGGTGCCAAGGTATTTTCGAAGATTGACTTGAGGTCTGGCTACCATTAGTTGAGGATTAGGACATCTGATGTCCCTAAGACAACTTTTCGCACTCGGTACGAGCATTATGAGTTCTTGGTGATGTCATTTGGATTGACAAATGCCCCAGCAGCTTTTATGGATTTGATGAACCGAGTGTTCAGGCCTTACTTGGATTCGTTTGTGATAGTCTTCATTGATGATATTTTGATCTATTCCCGCAGCCGGGAGGAGCATGAGCAGCATCTGAGAGTTGTTCTTCAGACTCTGAGAGATAGTCAGTTGAACCCTAAGTTTTCGAAGTGTGAGTTCTGGTTGAGTTCAGTTGCATTATTGGGTTACGTTGTTTCAGCAGAGGGTATTCAAGTGGATTCAAAAAAGATCGAGGCAGTCAAGAACTAGCCTAGATCTGCATTAGCTATAGATATCCGGAGTTTCTTGAGATTGGCTGGTTATTATTGTCGGTTTGTGGAGGGGTTCTCATTAATTGCAGCCCCGATGATCAGGTTGACCCAGAAGGGTTCCCAGTTCAGGTGGTCGAACGAGTGTGAGGCAAGCTTTCAGAAGCTCAAGACAGCTTTGACTACGGCGCCAGTGTTGGTTCTGTCCGCAGGTTTAGGGCCATATACAGTTTATTGTGATGCATCTCGTATTAGACTTGGTGTAGTGTTGATGCAAGATGGCAAGGTCATTGCTTATGCTTCGCGACAGTTAAAGATTCATGAGAAAAACTATCTGGTTCATGATTTCGAGTTAGCATCCATTGTTCATGCATTGAAGATTTGGAGGCACTATCTGTATGGGGTGTCATGTGAGGTGTTCATGGATCATGAGAGTCTACAGTATTTGTTCAAGCAGAAGGAGCTAAATTTGAGGCAAAGAAGGTGGTTGGAGCTATTGAAAGACTATGATATCACCATCTTATACCATCATGGGAAGGCCAATGTAGTGGCTGATACTTTGAGTAGGAAGTCAGCTAGTATGGGCAGTCTTGCGTATATTCCGGTCGGTGAGAGACCGTTTGCCTTAGATGTTCAAGCTTTGGCCAATAAGTTCGTGAGGTTGGATATTTTTGAGCCCAGCCGTGTGTTAGCATGCACAGTTGCTCGTTTTTATTTATTTAGAGCGTATTCGAGATCGACAGTATGATGATCCTCATTTGTGTGTACTTAAGGACACGGTGCAGCACGGAGGTGCCAAGCAGGTCACATTAGGAGATGATGGAGTTTTGAGGCTGCAGGGTCAAGTTTGTGTGCCTAAAGTGGATGGACTTCGAGAGTTGATTTTAGAGGAGGCCCATAGTTCCCGGTACTCTATTCGTCCGGGTGCCGCTAAGATGTATCAGGAATTGCGGCAGCATTATTGGTGGAGAAGGATGAATAAGGATATTGTTGCACATGTGGCTCGGTGTTTGAATTGTCAGTAGGTAAAGTACGAGCATCAGAGACCTGGTGGTTTGTTCCAAAAGATTGAGATTCCTGAGTGTAAGTGGGAGCGTATCACTATGGACTTCGTTGTTGGATTCCCACGGACTCAGAGGAAGTCCGATGTAGTGTGGGTTATTGTTGATAGGCTGACCAAGTCAGCACATTTCATTTTTATGGCAGTCTCCTATTCTTCCGAGAGGTTAGCCGAGATCTATATCTGGGAGATTGTTCATCTTCATGGTGTTCCCGTGTCTATCATTTTGGATCGAGGCACGCATTTATCTCACATTTTTGGAGAGCAGTTCAGCGTGGGTTGTGCACACGGGTCAAGTTGAGCACAACATTTCATACTCAGACGGGCGGACAATCCGAGCGCACTATCCAGATTTTGAAGGATATGCTCCAAGCTTGTGTCATTGACTTTGGAGGCTCGTGGGATCAGTTCTTGCCCTTAACAGAGTTTGCTTACAAAAACAGCTACCAGTCGAGCATCTGGATGGATCCTTATGAGGCTTTATATGATAGGTAGTATCGGTCGCCGGTTGGGTGGCTTGAGCTGGGAGAGACTTGGTTTTTGAGTACGGATCTAGTACAGGATGCCTTGGACAAGGTCAGAATTATTCAGGATAGGCTTCATACAGCTCAGTCCAGGCAAAAGAGTTATGCCGACCGTATGGTTCGTGATGTGGCATTCATGGTCGGCGAGCGGGTGTTGCTTCGAGTGTCGCCTATGAAAGGCGTGATGAGATTTGGGGAGAGGGGCAAGCTTAGCCCTAGGTTCAGTCCTTTTGAGATTCTTGATCGAGTGGGAGATGTGGCTTACAGACTTGCGTTGCCACAATTTATCAGCTGTGCATCTAGTGTTTCATGTATCCATGCTTCGGAAGTATCACGGCAATCCATCCCATGTGTTAGACTTCAACACTGTCCAGTTGGACGAGGACTTGTCCTATGACGAGGAGCTGGTTGCTATTCTAGCCCGGCAGGTTCGTCAGTTGAGATCAAAGTGTTTCCCTTCTGTTCATGTTCAGTGGAGAGGTCAGCCTGTTGAGGCAGTGACCTGGGAGTCCGAGTCCGATATACGGAGCCGATATCACCATCTTTTCTCCGACTCAGGTACTTCTTTCATATGTCTATTCGAGGATGAACAATTGTTTTAGAGGTGGAGAATATGATGACCCAAAAGGTCATCACTTGTTTTGGAAATAAATTTCGTGTCCTAAAGCCTTAAAACCTCCTTTTTGTCTCACCTCGATATGCATGCGCAGTCCGGGCGTGAATCCGGAAAGCTATTATGTGAAAAATATGTGAAATATGATAATTTTTACTTTTAAAATTGAATAAAGTTGACTTCAGTTAACATTTTGGGTAAAGGGACTCGGACTCGTGATTTGATGGTCCCGGAGGGTCTGTAGGAAATTATAGGACCTGGGCGTATACCTGAAATCGAATTCCGAGGTCCCATGCCCGAGAAATGAATTTTTGAAGAAAAGTGTTTAACTAAAATTTTAAGAGTTTTAGAAATTTGAAGGTATGGAAATTTGATGGTATCGGGCCCGTATTTTTGTTCCGCAGCCCGTTACGGGTCTTATATGGTATTTAAGCAGAGCCCGTAAAATTTCGTAAGAAACGGACTTAAAATGATGTGAATCAGACCCTCAGTTGTTAAAAATGGAACTTAAGTTTCATGAGGTTTTTTTTCTTTGATTTTGATGCTAAATTCGTTGTTAAAGGTGTTAATTTGGCGATTTGATCGCACGAGTAAGTCCATATGATATTTTTGAGTTAGTATGCATATTTGGTTTGAAGTTCTGGCGGCTCGGGTGAGTTTCGTATAGGTTTCAGGATGTTTTTACACTTAGGAAAAAGTTGTAGGTTCAGAGAAGTTGCACGTCTCTGAAACCAGGTCTCGCAGTACGCGGTGAAACCTTCACGGCTGCGGTGGGGACTTCACGACTACGATGGGATTTATGCGGTCCGTGGTGAGCAAGGCCAAGCCTTCACGGCCGCGCTCGATTTCTTGCGGTCCGCGGTGGAGCTCCGCGGCCGTAGTCCCTTTTATGCGGTCCGCGAAGAGGGTCTGAGAGGAGTGTAAGCACGTGATTTTTGCCCTATATGAGAATTACTCCCAAAAAATTCAAAAATAAAATGATTTTCTTTGGTGTGCAATTTTGTGATATTTTGTGATATTTTGAATAATTATTTGTATTTGTCTATGCGTGTTTATTTGCTAAATTAATAAAAAATACAAAAATATGTCGCATTTTGCATGTAGGATTTAATTCTACAATTGTTAGTAATTAAATTTGTTTTACAAAAATTAAAAAACTACAAAAATAGGCATCGTTTGCATTTTTAGCATTTAATGTCCAAATATACAATTTTATGCTTAATTATTACTTAATTGGGCGTTAATTGATATTGGGAGTTAATTTGTGCTTTTATAACTTAATTTAATTCTTAATAATAGTTTAAGTATTTTTATAATTTAGTTTTAGAGAAATAAAAGAAGAAAAGAGAGCGAAAATATAAAGAAAGTCGGAATTGGGCCTCTTCTTCGATTTCAAGCCACAGGCCCAAAAAATGGCCCAACCTTCCCTACGACCCAGTCCATTTCGAACTGGGTCGACCCAGTCCATAACCCAACACCCCTATTATTTTACAAACAAAATAAAATAAAAAAAAGGAAGAAAAAACCCTAAAAAGACCTAAGTCATCCCCCCCCCACACTTTTGCTTCTTCTTCTCCAAAGTTTCTCTTTAGCATCAATGGCTTCCCCCTCAAAGCTCAACCATGGCTGCCTTTTCCCCCTCACCCTCATGCCACACACACACGTCAACACATACACACACATATACAACGGAAAAAGCACACACGCTGCGGCTGCTCTTCTTCGTTCTTCACTCCAAACGACTATCGTCGTCATGCCACTGTTGCTTCTTTTCTTCCAGCTGCTGCTGGCACGCGTCGACACTGCTGCTGCTCGACACCCCACTGCTGCTGTTGTTCAACGTCGACCAAACGCCATTGCTTCACCATAGTCCGTTGACAAAGCTCCTTCGTGGCCGCTGCTTCTCCTCCTTCCTCCGGCGCTGCTTCTGCTTCTCGATGTCGTGCTGCTGCTGCTCGTCGCAGCAGGTGTTGGACGGACTGCTGCTGCTGCTCGTCGCGGCAGTAGCTGCGGGCTGCTTCTACTTCTTCTTCGTCTTCGTCGTCCTTCGTTCGAGCTTTGGTCGAGGCTCGGACATATTTGTTTACAATCAAAGTTCGTCGTTGTTCATCTTAGGTTAGTTGTTCTAAGTTTTATTTTTGTTCATATTTTTGTTGGATATTTTCCGGATCCAAAATCGTTAAATGATAATCCTTGTCTTGTTCGTTGATTCATCGTTGAAATAATTTTCTAGTGTGTTTATGTTGTTTTGTTAAATTAATTTTCAGATTTCAAAATAGAAGTTTAATTAGTTGTTTTCATATTCATTTCATGTTTGTATTATTGTTTAAGTGAATATTTGTTAGTTTGATGTTTGTTAGATTCAAATTGAAATTTAATTAACTATTTCTTCAATTTGTTTCATGAGTTTATGTATTGTTAGAAATTGTTAATATTGTTAAGTTCAAGCTTAAGTTCATAATTGTTTATTCGTCGATCTTGTTATTTGTCTAAAAGAATTTAGTTGTGTTAAAGGAAATATATTGATTTAATCGTTTAATCCGTCATGTTTGTTGTGTTAAAATAGATTCATTCATGTTCATACTTTGTTTGGATGGTCTTGAATCCGAATTTTGTATAGTTTGATTTCTTGTTTATCATTTATGATTATTTCTTGAATTTGTCTCATAATCTTGTTTAAGTTTAATATAGGAATTGTTTGTTGTAATGTTGTTAGAATTGATTTTAAGTTCAATATGATTGAAGTTAGAAATCTAAATATACTTGTTTGTTGTAGTTGTTGAATCCGAAAATAGGATTGTTTGTTGCTAAAATATTGTTCAATCAAATTTTAGTTGTTCTTTGTTGTTCAATTTGTGTTCATGTGATTTGTTGTTGAAATATTGTTAAAATCGTGTTCATGTGATATTGTTGTTATGATGTTCATCCGTGTTCATATTGTTGTTTGAACATTGTTAGAAATTGATCATATTGTCTATATTTTGGTTAAGTTTGATTAATTGATGTGTTATAGCTGATGGGTAGTTTGGTAATTTATAGTACTTTCGGGGGTAAAATAGTAATTTGCAATAGGGTCAGAGGGGTAGTTTAGGAATTGTACATTTTGTAATTGTTTATATGAAGCATGAGGGACAAAATAAAATGGGGTGGGTTGTGATATGGTTATTTAATATAAAGGGGGGACAAGATTTAATTTAAAGGGGGAATCTTGCATTATTTTATGTTAGGCATGGGGGACAAAATGAAATGGGGTGGTGTGATATGTTTATTTAATGTAATGAGGATGAGTGGGAAGATAATGTGTTGGGTAGAGAAAAAGTGTTGATTTTAATTAATTGAAAGGTTTATGGGATGAGTTATAAGAAGAAGTCTTGAACACAAGACAAGAGAACAGAGAGAACAGATAAGAGAAAAATACACAGATACGAGAGAGAGAAACAAATCTGAAAATAAGAGAGAGAAAAGGGCTGAACATTTAAGAGATAAAAAATTCCGAAAAATATTTAAGCTTTCAAATAAAAAAAAACCTAAAAAAAAACATTCTGCTTTCTTTGTTTGAAATCAGAATTAATTGTTGTTTCATAAAAGCTGGAAGCTTTTGTTTTTTTTGGGGGATTACTACTCCACCGGTCTGTTACTGGGTTGTTACTGTTGCTGGGCTATTGTTGCTGTGTTGTACTGATTTTACTGCTGCTGCTGATTCTCATATTCATTTTCTTTTGCTTCCAATATCAGGTACACAACTGAAAAACTGGTTATTGTAATCCGAAATATGAAGCGTGAATACATATGAAGAATGAAAATTTGAAGTTTTAATTTCGTTTTTTTTCTTTGTTCCTTTTGTTGATTGTATTTAAGCTATTTCATGAATTACTAAATAATAACTGGAATAAGAAAATAATATCATAAGTTAGTCTGTAATAAATCGGTTCGGCAAAATAGGTTAATTCACTAGTTATGAAGGCTTCAAGATTATAGGTTGATCATGAACAAGTAGCTAAATTTAGCTAAGACACGATTTTAAATTAAACATCGTAAATTAGGCATTAAGGCATGACTTGAGCTTAAGCAATATTAGAAGAACGTTTAAGTCTAATAAACTTTCTAATAAGCTTTAGTAATTATGGTTAAATTTAGTTTCAAATGATTGTGAATAATTAATCTCAATAATTATTATTTTTTAAAAATAACAATGCTGAGTTTTAATCTAGCTATATTTGTTTATTTTGAATATTAGTTGTTGAATTTTTATTTAATTTATAATTTTCGAAATTAAGAATAAAATTCCTTTTTCATCAATATTTGTATTAACCAAGCAATTAGCGTGTCATGTTTTCTTAAATAATAATAATAATAATAAAAACGTAATTAATTAGGATTTTCTTTATTCATTTTAGAGACTAATTTTAAATAGCAAAATGTAGTCGCTTTAAGATTTATCCATTTAGGAAAATAAATGAGATGAGCCTCGCTTAATAAAATGTATAGATTGTGGGGCCCTCAATAAATGTACATTTAATTGCTTAGAATTAAGGAGGAGTCGTTTTAGCAAATTTCACGGCCCTACCCCAAAGTAATAAATCGCTAATTGCTTTAGGCGCGATATAATAATAATACATTCTTAAACACGGGTATGCATTTATGCGACCCAAATCCAAATCCCAAAACATTGAATAAAAATACGTTCTGGATCGTGGATGCATTTTATGTGACCCAATCCAAAGACATGTTTTTAAACGATGTTCACATTCTTTAAAAAATATAATAATGTAAGCGGTAAAAAGATAAAACTTGCACATGAGTCCATATTTGTATAAAATCAGATAATCAAGCCAGATATAACAGTTGAGCGACCGTGCTAGAACCACGGAACTCGGGAATGCCTAACACCTTCTCCCGGGTTAACAGAATTCCTTATCCGGATTTCTGGTGCGCAGACTGTAATACAGAGTCATTCTTTTTCTCGATTCGGGATTAAAATAGGTGACTTGGGACACCCTAAATCTCCCAAGTGGCGACTCTGAAATAAAGAAATAAATTCCGTTTCGACTGTCCTTTAATTGGAAAAAACTCTCACGCACCCTCGCGGGGGCGGAAAAAGGAGGTGTGACAGCTCTGGCGACTCTGCTGGGGATAACTTTGAACCCAGAACCACTGGTTCAGGGTTAGAAATTCGAGCTTAGATAAATTGTTATATTTGGCTTTATCTGATTTTTACATGTTTGAGCCTAATGTGCTAAATGCTGCTTTTACCGCTTTGATATTATTTGACTGTATATATAAAATTGTGCCGAACCCTTCTCTCTTCACCTCCGGGGATGTGCTTACTAGTGGAGACTCCCTATTCTGTTAGTGTCATACCCTGAAATAAGAAAGAGGCTCGGACAAGTTACGAAGCCGGATGGCCTTTTGGTTCCCGGTAAGTTGCCCCCTCCTCGACTTGAGTTGTCCGCTCGGGTACACAGTCTAGAACACTGACCCAGGTTTTGAACATAGAATAACATGACTTCATGCCGGATCCATAGTAGGAACGCCTATTTGCATCATGTTGCATTTGACTTAGGGGACTCAACACAGGGGTTGGGTCCGTCTAGGATTAGCAACCCGAAATGAAAAGACCATCCTGATGCATCCTACTTGCTCTGTACATATATTTGTTTCGAACCTGCATGTTGACCGATTTCTGAATCTCGGGAATGTTGGAAAATCGAAAAAAAAAATGGGAAAAAAGAAATATCAGTTAGGGAGTTAATTGATTATTTTTGAAATAAAAATCAATGACCAATTACTGGCGCAACTCTGCCGAAATTTTGAGAAAATAAAAAAAAAGGAAAATGTTTTATTTTGTTTTACTAAAAAAAAAGGGGCAAAGAAAAACAGAAAAAAAGAGTCTTGTATTTTTGGAAAGTTGGTTGTTGAAAAAAAAAAGGATAAGAAGAGTCTTTGTTTTAGTTTGAAAAACATAAGTTGTTTCATTATTTGTTGAAAAAGGAAAAGGAAAAAAAAAAGAGTCTGTTATTTTTAGCTTGGAAAAATAGGCTGTTTTATTTGTTGAAAAGAAAAAATAACAAAAATAGAAAAGGAAAATAGATTGTCTTGCCAGAAAAAAATAAAAATGGAAAAGAGTCATGTTTTAAAATAGTTCGGTTAATTTGCCCGAACTACGCGGGTTTGATTCTCACCGGATGTGAGATACGTAGGCAACCCTCATCGGGTCCAACCCCCCTTTTTGCTAAAAAAGCCAAAAACAAATAAAAAACAAAAAAAAAGAAAAACATGTCAAGATTTTTAATTTTGTCATAAATAAGTCGGGTGATGTCCAACTTCCCCTTTTACAAAAAAAATAGCAAAAATATATATGTCAAATTTCTAAGAAGTCGGGTGACGCTGTTTTATCAAGACATAGCCGAATGTTCCCGAAGGGGACGCCGGAAAGCTGGCTTTGCATAAACAGCCACTTTTGGGTCATATTTAAGATTTGGTCCAGTTGACCCACACAACCTTAAAAATCTTCGTCCCCGAGACGTTGAAAGGGCCGTGTTTACAACACCCGGTTTTTATTGTAATTTGAAAAAAAAACAAAGAGTCAGCGGTTAGGTGCATACCATTTGAATTTTTGGTCAAAATAAAGCCGAGCCAGCTTCAGCCGCGTCTTAAAACCGTTCTTGCCGAAATAGCCTTAGAGTATCTTTCAATCGTCAAAAGGTTATTTTCGTAAAAGAACGGACAAGTTTGTAAAGTGTCAAAATAATCCTCCCCGGCCTCAAAATTCATGTGAGATTTGGAAGGGGGCACATTTGCAAAAATAGCCGTTTGGTTGCATTTGTCAAACGGGGAAAGGAAGCTGGCCTTTTTTTTGAGGTTATAAATCTTTTGGCTAGAATATATGGGTTGTTTGATTTTTGAGTTTGTTGGTCATCTTTCAACCTTTGAAACCCAGTTTATTTTATTATGAAAATTGATAAAAAAAATGTGTCTCATTGTTGTTACCTTTCATTTGGTCCGAACTACGCAAGGTCTGATTCATGCGGGGTCATGATACGTAGGCAATCTCCATAAGATTCGACCACCACTGAAAAAGAAAAAAAAAGGAAGAAAGAAAAATAAAGGAAAGCGCAAGTGCATTGCATCTCTGATAGAACGGTTTAACTGCTTAGGTGCATTGCATCTCTAATATATGATTATCTGTCAAATGCCCTGACACTAACGTGATGGCTTCCCTTTGCTGTGTTCATATATAGAAAAGTGGTTGATTGTGGTAACTCCTCCCTGCAAAGCAAATGACACAGAACCTCAGAACAGGGTGGGTCGGTACTGATGACCGACAACAATTGGTCGAACAGAACAACGGGTTGGTAGAAGAAGTGAAAATGCTGAGACAACATGTGGCAGACATGTATCAGGCATGGATAACTGGGAAAGCACCACCCCCACCACCGCCAAGCTTTTCAAACTCTGGCATTACCCATCCCCCATACTCTCCATCCCAACCCACTTATGACAGCTTTCCTAGCTACTCGAGTAGTTCCATCACTCGTCCACGCTTCTCCCCTCCCCAATGCTACTTCTCTCCACGAGATTCCCAAAGACGGGCTTCACTTTCCAAATACCCAGCTCCACAGAAGGCCTATCCACCCTCACAAGCCTACCGGAAGCCCCCTGGATCAGGTTTCCGGCCCAATCAAGCATTTAGGAACGAAAGGTTGCTGAAACGAGGAAAGGCTCTCACCCTTATCGGAGTATCTTATGCAAGTCTGTTTGAAAGGCTAAAGCATGCTGGCTCGATTGAGCCACTCCCCGCATGTACTCCAAATCCACTTGCAAGGAGCTTTGATCCGGCAGCGCGATGCGCCTACCACTCCAATGTCATAGGGCACAACATTGAGAGCTGTCATAGTTGGAGAAGGGAAGTAGAGAAAATGATCCAAGAAGGGCGGGTTGTGATTAATAACAGTGACATGGTGCACTCGAGCCCCCTCGAGAACTTGCCAACGGATGTTGATGATATTGAAGCTGGTAATGGTCTTGACAGTATCGATGCAAAGCTCAGTGGCTAAGATGTCAGTCTTGATAAAGTGGAAGGACGCTCTGTTCCTTGGTTAACAAGAGAGAAGCTTGTGGTGGCTTATTTTGTTGACATTTATGTTGTTTGGATTATTAGGGTTATAAGTCGGATATTGTCTTGTCCAGTTTGTTTTAGGATTTTGTTTTGGATTGTTTTGTTTGTTTTGTTATTTAAACCATTTCACCGGTAGTCTAATACAAAATCCGGTCTTTCTTTATTTCCAGTCATCTCTTTGTTTGGTCCTTTTATCATTTTTGTTCAGTGCCGATTCTAGTGACATGACATGCGCACACAGTTTGGGCTTAACCTTAAAAGTTAATCGTAAAACCCTGGAAAGGCGATCAGACCATTTAAAGGAAATAAGAACGGTTTGGGATTATTTGAAGCCCGAGTCATGTGGAACTGGGGCAAATTAAACACAAAGAAAACCGTTAAAATCAAGATTCTCCAAATTGGCGTGAGGGTCATTCATGATAATGAGAGTGTCGCCCAACGATGTTTTAGAAATAACAAAGGGAAAAGCAAATGTTTAACATAATTGTCAAGCCCAGCACCGTCGGAAGAGACTATAAATCTATTGTTTGTTGTGTTGTTTGCATTTGGCATGTTTTGAAGACTGGAATGACGAAGGCATTTTGTTCTGCTACCTAAACACTTTATCCTTCGTTACCCCTCTTGAGCCTTACTTATTTTTCTTTCATACCCCTCGTTCGGAATCAGTAAAAACGACTAGAAAACGCGAGCATGACATGAAAACATGAAAAAAAAAAGAGAAGAAAAAAGAAAGAAAAAAAAGAAGAAAAGAAAACAACAAAACGAAAAAGAAAAGAAAAGAAAAATGATAAAAAAAAAACAAAAGAAAGTCAAATGAAAAAAGAGGAATTGGGAACTACGTTTGACCTGATTCCTCAAAGAGGATACGTAGGCGCCTCACGGCTCGGTCATAGGGTGCATAGTGTGCATAGTGTGCATGGTGTGCATAGTGTAACAAAAAATTTTAAAAAATATATATATAATAATAAATAATCCCCAAGCAAGAAACTGGGGCAAAGGTTACGCTTGTTGTAAACAAATATGATTTCGAAGGTTGTAATTTTGAACCCCAAAATTGATTTGTTTTTGAGCCTTTAATACCCTTTCTTTCTAAGCCTATCCAAAAAACCCACATTACGGTCCAAAGAAAGACCTTCTAACCAGTCTGCAAAAGATGCCAAGTCAGACAAATGAGAGTCTTACCGGCAAACATAACATTCTGTCCCACAGCAGAAAGGACTCTAATCTCCAGCAGAGAGAGTCATACCGGCAACACTCCAAATCCCCAGCTGGAAAGTGATACAAATGAGAGAGTCTTATCGGTGAAAATCTTCACGGACACCATAAGGCGATGAAAGCTGAGAGAAAAACCAAAATGAGAGAGACTTGAGAGTGAAAACCCTTCGGGCACTACAAGTCTAATAAGATTGAGAATCAGATGGGGAATTGCCAATTGAAGGTCTTGAAAGACGATTGACGACGGAAGATAGGCCACAAATGCATGCCATGACCATTAGAGTCGGTGTCTGCGTTTGATAGGTTTTTATTTATAGTTTCTTTTATTACAGAGTCATCTTTTTCATTTGTCTTTTGTTCTGTTCCTTTTTTTATCTTTTTCCTTTCATAGAAAAACTCCCCAATAGAGTCTGTCTGGTCAAAACAAGTATGAATTGACTTCAAAATATGCCATCAGCTTTCCAATTATGCAAGATAAGATCTGACTAGTACATCCAAGTGGTATAGTCAGCGAGGAACAAACGCGAGGCCAGTGTCAAAAAAGATATCCCCAACAAAAGGGAATTGACAAAAGGATTGACAAGTGTCAAGAGGGATACCCTTGCCGAAATCAAAGGTTATAAACCTCAAGGCCAAGGCCCGTTGAACAAAGCAAGGAGAGCAGTGAGCATGATTTGGGGAAATTCATACTAGACTAAAAGGTCGGGGAAATGCCAGTTTCCGAGCTATGCCACAAAAGAAGAGGGATATCCCCAGCAAAAAGGGATTATCCCCAGCAAATAATATCATCTCCAACAAGTTGTGGAGCGCAGAGCAAGGAAGGAGAAAAGGAAAAGCTATCCCAGTAGGAGTATCACAACCAACCACCACGTTTTAAACTAACAAATTTTGTTTGATTTGAAACAGGTAAAGGAAATGGCATTGATGACAGAAATGCATGCCATAAGGGAGACTGTCAAACTGGGGCAGAAAATTTTCCTTTCATTTGAAAAATTTTCTGGAAGTCAAGTACCCATTCGAGGAAGAATAAAGATAGCATCAGTCTCAAGGGAAGTGGTATTTGAACCAGTGTTGCCCCAACATAATAAGTTTAAATGGAGGAAGTATTCCCCAGCAGACAGAATAAAGGGATGACACTTGTGCTCAGAAAAGCAAAAAGCCATTATCATCCCCAACAGCTTCCAGAAGAATGAAGCATCGACTTGAAGGGATAAAATTCCCCAGTAGCGTTATCCTCAACAACGTTATCCCGAGAAGATAACACTTTTATCCCCAGCAGTGTTGAAAAAAAAACAAAAAAAAAGGAAAAAAAAAAAAGAAAATAAGAAAAAAAATTGAATTTGAAGGAGGGGAAGAAGGGAGACTTCCCTAGTAGTATTATCCCCAGCAATCAGGCGTCCACCTGGAGAACAAGGAAGAGCAGTTGGAGTATTAGCAATCAGGCGTCCACCTGGAGAACAAGGAAGAGCAGTTGAAGTATCAGCAATCAGGAGCCCACCTGGAGAATAAGGGAATACAATGGAAGTATCAGCAATCAGGAGCCCACCTGGAGAATAAGGGAATACAATTCAAATTTTAAGTAATCAGGAGCCCCCTGAAAAATAGAATGGTGATTTGTTGGTTGAAGTTGGGAGCCTGCCCATATAACAGAGGAATACATTCAGTCTTTTCATTTCAAAAAAAAAACGAAAAAAGAAAGAAAAAGGGGGAAGTAGTTTGCAGAGGAATGAAACATCCTACTCAAAAGGAAGTAATTTTGGAAGGAGTAAGATAACATATTTACTCAGCAGAGTTATCCACAGCAGTGTTATCCCCAGTGGATCATCGAGATGTAGAAGCATCCTCGACAGAGTTTCGGGCAACCCAGAGTGGGTAAGGAAGAAAAGGAAAAGTCATCCCCAGCAAAATAATCCCCAGCAGTTTCGAGGGAAGACAACACAGGTAAGTAAATAATTCAGGAAGAAGGAAATGGTTCACGCATAGGAGAGGCATTTCCTCCTAAGTCTAGTTTCACCCATAGGAGATGCATTTCCTCCTAAGTTTACTTTTACCCCATAGGAGATGCATTTCCTCCTAAGTTTAGTTTTTACCCATAGGAGATGCATTTCCTCCTAAGTTTGTTTTAGTTTCACCCATAGGAGATGCATTTCCTCCTAAGTTTGTTTTTACCCATAGGAGATGCATTTCCTCCTAAGTTTGTTTTAGTTTCACCCATAGGAGATGCATTTCCTCCTAAGTTTATTTTTACCCATAGGAGAGACATTTCCTCCTAAGTTGTTGTTGAATCCAATAGGAGAGACATTTCCTCCTAAGTTTAGTTTCACCCATAGGAGAGGCATTTCCTCCTAAGTTTAATTTTTACCCATAGGAGAGGCATTTCCTCCTAAGTTTAGTTTCACCCATAGGAGAGACATTTCCTCCTAAGTTGTTGTTGAACCAATAGGAGAGGCATTTCCTCCTAAGTTTAGTTTCACCCATAGGAGAGGCATTTCCTCCTAAGTTTGTTTTCACCCATAGGAGAGGCATTTCCTCCTAAGTTTAGTTTCACCCATAGGAGAGGCATTTCCTCCTAAGTTTGTTTTACCCATAGGAGAGGCATTTCCTCCTAAGTTTATTTTACCCATAGGAGATGCATTTCCTCCTAAGTTTCTTTTAGTTTCACCCCATAGGAGATGCATTTCCTCCTAAGTTTAGTCTTACCCATAGGAGAGGCATTTCCTCCTAAGTTTATTTTACCCATAAGAGAGGCATTTCCTCCTAAGTTGTTGTTGAAATCGGGAGTCCGCCTGGAGAACAGAGACATACTTTTCAAGTTTGACGTCAGGAGCCCGCCTGAAGAGAGGAAAGGAGTTTTTAAAAGTTGTTGAAATCTTGCCAACCTAAAGAAAGGAATGGCGATGTATTGTTTGAAGTCAGGAGCCCGCCTGAAGAGAGGAATGGCGATTATTTTCAAAGTTGTTGTCAGGAGCCCGCCTGAAGAGAGGAAAGGCGTTTTTAAAAGTTGTTGAAATCTTGCCAACCTAAAGAAAGGAATGGCGATGTATTGGTTGAAGTCAGGAGCCTGCCTGAAGAGAGGAATGACGATTTATTTTCAAAGTTGTTGTTGAAGTCAGGAGCCCGCCTGAAGAGAGGAAAGACGTTTATTTTAAAAGTTGTGTATTTGAAGTCAGGAGCCCGCCTGAAGAGAGGAATGACGCTTATTTTTAAAAGTTGTTGTTGATGTGGGGAGCCCGCCCAGATAACAGAGGAATACATTTCAGTCTTTTCATTTCAAGCATTGAAGTTGGGAGCCCGCCCAGATAACAGAGGAATACATTTCAGTCTTTTCATTTCAAGCATTGAAGTTGGGAGCCCGCCCAGATAACAGAGGCATACATTTCAGTCTTTACATTTCAAGCATTGAAGTTGGGAGCCCGCCCAGATAACAGAGGCATACATTTCAGTCTTTACATTTCAAGAGTTGAAGTTGGGAGCCCGCCCAGATAACAGAGGCATACATTCAGTCTTTAATTTCAAGTGTTGAAGTTGGGAGCCCGCCCATAGAACAAGAGGCATACATTTCAAGATCAAGTCAGAGGACAATAAAACAGAGGGTTACAATAGGAATCCCCAGCAGGAAACAATAATATTCCCCGGCACCAGGAAACAGAAGGTTGCAACAAGAGGTCACAGTACAAACTCAAGTACATGTGTCAAAAGAAGAAAAGCACCGGAAGAAATGCAAGCAGACAAGGAAGCAAGGCAACAAAAACAAATTGTGCTCTAGCCTAGCTTCTTGTTTTCTTTTAAGCAAGGTGTAACAAGGAGATCGGAAAGCAGTAGTAATAGCATGCAACAACAGTAACATTGCAGTCTCACGGTATTCCCAGCTACCAAAATTTCCCGAACTACATTGACCTGATTCCTGTTTAGCCCAGGATATGTAGGAAACCTTTGAAGCAAAGGTTCGGTCAAATCTTTTTCAAAAAAATGCTTCACACGGAGTACTCGGAGGGGCAAAAATCGCTCGCTTTATCTTTGCACGAAAACCCTTCGTGTCTTCGGGCAAAGAGGGGCAACTGTAAGCACGTGATTTTTGCCCTATATGAGAATTACTCCCAAAAAATTCAAAAATAAAATGATTTTCTTTGGTGTGTAATTTTGTGATATTTTGTGATATTTTGAATAATTATTTGTATTTGTCTATGCGTGTTTATTTGCTAAATTAATAAAAAATACAAAAATATGTCACATTTTGCATGTAGGATTTAATTATACAATTGTTAGTAATTAAATTTGTTTTACAAAAATTAAAAAACTACAAAAATAGGCATCGTTTGCATTTTTAGCATTTAATGTCCAAATATATAATTTTATGCTTAATTATTACTTAATTGGGCGTTAATTGATATTGGGAGTTAATTTGCGCTTTTATAACTTAATTTAATTCTTAATAATAGTTTAAGTATTTTTATAATTTAGTTTTAGAGAAATAAAAGAAGAAAAGAGAGCGAAAATATAAAGAAAGTCGGAATTGGGCCTCTTCTTCGATTTCAAGCCACAGGCCCAAAAAATGGCCCAATCTTCCCTACGACCCAGTCCATTTCGAACTGGGTCGACCCAGTCCATAACCCAACACCCTATTATCTTACAAACAACACAAAACAAAAAAAAAGGAAGAAAAAACCCTAAAAAGACCTAAGTCATCCGCCCCCCCCCCCCCACTTTTGCTTCTTCTTCTCCAAAGTTTCTCTTTAGCATCAATGGCTTCCCCCTCAAAGCTCAACCATGGCTGCCCTTTCCCCCTCACCCTCATGCCACACACACACGTCAACACATACACACACATATACAACGGAAAAAGCACACACGCAGCGGCTGCTCTTCTTCGTTCTTCACTCCAAACGACTATCGTCGTCATGCCACTGTTGCTTCGTTTTCTTCCAGCTGCTGCTGGCACGCGTCAACACTGCTGCTGCTCGACACCCCACTGCTGCTGCTGTTCAACGTTGACCAAACGCCATTGCTTCACCATAGTCCGTTGACAAAGCTCCTTCGTCGCCGCGGCTTCTCCTCCTTCCTCCGCTGCTGCTTCTGCTTCTCGATGTCGTGCTGCTGCTGCTCGTCGCAGCAGGTGTTGGACGGACTGCTGCTGCTGCTCGTCGCGGCAGTAGCTGCGGGCTGCTTCTACTTCTTCTTCGTCTTCGTCGTCCTTCGTTCGAGCTTTGGTCGAGGCTCGGACATATTTGTTTACAATCAAAGTTCGTCGTTGTTCATCTTAGGTTAGTTGTTCTAAGTTTTATTTTTGTTCATATTTTTGTTGGATATTTTCCGGATCCAAAATCGTTAAATGATAATCCTTGTCTTGTTCGTTGATTCATCGTTGAAATAATTTTCTAGTGTGTTTATGTTGTTTTGTTAAATTAATTTTCAGATTTCAAAATAGAAGTTTAATTAGTTGTTTTCATATTCATTTCATGTTTGTATTATTGTTTAAGTGAATATTTGTTAGTTTGATGTTTGTTAGATTCAAATTGAAATTTAATTAACTATTTCTTCAATTTGTTTCATGAGTTTATGTATTGTTAGAAATTGTTAATATTGTTAAGTTCAAGCTTAAGTTCATAATTGTTTATTCGTCGATCTTGTTATTTGTCTAAAAGAATTTAGTTGTGTTAAAGGAAATATATTGATTTAATCGTTTAATCCGTCATGTTTGTTGTGTTAAAATAGATTCATTCATGTTCATACTTTATTTGGATGGTCTTGAATCCGAATTTTGTATAGTTTGATTTCTTGTTTATCATTTATGATTATTTCTTGAATTTGTCTCATAATCTTGTTTAAGTTTAATATAGGAATTGTTTGTTGTAATGTTGTTAGAATTGATTTTAAGTTCAATATGATTGAAGTTAGAAATCTAAATATACTTGTTTGTTGTAGTTGTTGAATCCGAAAATAGGATTGTTTGTTGCTAAAATATTGTTCAATCAAATTTTAGTTGTTCTTTGTTGTTCAATTTGTGTTCATGTGATTTGTTGTTGAAATGTTGTTAAAATCGTGTTCATGTGATATTGTTGTTATGATGTTCATCCGTGTTCATATTGTTGTTTGAACATTGTTAGAAATTGATCATATTGTCTATATTTTGGTTAAGTTTGATTAATTGATGTGTTATAGCTGATGGGTAGTTTGGTAATTTATAGTACTTTCGGGGGTAAAATAGTAATTTGCAATAGGGTCAGAGGGGTAGTTTAGGAATTGTACATTTTGTAATTGTTTATATGAAGCATGGGGGACAAAATAAAATGGGGTGGGTTGTGATATGGTTATTTAATATAAAGGGGGGACAAGATTTAATTTAAAGGGGGAATCTTGCATTATTTTATGTTAGGCATGGGGGACAAAATGAAATGGGGTGGTGTGATATATTTATTTAATGTAATGGGGATGAGTGGGAAGATAATGGGTTGGGTAGAAAAAAAGTGTTGATTTTAATTAATTGAAAGGTTTATGGGATGAGTTATAAGAAGAAGTCTTGAACACAAGACAAGAAAACAGAGAGAACAGATAAGAGAAAAATACACAGATACGAGAGAGAGAAACAAATCTGAAAATAAGAGAGAGAAAAGGGCTGAACATTTAAGAGATAAAAAATTCCGAAAAATATTTAAGCTTTCAAATAAATAAAAAACCTAAAAAAAACATTCTGCTTTCTTTGTTTGAAATCAGAATTAGTTGTTGTTTCATCAAAGCAGGAAGCTTTTGTTTTTTTTTGGGGATTACTACTCCACCGGTCTGTTACTGGGTTGTTACTGTTGCTGGGCTATTGTTGCTGTGTTGTACTGATTTTACTGCTGCTGCTGATTCTCATATTCATTTTCTTTTGCTTCCAATATCAGGTACACAACTGAAAAACTGGTTATTGTAATCCGAAATATGAAGCGTGAATACATATGAAGAATGAAAATTTGAAGTTTTAATTTCGTTTTTTTTTCTTTGTTCCTTTTGTTGATTGTATTTAAGCTATTTCATGAATTACTAAATAATAACTGGAATAAGAAAATAATATCATAAGTTAGTCTGTAATAAATCGGTTCGGCAAAATAGGTTAATTCACTAGTTATGAAGGCTTCAAGATTATTGGTTGATCATGAACAAGTAGCTAAATTTAGCTAAGACACGATTTTAAATTAAACATCGTAAATTAGGCATTAAGGCATGACTTGAGCTTAAGCAATATTAGAAGAACGTTTAAGTCTAATAAACTTTCTAATAAGCTTTAGTAATTATGGTTAAATTTAGTTTCAAATGATTGTGAATAATTAATCTCAATGATATTTTTTTTTTAAAAATAACAATGCTGAGTTTTAATCTAGCTATATTTGTTTATTTTGAATATTAGTTGTTGAATTTTTATTTAATTTATAATTTCGAAATTAAGAATAAAATTCCTTTTTCATCAATATTTGTATTAACCAAGCAATTAGCGTGTCATGTTTTAAATAATAATAATAATAAAAAAAACGTAATTAATTAGGATTTTTTTTATTCATTTTAGAGACTAATTTTAAATAGCAAAATGTAGTCGCTTTAAGATTTATCCATTTAGGAAAATAAATGAGATGAGCCTCGCTTAATAAAATGTATAGATTGCAGGGCCCTCAATAAATGTACATTTAATTGCTTAGAATTAAGGAGGAGTCGTTTTAGCAAATTTCACGGCCCTACCCCAAAGTAATAAATCGCTAATTGCTTTAGGCGCGATATAATAATAATACATTCTTAAACACGGGTATGCATTTATGCGACCCAAATCCAAATCCCAAAACATTGAATAAAAATACGTTCCGGATCGTGGATGCATTTTATGTGACCCAATCCAAAGACATGTTTTTAAACGATGTTCACATTCTTTAAAAAATATAATAATGTAAGCGGTAAAAAGATAAAACTTTCACATGAGTCCATATTTGTATAAAATCAGATAATCAAGCCAGATATAACAGTTGAGCGACCGTGCTAGAACCACGGAACTCGGGAATGCCTAACACCTTCTCCCGGGTTAACAGAATTCCTTATCCGGATTTCTGGTGCGCAGACTGTAATACAGAGTCATTCTTTTCCTCGATTCGGGATTAAAATAGGTGACTTGGGACACCCTAAATCTCCCAAGTGGCGACTCTGAAATAAAGAAATAAATCCCGTTTCGACTGTCCTTTAATTGGAAAAAACTCCCACGCACCCTCGCGGGGGCGGAAAAAGGAGGTGTGACAAGGAGTATATTTAAATGAGACTTTTTAGTTATTTTTCACTTTTCAAAACCCTAAAACATAAGAAGAGGCGATTTTTCAAACACTCTTTCTTCTCCCAAAATACTAGTAAGTGATTTTTAACTTATTTCTCTCACTCCTTAACTTCTTTTAATAAGATTTCATCCTAGAATCTAGGGTTTCATGGTGGAATTGGGAATTTCGGGTAAAACTTAAGAATATTGAAATTTGGGGATTTAGATCTCAAATTGACGTCGAATTCCAAAATCAATTATATATTCGGGGTCGTGGGTGAATGGGTAATCGGGTTTTGGTACGAATTTCGGATATGGACCAAGCGGGCCTGAGGTCAATTTTTAACTTTTTGGGAAAATAATTGAAAAACCTATTTTCATGCATTAGAATTGATTCATTTAGAGTTTATTGATATCGTTAAGTAAATTATGGCTAGATACAAGCGAGTTGGTGGTGGAAACAAGAGGTAAAGCGGTAGTTGAGGCTTTTATTGTATTCGTGGCATCGAGGTAAGTGTTTGGTCTAACCTTAGCTTGAAGGATTAGGAGTTGAGTCTTATTTGCTATGTGTTAATTGTTGAGTACGACGTATAGACATGGTGACGAGTATCTATACGTTGGTTTCAAGCATGCCCGTGAGTCTTATACTATGATTAATGTGACTTTATTTCATATTGTTCCTGCTTTATATGATGATTTCCATTGAGGGATATGATTTGTGGAGGTATTATTGGTAATTGAACATTATAGAGTGTTGGCTCAAGTTGAGAATTGAATTGTTGCATTGTAGAGCGTTGGCTCAAGTTGAGAATTGAATTGTGAGGTAAATGTGGAAAGGAGAAGAGGTTTATGATATTATCTTCCTTGCCGGGATGTTATTTTTTTTTATATTATCTCCCTTGCCGGGATGTTATGATTCATGATATTGTCTCCCTTGCCAGGATATTGTTGTTGTGCTATTGTTCCCTTCCCGGGATTTTATTGTAATCTTATTAATTCCCTTGCCCTTATTGATTTGTGATTGTTGTTTGGGTAAGGAAGAGTGTTAAAGCACGAAGGATGATGCCGTGTATGATATTTGTGAGAGAGTGTAAAGCACGAAGGGTGATACCGTGCCAATATTGTGAGGTAAAGCACGAAGGGTGATGCCTTGCCGCATGATGTACAACTCCGTGCAGATTATATTGATTCTTATGGTGAGGACGAGAGCAAAAGCACGAAGGGTGATGCCGTGAACTTGTCTTTTTTTCCCGATTCTTGTTGGTAATCGAACTTTGGTGATCCTTATATTTATCTGTTGTTCTTCGGTTATTTTTTTTGATGTTCCCCGCAACATGTTTCCCCTTCCCATCCTTAACTGTATATTTCTGCCTTTATTTCCGCGGTATATGATTTAACTGCATAGGTTTATTTGGTAGTCTGGTCCTAGCCTCGTCACTACTTCGCCGAGGTTAGGCTAGACACTTACCAGCACATGGGGTCGGTTGTGCTGATACTACACTCTGCACTGTATGCAGATCCCGGAGCACTAGTTTTTGGACCGCAGTGAGGGTGCTGCCTTCAGTCCATTCAGGCGACCCGAGATAGCCCTGCAGGCGTCCGCAAGCCCTGGCGTCTTCTTCTATCTTTCTATATTGTTTCTTCTATGTATTTTTAAAACAACTTATATTTACCTTTCGAACCCTTATTTGTAGTATTCTTAGACAGTTTGTGACATTGTGACACCAAATTCTGGGTAGAGTTGTACTTAAATTTCCGCAGTGTATTAATTTGACTATCAAATTTTGTCTTCCGCACTGTTTTTGTTATTATTATTATTTCCGTTGTTTCTGTTATATTGTTTTGGAATTGCTAAGGGATTAAAAATGAAAATGGTTAAACAATTGGACTATTTGGCTTGCCTAGCTTTCACTAGCAGGCACCATCACAACTCTCGAGGGTGGAAAATCCGGGTCGTGACACATAATGTTCTTGTAATCTACTTTTAATTAACCCATATCAGAAGTCAAATTAAACAAAATACCTGACATTTGTAGTGAATGTTCTGCTGAAAAATTTCCAAATAGGGCATTCAATAATATATCACACAAATTAATAGAGAAATAATTTCATTTATATCAGATTTATTATTATGGTATAATTTTACATGACTACTATGAAAAAATTCAAGTGGCACTATATGGAATTGTATTAACAGTCTCTAATAGTAACTTAATTGTAGCCGTTTAACAATTGGAGGTCGTGAATCTTGTTTAATTTCTTAAAACTTGGTAGATGATGTATTAATTCCAAAAACTTAGAATGAGTGTTAACGTAATTAACTAAGATTTACATTGTTATTTTAATCTAGTATTAATTCCAGTTATTTACGTCTTGTAATTCAATATTCGTCTTCGATCTTGTGACTTAATTAATGTCAAAAAGGAAAAAATTGAATTAAGTTGACATTCTTATAAATCAACATTTGATCCTTAATCCTTAGCTTCATTTATTTACAAAAACAAATACTGGTAATTTATCTTATTAGTAATAAAATTAATTAGCATATATCGATTTCAAAAAGAAAAAAAATAGTCAAATATCCCTTCAGCGCAGCTATAAGATGATCCTGTCATTTTTTGTTTATATTTTTTAAGCATTATTGATTTAATAAAGTAAATAGAAAATATAATAAAGAAAGTATTAGTATAAAATGGATCAAGCCATTGAAACTTCACCTATACACATGGCATCATCTAAGTAGTCCATTAAAAATTACTGGACATCACATAACTGGAGGGGATCCTATCCCGTTTGACAGATATAGTGGCGAGTAATTCTTTTCTTCTTCTTCTTCTTCTTTTTACACTCCTTTTATCGTTAAATTTTTCAAAGCAGATAATGATTAGTAGTGAAGTCAGAAATTTTACTAAAGTATAGCAAAATATAATGAATTAAACACACAAAAAAATTAAGACGATTTAACATATAATATAATACTAAAATAAAAAAATTTACATAGCCAGAATGTAATTTTCCAGCAAAATGATGTCAATTTACACCCCTTAACGGGCTTAACCTAAGGTGGCTCCTCCACGAAATATGATGTTTGGGAACAAGGGTTGATCTAGTGTAAAGGCTTACGGGTTTATGTGAACGCAGTAACTTTTGCGTAGATCTTGTATATGGAGAAAAAAGTTTATTAAAAATATTAAAATATTTAACTTAAACTCAATTTGTTGATCCAGTTATCATGTATATTAATTTGAGATTATTATAAAAACTCATAAGCTTAAAATTTTAAATCTGCCAATTCGTTTGGAAAGGGTTAATCCAATAATTTCAATGAATTGATTGTAAAAAGAAATTGTCATTAAAATGAAGGACAAATGCAGGATTTAATCGAAAATCGTATAGCCACAAATCCAATGGTCCAGTAGGGGCAAATACTTAAATACATGAGCTAAGTGAATACTCATTTGCACCACTTCCTATGGCCTTATCCTCGCTACTATCCCCTTCACCAACTCATGTTTCTTCAACCTCCACACAATCTATTCCCAAGCTTTACCACTACTGTCATTCCATCTCTTTTTCTTTCCAAAATACTCCTAGTTTCACCTCCTTTCCAAGTCCGCAAAATCAAAAATGGCGGACCAGTGTTTCTTTCTTCCCTGCTTTCTTCAACAAGACCAAAGACCCTACACCCATTAAACAAGAGCTTCTTGAGGCCATTGCCCCTCTTGATCGTGGCGCTGAAGCCACTCCTGAAGACCAGGAAATAATTGATCAGGTTTGCTTAATTACTACTCCCTCCATCCTAATTTATATGACACATTTTACTTCGAAATTCAAATTATACCAAGTTTGACCAATATTTTGAGATGTAATTTTTTTTAAATATATTGATACGAGAAGAAATGCAACTTATACTCCATCTGTTTTGAACTTTTTCGGTACAAATGTCCAATATTGACTAATTTTCCATGAGAATTTGGTCATAAATACTTTTTTGAAATAAAATTTACATATTTAAAAATTACATAAAAAATACTACTATAAGCTACCATAGTCAGATATTGAAAATATCAAAAACTATTTGTTAAAAAATATTCAAAAAAATCTTGTTTGACTCTCCAAATAATAATAGGTTCATTCTTTTTCAAATGGAGGGATTAGTACTTTTCATATAGTTTTTAAATATATAAATTTTAATTTCAAAAAATTGAGTCGAACTAATTTAAGTTTGCTTGAAAATTAATCAAATTGACTCTTGATAAGCGAAATGTATCATATAATTGAAACAGAGGGAGAATGTTCCACTGACTTAGCTTGTTGGTGCGGAGATAAATATTCTAAGCCATACGAGCTGATTGTAGTTCCCATGTTTTCTTGATCTATGTTTAGGACTTGTTCAATGTCTATAGGTAGAGACAGAGCTAACTCAGAATTATAGGCGTTTTAAGTTACTGCATTATAAATTAATAACTTACGTATATTTTTTAAGACAAATACATTATATTATTTGAATCAAATTCATTGGGTTCGGCGGAACCCGAGCGGAAGAGTTCGCTCCGCCCCTGTCTATAAGTTCCGGAAAATGTTAATAAGAGTTAGATTAGCAAAGATGATACTGTGAAATTGTGCACATCATTTCATACTCTGTCCCTTAACATTGTTGTTTGATTAGATTGCTCGCAAACTTGAAGCTTGTAATCCAACAAAGGAGCCTCTCAAGTCAAATTTTCTAAATGGAAAATGGGAACTTATATACACAACATCCAAGTCAATTTTACAAACTCAAAGACCCAAGATTTTAAGATCTAGAGTAAATTACCAAGCAATAAATGGAGATACACTTCGAGCTCAAAATATGGAAGGATGGCCATTTTTCAACCAAGTTACTGCAGATTTGACCCCATTGAATTCAAGAAAAGTGGCAGTAAAGTTTGATTATTTCAAAATTGGTGGGATTATACCTGTTAAAGCTCCAGGAAGAGCTCGAGGCGAGCTTGAAATTACTTACTTGGATGAAGAATTGAGAGTATCAAGAGGTGATCTTGGCAACTTATTCATTTTGAAAATGGTGGACCCTTCTTATAGGGTCCCGACTTGAGATTGAATACTCGATTCGGTTTCAATTTATGTGAATTTATTTGTCTGGATACGAAGTTTAAGAAAAAAATAAAGATTTGTAAAACTTGTAGTCCTGAGCAAGCCATAGCATTTGTGTGGCTATAATTCTTTTGAAAGTTTAAAAATGTCAGTATTTGTATGACTATATAAAAGTTTTTCATTGAGGGTAGAACTGAATGTTTAAGTTAAATTGTCTCCAAATTTAAAAAGTGATCATTTTTTTACACCAACAAAAAAAAAAAGATTTAAATAAACTGAAACAGAGTGAATAGTTATCTAGTGTCACAACTTATATCATAAAAGTACTAGTTTGTGCAAATTATTTGAAAAAGTTTCTCCATTTTAATCTATACAGAATTGCATTCGAAGCGAGTAACTCTGAAACGCATAACAAATCTACACTAGTACTCCCTCGTCCCTATTTGTTTGATGCATTTCAAATTTTAAGAGTCACGCGAGTTTTTCTTTGACCATTATTTTTGTATACTCCTTTTGAATATTAAGAATGAAGTATTAATTATTGTGACTTATAGTACTTTTAATGTAGTTTTTAATTAAGTATATTTTTTCAAAAAATTAAAGAGTCCATATCTGAATCCGTGGCCAAATTGAAAAATTTGACTCTCAAACTTCGAAATGCATCGAAAACAAATTGGGACAGAGGGAGTAATATTTAACTATGATTTCAATATTCAAAGTTCAAATGCCAAGGACAAAGGATGGTATCAAAGTAACATCAAGGACATTATTCCAGTTCTCACCTGACCATTATATTCTTCCCTTTATAAGTTATCTCTATCACCCACACAAAGCTGTATAAAGTCTCTCAAACATCACAAAATTGACAATAAAACATATCATAAAACAACCAATGAACTCACACTTTTTTAATAAACTAGCACGTACTACTTATTTTTCTAACACAGCTATTTCTTAATGTTATTTCTTGGGTGCGATCCTTTCTCGAACCCTGCGTGAAAGCAAGATGACTTGTACATCGACTGTCCGTTGTTTGATCTAGGAGAATAATCCTTGAAGTTGTTCCACCATTTTCTTATCCAATTGGAAGGCTTTGGAAAGAACATCTTCAACAAGAGGTGGATTTGATCCAAAGAGTTCACTAGCAACCACAATAAGCCCAGGATTCTGACTATTCAAAGCACCAAAAACAGTTGCATTAGCATGTCCAACATTATACTGAAAGTGAATAAGTCCTTGTGGAAACACAAATACATCTCCTGGATTCAATATTTTGGTAAAAGAACGAGTTTTTAATGGATTAACAGTGTCAGGAGCCAAAAATCCAACATAAAGAGTACCTTCTAAAACAACAATAATCTCAGTACCACGAGGGTGTGTGTGCGGTGGTATAAGGCCAAACGGTGAAAAATCTGCGCGAAGAATAGAAATGCCAAGAGTGTTAAGTCCTCCAAGTCTATTTACATCTACCACATTTACAGCTGATCCCATTCCTGGTAATGGATTTCCACTAATGTTAAGTCCTGGAAGAAAGAAATCATCTGCTGTCGCGAGTTTTGGATCTTTGCATAATTTTCCATTCACGAATACTGCAAAAATAAAATAGAACAAAATTCAAAGTATATATGTATTAGTGTAAACCAAAATTTAAAGAAAATGAAAAGGAAATAGTTTAAATAGTGTAAATGAATGTTTACAGAAGATCAGGTCACCTAACTAATTAATAACTACAGGACATTTTACGAGACAATTATTTTGTTGATTTCCTACTAAAGAAGCTGGGCAACTTCTATCCGGAGTTTGATCATTGGAAAGAGTCACACCTCACTACATGCACCAATTATATTATGAATGAAATGAGTGAAAATTTTCCTTCCCCGGACCTAATTTGGATAGCTGAGTGGTTAATCCTGATCCAACCATTGCCATCAGTTTGAAGATGGAAGGTTGTGCTAAGACTCACGTTGCTACCCAAAGTCGGGTGATAGACATTCATATATTCGCCAAGCACAAGATAAAGGGAAATTTAGGTCATGTTAAAATGCGACTTATGGCATCTAATGGTCAAATGCCTACGTTCAGTTTATCTTTGAAAACTCAAACAGACAGAACAAACGAACTCAGGTGTTTGTTACAAAAGGCGAACATTCCCTTTCTAAACATTAACCCAGATCTTTACGTATAACTATTCATAATAAGTGGAGAAATAAAGTAAGTAATTTGCTACAACATGCATGTTAAAAATATCCCGAGAGCATAATAAAATACTACATCATTAAATCCAAAAGCAATATGAATATAAAGGAGAGGTTTTGCTAAACGGTTATATACCTGCAGACTTGGAGTCACTAACTGCAATACAGAAGTCCTGAAAAGGGCTAGGATCAAAGGAAGAACCAAAAGGAAAAATGAAACCAACGGTGACTAAGATAATTGTGAGGAGGCAAAAATCCATTTTGGATCCAAACAACTTAAGTTTTTTTGAATTAAAACTTCGTTTTGCTTGTGAGAATTCTATAACAGATCACAAGTGATGAAGTGCACTGTAAATTAATCTCAGCCTATTTATAGATAGTTGTCATTTGTCAGCATTGTTCTCCTATAACTTAACAGCTTAACTTTAGAATTAAGTTTCCTAGTCGTTTCTTATTGTAATAAACACTGATTCTTTCTTGAAAATAGCCACCTTATTCATAACTTGTTTTTGACATGTAAACCTCATTCATCTGTTTACCCTTTAAGCTCCCTTAAAATAGAAGAAAACTGAGAAGTTGATATATTACCTTAATACAACTTCAAGTTATTCTTCTTGGCTATGTCATGTCGGTAGAGAGAATTAATTAAATTTTACTTTAAGTCTTGGATAAGCTCCCGAAGGAGCACAATAGATGAGTTGATAAGGTAAAATTGCTTATCCTTACATGATATTTACACCAAATCAATAAATATAATATACAAACTTTATTATGCTTGGAAAGGTAGCCCCGTGCACTAAGCTCCTGCTATGCGCGACGTCTGGGGAAGGGCTGGATCACAAGGGCCTATTGTACGCAGCCTTATCCTGCATTTCTGCAAGAAGCTGTTTCCACGGATTGAACCCATGACCTCCTGGTCACATGCATGGCAATAACTTTGCCAGTTACGCCAATGCTCCCTTCAATAAGAACTACGAAGTGAAGATTTAATAAAACATATGGTCATGCCTACATCTTTATTTTAACAGTTCAACAGAACTAGTAACTAATTAATTGCACACCACAACTTTCACCACACAGTAGTTGACATCCTGCTGTGTGACCGATAGTGGAGGAGAGTCATTAAAAAGTTTTGTTTAGGAGGAGATTTTTCTCTCGATATTTTTCTTCTTTTATATTAGTTTTATCATATGTAGATCAATTGACCAAACTATTATAAACTATTATGCTTAATTTAGTATATTTTTCTTTTGTCGTCTGATTTATCGTCCACCAACCTTTGTATTGTTAGTTTCCGCATACACCATGTTATTTCGATCCCAACACTGCCGCCGCTAGTAGACAACAACAAAAGCACATGAATATCTAGAATATTAAAATATACCCATCACTGGTCCAAGATCGTATAAAGCTAGTCCGGTATTATCAGAAAGGATAGTCGTTATGCCCCTTCATATATGGCCGACGTTTATGACTTGTTGACTTAAAATAGTTTGACAAAAATATGTTTTTTTTTGGGTTTCTTGAGTATTTGATATTCAATTAAAGGAAACAAAATAAAATGAGAGAACATCGACGAGAAAAGTGAATAATAATTCCTAACAATTGGTGCTAGTTCCAAAATGACTCTTTTTAGAAAGTTTAACTTTGTAATAATGACATATTTTCAAAAATCCATTTGGTAATGAAATTCTTTTATGTTTGCCCAAATAAATCATTGGCGACTTTTCATCGGAAGACAGAGGCAGCACCAAGTTTGCAATTTCTGAGTTTATATGCAGTTAAGATGCTTGATTTTGGATCGTGATAAACTTGATATTAGAGCCCTAGGCTTAAAGTTATGTGAGTCAAAGAATAATGTTTTAGTCTCGTTTATGGATGTATTGAATCTCATACTTATACGCTAGAGGCACAACGACATTTAAGAAAGTTTCTCTTCATTGATTCTTTCCCTTGTGCTATAGAACTTGAAGTAAGGAATACGACATCCTTCATTTCCGCGCACGCAAGGGTGGGAACACGTTCATCTGATCAAGTACTAGCGGTTAATGATATATGTTAATTCTAATTCCATAAACATATAGGTATTAGGTTAGCTTGAATAGGTGAACACGGACTCAAAATATTCTTATGAGAAATATTAACCTTATTAACCAATAAATCAGATAAATTAATTAGTCAAATTATGTGAAAAACTCAACAAGATTGTTAGCTGGTGACTCATAATACTGAAATATTCTCTCTTAGTGAATTCAGTCTCTAAGTTTGCCTACTTGTCTTCGTTAATTGCTTTATTTTAGTATGTTATATTATTTGCAGTTAGTTAAAATCAACAACTTGAGAAACCGTTTGAATAAATAATTCGTTTTAGTTTAATTTAGTTAATAGCTAATAACAAGTCCTCGTGAGAACGATACTCTACGTACTTATCACTTTATTACTCGTCGCCCGTACATACTTGCGGGTGTATTGGCTGCAAAAATAGTCATACAGTTCAACACTAAATATCATTGAACTTTTATTATTTGTGGAATTGTGGTACATTTGAGAGAATCTAGAAGGTAAAGAGACATATATAGATCTTTCTCAAATTTTACTCTGTAGTGAACGACCTTACAAGTAAGAAGAGAAAATTTATTAAAACTTAAAGGCATCCCTGCATCTTTATTTCATCAGTTCAACAGAACTATTAACTATTTACAAACCACAACTTTCACTACATGATTGACATCCTGCAGGTGAGCGATAGCGGCTCCTGTTTACTAATATACTACTCATCACTGATCAAAGATTATATAAAGCCCGGTATTATCAGAAAGGATAGGCGTCATGTCCCTTCATGAATGCGTTTGTGACATGTCTTACTTAGGAGAATTTCTTCCGAAGATCTTCAATCACCGTCTTATCCAATTTAAAAGCTTTGGCAAGATAATCATCGTTAATAGGAGGATCAGAAGCAAAGATTGAACTAGGAACAATGGCAGATAAATAATTTGCGCCGTTGAAAGCCTGGACTACTGTTGCACTAGTGTTTCCCACAGTATATTGAAAGTGAATATGACCTTGTGGAAAAACAAACACATCACCAGCATTCAAGATTTTTGAAACGAGTTGAGTCTTTTGCAAGTTACTTGAATAAGGAACAAGAAAGCCAACATATAAACTACCCTCTAAGACAGTCAATAGCTCAGAAAATTGAGGATGTGAATGAGGAGGTATAACAGCTAATGGCTTGCATATTAAACGAGCAATAGTAATACCAATAGTGTTGATTGCTGGAATTGTTCTTGCATCTACCACAGATGAATAGATACCATCATAGTTAGCCAATGGCTTCAATTGACTGGGATTAAGCGCTGATGAAGCAAAGAAATCATCTGCATTTACAAGCTTTGAGTCTTTGTATATCTTTTCCTTCTTCAAATCTATGCGCATAGGTTAAATAAAATCTTTATACTCCTTTCATTTCAATTTATATGACCTAGTTTGACTAGATACGGAATTTAAAGAAAGAAAGACATTTGAAACTTATGGTTTCATAATATTTATGTGACTTTAAATTTTTTGATACTTGCGTTCACGGGTGTACACATGAATTTTTTTAAGCAGTGTTGAAACATATAGAAAATTTAATCTATTGGTTTTGTTGAATCTTAAAAGTTAGAAAAGGTCCTGAATTAAATTCTACTTCATCATAATGTTTAACCATATAGATTCTCTCAAATATTTTAAAAAAAGATGTGCTAGTTGAGGTTCGAGCCTTTAGCCTTTTAGAGTAAAATCAAGCACATAACCAATCTGCAAAGAGATAATTTACATTAAGTGGTGTCATGTTTTTTCTATTTATCCAAAAAGTTCGACCAAGCAGTGTCGTGTGACACCGGTTCAATAAATGTGCATCCACCCCTGCTTGCGATTTTAAACAAATTATAATATTTGTATATCTAATAAAGCTTGTCATTAAGTGTAAAATAGAGAGTTCAAGTTAAACTGTTTTCAAATTTTAAAAAGTATTATAATATTTTGGAACATGCTAATAAAGAAATATGATGACTGAAAAAGTGTCATGAAAACAACATAAATCCAGAAAGTGAGAACTAATATTGTTGGAAAAGGATTGAATTGCCAGAGCAGCTTCAGGGTCTTTAAGATGATATCCACCAGCAAATGAAGAAAGGAAGATAGTGCTGATTAACAAGCATAGGGTCATTGATATTGCACTAGTACGTTGTTCCCATAGCAAAAACTCTAGCTCTAATTACAATGTTGTTTTGCTTTGAGTTTGCTGTTTGAATTTCTTTCAAACAACTAGAGATGCGTGACTATTTATTGTTTGGATCTTGTTATTTTGTAATAGGAAAAATTGTGGTATTAGTAACTCAAATTATAAGTAAAATCCAATAGATTTCTCATAGTATCTAGTCAAAATATATAATATTTTGACGGTTGTTACCTATTGTATTATATCATATAATTACTTTAAATACAATGTTTATTTTGAACTTTATTTAAATTTTATTGTATCGTATCGTCGTTACAAAACTAACGACAAAAAGTCTCACTTTATGTTTTTTTTTAAAGTTTTCCAGCTGAATACTAGGTGTGTTGTATTATCTTCAAAGGGGGGGGGGGTGGAGATGGCCTTACCTCCACAGATTACAACACAAGGATACAAGTATCCTTCCAAAAAACACAAATGTGAAACCTATAGCTTCACCACTGTGTGGCTATACAAAATAAGTTTAACTTACTAAAAAATTCGCCTTGTCGTATTTCCTAATGCTAGGTACTTGAAATTTGTCCAAAATGAAAGGACCTTTGGCTCTCCTAGGGAGTTGTTGGAAGGATAAGTATATATTACTGTCAGAAGTGGTTGAAGCCAATTTAGCTAAGAAATCCGCCACTTGGTTAGCCTCTCTATAGCAGTGATTAGGGGTGATATTGACTTGGTTCATTAACTGTGTTGCCTCATCAATGATCTTCTTCATTTTGTAGTTATCTGTCCGCCCCTCCTTTAGCATGTTTACCACCAGGAGAGAATCCAATTCAATAATGAAGTCAGAATAACCATGTTTAAGACACCATTTGATTCCAAATATAGCAGCTTGTGCTTCAGCATCATTGTTACTATTGCATTTGGCAGAGATAGAGAAGGCCATTATGAGTTCACCCTGGTCATTTCTCATAATTCCTCCCAAACCTGCGTTACCGTTTCCATGTAAATAGCTTCCGTCAGTGTTAAGCTTGAAGGATCCTTGGAGTGGTTTAGTCCAGGCTACGATGATGGCTTCAGGAACAGGTTGTAGTCTCAGCATGGTTTGGAAGGCCCTAAGAATTGCAGTTTGAATGTTCCAGGTAATCTGCTGTTTCATTTTGTAGAAGTTGAACCTTTTCTGTTCTCCATATTTGCAAGAGCATCTGCTTTTCCAGATTTCCCAGCAAATGATGATAGGAGTGACATGCAAGATTTGCTTATGTATGATATTGTTGCTCTTTTGCTGCCACCAATGATTAAGCCATCCTCTAATGGGAATTTGCCTGTATACTATCCCAATGAGGGCACCAATGGCTTTCCAAATGTACCTAGTGGCATCACTTTCCATAAAAACATGTTGTATAGACTCATTTAAATGGTTAGTACAACAGACACAACTAGAGACAATTTGTTTTCCAAAACATAGTATAACATCCTCTAAAGGAAGTTTTGCCAACCATAATCTCCAAGCTAAAAAAGAGATCTTAAAAGGGATGCTAGAATGCCATACCTTGCTAAGTAGATGATCTTTAGGCTGAGTGCTTCTGAACAAGTTTAAGGTAGTTTTGTTTGAATACTTACCATTTTCTGTGAGGTCCCATATAGCTTGGCCTGGAACGTGTTGATTGCCAAGGCCTGGAACAGAGGTTACAAAGCTCCATGACATTCTATCATAGGCTTAGCCATATCCAATTTAAGGACAATATTACCACCTTGATTACCATGGCCAATGGATTGAACTATTTCATGTGCTAGAAGAACATTTTCAGAAATGAGTCTATCTTTAACAAAGCCACTTTGATTTGGAGAGATTAGACTAGTCAACAAAGGATTTAGTCTAACTGAAAGAATTTTAGAAACAATTTTTTTAGTGAAATTAGAAAGACTGATAGGTCTAAAATCACTAAATGAGGAAAGAGCATCCAACTTAGGAATTAACACCAAACAAGTATGAGTATAGAATTTGGTTAGAGGAGTACCTTTGAAGAATTCCCAAATGAAAGCGTTGATGTCTTCTTTAATGATGTCCCAGCAGTTGTGGAAGAAGGTGCCATTGTAACCATCTGGACCAGCAACACTAGAGGCAGATAGACTGAAAACTGCCTGTCGGATTTCCTCCTCACCAGGTTCTTCATCTAGCCTGTCTTTATCTTCTTCCGTAATCCTTTTGGTAATACAATTCAGAAGCGTAGAATCCAGTTGAGGAGTAGGGAGGTTGAACATGGAGTTGAAGTGCCTAATAGATGCCTTTGCAATTTTCTCCTCTCCTTGAATCCATTTGCCCTTATGGTTTTTTATCCTGTTCAATTGGAGCCTCCTTTTTTCCCTGAGCCTACTATGAAAGTACTTGGTGTTTCTGTCTCCATCCTCAAACCATTTGGCATTAGCTTTTTGGTTCAGAAGAGAGTCTTGCATATCCAACCATCTGATGTATTCAGCATGAGCCTTGTTGGTTTCTTCCCTATCAATGTCAGTGTTGCTAGATATTTCAATTTTCTCTAAGTGCTGGGTGTTTTCTTCCCACTTGGCAACCTGCTCATGGATATCTCCAATTTCTTCTCTAGACCATTTACTCAACCTCTTGCCAAGGATTTAATCTTGATTGAAGCCTCCACATACTGTTACCTTGAATCTTAGTACTCTAAACTTCCTTAACTAGATTGTGAAAACCTTCCTGTGATGTCCAGAAGTTAAAGGAATTTGAAGTATATAAAGTGAGAGTTAGTAGAGTTTGAAGATTTCATGAGTAGAGGTCTGTGGTCAGAACCAGTCCTCACCAAATGTCTCACATTAGTATTTTGAAATTTCTGAACCCATTTATCATTAACAAAGACTCTATCAAGCCTCTTCCATATTCTTTTTCTTGGCCCTCTGTTATTGCACCAGGTGAAATTGGACCTGTGTAGCCAATATCAATAGTACCACAGTTATCCATACAATTTTGAAAATCCAAACTCCTATGCATCCTGTGAGGTTTACCACCTAGCTTCTCTCCGGGGTCAAGAATAACATTGAAATCACCTCCGATGCACCAAGGACCATGAATAATAAGGCTGGTGTTCTCCAGGCTTCTCCATAGTTGCTTTCTTTCCAAAGCATTACATTTGGCATAAATAGCAGTGATAATGATGGGGTGATTGTCTGAACCGTCCTCAATTTTAATAGAAATTTGCTGCTCATCATTCCAATAACCGTGGTATTGCTGATGTTCTTCCAGAAGCACCATATCTTCCCGTTATCATTAGAAATGCATTCTTGATAGCCCAAGAATTTCCTGTAACCTTCAATTTTTTCCTTGCCAACCATAGGTTCCATGATTGAAATGTAAAGAATGTTGTTACTGTCTATAAGATGTTTTAGCTTGTGAATGGCTTTCTTTGACCCCACTCTCCTAATATTCCAAAAGATTGTATTAATCATGAGATCTTCGGGGAGGAAGTATCCATCTTTTGTTTCCTCTTGACAGAGGTAGCATATCTATTTTTTATGCCTTTTCTTGAGTTTCTTGCTCTACTTCTTCCCCTCCCTGTTAGGAGATACTCTTCTTCCTCATGATTGCCTTTGTCTTGGTTCCTCTCCTCATTTTGTTCAGTTCTCTATATACTTTGATGTAATAAAGTATCTTGCATTGGGTGGTTAGTTGTTTTGTGTGTATTTCTTTCGAGAGGTTGTTCCTGATCTGCATATAATTCAACTATTAACTCAATACCAGGTTGTTCAATAATGTTAGTTGGTAGACTTGTTGAGAAATAACCAGAACCATGTTATTTTCCTTTCCTTTGTACTCCTTTTCCAACTCAAAGTTTTCGTCCCCATTATCCGCCAAGTTGTTAAGAGTAAGTATGCCCTGCCTCTCAGTATTCTTATCCGAAAGGTCCTTATTGCTGGTAGTATCCTGCCTTTTAGAATTATCTTCATGCATTCGATTTTCCTCACTAAGTTCATTAATGAACTTTCCTTAACCATGGAGTTGGATTGGTTGCTGAGATCATGTTTTTCCTTCGTATTGTTGTTGCTTCTGGCCTATTTCTCTTCAACACTGTTTTGTTCCACTTCCTTGTTACTGTCATTTGTGCTCATGCCATGTGAAATGGCAATATTGTTCTGGGAGGAGGGAGTCTTGGTTATAATTTTTTGCCTGTTGCTCCTTTGTATTAGAACTGGTTTGAAGATCACCTTACTCTTCGTCTTTGGCATTTTTTTTCCTGCTTTCTTTTCTTCTTCTTCTTTCTAAATCTGCTTGTTATAGTAGCTTGATTATCATCTATGGCTAAAGCAATCTTGTTGTCTTGTTCAATCTCCGATCTATGTTGAGGCTTGTTAGAGGTACTATGGTCTGACCCTCCTATAGCTTCCTCGCAATTCAACCTCCTATGTTGAGGCTTGTTGAGACTGTTTTGCTGTCGAACATCCTTCTCCTTATCACTCACATTAGGTGGTGGCTCCTTCTTTCTTTTTTCCCCTTTCTCCTCCTCCTTCTCCTTTTGTGATACTCTAGTTCCCTCTTCACTATGCTTCTGATCATCTTCTTTATTGTTTTTATCGGTTTCTGCAGCCCTTTTCTTTTCCATAACTCTGCAATTGAGTAAGTTATGCCCAAGTTTTTTGCATTGTCTACAATATTTAGGAATATTTTCATACTCGATTTTTTGAGTAAATCCTTTCAAAGGAACATTTTCATCCTCCGATCCAATAAATACACTATGCACCAGAGGTTTTAGAAGATCAATTTCCACTCTAACTTTAGCCATGCTCGGTCTCGTTTTACCAGCTGTTGCAACATCTATAGCTAAGGGAGTTCCGATCTCACTACAGATTTGTTTAGCGTAGTGCCATGTGTGCATATTAAAAGGTAATCTAGGCAGTAATACCCATACCGGCACTATAGGAATGTCCTCGTCCGGTCTGAAGTCCGGCGTCCACTTTTGCAGCCACATTTGAAGACCATCGATTTCTACCATTCTTTTATACCACACCGAGTTGAAATCATTCTCATTTGTGAAGTCCAGAAAGACGTTGTAATTGTCATACACTCCAATTTTGGCACTGCCTTTGACTGGAAATATCTCTCTGAATGTGGATCGTATTTTCTCAATTTGGGCCCTAGGTTTCAGAAATCGCACCACGATGGTGAGTCGACACTCATCCGCCATGATTCCATAATAATCCTTGGCTTTGAAAATCACCGCCGGAATACCATTGTGGGTGGTATGTCTTGCAATGACTGTTTTTCTGGGATTTTGAGTATTGATGGCCAGGATTGGGGTAGCAGCAGCTATTGTGTTGGCATAGGTGGTGTGAGCACGTGATTTTTGCTTCACGAAAATTACTCCAAAAGAAATCGAAAATAAAACAAGTTACCTTCGAGTACAATTTTGAGTTGCGTGACATTTTTTGTAATTATTTTTGTCCGTAAATGTTTACTTTGTTGTAGTTAATCATAAATACAAAAAATATATGTTGCGTGTAAATTTAGGATCTTATGCTACTATTAGGAACTAATTAAATCGTATTTGGTTTTTAAATGAATGAAAATCACAAAAATATTATTTTTGGTAATTTTGTCATTTTATTGTTTAATGGTTTGATTTTGTTGAGTTTTGATCTTGTGTGAGTCAATTAATGTCTTTTTAATATAATTGTAGTTTTGTAACTTATTTTAGGATTTTTGGTAGATTTAGTATTTAGAAAAGGAATTAGAAGAAGAAAAGAAATGAGTTAAAATTGGACAAATCGGAATTGGGCCATTTAAATTGGACCCAAAATCAGGCCCAAAACACTGTTTTTGCCCGGTCCAGATCAGCCAATCTCAGAGACGTCCAAACGGCGTCGTTTTGATCATACTTGATCTGGGCCATTGATCTCAGATTGATCAATGGCCAAGATCACGTCTCCATACCCACGCCTTAACCTGACCCGTCTCACCCAGAGACCCACCGGTCTCACTTAACCCATATGACGTCGTTTCCATTAAGTTGATCAATCCAGGCCATTGATTTTGAATGATCTAATGGCCCAGATCAAATTTCCCCTAACTATATAACCCCAATCCCTTACCCCCACGCCCCCCTAAGCCAGACCCCCTCCCTTATCCTCGTCTCTCTCATAGACTGAACCAAATACCTCATGAAACCCTAGCGCCGCCACCTTACCCCATCGTTTGAAACCCTAGGCATCGATGCCGCCGGTCACCAGATTAACACCCCTAAACCATCTGACCACCCCGTTCCAAATATGTTACTCCCTTGTCTCGAGTCATCCCTCGCCGTCTCGAATCTTCGTTTAAAGATTCGATCAGAACCCTAAAACCACCCCAATCCACCCCCAATTAATACCACACGACCACTAGGTTTCCCTCACCCCTAAACCATCAACAGATTCCCTCAGATCCCGTTGGATCTCCTCGAATCTTCGATCAAAATCTCCCTTCCAAGCCCTAGCTGCCCCCTTGACCCCAAACTAACACCTAATAATCCCCTTTACCTCCTCGTCCTTGATCCCTAGCCAAATTGGTTCGAATATGAGTAAAATCCATCGAATGACGGATCTAGGGTTTTCAGCAGTTCAAGACGTGTCAAAGTTTCAAGGTCGATTGGTTTCTGTTCAGTATTGTAGGCCTATTTCTCACGAAATAGACGTATAATACTGATTAGGACTCAAGTTCAAAAGAACATACTATTTGAAATCTGAGAAAAGAACAGTAAGTTCTCCTTAATTCCTTTTGTTGCCTTCTATAGTTTTGTTTGTCTGTTTTAAATTGTATCTTTGTCTTGACTTGTTTCTTGTCTTTGGTTCAGTACTTCTCTTCATTTCATCAGACCGTTTATTGGGTCCAGTTCCTCTGATTGTTTGTTTACATGTTGTAGATTGTTTGGTCAATTTATTGGCTCGTTATGTGTAAGTCAGTTTAACCTGATAGTTAGTTTTAATCCTGGCTTTGATTTCATAGTCCATTTCAGTACGTTTCGTTTGTGGTTTTGTTTAAATGATGTATGGCATTGGTTCAATTTGTCCCCTATATGTGATGTGTGTTTTCTTTGTTCTTTGATATTCATCAATCTTCGTTGAGTTCAGTATATTCGCAGGATTTCTTTCACTCTATTTCAGCTTAATTTGGAATTATAAATCAATCATTACCATAATGTGCTGTTGGTGATTTGGAAGTTTGACCTGGATAGTTCGTTAGGCTTGTGTTCTGATTCATGGTAATATTGTTATTGGTTTTTCTGTTAAGCATCGATGCATTTTGATTTCAGTTTCAGTTTCAGCTTCAATGTTCTGCTAAGCTCTTTTATTTGTTAATGCTGGTTTTGTTTTGAAGTTTCAATTTAGATTTTAGGTGTTTAAATTGGTTATAGCTGCAGTTTTAATATAGATTTCAGAGTTTAGTTTGACTTGATATAGAATTACTGGCCCTGTTTATTCATTTGAGATTTTGGATAGCATGTGCATTACAGTCCTTTAATGAATTAAAGTTAACTTGACAGCATGTGCTGTCAGGACATAATCATGCTGCACATACTTGTTTAGTTTAATAAAAGGAAAAACCATTTTAATAGTGAAAAGAGGGCTGTCAGGGGAATCTGATGGGAATACTTTTGTTTTTAAACTTTGAGTGGAAAAACAGAAGGGAGAACATGGGAGGGAATCAGTATTTTATTGGACTAAGTGCTCTAAGAGCTGGAAAGAGAAGTCTGTGTGTGAATATAAAGGGAAGAGAGTTGATTCTGAAAAAAAAGGGAGAAAAAGAAGAGAGTTCTGGAGAACAAAAACATAAAAAAGGCAGAAAGAAAACCCCTGAAAAAACTCTAAAATTCAAGAAAAGGGCACTGTTCCATTGTTCACATTCAGTTTGAGATTTAGGCCCAACCAAAGCTATTCTAGGTTTGTTTGGTTTGAGCTGTTTGTTGTCAGATGTGTCCCAGTTGATTTCAAGTTTGGTGTTTGATCTATTTCCAATTGATTTTGAGACAATCCGTTCAGCTCTTTGGGATTTTCTTTTCTAAAACATTTCTGGATCTCTGAGTTTCACTGGGCTGTATCTTATTTGTCCCACATTGCTGATTCTAGTGCCACTATTGTTATTTGTTATCTGCTGCTGCTGATTCACCTCTCCTTCTTCTCACTTTCCAATTAAGGTACACATTCGAATTAAGCTTTGATGTAACTTTGAGTTGAAAGATTGAAAAATGGAAGTACTCATGCTTTGGCCTCCACATTTGTGCTTATGTAGTTTACACCGCATCTATGTTTTCAAAAATAGATATTAGTTGATGTGTAATTAATATAAGTTTATTTTTGTTCGATACCGTTTGGGAAGGTAAACTGTATAATTTGATTTGGTTTTGGTTTGTTAATGAACTATCTAGTTTGCTAAATTTTGTTTAGTCAATAACTTTAATAACGTCATTAGTTTAACTGAAAGTTTTAACTAGTTCTAGATCCGTTATCTTACAATTAATAGTGAAACAATCGAGTAGTGGACTAATTTCGATTTCATCTGTATTTAGTTTTGGATTGTCTTGGGCTGGCGTAATTTGGAATTGGCATTAATACAGTTGTTTAGTATAGTTTAATACGATTCAAGTTCATACAACATTAGATACCTTATTCATAGACAGTGAGTCGTAATTCAATGCGTGCTTAAGGGAATCCATTAATAATTCACGTAGTTTAGTTTAATAGGCATGAGTTGATTTCGAACAAGGTTTGTTAGAGTTCCTTTAAATGTAATAGATTTTCAAAGCGTAGATTAAGTTTAACAAATGTGTTGGTAGTCAAGGTTGGTTCATTTTCAAATAGTTTTAAAAAAATAATAATTAGTTCCAATGGTTCAATTCGTCTAATAATGTGAAGTCTAAATTAGTTAAAGAATAATTTGTTTGTTTCGACGATAGCATTTGTCAATTCCATATTTTATTTATAATTTCATTTTTTTTCTTTTGGTAATGATCAATTATAGAATAAGGCACAAAACAATTTTCTTTCGAGCAAATTCGATCGCAATTTTGCGTTAGCATCTTTGTAATCTAATAATTAATAAGAGGCCCGAACTTGCCAAGCATGTGATTTAATTAGCATATATATTTTCTCCTTTCATTTTTGAGACGAACGAAAAATAGAAAATGTAGTCATTCTAAGATTATCCTTTTAAAAATAATGAGACGATCCTCGCCAAATAAAAATGCAAATTGCGGGGCCCTCAATAATTGGTCATAATAAATACTTAGATTTCTGGGATGGGCCGTCTAGCGAACTTCACGGTTTTCCCCAAAAATAATAACGTGTTAGACTCTTTAGATGCGATTTTAATTAAATTACATGCTTAAATTCGGGTGCGCATTTATGTGACCCAAATCCAAATCTCAACGGAGTCGGAACGTATTAACAACCACGGGTGCATTGATTGTGACGTGGTTCAAGATGCATTTTCACGACGTTGCAATTCTATTAAAAATAATAATAAAAGCGGTTTAAACTTAATAAAAGCACACAAGTTATAACATGTATTAAAATCAGATACTTAGCCATTATAACAATTTAAGCGACCGTGCTAGAACCACGGGATCCGTGGGTGCCTAACACCTTCCCTCGGGTCAACAAAATTCCTTACTTAGAATTTCTGGTTCGTAGACTTCATTTGGAATGTCGAAAATTTCCTCGATTTGGGATTCAAGATAAACCGGTGACTTGGGACACCAAAAGCCAAACCTTTCCCAAGTGGCGACTCTGAAATGAATAAATAATCCCATTTTCGAATAATGTCACTTAAATTGGAAAAACTCCCTCACGCATTTACCCTCTAGGGTAGGCGCGCAAAAAGGAGGTGTGACAGCTCTGGCAACTCTACTGGGGAATAAGAACCCAGAATCTCTGGTTCAGGGTTCAAGAATTCGAGCTTAGATGAATTGTTATATTTGGCTTTATCTGTTATCTGATTTTTACCTGTTGAGCCTAATGTGCTAAATGTTGCTCTTACCGTTTTGATATTATCTGAACTGTATATAAACTGTGCCAAAACCCTCCTCTCTCATCATCGGGGATGTGCTTGCTGGTCGAGACTCCCTATTCTGTTAGTGTCATATCCTTAAATAAGAAAGAGGCCGGACAAGTTACAAAGCCGGACGATCTCGCGGGTCCCCGGTACGTAGCCCCCTCCTCGACTCGAGTTGTCCGCTCGGGTACACAGTCTAGAACAAATACCCAGGTTACGAACCTAGAATAACTCAGCTTCATGCCAGATCCCTAGTAGGAACGTTTGTTTGCATCATGTGCATTTGACTTTGGAGGCCCAACACAGGGGTTGGTTCTGTCTAGGACAGATGTACCAAAATGAAAAGACCATCATGATGCATCCTACTTGTTTTCTATGCATTTATTTGTTTCGAACTTACATGTTGACCGGCTTTGGAGTATTTGGAAAATTAAAAATGGGGAGAGAAATAGAGTACGGAGAGTTGATTATCTGTTTTAGAAAAATAACCAATGTCAAAATAGTGTCGAAACTCCGCCAAATTTTTAGAAAAAATGAGAAAAAGGGAATTTGTTAAAACAAAATGGTTGTTTATTGGTCAAGAAAATAGAAAGAAAAAAGAAGTAAAAAAAAAGAGAAAAGTTTCATTTTTTAAATAGTTTGTCGAAGTACACAAAGAGTATTTCCAAAAATGGTGTTTGTAAAAAAAAAGTGTCTTTTTCCGAAAATAGTTAGTTTTATCGGCCCGAACTACGTCGGTTTGATTCTCACGGGGTGTGAGATACGTAGGCAACCCTTATCGGGTCCAACCTCCCCTTTTTCAGAAATAGCCAAAATGTCAAAATTTTAATTTCATCATAAATGAGTCGGGTGATGCCACTTTTGTCAAACGTAGCCGAAGGTTCCCGAAAGGGACGCGCCGGAAGACTGACTTTGCATAAACAACCACTTTTGGTCATTTTCTGAATTTTGACCAATTCGCCCAACAACCTTAGAATCCTCGTCCCCGAGGCTCTGTGAGGCCGTGCTCCCAATGTCGGGCTACTATTTAAAAAAAATAAAAAAATAAAAGTCATAGATAAATCAAGTGATGCTGTTTTGTCAAAAATAGCCAAATGTTCCCGAAAGGGACGACGGAAGGCTGACGTTGCATAAACGACCACTTTCGATCATCCTCTAGAGTTTTTGATCGGTTGACCCTCACAACCTTAAAATCTTCATCCCCGAAGTGCCGAAAGGCCGTGTTTGAAAATCGGATCTTTCTTTCTAAAAACACAGTCAAATCATCTTTGAGTCAAATAATCTTTTACTTAAATCACCTTAATAAATATGCAGGATGAGCACAATGAAAAATGAACACTTTTCGATAATGGCTAAAGTCCCTGTCAAGTTGCGGCTATGGTGGGATGATCTAGGTAGTGAAGGGCAAGATGAGGTCAAGAAATATCTGAAAGGTCTCACGGGTTTATTGGAAATCCAGCCTTGGGGAGATATCATAAGAGCTTTGGTCACCTACTGGGACCCGACACACAATGTCTTCCACTTCTCCGATTTTGAACTCACCCCGACTCTGGAGGAAATAGCCGGGTACATCGGAAATGCTGAAGTTCCATTAAGGCAAAAATACCTGGTTGCCCCAAGAGCTGTCACTGTGCATCGTTTTCTAGATTCATTGAAGATACCCAGGACGGTCCATAACCCAGATTTGGCCGCAGGTTTCTGTAGTCCGCGCTTCATATACGACAGATATGGTCTAGGGGGGTTCAACAATCCGGTTAACAAGCTATGCAGCAAATGTAACCGTCAGAAGTGGGATGAGCATAGACGAGTGGCTTTCATGATAACATTTTTGGGCCTTTTGGTGTTTCCGAGGAAAGACGGAAACATTGATCTGAAAATATCCGAGGTTGTCAGTACTTTTCTTACTCAAAATGAAAGCACTCTCACGCCTATGGTCGTATCTGATATCTTTCGAGCTCTCACAGCCTACAAAGCCAGAGGGAATTTTTTCGAGGGGTGTAATTTGCTGCTACAAATATGGATGACTGAACATCTCTGCCACCTTTCCGAGCTTTTGAGTTATGGTTCCTCGAAGAAGACTTGCATAGAAGAGTTTTACATGAGAATCAATGGGGTCAGTCTGCCTGAGGGAGTTACGGCATGGACGTCATTCTTTCGAATCCTCCCCGCCAGCCAAATACAATGGACACTGGGATAGTTGCCTGTTGATGAGGTCATATATATGCCGACCGCTAGGACCCACTTTCTATCGATGGGACTTAAGAGCATTCAGCCTTACGCGCCCTATCGAGTTTTGAGACAACTCGGGAGATGCCAGATAGTGCCACACGAGGAAAATCTTAGTGCTCAAGCAATTGAGATTAGCCCTAACGGCCAATTTCCTGAAGCAAAAATTCGCCAGATCTGGAATAAATGCCAATGTTTAAAAGCAGATACTTGCGTGCAGGATCGGGCCAAAGGTGAAGTAGCACCAGGGTACCTTGTGTGGTACAGAAGAGAACTTGAGCACAAAAGGCCGGCTAAAAGACCCCATATCCTAAATTTTGCCGAGTCATCACATGATCAATGGGATTGGTTAGCAAACGAAAAAGGCTATCGGTTTGAAATCAGCAAGCTGAATCAACAAATTGAAGGTCTAAAATTTGAGCACAACATGCAAGTTGCTACTGATCTGGGAGAAAAGAACAGGTTGACCCAGGAAAATGAGACGCTTAGGGCCCAAATCCAGCAGATAAGGATAGCCGCTGATAACCAACAAAGGAGCCGGTCGGATGAGCGAATGATAAAGGGTTTAAAAATGGAAATTGGTGAGTGCCGGAGTGAGTCAGAGAATCTTGAGAATACCATAGCAGGACTCGAGACACACTGGGAAAAAAGAACAGAAGAGCGCAACCGGTACCTGCAGCAGTTGAAAAGGGATCACAAGCAAACCATTGCCAATTTGAAAAGAAAGGTGGCCACTCTTGAGGACAGAGCGTTTTAGCAAGCCCGAACCTTTGAAGTTGAAAATAGACGTTGCTATGATTTACTGGCCCAAATGGAAGTAGAAATTCAGCAGTGGCAGAATCAACATCTCCAGGATTCTCGGGTTTTGAAGGCCCGTAATGATCAAATAGAGTGCCTACTCATAGAAAAGAGGCAAACCAGGGATAAGATTAAGGCCATTGCCCATGCCATCATTAGGAGGTGTCTACGATGCGAAGATATGACCCACACTACCTTCTTCTCGGCAGTGATGATTTATGTCAAGCAAACCATGTATGAGCTGGAACGACTTGAAAGGGACCTCACCCCTAAGCCCGCGGCGAGGCCGAACGATGCCCCGCGACCGCCAATTTTTAGGGCTTTAATGTATTTATAGGTCGAGTCTGTATTTTCCGTCTTGGCGTCTTTTGTCTGTCTTTTTGCATCAGGGTGTATCAGTAGTTGTTTCAAATCTGTTATTGTCCCTTTTTCAAAAAATGTTAGTTTGTAATAGATTGTTTTAGTAATAAAAAAAATGTTTCTTTATTTTTACACTTGTTTGTCTTGAACTACGTAATGATCTGATTCACGCGGCATCGTGATACGTAGGCAATCCTCATCGGATCCGGTCACGTTTTTTTTAACTTCAAATAATAATAATAAAAAATATATAATAAAAAATAAATAAATAAAGGGGAGCATAAAGAGAAGCCGCAATGACGCATGTCATCGATGCAAACATGTAGAAATTCACTTAACTGTATAGGTGCATCACACCCCAACGTGAGATTACCTGTCTGTTATTTGTTTCAAACTAACCGTTTGCTTGCTGCTAAGTCCAAGTTTTTAGAAAGGTGGTTTGTTTTAGTGGAGGTCTGGCCTCACATTCATACTTTACAAGGTCGAAAGGAAGTGTTCAGCTGCCCGTCACTAAGTCGAGAGGAAGTATTCACACTTACTTCACGAGATCAAAGGGAAGTGTAGAGATGTCTTCAGAAATTCCTTTGCCAACAATTCCTGTCTCCGAAGAGAGTTCAATCTCGGCCATCCCAACTTCCGAATCAGCAACTGCTGAAGAAAACAAAATCTTGCGGCTTCGCATGTTGGAAATGTTAGATGACTGGAACAATGGAAAAAAGTCGCTGAGTGTAATCCCTGGATTCCCCGAGCTGTTGTCTAGGACAAGTGGGACTTCCAACATCCCCATAAGTTATCCAACTACCCCATTAGGGTACCCTACCATTTCGGCCCACTCCGCTGGATCACCCTATGATTCTTATCCCCGGATGTCAACGACAGATGTGGCTACAAACATATTCACTGCATCGCCCTGTCCAATCGCGGCAGAACCCGCTACACACAGGCCTAATTTTGACTCTTCCTCATTCACATTTCAAGCACCATCCTTCTCACTAGAACCAACTCGGTTTACCACCAGCACTCACCCTCAGCAGCCTCAATACGAGCTTACGCCTGGCAAGACCAAAATCCCAAAGCTCTTGAACAAGATGAAATGGCAAAAAGAATGAGGAGCCTCGAGCAGGGTTTAAAAAATATGCAAGGTTTAAGCGGGCAGAAGAGTGTTTCCTATACTGATCTGTGCATGTTCCCTCACGTGCACCTGCTCGTAGGGTTCAATACACCGAAGTTTGAGAAATATGATAGGCATGGCGATCCCATTGCTCACCTCAAAAAGTATTGCAACCAATTGCGTGGTGCTGGCAGCAAAGAAGAATTGTTGATGGCATACTTCAGAGAAAGCTTGGTGGGCATAGCCTCAGAATGGTATATGGATCAGGACATATCTCGATGGCACATTTGGGACGATCTTGCCAGAGATTTTGTAAGGCAGTTTCAGTATAATATTAACATCGCGCCAGACAGGAATTCTTTGTCAAACTTGAAGAAGAAACCCTCAGAAAGCTTCAGAGAATACGCTATTAAATGGCGCGAACAAGCATCAAGGGTAAAACCTCCCATGGATGAAATAGAAATGGTCACTACTTTGCTCCAAGCTCAAGAATCAGATTACTTCCAAAACATGATGTCGGCCATGAGGAAACCTTTTGCAGAAGCAATTAAGATCGGAGAAATGGTAGAAAATGGGCTAAAAACGGGTCGAATTCTAAGCCAATCTGCTATCAGAGCTACCTCCCAAGCCATTCAGAGTGGGTCTGGAGGAATAGCAAATGGAAAGAAAAGGGAAGAAACATTCATGGCAGCGTCGAGTACAAGGAGAAACTATACTCCCCGACCCCTTTTCTCAAAGAGGACCCCGCAACACTATTACCCTCACCAAGATTTGACCTATACTCCTCAGCCATACTCGGTCATGAATACTCAGCCTTATGTCCAGCCACCGCAACAAGCCAATCGGAGCCAAGCTCCACCTCCCAGAAATCAGCCTCCTTACCGAAACCACTATAATCCTCAACTACCCCAAAATAACTTCCGTCCTCAAGAACCACCCAGAAGACAAACTTTCACACCCATTGGTGAACCGTATTCTACCCTATTCCCAAAACTAGTCCAGATGGGTTTCGTGCAACCAGTCCCTCAGACAAGGCAAAATCCAGCATCACCTGCTTATAAAGCCGGTGTCAGGTGTGCTTATCATTCGGGAGAAGAAGAGCATGATACCAATGATTGTTGGACTTTAAGAAGGGTGGTAGAGAACTTAATAGAACAGGGAAAGATAGTATTAAGGGACGAGGAGGTCCCAAATATGACCAACAATCCGTTGCCCGCTCACAATAATGGGCCGTTGATTGGGATGATCTGTGAGGACAAGGAGTTTGATCCTGCCCTGAAAGCTATAATCGCCATTGTCTATTTAGAGAGAAAGCCTAAAGCATCCCCGAAGCAAGAGAAAGGGGAAAAGAAGACTAATATTGTCAAGGCTGAGCTCGAAAAGGAGGCTGAGACAAAAACGGAGACGATGTTGCCTTCAAAGAATGAAGTTCTCTATATTCCACGAGGTCGATCAGAGAAGCCACAGAGATTCGAAATAAAAAGGGCAATACCGATGTACATGTCGAAAGGGGCCTATGTGGTCCGGGGGACGATTAAACCGCCTTGGCTGAATGAGCCAGTGGTTATCGAACGCGTACCACAGAAGCCAATGACAGACCCGTCTAAGGTACCGTGGAATTATCAACAAACATTGGTTACATACAAAGGCAAAGAAATCACGGGGGAACTTCCAGAAAATACTTTTGTTGGAAAATATTCAGACATTCAAGAAGTGAACAATGCCACACGGAAGCGCTTCCCACCCAAAAAGCCTGTAAGCGCTGAAGAGGCAGAGGTTTTCTTCCAAAAGATGAATATGCCTGACTATGAAATGGTGGATCAGTTACGCAAATACCCTGAATAAGTGTCTATGCTTTCTTTGCTAATGAAGTCCGCCCAACATCAGAAGATCTTGCTCAAAACCTTGAACGAAGCGTATGTACCGGCTGAGACTTCAGTTGAACAAATTGAAAGAATGACGGAAAGATTCTTTGTGGTTAATCAAGTTTCTTTTAGCAAGAACGATTTGCCTCCGGAGGGAGCAGCTTACAACAAGGCTTTACATATGACAGTCAAGTGTGAATACCACTACGTCAAGCGAGTAATGTTGGATGGGGGTTCGGGTGTTGACATTTGCCCGCTCTCCACGCTGCAAAGAATGGAAATTGGGACCGGAAGGATTCGCCCCAATAATGTCTGTGTCAGAGCTTTTGATGGTATCAAGAGGGACACCCTCGGAGAAATAGACTTGATATTGACTATCGGGCCGGTGGAGTTCGAAGTAACCTTTCGGGTACTAGATATGGACACATCTTACAATTTTCTCCTCGGAAGACCTTGGATTCACACTGCGGGGGATGTACCCTCCACTCTCCACCAAATGGCGAAGTTTGAAGATGAAGATCGGGAAATTGTGGTCCACAGAGAAGACGAACAGTCTATTTATCGGGACACATCTACCCCATTTCTTGAAGCAAGAGAAGGGAGTGAGCACACAGTTTATCAGGTTTTTGAAGTTGTGCTGGCGGAGCAGTATGAAGAAGGGAGCCCTTGTCCCCAACCTTTCTTGTCCAACGCTTCAATCATGGTTGCTAAAGAAATGATCCGACAGGGATTCAAACCGGGAAAAGGGCTTGGAAAATCGCTGCAAGGAATAACGGAACCTATCACATTGCCTTCCACTAAGAAACTCTTTGGGATAGGTTTCCACCCTACTCCAAAAGATGAAGATTGGGCAAAGAAGAGAAAAAATGAGGGATGGAAGTTGCCTCAACCATTTCCACATTTGTACGAAAGTTTTGTCAGACCAAAGTACACTGAAGAAGAAGATGGTGAGACCTTTACAGCCGAAAAGATTGAGGAAATATATGGGGTGATGAGAGAAATGCTTTACGAAACCTATATGATTCAGCTAGGAGAAGGCACAAGCGCCGCTGAGGTTCTATACGTGGGGCCAAATGCTAAGCTTCAAAATTGGGAGGCTACACCGTTCCCAGTCAGACAGGAGTCCGGGTAGACTTGTCCCGCAACCTTTCCTGCATCACGAGTTGTCCCAGGGTGTAACTCGGATGTTTTTCTTTAGTTTTCTGTTTTAATTTCCTGAAATGTAAACCCTGTTATCTTCCCAATTCCGAGGAATAAAATCAGTATTTCATCATTTTATTCTTTCTTTATTTTTTCTGATTTTCGTTATTTTTCTTTTATCTTTTCCTTTCAGTTATGCGGCTTTAAATAATATGACATGCTTGCAGACTTCACGCCCAGATCCAAACGAGCTATCTAATTGCGAAATAATAAACCAAGAACCAGAATATGACGAAGAAGAGGCTTTTAGGAAAATAAATCGAGAATTGGAACACTTTGAGAATAAACCTAAGCCGAATTTGAATGACACCGAACCAGTTAATTTGGGAACTCTTGAAGAAATCTGAGAAACCAAAATAAGCATTCACACAGATGAGAAGACAAGAGATACAATAATTCAACTCCTCTTTGAATTTAAAGATGTGTTTGCTTAGTCGTACGATGACATGCCAGGACTAGGTGTCGATCTAGTGGTGCATAAATTGCCAATTTACCCTGATTTCCCTCCAGTTCAACAGAAGCAGAGGAAGTTCAAGGTTGATATCAGTGACAAGATCAAAGAAGAAATTACGAAGCAGCTAAAAACATGAGTAATTCGGGTAGTCCAGTACACTACGTGGTTGACTAATGTAGTTCCGGTACCGAAGAAAGATGGGAAAACTCGGGTGTGTGTGGATTATCGAGATTTGAATAGGGCAAGTCCCAAAGACAATTTACCGTTGCCCAACATCCACATCCTTGTTGATAACTGTGCCAAACATGAGATACAGTCTTTCGTAGATTGTTACGCTGGATATTATCAGGTGTTGATGGATGAAGAAGATGGCGAGAAAACCGCCTTCACTACACCTTGGGGTACTTACTGTTATCGGGTTATGCCATTCGGTTTAAAGAATGCCGGGGCAACTTACATGAGAGCCATGACTGCCATTTTTTATGATATGATGCATCAAGAGATAGAGGTGTGTGTAGACGACATGATAGTCAAGTCCAGGACTCAGGACGATCACGTTCGAGATTGAGGAAATTTTTTGAAAGGCTGAGAAAGTACGACCTGAAGCTGAATCCGGCTAAGTGCACCTTCGGAGTCCCATCGGGAAAGCTTCTGGGTTTCATAGTAAGCAGGAGAGGTATCGAGTTAGATCCAACAAAGATAAAGTCTATCCGAGATCTACCTCCTCTAAGAACAAGGAAAGACGTGATGAGTCTATTTGGCAGGTTAAACTATATCAGTCGATTCATTGCCCAACTGACTAGCACATGTGAGCCCATATTCAAGCTATTGAGGAAGGATGCAGCAATCAAATGGACGACTGAATGTCAAGAGGCTTTTGACAAGATCAAAGAATATCTTTCAAATCCTCTAGTTTTGGTCCCGCCAGAGCCAGAGAGATCCCTGTTCTTGTAACTGACGGTCTTGGAAAATTCCTTCGGTTGTGTCCTCGGACAACATGACATAACTGGAAAGAAAGAGCAGGCGATCTATTACTTAAGCAAGAAGTTCACCTGTTATGAGGTCAAATACACTTTGTTGGAAAGAACGTGTTGTGCTTTGACATGGGTCGCTCAGAAATTGAGACATTATCTCCAAGCTCATACTACTTACCTCATAACCAGGTTGGATCCTTTGAAGTACATATTCCAGAAACCGATGCCTACTAGGAGATTAGCAAAGTGGCAAATCTTGCTTACTGAATTTGACATAGTATATGTCACTCGCACGGCAATGAAAGCCCAGGCATTGGCGGATCACTTGGTTGAGAAACTAGTTGATGAGGAATACCAACCATTGAGTACTTATTTTCCAGATGAAGAGATAAACACCATAGAAGTAGTCTCGGAAGACGCTCATGCTTGGAAGATGTTCTTTGATGGGGCCGTAAACGCCAAAAGTGTAAGAATTGGGGCAATCTTGATCTCACCCACTGGTCAACACTATCCGGCTACAGCTAGGCTTCGTTTCTTTTGCACGAACAATACATCTGAATATGAAGCCTGCATCATGGGCATGAATATGGCGATCGATCAAGATGTTGAAGATTTGTTGATTATGGGGGATTCTGATCTGATTATCCGACAAGCCCAGGGTGAATGGGAAACTCGAGATGTCAAGCTTATTCCTTATCGGCAGCTCGTGGAGGATCTCAGCAAGTGATTCGAATCAATAGAGTTCAGGTATATCCCATGGTGTCACAATGAACTAGCCGATGCACTTGCCACCTTAGCTTCAATGTTACCTTATCCAGGAAATGCCCACATCGATCCCTTGGAAATCCAAATCAGGGAAATACACGGTTACTATAATGTAATCGAGGTAGGACCAAGTACCCAGCCATGGTACCATGATGTTAAGAGGTTCTTGAAAACGCAAGAATACCCTGAACATGCTACTGGAGATCAAAAGAGAACCATTAGGCGGCATGCGAGTAGATTCTTTTTGAGCGGCGAGGTATTGTATAAAAGAACCCCGCAACTATCATCACAGATAATGCGGCAAACCTGAATAGTCACTTGATGGAGGATATATGCGAACAGTTCAAAATAACGCATAGGAACTCCACTCCTTATCGGCCCAAAGCCAATGGCGCTGTTGAAGCGGCAAATAAAAACATCAAGAAGATTTTGAGAAAAACAATCCATGGCATGAACAGTTACCTTTTGCCTTGCTAGGGATATCGCACTACAATGTGCAAATTAGTAGGCACAACCCCATACTTGTTGGTTTATGTGACCGAGGGTGTGATACCGGCAGAGGTAGAAATTCCTTCGCTCGAACCATTGTTGAAGCAGAGATTGAAGATAGCGAGTGGGTTAAGACTTGATTGGAGCAGTTGACCTTAATTGATGAAAAGCGAATGGCTGCGGTCTGTCACGGGCAGTTGTACCAATAAAGAATAGCCCGCGCTTACAACAAGAAGGTGAGACCCAAGAATTTTGAAGTAGGTCAACTGGTGTTAAGGCGCATTCTTCCGTATCACCAGGAAGCGAAAGGAAAATTTGCTCCTAATTGGAAAGGTCCATACATCATCAGGAAGATATTACCAAGAGGAGCGTTATATCTGGGTGATATTGAAGGAAATGATCCTGAAACAGCTGTAAATGCGGATGCGGTCAAAAGGTACTATGTTTGAGTTTACTTCGGTGACGTTTTGACACATTTGAGATGATGAAGACTTTTTATTCCCTCTACCCAAACACTATCAACTTTTTCTACGAACCCTTTGAGCCGGTTACATTTCTTTGGCTACCCTCTCTGGAATCCAAAAGCACTGTTGAAAAAAAAATGGTTTGGCCTGAACTACATCTGACTTGATTCCGAAAGGATACGTAGGCAACCTCTCTCTGGGGTTCAGTCACACCAAAACAAAAATCCAATTTTCCCTGAAGTTGAAACTGGGGCAGATGTTATAATGTTTCGACCATGGGCCCACCAAATGGTTCCAAAGTTGTAATTTCATCCACAATTCTTTTTACCAAAATAACCGAGTACAAGTCCTTCAGATCGATTGCCAAAGGCGGGGGAAACCAAGAAATATCATTGTTGGAAGCTGATGCATTCTAAAACTGAGAGAAATAAAACGAGAGAGTCTTGTCGGTGAAAACCTTCGGGCACCATAAGGCGACGGGAGTAGAGAAACCAAGAATGAGAGAGTCCGTTTAGTGAAAACTCGCAAAAAGCACTATTGGGCGATAGTGAGAAGAGAAATGAGAGAGGTCGATTAGCGAAAACCCGCAACGGGCGTTGTCGGCCGAAAAAATGATTTCACCTCAGAAAGTTCTGGCAAGGTTCGCTGGTTTAGAAACATAGATCCGTTTGGTTGATGAGAAAATGCAAGTTTGTAAGGGTCGGGCGTCCAGTCCAAAAAGCATGTCATGTCAATTTAAAGTCAGCATGCGCCTTAGATAAGCCTTTCTTTTTCCCCGAAAGGGAAGTTTCTCTTTTAAATTCATTTTTCGCTCTTTGTTTACCTTTCCTTGAATCCCTTTCATTTTAACCCTAAACTCCAAAATGTGTTATAAAGAAAAGGTGACAGGACTGGTGTCACAGAGCTCCGTCTGGCAAGAGGTGAAGGAAATACCCAGCCTCAGTGGTGCGTCAGTCCAATCCCGATTGATCACGATGTTGATTACCTCCAAAGTAAAGGCATTAAAAAATATATATATAAAAAATCCCCAATGAGATCTGCCCCAGTAAAAATCCCCAAGCAGAATGAGATGGAAGAACCAAAGCCTTACACGGGCAAATCATCATGAAATCCTAAAATCTGAGTCTTATCAGTTTGAAAGGGGATCGCCTTTGAAGCCAATCAATGACGAAGTTTCTCAACAGAAAATGAGGCCGGGACCAAGCAATTGGAATGATCAAGGCCACCGAACCAACCACCGTTTTCAAAATGACAATTGTTCTTTGTTTGGAAAATTGAAATAGGTGCAATCCAAAGCAACCAGGCAAGAAGCAGGTGCAACCAAAAGAGAAAAGAAATGCACAAGTGCAAGAAACAGCTTTGCAGCAAGGAATCAACCCAAAAGGGAAGTTTCCTCCAAATTCTTTCCTGCATTTTTACTGAACAAAAAAAAAATAAAAAAAAAGAACGAAAAGAGAAATAAGAAGAAAATTCCAAAAATAAAGAAAAAAAGGGTTAGTTTAGAATCCCCAATATCAACCTATTTTTTCGCCAACATTAGGGCTCCAATCCCTGAGTTGAGATTTTAGACATAGGGCCTCCATTCCCTAGTCGCCCTTTTGCCAACATTAGGGCTCCAATACCTGAGTTGAGATTTTAGGCATAGGGCCTCCATTCCCTAGTCGCCTTTTGCCAACATTAGGGCTCCAATCCCTGAGTTGAGATTTTAGACATAGGGCCTCCATTCCCTAGTCGCCTTTTGCCAACATTAGGGCTCCAATCCCTGAGTTGAGATTTTAGACATAGGGCCTCCATTCCCTAGTCGCCTTTATCAATATTAGGGCTCCAATCCCTAAGTTGGGATTTTAGACATAGGGCCTCCATTCCCTAGTCACCTTTGCCAACATTAGGGCTCCAATCCCTAAGTTGAGATTTTAGACATAGGGCCTCCATTCCCTAGTCGCCTTTTAGCCGACATTAGGGCTCCAATCCCTAAGTAGAGCGAGTTTTCTTTAGCCGACATTAGGGCTCCAATCCCTGAGTTGAGAAATTTTCCTTTAGCCGACATAAGGGCTCCAATCCCTAAGTTGAGCAATTTTCTCTTAGCCGACATTAGGGCTCCAATCTCTGAGTTGAACAATTTTCCTTTAGCCGACATTAGGGCTCCGATCCCTGAGTTGAGAAATTTTCCTTTAGCCGACATTAGGGCTCCACTCCCTAAGTCGAGCAATTTTCTCTTAGCCGACATTAGGGCTCCAATCCCTGAGTTGAGCAATTTTCCTTTAGCCGACATTAGGGCTCCAATCCCTGAGTTGAGTAATTTTCCTTTAGCCGACATTAGGGCTCCAATCCCTGAGTTGAGCAATGTTTCTTTTAGCCGACATTAGGGCTCCAATCCCTGAGTTGAGCAATTTTCCTTTAGACGATATTAGGGCTCCAATCCCTGAGTTGAGCAATTTTCCTTTAGCCGATATTAGGGCTCCAATCCCTAAGTTGAGCAATTTTCTCTTAGCCGCCATTAGGGCTCCAATCCCTGAGTTGAGAAATTTTCCTTTAGCCGACATTAGGGCTCCAATCCCTGAGTTAAGCAATTTTTCTTTTAGCCGACATTAGGGCTCCAATCCCTGAGTTGAGCGATTTTCCTTTAGCCGACATTAGGGCTCCAATCCCTGAGTTGAGCGACTTTCTTTTAGCCGACATTAGGGCTCCAATCCCTGAGTTGAGCAATTTTCTTTAGCCGACATTAGGGCTTCATTCCCTGAGTTGAGCAATTTTCCTTTTAGCCAACATTAGGGCTCCAATCCCCGAGTTGAGCAATTTTCCTTTAGCCGACATTAGGGCTCCAATCCCTGAATTGAGCGATTTTCTTTTAGCCGACATTAGGGCTCCAATCCCTGAGTTGAGCTATTTTCTTTTAGCCGACATTAGGGCTCCAATCCCTGAGTTGAGCGATTTTTCTTTTAGCCGACATTAGGGCTCCAATCCCTGAGTTGAGCGATTTTTCTTTTAGCCGACATTAGGGCTCCAATCCCTGAGTTGAGCAATTTTCCTTTAGCCGACATTAGGGCTCCAATCCCTGAGTTGAGCAATTTTCCTTTAGCCGACATTAGGGCTCCAATCCCTGAGTTGAGCAATTTTCCTTTAGCCGACATTAGGGCTCCAATCCCTGAGTTGAGCAATTTTCCTTTAGCCGACATTAGGGCTCCAATCCCTGAGTTGAGCGATTTTTCTTTTAGCCGACATTAGGGCTCCAATCCCTGAGTTGAGCAATTTTCTTTTAGCCGACATTAGGGCTCTAATCCCTGAGTTGAGCATTTTGCATTTTGCAAACATTAGGGCTCCAATCCCTGAGTTGCGCCTTTTAGACTTTAGGTTTCCAATCCCCTCATCAATTCTGTAGATTTTTATGGCACTTAACTCATGAAATTTTCCTAGTGAAACTGGGGCAGAAAAATTTCGTTCGTTCGTTTGTTTTGTTGTCTGAGAAGTTTTGACGTCGAGGCACATGGATCGAGATGACCTACGGAGTGAGTCTCAATTCAGAATAAAGAAAGGAAGAAAAGAACAAAAAGAAGATGTTCCCAAATATTGGAGCAAACAAAGTACAGATCGCTCAAAATCTGATTGAAGTCACAAGCTCCACCAATTCCGCTTCACTCAATACCGCAGAAATAAACAAACGCCTAATACTTGCGAGCATCAAGATTAAGATCGAAGTCTACAAGCAGAATCAGCTAAGACTCAAGATCAAGTTGCAAAAGAATTATAGATAGGAATCTTGTAACTAGTAGTTGGTAGGCATAGCTAGCTTAGCTTTGATTTTTCTTTTAATAAAATAAGGAGGTCGGTAAAGCAATAGTAACAACATACAACAACAGTAACAACAGCATTGCAGTCCCATGGTAGTCCCAGCTACCAAAACTTCCCGAACTATATTGACCTGATTCCTATTTAGCCCAGGATATGTAGGAAACCTCTGAAGCAAAGGTTCGGTCAAATCTTTCAAAAATGCTTCACACGGAGTATTCCAACGGGCAAAAATCGCTCGTATTCACTCACTTTATCTTTGCACGAACACTCTTCGTGTTTTCGGACAAAGAGGGGCAGTTGTGAGCACGTAATTTTTGCTTCACGGAACTTATGCTACTATTAGGAATTAATTAAATCGTATTTGGTCTTTAAATGAATGAAAATCACAAAATATTATTTTTGGTAATTTTGACATTTTATTGTTTAATAGTTTGATTTGTTGAGTTTTGATCTTGTGTGAGTCAATTAATGTCTTTTTAATATAATTGTAGTTTTGCAACTTATTTTAGGATTTTTGGTAGATTTAGTATTTATAAAAGGAATTAGAAGAAGAAAAGAAATGAGTTAAAATTGGACAAATTGGAATTGGGCCATTTAAATTGGACCCAAAATCCGGCCCAAAACACTGTTTTTGCCTGGTCCAGATCAGCCAATCATAGAGACGTCCAAACGGCGTCATTTTGATCATACTTGTTCTGGGCCGTTGATCTCAGATTGATCAATGGCCAAGATCACGTCTCCATACCCACGCCTTAACCTGACCTGTCTCACCCAAAGACCCACCGGTCTCACTTAACCCATACGACGTCGTTTCCATTAAGTTGATCAATCCAGGCCATTGATTTTGAATGATCTAACGGCCCAGATCAAATTTCCCCCTAACTATATAACCCCAATCCCTTACCCCTACGCCCCCTAAGCCAGACCCCCTCCCTCGTCCTCATCTCTCTCAGAGACTGAACCAAACACCTCATGAAACCCTAGCACCGCCACCTTACCCCATCGCTTGAAACCCGGTGGCATCGATGCCGTCGGTCACCAGATTAACACCCCTAAACCATCTGACCACCCCCGTTCCAAATATGTTACTCCCTTGTCTCGAATCATCCCCCACCGCCTCGAATCTTCATTTGAAGATTCGATCGGAACCCTGAAACCACCCCAATCCACCCCCAATTAACACCACACCACCACTAGGTTTCCCTCACCTCTAAACCATCAACAGATTCCTTCGGATCCCGTTGGATCTCCTCGAATATTCGATCAAAATCTCCCTTCCAATCCCTAGCTGTCCCCTTGACCCCAGACTAACACCCAATAATCCCCTTTACCTCCTCGTCCTTGATCCCTAGCCAAATTGGTTCGAACATGAGTAAAATCCATCGAATGACAGATCTAGTGTTTTCAACAGTTCAAGACGTGTCAAAGTTTCAAGGTCGATTGGTTTTTGTTCAGTATTGTAGGCCTATTTCTCACGAAATAGACGTATAATACTGACTAGGACTCAAGTTCGAAAGAACATACTGTTCGAAATATGAGAAAAGAACAGTAAGTTCTCCTCAATTCCTTTTGTTGCCTTCTATAGTTTTGTTTGTCTGTTTTAAATTGTATCTTTGTCTTGACTTGTTTCTTGTCTTTGGTTCAGTACTTCTCTTCTTCTCATCAGACCGTTTATTGAGTCCAGTTCCTCTGATTGTTTGTTTACATGTTGTAGATTGTTTGGTCAATTTATTGGCTCGTTATGTGTAAGTCAGTTTAACCTGATAGTTAGTTTTCATCCTGGCTTTGATTTCATAGTCCATTTCAGTACGTTTCGTTTGTGGTTTTGTTTAAATGATGTATGGCATTGGTTCAGTTTGTCCCCTATATGTGATGTGTGTTTTCTTTGTTCTTTGATATTCATCAATCTTCGTTGAGTTCAGTATATTCGCAGGATTTCTTTCACTCTATTTCAGCTTAATTTGGAATTATAAATCAATCATTACCATAATGTGCAGTTGGTGATTTGGAAGTTTGACCTGGATAGTTCGTTAGGCTTGTGTTCTGATTCATGGTAATATTGTTATTGGTTTTTCTGTTAAGCATCGATGCATTTTGATTTCAGTTTCAGTTTCAGCTTCAATGTTCTGCTAAGCTCTTTTGTTTGTTAATGCAGATTTTGTTTTGAAGTTTCAATTTAGATTTTAGGTGTTTGAATTGGGTATAGCTGCAGTTTTAATATAAATTTCAGAGTTTAGTTTGACTTGATATAGAATTACTGGCCCTGTTTATTCATTTGAGATTTTGGACAGCATGTGCATTGTAGTCCTTTAATGAATTAAAGTTAACTTGACAACATGTGATGTCAGGACATAATCATGCTGCCCATACTTGTTTAGTTTAATAAAAGGAAAAACCATTTTAATAGTAAAAAGAGGGCTGTCAGGGGAATCTGATGGGAATACTTTTATTTTTAAACTTTGAGTGGAAAAACAGAAGGGAGAACATGGGAGGGAATCAGTATTTTATTGGACTAAGTGCTCTAAGAGCTGGAAAGAGAAGTCTGTGTGTGAATATAAAGGGAAGAGAGTTGATTCTGAAAAGAAAGGGAGAAAAAGAAGAGAGTTCTGGAGAACAAAAACATAAAAAAGGCAGAGAGAAAACCCCTGAAAAAACTCTAAAATTCAAGAAAAGGGCACTGTTCCATTGTTCACATTCAGTTTGAGATTTAGGCCCAACCAAAGCTATTCTAGGTTTGTTTGGTTTGAGCTGTTTGTTGTCAGATGTGTCCCAGTTGATTTCAAGTTTGGTGTTTGATCTATTTCCAATTGATTTTGAGACAATCTGTTCAGCTCTTTGGGATTTTCTTTTCTAAAACATTTCTGGATCTCTGAGTTTTACTGGGCTGTATCTTATTTGTCCCACATTGCTGATTCTAGTGCCACTACTGTTATTTGTTATCTACTGCTGCTGATTCACCTCTCCTTCTTCTCACTTTCCAATTCAGGTACACATTCGAATTAAGCTTTGATGTAACTTTGAGTTGAAAGATTGAAAAATGGAAGTACTCATGCTTTGGCCTCCACATCTGTGCTTATGTAATTTACACCGCATCTGTGTTTTCAAAAATAGATATTAGTTGATGTGTAATTAATATAAGTTTATTTTTGTTCGATATCGTTTGGGAAGGTAAACTGTACAATTTGATTTGGTTTTGGTTTGTTAATGAACTATCTAGTTTGCTAAATTTTTTTAGTCAATAACTTTAATAACGTCATTAGTTTAACTGAAAGTTTTAACTAGTTCTAGATCTGTTATCTTACAATTAATAGTTAAACAATCGAGTAGTGGACTAATTTCGATTTCATCTGTATTTAGTTTTGGATTGTCTTGGGCTGGCGTAATTTGGAATTGACATTAATACAATTGTTTAGTATAGTTTAATACGATTCAAGTTCATACAACATTAGATACCTTATTCATAGACAGTGAGTCGTAATTCAATGGGTGCTTAAGGGAATCCATTAATAACTCACGTAGTTTAGTTTAATAGGCATGAGTTGATTTCGAACAAGGTTTGTTAGAGTTCCTTTAAATGTAATAGATTTTCAAAGCGTCGATTAAGTTTAACAAATGTGTTGGTAGTCAAGGTTGGTTCATTTTCAAATAGTTTTAAAAAAAAATAATTAGTTCCAATGGTTCAATTCGTCTAATAATGTGAAGTCTAAATTAGTTAAAGAATAATTTGTTTGTTTCGATGATAGCGTTTGTCAATTTCATATTTTATTTATAATTTCATTTTTTTTCTTTTGGTAATGATCAATTATAGAATAAGGCACAAAACAATTTTTTTTCGAGCAAATTCAATCGCAATTTTGCGTTAGCATCTTTGTAATCTAATAATTGATAAGAGGCCCGAACTTGCCAAGCATGTGATTTAATTAGCATATATATTTTCTCCTTCCATTTTTGAGACAAACAAAAAATAGAAAATGTAGTCATTCTAAGATTATCCTTTTAAAAATAATGAGACGAGCCTCGCCAAATAAAAATGCAAATTGCGGGGACCTCAATAATTGGTCATAATAAATACTTAGATTTTTGGGATGGGCCGTCTAGCGAACTTCACGGTTTTCCCCAAAGATAATAACGCGTTAGACTCTTTAGACGCAATTTTAATTAAATTACATGCTTAAATTCGGGTGTGCATTTATGTGACCCAAATCCAAATCTCAACGGAGTCGGAACGTATTAACAACCATGTGTGCATTGATTGTGACGTGGTTCGAGATGCATTTTCACGACGTTGCAATTCTATTAAAAATAATAATAAAAACGGTTTAAACTTAATAAAAGCACACAAGTTATAACATGTATTAAAATCATATACTTAGCCATTATAACAATTTAAGTGACCGTGCTAGAACCACGGGATCCGTGGGTGCCTAACACCTTCCCTCGGGTCAACAGAATTCCTTACTTAGAATTTCTGGTTCGCAGACTTCATTTGGAAAGCCGAAAATTTCCTCGATTTGGGATTCAACCGGTGACTTGGGATACCAAAAGCCAAATCTTTCCCAAGTGGCGACTCTGAAATGAATAAATAATCCCATTTTCGAATAATGTCACTTAAATTGGAAAAACTCCCTCACGCATTTACCCTTCGGGGTAGGCCCGCAAAAAGGAGGTGTGACAGGTGGGGTTCTTTGAAATTGTTTCAGAGATTGGGTTCGCTAACATTGGTGGGTCGTTTTTATTATTTGGACGCGCTTGGGGAACTCCGCCCGATGGCGCCATGAGGCGGCGCGTAACAGAGACGCACCTAAAGTTACCGTCTTTTGGGTGTTAACGGCTAATTGCACGGAGAGAGAAAAATTTTCAAAAAAATCCAAGGAGTTGATTGTGCTCTTAAGAAAGAAGCTAAGTCTCACAAATATGTAACGATCAATTTGGTATGACATGCAATCTTTTGATCATGCATGGGATTCATAATAGGGATTCATGATTTGAACTTTATAAATTTGGGTCCCTGTCTAATTTACTGGATTCAAACTCTATCATTTAGTGAATTTATATATATATATATATATATATATATATATATATATATATATATATATATATATATATAAAAGGTAAGAATATGGTATTGAGTTGGGATAACATCATAGCTCCTTCACTAAATCCGCCCTGTCCTCATGCATGCTTTGGTAACGTAATGGCCGCTAGGAACTCTTGTTTTTTTTTTGGGGGTGGGGGGGGGGGGTGGGGGATGGGGAGCGGGGTTTTCTGAAGTTAGGAAAATGGTTTGGTTGTTTGATAAAAGAAGAGTCATTTATGAGCTATATACGGGGCAAAATGACAAGATTGAGTTAATACTTAGGGCAATGAATGAAAAAAGACATTGAGGAGAGGCAAACTAAGGGAGTAGACGTTTCTGCTCTGAAATTGTCTCTTCCTCATAAAATTCAGAAGCAGGATTTCAATTTAAATTCAATTAATCCAACACTAAAAAAATATATAGAGGGGTACCAATTTGGCTTTAGGTGAATGATATTTTCGAGGGAGTCTTTGTGTATCACTTGATTTAAGTAGTTGGTTTATTTTAGAAATTATATAGCTATTACACATGTTAATTCCTCTCTCAGAAAAGACAAGGTTTGAGTCAGTGTCACGATCCGAAATTCCTACCGTCGGGACCATGATGACGCCTAACATACCATTTGCTAGGCAAGCCAACTTTAGAGAATTATTAAGCCAAACCTTATTTAATTCAGTAAATAACAGCAAATAAGCTAAAATGAAATACAGCGAGTGCGGAATAATATAGAAGCTTCAACATTTACTACCACCCGGATCTGGAGTCACAATTCACGAGCTTCTAGGATTTATTACAAGTAAATGTCTAAAAGAAATGCAACTGTTTGAACGAAAGAAACATTAAAAAACAGAAAAGATAGACGGGGACTTCAAGGTCTGCGAACGCCGACTAATCTACCTTGAGTCTCTGATGAACAAGTCCTAGCTGCTATGCCTCTCGATCAGCTGGAGCCAATACTAAAATCTGCACAATAAGTGCAGAGTATAGTATCAGTACAACCGACCCCATGTATTGGTAAGTGTCGAGCCTAACCTCGACGAAATAGTGACAAGGCTATGACAAGACGCCTACATAACAAACCTATACAATTTAATAGTATATGTACAAATAACATTAAGGAAAAACTAGACAGGCAATATCGGAAGGGGGAACATGTTGAGGGGAATACGAGATAGAGAACTACAGCAGAATGATAACTTGAATAGCCAATATATTATGAACCAATAAGAACAAGTAAACATAGTAAAAGAAAATGCACGACATTACCTTTCGTGCTTTTACTCTCAACATCACCATGAAATCAATAGAAATGGCACGACATAACCCTTCGTGCATTAACGCTCACAATATGGCACGACATCACCCTTCGTGCATTAACACTCACAATATGGCACGACATCACCCTACGTGCATTACAATCGGAATAAGGCATGACATCACCCTTCGTGCATTAACACTCTCCCTTACTATAATGCAATGAATAAATAACAACATGGAGATAAAATAAAAAGTACAAGCCTTACTTCAACATTTGATTCCACAATATCAACCTCAACTTCGGAATCAATACTCAATTATCACCAAAAGATCCGTAAACATAATAAGAACGATCAATTTAACAATACTAGTCTAAACATGGATAACATGAACAAAGGAAGCTATAATTGCAAGAAACTAAGCCCCACCTGCATGCTTTAACCCGACTACAACGCATAAGTACTCGTCATCACGCATATAAGTTGTTCTCAACATTTAAGCATGTAGCAAATAGATAAACAAGTCATATTCCCTCAAGTTAAGGTTAACCACGACATTTGCCTCGCTTCAAAGCCCAAACTCAAAGCTCAACCACAGATTTTCCTTTCAAACAAGCCTCCCACCCAATAGAATCTAGCAAATTACGAACCAAACGATTCTAATTAAGACTTAGGAACTAACCACGATGGTAAAGAATTCAATTTTGGTCATTATTGAAAAAGCCAACAAAAGTCAACACCCAGGTCCGCTTGGTCCAAACCCGAAATTCAGATCAAAACACGATTACCCTTTCAACCGGGAGCCCGGTTACATAATTTGTTTTGGAATCCGGCCCCAACTTAAGGTCTAAATCCCCAATTTACCAAATCCCTAATTTCTACCCGGACCCCCCAATTCCACTATGAAAATTCTAGATTTTGGGTTGAAAACTTGTGAAATGTAGTAAAAGATTGAAAGGAATAGGTTAGAATCACTTACCAACAATTGGGGGAAGAAGGAGTTTTGGAAAAATTACCTCTAAGGTTTTAGATTTTGAAAATTTGAAGAATGATCCAAAATTCCATCTAAGTCATATTTTATTCAGTTGCAAATGTCGCATTTGTGACATTTGCGAACCCTGCAAATGTGAGAAATCTGTCGCATTTACTCACACCTCTACGATCATGCATTTGCGTCTTCGTATATCTTTTCCTTCTCCAAAACTGCACACATAGGTTAAATAAAAAATTTATACTCCTTTTGCTTCAATTTATATGACATAGTTTGACCGGATACGAAATTTAAATAATAAAGAAAGAAAGATATTTGAAGAACGGGAATAATAACGGGAATAATAACTTTAATTATCATACTTTTAGACAAGACATAGATTTAGTTTATTGGTTTTGTTGAGTCTTAAGTTAGAAAAAGTTCTGAACTAAATTCTACTTCATCAAAAAATTTAACCACATAGATTTTCTCAAATATAGAAGAACGGGAATAATAACTTTAATTATCATACTTTTAGACAAGACATAGATTTAGTTTATTGGTTTTGTTGAGTCTTAAGTTAGAAAAAGTTCTGAATTAAATTCTACTTCATCAAAAAATTTAACCACATAGATTTTCTCAAATATTTACAAAAAAGATGTTCTAGCTGAAGTTTGAACCTCTAACCTCTTAGAATGAATTCAAGCACATAACCAATGTGACAAGAGATAGTTTATGTCAAGTGGTGTCATTTTTTCCTACTTATCCGCTTTCTCACTATATTAATACATATATTTAGTAAAACAAAATTCGATCAAGCAATGTCGTGTGATACCGATAAATGTGCATCCGCCCCTGCTTGCGATTTTGAACAAATTATAACATTTGTATATCTATAAAAGCTGGTCGTTAAGTGTAAAACAAGAAGTTCAAGTTAAACAACTGTTTTCAAATTTTAAAAAGTATTAATAATTTTTTGGAGCTAATAAGAAATATGATGACTGAAATAGTGTCATGAAAACAACATCAATCCAGAAAGTGAGAACTAATATTGTTTGAAAAGGAATGAATTACCAGCAGCTTCAGGGTCTTTAAGATGATATGCACAAGCTAAGGAAGAAAGGAAGATAGTGCTGATAAACAAGCATAGGGTCATTGATATTGCACTAGTTGTTTCCATAGCAAAAGCTTTAGCTCTTACAATGCTGTTTTGCTTTGGGTTTGCTGTTTGTCTTTAAAACAACTAGAGATGTGTGACTATCTATAGTTTGGATCTTGTTATTTTGTAATAGGAAAAATTGTGGTCTTGGCTCAAATTATTAGTAAATCCAATAGATTTCTCATAGTATCCAGTCAAAATATTTAACTTAAAGCTTGTTTGGATGGTTGTTAGCTATTGTATTGTATCGTATTGTTATTTTAAATACAATGTCTGTTTTGAATGTTATATAAATTTTATTGTATCATATCGTTAAAAATCTGTCGTTACGAAGCGATGAAAAGTGTCACTTTATTTAACGACCAATTTGGTGTGGCCGCGTCATTACCTTATTTTTTCCTCTCATCTTATCCTTCCTTATTAAATATTAAATAATTATATTTTATCCTTTACCTTACCTTTTTATATAATAATTCTACCTCATACGTTATTTTTTTCTTTATAATATTACAAGTTTATTCTAAATATTATTGATGCATGTCATGAAACAACGACAAACAATACTATCTATCCAAATATTGTATATATCAAAATCATACGATACAATACAATACAATATAATACCTTACTAAACTAGACATAACAACCATCCAAGCAACCTGTTAATTTCGATTAATTGGAGGCAATGACAAATAGCATTTTTGTCTTTTGGTGTCTAATTTTGATAAATAAGTCTAAACAAAGCTTTTAGCCCTTTAACACCGTTATACTGAAGGAAACATCAAACTCTATGCTTAATTTAAGTAAAAACATGACAAAACTAAGACGCAAGATCCCTAAAAATTAGGTACCAAGTAAAAACTAGAACATATTTAGCTGACATTTCTTCATTGAATTAAAATTGTAAATCTATTATTCCTTCCTTTCCAATTTAGCTGACATACCAAAGAACGCCGTAAGTACTTCCTTATTTAAAAATAATTTAATTTTAAACTTCTTTTTTTTTTAATGAAATAATTTATAGCCACAAAAATATCTATCACTTATTTTAGAAAATCAAATTTCAAAACACTTTCATAAACTCTCTATGCTGGTCACGCAACACCACATCAATTAAAACGGGGTGGGGGAGGGTATTGTATTATTTTCTTTAGTCACTTCTAAACACACAAAGCAAGAGAGAAATATTTTGCCTTCCGGATCCTTCTTTCTGTAGTTTCCAATCAATGAATTAGGTAGTGTTCAGGGGCGGAGCTAGTATTTTGGCTACGAGTTCGGTGAATCAGTGGCTGTCACGATCCGAATTTCCCATCGTCGAGACCATGATGACGCCTAACATCGCACTCATTAGGCAAGCCAACGTTAGAGTTATAATCACCTTTTCCCTTTACTTTTTTTTACAATTAAAATTTAACAAAACTAAATCAACGAAAATCAAAAGCGGAAGTACACAATTAACTGATTAACCTTATACTATTAACAAAAGCGAAACTGTTACCACCCGGAAACTAGTGTCACAACCCACGGACATTCTATGAATATCTACAAAGTATTGGTCTGAAAGAAAAGTACATCTGTCACGAAAGAAAATAAAACATGAATGTAGAATATAGAAGGGGATGTCAGGGCCTGCGGGCGCCTACAGGACTACCTTGGGTCTCCTGAATGAATGCCTGCAACCGACCTCTCTATCAGCCACAACCAACTCCAAAATCTGCACAGAAAGTGCAGAGTGCAGTATCAGTACAACCGACACCATGTACTGGTAAGTGCCGAGCCTAACCTCAACGAAGTAGTGACGAGGCTATGACGGGGCATATACAATATAACCTGCAACAGTATATAATAAAGCAAACATGAAATACGGAACGAAGTAGAACAGTAACTTGCAGCCAAATAAATACGGAACTCAATTATCTTGCCAGTACTCAGCTATAACCAATCCTTAAGAGAGTTACAATGCTACAGAACAGAATCACAACAGAGGAAAATACATAAGCAGCAAAATGATACGGCGCATATCCCGATCCCACCATATAATTAGTAATAATATGAACATTCACCCTTATTACTCCTTGTTGCGGCGTGCAACCCGATCCCACCATTCCACCTTATTGCTCCTCAATATATCACCCTTATTCCTCTTGTTATGGCGTGCAACCTGATCCCACCTGTATACCCTTATTACTCCTTATTGCGGCGCGCAAACCGATCCCATCAGACAATCGCATTTCACCCTTATTCCTCTTGTTGCGGCGTGCAACGCGATCCCTTGTCACGACCCTAAAACTGACCCGATTGTGATAGCCCTATCGTGAAATTAGGCCACCCAACACAATTTCGAATCAAACCATTATTCAATATAAGTCATTTATAAGCCATTAATTAACAAGGAATTTCATAATATAAGTCTAAACAACCAGTGTGGAATAAATACACAAGCCTAACATCGGGGTGTTACAAGTCACGAGCAACTATAACTCTATCTCAATACAATAAAGTCTAACAAAGTCTGGAAGACAAACTAAATAAATCTAGGGAAGATATGAGGGAGATAAACAGGACTGCGAATGCCATGCAACTTCCTCGTCGACTCCAAAATCCTGCTGAATGGACAATTAATGCTCACTATCGCGACCCGCAACTCCTAAATTTGCACACAAGGTGCGGGGTATAATTTGAGTATGCCAACTCAGTAAGTAATAAAAGTAAAAGCAGCTGAGCAGTAAGAAAACAGGCAATTTCACGTCATAACACTACAGTAAAATAGTATATGTCCAAAACAATTCAGAAATCAATTAACTCGTAAAAACAACTCAGTTTAAGTAAAACCCTTTTCGTTTTTAAAAACCTCTTTCAATAGTTTCAAATAAGTGGTGAAATGAGTAAAAATGATAGAAATGTAAGCCACCCCTCGGGCAAAATATCAACAAAACTAGCCCCTCGGGCTACTTCCCAGTCACTCGTAATCGGTCCCTTGGGCAAAAATATGAATCAACAATGGCTCCTCGGGCTACATCAGATTACTCACACTAAGTACCCGCACTCATTGTGGGTGTTCAGACTCTGGAGGGGCTCTTACAGCCCAAACGCTATCACAAGCCATCTTGTGGCATAATAAATCATGCCCTCGACCTCTCATATATCAGAAATCGGTACAACATGCTGCCACGCATAGCCCGATCCCATAATATCCTCACAACACAGGCCCTCGGCCTCACTCAGTCAGAAACCTCTCAAGCCACTTAGGCAACAGTAAAACAGGATGCTCAGCCCAAAATATCATTTTAGGTATAAAAACAGAGTAAATATGGTTGAGTTGTGAAATCATCAAACACAGCATGACTGAGTACAAATATTAAGTCAAAATAGTGAGAAATAGTATTAAAAAGCCCCTAAGGGTCCAAACAGTTGGCACGAGGCCCAAATATGACATTCAACCCAAAACATAGTAATACTTTCCAAAACACAATAGTATCATATAGTTTTCAATCAAATATGCGACTTAATAGTTGTATGGGATGGACCAAGTCACAATCCCCAATGGTGCATGACCCCACGCTCATCATCTAGCGTGTGTGTCACCTCAAAGTAGCACCGGGAAGTGAAATTCGGGGTTTCATACCCTCAGGACAACATTTACAATCATTACTTACCTCAATCCGGTCTAAACTCTAGTCCATGATGCCTTTGCCTCTCGAATCGGCCTCCAAACACTCCGAATCTAACCAAAACCAGATTCATGCCGTCAATATAAGCTAAAGGAACAAAGCCCACGTGAAAATAATCAAATTACATCAAAAATCCCGAAATTGGCCGAACCCAACCCTCGGGCCCACATCTCAGAATTTGATAAAAATCACATCACTAGAATCCTTATCCTCCCACGAGTCTATACATACCAAGATAATCAAAATCAGACCTCAAATGACACCTCAAATCCCTAATGTAACTCTGTAATTACAAGCCCTAATTCTCAAATTTTAACCCTTAAATCCCACAAATTTCTTGTCTAACCAGTTAGAAATCACCATAGAATCGAGTATTGAGTTAAAAAATCTTACCTCCAAGCATTACCCATTGAATCCCTCTCCTAATCCTATCAAAAAGCTCCAAACCCGTCTAAAAAATGGAGGAAATAAGCTGAAAACCACGAAGGGAAGCTTATATAGTTTTCTGACCCAGGGAATCTACATCTGCGGTCCCTTAAGCGCACCTGCGCTACTGCTTCTGCGAACATTTTCCGCTTCAGCAGTTTTCACTTAAGAGGCAAACTTCCGCACCTGCGCCCTACGCCTTACACCCGCGGGCTCGTATGTGCGGTTAATCATCCGCTCTTGTGACTGCCTCCACGCATCTGCGGTCCCCAATCTGTAGGTGCGGAAACAACAGAAGAGGCAAATTCTGCAACACAACTAGAAGTCCAAACTTTCCGACAACCATCCATATCCATCCTGATGCCCTCGGGACCTCAACCAAACACGCCAACAAGTCACATATCACCATACGAACTCATACCAACCCTCAGAACACTCAAAACAATGCCGAAACACCAAATCACCATCGGATTCAAGTCTAAGGATTCCAAAACTTCCGAATTCCACAATTAATCAAAAAGTCTATCAAACCTCATCTGAATGACCTGAAATTTTGCACACACGTCCCAAGTGACACAATGGACCTACTCCAATTTTTGAAATTCCATTCCGACCCTGATATCAAAACTACTACAAACCGGAAAATGCCAAAATTCCAATTTCGCCAATTCAAACCTAAATCCACCACGGACCTCCAAATTACATTCCGATCACGCTCCTAATTCCCAAACCACCTCATGAATCTATCCAAACCATAAAAACCAAATTCCGAGATCATTTACTCACATATCAACTTCCAGTTGATGTTTCCAACTAAAGCTTCTCAAAAAGAGACTAAGTGTCTCATTTCTCTACAAAACCACTTCGAACCCAAACTAACCAATGCAATATGATGAAATGTAGCTGAAAAACACATAAAAAAGCAGAAATGGGGGGAAACAGACCGATAACTCATGAAACGACCGGCTGGGTCGTTAGATCGTCTCCCACTTAAACAAAAGTTCATCCTCGAACGAGTCAAGAAACATACCTGAAACATCAAACAGGTGAGAATATCTGCTCTGCATCTCCCGCCGGTCTCCCAGGTAGCCTCCTCTGCGGGCCGACTTCTCCACTGCACTTACACTGAATCTATATCATTTGATCTCAACTTTAGGACCTGCCGCTCCAAAATAGCCACTGTCTCCACATCATAAGTCAAATCACCGTCTAACGGAATCATGCTGAAATCCCAAATATGAGACGGATCGCTAATATTCTTCCGGAGCATAGAAACATGAAATACAGGATGCACACTCAAACAAACTGGGTGGCAAAGCCAGCTCATAAGCCACCTACCCAATTCTTTGAAGCACCTTAAAAGGCCCAATGAACCGAGGACTCAATTTACCTTTCTTCCCAAATCTCATAACACCCTTCATGGGTGAAACCTTCAATAGAACCTTCTCCCCAACCATGTAGGACACATCACAAACCTTCCTATCAGTATAACGTTTTTGTCTCGAATGCTCTGTATGAAGCTGCACCTGAATCACCTTCACCTTGTCCAAAGCATCTCGCACCAAGTTTGTACCCAAAATTCTAGCCTCACCCTGCTCAAACCAATCAACTAGAGATCTACACCGTTTTCCATATAAAGCCTCATATGGAGCCATCTGAATACTCGACTAATAACTGTTGTTATAAGCAAACTCTGTGAGTGGTAGAAACTGATCCCATGAACCCCAAAAATCAATGACACAAGTGCGCAACATGTCCTCCAATATCTGAATAGTGTGCTCGGACTGCCCGTTTATTTAAGGGTGAAAAGCTATGCTCAACTCAACCTGAGTACCCAACTCTCTCTGCACGAGCCTCCAGAACTGCGAAGTGAACTGAGTACCTCTATCTGAAATGATGGAAACTGGAATATCATATAAGCGGACAATCTCTCGGATATAGATCTCCGCTAACCGCTCTAAAGAATAGGTAGTACACATAGGAATGAAGTGCGCAGACTTGGTCAGCCGATCCACAATCACCCAAATAGCATCTAACTTCTTCAAAGTATGTGGGAGCCTGATCACGCCTAACTATGCCTTATAAAAAGGACCCTGCGGACGTTGCAAATATAACCTAAGTATGCTGCCTAGAGTCGAATCCACAGAGAGTTAACCTATCAATTACTATCTTTAGACCCACTAAACTCTTGAGAACCAATTTCCCCAAAAGTTTGAATCACAGTTGATGGTGTCTTCAATAACTAAAATTGCAAGTAAATAAACAGCTGTAAACTAAGGATGCTAAGGTTGTAAACAATAATGAGAAAACGCTAAGGTAATGACTTCCCCTATTGATGGAATCCCTTCTGTTTATGCTTCATACAAATTGACCAACACCTCTCTATCAATCATGAACGCTCATCTTACCGTAAATCTCTCCCGAGTAATCACAGTAATATACTCAATGCACTCTCCCGAGATACACCTGCTATCTCTAATTAACACAGTTCACTTTAGATTGCACTCAAGACTTCGTTATCCCTAATCCCGCCTTTAAACCCACAATTATAGATCCTTCTTATACTTTGGGAGTGGTGTTGTTCAACAATAACCTAAATATGCACTCTCTCTCGAGTTATGCACACTAAATAGGCACAACTAATTGAGGATCCTGTCAATTAACTACAACATGCACAAAGTTGAACAAATAAAGATTGAGACTAGCAATTTGTATTCACATAAACAAGAAGTTCATCCCCCAATAGGTTCCATCAAAACCTTAGAGAAAGGATTTAGCTACTCATAACTATGGGTAAACAAACTAAAACAATATTCATCGTAAAACTTGCAAGAAAAATCAAAGAAAAGAAGAAAGATGTTTTGGGTGATCTCTCACAATTGTTTTTCCTTGCCAAAATACTCTCCAAATCAATACATGCCTCTCTTGGGTGAAGTCTAATGTTTAAAATAGGGTTTTGGGCTAAAAATCCCGTGTTTTGCGCTTTAGTCCCTGAAGTTCTCTGCCTCCGCCGCGGTTCTGCCGCGGTCGCAGTCAAACCGCGACCAAACATGCTCTCTGATTCTCACTTTGTTTGCAACCATCTTCTACCGCGGTTCTGCTGCGGTCGCGGTGGAACCGCAGCAGTCCTCTTTCAGTTCTGACTTGAGCTATTTCGCGTGGTTTACTTGACGGAATTTTACGATCGACCTCTTTTTCTCCATATTTGATCCCAAAAGTACTCCATAGCCTTCTCTGGTCATATTAACCTGCAAAGCATGAAAAACACTAATAAGAGCATTTTGCTATGACTTTTATCATCCAAACTATACAAGAAGGTGGTTATTTAGGGCCTAATTATAGTTAAATTCACCTATTATCAACACCCCACACTTAAACCTTTGCTCGTCCTCGAGCAAGTTAAACCACACTTCTAGGCCTAATCGTTCGATGCATTAAGCAATTTTTTGTTATTTTTTGTTATTTTTTTATGCCACACCCGCCATTATGAAGAAACAACCTAAGCAATGCAACAATCACACCTCAGATGAAGACTCTAACACCATGACACACTCTTGCTCACTCTAGTTAATTTAACAGAGGTGAAAACTCACTTTTTCTTCCTGAGTCACATGCCCTCACATCATAATTCTGAGAGAAGTTCCACACACATAAAATTCAAGCAACAAGGAACCAAAGATAGGAAGAATTCACTCACTCTCAGCAAAAAACATTCACATGCCACACAGACACACCATAAGCTTGCCCCTAGTGTAGTACTCTACTAATCGAGCTATTCAGTCAAAGATCAAGAGGTCTTTATTTGGTTGTAATGTAGGCTAAGGGACGGGTAGGATATATTTGGATATAGTGACTAACCTCCCTAAGCACTTTTACTACACACTTCCTTTTATTTCAATTTCCATTCTGAGCCCACTCGTTCTTCCACATTTTAGTTCATAGGTGACCCCCACTTTTCTTTAGGTGCAACTGTTTTTTTTCTTTTTTTGAGACTTTTACAAATCCATTGCACTATTCAAGTATTTCCTTCCTGATTCCCCTTTTTCCTACTTTCTTACCACCCCACACTTTGACTTTTGTATGTTCTTTAGTAATTCAAGTGCTTCTAGGAGGTATAGGTTCAAACAGTCAAACTATTCAAACACAGGGATATAGGTCATTATAGGGTTATCAAAGAACAGGCTTCAGGCTCAAAGGGGTTAACTATGGCAATATATACAGGTGGATTCACAAATAAACATGCTACACAAAGAAATGCCTCAATCATCTCTAAAATCAAACAGCTTCTATTTCGCTTTGCAAACACACAGGGCAAGTTCTAGGTATCACATGTAAGCACAGAATACAAGTAATAGCTCACACACACTTGGCATATAACTCATTCCGAATCAGTTTATCAACACACTCATACGAGCATTCAAGCAAGACAGGATGTGCAAAATTAAGGCATAGATTTACGAGTCTACAAACGAGCCTAGACGTTGCACCCTCATGTTTGTTTTTGTTATTCTCAGGTGTGTACATCAAGGGTTGCATTCTAGCCTTCACCCATTTTGGTCTTAAAACTACAAACGAAAAATCTACCTAACCCGGTTCAATAAAATCCCTTGGAAAAGAACCGTGGTCAAATGAAAAACCAAGGGAAAATTACTACACTACCTAAAAAAGAAAAAATAAAATAAAATAAAGAAACTACATGGAATACTTCCCTCAAGAGTACTGTCCAAGTGGTCCGTCCTCAGAAAAAGTCCTCTATATTTTTTTTAAATCTGACTTTGACCCTCAAGAGACCCGTCAACAAGTGTCCGTCGTTGGGCCAAGATAGTTACTTCTATTGTGAGTACAGTCAATTATACACAACAACACCAATCAAATACTACAACATACACCATGTCTATATACACTACAATACATTACCCGAGCAAGTCTCCCACCATATACTTAAAAATTATGGCATGTCACCATGTCATATCAAAAATAATGAGCAGAAGGGTAAGAAGACTTCCCTGAGCCTCGATCAGAGTCGGAGACGGTGATGGGGTCCACATGGCAAGCTCTACCCAAAGCACGGAACTAGTACATAAACCGGCTCTCAGACCTGGCCTGCCGCTGAGACATGGCATCCATACGCGTGTGTAGGCCCTCCACTGAGGTGCGGAGATCCGTGACCTCTTCCTCTATAGTACGCAACATAGGCTGGGTGGACTGTGATCTGGATAAGCCTGCCCCAGCATTGAGGTGCCGAGAGAGTCTGGCACTGTCATAGGATCTCCTGGATGGTGCCATGGGAACCGAGTCATCATCCTCATCATCGATCTGAATGGTGGTGCGTGCACTCCTGCCCACTCTGATGCCTGAAGCTTTGAAATATACTTTAGGGGGCAACGCTCCATCAGTAGGATTGGTGGGGACATTCTTCAACAGGCACAATGTAGTCACTAGGGAGGGGAAGTAGAATCCCTCTGACCTCAGCGGGGACCGTATGATCATTTCATCACCAATAAGTTTTGCCGCATTAAAATCTTTCTTTGTGACGAAGCACCACGTCAAGAGGGCTCTTTGGAAGTTCACGTTAGTCGTGTTGCCTGAGGGCAAGAACCGGCTGCAAATGACAGTGAGCCAACACTTAGCCAAATGGGTGAATGAATTGGAGTTCAAGGTGATATGGTCACGTATCCAGATTGGTTGCCCCCTGCGCAGAGTGCATCAGTCATAATATCCCAAGTGACTCCTGGTGCGTCCTGGTAATAGTCGACGTCACCAGTAAACCGGGGCAGCCACAACACCTGTTGAATAGTTTCAACTGAGGCATCTACCCATTTGCCCCGCACAGTCACCTCCCGCAACGTATGTGATGGGCAGTTCGTGTAGAACTCTCTTACAAGCATCCTGTTCACCGTTTCAGGTTTATCAAATAAGAACTCCATTTCCCTCCGCCGGATTTCCTCATACATCTCCTCATTTTCTGCACGGAGGGCTGCCTTGTCAATCGGAATCTCAGGGATGAAGCCCTTTGAGGCCTTGGCATGAAAGTCGTCCTCTGCCAATTTTGATTCGAACCGTGAGGTATCATATGTAGGCTGTTGGGACGTGCCTGTCGATCTCTTTTGCTTCTTACGAGCCATATGACCTGCAAAGAATACAAGAGAACCATCAAATATATCCTACATGCGCCAGCCGGATGGTTACTCAGACTTTCCCACCCGATGGAACCAAATAATATCCCCCATTTATTCCATTCATACACTATGCCAAACCTCCAACTAGTGAGGTGTTCCAGGTTATAACCTCCACAATGGCCCTACAACTTTCTTACAAATTCTGGCATACAACACCCCACACTTACTCCCTCAAGTGATTCACGTTAAATATAACACCACCATTCAACAAATACAACACCACCACAACCTAGGATAGGCACAAAATGCCTCAAAATAGCACCACAAGCCCCAAAATTTTGGCCAAAAAGGGCCCTCCACCAAATTACACCGCAAAAATTATTTATAGGCCTTCAAATCATCTAAACAACCCCCATAATCGAAGTATAAGAAATACCCAACCATTTTAGTACCAAACAAATCCACAAGAAGCAAATACAACAATAAAAACAGAGAAGAAGCAAAAATTGAAAGAAAATCTACAATATTCCTACCTAGGGTTTAACTAAACTAGTTTAGACTAAATTACACTAATTAGAAGAAGAAATAGAATCAAAAAGAAGAGAACACTTACTTGATGAAGGTTGGAAGGGGTGGGTAGTGGTGAGAGGAGGTGTGGAGAAGATAACAATGGCGGTTGTTGGGAGTAAGGGAGGGATTTGAGAGAGAAAGAGTAGAGAGGATTTGGGTTTTATTTGGGGGGGGCATTCTGTTTCTGAATAGGGAGGGAGAATAATTGTTTTGGGGTGGGTGCAGGGTTAGGTGAATTAGAAAGGGGGGGGTGAATTAAAAAATTTCTGCATACCTGGGCCCGAGGGGGTCTGCCGCGGTTCTGCGGTTGAACTGCGATAGATGAAGTTCAGAGAGGGGTTCCCACTGTGGTTCTACCGCGGTCGCGGTGGAAACGCGGTAAACGAAGTTCAGAGGGGGTCTCTGACCGTGGTTTGACTGCGGTCGCGGTGGAACCGCGGTCTGGGCAGTTGTCTGATTTTTTTGATTTTTTTTCATATAATGTGTTACACTTACAACAATTTCATGGGTTGCCTCCCACGCAGCGCCTGATTTAACGTCGTGGCACGACGCAGGATGAGCGCATTTAAGGATCGCTCGACCTCTGTGGTTCAGTCAGGTGCAGCTCAGACACTTCCTTTTTCTCGCTCATGCCCACATATGGCTTCAATCTTTGACCATTGACTCTGAATGTACGAGAGTCATTCTCTGTGGCAATCTCAACAGCTCCTGAAGGGAAAACTTCAACTACTCGAAATAGTCCAGACCATCGTGACTTAAGTTTACCTGGGAACAGACGTAGTCTTGAGTTGTATTGCAATATCATGTCCCCGGGTTTGAAATTTCTCTCAACAATGTTCTGGTCGTGCAACCTCTTCATTCTCTCCTTGTACAATTTTGTGCTCTCAAAAGCAAGATATCTGAACTCCTCGATCTCATGCAATTTAGTGACTCTTGACGTGCCCGCAACTTCCATGTCTAAGTTCAGCTGTTTCAATGCCCACCACGCTTTATGTTCAAGTTCCACTGGCAGGTGGCAGGCCTTCCCAAACACCAACTTGTATGGTGACATACCAATTGGAGTTTTGAAGGCAGTTCTGTAAGCGTGCATCATCTAGCTTCCTCGCCCAGTCAGTTCTTGTGGCGTTCACAGTTTTGGTTAACACACTCTTGATTTCTCTGTTGGACACTTCAACCTGTCCACTAGTTTGCAGGTGGTAAGGAGTAGCCACCTTGTGGCGCACATCGTACTTAGCAAGCAACTTTTCAAAGGCCCTGTTGCAGAAATGAGTGCCTCCATCACTGATAATTGCTCGTGGTGTCCCAAAGCGGGTGAATATGTTCTTCTTTAGAAATTCCACCACCACTTTTGCATCATTGGTGGGTAACGCCGCAGCTTCCACCCATTTGGACACATAGTCTACCGCAACAATAATGTACTTATTGCCATAAGAGCTGACATTCATTGCATCCCTTCACCCATAGGTGCGTATCTTTAAACACTGTCGGCCAGAAGAATCCAGCCTCTAGCACCTTTGCCGCTGTCCTAACCCCTCCAAAGTGTCCGCCATATGCCGATGCGTGACAAGCCTACAAAACAGAAAATTGCTCTATCTCGGGGACGCATCTCCGGATCATATTATCAAGGCATATTCTAAACAGATAAGGTTCAACCCAGTAATACTGGTGGCTTTCACGAAAAAATCTTTTCCTTTGGACCGATAAAAGGTGGTGAGGAACTATACCACTGGCCAGGTAATTAGCAAAGTCTGCATATCATGGTGCTTCCTGATGAGTGGTGGCAAGCAGCTGCTCGTCTAGAAAAGTTTCCAGTATTTCCTCAACTTCAACTACATTTTCAGCTCCCTCAAGTCGTGATAGATGATCAACGACTTGATTCTCAGTGCCCTTACGGTCACGAATCTGAAGATCGAACTCTTGCAATAGCAACACCCAACAAATCAGGCGTGACTTAGATTCTTTCTTTTCTATTAAGTACATGAGAGCTGCATGGCCAGTATATACAATTACCTTGGACCCTATCGGGTAGGATCAGAACTTGTCAAACGCGAACACTACAACCAACATCTCCTTTTCAGTCACAGTGTAGTTCAACTGGGCTCCACTCAGTGTTCTACTAGCATAGTAGATTGGGTGCATCAGTTTGTCTTTCCGCTGGCCCAGCACTGCTCCCACTGCATAGTCACTGGCATCACACATTAGTTCGAACGGTTGCTCCTAGTTGGGGGCAACAATGATGGGTGCTGTGACCAATCACTTTTTCAACTCCTCAAATGCTACCCTACAATCATCAGAAAACAAAAATGGGTGATCTTTTTCTAACAACTTACAAAGAGGGTTGGCGATTTTGGAGAAGTCTTTTATGAACCTCCGGTAAAAACCGGCATGTCCAAGGAAGCTTCTGATGGCTTTGACTGAAGTTGGTGGAGGCAACTTTTCTATTACATCAACTTTCGCACGATCCACCTCTATTCCCTTGCTTGACACCCGGTGCCCCAAGACTATGCCTTCTTGTACCATGAAATGGCACTTCTCCCAATTCAGAACCAAGTTAGTCTCGATGCACCATTTCAGCACACGCGTCAGATTTATCAGGCACTCGTCAAATGAATTCCCCACCACTAAGAAGTCATCCATGAACACCTCTATTATGTACTCAACCATGTCAGTGAATATGGCCATTATCCACCGTTAGAATGTGGCAGGTGCATTGCATAGGCCAAAGGGCATCCGTCTAAAGGCATAAATGCCATACGGGCATGTGAAGAAGGTCTTCTCTCTGTCCTCCGGTGCAATGGAGATTTGATTGTACCTTGAGTACCCATCCAGAAAATAGAAGTGTGACCTCCCTGCCAATCTGTCAAATATCTGATCAATGAAGGGAAGTGGGAAGTGGTCTTTCCAGGTGGCTAGATTCAACTTTCGATAGTCCATACAAATTCTCCAGCCTGTGATGGTTCTTGTTGAGATCAATTAATTGTTGTCATTTGTCACAACCGTCATGCCACCCTTTTTAGGAACACATTGCACTGGGCTCACCCAGCTGCTGTCGGAGATTGGGAAAATGATTCCCACATCCAACCACTTTATCACCTCCTTCTTCACCACTTCCTTCATGTTGGGGTTCAGCCTCCTCTGATGTTCCCTGGAAGGTTTGTTCCCCTATTCCAGCAAGATCTTGTGCATGCAGTAGGTGGGGCTAATCCCCTTGATGTCTGCCATGGTCCACCCCATGGCAGTTTTGCACTCCTTTAATACCTGTAAAAGTTGTTGAACCTGCACATCTAACAAACTAGATGAGATAATAACAGGTAATGTGGAGTCAGGTCCCAGAAATTCATACCTGAGGTGGGCTGGCAATGGCTTTAACTCCAGCTTTGGTGGTTCTTCAATGGATGGCTTAGCTGGAGGAGTTTCTCTCTTTTCTAAGTGCAAGGGCTCAAACTCTAGATTTCTCTCCCAGAACCCTCTACCTTCCAATGCCAACACCCATTCCGCCAAATCCTTACCATTCACTTCATCTAAGTTCATCAAACATGCAGCAAGGGGGTCCTCAATTGTCAACACCTCATCATACTCTACAATTACATCCATGGAATCAATAAGAGAGCAATTGACGAACTCGCTTGGTCGCCTCATAGACTTCTGCACATTGATTGTTATTTCCTCATCATTGAGTCTCATTTTGATCTCCCTAGTCTCACAGTCAATCAGAGCTCTCCCCGTGGCCAAGAATGGTCTTCCTAAGATTATAGGAATCTCTTCATCCACTTTGCAATCCAAGATCACAAAGTCTGCAGGGAACACAAATTTCCCCACCTGAATAAGCACATCATCAAGGATACCGAATGGACGCTTCACAGTCCTGTCGGCCAGCTGCAACAACATGGAGGTGGGTCTATCTCTCCCAATGCCCAACCTATTATAGATAGCCAAGGGCATAAGATTAATGCTGGCCCCTAAATCACAAAGCGCCTTAGCAAAGGCGAAATTCCCAATAGTGCATGGAATTGTAAAGCTACCTGGATCATACAGCTTTTCAGCAATAGGTCTCATCACCACTGCACTACAGGTCTGAGTAAGTGTAACCGTAGCCAAGTCTTGAAAATCAAATTTTTGGGACATCAAGTACTTCATCATATTTGCGTACCCAGGCATCTCCTTTAAAGCTTCAATCAGTGGAATATTTACCTGGATTTGTTTGAGCATTTCAAAGAACTTTTTATACTGCTCCTCCTTTTGATGCTTGGCCAGCCTCTGTGGAAAGGGTGCAGGAGGTCTCTTCTTCCCAATCACTTGGGACTTCTCTTTATCAGCTACTATTTCAACTACTGGCTCTTCAATTGGCTCAACTACTTTCTCGGTCTCCTGCTGAATGTTCTTTTCTTCCTGAGCCGGATGGACTGTCACCTCTGTCAGTATCGTAGAGTCATCCAGCTCAATGGGCGCTAGAATGAATGTCTCAGCCTGTATATTTTCTCGAGCTCTCTCTTGTTCTACATCTAGATCCCTGCCATTACGGAGACTTACCGCCATCAGCTGCTTTGGGCCCTGATCTTTTGGATTAATCTGGGTGCCTGCAGGTAATGACCCCTGAGGACGATTGTTTAGAGACATTGAAATTTGGCCCAATTGCACTTCAATATTTTTTATTGCTGCATCATGTGCATCTACTCTTTCATTTATTTTTTGCATTGGACCCAATAACCTGCTGCATCATTGCTTCAAGTCTAGTGAACCCATCTTCTTGACTTCCACCATGCTGTTACTGAGGTAGGGGATACCCTTGCTGCTGATTGTTGTACCTCTGTGACCTTAGATAAGGTGCCATATTGTTGGGAGGTCTCATACCTCCCATGCTTCCACCGTTGTACTGTGGCTGAGGTGGTCTGTATGGCTGCTGAGTTTGCTAACCCCAGTTCTGATTGACCTGTCTCTGGCCTCCATAGTTTGACACATAGTTCATGTCTTCAGGGTGTTGATGATGATGATCATGTTCTGCATTCCAAGGATTACCAACTGGCTGACTAATGCAAGATGTGCACAAGCCCCCATTGGTAGTATCTACAATGTGCACTTGCTGTTTTTGCCCTGATTCCTCCACCTTTTTGGTGAGTATGCTCATCTGTGTCAAGAGGGTCGCCACATTTTCATCCATGGAATTTGATGGGTCAAAAGGCACTGAGTGCACCACTGGAGTGATAGGTGCATTCCTCGTCGTCCACCCCAAATTCTGAGCCATTTTGTCAAGCAGACTCTGACCTTCTCTCCAAGTTTTGCTAAAAAACACCCCACCAGCTGAGGCATCTACAATGTTCTTCATGCTATCTGACAGTCCCATGTAAAATCGTTGTCCCAACATCTGATCTGGAATACCATGGTGTGGACATATAACCAACATTCCTTTAAACCAGCTCCATGTCTCATGTAGTGTATCCATTGGTTTCTGTTTAAAGCTCACGATCTCATCAATTTTTTGAGTTGTTTTGTTGGGCGGGTGGAACTTGATGTGAAATTGCTTGACTAAGTCATCCCAAGTTTCTACAGAGTTTATGGGGAGTGAGTTTAGCCAGACTTGAGCAGCTCCTGTTATCGAAAATGGAAATAATAACAGCCTGATTGCTTCCGTAGTTACATTGGGTTGCCTTTGAGTTTTACAAATCGACAGGAAGTTCTTCAAGTGCTGCTGAGGATCTTCGGCTAGTGTCCCAGAAAATAGTCCCTTGTTTTGCAGCAAGTGCAGCATGTTGTTCGTGATCTGGAACAATTCAGCTTGTATCACGGGCACAACAATGGCAGTGGCCAAATTTTCAGCTGTGGGTTGTGCCCAGTCATATAGTGCAGCCTCAGGCATAGGAGGTTCCATATCTCTGACGTTTCCGTTGACGTTGTCTATGTCACCCATGTCAATTTCGAGTTTGTGTGTTTGATGAGGTTGTTGAAGTCTTTTGTTGGCACGGTTCAATATCTGGAATGTTTTCTCGGGGTCTGAGAGTCCTTCAAGTAGTTCTCCAGTCCTCGTAGAGTTTCTAGGCATACACCTGTGCAACCACGTCAACAACCGTCAAAAATTTCAATCAAAAATTTGGTGTAGAGAAAACTGACTACATTAAGAATTTTTGTATTTCTATCAATGGTAATTGATAATTCCGTTATCTCCCCGACAACGACGCCAAAATTTGATCACGCCCAACTATGCCTTATAAAAAGGACCCTATGGACGTTGCAAATATAACCTGAGTATTCTGCCTAGAGTCGAATCCATAGAGAGTTAGCCTATCAATCACTATCTTTAGACCCACTAAACTCTTGAGAACCAATTTCCCCAAACGTTTGAATCATAGTTGATGGTGTCTTCAATAACTAAAATTGCAAGTAAATAAATAGCTGTAAACTAAGGATGCTAAGGTTGTAAACAATAATGAAAAAACGCTAAGGTAATGACTTCCCCTATTGATGGAATCCCTTCTGTTTATGCTTCATACAAATTGACCAACACCTCTCTATCAATCATGAACGGTCATCTTACCGTAAATCTCTCCCGAGTATTCACAGTAATATACTCAATGCACTCTCCCGAGATACACTAGCTAGCTCTAATTAACACGGTTCACTTTAGATTGCACTCAAGACTTCGTTATCCCTAATCCCGCCTTTAAACCCGCAGCTATAGATCCCTCTTATACTTTGGGAGTGGTGTTGTTCAACAATAACCTAAATATGCACTCTCTCCCGAGTTATGTACACTAAATAGGCACATCTAATTAAGGAACTTGTCAATTAACTACAACATGCACAAAGTTGAACAAATAAAGATTGAGACTAGCAATTTGTATTCACATAAACAAGAAGTTCATCCCCCAATAGGTTCCATCAAAACCTTAGACAAAGGATTTAGCTACTCATAACTATGGGTAAACAAACTAAAACAATATTCATCATAAAACTTGCAAGAAAATCAAAGAAAAGAAGAAAGATGTTTTGGGTGATCTCTCACAACTGTTTTTCCTTGCCAAAATACTCTCCAAATCAATACATGCCTCTCTTGGGCGAAGTCTAATGTTTAAAATAGGGTTTTGGGCTAAAAATCCTGTGTTTTGCACTTTAGTCCCTGAAGTTCTCCGCCTCCACCGTGGTTCTGCCGCGGTCGCGGTCAAACTGCGGCCAAACATGCTCTCTGATTCTCACTTTGTCTGCAGCCATCTTCTACCGCGGTCGCGGTGGAACCACGACAGTCCTCTTTCAGTTCTGACTTGAGCTGTTTCGCGTGGTTTACTTGACAGAATTTTACGATCGGCCTCTTTTTCTCCATATTTGATCGCAAAAGTACTCCATAGCCTTCTCTGGTCATAAATAACCTGCGAAGCATGAAAAACACTAATAAAAGCATTTTGTTATCACTTTTATTATCCAAACTATACAAGAAGGCGGTTATTTATCAGAGCCCAACTACAAAATCCATAATGATCCGCTCCCACTTCCATTCTGGAATATCTATCCGCTGAAGCATGCCACACGGTCTCTGATGCTCATATTTCACCTGCTGACAATTGATACACAGAGCTACAAATCCCACAATATCCTTCTTCATTCTCATTTACCAATAATGCTGTCTCAAATCCTGATACATCTTTGCGGCATTCGAATGGATGGAATACCGCGAGCAATGGGCCTTTATCACGGCCAACTCAATGTTATACTAAGGTAGGAAGAGCCAGTCGCAATAGCTTTTACCCGATATGAGGGTCGGGATCGATATCCTCAAGGAGCTAGTAGTGGAGTTGGATTGTCTGTCTATCCTAGAGATGTGTTTGTACTCCTAATGTCACTTCAAACATTTTTGGGTTTTCAAATTATAACTATTTTTGTAAAACTATTGATTAACACTAAATTATGCTACGAGAATATTGCTAAGTTGTATCTAATAGGAAGAAGGGCACTAGGGTCGTGACACTACCTAGGTGGCTAATTGACGGGTAGATGTTACTAAGGTTCGATTGACATAATTGGGGATTATGCTATAACAGTTTCACAATTCTACCCACTCTCACACCTCTCGGTAGAGAAAGTGACTTTGTCCAATTGATTCTCTCTCGACCAAATGGGTAGGTGAATTAAACCAAGCAACTAGGGTTCAAGTAGGGTAATTACTCTCTCGAGGTTTAATCCGTTAATTGGGACTATCGTTTCTCATGAGTCCATACCAATTCCTTGTTGGGTCAATTTTGGGGTTATAGACTCTCTTTCTCAAGAAGAGTTAAACCCACAAAGCTTGAATCAATATTTGCAACCACCAATCCTAGATTAAAACATAAAATCAACCCAAATAGCAAACGCCCATAGTCAATCTAACATTAGATGGCAACACCCATCAATTACCCACACTAGGGTTGAGCCACAACCCTAGCTAATAGGTTTAGCTACTGATGCTAGATATAGAAATTGAAGAAATAGATGAACAACTCAACATATTAATTAATTGCTAAAATTAAATTACAAGAATCTATCGTAAATGTAAAGCAAAAGTGTCAAAATGGCTACAAAATATGTTCTCACGAGCGCATCTTTCCACTGATGTCTCTCATTTCCTAAAAAATGGTAAAATGTTCTATTTATACTACGCTGGAAAAACTGAACAAAAATACCCCTGCGGGGTCAGTGCGGGCCGCATTAAATAGACCGCGGCCGCACTGGTCTCACTCCTGCTTCTCTAAACTTGAACTCTGCAGACCGCGTAGAACGGACTTTGGCCGCAGAGGGAGCTGGCACGGTCCGCGCAACCACGACGGCAGACCGTATGGCACTAGCTTTGCAAACTCAACCTCTCTGAACCTCATGAACGCAGACCGCATAAAAGAGTAGTGTGGCCGCGGAGCCTTCACCGCGGACCGTGAGATATGTACCGCGATCGCGCTTCTTCTAGTCCTGATTCACCAACTCTCTGAACCACCTAGTGCGGCTGCATTCCACTTTGCGCGATCCGCACTAGGCCTTCTTTTCTTAATATTTCTTGGTCTTTGATACTTGAGCAGGTTTCACTCCTTTTTGAGCCGATCTTTAACATTTCGTCACTTTGTTGATCAAACCTGCGATCAAGCACAACTTGTGAGCCTTTTAGGACTATTTTGTAACTATATATGATCAAAGCATAGGCAAGTAGGGGCATAAAACATGTTAAAATCCTAACTTATCAACTTCCCCAAACTTAAACCTTTACTTGTCCTCAAGCAAACAAAATAAGACCCACCCTTAAAGGCAAATCCAAGTAATTCCAGCTGTCCTAAAGTAACCTCAACAAGCATCAATTGGGACTAACAATTGCCCTCAATATGAATGGATCATTAACAAAATTTAAACTTTGAAAAACTATGGATCAAGTGTGACACAAGAGCATCAAGAATTGACTCATTACATCAAAGAACTCTCTCAATTACTTTGGTCGCTGTGGACCCCAAACTCACACATCCTTAACTCTCTCTAAGCAAACCTCACCTTTTAGAGTATAAGCATGCAAACCAAGGTTAATGGGAAGTCACTCGTCTCTCTCAAGGAAAGGTCACAAGTTCGGCTCTAAGTACCATATGCTTGATCCTCATGTAAGTATCCACTAATGCGAGCGTGATCCAAATCAAGATCATATAGGCTTTTGTGGAGTCAATGTGATTGCTTTTGGTTCAGGTTAGGAAAATTTGTTGGTCTATATGGGTTCCATCTTCCCTTAAACACTTCTTTGATTCATTCTGGCACAATTCTCTTTGACTCTTTGAGTATTTCACTTCTTTTCAAGGGGTTAAAGAGACACATTGTCACTCTTTCTTATGCAATTCAAAGAATTTCTCCTTTTTCTACTTTTTTCCACACCTTTTTCACTTTTGTTTTTCTTGAATCCCGTTTTATTCTTTGCACATTGGGCTTTCTTTTAGTCTTTTTCTTTTCTTTATTTTTCATCGCCTTCCTTTCCTTTTGCTTATGTTCATTTTACCCCTTTGTTTCCTTTCTTGTCTCTCCCCCCCAAACTTAGACTTTTTCCATTACTTAAGGGACGATTTGGGTGCCAAGAGAGGGTATAATTTAGAACTGGTATAGACTTGTAGCATTGGTTCTTGAAAGAAAAAGGTTTAAGGCTCAAAAAGATTAGCTAAGGATTATATCATTGGTAAGCTATGAAATTGTTCGACTATTGTTTGGATCAAGGAGAGCCTATAATCACTTTTTAATTCGAAATTCACTCAAAATTTCTCCTCAACAAACATACAGGGCAAATTCTAGACCATTGGCTTGGGACTTGGACTCGCAATTCAATTTCTCACCACACACACTCAAGGATTGCTAAAGACATAGAGTCGGGGGCCCACAATAACCTTAGACACGATTGAGCACACAATAATCCTGAAAGACCACATGATATTTGTTTGGTCAAAACAAGAGTCTCAAGGTCACTACTTTCACCATCCTAAACACAACCACTTGTCTTTGACCATGGTATAAAAGTCAAATGTGTTAGGCCCAAGTGAAGCTTTGCTTGAGGTAACCTTAACTATAAACTACTAAAAATGAGGGAAAAATCAAAAACGGACTCAAACCCTTAAGAAGGTTGTCGCGCCATCCATCATCAGGAAGAGCCACCCGGTTCGCACAATACTCCACCCTTGGAAAGAACCGTGGCATTAAAAAAACTAAGGGTTTATTGAAAGCGCCAAAACCGAAACAAAAAGGCTGCGAGCCTATCTACTAAGCTAAGAATGAAATATTTGTATGAAAATAGAAAATAGAATGAATATTTACAATAGGGGATTAGAATATACAACAGGCGATGAATATACATACAAAAATGCAACTTTATATACAGACCAAAGAGAAGATAAAAACTGCGATAAAAGTAACTAAATGTAAAGTTATATACATACCAAATAAAAAATATTCAACAGAAACATAAACTAAGTCAACTAATATATACAATCATCCAGATAAAAAGTAGGGCGCACTCCCACAAATAAAAGCTGGCATTGTCCCCAATGCCAACTAAACAAATAAGCATCAAAAAATCAAGAGGAAAGGATATAGGAGCTCCCTAAGCCTCGTCTGTCTGCATAGGAACATGAATGGTCCCCTGGTCCTCTATTTGTACAGGAACTTCAGACTGGTTCCCGATCTCCTGCTGCTTAGCTACTGGGACTGGGGCCTGGACCTATACAGGCTGAATATCAGGAATATCCTATGGATGACTGGAGGAAGCCTCTGGTGGGTCCACAACCTAGATGATCGCCTCATCTACACTGGGGATCTTCCTCTTCTTCTTTGGAAGCTGCTGTGTCTCTACTACTGGTGCTGCTGCTGGGGCTGGATCCTCGAATAGCAAGTCTAAAGGCAGCTGGTCTGCCTTTAGTTTGTCAACATCCTCCCTCAGCGCCTTCACAGACTCCTTGGAAGCCCGTGTTTTGTGCAGCTTCTTGTTCTCCATGGCATGCTCCTTTAGGGCCTTGCCATGTGAATCTACTGCCTTAGCCAAGGCAGCATGAGAATTGAGGATCTTTTGCTGGTTGGCAAGAATATCCTTAAGTGAATCCTCGATAGACTGGGGCACCTGCATTGGCTGTGGTGCCGACTGAGCCGCAATGGTAGAATTTAAGGTGGACAACTTGGATGAAGCAGTCGTCATCCAGTTGTTCAAGCTATGGAGTGTCTAGCTTAGCTGGTGGGCGGTGATAGGATGGGCCCGGGAAGATGGAATCCCCGGGCCAGCTGAAGTAGAGGGACCAACAATAGTGGAAGGTCCGGGAGGCATGTTAGAAACTATGGAAGTAGGCTCAGTAGAGGGCTCTACCGCAACCGACTTTTCAAACTGGTCGGTTGGGGCAGAAGCAGGCGGCTTGTAACTTTTGTCCTTGGGGTTGTCTGACCCCTTCAAACTGTACCATGAGAACGGAGCCACAGGTTTGACCTTTACGTCAAAAGGTCTCTTATCTACCTCCAGGTCTCGGAAATACATAGTGAGGGTGCTGGGAAAAGGGTAGTTCCAGTCATGCTCAACCCCCACTGTAGAAATGACGCGGGACATCACATTGCCCATGTTGATAGGATATACTGCCATAATAGAAGAAACAAGAACAGCCTGAGCAAGTGGAATAGTCTGATTATGGGTAGTGGGGTCGAGCCAACTGCACACAAAAGTCAACCACCCTCTAGCCTCAAAGTTGAAAGTTCTCTGAAGTATTTTGGCCCTTGCTTGCAACCACTATGGAACCGTACCCGGGATTGCCAGGTATAAAGCTAACCATGGACGAACCTCCTTGCCCATTGCCAACTTTTCATTGTAAAGGGACTCATCTTCATCATTGAACCTTAGGTATTCATTTAGTGTCTTCCCGGTAAATACCACATTTTTGTTTCTCACTTTGGTCACCTTAGTGCCCTTCAAAATGTGGGCCACATTTCTATAGAACTCCTTGACCATATGCTCATTCTCCTTCACACAATTATCTTTAAAGAACTCCTAACCCACTCGAGCTTGAAACTGCCTATGTACATTAGGGTGTAGGGGTAGGAGGTCTCTGTCAATGAAACTCCTCTCAAGAATCAATTTCCGTGCCAGCCACCATTCCTTAAACTTGTGTAATGCCACCTGGCTGACGAATTTATCCTCCCAAACAGCGGGATTCCAAGTTCGATCAACATCCCCAACCAGTGGCACACAACCCCCCGGTAACTCCCCATCTCCCTCATCACCTCTAGCACCCTCTCCAGATATTGATGTTGTGGGAGAGGTAGAGCATTCATCCCTACTACCTACCGCTGAGCCCTCAAACGACCTAGAAGAAATGTTGATTGAGGCTAGAGCATCGGGTGAAGATGGCGGAGTGTCTCTATGTATGGCGTTCTCCGGATATGGAATATATAGAGGGACTGAATCTGAAGAGATCTCCCGAGAGGGCTCGTACTCACTCCCCGAGGTGTCAAGGGCTCTATCAGTCGCTTTGATTGCTTTCCTCATGTCCTTTATGTTTTGTCTAGCCTGGGGAGTGAGTTTTACCATCCGTTGCTTCCCTCCCCAGGAGGAATTGGCTCGGCAGGGTTGTCTGGCACCTTTACCTCGTTGTTTGACCATTATCTGCAAGCATACACATCTAACATGGTTAGTATCAACATAGGCAGTGAAACAAGTCTTGAAATTGAATTGCAGACAACAGGTTAAATGTTGCAGAAACAGTTGCAGAACATGGCACCGCGACCCACACAAATAGGAGTGCGGCCACACTGGGGGCACCGCGGACCGCGCAAAGGCGACTGCGGTCCGCATTGGGACAAGGCCCTGGACAACATCTCTCTGATTCTCCCCACCGCGGCCCACACGAAAAGTAGTACAGCCGCATTAGGGCACCCCAGACTGCATAAAAATGACCGCGGTCTTCACTGATGTAAGGACTGTAACACCACCTCTCTAAATCCAACCACCGCGGCCCGCACAAAGTAGCACCACGTCCTCGGTGGGCCAGCGCGGACCGCATAAAGTGCAATGCGGCCGCACTGGGCATAGGTTCAATTTCAATCACATGGGCACCGTGGTCCGTGCAAAATGGTAATGCAGACCGCATCTAGGAACCGTGGACCGCACAAAGGCGACCGCGGGCTGCGGAGAGTACTTTGAACATGCACTAAGTTAGGGTTTAACTTTTTGCTATTTTTGTTCAAGTTTTCCACCTAACTTGTCCCTACTCATTTTACCTAGTTCAGAACGGTCTCTAAATACACAATATCCAACCATTTCACTTTCCTAGGCTAACAAATGAAATAAAGACGGGAAGGAGAAGAGATTCTAGCTACCGGGCATGAAAAACAAAATGAAATTATAATATAAACAAAGAAAGATGATGAAATGTTACCAGATTGTGATGATGAGATGCAATTAATCAGGCTAAGCAAGAATTACTATCAGAAGAGTGAATGAACAGTAGCTTTTACGGGTCTAAGTGTTAAAATTTCGAAAAGTGTAAGCTGTGACCCTTGGGCTTTATTTATAGAAAAACAGTGGGACCCAACCTTACCTACCAGCGCGGCCGCACAAAACCGACTGCGGACCGCGCTGGGTTTGTTTAAAATGAAGCTTGAGCAGGCAACCTTCGCGGTCCGCACAAACAGACCGCGGCTGCGGAGGGCCACCACGGTCCGCACTAAATGGAATGCGACCGCGGTGGAAAACTTCAGAGAGTACCACTTTGCACCATCACCAATGCGGACCACACAAAAGCAACCGCGGTCGCACTGGCAATCTTCAGAGACTATTTAACTCTTTTTTCAAACTATTTTGCACTGCATCAACTTAATCCCTGCAACATCTCACAATCAGTTAGCTCAAAAATCAAATCTACACTACCAAGAAAATACAGAAAACAACAAAAAGGAAAAAAAAGACATGGGTTGTCTCCCAAACATCGCCTGATTTAACGTCGCGGCACGACGCATGTTACCAGCACATCACTTTAGATGGAGAAGTGCCACCACGTGGCTATCATCAAATTTCCCTAGATAATGCTGGACCCGATGTCCATTGACTCTAAATACTTTACCATTCTTGTTCCTTAGATCAAGAGCACCAAATGAGCTCACAAACACAACTTCGAACAACCCACTCCACTTTTACTTGAGCTTACCCGAAAAAAGACGTAACCGAGAATTGAATAAGAGAACCATATCTCCAACCTTGAACTCCTTGCCCCGAGCATATTTGTCATGAAGGTACTTCATTTTGTCCTTGTACAAGGACGAGCTGGAGTAGGCATGGAATCTAAACTCATCAAGCTCATTAAGTTGTTCAACATGCAGATTTGCCGCAACATCCCATTCTAAGTTCAACTTCCTCAAATCCCACATGACATTGTGCTCTAATTCCACCGGAAGATGACAAGCTTTCCCAAACACTAATCGGTACGGTTACATACCAATCGGAGTTTTGTAGGCCGTCCGATAGGCCCAAAGAGCGTCATCCAACTTTTTCGATCAGTCGGTCCTATTAGCATTGACAGTTTTAGACAAGATACTCTTAATTTCTCTGTTGGAGACTTCCACTTGGCCACTAGCTTGAGGATGATAGGGGGTCGAAACCTTATGATTGACACCGTACTTAGAAAGCAACGTGTCGAAAGCCTTATTGCAAAAATGAGACCCCCCGTCACTAATGATGGCACGAGAAATGCCAAACCTTGTGAAGATACTCTTTTCCAAAACTTCCACAACACTCCGGGCTTCATTATTGGGCAAATCCACGGCTTCAAACCATTTTGAGACATAGTCCACCGCCACAAGAATGTAAGTGTTCCCATAAGAGCTCACAAAAGGACCCATGAAATTGATTCCCCAAACATAAAAAATATCCACTTCGAGAATTGTATTAAGGGGCATCTCATCCCTTTTAGAAATTCCGCTGGCTCTTTGGCACTCATCACATCTCTTCACCGAACCGCCCGCATCTTTAAACAAGGTAGGCCAATAAAATCCGTAACTAAGCACTTTAGAAGCCGTTCTCTCCCCGCCATGATGGCCACCATAGGGAGAGGAATAGAAAGCCTCCAAAATACCCAATTGTTCCTCCACTAGGACACATCGTTGAATCACACCATCCGTGCAAATCTTGAACAAGTATGGATCATCCCAATAGAAATCCAAACTACCCCTTTTGAGCTTCTTCCTTTGGTTAGAAGAGATCTCACACGGGATTATTCCGGTCACAAGGTAATTGGCAACATCGACAAACCATGGCATATCCTCCATTGACACTGCAAGGAGTTGTTCGTCGGGAAATGAATCATTGATCTCAAGGTCGGCACAAGGCCTCCCCTCCTCCTCCAAACGGGACAAGTGGTCCGCCACTTGATTCTCACTACCCTTCCAGTTAACAATTTCTATATCAAACTCTTGAAGAAGTAACACCCATCTCATCAATCTCGCCTTGGAGTCTTTCTTGGTCATCAAATACATAAGGGCCACGTGATCAGTGTACACTATAACTTTGGCCCCCATAAGGTAAGGTCGAAACTTTTCCATAGCAAACACAATAGCCAACAATTCTTTCTCGGTGACGGTATAGTTTCATTGAGCCTCATTCATGGTATTGCTTGTGTAGTACACCAGATGAAACATCTTGTTGATTCTTTGGCCCAAAACAGCCCCAACCGTAACGTCACTAGCATCACACATGAGCTAAAAAGGCAAGCACCAATTTGGTGCGGTAATGATGGGGGTAGAAGTCAACTTGAGTTTAAGAAGCTCGAATGCTTGCATACAACTCACATCGAACAAGAACTTTACATCCTTCTCTAGCAACTTGCACAACGGATGTACCACTTTAGAAAAATCCTTTATGAACCTCCGGTAGAAACCCGTGTGCCCAAGGAAGCTCCTCACCCCTTTGGCAGAAGTAGGGGGAGGGAGCCTCGAAATAACCTCAATCTTGGCCTTATCAACTTCAATTCATCTCTTCGAGATCTTGTGACCCAACACTATACCTTCTTCTACCATAAAATGTCACTTTTCCCAATTGAGAACAAGGTTGGTATCTTCACATCGGGCCAACACTCTATCCAAGTTTACCAAGCACTCCTCAAAAGAATCCCCAACCACGCCGAAATTATCCATGAATACCTCCAAGATATCCTCCACCATGTCGGTGAAAATAGCCATCATGCAATGTTGGAAGGTCGCCGGAGCATTACACAATCCAAATGGCATTCTAGAGAAGACGAATGTGCCATAAAGACATGTAAAAGTAGTCTTCTCTTGGTCCTCTGGGGCAATTAAAATTTGATTGTACCCTGAGTAACAATCCAGAAAACAATAGAAAGCCCGGCCCCTAAGACGATCAAGCATTTGGTCAAGGAATGACAATGGGAAATGATCTTTTCTAGTCACCTTGTTCAACTTCTGGTAATCCATACAAACTCTCCACCCAGTGACCGTTCTAGTGGGAATGATCTCATTGTTGCCATTGGTCACCACGGTCATACCACCCTTTTTCGGCACACATTGCACCAGAGAGGTCCACGAACTGTCAGAAATAGGATAAACCACCCCCGCATCTAGCCACTTGATAACCTCTTTCTTCACCACCTCTTGCATTTCCTCATTTAGTTTTCTTTGATGCTCCAAGGAAGGATTTACATCCTCCTCCAAGATGATTTTGTGCATGCAAAATGCGGGGCTTATTCCCCGAATATCAGCTAGAGTCCATCCGATTGCCCTTTTCTGCTTTTGAAGAACTGCCAAGGTGGCCTCAACCTGCATGTTAGTAAGGAAAGAAGAAAGAATAACAAGTAAAGTAGAATTTGAACTCAAGAATTCATACCTGAGGTGTGGAGGAAGTGGCTTCAACTCCAACACCGGTGGCTCCTCGATCGATGGCTTTGTTGGCGGAGTTTTGCAGTTTTCAAGATCAAAGGATAGCCTCATAGGTTCATATAAATATGAACCCATACCATGCAATGCATTCACGCACTCCACTCTACTAGCATCATCATTGACATCCACATTAAGAAGCACGACCTCAAGGGGATCTTTAACATGGATCATGGAACTTGTGTCATCCACTATCACAGCTGTGACAATGTCTACAAATGAACACACCTCCGTGCTATTAGGTTGTCTCATTGATTTGCAAACATGAAATACCACCTTCTCATCCCCCACTCGGAAAGTCAACTCACCCGCTTCAACATCAACCAATGCCTTCCCCGTAGCTAGGAAAGGCCTACCAAGAATAATCGACACTTCAAAGTCCACCTCACAATCCAATATGACTAAGTCAGCCGGCAGTATAAACTTATCCACCCGAACAAGTACATCATCGACTATGCCCAAAGGTCGCTTCATCGATAGATCCGCCATTTGAAGTCTCATTGAGGTGAGTCGAGGTTGTCCAATTCCCAAAGTCTTGATAACCGAGTACGTCATCAAATTTATGCTATCCCCCAAGTTACAACGGGCCTTAGCAAAATCCACACTTCCGATAGTACAAGGGATAGTAAAAGCTCCGGGGTCCTCAAGCTTGGGTGCCATTGAATGTACTATGGCACTCACTTGATGAGTCATTTTAATTGTTTCACACTCCATCGACCTCTTCTTTGTTACCAAATCTTTCATGAACTTAGAGTACCCCGACATTTGCTCAAGCGCCTCCACCAAAGGCACATTGATTGTGATGCTCTTCATCATGTCAATGAACTTTTTGAATTTATTGTCACTCTTTTTCTTTGCTAACCGTTGAGGATAAGGTGGAGGTGGCCTAGGCAAAGATGCCTTGGCCTTTTGTACAACCGGTTTGGGCATGTCAATCATGTTTTCCCTAGACGGGTTCACGACATCTTGAGTCTCTACCTCGGCTTCATCATCAATATCAATCCGCACATCATTGTTCACATTTGATTAACCACATCATCAATAATCAAAGGTACATCTTCATCCCGCAACTCAACATATTCATCCATAACTTGCTTTTGCTTTGAGGCATTCACATCACCGCCTCTTCCACTTCTTGTTGTAACCTCTATCACATGATTATTATTCCCACCCTTCGGGTTCACTACCGTATCACTTGGTAGCGCGCCTTTGGGACGAGTATTCAACGCTTGAGAGATTTGGCCTAATTGCACCTCCACGTTCTGGATAGATGTATTATGAGAAGCTAATTGGGCATCAGAATCTTGGTTCTTTTTCATCATTTGCTCGAACATGCTTTCAATTTGCCCCATATCACTTCCGGAAGAATTAGTACCTTAAGAAGGAAAGGGGATGGATTGTTCGGTTGTTGGTACATGGGGGCCTTTGAAAGCCTTGCCCCCAGTTGCCTTGGTTCCCGCTATTGTTCCACCCTCCTTGATTGTTGTTGTTGCCCCAATTATTTTTATTACCATTCCAATTCCCTCGGTTGCTTTGGTTACGCCAATTGTTGTTTTGGTTGTTATTATTCCAATTGTCACCACCTTGTTGTTGATTGTTGTTATTCCAATTACCTCTGCCTTGTTGTTGATTGCCCCAATTTCCTTGAGGATGCCATTGTTGATTCGAAGAGTTGCCTCTATTCCCTTGGTAGTTATTGACATATTGGACCTCTTCACTTTGGTCATCATAGCACTCATCATTGTTGTTGTTATTTTGTTTACAATTACCTTGAGGATGTTGCCCTCTTTGCCTCCTTTTCAACATAGAAACACCTTCCATTGCATTGACTTGGCACGGGTTTTGGACTTGTTGCAATTGCGCCTTTGCCAATTGATTCATAGTTGTTGTATGCTCGGCAATAGCTTGGCCATGATCGTGCAATTCCTTGTGGAAATGGATGACCGTAGGGTCACCTTGGGGCACATTTGCTCGGCTTTGCCATGCCCAAGAGGTGTCGGCCATTTCATCGAGTACATAAAATGCCTCTTGGTAAGAAAATTTCATAAAGTTCCCTCCGACCAATTGGTTCAAAATGCATTGATTCGTGGTGTTGATGCCCCGATAAAAAGGTTTGTTGAATCATAGCCTCGGTCATGTCATTATTAGGGAACTCTTTAACCATTGTTCTATATCTTTCCCATATCTCATGCAAAGGTTCCGTTGGCTCTTTCTTGAAGGCTAGAATTTAATCCCGAAGAACCGCCATATGACTTGGAGAAAAGAATTTGGCAATAAATTTGTCCACCAATTCATCCCATGTTGTAATAGAATGATTGGGGAGCCTTTATAACAAATCTAATGCTTTTCCCCGAAGAGAGAACGGGAAAAGCCTCAATCTCAACGCATCATCGGACACATTTATCTTCTTGCTACCCCAGCATGTATCTATGAACCCCTTCAAGTGCTTGTAGGCATTTTTCATCGGAGGCACCCGTAAAATACCCTCTTTGATCGAGCAAGGTCAATATAACATTTCTGATTTGAAATTTCCCCGCCCGGATTCGGGGAGGCACAATAGCATTGGCGTATCCTTGATTGGTAAAACTCTGGGAGCCACTCTCGGTTGTTGCGGAGGAGGGTCTGGAATGTTGTTATTCTCATTTACATTTATATTGGCATTTAGGCCCCTCCGTGGAACTTGAGGTAAGACCTCATCTTATTCTAGATCCTCTACCTCCTCCCCCACTATCACATTGCCGAGAGGGTCATTTGCATTAAGAGCCATTTGTACCTGATTGATCAACACAAACAGAATTAGTAAACAAGAAGGAAAGAGAAGCCAAACACAAAACTAACTAAACAGATAGTCAACACCGTAATCTCCTCGGCAACGGCGTCAAAAAGTGATCAAGGCCAACTCGGCGCTACACTAAGGTAGGAAGAGCGGGCCGCAATAGCTTTTACCCGATATAAGGGTCGGTATCGATTTCCTCAGGGGGCTAGTAATGGAGTTGGATTGTCTGTCTACCCTAGAGATGTGTTTGTACTCCTAATGTCACTTCAAACATTTTTAGGTTTTCAAATTATAACTATTCTTATAAAACTATTGATTAACACTAAATTATGCTACAAGAATATTGCTAAGTTGTATCTAATGGGAAGAAGGGCACTAGGGTCGTGACACTACCTAGGTGGCTAATTGAGTGGTAGATATTACTAAGGTTCGATTGATATAATTGGGGCTTATGCTATAACCGTTGCACAATTTTACCCACTCTCACACCTCTTGGTAGAGAAAGTGACTTTGCCCAATTGACTCACTCGAGACCAAATGGGTAAGCGAATTAGACCAAGCAACTAGGGTTCAAGTAGGGTAATTACTCTCTCGAGGTTTAACCCGTTAATTGGGACTATCATTTCTCATGAGTTCATCCCAATTCCTTGTTGGGTCAATTTTGGGGTTATAGACTCTCTTTCTCAAGAAGAGTTAAACCCACAAAGCTTGAATTAGTGTTTGCAACCACCAATCCTAGATTAAAACATAAAATCAACCCAAATAGCAAAAACTCATGGTCAATCTAACACTAGATGACAACACCCATCAATTACCCACACAAGGGTTGAGCCACAACCCTAGCTAATGGGTTTAGCTACTCATGCTAGATAAAGAAATTGAAGAAATAGTTGAAGAACTAACCATATTAATTAATTGCTAAAATTAAATTACAAGAATCTATCGTAAATGTAGAGCAAAAGTGCCAAAAATGGCTACAAAGTATGTTTTCACGAGTGCAGCTTTCCACTGATGTCTCTCATTTTCTAAAAAATGGTAAAATGTTTTATTTATACTAGACTGGAAAAAATGGACAAAAATACCCATGCGGGGTCAGTGCGGGCCGCATTAAATGGACGTCGGCTGCACTAGGCTCACTCCTGCTTCTCTGAAACTGGACTTTGCGGACCGCGTAGAACGGATCGCGACTGTGGAGGGAGCTGGCGCGGTCCGCGCAACCACGACCGCGGACCGCATGGCACTAGATTTGCAAACTCAATCTCTCTAAACCTCATGACCGTGGACCGCACAAAAGAGTAGTGCGGCCGCGGAGCCTTCACCGCGGACCGCGAGATGTGTACGGCGGCCGCGCTTCTTCTAGTCCTGATTCACCAACTCTCTGAACCACCTAGTGCGGCCGCATTCCACTTTGCGCGGTCCGCACTAGGCCTTCTTTTCTTAATATTTCTTGTTCTTTGATACTTGAGCATGTTTCACTCCTTTTTGAGCCGATCTTTGACATTTCGTCACTTTGTCGATCAAACCTGCGATCAAGCACAACTTGTGAGCCTTTTAGGACTATTTTGTAACAATATATGATCAAAGCACAGGCAAGTAGGGGCATAAAACATGTTAAAATCCTAACTTATCAGGCCTTCTTCAGAATCAACTCCCGAAGCCCATCTACATTGGGCACATATATCCAGCCCTGCATCCTTACTACCCCATCTTCACCAATAGTCACATCTCTAGTATCGTCATGCTGAACTCTGTCTTTAAGGACAAACAAATAAGGATCATCATACTAGCGCTCTCTGATGCGGTCAAACAAGGAAGACCGAGAAACCACACAAGCTAAGACCCGACTGTGCCCCGAAATATCTAACCTCACAAACCGATTGGCCAATGTCTAAACATCAAATACAAAAGATCTCTCCCCAACAGGAATATACCCCAAACTACCCATACTCATCGCCTTACTACTCAAAGTATCGGCCATTACATTGAACTTCCCCGAATGATACAAGATAGTGATATCATAGTCTTTTAGCTGCTCCAACCATCTCTGCTGCCTCAAATTGATATCTTTCTACTTGAACAAGTACTGGAGGCTACGGTGATCAGTAAACACCTCACAAGACACACCATAAAGATAATGCCTCCAAATCTTCAACACGTGAACAATGGCATCCAACTCTAGATCATGAACATGGTAGTTCTTCTTATAGGGCTTCAACTAACGAGAGGCATAAGCGATCACTCTACTCTCCTACATCAACACACACCCAATACCAACTCTTGAAGCGTCACAATACACTATATATGAACTTGAAGCTGATGGCAAAACTAACACTAGAGCTGTGGTCAAGGCAGTCTTGAGCTTTTGAAAGCTCGCCTCACACTCATACGACCACCTGAATGGAGCACCCTTTTGAGTCAATTTGGTAAAGGGTGATGCAATATATGAAAATGCCAGAACGAACGACGGTAATAACCCACCAAACTAAGAAAGCTACGAATATCTATGGCTGAGAACGGTCTGGGCCAACTCTGAACTGCCTCTATTGTCTTCGGATCAACCTGAATACCCTTACTGGACACCACGTGCCCCAAGAAAGCCACTGAAATGAGCCAAAACACACTTGGATAACTTTGCATAAAGCTTCTCCTCCCTTAACTGTTGCAATACCACTCTCAAATGCTCCGCGTGCTCCTCCTGACTATGTGAGTACAACAGAATATCATCAATGAATACAATGACATACGAGTTGAGATAAGGTCGAAACACGTTGTTCATCAAATGCATGAACGCTGCTGGGGCATTGGTCAGCCCAAAAGACATCACAAGGAACTCATAATGACCATATCTAATATTGAAAGCTGTCTTAAGAATGTCCGAGTCCCTGATCTTCAAATGGTGATACCCTGAACAGAGATCAATCTTGGAGAACACCCTCGCTCCCTGAAGCTGGTCAAATAAATCATCAATACGAGGCAAAGGATACTTGTTCTTGATTGTGACCTTATTCTACTATCTATAATCAATGCACATCCTCATAGTTCCATCCTTCTTCTTCACAAATAGAACATGCACACCCCACGACGACACACTATGCCAAATAAACCCCTTATCAAGGAGTTTCTGAAGCTTCTCCTTCAACTACTCCAGTGCTATACAATACGGTGGAATAGAAATGTGCTGATTTACCGCCACCAAATCAATACTAAAATCAATATCTCTGTCCGGTGGCATGCCCGGTAGGTATACAAGAAACATATCCGGAAAGTCCCTCACTACTAGGACTGAATCAATGGTAGGTGTCTCTGCACTGACATCCCTCACAAAAGATAAGTATGAAACAACCTTTCCTAACCATCCGTTAGGCCTTCAGAAATAAAATCACCCTACTGGGAACAAAATCAATCGAACCTCGCCACTCTATCCGTGGCACACCCGACATAGCCAATGTCACTGTCTTATCATGACAATCCAAAATAGCTCGACACAGAGATAACCAATCCATGCCTAATATCACATCAAAGTCAACCATACAAAGCAACAGAAGGTCCACTCGGGTCTCCAAACCCCTAATTGTCACCCCACACGACCGATATACACGGTCCACAATAACAGTATCGCCCACCAGAGTAGATACACGAATAGATAAAACGAGAAACTCATGGGGCATATAAAAATAACGAGCAAAATATGATGACATATATGAATAAGTGTGACCAGGATCAAATAACACAGAGGCATCTCTGTGGCAAACTGAGACAATACCTGTAATTACAGCATCTGAAGCAATAGCATCGGGTCTGGCTGGGAGTGCATAGAAAAGGGCCTGACCACCACCTGATCGACCTCCCTCTCTGGGGAGACCCCTAACTGACTGTCCTCCACCCCTAGCTGGGTGGGTGGGTGGTGAGGTAACTGGTGCTGAAGCTGAAAGTTGACTCCTCTATTGAGATGAACCCCCAAGACGACGAGGACACTATCTCCACATGTGCCCCAACTCTCCACACTTATAACAACCCCCTGATTCTGGAGACGGGGACTGTAGGGAACCCCTAGCACTGGGATGACTAGTAGAAGAACCTAGCATGGAAGAACCCTAAATTGATTGAGCACGGGACGAACTCTGGGCTGGAAGGGCACTAAGTGATGAATGGCCCTGATGAGAAATGTGAGAACCATGGCCCGATGATGCCCTACGATAACTTGGGCGAGCTGATTGAGTATGCCTAAATGGACGACCTTTGCCGTGTTGAAACAGACCCCAATGAGGAGCACCACTAAAACCTACATGACCACGAGGCCTCTTAGCCTCCCTTTCAACGCTCTCCTCCACGAACCATCTCAATCTTCCGAGCTATGTCAACAACCTCATACAATGTAGCACCAGATACTCTCTCTCTCTGTTCATGAGCAACCGAAGCTGAAAACCGAGTCCATCTATAAACCTCCCGATCCTCTCCCGGTCTGTGGGAACCAACCAAACCGCATGACAAGCCAACTTGGAGAATCGCATCTCATACTATGTAAAAGATCTATCGCCCTGACGAAGCTGCTCGAACTACCTGTGTAGCTCCTCTTAGTAAGACTCAGGTACAAGCTTCTCCAGAAAGAGAACATAGAACTGCTACCAAGAAAGGGATGCTGCGCCAACCAGCCTATACCTCTCGTAAGTCTCCCACCAACTAAGTGCAGCCCTGGAGAACTGGAAAGTAGTGAACGAGACCCCACTAGTCTCCAAAATACCCGTGGTCTGAAGTATCCTCTGACACTTGTCCAAGAAACCCTGTGCATCCTCGCCCTCTGCACCATTGAAAGTTGGAGGCTGAAGTCTACCAAACCTCTCCAATCTGCAATGTTCGTCCTCTGGCATAACAGGAGCTACAAAGTCCTTAGCAGCTGCAACCGGCTAGGCTGGAGGTGCCCCTAGTGTCTGAAATCCCTGCACGACCTGCTCAGCTGTGTGAGTGGCTGGAGTCTGAGTGCCTCCCCTAGCCTGAGAAGTAGATACGGTTGTAGTAATTGAGACCACCTAAGCCAAACCAGTGCACACTAATAGAATCTGGGCCAGAGCCTCCTAAAGGCTTGGAATCAACATAGGCACAGCCTGTGCCTGAGCTGGTACTGCTCGAGCATCCACAACTGGGGTCTGATCCTGAACTGGGGCGGCTGGTGGATCTGTAGGTGCTGCCCTAGCTGCTGTGCGAGCTACACCCCCACTCCTACCATGGCCTCTACCACGACCTCGACCTCTAGTGGCCCCAACTGGTGGTATTGGTGGTCGTTCGTCCTGACCGATAGCACATGTCCTCACCAACTGTGAGAGAATAGAATAACAGAAGTTTAGTACTAGAATCAACAAATTCGCACGACGAGAATTCAAGAATGCGAAGTTTTTCCTAAAGGTTCTGCAGCCTCCCAAGGATAAGTACGGATGTCTCCGTACCGATCTGCAAGACTCTATTAAACTTGCTCATGACTCGTGAGGCCTATGTAACCTAGGCTCTGATACCAACTTGTCACTACCCTAAAACCGACCCGGTCGTGATGGCGCCTATTGTGAAACTAGGCCAGTCGACACAATTCCCGAATCAAACCATTATTCAATATAAGCCATTTTTAAACCATTAATTAACAAGGAATGTCATAATACAAGTCTAAAAAACCAGTGCGGAATAAATACACAAGCCCGACATCGAGGTGTCATAAGTCACAAGCAACTATAACTCTATCTCAATACAATAAAATCTAACAAAGTCTGGAAGACAAACTAAATAAATCTAGGGAATATATGAGGGAGAAGAACAAGGTTGGAAACGCCATGCAGCTACCTCATTGACTCCAAAATCCTGCTGAATGGACAATGAATGCTCACTATCGCGACCCGGAACTCCTGGATCTGCACACAAGGTGCAGGGAGTAATGTGAGTACGCCAACTCAGTAAGTAATAAAAGTAAAAGCAACTGAGCAATAAGAAAATAGGTAATTCCACATCATAACACTACATCAAAACAATATATGTCCAAAACAATTTAGAAATCAATTAACTCGTAAAAACAACTCAGTTTCAGTAAAAGGACCTGGTGTTGGATAGAAATGTAAATCGCCCCTCGGGCAAAACATGTACCATAAACCGCCCCTCGGGCAAAGTATTAACAGAACTAGCCCCTCGGGCTACCTCATAGTCACTCGTAATTAGCCCCTTGGGCAGCAATATGAATCAACAACAGCCCCTCGGGCTACATCAGATCACTCACACTGGGTACCCGCGCTCACTGGTGGTGTTCAGACTCCAAATGGGCTCCTACAGCCCAAGCGATATCACAAGACATCTCGTGGCATAATAAATCAGGCCCTCGGCCTTTCATATATCATAAATCAGTACAACATGCTGCGGCAAGCAGCCCGATCCCATGATATCCTCACAACACAGGCCCTTGGCCTCACTCATTTAGAAACCTCTCAAGCCACTCGGGTAAGCGGAAAACATTTTGAAGTATCAAAACAAAGTAAATACGGCTGAGTTGTGAAATTAGTAAAACACAACATGACTGAGTACACATATTAAGTCAAAACAGTGAGGAATAGTAGTGAAAATCCCCTAAGGGTCCAAACAGTTGGCATTCAGCCCAAAACATAGTAATACTTTCGAAAACACAATAGTATCAAATAGTTTTCAATCAAATACGCGACTTAATAGTCATACAGGATCGACCAAGTCATAATCCACAATGGTGCACACCCCACGCTCATCATCTAGCGTGCATATCACCTCAAAGTAGCACCATGAAGAGAAATTCGGGATTTTATGCCCTCAGGACAACATTTACAATCATTACTTACCTTAATCCGGTCCAAACTCTAGCCCGCGATGCCATTTCCTCTCGAATAGGCCTCCAAATGCTCCGAAGCTAACTAGAACAAATTCATGCCGTCAATATAAGCTAAAGAAAAAAAGCCCACGCGAAAATAATCAAATTACATCAAAAATCCCAAAATTGGTCAAACCTGACCCTTGGGCCCATGTCTCGGAATTCGATAAAAGTCACATCACTAGAATGCTTATCATCCCACGAGTCTATACATACCAAGAGCATCAAAATCGGACCTCAAATGGCCCCTTAAATCCCCAATGAAAACTTTGCAATTACAAGCCCTAATTTTCAAATTTTAACCCTTAAATCCCACAAATTTCTTGTCTAATCAGTTAGAAATCACCAAAGAATCGAGTATTGAGTTTAAAAATCATACCTCCAAGCATTACCCCTTGAATATCTCTTCAAATCCACTCAAAAAGCTCCAAACCCGTCTAAATAATGGAGGAAATAAGCTGAAAATCGCAAAGGGAAGCTTATATAGTTTTTTGACACAAGGAATCCGCATCTGCGGTCCCTTAAGCGCACATGCGCTACCGCTTCTACGGACATTTTCCCGCTTATGCGGTTTTCACTTAAGAGGCCAAATTCTGCATTTACGCCCCAGGCCTCGTGCGACTAATCACAGGTGTGGTTAATCATCCGCTCCTGCGACTAAGTCCGCTCCTGCGGCTGCCTCCACGCATCTACAATCATCGCACATGCGTTCCCCAATGCACAGGTGCGGGAACAACAGAAGCAGTAAATTCTACAACACAACTCCAAGTCCAAACTTTTCGACAACCATCCAAATCCATTCCAAGGACCTCGGGACCTCAACCAATCACGCCAACAAGTCACATATCAACATACGAACTCATACAAACCCCCGGAACATTCAAAACAATGTCGAAACACCAAATCACCCTCGGATTCAAGCCTGAGGATTCAAAACTTCCGAATTCCGCAATCCATCAAAAAGTCTATCAAACCTCATCCGAATGACCTGAAATTTTGCACACACGTCCCAAATTACACAACTGACCTATTCCAATTTTTGGAATTCCATTCTGACCCGATATCATAATTTCCATTACCAACAAGAAAATGCCATAATTCCAATTTTGCCAATTCAAGCCCGAATCCACCACAGACCTCCAAATTACATTCCGATCATGCTATTAAGTCCCAAACCACCTCATGAAGCTATCCAAACCATAAAAACCAAGTTCCGAGATCATTTACTCACAAGTCAACTTCCGGTTGACTTTTCCAACTAAAGCTTCCCAAAAAGAGACTAAGCGTCTCATTTATCTACAAAACCAATATGAATCCGAACCAACCAACGAGATACGATGAAATGTAGCTGAACAACACATAAAGAAGCAGAAATGAGGGAAACGGAGTGGTAACTCATGAAACGATCGGCCGGGTCATTACATCCCACTATAAGAGTACCAATCATATAATAGGAACATGTATTTCACAATTTAGCTCAAACCCTTCACAACATTTATACCTTAAACAAAAACAACGAAAATCTATACAATTATGAAACTTCACCAATTGATACTCCACAGTGAGACCAACCAAAGTATACCCTGAAGCACCAACAAACCAACTTAAACTAATAATGTAATACAATGAACTACGGAACAATTAATACCTTCAATAGAGAAAACAACATTTAACAAGAAGAAATTAGACATGGAAGAACCAATAAGCATGTTGCAATTAAGACATGAAAACAATATATTAAGAACGGGAGGAGAACAAGCTAAACAGGTAATTTGGTGGCACATAGGTACTCGTCACCTCACCTATACACCACACACATGAATTTTCACAGAGCAATTAAGTCCGGGATCCCTAATCCCTCAAGTCAAGGTGAGACCAAACACTTACCTCAATCCAACGAGCAATTTAAAGCTCAATTACCGCTTTACCTCTCGATTCTACTTCCAATCCGCTCGTATCTAGTCATAATTAATCTAATTAATAACATCAATTATCGCTAAATAAATCAATTCCAATGCATAATTATACATTTTCCAACATTTTCTCAAAAAGTCAAAAACCAACCCCGACTCGCTTGGTCAAAACCCGAAATTCGGACCAAAACCCGATTACCCATTCACCCCGAGCCCGGATATACAATTGGTTTTGGAATCCAACCTCAATTTGAGGTTTAAATCCCCAAATTTCAAAATTGCTAAGTTCTATCCTTAAATCCCCAGCTCCACCGTGAAAAACCTAGATTCTGGGATGAAATCTTGTGAAAAGAATTAAAAGATTGAAAGAAATGAGTTAAGAATAAGTTACCTATGATTTGGGGGAGAAAAACTATTTGAAAAATCGCCTCTTATATTTTAGAATTTTGAAAAAGTGAAAAATGAATGAAATGTCCCATTTATATAGCACCCTCTGGTCCTTACTACGCGGTCCGCTAAATTATTGGTGCGACTGTGAAACCTGGGCCTTACCCTACCGCATCCACGAAGCCCCTACCGCGACCGCGTTCTTCTACCGCAGTTCGCGAATTTCCCTCTTCGGCCTCACTCCTAAGATCTGAGACCTGCAACTTCTGCAACTATCTAACACCAGGTCCTTTTTCTAAGTTTAGACGTCGCGTAGCCTATCCGAAACTCAGCTGAGCAGTCTGGGCTCCAAAATAAACATGTACCCAAGTCTTCACACATTATATGAACTTGCTCGTGTGATCAAATCATAAAAATAACACCTAGAACTACGAATTTAACGCCAAATTGCATGAAATCCTCAAGAGCGTTTTAAAACTTCCATTTCCTAAACCAAAGGTCCGAAGCACGCCAAATGAGTTCCGTTTTTCACAAAATTTCACAGACATGACTTAAATGTTATATTGAACATGTATCAGGCTTCGAAACCAAAATACGGGCCCGATACCAACGAGATCAAACATTACCACTTTCTCAAAACCATTATAATTTCAGTCTTACAATTTTCTTAAAATTCATTTCTCGATCTAGGGACCTCGAAATTCGATTTCGGGCATACGCCAAGGTCCCATATTTACTATGGACCTACCGGGACCGTCAAATCGTGAGTCTGGGTCCGTTTGCCCAAAACATTGACCAAAGTCAACAAAAATCACATTTTAGGTTATAAATCATTATTTCATCAATTTTCCAAATAAAGGATTTTCAGAATCACGCCTGGATTGTGCACGCAAATCAAAGAGAGATAAACTGAGGTTTTGGAGACCTCGAAAAGTGGAATCGAGTTATAAAACATAAGATGACCCTTTGGGTCATCACATTCTCCACCTCTAAAACAACCATTCGTCCTCGAACGGACATAGAAAAGTACCTGAGTCGGTGAAAATATGGGGATATCTGATTCGCATATCGTACTCGGACTCCCAGGTAGCTGCCTCAGCAGGCTGACCTCTTCACTGCACATGAACCAAAGGATAATCTTCGATCTCAACTGATGAACCTGCCAGTCTAGAATAGCTACCAGCTCCTCCTTGTAGGTCAAATCATTGTCCAACTGGACAGTGCTGAAGTCTAACACGTGGGATGTATCATCGTGATACTTTTGGAGCCTGGACATATGGAATACCAGATGGACTGTTGATAAACTAGGTGGCAATGCAAGCTCGTAAGCCACCTCACCCACTCTCCGAAGAATTTCAAAAGGTCCAATAAAGCTAGGGCTTCTCTTACGCTTCTTCGCAAAATGCATCACACCCTTCATGGGTGATACCCAAAGCAATACTCTCTCTCTGACCATGAATGCAATATCACGAACCTTACGGTCGACATAACTCTTTTGCCTGGACTGAGATGAACGAAGCCTCTCCTAAATGACCTTATCCTTATCCAAGTATCCTGTACTAAGTCTGTACCCAATAACTGAGCCTCCCCCAGCTCAAACCATTCGATCGGTGGTCGACGCCTTCTACCATACAATGCCTCATAGGGAGCCATCTGGATGCTCGACTGATAACTGTTGTTGTAGGCAAACTCCGCTAACAGCAAAAACTGATCCTATGAACCTCTAAAGTCAATAGCACATGCGCAGATCATATCCTCCAAGATTTGAGTAGTACGCTCGGACTATCTATCTGTCTGACGATAAAATGATGTTTTCAGCTCGACCTGCATACCCAACTCACGTTGTACTACCCTCTAGAAATGCGATGTAAACTATGTACCTTGATCAAAAATGATAGACATGGGCACACCATGAAGATGAACGATCTCATTGATATAAATCTCTGTCAACCGCTCCAAAGAATAGGAAACTGCCACAAGAATAAAATGTGATAACTTAGTCAGTCTATCCACAATAACCCATACTGCATCGAACTTCCTCTAAGTCCATGGGAGTCTAACAATGAAATCCATAGTGATACACTCCCACTTCCACTCAGGAATCTCAATCTTTTGAAGCAAACAACCAGGTCTCTGATGCTCGTACTTTACTTGCTGACAATTTAAACGCCGAGCTACATATGCAACAATATCCTTCTTCATCCTCCTCCACCAATAATTCTACCGCAAGTTATGATACATCTTAGCTGCGCCCGGATGAGTAGAATACCGGTGTGGGCCTCTTCTAGAATAAACTCATGAAGCCCATCCACATTAGGCACACAAACACGACCCTACATCCTCAAAACTCCATAATCTCCAACTGTAACCTTTTTGGCATCTCTATGTCGCACTGTGTCCCTAAGGACAAGAAAATGAGGATCATCATATTGCCACTCCCTGATACACTCGAACAAGGAAGACCGAGTGAGTGTGCAAGCTAAAAATTGACTGGGCTAAAAAACATCCAACCTCACGGATGGATTGGCCAAAGCCTGAACATCTAATGCAAGCGACCTCTCACTGACCGACTGAAATATATGCAAGGCTGCCCATACTAGCTAACTTCCTACTCAAAGCATCAACCACCACATTGGCCTTCCTGGGATGATATAAGATGGTGATATCATAGTCCTTCAATAGCTCCAAGCACCTTCTCTGCCTCAAATTGAGCTCCTTTTGTTTGAACAAATACTGCAAGCTCTTATGATCAGTGAACACCTCAACGACACGCCATATAAATAGTGCCTCTAAATCTTCAGCATGTGAACAATGGCTGCTAGCTCCAAGTCATGAAATGGATAATTCTTCTCGTGAATATTCAACCGCCACGAAGCATAAGCAACAACCTTTACACCCTGCATCAATATCGCACCAAGTCCAATAAGAGATACGTCATAATATACTATATAGGGCCCCGAACCTATGCGCAACACCAACACCGGCACCGTAGTCAAATCTATCTTGAGCTTCTGAAATCTCGCCTCACACTTGTCCGACCATCTGAATGGAGCACCCTTCTGGGTCTACCTAGTCATCGGGCCTGCCATAGATGAAAATTCCTTCACAAACTGGTGGTAATAACCTGCCAAGCCTAAAAAACTCCGGATCTCTATAGCTGATGTGGGTCTAGGCCAGTCCTTGACTACCTCAATCTTCTTAGGATCCACCCGAATACCCTCTACTGATATAACGTCACCTAAGAAAGAAACTGAACTCAACTAAAACTCACATCTTGATAACTTAGCGTATAATTGGCTGTCTCTTAGATTCTGAAGATGCTGCTCATGCTCCTCTTGACTGCGGTAGTAAATCAAGATATCATCAATGAAAACAATCATGAAGAAATCTAGATAGGGCTTGAACACTCGGTTCACCAAATCCATAAATATTGTTGGGGCATTTGCCATGCCAAATGACATCACTAGGAACTCATAATGCCCATATCGAGTCCGAAAAGTTGTCTTAGGGACATCGGATGCCCTAATCCTCAACTGATGGTAGAAAGACCTCAAATCAATCTTTGAAAACACCTTGGCACCCTATTGCTGATCAAATAAGTCGTCAATCATCGGCAATGGATAATTGTTGTTGCTGGTGACTTTGTTCAACTGCCGATATCTATGCACATCCTCATCGATCCATCCTTCTTCTTAACAAACAACACTAGTGCACTCCAGGGCGAGACACTAGGTCTAATAAATCCCTTAGCAAATCTTACAACTGCTCCTTCAATTCTTTCAACTCTGACGGGGTCATATGGTATGACAGAATAGAAATGGGATGAGTGCTAGGAGCCAAACCAATGCAAAAGTCGATATCCCTGTCGGGTGGCATCCCCGGAAGGTCTGGAGTAAAAACCTCTGGGAACTACCGAACGATTGGTACATAATCCATGGAAGGAACGTCCACAATAGAATCACGAACATAAGCCAAATAAGCCAAACACCCTTTCTCAACCATACGCCGAGCCTTCACATAAGAGATAACCCTTCTGGTAGTATGACCATGAGTCCATCTCCACTCCAATCGAGGCAACCCCGATAATGCTAAGGTCACAGTGTTGGCGTGACAATCAAATATAGCATGATTAGGTGACAGCCAATCCATCCACAAAATGACATCGAAATCAACCATATCGAGAAATAGGAGATCCACGCTAGTCTCAAAACCCCCAATAATAACTACACATGAGTGACAAAAATGATCTACAATGATAGAATCCCCTACTGGTGTGGACATATACATGGAAGCACTCAAAGAATCACGAGGCACAGCCAAATATGAAGCAAAATAAGAAGACATATAGGAGTATGTAGATCCTAGATAAAATAGGACTGAAGTATCTCTACTATAAATCGAAACAATACCTGTGATAACAACACTAGAGGACTCAGCCTCCGACCTAGCTGGGAAACATAACATCGGGGCTGGCCCACCACTCTGAACCATATCCTTGGGATGGCCTCCTGCTAGCTGGCCTCAACCTCTAGCGGCCTGGCCTCCACCTCTAATGGCTTGCCCGCCACCTCTAGCGGGCTGACCCCTACCTCTAGCTCCTTGACCCCTACCTCTAGCTGGCTGGGCAAGCGATGCCAGAATCGTGATATGAGAACCCTGCTGCTGTGATTAAACACCCACTAATCTCGGATAGGTCCTCCGGACATGCCCATACTTACCACACTCAAAACATCCATATGAATATTGCAGCTGAGGAAACAGAGATTGGCTCTGACGAGCCGGTTGACCGCGATAATAACTTTGAATAGGAGGTGCTCTAATAAGAGCTTGTGGTACACTATAAGCTGGTTGCCCTAAAGGAGGTACATAAGGACTACGACCTCCTAAAGCTCTGTGGGATGTCGGAAATGCTAAATAAAATGGCCCGGGATGATGGCCCCTACAAAAATTACCCTGGCTTCTAAATAAGGCCCCACTGAATCCAGTGGAGTAACGAGGCCTCTTGTTAGACCCCTGACCACTCCACCTGAGCTAAAACCATCTCAACTCATCTGGCCACATTTGCTGCATCCTGGAAAGAAATCTCACTCCCTGTCTCCTTAGCCATCTTCAATCTAATAGGCTGAACAAGTCCCTCAATAAACCTCCTCACCATCTCTCTCTCTCGGTAGGAAGTATAAGAAGTGCATGATGGGCCAAATTGAAAAATCTAGTCTCGTACTGAGTGACAGTCATAGAACCCTGCTAAAGGCACACATACTGCCTCTGATAGTCCTCTCTCTAAGTGATAAGAAGATACTTTTAAAATAGCTGAGAGAACTAGTCCCAAGTGAGAGCTGGTGACCCAGCTGGTCTGGCCAAATAATAATCCGTCCACTATTTCTTGGCAGAACTTGATAGACGAAAAGTAGCAAAGTCGACCACATTGGTCTCCGCTATCACCATGTTCCGTAATACCTTGTGATAACTGTCCAAATCGTCCTGGGGATCCTCTGCGGATGTACCACCATAGGTAGTGGTGAAAGGCTTGGTAAACCAATCCAATCTCCACAAGGCCCCAGAAGACATAGTTGATACATCGACGGTCTGTACTACAACACCCGGCGGAACTACACCAATTGGCTGAGCTACTAGAGTCTGAAACTGGGGAGCCATCTTCTCCAAAGTGAGAGTAGCGGGAGTGTGTGCTCATCCCCCAGCCCAAGAGATGGCTGGTCCTACAGGGAATGTACCAGACTGAGTAACACTCTCCATAAGTCCCACTAGACAGACCAAAGCATCCTGAAGTACCGAGGTGGCAATGAAACCCTCTGAAACCTGAGCTGGCCTTACTGGAATAGTATGGGCCGGAGCCTCCTCATCAAACTCTACTTGAGGCTCCGCCGCTGGTGCTGTTGCTCGAGCTCTGGGCTGTGCCCTACCCCTGCCTCGACCTCTAGCATGACTTCGGCATCATCCTTTACCCCCGTAGGAGCTACCACTGGGGGCTCGGACTGCAGATCAGCTGGAGAAGCGGTATGCGTTCTCACCATCTGCGAAGGAACAGAGTAAAGAGTCCAATTAGCCTTGAGAAATAAAATCACACGATAGAAAAAAATAGAAGTGAAATTGTTCCTAACTCTGTAGCCTCTGGAGATAAGCACGGACGTCTACGTACCAATCCCTTAGACTCTACTAAGCTTGTTCGTGAATTATAAGACCTAGGCAACCTAGTGCTCTGATACCAACTTGTCAAGACCCCGATTTCCCACCGTTGGGACCATGATGGTGCGTAACATCGCACTCGCTAGGCAAGCCAACGTAAGAGTTATAATCACCTTTTCCCTTTACTTTTTTTTATAATTAAAATTTAACAAAACTAAATCAACGAAAATCAAAAATGGAAGTATGTAATTAACTGGTTAACCTTATGGTATTAATAAAACTGAGTTGTTACCACCCAGAAACTGGTGTCACAACCCACGAACATTCAATGAATATCTACAAGTGTTGGTCTAAAAGAAAATAAAATAGGAATGTAGAACATAGGAGGGGACGCCAGGGCTTGCAGGCGCATGTAGGACTACCTTGAGTCTCTTGAATGAATGCCTGCAACCGACCTCTCGATCAGCCACAACCAACTCCAAAATCTGTACAGAAAGTTTGGAGTGCAGTATTAGTACAACCGACCCCATGTACTGGTAAGTGCCGAGCCTAACCTCGATGAAGTAGTGATGAGGCTATGACGGGGTATATACAATATAACCTGCAACAATATATAATAAAGCAAACAAGAAATACAGAACGGAGTAGAACATTAACTTGCAGCCAAATAAATACGAAACTCAATTATCTTGCTAGTAATCAGCTATAACCAATCCTTAAGCGAGTTACAACGCTACAGAATAGCATCACAGCAGAGGAAAATACATAAACAACAAAATGATGCAGCGCGCATCCCGATCCCACCATATAATTAGTAACAATATGAACATTCACCCTTATTACTCCTCAATATATCACCCTTATTCCTCCTGTTGCGGCATGCAATCCGATCCCACCTGTTTATACTTATTACTCCTTGTTGTGGCGCACAACCTGATCCCACCATATCAGTACCAATCACATAATAAGAACAAGTATTTCATAATTTAGCTCAAACCCTTCATAACATTTATACCTCAAACCAAAACAACGGAAACCTATACAATTATGAAACTTCACCTATTGATACTACATAGCGAAACAAACCAAAGTATACCATGAAGCACCAACAAACCAACTTAAACAAATAATGTAATATAATGAAACTATGGAACAATTAATACCTTCAATAGAGAAAACAACAGTTACAAGAAGCAATTAGACATGGAAGCACCAATAAACATGTAGCAGTTAAGACAAGAAAATAATATATTAAGAACGGGGAGGGAAACAGGCTAAATAGGTATTTTGGCATGCATACGTACTCGTCACCTCACTTATACGTCACACATATGAATTTTCACATAACAATTAAGTCGGGGATCTCTAATCCCTCAAGTCGTATAATTATATACGACTAAAGAAATCAATTCCAATGTATAATTATATATTTCCCAACATTTTCCCACAAAAGTCAAAAACCGACCTTGGGCCCACTTGGTCAAATCCCGAGATTCGGATCAAAACCGGATTACGGATATACAATTGGTTTTGAGATTCTGGGATTAAATCTTATGAAAAGAAGTAAAAGATTGAAAGAAATGAGTTAAGAATCATTTACCTATGATTTGGGGGAAGAAAAAATATTTGAAAAATCGCATCTTCTGTTTTAGGGTTTTAAAAAAGTGAAAAATGAATGAAATGTCCCGTTTATATAGCACCCACTGGTCCTCACTACGCGGTCCGCTAAAATCCAGGCGTGGTCACGAACCTCCATTGCGATCCGAGAAATTATGGGTGCGACCGCGAAACCTGGGCCTAACCCTACCACGTTCGTGAAGCCCCTACCGTGGTCCGTGAATTTCACTCCATGGCCGCACTCCTAAGATCTGAGACCTGCAACTTCTGCAACTATCCAACACCAGGTCCTTTTTCTAAGTCTAGACATCTCGTAGCCTATCCGAAACTTACCTGAACCCTCGGGGCTCCAAACTAAACATGTACACAAGTCTTAACAAAACATATGAACTTGCTCTGGTGATCAAATCGCCAAAATAATACCTGGAACTACGAATTTAACACTAAATTGCATGAAATCCTTAAGAGAGTTTTAAAACTTCTATTTCCTCAACCAAAGGTCCGAATCATACCAAATCAGTTCCGTTTTTCACCAAATTTCACAGACATGACTTAAATGTTATATTGAACCTGTATCGGGCTTCGGAACCAAAATGCGTCTGATACCAACGAGATCAAACATTAACCACTTTCTCAAAACCATTATAATTTCAGTCTTATAATTTTTAAAAAATTCATTTCTCGGGCTAGGCACCTTGGAATTCGATTTGGGGCATACGCCCAGGTCCCATATTTCACTACACACCTATCGGAACCGTCAAATCCCGGGTCCGGGTCCATTTACCTAAAATGTTAACCGATGTCAACAAAAATAACTTTTTAGGCCTAACATCATTATTTCATCAAGTTTCCAAATAAATGCTATGCAGAATCACGCCCGGACTATGCACGAAAATAGAGGAGAGATAAAATGAGATTTTGGAGTACCTGAAACACGTAATCCAGTTTTAAAACGTAAGATGACCCTTTGGGTCATCACAATAGATTTGGTTCAAATCCTATATTTTTTAAAATAATTTATAGTATTTATAATTTAATAATTTAATAATTTAGAACCTAGTAACTTAAAATATTTAGAATTACGAACCCACAACCTTAAAACCCTATCTCTACATCTGGAAAGTATATTTGACGACAATTAGCTTATTCTTTGTTTTTTTAAAGTTTAACTTTTTATTGTAGTGATGACATATTTTGAAAAAATCATTTGGTAATAAACTCTTTTATGTTTCTCTAGTAGAAATAGCACGAGTTAGCCAACTTTCGGACTGACAATTGTAAAATAGTCAGCGTTTGTGAAGTCATTGGAAAATAGTTACTATTTTCCGCAACACAAAAAGTTCCAGCATAATATACTGGAGATTGGAGTACCTGTGTATGAACTTGCAGCATATTATGCTGGATCAGTATATTATGCTGGAACTCTGGTACATTATTCTGGAAGTTCACATGTAAAAAATTCGAACTCCAGTACATTATGTTGGAATATTTTTTGGATTTTGAACAGTTTTTTGGTTCAGATTTATCTTTACATAAAAAAGTGGCTAAAAATCGATTACTTTTGAAACTGTGTCTATTTTTCAATTACCACTTGTAAATCTGGCTATTTTTTAATTTCAGCTATTTCTCTAAGAAAAGTCATTGGTGATCTTGCTGCAAGCCCAAGTGAACTTTGGACAGAGTTGGGCCCAATGACCCATTTAATGAGTCGGCTCATCGTGACCAACCCAAATATAGCGCAAACAACTCATTTGCCATCTCTAAATTCTTGCACGGGAAGAATTTAAAAAGGCAGCACTAAGTTGCAGCTTGGTGCAATTTCTGAGTTTGTATGCAATCTCCTCATGCATAGGGATTCATTATTTGAACTTTATACATTTGGGTCCGGAATTCAATCAGATCCCATCTCATTTATTAGATTCAAAATCTATTATTTAATGAGCTCTTTAATATATATGTAGGGCGTAAGTCAAAGCTATGGGTTCGAATGATTTCTATAACAGCGCAACCACTAGTGATATTATTCGCGTTGGGCCAAGACCCTTACGGGTTTAAAATAAGTGAATAGGGTTTAAGGCTTGTTAACTTATATACCCAGCATCCCTCTTGTATTTTGCCGATGTCAGACTCTGTCTAAAGTTTGGGGTGTTACATACACTCCCTTTTATGGACTCAGCGTCCTCGTTGAGGTTTGCCCCACCGCATGGGATTCGCCTAGACTTAGCACTACGGTTTGCCCCGCCTAACTGGGATTTGCCTAAACTCAGTTGAACTCTAACCCACCATCGATAAGGCTGACACAAGAGTGGCTCTGATACCATTTGTAACAACCCAGCCCGCTAGTAATATTGTCCGATTTGGGCCAAGACTCTCACGGGTTTAAAACGTGTCACTAGGGTTAAGACTTGTTAACTTATATACCCAGTATCCTGTTAGGACCGAAATAATCAGGTGTTATGCGTAAGCTAGTAAAACAACACTTGAACGACAATAGATCAAACAAAGAAAAGAGAAATATACCAAAAGAGACACAAACATTTAACGTGGTTCGATCAACTGACCTACGACCACAGCGGAGATGAGTAATCCACTATATAAAAAGAAAATACAAAATATCGAGAGAACAACCTCACGAAGAGGCAAACACAAGTGGCACACTACCACTTGTCCCCTAAAGTTTTCCCCCTAAATACAACGTCTTTCAAAACCTATATAGCTACATTGTGGATGCTACTGAATGAGAAGGAAGGATCCTCAATTTATAGAAGTCCAAACCTTTTTCCTACAAGAAAAAAGACTATCCAAACATGGACGAATTATAATTTTCTTTTACAAAAAGAACAACCCCCAATTATGGAAATATCTTGTCTTTCCTTAAAGAAATAGGAAAACCAAATATGGTAAGAAAATCAAAACAACACCTAACAATTCTCTCCCTTGGCCTGAATTTTCTGACAAAATGAACTTGATCCGCATTCTTCACATAGCCTTCAATATGTCGCATCTCCAAATCTCCACCACAAAATTTGTCTCAACGTGAATAGTACTATGGTCAAATTTCTCAGACAAAATCATGATTATCATCAAATAGGTTGCGGCTAGAACTAAACCCACCAAGACAAACCTGTCTTGAACCCTGCTCTGACACCATTTGCTAGGACCGAAATAATCAGGTGTCATGCGGAAGCTAGTAAAGCAACACTTGAACGGCGATAAATCAGACAACAAAAGAGAAATATATCGAAAGAGACACAAAGATTTAACGTGATTCGATCAATTGAACTATGTCCACGACGAAGATGAGCAATTAACTATATAAAAAAGAGTACAAAATATCGAGAGAACAACCTCACGAAAAGGGAAACACAAGTGACACACAAACACCTGTCCTGTAAAGTTCTCCCCCTAAACACGACTTTCAAACCTTATATAGCTACATTGTGGATGCTACTGAATGAGAAGGAATGATCTTCAATTTATAGAAGTCCAAACCTTTTCCTACAAGAAAAAAAACTAGCCTAACATGGAAGAATTATATTTTCCTTTTACAAAAAGGAAAACCTAATTATGGTAAATATATTGTCGTTTCCTTCAAGAAATAGGAAAACCAAATATGGTAAAAAAATCAGGACAACACCTAACACATCCCTCTTGTGTTTTGCCATGTGCGACTCTGCCTAAAATTTGGGGCGTTACAAACTCGTAGCTCCATCACTAAATCCGCCTTGTCCTCATGCATGCTTTAGTAACATAATGATCGCTACGAACTCTTGGTTTTTTTTTTTTTGGGGGGGGGGGTGAGGTGGGTTTGTTAGGAAAATGGTTTGGTTGATTGATAAAAGAAGAGTCATTTATGAGCTATATACGGGGCAAAATGACAAGATTGAGTTAATACTTAGGACAATGAAAGAAAAAAACACTGAGACAGACAAACTAAGAGAGTAGTCATTTCAGCTAGCTTTGAAATCGTCCCTTCCTGATAAAATTCAGATGCAGGATTTCTATTTAAATTCAATTAATCCAACAATAAAAAAATATATAGAGGGATACCAATTTGGCTTTAGGTGAATGATATTTTTGAGGGGGTCTTTGTGTATCACTTGATTTAAGCAGTTGATTTATTTTAGAAATTATATAGCTATTAAACATGTTAATTCCTCTCTCGGAAAAGACAAGGTGGCCAACATTTGAGTCAGTAAGCGCGTACCGGGTTAGAACAATAACCAGACAATTTGTTATTCTTGACATATTACTAGGAAGAACATGAACTAACTAGGACGATGGAACGAGAATTAGAGAAAATGTTAGCTTTCATATTGGAATAAGTTCAACCATAATGCTGGATGTAATGTTTCTAATCCCAATTTGGTGCGAATATTTAATGGATGTGGGGGATGAATAAGATACACCCCGTTAATCAGGGTCTCAAATTCTACTTTTGGGATGCAAAAGTTTTTAGTAGAGAGAGTTTTCCCTTTAACGAGCCCTCCGTCATGCAAATCCAAATTAATCGGGCTAGCACGTAACGAATACCAAATGGTTACACCAAAAAAAAAAATTATTGGCAGACTCTCTTTGGTATTCACTTGCTGTAGCTGGCTCTATAGACTTTACATAGTACTAATCTTAGGGTATGCACTTTACGCGTTTACCTACATTAGTGAGTATATAATATTAAAAAATTACATCAATATTTTTAACAATCTATTTGAGTTATAAAATTAAAATTAAATAAAATCCTGAAATTGATGAATGTTGGTCGAAAAAGGACTTTCTAGTAACCATTTCTAATTGCTTTTAATGGATTTTAAAGTCCTACAAAATAGGGCTTCCTACATAAACGAAAAAATGACATTTTCGTACTTTTAGATTACACACTTTGTGTGTCTATCCCATATTAATAAGTGTATATCGAACATGCAATTTTTATGTGTCATTTTGAAAGCATTTATTAAATTCGATGTTGAATTAAATAGTATCATAATTCTGAAAATTAGAATTGAGATCTAGAACATTCGATCAAGTTTAGGAGCATAAATGGAGAGGTTGATTTGACCAGAGAATGAACTCATTTTCTTTCATTGAAATCAACAGTCTATCTATGTACAGTAGCTATATATATATATATATATATATATATATATATATATATATATATATATATATATATAAGTAGTTATGTAACTTTCTTCTACTAACTCTCTCGATTAACTTAGCTAGTGACAGTTGTCGCCTAACAACTTTAACTAACTAACAGAGCTAACTAATTAAGCCACTTAGCAGCTGTGACTCCTATTCAATCCTTCAACGCCCTCCCTCAAGTTGATGGTTGAAATACGTCTTTCAACACCAGCTTGGATAGTAGATAATCATGTTGTGATTTTCCAAGACTATTACTAAGTAAATCAGCTTGTTGTTCTTTTGTAGGAACATGTTGTATCTTCACAATTACTTGAACAATATTTTTTCTAACAAAGTGACAATCTATGTCAATGTGTTTGGTGCGTTCATGAAAAATGAGTTGTTGTCACATTATAGATCAATAGGCAATTGAACTTCCACTCCTAGCTTTTTATATAGGCATGTTAACCAGGTTAATTCAGCTAGTACTGAAGCCATGCTTCTGAACTCTGCTTCTGCTGAACTTCTTGCCACAATGTCTTGGTTCTTTGACTTCTAAGAGATCAAGGCATTACCAAACTTCACTAGATAGCGTGTAACAAACTTTCTAGTCTGCAACCAGCCTCCCCAATCTGAGTCACAGTAGGCTTCTAGTTTCCCGGATCCTTCAGAGGGCATCATCAATCCCATACCATGAGCACTCTTAATATACCTTACTTCCCTTACTGAAGCTTCCATATGATATTTTTTTGCCTTATGCATAAACTGACTTAAGACACATGAACAACAAATGCAATATCTGCCCTGGTCATAGTCAGATGCATGAGACTCCCTATTAACCTTTGATATTGACTAGCATCACACATTAGGTGGTCTGCATTTGCATTGTCTGCATCTGTGCTCTGAGTGTCCCTTGCAGATTAAGTGTTGATAAAAACACGCTATCACACTTTCAAGCATAGACAATGAAACTATTAAGCTGGTAATTGAGATCCCGAAGCTCCCTATCACCAAACTCACTTGGATAATACTCGGCTAACTTTACTATTCTATCTTTGTCAAAATTAGCAAATGAATCAATCGAATTCAAACTAGCCATATCAAGGAGTAAGTCACTAGTTACTATAGCAAAGTGATGTGTACCGACCCGGCAACTCATTTTAAGAATTAATGCCCAGATCCCCTATTAACTGCTTTCCCCGTGTTTGTTTTTGCTATTTTGATTTGCCGGGATGCTTGGCTTTGAGTTTCGCAGAGTTTTGGGACACTTAGTCCCTAAATGAGAGCTTAGATTTTGAAAATTTGACCGTAGTCAGAACAGTGTGGGACGGCCTCAGAATGGAATTCCAATGGTTTCCTTAGCTCTGTTGGGTTATTTCAGGTTTAGGAGCATGTTCAGATTGTGTTATGGAGGTCCGTAGTCAATTTAGGCTTGAAATGCCGAAAGTTGAATTTTTGAAGTTTCCGGTTCGATAGTGAGATTTTGATCCGAGGGTCGGAATTGAATTCCGGAAGTTGGAGTAGCTCCGTAGTGTTGAATGTGATGTGTGTGCAAATTTTCAGGTCATTCGGACGAGGTTTGATAGACTTTTTGATCGAAAGCGTAATTTGAGAGTTTTTGGAATTCTTAGGCTTGAATTCGATGTAAAACTGGTGTTTTGATGTTATTTTGAGCGTTTCGAAGATTGGAACAAGTTTGAATGATTTATTAGGATTGGTTGGCATGTTTGGTTGAGGTCCTGGGGGCCTCGGGTGTGTTTCGGGTGCTCAACGGGACATTTTAGAACTTTGAGAAATTGCAGAAAATTGTAGTAGCCCAGTTCTAGTTTCCTTCTTCACATTCGCGAGTAGGGTCACGTGTTCGCGAAGAGGAGCTAGGGCTGAGGGAGTTTTAATGCTTCGCGTTCGTGAAGGTTCTCCCACGTTCACGAAGCTGAAGGAAATGTTGCATCGCGTTCGCGGCCTAGGAATCGCATTCGCGATGAAGGAAGTTGGACACAAGCGAAGTTGTACTTCGAGAACGTGAGGGTCCTTCCGTGTTAACGCAGAAAGAATATCTGGGCAGTATTTAAATAGCCAATCAGCGACCCTTCTTCATTTTTCCACCATTTTTGAATGGGATTGAAGCTTTTGAGGGATATGTTTGAGGAAACCAAAGGGGAATCACTTGGAGGTAATATTTTTAACTTCATAACTTATTTATATATGATTAAAGGTCTAATTAGTGGTGAAACATTAGGGAAAATCAGTGCAAAATGGGTAATTAAGGCTTGAGATTTAGAGACTTTAAAATGGATATTTGAGGGGTCAATTGAACTCCGATTTTAGTGTTCTTGATATATATAGACTCCTAAGAATATGAGGATTCTAAAAATGTAAATTTTACCCGATTTTGAGATATGGGCCCGAGGGGCATTTTGGTAATTTTGCCTTATTGCTCGCATTAGCTTAGAATTTGTTTGTAGAATCAGTTACTTGCAGTGTTATTTATATTATGCAATTGAATTGAATAGATTTGGGTCATTTGGAGTCAAGTACTCATGGCAAGAACATGGTTTCAGGTTGATTTTGAGCCGGTTCGAGGTAATTGGCTTGCCTAACCTTGTATGTGGGACATTCCCCTTAGGATTTGGTATTGTGGTAATTGAATGCCTTGTACGTGAGGTGGCGATTGCGTACTTGTGCTAATTGTTGAAAATCCTATTTTCACTAAAGTAGCTTTAATTGTGTTTTCCTTTCCTGCTTACTCTACTTGAAATTTAAGCCTGTTGTTAGCTTAGAAAAGCATGTTTAATTGACTTAATTGCTTTATTGCTTAAGCTGCCTTAGTTGTATTATGTGAAGCATGATAGGTTAGAATTACCTGTTTTACTTGGTACGAAATTGAGCTTAATTGAGTATTCTTTGTGTTGTTGTTGTGTGTTTTATTTTAGGACTACGGGACGGCATCCCGGGAGATCCCCTGCATGTGTTTTATTGACGTATATTGAGGATACCAAGAGATCCCTAGTATGTATTGAGGATACCAAGAGATCCTCGGGATACCGAGAGATCCCTGACACATATTGAGGGTACTAAGATATCCTTGGGATACTGAGAGATCCCCAGTTATTAGCTTTGTAAAGAGTGGTATTCTTTGTGATTATTTTGCCTCTGTTTTAATTGTTGTTATCCTTATTATCCTGTATTAATTCTTATTGTTATCTTTCAACTGTATTGTTTTATCATATACTGTCATACCTTATGTTTCATTTAATCTTAATAGGGCCTTGACCTTCCTCATCACTACCCGACCGAGGTTAGGCTTGGCACTTACTGAGTACCGCTGCGGTGTACTCATGCCCTTTCTATACATGTTTTTCATGTGCAGATCCAGGTACCTCCACTCAGACTTATCACGCTTAAGACGAGGCGCTTGTAGAGACTCCGAGGTATATCTTCCGCGTACGCAAACCGAAGAGTCCCTTTCTACTCTCCCTTTTAAGTATTAGCCCTTCTGTATTTTCTTTCATTTGTTAGAAATTATGGAGTTAGATACTTGTAAATATTCAAAGGCTTGTGATCATGAGATTCCGGGTTTTGGAAATATATTTAGTTTTTTGAGAGTTGATATTGTGTATGCCGAGCAGTAGTTTTAAACACTATTTTATTTCACTATTTCGGTTTTTATTATTTCTTCAGCAAATTGGTTTATTTTTTGCATTGTTAGGCTTACCTAGTTGTAGAGACTAGGTGCCATCACGATGGTTTGCGGAGGGTGAACTAGGGTCATGACAAGTTGGTATCAAAGCTCTAGGTTCATAGGAGTTATGGATCATAAGCCGATTTATTAGAGTCTCGCTGATCAGTACGGAGACGTCTATACTTATCTACGAGAGGCTATGTAACTATAAGGAAAATTCCACTTCATTTGATTTCCTTGTCGTGCAAGATTTTGATATCACAATTCTAAACTCCTATTTTCTATTCTCTCACAGATGGTGAGGATACGTGCTACCCGAGATGATTAGACACCCGCACCCCCTACTGCAGCCGTCAGAGGACGGGGCCAGGTTAGAGGCTGAGGATGTGCATGTAGTGCAGCCAAAGCACCTGCATGAGCTGCCACCGAGGTACTACCAGCAGTTCCAGCTGGAGTCCAGGCACCTGATACGCCTACTGCTACTACTACTCCAGCACTTCAGGAGACTCTGGCACAATTTATGAGCATGTACACCACTTTGGCTTAGGCAGGGTTGCTTCCCCTTGCTGCAGCTACATCTCAGGTCAGGGGAGGAGCATAGAATCCTGCCGCCCGCACTCTTGAGCAGCGAGTGCATGTTGAGCTATTTCCCAAGATTATTCCTGTACAGCCTGCAGTACGAGATCAGCCCGAGGATAGGGCAGTGGTTTACAAGGATGAGTAGTTGAGGCTTGAGAGGTTCAAGAAGTACAAGCCTCCTTTATTCAGTGGTCTAGCATCAGATGATGCTCTGGGATTTTTAGATAAGTGTTACCGTATTCTCCGTACTATGGGTATATGAGGATCAAGCGAGGTTTCCTTCACTACTTTCCAGCTTCGAGGAGGTGCCTATAAGTGGTGGTGCACCTATGAGTTAAAATGTCCGGATGAGGCTGCTTCACTGACTTGGACTCAGTTTTTAGATCTATATGAGGATCAAGCGTATGTTACTTAGAGCCTCATGGATGCATGGCGCGTAGAGTTTGAGTATTTGCGTTAGGGTGCTATGACTGTCTCAGAGTATGCTGTTTGTTACACTAGTTTGGCTAGACATGCAGCAGCCTTGGTTTCTACTATTCGTGAGAGGGTTCACCCGTTTATTAAAGGGCTTATTTTCTAGCATCAGGTCTTGCATGGCTCGTGAGTTGGAGATGGATATTTATTATCAGCACGTGGTGAGAATTTCTAGGAGGATTGAGGGTATACATGCTAGGGAGAGAGAGAAGAGGGAGGCCAAGGGGTCTCGAGAGTCGGGCCATTATTCTGATGCCCGTGCCCCAGCTGCAGGTCGTCATGGTAGGGGTTATATGAGTTGCCCTATTCATTCAGCTCTTCCAGCAGCCAGTGGTATTCCAGTTCCTCTGAGGCCTCAAGTGCCTTATTATGCACCTTTGGTATATAGCGCGCTTCATGCGAGGGGTGCTTTAAGAGGTCAGTCCAATAGACCTGGCCCGAGCCAGTCACAGCTGCCATGTCCTCCGAGGGCTTGTTTCGAGTGTGGTGACACACACCATGTGGTGAGGGATTGCCCTAGACTTGGGAGGAGTGCGCCTCCACAGACTTCTCAACCACAACGTGCCCCGCAGAGTTCTCAGGCTATGGTTACAGCTCTAGTTGCTACCCCACCTGCTCAGCCAGCTAGAGGTGGAGGTCGGGGAGGCAGAGGTCACCTGATTCAGTCCTAGTAGTACATGATTTTCTTAATGTGTTTCCAGCTGATTTTCCGGGCATGCCTCCTGATAAAGATATTGATTTTGGCATTGATCTGTTGTCGGGCACTCAGCCTATTTCTATTCCTCCATATCGTATGACTCCTCCTGAGTTGAAGGAGTTGAAGGATCAGTTGCAATAATTGCTTGATAAGGGTTTTATTCGGCCTAGTGTATCACCTTGGGGTGCTCCTATCTTGTTTGTGAAGAAAAAAGATGGTTCTATGCATATGTGTATTGATTATTTATAGTTGAACAAAGTTACAGTAAAGAACCATTATCCTTTGCCTCGTATTGATGATCTGTTTGACCAAGTTCTGGGTGCATGAGTGTTTTCTAAGATTGACTTGCGCTCAGGTTACCATCATTTGAAGGTTCGGGAGCCAGATATCTCGAAGACTGCTTTCAAGACTCGGTATGGTCATTATGAGTTCCTTGTTATGTCATTTGGGCTGACCAATGCCCCAGCAGCCTTTATGCATTTGATGCACAGTGTGTTCCGGCCATATCTTGACTCGTTCGTCATTGTCTTTATTGATGACATTTTGGTGTATTCCCGGAGTCAGGAAGATCACAAGCAACACTTGAGGACTGTGCTTCAGACTTTGAGAGAGAAGAAATTATATGTTAAGTTCTCGAAATGTGAGTTTTGGTTGGATTTCTTGGCATTCTTAGGCCACGTGGTATTGAGTGAGGGTAATCAGGTGGATCCGAAGAAAGTAGAGGCAGTGCAGAGTTGGCCCCGACCATCCTCACCTACAAGGATCCGCAGTTTTCTTGTCTTGGCGGGTTACTATCGTCGTTTTGTGGAGGGGTTTTCATCGATTATAGCCCCTATGACCAGACAGACCCAGAAGGGTGCTCTGTTCTTGCGGATGAAAGAGTGTGAGGCGAGCTTTCAGAAGCTCAAGATAGCTTTTACTACAACCCTAATTTTGATACTACCTACAGGTTAGGGGTCTTACACTGTCTATTGTGATGCCTCGAGGATTGGCCTTGGAGCAGTTTTGATGCAGGACAGTTGGGTGATTACCTACACGTCCAGATAGTTGAAGGTGCATGGGAATAATTACCCTGTTCATGATCTCGAGCTTGCTACTATTGTTCACGCCTTGAAAATATGGCATCATTATTTGTATGGTGTCCATTGTGAGATTTATAGGAATCATCGGAGCTTGCAGCACCTGTTCAAGCAAAAGGACCTAATTTGCACCAGAGGAGGTGGTTAGAGTTGCTGAAGGACTATGATATCACTATTTTGTATCACTCGGTAAGGCCAACGTGGTGGCTGATGCCTTGAGTCGCCAGGCAAAGAGTTTAAGGAGTTTGGCTTATTTACCAGCATCGAAGAGGCCTATGGCGATGGATGTTCAGGTCTTAGCTAGCCAATTTGTGAGATTGGATCTTTCGGAGCCCAGTCAGGTTCTAGCTTGCATGGTTTCTCGGTCTTCCTTATTTGATCGTATCAGGGAGCGTCAGTATGATGAACCTCATTTGCTTGTCCTCAAGGACAAGGTTCAGCATGATGATGCTATAGATGTGACTATTGGTGATGACGGGGTATTGAGGATGCATGGTCAGATTTGTGTACCCAATGTTGATGGCTTCGGGAGTTGATTATAGAAGAGGCCCGTAGTTCGCGGTATTCTATTCATCTAGGTGCCGCGAAGATGTATCAGGATTTGAGGTAGCACTATTGGTGGAGGAAGATGAAGAAGGACATAGTTAGATTTGTAGCTTAGTGTCTTAATTGTCAGTAGGTGAAGTATGAGCACCAAAGACCGGGAGGGTTGCTTCAGCAGATAGAGATTCTGGAGTGGAAGTGGGAGCGGATAACCATGGACTTTGTAGTTGGGCTCACACGGACTTTGAGGAAGTTTGATGCCATTTGGGTGATTGTGGATCGACTTACCAAATCCGCACACTTCATTCCTGTGTGTACTACTTATTCTTAGGAGCAGTTGGTGGAGGTTTATATCTGGGCGATTATTCGTCTGCATGGTATTCTAGTTTCCATAATTTCAGATAGGGGTACTCAGTTCACATCACGGTTGTAGAGGGCCGTTCAACATGAGTTAGGTACTTGGGTAGAGTTGAGTACAACATTTCACCCTCAGACGGACGGACAGTCCGAGTGCACTATTTAGATTCTTGAGGATATACTCTGTGCGTGTTTGATTGAATTTGGAGGGTCTTGGGATTAGTTCTTGCCACTAGCGGAGTTTGCTTACAACAACAACTATCAGTCCAACATTCAGATGGCACTGTATGAGGCTTTATATGGTAGGCGGTGTAGATCCCCGGTGGGTTGGTTTGAGCCGGGTGAGGCCAGATTATTGGGCACAAACTTGGTTCAGGATGCTTTGGAGAAGGTTAAGGTGATTCAGGATAGACTCCGTATAGCCCAGTCCTGACAGAAGAGTTATGCGGACCGGAAGGTTCGTGCTGTTTCCTATATGGTTGGAGAGCGGGTTCTGCTTTGGGTTTCGCCAATGAAGGGCGTTATGAGATTTGGGAAGAAGGGGAAGTTGAGTCTGAGGTTTATTGGCCCTTTTGAGATATTGAGGTATATTGGGGAGGTTGCTTATGAGCTTGCCTTACCTCCCAACTTGGTAGGAGTTCATCTGGTATTTCGTGTTTCTATGCTCCGGAGGTATCACGGGGATCCGTCACACATGTTGGATTTCAGTTCAGTCCAGCTGGACAAGGATCTATCTTATGTTGAGGAGCTAGTGGCAATATTGGATATGTAGGTTAGAAAGCTGAGGTCAAAGAACGTTGCATCAGTGAATGTTCAGTGGCAGGGTTAGCCGATCGAGGAGGCGACTTGGGAGACCGAGTAAGATATGCGCAGCCGTTACCTTCATCTTTTCACTACTTCAGGTATGTTTCTATGCTCATTCGAGGATGAACGAATGTTTTAAGTGTGAGAGGATGTAACGACCCGGCCGGTCATTTTAAGAATTAATGCCCCGGTCCTCTATTAACTTCTTTCTCCCTATTTGTTTCTGTTATTCTGATTTGCCGGGATGCTTGGCTTTGAGTTTCGGAGGGTTTTGGGACACTTAGTCCCTAAATGAGAGCTTACGTTTTGGAAATTTGACCATAGCCTGAACAGTGTGAAGACGGCCTCAGAATGGAATTTCGATGGTTTCGATAGCTCCGTTGGGTGATTTCAGGTTTAGGAGTGTGTTCGGATTGTATTTTGGAGGTCCATAGCCAATTTAGGCTTGAAATGACGAAAGTTGAATTTTTGATGTTTCCGGTTTGATAGTAAGATTTTGATCCGAGGGTCGGAATGGATTTCCGGAAGTTGGAGTAGCTCTGTAGTATTGAATTTGACGTGTGTGCAAAATTTCAGGTCATTTGGATGAGGTTTCATAGACTTTTTGATCGAAAGCGTAATTTGAGAGTTTTTGGAATTCTTAGGCTTGAATCCGATGTAAAATTGGTGTTTTGATGTTGTCTTGAGCGTCCGACGATTTGAACAAGTTTGAATGATGTTTTAGGATTGGTTGGCATGGTTGGTTGAGGTCCTGGGGTCTCGGGTGTGTTTCGGGTGCTCAACGGGACATTTTGGAACTTAGAGAAATTGCAGAAAATTGCAGCAGCCCAGTTCTGGTTTCCTTCTTCGCGTTCGCTAGTAGGGTCTCGCGTTCGCGAAGAGGAGCTGGGGCTGGTGGAGTTTTAATGCTTCGCGTTCGCAAAGGTTCTCCCGCGTTCGCGAAGCTGGAAGAGATGTTGCATCGCGTTCGCAACCTAGGAATCACGTTTGCGATGAAGGAAGTTGGACCCAAGCGAAGTTGAACTTCGGGAATCGAGGGTCCTTCCGCGTTTGCGAAGAAAGAATATCTGGGCAGTATTTAAATAGCCAATCCGCGACCCTTCTTCATATTTCCACCATTTTTGAACGGGATTAAAGTTTTTGAGGGAGCTTTTTGAGGAAACCAAAGGGGAATCACTTAGAGGTAACATTTTGACTTCATAACTCATTTGTATGTGATTAAAGGTCTAACTAGTGGTGAAAAATTAGGGAAAATCAGTACAAAATGAGTAATTAGGGCTTGAGATTTAGAAACCTTAAATAGGTATTTGAGGGGTCAATTGAACTCCGTTTTCAGTGTTCTTGATATGTATAGACTTGAGAGAGTATGAGGATTCTGAAAATGTAAATTTTCCCTAATTCCGAGATGTTGGCCCCAGGGGAGTTTTGGTCATTTTACCTAATTTTGCGGATTAGCTTAGAATTTATTTGTAGAATTAGTTACTTGAAGTGTTATTTATATTATGCAATTGAATTGACTAGATTTGGGCCATTTGGAGTCGAGTACTCGTGGCAAGAACGTGCTTTGGGGTTGTTTTTGAGCCAATTCGAGGTAAGTGGCTTGCCTAACCTTGTGTGGGGGACATTCCCCTTAAGATTTGGTATTGTGGTAATTGAAATGCCTTGTATGTGAGGTGACGAGTGCGTACTTGTGCTAATTGTTAAAAAACCTGTTTTCACTAAAGTAGCTTTAATTGTGTTTTCCTTTCCTGCTTACTCTACTTGAAATTAAGCATGTTGTTAGATTCGAAAAGTACGCTTAATCGACTTAATTTCTTTATTGCTTAAGCTATCTTAGTTGTATTATGTGAAGCATGATAGGCTAGAATTACCAGTTTTACTTGGTACAAAATTGAGCTTAATTGAGTATTCTTTGTGTTGTTGCTGTGTGTTTTACTTTGGGACAACATCCCGGGAGATCCTTGCACGTATTTATGATTTGAGATGAGGTGCGGGATACCGAGAGATCCCTAACATGTATATTGAGGATACCAAGAGATCCTCGGGATACTAAAAGATCCCTAGCATATATTGAGGATACCAAGAGATCCCTAGCATATATTGAGGATACCAAGATATCCTCGGGATATCGAGAGATCCCTGACACATATTGAGGGTACTAAGAGATCCTCGGGATACTGAGAGATCCCCAGTTGTTAGCTTTATGAAGAGTGGTATTCCTTGTGATTATTTTTGCCTTTGTTTTAGTTGTTGATATCCTTATTATCCTGTATTAATTCTTATTGTTATCTTTCAACTGTACTGCTTTATCATATACTGTCATACCTTATGTTTCATTTAATGTCAGTAGGGCCCTAACCTTCCTTATCACTACCCGATTGAGGTTAGGCTTGGCACTTACTGAGTACCATTCTGGTGTACTCATGCCCTATCTGTACATGTTTTTTCATGTGCAGATCTAGGTACCTCCACTCAGACTTATCACGCTTGAGACGAGGCGCTTGTAGAGACTCTGAGGTATATCTGTCGCGTCTGCAGACCGAAAAGTCCCTTTCTACTCTCCCTTTTAAGTATTAGCCCTTCTGTATTTTCTTTCCTTTGTTAGATATTCTGGAGTTATATACTTGTCGACATTCAAAGTCTTGTGATCACGAGATTTTGGGTTTTGGGAAATGTATTTAGTTTTTCGAGAGTTGATATTGTGTATGACTAGCGGTATTTTTAAATACTATTTTATTTCACTATTTCCGTTTTTATTATTTCTTCGGCAAACTGGTTTTTTTTTCCGCATCGTTAGGCTTACCTAGTCGTATAGACTAGGTGCCGTCATGATGGTTCACGGAGGGCGAACCGGGATGGTGACATGATGTGAATATGAAACATCTGACCTCATACACTTCGACCTTGGATAGTTTTCATCCATTTTGGGAATTAAAATACCATATTTACTACAAAATGAGTAAACCTCATCCATCAAGAATCCAGTTCACTTTCTCTTATTTTTTGCAATCTTGTCTTTTCAAGGTCAAGTAACCTCATAGCATGGACAATATCTTGAACTTTTTTTCTTGTAGAGATTTATTCAATTCATTTTTAAGAAGTAATATCCTGAACATCAAGTACAACATAAACACAAATTCAAATTCTTGAATATTATCCAAAAGATTTTTCGCTGCAAATCTATACAAAGAAAGTAGACAATCATGTTGCATATCTTTCAGCCCATTAACAATTGAAGTAAATATAATCATCAAATTTTCAAGGTCTCAAAATGAGACCCCCAACAAGTATCACTCGGTCGTTGGATGCCACGTTCTCGATTCAATCCTTCCCTGGCATAAACTTCTCCATTTTTAAGTAATTCTTCCAACTTCTCTACTTGCTGTTGTCGAAGTAATTCCATGCATTTAAAATATGCTCCAATAGTATCCAACAACTTAGTGACAACATCAAATAAATTATTCATATTCAAATGCTTTTTAGAAAGAGCTACAAGTGTCAATTGCAATTGATGAGTAAATCAGTGATTATAATATGCAAATGGAGCATCTTACAAAATTAAAGTCTTTAGGCCATTTATTTTCCCCTGCATATTACTTGCTCCATCTTAACCCTGTTCACGTATCTTGAATGAACTTAATGAGTTATCCAAAAGTAAAGAATAAATCGCATCCTTCAATGATTGTGCATATGTATCTTTCACATGGACAATGCCCAAAAATCTCTCTAACACCTCGCCATTTTTGTTAACATATCATAGAACTAGGGCCATTTGCTCCTTATGTGAGATGTCCTTTGATTCATCGGCTAATATTCCAAAATAATCACCATCTAAATAATTGATAATATCTTTAATTGTTTCTTTAGAACAAGCTTCTATAATCTCCTTTAGAATGGTTGGATAAATTATCATATCATTTCTTGGAGTATGACATAATATCACTTTTCCCACATCCGGATGCTTATCTCAATGAAAATCCAAAAGTTCAAAAAAATACCTTTGTATTCGGAATCTTCACTCTCATCATGACCACTAAATGACAATCCATTTCTTAAGAGAAACCTCACTACATCAATTAAACCATTTAAGCGCATTCGATAATAACTTTTTACTTTTTTGCTTTGTTTGTCAAAAGACGATTGAATGGATTGGCGTTGATTCGCCAAATCTTGCATTCTATTGAAACATTTATAATGAATACTATTTACTTCACTGACATGTGCTCTTTCTGAACCCTTGTTCCAACCCCTAAACCCATCGTTTGTAAAAGCATCCCCGACATGTCCATTACTTTCAACTTCATTCTTGAATAAATAACAACACAAACAAAATGTAGCATCTGCTTTTATTCTATACTCCAACCATTGAGAATATGAGCCTTTAAACCAATCGGGATTGAATAAATGCATTTTTTCCCAAACTTACTTTTAGGGAAGTCATGATCAATCAATTGATAAGGCCCTCTTTGAATAAAATATCTTCTCACTTCATCTCGAATGTTAGGAATATACTGAGAAATGGGTATTCTTTCTTTGGAATCGGTTTCAAGAGATCCCAACCCAAGAACACTATTAACTTTTGAAGGAGGGGAAGGAATTACTTCTCTTTGAACATCAGGAACTATTTGTGAATTAGCAGATGGTTGACACAAACTAGAACTTGGTTGGCCATTGTTTAACTTATCAAGTATCTATCCTTTTTGTTGTTCGCAAAAATTGTTCCTAAAAATCAAATACTCGCATATATTCAATCTTAATCATAACAAAGAATTTATGAAAAAGGGAATCGCACCCCTTTAGAATTCATTATTCAATAAGGGAATCACACATTCATACCCCTTTCACATTCAAATATAAGAGAATCGCGGATCACGAACACTTGAAAATTCATAATATAGTAGGGGAATCACACCCCTTCCAACTTACAATAAAATGATATGAAAACATACCAATTCGTCCGTAAAATATGTAATAGCTTATCTTGATCAACTGAAAGTCTCTGCGACTCTGCCCAAGTTCCGGACTTTGGAAGCGAGTTTCACAATGGAATCTTCCAAGTGACAAAAAAAAAACATTACACTGGTTAATAGGATTCCAAAAATTAGATAAACAATGAACCAAACAAATAAGAAAAACAGAAAAAAATTATAAAGATGAATGCAAACAAAATATGACATCGGAGTAGAGAGATATTTGCAGTTTTTCTCCCAATATACTAGGAATTATGGGATTATCCACATATCAAATTGAATATCCACGAGTTTAGCTTCTAACGCATTATACCATTTGTCGATATGACATCGGAGTAGAGAGATATTTGCAGTTTTGCGAGACTGCCCAGATTGCGTAGGTGACAAGCAGGTGTGTCACTAAATCTATTTGAACAATATATTTTGTGTGTTATATGAGGTATTTTTGGGACATATTATATACTAAATTGAAGGTCTTGGAATTTAGTTTCTAACGCTCTTAGCTATTTTTTCATATGACATCTGGATAAAAAGATATAAGCATCGGAAGATATGCCAATGCTAGGGTGCCAAACTAGCACCTCTTTGACTTTTCAAAAGTTGATATATATATAGGTCTTAGGTCGTCTTTATCTTCATTTTTTCATAGAAAATGACCATATAAAACCCATTAACATATCTTTGAGCTCTCTTCTAGGGTTTCAAAGAAGATTAATATTTCGGGTACGAAATCAAGAAGCGATAACATTAGAACGATCCCTACGACGTAAGTATCGCTATATCGCCTCTTTTTTCATTGTAGTTTTTGTTTTGGAAGGTACTTCATAGTTAAAAAAACATCTACTTTCAGTATTTAAGCATTTAAATATCAAGGAAGGTTGATAAATTCGTTCCCTAATAGCTAGAACTTACGGGATGGTGATCGAAAGCCGTGAGTTCGATATATTTCACTTTTAGTGGACTGTTTTATAGTCCACGTGTGTCGGCCTATTATGCTATTGTTTTGTGGAGTTTGGAAGGATGAAGAGTGTGGAGAAACGCCACATGTGGTAGGGTAGTAAGTTGGTCGCTCGTCGTTGTAATTTTAGGCTAATTGATAACTTATTAATTGGGTGTGTTATGGTATATTTGGGGTTTTTATTGTATTAACGCCCCTGAATCGTAGTTGGGTTATTTTTGAGTTGCCCATTATAATTTTTTGTATATCTCCTATATTAGGCTTGAGGTAGCAGTAAAATTAGGGGAAATGTTGTCCGTTTTATTTTAGAATCGAGTTATAGTTTGAGATACGTGATATATTAGCGACATCTAAGCTGTAAATATATTCATTTGTTGTAGGGTTGGCGCGCTACTTGTCATAAGCTTTTTGTTGAGTTGCATTGACGACTTGCAGTATATTAAAGCTATTCCTTCTTTCTTTTTGGCATGATTCATATGATACAACGAAACGAGCAAGCATGCAACTTTCACAAATGCTTTTATTCTTAGAAGTACTAGTGTTGCCTATGTTTTTGATTCCCCATATGTCCTACTATTATAACTTCTGTTCATGGGTCTCAGAAAATATTTAAGTTGATAAAGATTATTTCGTGATATTAACCGAAGGCATATTGATCTTATGATATTCCGAGAGATCTTATTGACTTGCTTCTTATGCATTGCATTCATTTATACATATGCATTGACCCATGACCATATTGTGTTATATAGGCGTATATTATATGTATTTTTGACGTTATATATGCGCCACCACCTGATCAGCTGGTATATGTTGATGATTTCTTCCACAGACGCCGAGATGATATGATGGAATACCCTCAGAGGCTTGATGATGTTATGTACATATATACCTATGCATGATGTGACATTTATACGCATATGTATGACATTATATATGTTTTATATTTCACAAAGCTATTCAGAATTAAAGGTTGAGAATCAGAGATCTAATGAGAAGGGATTGGAGGTGTGAATTAAGCATATTTGGAGGGAAGGCAATGTAAAGATGTGTTGTCTAAGCAAATTATCGGTCTTTCTCCTGGCTTAACCATCCTACATGAACACCCCCCCCCCCATTTTTCTTTTACAATTAGATTTTTTTCTTTCTATTTTATTTTATTCCTATTCTCCTTTCTCAGAAAAAGGGCCTTTAACAAAAGCAAAAGATTACTTCGTTCTTGATAGTTATTTACTTACTTAGTGGATAGGAATATACTCTGGATCAAAATCATGGGGAATACTTCTTGATCAATTCTACAAATGTAAAGCCCCAATTCGAATTCCTTTTATATGCAGAAATATCCTCTTGGATAACTTACATAATCTCAATTATTAATCCTTTGTGTATCTTGGTCTTTCTAACCATCCACTCACTTTTGCTTTCAACCTCTCCTTGTGAAAATCCATCTACGTTAATAGACAATAAAAACTCCATACACTTGATCTTTTGAACCCGCTTCAAGCTATCATGACAACTCACCAATCTTGGGGTTATAGGTGTGGTTCTGGCTATATTAGCCGCATCTTTTGGTGTAATTGGTTATTCCTTACCTTGGGACCAAGTTGGTTGTTGGGCAATAAAAAAAGTAACAGGTGTCCCTGTCACGACCCTAAAATCGGCCCGGCCGTGATGGCCCCTATCGAGAAACTAGGCCAGCCGATACAATTCCCGAATCAAAACATTATTCAATAAAAGTCATTTTAAGCCATTAATTAATTAATAATCTCATAATATAATTCTAAATGACAGTACGGAAACATAACACAAGCCCGATAACGGGATGTCACAAGTCATGAGCAACTACAACTCTGCCTCAATACAATAAAATCTAAACAAAACTAGAAGACCGTACTAAATGAAGCTAGAGAAGATATGAGGGAGAAGAACAGGGCTGTAAACGCCATGCAGCTACCTTGCCAACTCCAAAATCTCGCTGAATGAACAAATCAATGCTCACTATCGCGACCCTCAACTCCTGGATTTGTAGACAAGGTGAAGGAAGTAATGTGAGTACGCCAACTCAGTAAGTAATAAAAGTAAATGAAGATGAGCAGTAAGAAAACACATAATTTCACGTCATAACACTACGACAAATGCAGTACAATGCTCAAAAATAGTACAAAAACCATTTTTCTCGTAAAAACAACTCAGTTTCAGTAAAACCTTCCTTTTAAACTTCTTTCAATAGTTTCAAACGAGTGATGAAAATAGTGAGAAAAAGGATGGAAACATAAATATCCCCTCATGCAAAACATGTACAATCAACCGCCCCTCAGGCAAAATCTCAATAGAATCAGCCCCTCGGGTCCAGAATAGCACGACACGAAGACAACCAATCCATACCCAGCTTCATACCAAAATCTGACACATTAAGCAACAAAGGATCCACTCGGGTCTCCAAACTCCGATAGTTACCACTCAGGGCGGATACAGGCGACCCACAACCATAACATAACCTGTTTATGAGAACTCGCAGTCTCCAAGTCCATATAGCACACGAGTCACCATAACCGATCCCAATTCTACCATCCGAATATCTACCACACTTCTAATACCCAATCATTCCACGAGATATACTTCTAAAAATTTTCTGTGCCCCCAAGCAAACTCGAATATCAGCAATCGATCAAACAAGACAGGGCCACGATACCAATGATGTATTATTAACTCAATTACATTGCCCTTTATAAAACGTGTGCCCTCATCAAGCCACACCAATAAGCAATATCATTTGCCTAATCATCTGAAACTGCCCAAGCTATCTAAGAATTTATGACCCTTCCTTTCAGAACTGAACCATGACCTTACACATGCAAATTTCAACCCTACACAACATACCGCATATACTATTCCATCCTTTGATAAATATGAGATCTTCATAACCGCTTCCGAGCCAAAAGCAGCTACGTACCCAACTAGCCAAGAACTTTCCATTTGATCCCACCTAGAAGAAAATCACTATACATCACATGCTCCTCACGCCCGTAGGAAATATACACCTCTAACCATGGTCAAAACCATTAAGAACCCTCCGAGTTCCATTTGCACAAAACCAAACCATCAATACTGAATCCTTCTAACTCAACCAAGCTATGCAGGTCACTAAAACCTAAGAGCATTGCCGCGAAACACCTGTAGAAACCCATTATCTTAAAAGCACCCAAAGAACTAATCATCCTTTACCATGCCGACCCGACCTACTACCAAGTTATCCCATCTATCCAAGTTCTTTCTGATTTACCTTCAACTTGATACTTCTTCTCGTTATAACACCACAATCCTCGACCCAGACTCACCACACGAGACCCAAGCATAAAACCACACCGTCCTAAGGCTCATAAGCCGCTGACTACTATCTCAAACATCCCCAAAAGTACCATATTTGAAATACTTACTCTAGACTTCCTACGAATCTAAATCCATTACCTTCACCTTTCTGATACTGATGTGTAGAATCCATAATGATATAGAAATGCCACAAGTCTTGACACACTCCAATGTAAGTCTCAGTTTCTGGCCAAATACACTTCCTGAAAATCTCTAATTATTACATATAAGTCTTGAATCAATTAAAACCATTTTTGGGAGTCATCCACTCTACTCCGGTTTCAATTACACTGATCAAACGAACCGAATGACCTGGGTTCCATTAGAACAACAACACCTATGGAAGTAACCCCATCTTAATGCAACCAAATAAATTCCTTCTCTACGCGGCGTACATCCTTCACCATTAACAACTCAAGTCATTCCGTTATTCTCATTCACCCATAAAGCATGACATAACCTTTATTAAAATTTCCTTTACTCGAGTCATTCTCGATCCCAACCCCTTCAAGACACAACTGATTCACTAATATACCTCAAACTGAAACCAATGCAATACATAATCATGAAATCAACTAATCAATAGCAGGCTCCACCACACAGGTCAAAACACATAGAACTCATAATGCCCATACTCTACTACTGCCATAATACCATGGTGAGGTTAAACTAAATTCTTCATAAGCTTGTGCAACACAAACCATCTAGTACCTCAAATCATCTACAAATCTCACATTCATCCCTGTAACAGTCAAGATAACTCTCATACGCGATCCAATCTCAAACTGCAGCACATATAATTCTCTGGTAAAAGAGGACTTTCAACAAACAACATAAGGATCACACAACTTTAGAACACTCTGCAGGAGATAACCCACCTGCTCCGCCTTAAACTAACTTATCTTTATACCCTTCTACCGCCATAAACATCATGCAATCACCAAATCTTTCTGAGTCTGAACTCAAATCGCGACATAAAATCCACCTCACTCCCTAACTAACAACATGAAAAGGTCCTTAAATACACCCTAACTCTGGCTATAAATCAAATCATGACGGAAATCAAGCGCCAAATAATTCTTTCTACCCTCAAGTAGACCCTTCTCGTCACATTCAAATCATATGTACACATCTCGTAGTCACATCATACTCATCACTTAGCCATCCGGTCATCACTTCCACTACTAGGGACACTACTGAACATATAAATCCAGAAGCACGTGCTCACACAATCAACACCTCAGTGCTCAAGCTACAAGCAAATCCTAGCCTCAAGTCCTCCAGACTGTCCCAACATCAACATATAGGAATCACACCTCACCCTTCAATCAGGGAATCACAAGCTGTTGATGCGCAACTGATACCAAGTGCTCATGCGTGCATACGAATGCGTGGAAGGAATTTCAAGAGTTACATTTCAAGCTGAATCAATGACGCATGATAGGAATTCAAGAATGTGGGATTTCCTAGAGGTTCTACAGCCTCCTAAGGATAAGTACAGACATCTCCATACCGATCCACGAGACTCTACTAAAGCTCATGACTCGTGAGACCTATGTAACCTAGGCTCTAATGCTAACTTGTTATGACCCTAAAACCGACCCGGTCGTGATAGTGCCTATCGTGAAACTAAGATAGCCGACACAATTTCTGAATCAAACCATTATTCAATAAAAGTCATTTTAAGCCATTAATTAATTAACACTCTCATAATATAAGTCTAAATGACAATGCGGAAACATAACACAAGCCCGAAATCGGGGTGTCACGAGCAACTAAAACTCTGTCTTAATATAATAAAGTCTAAACAAAACTAGAAGACCGTACGAAATGAAGCTAGGGAAGATATGAGGGAGAAGAATAGGGATGCAAACTCCGTGCAACTACTTTGTCGACTCTGAAATCACGCTGAATAGACAAATCGATGCTCACTATTGCAACCCGGGACTCCTGGATCTGCACACAAGGTGTAGAGAGTAACGTGAGTGTGCCAACTCAGTAACTAATAAAAGTAAAACCAGCTGAGCAGTAAGAAAACACATAATTTCATGTCATAACACTATGGCAAATACAGTACAATGCTCAAAAATAGTACAAAACCATTTTTCTCGTAAAACAACTTATTTTCAGTAAAACCTTTCCTTTTAAAACATCTTTCAAGAGTTTCAAACGAGTGATGAAAATAGTGAGAAAAAGGATGGAAATATAAACAGCCCCTCAAGCAAAATATGTACCATCAACAGCCCCTCGGGCAAAATATCAACAGAACCAGCCCCTCGGGCTACCTCACAATCACTCGTAATCAGTCCCTCGGACAACAACGTGAATCAACAATAGCCCCTCGGGCTACATCACATCACTCACACTAGGTACCCGCACTCACTTGGGGTGTTCAGACTCCGGAGGGGCTCCTACAGCCCAAGCGCTATAACAATCCATCTCGTGGCATAATAAATCAGGCCCTCAGCCTCATAACAACAAGCCACCTCGTAGCATAAATCAATCAGGCCCTCGACCTCACAATATCATGAATCACTAATGACCTGCTACCGCATGCAACCCGATCCCATAATATCCTCACAACACAGGACCTCGGCTTCACTTAGTCAGAAACCTCTCAAGACACTCGGGTAATAGTAAAACAGGAAAATCAGCCCAAAATATCATTTAAAGCATCAAAACGGAGTAACTAAGGTTGAGTTATGAAAACTGAGTAAAAATAATAAGTCAAAATAGTGATGAATAGTAGTAAAAGGTCCCTAAGGTCCAAAACAGTTGGCACAAGTCCGAAATATGGCATTCAGCCCAAAACATAGTAATACATTCCAAAACATAATGATATCAAACAGTTTTCAATCAAATACGCGACTTCATATTCGTACGGGATGGACCAAGTCACAATCCCCAATGGTGCATGACCCCACGCTTGTCATCTAGCGTGTGTGTCATCTCAAAGTAGCACAACAATGTGAAATCCGGGGTTTCATACCCTCAGGACAACATTTACAATCATTACTTACCTCAAACTGGTCCAAACTCTAACCCTCAATGCCTCTACCTCTCGAATCGGTCTCCAAATGCTCTGAATCTACCAAAATCAGTTTTACATCATTAATACACACTAAAGGAACAAGCCCAAGCGAAAATAGTCAAATTAACTCAAAAATCCCGAAATTGTCCAAACCCGACCCTAGGGCCCATGTCTCGGAATTCGATAAAAATTAGATCAATAGAATTCTTATCCTCCCACGAGTCCATACGTACAAAGAACATCAAAAGCGGACCTCAAATGGCACCTCAAATCCGCAATTTACACTATCTAATTCCAAGCCCAAATTCTCCAATTTTATTCTTTAAATCCCACTAATTTCATGTCTAATTAGTTAGAAATCACCATAGAATTGAGTATTGAGTTCAAAAATCTTACCTCCAAGTTTTATCCCTTGAATCCCTCTTCAAATCCTCTCTAAAAGCTCCAAAGCCGCTTAACAATGGTGGGAAATGGGCTAAAAATCGCGAAGTCAACTATTTAAACATTCTGCCCATGTATCAATTTCCTTCTTTGCGAACGCGACCGCCCTCTCACGTTCGTGTAGACCAAATTATACTTCCCCTTCTCTTTAATCTTTGGGAACGCAAAAACTGCCACGCGAACGCGATGAACAACAGCCCAGGCTTTCACGAACACGTAGACGAAGGAACTGGGGTCCCCAACGGCCTCACTATTATTTGCGAATGAGACCCCAATCACGCGTCCATGATACACATGCTACCTTAACCTTCGTGTTCGCGCCCTCTCCTTCGCGAATGTGTAGAACAAAATCACCGCCGCAGAAGACACCCTTCGCGAACACGATACACCCCCACGAACGCGATGAACAAAATCTTTGCAATAGAAAACCAGCAAAACTTATTCGAGGCCCTCGGGACCTCAACCAAACATGCCAACACATCCCATAATATCATCCGAACTTATTCGAGCCTTCGAATCACTCAAAACAATACCAAAACATCAAATCAACCTCGGATTCAAGCTTAAGAAGTTAAATTTTCAAATTTTACAAATTATCAAAAAGTCTATCAAACCTCACCCGAATGACCTAAAATTTTGCACACACATCACTAACGTCACTATTGAGCATGATTTTCAGGTCAATTATTTTTCAACCATTGGGGTTGATTGAATTGGGATTTGGCCCCATTCATTCATTCATATGACTTCAAGATTAGTCTTCCTGTCTTTGTCGATGGTTTGTACATAGTTTTAATTCTAAGGTATATAAATTTCTCCAAATTAATTAATTCGTACCCTATTTTAAAATTCCCGGATCTCTTCAATAATTTTATCATATTATTAATAAGAAAAAAAGATAGACCGAGGATTCTTTCAAACATGCAAACTGGAAAACAGTTAATCTTTGACAGTTAGCTAAATCAATCTCAAAGGTGAAAATAGAACAATTAATGATAATGTATTAGTTTAATCCGTAAAAATTTTATTAGGGCGCCCCTTTTTAACCTGTAGCCGCTTTTTTTTTCTGTTTGCACCCGTACTCATTTTTTGTTAAAAGACTTTTAAAAAGATTATTTTTCCCCTCTTTATTAAAAAACTACATTCTCTCCAAGTATACGCTAGTCCTCTACTGTCTCTGTCTCTCTCTCCCATTATTCGTGTTTTTTGATTTGTTCTTCTCTGAAATCAAACGGTTTTCGTCAAACCTTTCAAGTTTAAAGCTTGATCAAACCTTTCAAATTTAAAGCTTCAAATTGAGATATGTTCTTCCAAATCTATTCTGATTATCTTAAAAACCAAACCGACGATTTACATAAGTCATCGAGAATACGGGGCTAGTCATGCCCGAGAACTGGCGAGCGAAGTGCAAATGCTCAAAACGATCGGTCGGGTCGTTACACAGTTAAGCCATATGCGAATGAAATAGTTGCTCCATTCCAACAATAGTGTGGGACAGTCTACCTTGACCCGTTTTTATAGTTTACACACTTTTGTATTGCCTCTTCTTACTGCCATATTTATGTTAATGCACTTTCTAATGATACGTAAACAAGGTATTTCTGGACCTTTATAGAGAAAAGAAAAATAGATCTTAAATATTTGTAATTAATCAATTATCACTCGGTGGAGGAATATATAGTATTTCGTTGCTACAAGTATGTATTATTGAAAATAATAAGACATGGATTTGGATATTTCCCTTTAACTATTCATGTCAACTAAATGGGGAGATTGAAGGGAATTTTGTGAAGAGAAAATGGTTTATGGAAGTGTGTGACTTAAACTATTGATTGGTCTGTGTAGATATATGTCTGCCACATAGGAATTTATAACTAAATGTTTCATTGTTCCAATCGTCGTGTAAGCCCTATACAGAGGATAGGCTGGTTCGCTTAAAGAGAATCTTTTCTATGATCAGGTCTGAATCATGTTGTACATGAGCAGGCTCCGTAAGATCCAAAATAAGTGAACTAGATAAAATGGAATCTTGATTCCGTTTTATGTAGTTCACTTATAAGACTAAATAGTATGTAAATGTATTCAATTCCTCTGCATTGATACGATCAATACTACTATCTAAGTGAAACAAGGGATCTAAAGAAGAAGAAATGCTAGACTATATTAGTAACAAGCAAACCTTGTATGTGTATCTCCAAATATTTTGGAGATAAATACCAATTAGAAGGTCTGAGACGACCCAGAAAGCACTTTATCACATCATGATTTGATTTGTAAGCCTACTTGGGTCTTGAGTATTTACTTGTAAGAACAGAATTCTTTGTTTTGTAATGGATAGTTACAAAGCACGTAGACCTAACAAGATTAAGTGAATACCTAAAATTGTGGTTATTTTATTTCTATCTTTCCAGACATAACAAAAGAAGGGAAAAGATTCTTCAAGTGTCTCAGGTCCCAAAAGTGCATGATAAATGCCGCCAAAGCCTAATACTGCAAAAGAAATTAAATAAAGTACTCCAGATACGAAGTATGGAAAGGTGTCTATAACTTCTTCCACAGGGCCTACCCCCCAACCTAGAGTAGCTAGGAGGGGAGGTAAAATTAATCCTTGTTCATACATAGGCTTCTCTGGTACGAAATGGGCCACTTCAAACAAGTTGATTGCTCCGGCCCAGATTATGATTAGTGCAGCGAAAATGCAAAAGAGAAGATCAAAGATTCCTGACCCAAAGCAGAGCATGTTATTGACTTAAACACAAATCTGTTGAATGAAGGTAACTTGCTTACTCTCAGACACTAGTTAGATGGGAATCCGTTGACTTTGTTTATGCTCTTATTTATGCAATAAAGAAAGCAAGTGAGACGGGTTTATATTTGTACAATCTGATCCATAATCAGAGAACAATCCTGACCCCGACGTATCATTCCTTTTTCCGATATCCGAAATAGGGGATTTCACTAAGTTGATTCTTAGGAAATGTCGTATTGTCCTTATTTCAACAAAAGAAGCACGAGCTTCTTTGCAAGAAAAACTTTTTTTGTCTTGGTTCCAATTTAATACTAAACAAGTCCAAACTAATTGAATACTTGTGTTAGAAATTCCTCGAATCGGTTTTCCATTTTCATAAAGGATATAATTGACAATTCAAAGTTGCACATTATCCCTTTCCTGCAATGGATACGGTGGAAAAAGGGTTGCTAAATTTATACCGTCTGTTATTTCATATGTGACGGTAGGTCAAATTAAAACAATTCATTCTAAAAGCTCCTTCGTTTGTGTCCCAGTTGCTGATAAAGCTAATAAAGACTAAAAAAGACCAATCACTTGCTTATTCGCCAACTTGGGTTTCGGTTGTAGATGCAATTGATTATACCATTATTGCTTTCGGTGAAAGAGAATGACGAAGATCTAGGCCTGCACATTCATGGAGAGGCCAAGTGATGGGTTACGTTTCTGCGACAGGTGAAGTTTCGGATGCAAATGCCTTCTTGAGTGACTCTTTCCTTTGATAACATGCTTTATTGATGGAAGTTGTCGAATGATGGCCGACTTGTCTTGTCTTATCGATTGATTGGATTATGGATGGATGACATCTTGAGCAGTTACATATCCAGGAACCTTGACATAAATAGATGCGTTAGAAGTTCCATAGAGATTACTTCTTAAGACAATTTCTTTCAAATTCATTAAAATTTCATGTACCTATTCTTGAATGCCCGTTATGGTAGAATATTCATATGGTACTTTCTCAAATTTTACACGTGTGATACGTGTTCCTTCTATTTCTCCAAGTAAGGTTCTTCGTATAGCAAGCCTATTGTGTCGGCTTGGCCTTTCATAAGTGGAGAAAGAATAAAGCGTCCATAATAAAGGCGTTTACTACCTGTTCTTAATTCAACACACTTCCACTGTAGTGTCCGAGTAGATACTGTTACTTTCTCTTTCTAGTTAAAGAATCTCTTTCTAGTTACTCTGGAATAATAAGGAGATTCTCTAGAAGAAATACGGGGTTCTACTTCTGGAAGCAATATGCTTGGTCCCGCTTATGGGGTCAAATCAATATGTTCTAAGAAGAAAGATTGGAATATCAATCTCATTGAGATCATCGATCTCATACCAAATCCCATCAGTCGAATCACTTATTTGAGAAATACGAGACACCTAAGTCGTACAAGTAAAGAGATCTATTCATTAATAAGAAAAAGAAAAAACATGAACGGGGATTGGATTGATGATAAAATAGAATCCTGGGTCGCGGACAGTGATTCGATTGATGATGAAGAAAGAGAATTCTTGGTTCAGCTCTCCACGTTAACGACAGAAAATAGGATTGATCAAATTCTATTGAGTCTAACTCATAGTGATCGATTATCAAAGAATGACTCTGGTTATCAAATGATTGAACAATCGGGAGCAATTTACTTACGATACTTAGTTGACATTCATAAAAAGAATCTAATGAATTATGAGTTCAGTCTATCCTGTTTAGCAAAAAGATGGATATTCCTTGATCATTATTAGACAATCACTTATTCACAAACTTCGTGTGGGGAAAATAGTTTTCATTTCCCATCTCATGGAAAGCCATTTTCGCTCTGCTTAGCCTTATCCCCTTCTAGAGGTATTTTAGTAATATTTTCTATGGGAACTGGACGATCCTATTTGGTCAAATACCTGCAACAAACTCATATGTTCCTTTCATTACGGTATTTCTAAACAAGTTCCTGTATAACAAGCCTAAAGGTTTTGATTTATTTTACATTGTTTCATATCTGAATCTACTAGTTTCTTCATTATTTGAAACAATTCTTTACTTGAGAGGTTGGAATCTTTCTAATCTGTACATATTTGTTCCTGAGCTATTTGGCATAAATAAAAGGGGTAAAATCTTTGGAACACTAATTGGTATCTTTATCACATTAGCCAAAACATATTTGTTTTTGTTCATTCCTATTGCAACAAGATGGACTTTACTGAGGCTGAGAATGGACAAACTATTAAATCTTGGATGGAAATTTCTTTTACCTATTTCTCTAGGTAATCTATTATTGACAACTTCGTCCCAACTTCTTTCACTGTAAAAGACTACAATATTCTAGATTCACGACTTGTCTGAGAAGTCACGAGTTAACCCAACAAATGAAATAGGGATTGAAAGAGTCAATATTCACCTGCGAAAACTTTTTTTATTGCAAAATTTAGGACAATACAATAAAGGACAAAATAAGGATTTGGTATAATAATACAATTTTTTTTAGATTTCTATTTATAAAACTAAAAAATTTAGTTATCTATTCACGAGTAAAGGTAAGCAATTTCCAATAAAGACAAGCATTTATGAAAGATAACATGACAATTGAATAGGCAAAAATCTTCAGTTAAGCAAAATAAGAGTCAATTAGGCAATAAGAATGAATCATAAAGCAATTAATTCAAATTTAAAGCATGTAGAGGTGAAACTAGTAGATAAGGAATTCAATCATATCAAGAACAACTTCATACTCAGCGAATATAAGGATCTATGAACTCTAAAAGGCCAACTTTCCATAATTAAGTCTAAACACGCACTCGTCACCTCGCGTACACGGACTAAAATTACACAAAAGACTCAAATCCTAAGGGGAAGTCCCCCACACAAGGTTAGGCAAGATACTTACCTCAAAGACGACAAACCGATACTCTAAAATGCACTTCTCGAATGAAAAGACCTCTGGACAGCTCAAATCTAACCAAATTAATTTTAAAGTACAAATAAAACACACAAGAAACTATTCCGAATCATAAAGTCTCAATCTTTAACAAAATCCAAAATTGGTCCTAAAGTCGACCCCCGGGACCGCACCTTGGAACCCGACAAATTTTACAATAACCAAATACCCATTCCGATACAAGTTCAACCGTATAAAATTTATCAAATTCCGATATCATTTGGTCCTTCAAATTACGATTTTTCAATTTATAAATTTTCTTCAAAAACCAACTCTTTCCCCAATCCAAAACACAATTTAAATGATAAAAAAGAAGAAATAATCATGGAATATGTTAGATTCTTGGTGAAGAATACTTACCCAATCGATTTGTGTGAAAACCCCTCAAAGAATCGCTCAAAACTGAGCTCCACAAGTCAAGATATGAATAAAATGGTCTAACCCTCGATTTTGGGATATATTCTGCCTGCCCAGGCATTTGTGCATCGCGAATGAGGAGGAGGTATCCTGTTCGCGAAGAAGAAAAATGAAAGCACCTAGGTTGCTTATTGCGAACGTGGCAATTTGTCCGTGAACGCGAAGAAGGAAAGTCTGATGGCCCAAAGACTGCTATTCGCGAATGCGTGAACTAGTACGCGAACTCAGAGAGTAAAATGGCATAACTACGCGAACATGAGGGACAGATGCGAACGCGATAAAGGAAGAGATAGAGCTTCGCGAATGCGAGGTGTGTAACGCGAACACGGAGAAGGAAAATTGAGGTGACCAGCAGAGACTCTTCGCGAACGCGTAAGGGGCTTTGCAAATGCGAAGGAGGATATTAGACACCAGCAAACAGCAGTTCAAAAATAAGGGAAAATGACCCATAGCCCACCTGGAACACACCCGAGGCCCCCGTCTAAACACTCAAACAAGTCATATAACCTAACATGGACTCGCTCAAGGTCTAAAATCATATCAAACAACGCCGAAATGACCATTCACACCAAGAATTGAGCTTAGGAACTTTCAAACTTTCCAACTTCCGAAACTTGCGCCGAAACCTATCAAATCAACCCGAAATGACTCCAAATCTTGCAGACAAGTCCAAAATAATATAACAGAGCTGTTCCAACTCTCTGAATCGCATTCCGACTCTAATATCATAAAAGTCAACTATGGGTCAAACTTCTCCATTTTCAAAACTTCAACTTTCGCCGAAATGCTTCAATTTACCCTACGGACCTCCAAGTCCGAATACGGAGGCACACCTAAGTCCAGAATCGCCATACAAAGATGTTGGAATCACCCAGAACCCATTCCGAGCCATTTATTCAAAAGTTCAAATTCCAGCCAAATTCTCACCGTTTAAGCTTTCGAAACTAGATTTCTTCTCCAATTTCGACTCTGAATCACTCACTAACTGAATTCAACCGTACACGCAAGTCAATACACATATTATGAAGATATTCAAGACCTTACGCTGCTGAACAGAGCTTAAATTCTCAAAACGATGGGTCGGGTCATTACAAAGAGATTCCCAGCATCTCGTAGAAAAAGAATATGTAATGTAAAATTTGAGTCATAGCAAACCCAGTAGATACTTGTACTAAAAAAGAAGTATGTTTAATTCCTCCTAAACAATAAAATATATTGCCGTGGGGAGGAACATATTTACGAGTTATATCATCCGCAATTGCTTGAATCTCGTGCGCTATTCGAACCAATCATATACTTTATTGAGATAGGCGTAACTCCCCCTCTGAGAACCGTATATGAGACTTTCATCTCGTACAACTAAAGCAAAAACACCCAAATACTAGTTGCAACAGATATGGAATAGAATGTTTTAAATTTATTAAGTTCTGATCCCATCTTCTCTGGAAAATCCGAAATATCTTCTTTGTGGTGATAATAACAAAATATCAAGTTCGCGCAGTCGTCTTTATCTTTATTTTGATACTTATGGGCTTCTTGAATTCTCTTTTTTCCTATTCCTTTCAAGAATTTGTTTTGTGGAATATGGCTTTTATTATTTGTTTTCTTTATTATTGATAGAAATTCTCTTGTTAAGACCTTATGAATCGATTAAAATCTCAGATTTATACTAGAACCACGATGATCCCCATGGGGGTGGTGAATGAAGAGCCCCAATTGGTAGAAAAAAAACCCACAACCCCTTGGGCTTATCCTTCACTTGGAAGAAGCAGTAGAAAAAGGAATAAATATAGTGATAATTTGATTATTCGTCGTCGTAGTAAATAGGAGAGAAAATCAAATTTAATTCTTCATTTTCCAAAAAAAAAGAGTAAGCTTGTGACAAGTTCACTAAAAAAATCCCTTTGTAGCCAATCATTTATTTTAAAAAATTGATAAACTTAATACAAAAGCAGAAAAAGAAATAATAATAACTTGGTCCCGGGCATCTACCATTATACCCACAATGATCGGTCATACTATTGATATCCATAATGGAAAAGAGCGTTTGCCTATTTTTATAACGGATAGTATGGTAGGCCACAAATTGGGAGAATTTGCACCTACATTAAATTTAGAGGACATGTAAAAAGCGATAATAGATCTCATCGTTAATATTAATAAAACAAATCATAAGCAATCGTTAATATTAATAAATAAATTCTAGATGCTTATGATTCAGTAGTAGGAGGCAAAACCTATGCTTGACGAGATCTATTATCGCTTTTTGCATGTCCTCTAAAATTTAATGTAGGTGAAAATAAAAATACTTAATAGCATGGCGATACATTTGTACAAAACTTCTACCCCAAGCACACGCAATGGAACCATAGACAGTCAAGTGAAATCCAATCCACGAAATAATTTGATATATGGACAACATTATTGTGGTAAAGGTCGTAATGTCATAGGAATCATTACCGCAAGCCATAGAGGGGAGGTCATAAGTGTCTATACCATAAAATAGATTTTCGTCGGAATGAAAAAGACATATATGGTAGAATCGTAACCATAGAATACGACCCTAATCAAAATGCATACATTTGTCTCATACACTATGGGGATGGTGAGAAGAGATATATTTTACATCCCAGAGGGGCTACAATTGGAGATACCATTGTTTCTTGGTACAATAGTTCCTATAAAAATGGGAAATGCCCTACCTTTGAGTGCGAGTTGAACTATTGATTTACTTAATTGGAAATAACCAATTAGATTTACGACGAAACCTAGAAATTGATCACTGATCCAATTTGAGTACCTCTGCAGGATAGACCTCAACAGAAAACTAAAGAGTTACAACAGCAAGTGATTGAGTTAAGTAGTTCCTTATATAAAATTATTGACTCTAGAGATATAGTAATATGGAGATGACAAAATTATTTCAAGCACCGACAAAACCGAAAGCACCCCTTCTTTCAAAAAGAGGAGGACGGGTTATTCAAATTTCATTTGATGATCAAAAACAAATTGAAAGTTAAGCAATGGAAATTCTGAAGATTCCTCGGGGGAAAACATAATCTCAATTACTAATCCTTTGTGTATCTTGGTCTTCCTAAACATCCACTAATTTTTGCTTTCAACCTCCCATTGTGGAAATTCATCTATGGTAATAGACAGTAAAAACTCCATAACCCACTTCAAGCTATCATGACAATTAACCAATCTTGGGGTAAACAATCTCTATTGCTTACCATATATATTGTTAAAAAGAACTGCTATTTATTTGTTGAATAGACAGGTAGATTGAAAAATCCATGACTATGATTAACCATAAAACACTTTGAAAAGGCCACATACGGCGAGAACTTTTTGTTGCCGTTGGAAAAAGAATACGTCCCACTTCTATTAACGTAGGGACTAGAAGTAGAATGAAAGAAAATATAGAACTTAATCCTGTAATTTAATTACTTAAATGAACCCTCGTTTCCAAATCTCATAAAATTGTAATCCCCCGGGAAAAAATATCAACACTCTAATTTGGATGTAATTTGTGACGATCCTATCTTATCCTATATTGATTATCACAATCTCCCCGTTCGACAAAAGTTGCATTTGTATACAATAATCAGATTGTAGCAGGTATAGTTTAGTGGTAAAAATGTGATTCGTTCTACTATCCCTTAAATAGTTAAAGGGTCCTTCGATTTGATTCGTATTCCGATCAAAAACTTTATTTCTTAAAAAGATTTAATTCCTTTCTATTGCGCCTAAAATCTCTATTTCTACTAATATTTCATGTGTTTCAATTTATGGTTCTTATAGAGCTACATTGCAAATTATTTGTTCTTGCATATCCATGCTGTTTTCCAAATTAATCCCGCGGATACATATAATTCAGAAGAATATGTGAGTGATTTATACACAACATCTCTTTCCTTTATCAAGGGTTTGTCACACCTCCTTTTTCCTACACCCGTAAGGGTGTATACGGGAATTTTTTCCAACTTAAAGTGACAATCAAAACAAGATTATTTATTTATTAAATCAGAGTCGCCACTTGGGATAATTTATGGTATCCCAAGTCACCGGTTCAAATCCCGAATCGAGGAAAAGATTGACTATGTATTACAGTTCACGAATAGAGAAATCCGGGTAAGAAATTCTATTAACCCGGGAGAAGGTGTTAGGCATTCCCGAGTTCTGTGGTTCTAGCACGGTCGCTCAACTGTTATAATTGGCCTATTATCTAATTTTAATACATATTTTAACCTATGGTGCAATTTTGAACTTTAAAACCGCTTTTATTTATTTTTTTTCACGAAGATTCAACGTCACCTAAAACACATCTTGAACCATGTCACATAAATGCACCCGCGGTCCATGACACATTTTGTTTAATGTTTTTGAGATTCGGATTTGGGTCACATAAATGCGCACCCAAGTTTAGGAAGGTAAATTATTAAAATAACGCGCCTAAAGCAACTACGCGTTTGCGACTTTGCGAGAGCCATGAAAATTCGCTAAATGGCACGCCTCGATTTCTAAGGATAAACAATATTAATTAAGCGAGGGCCATGCAATTTAAGGTTTTGATCGGCACGGAACGCCCTAATTCCAATTTTAAAAAGGGAATTCAAACTACATTTGGAGGGCCATAAACTATTGGTCGTTTCGAATGGCACACCACAACTAATTAAAGACCTAATTAACTAATTAAGGGAAACTTATAGGGATTCTAATTATTTTTAACTAAAGGTTTTACCATACTAAATTACTTAAAAGCATCGTATTAAAGGACCATACGCCCAAAAGGAAACTACTTCATTCAAGCAACTGGACAGACTCCCTGAAAAAAAAACTATTTTCAAGCTTTGGGCTCAAGATGAGCCCAATTCAGGGTGAGGAAAGACGCCAGGGGTCGAAGTCTGACTGCTCTTCAGCTAGGCCTGCGTTAGGCCCAATTTCATGCTCCCACTCAATATACCAATCAAAGAATGCTAATTAACTGACACTAGCATGGAGCATGGAATCAAGTTTAAACAAATTCTCATTCTGATTTTAAAAAAATAGTAATATGACTTAAATAAGCTAAGTTTCTAGTACCACCTTCCATGCATTTTTTTTGAATCAATATTGCCATGAAGATGCGACAACCACAACAGACTAGTTATTTACTTAAAGAGCAACCCCAAGTGTGAACAAAAGCAAATACCCAAAACCATTCAATCCTAAGTACTCATATGTAAACGAAAGCAAGTTAAATACAGATTATAGAATGATGGGATCATATTTCTAGCTGTGAATAAAACAAACCATTACTTGGCATTCTTAACACATTTAAAGGTGAATTGATGCTAAAGTAGTACTGACTTAAGCAGAAACCGAACAGATATCCCCAAAACCCATGAACACCAAACGAGTTCTTTACAATAGCCTTAAGAACCATTCATATAAACACAAAACTTGAATTCATTTACCCTCTTCTGCTAGAGTTCATAATTCTTACCGAAGTTAGAAACACATTCAATATGAACTAGGAAGAAATGAAGGTGACAAGAAAATTAGGAATCTGATTGATCTTAAAAAAAATAAAAGAAACTACATCTACAAGTTAGTATGACACAATTTGCCATTTAATCAAGTAAAGCTCTTGTTCTTTCACTTCACATATCAATGGAATGGGAAATACCTGGAAAAGCAAAGAAAATAAGAACAAGGAAAGGTTAGCACCAATAAAGCAACACCAGCAACAACGTAACAGTGCTTAACAAGCTGAAAACCTACCCAGACCTCAAACCAAACTCCACACAAATCGAAATCAGACTTCTAGACTTAGATTAATCCATTTTTACACCCAGATTAATCAGAAATTCTTCAGAAATTGAAAGTCTCCAGAATTATAGAAGAAATGCAATGGAACAGTAATTTGTTTTTCTTTTGATATTTTCAGCCGTTTTTGATTTCTATCCCGTCTGATCCCTTCCTGAAAATTCAGCTAATGGGGCCTTTAAAGAAAGGTGTTAGGGAAGCAATAAAAGGTTCAAAGTTTGTTTGTTAGTCCCTTTTCAATTTTCAGTTTTGCTATTGTGCCCCTGATGTTAAAATCAGATGTTCCATTTAATCCCCACCCCCAGCTTACTAGAAGCTTCCCTAGGTGCTTATACAAGATTCGCTCAACTTAAATTCCTAAATCACCCTCCAATACCCCCTATTTTTACTTTAGCCTACCAAACGGGTCAAGTTGACCCATGGTATTTGGGCTGCTGCATGGGCCGATTCTATGACCTTTGGGATTTAGACCCATATTATGATTAAAACCCACATGCTGCAAATAGGCGAGCCCAACAATTTTTCCATTTTGGGCATAAAAAAAATGAACGGGCAGAACAACAGAATAAAATGCAAATGACAAACAAGTAGGAAAAGTGAAAAATCAAAACAACACTAAAGAAGAAAAATGTTAATTACACTAACTAAACATGCGACATATATCAACTAGTACTTAACAAAATAAATGAGAGGAAATAGACCAAATGGAATTGAGATGCATTCAGTGACGGACAGAAAAGAAGTGACATAGCAAGGGAGGAAGACAGAGGAAGGTGAATATGGAAAAGCAGAAAAAATGACATGAAGCAGAGAAAATACCCAATATAGTCAACACAGGACGAAGACTTGAATGGACTTCCATTGTTCTCCGATGTGAGGAGAAAAAGAGTGTTAGTCGATTTGTTCTTGCGAGAACAAATGTTTAGCACTCATTTTAGCCCAAAATCAATTTCGAAAACTCAGAGAGTAACGGGATCGGACCTTTAAATAAAGGATCGAAGGAGGGTACAAATCTAGGGTACCTGTTTTATGATCCGAAATTAAAGAGAAGTGGAGAATATTTGGGGGAAAATGGTTGTAGTTTATTGCTTAAAGGACTATGGGGATTATGTGGTCGAGATTTGGTGGCGATTTGGAGCTGTCTCGCCGGTAACAATGGTAGATTAAGGTTTTGATATGAAGGAGACGAAGTACAAGGGTGTTTGGATGAACTGAGTGGTCTCTGAAGTTTCTCAGACACTCTTGTGTGATTAAAGAGATGTGTTATGGACCGTTTGATGAAACAAAATGAAGGGCCCCGATTGACTTAGCACTAACAAACTCTAAACGATGTAGTACTCTCCCCATACTATGTCGTTTCATGTGTCTCATTGACTAGGGCTTGGACCGAATGAGGGAGAGGGCTGGGGCGGGTCTTGGACGGGTATAGGGGAAACTCGATTTGGGCTTAGGGAATTCTAATGAAAACGGCCCAAATATTAGATTTCTTTCACTCCTTTTCTTTTTCTTCTTACTTTTATTCCAAAATTAAATTAAAATATAAATTAAATCCTAAAACCTAATTAACCTATCAAAAATACTAATTAAACCTAAATAATAATGACCACAATTAATAAAGAACACAAACTAAAAGAAAACTACTCAAAAATTTAAAATTAAAATTAAAACGTGCAAATTAAACTATTTTTTGTAACTTTTCCATTTTTAGAAACAACTAATTTGCTAACTAATCTTAAATGTAGAATTAAATCCTAAATGCTAATGCCACATATTTTTGTATTTTTTTATTAATTAAACAAAATTAACATGCACAGACAATATGCAAATGATAACAGAAAATGCCACAAAAATCCACAAAATTGCAAACAATGCAAAAAAGTTATTTTGCTTTGAATTTATGGGAGTAATTCATATAGGGCAAAAATCACGTGCTCACAGCTGCCCCTCTTTGCTCCGAAATGTGAAGAGTTTTTGCGCAAAGATAAAGTGAGCGTATACGAGAGATTTTTGCCCGTTTGAATACTCCGTGGGAAGCATTTTTGAAAGAGTTGACCGCACCCTACTTCCGAGGTTGCCTACATATCATTGACTATAAAGGAATCAAGTCAGTGTAGTTCGGGAAATTTTGGTAGCTGGGACTACCATGAAGTTGTGATTTCACTGTTGCTGTTGTTGCTGCTACTGCTTACTGAACCCCTTATTACACCATGTCAAAATGAAAAGAAACTAGACTAGACTATGATGTATGCATTATAAAAATCCTATCTACATCTTCAAACTTGCTCTTGTGGTTCTCATTGCCTTGTTGACTTGTATTCTCCCGGTGAAATCCTTTTGTTGCCGACTTGAATTGTAATCTGAGATGTTTTCCCTTTCTCCAGGTGGACTCTTGATTGCTAAACTCGAATTATATTCCCGTGCTCTCTAGGTGGGCGCCTGACTGCTGAACTTGAATTGTATTCCCATGCTCTCCAGGTGGGCGCCTGACTGCTGCACTTGAATTGTATTCTCGTGCTCTCCAGGTGGGTGCCTGATTGCTGAACTTGAATTGTATTCCCGTGCTCTCCAGGTGGGCACCTGACTGCTGAACTTGAATTTTATTCCCGTGCTCTCTAGGTGGGCGCCTGATTGCTGAACTTGAACTGTGTTCCCGTGCTCTCCAGGTGGGCGCCTGATTGCTGAACTTAAATTGTATTCCCATGCTCTCTAGGTGGGTGCTTGATTTCTGAACTTTAATTGTATCTCCCTATTCTCCAAGTGGGTCCCAGTTTGGTAGTTGGGCACATATGTGAGTGTTAAACTGAGTCATATTTACCAAATATTACTAAGAATTTAAAAGCTAGATCCCGTTATCTAGGAGGGTCCTGACAGCTCCTAGTTAAATGACAGTTTTAAATCTAAATTATATCTCCTAAAGGTATTACTTTCGCTACATCTTGTTATCTAAATCGATCTTAAAACTACATCCCATTATCCAGGAGGGTCCTGACAACTCTTAATTAAATCCTATCTTAAACATGCACACATTGAAACCAACTTATATTCCTTGGGGTACATTTATACTAGATTTTGCTACTTATGACTGTTTCGATTTTTAAACTAGGTCCTATTTTCTAGGAGGGTCCGTAGAACTTCAAATTAAATCCCATTATCCAGGCGAGTCCTGAGAGTTTACGGTCAAACCTGTCTGGTGCTTGCCTTTCCTTATGGAGGGTTTCTCCGAAACAACGAAACTTTCTGCACCTGTTTCAATCAAAGAAAATCTTGTCAGTTGAAAATGTGGTGGTTAATTGATGGAATTCTTACGGAAGGTCTCTCCGCTGCCGTGATTTGTTTTAACTAGCTTCCCCGAGCTGACCCTGAACCTCTTGGCTTTCTGACTGACTTTCAACCCACATGATCTCGGATGACCCGAGTGTTCTATACCCGAACCGTTGTTTTACACCTCTGACCCTATTAACCGAACCTCTGCATCTCCCATGAAATTACTAAATCATTCCGCCGATGGAACTTTCGCTGGCACTTTATATCCCATTTTACATCATGCTATCTTTGGTATGTTCTGGCCACACTGTGCTTTGCAAATTTTGAAGTTGGTAGTGAGCTTTAAAATCCATTCTTATTTGCTTGACAAAGACTGACATTGAAACATCTTAGAGAAATGAAACCCAAAAGAACTGAAATGCGATGACCCTGAGAGTTAAGGATAAAGAAAATCCAAAACTGGATGACTTGCTAAAAAGTAAAAAAGAAAGGGATTTATCTGAGTGGAACAAATGGTACCAATGATCATGACATGCATTTCGGATTAATTGGCCCAATCTGTCCAACCAATCAACTTTCAGTTGCCATATTTTGTTTCCCCGAAATTTCCAAAACCTGATTTCTTCACCAAAAACCTGACCTTGTTCAGCCTGTGGTGCCCTGAAGGGTTTTCACCAACAAGCCTCTCTCATTTGTTCATCTCCCAACTCACTTTCGCCTTACGGTGCCCATGAGGGTTTTCACCAATAAGATTCTCTCATTTTTGATTTCTCTTAACTCCCGTCGCCTTATGGTGCCCGTGAGGGATTTCACCAATAAGACTCTCTCATTTTCATTTTTTCCTACATGGACCAGAGTGTTGCCCCTGATATGAATCACCTCCAATTGCTTGACTTGGCATTTCTCGAAGACAAATCGGAAGGTCTTTCTTTGGACCGTAATGTGGGCTTTTGGATAGGGTTAGACAGAAAGGGTATCAAAGGCTTAAAATAATTCAAATGGTTCAAAATTACAACTTTTGGAATCAGATTTCTTGCAACAACCACAATTTCTTCCCCAGTTTCTTTGCTCGGGGACTTTTGGGATTTTATTTTGATGGGACCCAATCGAGCGGCTGCCTACGTATCCTTAAAAGGAATCAGGTCGAACGTAGTTCATGTCATAGAAACTGCTTTGCTTTTGTGATTTTCTCTTTCTTTCCTTTCTCTTTATTCTTTCTTTTTCTCTTATTGTTGTTTTGTTATCTTCTTTTATTCTTCTTTTTCTCTTTTTTTTTTCTTTTTTTCTCTCTTTTTTTTCTTCTTTTTCTTTTTCTTTTTATTATTTTCTTTTCTCATCAATCAAACTCAGTTGCTCCATGCGGGTTTGGATCCATTCATCATCATCAATTCCTGCTTCAGCAATACTCCAAAGGGGTGGGATTTCAACTTCCGCGGGTATCACCGCCTCAGTTCCATATACCAACAAATAAAGAGTTGCCCCTACTGACGTATGAATAGTAGTGCAATAACCCAACAATGCAAATGGCAGCTTTTGATGCCATTGCCTGGACCCTTCCACCATTTTCTGAAGTATCTTCTTTATGTTCTTGTTGGCCGCCTCAACTGCTCCATTTCCTTGGGGAGGTAAGGGGTGGAATTGCGATGTGTAATCTTTAACTGCTGACATACCTCTTTCATCAGATGACTATTGAGATTAGCACCATTATCTGTAATGATCACCTTTGGGATCCCAAACCGACAAATGATATTTAAGTGCACAAAATTGACCACCGCTTTCTTGGTCACAGACTTGAAAGTTTTAGCTTCAAACCACTTGGTGAAATAATCGATGGCCACCAAAATAAACCTGTGCCCATTGGACGTTGTTGGATCGATTGGTCCAATGACATCCATGCCCCATGCAACAAAAGGCCATGGTGCAGACATTGTGTGTAATTCAGATGGTGGAGAATGAATCAAATCTCCGTACACTTGGCACTGATGAAACTTGCGCACGAAACTGATACAATCTCGCTCTATAGTGAGCCAATAATAACCTACTCGGAGAATCTTCTTTGTCAGCACGTACCCACTCATATGCGGTCCACAGACTCCAGAATGTACTTCGGTCATGATAGTTGTGTCCTGTCTAGCATCTAAGCATCTCAACAGTCCAAGATCCGGAGTCCTTTTGTACAAAACCCCTCCACCGAAGAAAATTCCGCTTGCCAACCACCGAATTGTTCTCTTTTGATCACTTATGGCTTGTACTGGATACACCCCCATCCTGATATATTCCTTGATATCATGAAACTAAGGCTCACCATCAAGTTCTTCTTCCACCGCATTATAGTAAGCATGCTGATCATGGACCTGAATATGCAAAAGGTCCACATAAGCCTTATCTGGATGATGTAACATTGATGCCAAGGTAGCCAAAGCATCAACAACCTCATTATGGATCCTTGGAATATTCCTGAACTCTACTAATCGAAACCGTTGGCAAGGATCATGCAAACATTGCCCCTATCCCGATGCCTTTCATGTTAGCAGCTCCATCAAAGAAAAGTTTTGAATCTAGCTCTCCAACTGGTTCCAACTCATCAATTTGCATTACCTCTTCATCAAGGAAGTAAGTCTTCAAAGGCTCATATTCTTCATCCACTAGGTTCTCAACCAAATGATCAGCCAATGCCTGGGCTTTCATCGTGGTCCTAGTCACATAGATGATGTCAAATTTTGTGAGCAAGATCTTCCACTTTGCGAGCCTCCATGTAGGCATAGGCTTCTAAAAGATATACTTTAACGGATCCAAACGAGAGATGAGGTAAGTAGTGTAAGATGACAAATAGTGCTTCAACTTCTGTGCTACCCAAGTTAGGGCGCAACATGTCCTCTCAAGGTGAGTGTACTTAACCTCGTAAGATGTGAACTTCTTGCTGAGATAATAGATGGTCTGCTCCTTCCTGCCGGTGATGTCATGCTGACCCAGCACACAACCAAACGAATTGTCCAAAACCGTCAAATACAGAACCAAAGGTCTCCCTGGTTCTGGTGGGACCAACACATGTGGGTTTGACAAGTACCCCTTTATCTTATCAAATGCTTCTTGACACCCGTCTATCCACTTGACCGCATCATCCATCTTCAATAGTTTGAAGATAGGATCACAAGTTGTCGTAAGCTGAGCAATAAACCTGCTAATGTAATTCAACCTCCCTAATAGACTCATCACCTCAGTCTTGTTCTTCAGGGGTGGCAACTCTTGGATAGTTTTGATCTTTGATGGGTCCAATTCAATACCTCGATGGCTGACTATGAATCCCAACAATTTTCTAGATGGCATACCAAATGCGCATTTTGTAGGATTGAACTTAAGATTATACCTGTGGAGCCTTTGGAAAAACTTCCTCAGATCTTTGACGTGGTCAGACTGCTTTTTGGACTTTATGATCACATCGTCCACATAAACCTCGATCTTCTTGTGTATCATGTCGTGAAATATGGTCGTCATCTCCCTTATGTAAGTTGCCCTAACATTTTTCAAACCGAATGGCATGACCCGATAACAGTACGTACCCCATGGTGTAATGAATGTCGTCTTTTCTGCATCTTCCTCATCCATTAATATCTGATAATAGCCCACATAGCAATCCACAAAATACTCAATCTCATGTTTGGCACAATTGTCAATCAGAATGTGGATATTTGGCAGTGGGAAGTTGTCCTTGGGACTTGCCTTGTTGAGATCACGGTAATGAATACACACCCTGGTCTTGCCATCCTTCTTTGGCATAGGTACTACGTTGGCTAACCAAGTGGGATACTGAGTGACCCGAATGACCTTTGCCTCAAACTGCTTTGTGACCTTTTCTTTAATCTTTACACTCATATCTATTTTAAACTTCCTCAACTTCTGCTTAACAAGAGGGAATGCCGGGTCAGTGGGCAATTTGTGAACCACCAAGTCAGTGCTTAAACCCGGCATGTCGTCATACGACCATGAAAAGGCGTCTTTGTACTCAAGTAACGCTTTAGTTATCTCCTCCCTGAGTTGAGGTTAAAGATGGACACTTATCTTAGTTTCTCTGATATTATCTGGGTCCCCTAAATTGATTGCTTTTGTATCACTCAGGTTAGGCTTGGGTTTTTCCTCAAAATAGCTTAATTCTTTACTAATCTCTTCAAAGGCCTCATCCTCATCATATCCCGATTCATCATCACACTCTATTTCTTGAATTACTATTTCAGAATTAGATGGGCTTTTAAGACTGAGCCGAAGATTCCTCATGCATGTCATGTTATTGAAACCAGCATAAAAAGAACTGTACAAGGAAGAAAAGAAAACAAAAATAAAACTGTCAGGAATGAGGAAAAACGGAAATTGCATTTCATTGAAATTAAAAGATAACAAGGTTTATACATCCAAATGGACGGAACATAGAATCTGAATTATAACCATGGAATAATCTAGATAAACTGAAAGAAAATCAAAGCAAACTACCAAAATTCCTTCCTGGTGGGGAGAGGAGTAGCTTCCCAATTGTTAATCTTTGCACTAGGCCCAACAAATTGCACATCTGCCTAGCTAGAACCCTCTCCAGCTTCCACCATGTTCACATCATCGAATAACTTCTCAAACCATTCAATCAACTCTTTATCAGGACCAACCACAGAACTGGGAACTGTTGTTATTGGGTGTTTCTTGGTTTCAGGCCTGACAAATGATTTGGAGAGCCGTGGGATGGGCTATGGGAGGACCCAGGCCCTTTATTTCAACTTTCTGGCTCTTTTCACGTCTGAAACTGTGGGCTTGAACCCCAAACCAATTGTATCCAAGTTTTTTGGGAGAGACACCGGCTGTATGATACCTTACAGAGTTGCACCCAAACCCTTGCCCGGTACAAAACCATTTTTCAACATTTCAACATCTACTATGAATGATGCAGCAGCTACCCTCGGAGTTGGAACGCATTTCCCTTCTAGAATTTTCTCTACCGATACCGTGTCAAAAACCTGATAAACCCATGGCTCCTTGTCATCATCAAACTCAATGAATGGCACAATGGCATCACTATGAGCACACCGATTATCCTCGCCGTGCACAATGATTTCCTGTCTATCCCATTCAAACTTTACCATCTGATGCAGTGTAGACGGGACTGCTTGGCACCGTGAATCCAGGGTCGTCCACATCGAGCACCTGGAACTCCATGGTAAATTCAACTGTCCCTATTGTAAGCTCAATCACTATGTCTCCGACTTAATCTTTCCCTCCACTGTCGAATCCCCGAACGCAGATACTACTCTTGTAAATTCTTTCATCATCCACCTTCAACTTGTTCAGAGTGGACAGAGGGCAAATGTTCGCACTAGAACCATTATCAACCAGTACCTGAGTAACCATGGAATATTCACATTTCACCATAATATAAAGGGCTCTATTGTTCTCGGTACCCTCCACGGGCAACTCATCATCAGAAAAAGTGACTCTGTTTACCTCAAATATCTTGTTAGCTATCTTTTCCAAGTGGTTTACTGAGATTTTGTCAGGAACGTGGGCCTCATTCAGGATCTTCATCAAAGCTCGACGGTGCTCATCTGAATGGATCAATAATTACAATAGTGAAATCTGAGCATGTGTCTTCCTCAACTGCTCCACAATGGAATAGTCCTACACTTTCATCTTTCTCAAGAATTCCTCTGCTTCTTCCTCGGTCATAGCTTTCTTCACTAGCACCGAGTTATCTTTGGAGATCTTAGCTTTTCTCAACTTTTCGGGGGCAAAACATCTCCCCGATTGTGTCAAACCATGGGTCTCACAAACTTCTTCTTTAACCTCTTTCCCCTTGTAATTCACTGTCACTCGTTCATAATTTCACGGGACCACCTTGCTGTTGACTATCGATAATTGAGTTACTGGCTTGATAATGACAGGATCTGTGCGGGCACCCTCCACAATTACAACAGGCTTGTTCGCCACTCCTGGCACAACCACTTTTGCTCTTTCTTGTTTTACTGCCACATCACTTGGGGGTCCCCTTTCTTGACTACTGTAGATGGTTCACTGTTTGCCCCGCTCAACCTGATCACTAATTTCTCACTTGTTGGCTATTCAACCGGCCTGACTTCACTGGACCTAATCATCATGACGGTCTGTGAAGGCTTCTTAGGCTCCCTCCCCTATAAACTATCTCGATCATATTTTCTCATGATGGGCCGGCAACAGATTCTGGTTGATATTGGGCACCTCCGGAGCTTGGACCTCAATCCGATTAGCATCAATGAGCTCTTGAATAACTGTTTTCTATTGTCAGCATTTCTCTCTATCGTGCCCTGGAACACCAGAACAATATTCGCAACTCACAGAGTGATTAAGATTCCTCGGGGGAGGGTTTGGCAGTTTTGGCTCGATCAGAATCATCATATCCAATTGTCGCAACCTGGGAACAAACTGGTATAGGATTCTCCCAATGGAGTAAAAGTTTTCTTCTTCTGCAACCTCTTATTCTTAAATGCTTGGTTGGGCTGGAAACCTAATCCAGGAAGGTTTCGGTAGGCTCTTGGGGGTGGATAGGCATTTTGTGGAGCTGGATATGTATTTTGTGGCACTGGCGCATGCCATTGTGCGTGGGCCGGAAATTGGCTGTATGTTTGGGCATGGTGGACAAATGGGGGTCTGGTGGCAGATAGTAGTGTTGTGGTGGGCTATATGGGGTATGAGGGTAGGTTTGGTGGTGGAGTCGAGGCTGGTTATAGTAGTGTGATGGGCCCCTGGGTCCGAACCAAGCTCTTGACTCGATCGTTGTGACATCCTCTTTCTTTTTCTTTCCAATTGCTCCCCCATTTCCACTTTGAATGGCCTGGGTGTCCGCCTTGATCGCCGAATAGCTCATGATTTTGTTTGTCTTGAGCCCTTCTTCTACCCTCCCACCCATTTTTACCACTTCATTGAAGAACTTGCCTATAGACGATACCAGATGTCCGTAATAAGTAGGTTCTAAGGCCTGTAGAAAATAATCCACCATTTCACTTTCTTTCATTGGAGGGTCAACCCTCGCTGCTTGCTCTCTCCAATGAAAACCATATTCTCTGAAACTTTCATTGTGCTTTTTCTCAAGTTTCATCAAAGACAGACGATCTGGAATAATCTTGAGATTGTACTGGAAGTGACAAGCAAATGCCTGGGCCAGATCATCCCATGTGTACCATCTTATGTAATCCTACCGAGTATACCATTCCAGCGCTGAACCACTCAGACTCTAACTAAAATACGCCATTAGCAGCTCATCTTTCCTGCCAGCTCCCCTCATTTTGCTACAAAAACCTCTCAAATGCACCACTGGATCAGTGTGCCCATCATACAAATCAAACTTTCTCATCTTAAACCCTGCCGACAATTGCACATCTGGAAGCAGACATAGGTCTTTGTAGGCCACACTTACTTGACCTCACAACCCCCTCATGTCTCTGAATGACTATTTCAGGCTTTTAACTTTTCTGAACATCTCTTCCTGTTCGAGATTTTTAGATGGTTTTTCGGTTTCTGCAAGAAGGTCAAAATGAAGAGTGTAGGAATAGGGTTCTGGAACCTTGAAAGTGGGATTCGGGGGGTAATACTGGTTATCCTGAGTCTGGAACAGAGGCTCACTGGAGGATTGGTGTAATGCAGCGGGTGGGGGTGCCACAAAAATAGGAGTGACTGGTGGAGGAAGGTACGGGACTTGTTTGGGTGGTGGAGCTTGTGATGTATGGGAAGTGGTGTCGTGGCATTGTTGGTAGAGGGGAAAGTCCGGAGATGAGTTCATAGTGGGAGGTTCCTGGGGCTGAGCCAATGGCGGGATAAAAGCAGGGTTGGCGGGGTAAACTGGCGGTGGGTGCCCTTTTGCCCATGCTTGGTACATTTCAGTCATCTGCCACTTCAGCTTATACAACTCATCTTTCAGATTAACCTCCGACTCTTTCACCTCTTTTAACAGATCGTCAATACTTGCCTCAAGTTCCTGGTTGGCCATGATCAACTTGTTTTTGGACCGGGTGTTGTAGGAGTGAGTTGCCAGAATGACAATCAATCTAACCACCTGCCTGAACTGGAATTTCATTAATAACAAACTTGTTAGCGATTAGGGCTATAACAGATAGGCAACCGCACATTTTAGGAGTGAATGCACCTAAGCAGTTAACCGTTTCTATTATGCATTGGATCGGTTGCTTGCGTCATCCAGACTTTTCCTTATTTCCATTTGCAACTTCTCTTTTCTCTCTCTTTTTTTATCGTTTTCATTCTTTCCTTTCCTTGCTTGATCTCTTTTTTTTATTCTTTCATGTCTTTTTCTTGTTTTGCCATTGCTCCCTCCCCACGGCCTCTTATTTTTCTCTCTTTTCTTTTCATGTTATTCTCTTGATTTTTCTCTTTTTTTTCTTCTTTTCTCTTTTTTCTTTTGGTTATGGTCGAATCATATGGATATTGCCTACGTATCATGACCCCGCATGAATCAGACCAAGCGTAGTCTGGGGGATAAGTGTAAAAATAATAAAACATTTTGGAATTTTCAATTTTTTATAAAAAGAAAATGCTTTGATTACAACGACTCAAAAACTAACAGACTCAAAAATGAAACTAGCAGACTCCAACAGCAAGATGAAAACACAGACTTGAAAACAAACTAACAGACTCCAACGGAAAGAAAATACAGACTCGAGTAAAAATCATGAATACACTAATGCCTCAAATGCTCCTGGGGCCCGCGGGACATCATTCGGTCTCGCCATGGGCCTACACGCTAAATCCCTTGGAGGTGGTAGAGATCTTTCATTATCTGGCGGACAAAGGTCATCACAGTGGCAAAGAACATGGATCTGATCATATCCTCACAACTACTACACTTCATCGTGATGTAGTCGGCGATCCTTCTAAATCTCTCTCTCTTATGACACCCTTTTCTTGCAACAAACGCCCAATCTATTGGGCCCTGGCTTCCAAAGTTTGTTCAAATACATGATTTTGTTCTTGAAGTTGTTACAAATCTCTTTCTAACTGTGCCATCGCTGCTTAACAATGTTCCCTTTCTGCCTTAAAGTCTTTTACCTGGTTGATCATTTTGTTCCCAAAGATGGTAACCCTTTTCTTCAACCTCACAATCTCATTGTCATATTTCTATTTTAACTGTTTAACCAAGCGCTCTCATTCCTCCGCATTCTTAGCCAATTTTGTTCGAGCCCTTGCTAGTTCACCCTCGGCCTTATTCAGATCAAATCATACTCACTCACCTTTTGCCTAAGATTATTTATAAGTTTTTCATCTTTTGCGCTTCTGGTGGGATTTTCTGCCGCTATTTTCATTTTCTGAATCTGGGCTTGAAGGCCTCATTTTCTTTGGCTAGATTTTTCTTTTCACCCTCGTCCACCGCGGCTTGCAAACCATTCTCGAATTGGAGATCCCTGACTTGCTTTTCCAGCTTTCTTATTATGGCCATGTACTCATTCTCCTTGCCAACCAAGCCCACTGTTCTTGCAACGCCTCAACGAATTCCCGAATGTGAGGCTTTTTGGCTGGTCTTTTAGGTTCAACCCTTGTGGTGTTCTTCATTCTATACTAGGCAAGATAGGCGGGTGAGACCTCGCCTCTAGATAGGTCACGCACTCGAGTGTTTGCTGTCAAATACTGGCACTCGTTCCAAATAGAACGAACTGTTTCTTCATGAAATTGGCCATCGGAGCTAACCTCAACCGCATAAACACTAAGATCTTCATCTGGGTGCATCACCTGACACCTTCCCAACTGTCTCATCACCCGGTATGGAGCGTAAGGATGAATGCCTCGAAGACCCATTAGGAGGAAGTAAGGACCAATGGCGGGCATATATACAATTTCTTCAACAGGAAGCCAACCCAATGTCCATTCTATTTGTCCCCGCAGTGATAGAGCGAAGGCGGGATACCCAATCTCCAAACCCCTCTGGGAACTTTAACCCTGAAATCCTTGTGTCGAACTCTTCAATGCAACTTTTATCTGCGGATCCATAACTCATATACTGAGGGCGGTGACACAGGTGTTCGATCATCCACATTTGTAGTAGCAAATTGCATCCCTCGAAGAAATCTGCTCCATATTTACAAGCTATGAGAGTTCGGTATATCTCAGATACTATCATGGGGGAAAGGGTGCTCTTGGCATTGGTAATCAAGACTTCGACTCCACCACCCGTAGATTGATATTCCCATCTTTTCAGGGAAATACCACGAGGCCTAAGAAAGCTACCTTGAAAGCGAAACGCCTATGCTCATCCCATTTTGCTTGGTTCACTTTGCTACAAACCCCGCTTTCCGGGTTGTTGAATCCTCTTACATGCCCATACCTCTGGTATATAAAACGTAGAGTGGAAAAACCGTCCTCTAACTCGGAGTATGAGACTCCATTGCTTATTTTTAGCAAATCCATGGATTTGTGAGAGTTAACGGCTCTTGGGGCGATCAGATACTTATGCCTCGGACCTTCAGTACTTCCCATATAACCTGCTATCTCTTCTAAGGTGGGTGTGAGTTCAAAATCCGAGAACTGCAAGACATTGTGAGCTGGGTCCAAAAACGTAACCAACGCCTTTATGATGTCTCCTCTAGGCCTGATCTTCAACAACCCGGTGAGGCCTCCCAAATGTAGATTGACCTTATCTTGCTCTAATTTACCTAGATCCTCCCACCACATATGCAACTCCAAAGGGATCTTGTTCATGACTGCTATTGGCAAACATTGACTCGTGCTCATTCTACACATTTATTAGGGTGATTTTCATTAAAAGAAAATTATGATTCATTTTGACTCAAGAAAAATGACCATTCTTTTTCAAAATTTTCACAAAAATATCCGGTTTTGCCAATACGGCCTTTCAGCACTTCGAAAATGAAGATTTTAAGGTTGTGTCGGCTAACCAGCCAAAACCTTTAAAAGTAATTAAAGGTGGCTCTTCTTGCAAAAACAGCCTTCCGGCGCCCTTTTGAGAGACATTCGGCTATTTTTGACAAGAATGACATCACCTTACTTATTTGCAATAAACATAAATTTTTGCTCTTTTTGGACTATTTTTGCAAAAAAAAAAAGAAGTTGGACCTAATGGGGGTCGCCTACGTATCTTGCATCCAGTGAGAATCAAACTGGCGTAGTTCGGGCAATTTTGACAAAACAAAATCCAACTTTTCTTTTCTTTTTTACAAAACAAAACAAAATTTTTTCTTTTTTTTTTTCAAAATTTTGGCAGTTTCAGTATATTTTGGGACATCGATTTTGCAAAAACAAGCAATTATCTCTCTTAGCCCTCACATTGACTTTCCTTCTCTCAACCTTTTCCCTATAAGTCGGTCAACATGCAAATCCGAAGCAAATAAATGCACAAGTAGCAAGTAGGATGCATCAGGATGGTCTTTTCATTTCAGGTACACCTGTCCTAGACAGACCCAACCCCTGTGTTGAGTCTCCAAAGTCGAATGCACATGATGCAGATAATCCTTCCTACTAGGGATCCGGCATGAGGCTGAGTTATTCTAGGTTTAAAACCTAAGTGTATTGTTCTAGACCAGGCTTAACCGAGCGGACAACTCGAGCCGGGGGATTGGGGTTGCGTACCGGTAATTAAAAGATCATCCGGCTTTGCAATTTGTCCGAACCTCATTCTCTTTGGGATATGACACTAATAGAAAGAAGTCACGACCAGCGTGCACTCCTCAAGAGAGAAAAGAGAGGGGTTTCATAGCAGTTTATATATATTTCATAGAATATCAAAGCGGTAAAAGCAGCATTTAGCACATTAGACCCAAATATGTTAATAAAACCATATAATAAATAAAGACCAATATAACAATTCCTCTAAGCTCGAATTCTGAACCCTGAACCAGAGATTCTAGGTTCGATCACCAGCAAAGTCGCCATAGTTGTCACACCTCTTTTTTCCTACACACATAAGGGTATATAAGGGAGTTTTTTCCCATTTAAAGTGACAATCGAAATGATATTATTTATTTATTAAATCAGAGTCGTCACTTGGGATAATTTATGGTATCCCAAGTCATCGGTTAAAATCCCAAATCGAGGAAAGATTGACTCTGTATTACAGTCCGCGAGCACAGAAATCTGGGTAAGGAATTCTGTTAACCCAGGAAAAGGTGTTAGGCATTCCCGAGTTCCGTGGTTCTAGCACGGTCGCTCAAATGTTATAATTGGCCTATTATCTGAATTTCTATACATGTTTTAACTTATGGTGCAATTTTAAACTTTAAAACCGCTTTTATTTATTATTTTTCAGGAAGATTTAACGTCATCTAAAACACATCTTGAACCACGTCACATAAATGCACCCGCGGTCCACGACACATTTTATTTAACGTTGTTGAGATTCGGATTTGGGTCACATAAATGCGCACCCGAGTTTAGGAAGGTAAATTATTAAAATAACACGCCTAAACCAACTATTATTTCTAAGGATAAACAAGATTAATTAAGTGAGGGCCATGCAATTTAAGGTTTTGTTCGGCACGACACGCCCCAATTTCAATTTTAAAAAGGGAATTCAAACTACATTTGGAAGGCCATAAACTATTGGTCGTTTCGAATGGCACACCTCAACTAATTAAAGACCTAATTAACTAATTAAGGGAAACTTATGAGGATTCTAATTATTTTTAACTAAAAGTTTTACCGTACTAAATTACTTAAAAGCATCGTATTAAAGGACCACAAGACCAAAAGGAAACTACTTCAATCAAGCAACTAGATAGGCTCCCTGAAAAAAAAAACTATTTTCAAGCTTTGGGCCCAAGATGAGCCCAATTTAGGGTGAGGAAAGACACCATAGGTTTGAGTCTGACTGTTCTTCAGCTGGGCCTGCGTTAGGCCCAATTTCATACTCCCAATCAATATGCCAATCAATGAATGCTAAATAACTGACACTAGCATGGAGCATGGAATCAAGTTTAAACAAATTCTCATTCTGATTTTTAAAAAAATAGTAATATGACTTAAATAAGCTAAGTTTCTAGTACCACCTTTCATGCACTTTTTTTGAAACAATCTTGCCATGAAGATGCGACAACCGCAACAGACTAGTTATTTACTTAAAGAGCAATCCCAAGTGTGAAGAAAAGTGAATACCCAAAACCATTCAATCCTAAGTACTCATATGTAAGCGAAAGCAAGTTAAATATAGATTATAGAATGATGGGATCATATTTCTAGCTGTGAATAAAACAAACCATTACTTGACAGCACATTTAAAGGTGAATTGATGCTATAATAGTACTGACTTAAGCAGAAACCGAACATATATCCACAAAACCTATGAACACCAAACGAGTTCTTTACAATAGCCTTAAGAACCATTCATATAAACACAAAACATGAATTCATTTACCCTCTTCTGCTAGAGTTCATAATTCTTACCAAAGTTAGAAACACATTCAATATGAACAAGGAAGAAATGAAGGTGACAAGAAAACTAGGAATCTGATTGATCTTAAAAAATCAAAAGAAACTACATCTACAAGTTAGTATGACACAGTTTGCCATTTAATCAAGTAAAGCTCTTGTTCTTACACTTCACATATCAATGGAATGGGAAATACCTGGAAAAGTAAAGAAAATAAGAACAAGGAAAGGTCAGCAGCAACAAAGCAACACCAGCAACAACGTAACAATGCTTAACCAGCTGAAAACCCACCCAGACCTCAAACCAAACTTGACACAAATTGAAATTAAATTTATAGACTTAGATTCAATCCATTTTTACACCCAGATTAATCAGAAATTCTTCAGAAATTGAGTGTCTCCAGAATTATAGGAGAAATGCAATGGAACAATAATTTGTTTTTCTTTTGATATTTTCAGCCGTTTTGGATTTCTATCCTGTCTGATCCCCTCCTCAAAATTCAGCTAATGGGGCCTTTATAGAAAGGTGTTAGGGCAGCAATAAAGGGTTCAAAGTTTGCTTGTTATTCACTTTTTAATTTTTAGTTTTGCTATTGTGCCCCTAATGTTAAAATCATATGTTCCATTTAATCCCACCCCCAGCTTCTTAGAAGCTTCCCTAGGTAGTTATACAAGATTGCCTCAACTTAAATTACTAAATCACCATCCAATACCTCATGTTTATACTTTAGCCTACCAAACAGGTCAAGTTGACCCATGGTGTTTGGGCTGCTGCATGGGCCGGTTCTATGACCTTTGGGATTTTGACCCAGATTGTGATTAAAACCCACAGGCCGCAAATAGGCGAGCCCAGCAATTTTTCCATTTTGGTCATCGAAAGAAAAATGAATGGGGCAGAACAACAGAAGAAAATGCAAATGACAAACAAGCAGGAAAAATGAAAAATCAAAAAACTACTAAAGAAGAAAAATGTTAATTACACTAATATGCTTATAATTATTAACATGACTCAAATTCTAAACATGCGACATATATCACTTGTACTTAACAAAAGAAATGAGAGGAAACAGACCAAATGCAATTGAGATGCATTAAGTGACAGACAGAAAAGAAGTGACATAGCAAGGGAGGAATACAGAGGAAGGTGAATATGGAAAAGCAGAAAAAATGACAAGAAGCAGAGAAAATACCTAATATAATCAACGCAGGACGAAGACTTGAATGGACTTCCATTGTTCTCCGATTTGAGGTGAAAAGGAGTGTTAGTCGATTTGTTCTTGCGAGAACAAATGTTTAACACTCATTTTAGCCCAAAATCAACTTCGAAAACTCAGAGAGTAACGGGATTGGACCTTTAAATGAAGGATCGAAGGAGGGTACAAATCTAGGGTTCTTGTTTTAAGATCCAAAATTAAAGAAAAGTGGAGAAGATTTGGGGGAAAATGGTTGTAGTTTAGTGCTTAAATGACTATGGGGAACAAGGGCAAATTAGGGTTTTGATATGAAGGAGACAAAGTACAGGGTTGTTTGGATGAACTGAGTGGTCTCTGAAGTTTCTTAGACACTCTTATGTGATTAAAGAGATGTGCTATGGATCGTTTGATGAAACAAAATGAAGGGCCCCGATTGACTTAGCACTAACAAACTCTAAACGACGTTGTACTCTTCCCATACTATGTCATTTCATGTGTCTCATAGACTGGGGCTTGGACCGAATGGGGGAGAGGGTTGGGGCAGGTCTTGGACGGGTACAGGGGAAACTCGATTTGGGCTTAGGGAATTCTAATGATAATGGCCCAAATATCAGAGTTCTTTCACTCCTTTTCTTTTTCTTCTTACTTTTTTTCCAAAATTAAATTAAAATCTAAATTAAATCCTAAAACCTAACTAATCTATCAAAAACACTAATTAAACCTAAATAATAATGATCACCATTAATAAAGAAAACAAACTAAAAGAAAACTAATCAAAAGTTCAAAATTAAAATTAAAACGTGCAAATTAAACTATTTTTAGTATCTTTTCCATTTTTATAAACAACTAATTTGCTAATTAATCTTAAAATGTAGAATTAAATCCTAAATGCAAATGCCACGTATTTTTTTATTTTTCCATTAATTAAACAAAATTAACATGCACAGACAATATGTAAATGATAATAGAAAATGCCACAAAAATCCACAAAATTGCAAACAATGAAAAAAAGTTATTTTGTTTCGAATTTATGGGAGTAATTCATATAGGGCAAAAATCACCAATTGATACGTTTCCACAAATAATTAAAATTCAATTTCTTTGTTTGTATCTTCAATTTATTGAAACAAGATATAAAAATTACTAATAGACTGAATGAAATCTCAAAGAATCCCACATTCAAGGTATTGCTCAGTAAATACATATATATCTTAACTTAAGATTTACTATTCTAGCTTAATTCAAATTATATTTTTTTGAATCATTTTATTCGCGAGGAGCTGGATGAAAAGAAACTCTCACGTCCGGTTATGTAGAGATGGAATTCAAAAACAACCATAAACTATAACCCCAAAAGAACCAGATTCCTTAAACAACATAGAGGAAGAATGAAGGGAACATCTCATCGAGGTAATCATATTTCTTTCGGTAAATGTCACGACCCAAAAACCGAACCGGTCGTGATAGCACCAATCGTGAAACTAGGCCAGTCGACATAACTCCCGAATCTACCATTATTCAATAAATGTTATTTTTATACCATTTATTAATCAATAATCTCGTGATGTAAATTTAAAAGAAAAGTGCGGAATAATTACACAAGCCCGACATCGGGGTGTCACTAGTCATGAGCATCTATTAAAATCCGAATAAAACGAAAAGTCAAGAAATGTACTAAATACAGTCTAACAGAAACAAGAGGGAGAAAAGCTGTGCTGCGAATGCCGGGCAGCTACCTTGCTAAACTCCGATAACTCTACCTCTAAGCGATCAACACCCGCTATTGGGTGCAGAAATACTTGAATCTGCACACAAGATGCAGGGAGTAATGTGAGTACTCCAACTCAGTAAGTAATAAAAGTAAATAAAGTCTGAGAAGTAAGAAATCACGTGAACCATATCACGACACCACAGAGGATACCACATGTTTCCAAAATAGGATACAAATCAAATCACCTCGTTCAACTCACATTTCGGGAAAAATCCTTTGAAAATGCCATTCTAACAGTTTTCAGCAAAAGTTCAGTGAAATTTATAGTGAAAGTGATAAAAATCATAAACAGCCCCTCGGCCAAAACATAATTCGTATACAGCCCCTCGAGCAAACAGAAATTTATAACCATTTCGTAACTTAAAAATCTCAATGGAAGTAACAAAGCCAAATCAATGACTAAATTCCGAATACCTTGTAAAATCTTCAATTCAAATAAAAGTTGTTTAAAAATATTTGTTTAACATTTCAATAGAGGCTCGGTCTAAAGATGAGTGAAAGCAGTAATTAAATCAACATATTCAATAGAAACTCACTTTAAGGAGGAGCAAAACCAGTAAGTTCATAAACAGGCACCCTAGGCAAAGTATCACTCGTATACATGTATATATAGCCCTTCGGGAAAGCTTCTGAGTCACACATGACTCAACTCTTATCAATCAGCACTCACACGCAGCATTCACGCTCAATAGGTACCATATAATAACCGTTGCGGCGTGCAGCCCGATCCATATATCGCCACGGCGTGTAGTCCGATCCACATATCGATGCGGCGTGCAACCCGATCCATATATATAGTCGACTGCGCTCACTGGGGGTGTGCAGACTCCGGAGGGGCTCCTACAGCCCAAGCGCTATATCGTTGCGGCGTGCAACCCGATCCACACACACACACACACACACTATATATATATATATATATATTAACTGCAACGTGTAGCCCGATCCATAAATATATAATCCTTACAACCAGGCCCTCGGCCCCTCTCAGTCATTAACCTCACAATCAGACCCTCGGTCTATCTCAGTCAGCAATCTCACAATCAAGCCTTCGACCCCTCTCAGCCATCAACCTCACAAGTCACTCAGACTATCAGTAAAATAGGGCGTTCAACTCAAATATCATTTATAGTGCCAAAATTTAGTAAATAAGGTTGAGTTAGGAAAATTACAAAAATGCAGCATGACCGAGTACAATTATTAAGTCAGAACAGTGAGAAAAAGTAGTAAAAGTCCCATATTGGTCCAAAACAGTTGGCACGAGGCCTAAACATAGCATTTAGCCCAAAACATGATGATAACAAACCGTTTTGATTTAATTACGCAATTAAACAGTCATAAGGGATGGACTAAGTCACAATTCCCAATGCTGTACGACCCCACGCTCGTCATCTAGCGTGTGCGTCACCTCAAAATAGCACTACAATGTGAAATCCGGGGGTTCAAATCCTCAGGACAACATTTACAACCATTACCTACCTCTATCCGGTCCAAACTCTTGTCCGCGGTGCCTTTTCCTCTCAAATCAGTCTCCAATTGCTCTGAATCTAACCAAAATCAGTTCCACATCATTAATACACGCTAAAGGAACAAAGCCCAAGCAAAATAATCGAATTAACTCAAAAATCCCTAAATTGGCCAAACCCGGCCCCCGGGCCCACATCTCGAAATCCGACAAAAATTATATCAATAGAATCCTCATCCTCCCACGAGTCTATACATACCAAGAACATCAAAATCGGACCTCAAATGGCCCCTCAAATCCCCAATTCAACTCTCCCATTTTTCTTCAAATTTCCATCCCAATTTCCCAAATTAAATCATAAAAATTAAGCCAAAATCATGGTATTTACCCAAATTTGGATGAAGAACACTTACCCCAATCCATTCTCTGAAAATCCCCTCCAAAATCGTTTTCTCCTGAGCTTCATACCTCCAAAAATGCAAAAATAGCCGAAATCCTCGAAATAGAGTACTTTATAAAGCTGCCGAGGCTTCCTCTTTCGCGAATGCAGAACAACCATCGCATCCGCGATCAAGAAAAATATCGGCTCCCAAAATTCTCTACGTATTCGCGACACAAGCCACGTGAACACGATACCTACTGGGGACATAACTACGCGGACACGACATCCAATGCGCGAACATGAAGAACACAACATCACAACATCGCGAATGCAACACCCAAAGCGCGAACGTGAAGAACAGAATTTACCGCCTCATAGAACACCCTTCGCGAACCCGAGTCCTTAACCACGAACGCAGAGAACAAATCGTCTACAACAAAAACCAGCAAAAACAACTGCCAAGTCCAAAGTCCAAAATTGATCCGTTTACCACCCGAAACTCACCTGAGGCCCTCGGGACCTCAACCAAACATGCCCACATATCCCATATCGTCATTCAGACTTGTTCCAACCTTTGGGATGCTCAAAACAACATCAAATCATCATCGGATTCAAGCCTAAGAATCCCAAAAACTTCCCAATTTCAAATTCGATCAAAAAGTCTATGAAACCTCGTCCGAATGACCTAAAATTTTGCACGCACATCACAAATGACACAATGGACCTACTACAACTTTCGGAATTCCATTTCTACCCCTATATCAAAATCTCACCTATCAACCGAAAAATGCCAAAAAATTCAATTTCGCCAATTCAAGCCAAAACCTCCACGAACCTCCAAAATACATTCCGATCAAGCTCCTAAGTCCCAGATCACCTAAAGGAGCTAACTAAATCATAAAAATTCTAATCCGAGATCATATACTAATAAGTCAAAACTTGGTCAAACTTTTCAAATTTTAAGCTTCAAACTGAGAACTGCTCTTCCAAATTCATTCCGATTACCCGAAGAACCAAAATCGGCAATTTACATAAGTCATAATACATCACACGGGGCTAGTCATGCCGGAGAACTGGCGAGCGAAGTGTAAAATCCCAAAACTACTGGTCGGGTCGTTACATACATCCCCACTTAAACATACGTTCGTCCTCGAACGTGTCCAGTATTGCTCCGAAAACCATCAAACCGCTGTGTAACCTTACCATGCACATACCCGGGGGTGATCCCACGTCACCCTATCTCATATAGGTCCTATAACACAATATAATTAAAATTTCACAATCCAACCTAGCCCATAAACCTTAGAACCACAGTTCCACTTCTGAATTCATCCACCAGATCAGAATCTCACATCTATACTCTGAATATGTCTGAACAAGCTATAACAAATCATATCTGCAATTTCGGATGCAATTACATGATATACCACACAACCCAAACACTCGAAGTGATGACTTCTAATTAGAGCAGTTGCATAAAACATCCGAATTTGATAAAGCAACGCATAGAAAGCCATAACCATTCCTCACATCAACCATTCATGAAGCCACTTCTCCCTTGGCAAGGACCATAGCAAATCTCTGAGCTGAACATTGATATTATCCTTCTAACACACTAAAACCAAATCCGTTTGTATTCATTATAGATCCCCAACAATATCATCCAATCAAACACAACTACAATGTTGATGTGACACATCAATACCATATAAAACCACAACTCGTGCAATCCGCGCACCAATAAGCAACAACCCGAACATACTCAAATCATATGACTCAAATGAGAGAGTTGTACCGCAAGCTCGACAGTACCACCACAACACAATGCTAAGAACCCATCACACGTCGTAGAAGCATAACACATGAATCCAACCCGAAGGATCATAGCTCGACATACCTTTGCTGCAATGCGTGGCCCTATCCAACCATTGATTCCCATGAGACACCTCAAATCACCATGCTCAAAATCATCAACCAAGCACACTTTGATACCTAGCACCCAAAAGTTAATCATCATAACCATGGAGAAGCAAATGATGCAACGCCATATCAGTCCGAAAGAACATACCCAATGCCCAACAACTCATGCAATCCCCAATTACCCATCTCGCTCGAATTCCGCTATAAAGCTCAAATGGAATCGCACCATATGCGCATATAACCCGAATCACAACTCCTCGTAACATGAAAGAGTAACTCATAGATCTCTCCAGAACACGGATAAGCTCAACGACACTCGAATGGCACATCTCTTAACAATAGTAGTTCTAAGTCAACAATTCCGACCCGGTGCAGAACATACATCCATGTTGGGCCTACCAATGAACCACACATCAATTCTGGTCACTCACAATGGATAAATAACCCTCCGAAGGTCCACAATGACTGAATCATAGCACATACTATTATCTGACTAGCTTACCCACATCTTTACAATCCGCAATCGTGAAATGACCTATTTATGAGAACTCCAGTCTCCATATCCGTAAAGCACACAAATCACCATAGCTGATCCCAACTCCACCACCCGAATATCTAGCACATCCCTACTACTCGATCATCTCACGAGGGGTACTTCTAAAATTCTTCTGTGCCACCAAGACAACCTTAAATACCAGCAGTCGATCAGACAAGATAGTGTCGCTATACCAATAAAGTATCCATAACTCGAACACATCGCCCTTTCTGAAATGTATACCCTCATGAAGCCACACCAATCAGTGATCTCATTTATCTAGTCATCTGAAGCTGTCTATGCTGCCTATGAATTTATGACCCTCCTTTCAAGACTGAACCGTGACCTTACACATGACAATCTCAACCCCACACAATATACCGCATATTCCATACCATCCAATGATAAATATGAGAACTTCACAACCCCACTCCGAGCTACAAGAAACTACGTACTCAACCAGCCAAGAACTTTTCCATTTGATCGCATCTAGGAGAAAATCATTATACATCACATGCTCCTCATGCCCATAGAAAATATACATATCTAACCATGGTAGAAACCATCAAGAACTCTCCGAATAACCACTCAGGACATTCCGTGATTCTTTTACACTTATGAAGCATAACATAACCTTTGTCAAAATTTTCCTTTACTCGAGCCATCCTCGGTCTCAATCTCCGTAAGCCATAACTAATTCACACGTACGCCACAAACTTGGTCTAACATAACACATAACCGTGCAATCAACTAATCAATAGTAGACTCCCCCACTTGGCTCGAAGCCATGGATCAACACACACACAATAACTCATAATGCATATACCATAGTGAGACTAAAATCAATCCTTTATAAGCTCGTGCAACACAGACCATCTAGTACTTCAAATCTTCTACAAATCTTGCATTCACTCTTGTAACAGTCAATCCCACTCTCTTAAGCAACCCAAATTTAAATTCCAACACACATATTTCACTTGTAAATGAGATCTTCCAACAGACAACATAAGGATCGCACAAACTTCAGAACACCCGTAGGAGATAACCCACATGCTTCGCCTCAAACTAACATCTCTTTACACCCTTCCATCGTCATAAACATTATGTAGTCACTTAATCTTCCTAAGTCTGAACTCGTATCAGAACGTGAAATTCACCTCACTTCCCAACTAGGAAACATGAAAAGGTCCTTCAACGCGCCTACAACTTGTGTTATATATCAAATCACGATGGAAATCAAACACCGGATGGTTCTTACTATACCCAAGCAAACCCTTCTTGTCTCGTTCAAATCCTATGCACACATCTCGCAGTTACATCATACTCATCACATAGCTATCCAGTTATTACTTCCCTTAATAGGATACAACATAACATGTAGATCCAGAAACACGCGCTCACGCAATGAACACCTCAGGGCTCAAGCTATAGGCAAAAATCCAGCCTCAAGTCTTCCAGACTGGCCCAACCTCAACACACAAATATCACATCTCGCCCCTCGATCATGAAATCACAAGCCATCGATGCACATCTGGTACTGGGCGCTCATGTACGCATACGAATACGTGGAAGGAATTCAAAGAATTACATTTCAAGTTGAACCAAGGACGCACGATAAGAATTCAAGAATGTGAAGTTTTTCCTGAAGGTTCTGTAGCCTCCCGAGGATAAGTACAGACATCTCTGTACCGATCCACGAGACTCAACTATACTTGCTTATGACTCGTGAGACCTATGAAACCTAGGCTCTGATACCAACTTGTCACGACCCAAAAACTGAACCGATCGTGATGGCACCTATCGTGAAACTAGGCCATCCGACACAACTCCCGAATCTACCATTATTCAATAAAAGTTATTTTTATACCATTTATTAATCAATAATCTAGTGATGTAAATTTCAAAGAAAAGTGCAGAATAATTACACAAGTCTGACTTCGGGATGTCACTAGTCATGAGCATCTACTAAAATATAAATACAACGAAAAGTCGAAAAATGTAATAAATAAAGTCTAATGGAAACAAGAGGGAGAAAAGTTGTGTTGCGAACTCCGGACAGCTACCTTGTTAAACTCCGATGACTCTGCCTCTAAGCGATCAACACCCACTACCGGGTTCAGAAATAACTGAATTTGCACACAAGGTGCAAGGAGTAATATGAGTACTCCAACTTAGTAAGTAAAAAATTAAATAAAGTCTGAGCAGTAAGAAATAACGTAAACCACATCATGGCACCACAGAGGATACCGCATGTTTCCAAAAAAGGATACAATCAAATCACCTCGTTCAACTCCCATTTCGGGAATAATCCTTTGAAAATGCCTTTCTAACAATTTTCAGTATAAGTTCAGTGAAATTTATAGTGAAATTGATAAAAATCATAATCGCCCCCTCGGCCAAAACATAAATCGTATATAGACCCTCGGGCAAACAAAAATTTATAACCATTTCGTAACATAAAAATCTCAGTGGAAGTAACAAAGCCAAATCAGTGACTAAATTCCAAATACCTTGTAAAAACTTCAATTCAAAGGAAAGTTGTTTAGAAATATTTGTTTAGCATTTCAATAGAGGCTCGGTCTAAAGATGAGTGAAAGCAATAATTAAATCAACATATTCAACAGAAACTCACATTAAGGAGGATCAAAACCAGTAAGTTCATAAACAGGCCCCCAAGCAAAGTATCACTCGTATACATGTATATATAGCCCCTCGGGCAAGCCTCTCAGTCACACATGACTCAACTCTTATCAATCAACACTCACGCTCAATAGGTACCATATAATAACCGCTGCGGCATGCAGCCCGATCCATGTATTGCTGCGGTGTGCAGCCCGATCTATATATATAGTTGACTTCGCTCACTGGGGGTGTGCAGACTCTGAAGGGGCTCCTACAGCCCAAGCGCTATATTGTTGCGGTGTGCAGCCCGATCCAACATATCACTGCGGTGTGCACACACACACACACACACACACACACACACACACACACACACACACACACACACACACACACACACACACACACACACACACACACATATATATATATATATATATATATATATATATATATATATATATATATATATATATATATATCCTCACAACCAGGCCCTCGACCCCTCTCATTCATTAACCTCACAATAAGACCCTCGGTCTATCTCAGTCAGCAATCTCACAATCAGGCCTTCGGCCCCTCTTAGCCATTAACCTCACAAGTCACTCGGACTATCAATAAAATATAACGTTTAGCTCAAATATCATTTATAGTACCAAAATTTAGTAAATAAGGCTGAGTTAGGAAAATTACAAAAATGCAGCATGGATGAATACAATTATTAAGTCAGAACAGTGAGAAAAAGTAGTAAAAGTCCCATATGGGTCCAAAACAGTTGGCACGAGGCCTAAACATAGCATTTAGCCCAAAATATGATGATACCAAACCGTTTTCATTTAAATACGCAGTTAAACAGTCATAAGGGACGGACTAAGTCACAATTCCCAATGGTGTATGACCCCACGCTCGTCATCTAGCGTGTGTGTCACCTCAAAATAGCACTACGATGTGAAATCAGAGGTTTCAAACCCTTAGGACAGCATTTACAATCATTACTTACCTCTATCCTGTCCAAACTCTAGCCCGCAGTGCCTTTGCCTCTCAAATCAGTCTTCAATTGCTCCGAATCTAACCAAAATCTGTTCTGCATCATTAATACACGCTAAAGGAACAAAACCCAAGTGAAAATAATCGAATTAACTCAAAAATTCTGAAATTGGCCGAACTCGGCCCCCGAGCCCACATCTCTGAATACGATAAAAATCACATCAATAGAATCCGCATCCTCCCACGAGTCTATACATACCAAGAACATCAAAATTGGACCTTAAATGGCCCCTCAAATCTCTAATTCAACTCTCTCATTTTTCTTCAAATTTTCATCCCTATTTCCCAAATTAAATGATAAATATTAAGACAAAATCATGGTATTTAACCAAATTTGAGTGAACAACATTTACCCCAATCCATTCTCTGAAAATACCTTCCAAAATAGTCTTCTCCCGAGCTCTATAGCTCCAAAAATGCAAAAATGGCCGAAATCCTCGATTTATAGTACTTTATAAAGCTGCCCAGGCTTCCTCTATTGTGAACGCGGGATGACCATCGCGTCTGCAATGAATAAAAATATCGGCTCCCAAAATGCTCTACGTTTTCGCGACACAAGCCACGCAAATACGATACCTACTGGGGACATAACTACGCGAACATGGCATCCACAGCGCGAACGCGAAGAACACAACATCACAACATCGCGAACGCGACACCTAAAGCCCGAACTCAAAGAACAGAATTCATCGCCACAGATAACACCCTTAGCGAACGTGTGTCCCTTACAACGAACGCGAAGAAAAAATTGTCTGCAAAAAAAAACTACCAAGTCCCAAGCCCAAAATTGATCTGTTTACCACCCGAAACTCACCTGAGGCCCGAGGGACCTCAACCAAAAATGCCCACATCTCTCATATCGTCATTCAAACTTGTTCCAACCTTTAGGATGCTCAAAATAACATCAAAACATTAAATCATCCTCGGATACAAGCCTAAAAATCCCAAAAACTTCTTAATTTCGAATTCGATCAAAAAGTCTATCAAACCTCGTCTGAATGACCTAATATTTTGCACGCACATCACAAATGACATAACGGACCTACTTCAACTTCCGAAATTCTATTCTGGCCCCTATATCAAAATCTCACTTATCAACCGAAAAATGCCAAAAATCTCAATTTCACCAATTCAAGCCTAAACCTTTCAGAAACCTCCAAAATACATTCCGACCATGTTCATAAGTCCCAAATCACCTAATGGAGCTAACCAAATCATAAATATTCCAATCCGAGATTATATACTAACAAGTCAAAACTTGGTCAAACCTTTCAAATTTTAAGCTTCAAACTGAGAACTGCTCTTCCAAATTCATTCCGATTACCCTGAAAACCATACATCACACGAGGCTAGTCATTCTCGAGAACTGGCGAGAAAAGTGCAAAAGCCTAATATGACCGGTCGGGTCGTTACAGTAAATATGCTCTTCAGGCAATTGAATCCTCTTGGATTACATCTAGACAAATAGAAGAAGGCTGACGTGCAATGACACGAAATGCACGTCGTGGTGGAAAAATATCGGTACGTATATTTCCTGACAAACCAGTTACACTAAGACCCGCAGAAACACGGATGGGTTCAGGAAAAGAATCCTCTGAATATTGGGTAACTGTTGTTAAACCGGGTCGAATACTTTATGAAATGGGTGGAGTAATAAAAAACATAGCCAGAAGGGTTATTTCACTAGCATCATGATCCACAAGAAGCTCAGCAAATTGTTGAACTAACGGAAGCTAATGTGAAAAGGCTGAAGGAAGGAGACAAAAAATTAAGGCAAATCTAGCTCTCCAATGAGCTAGAACACGAGTAGAGGCTATCAATCCAATTTTATAACTAGTTGGTACGTTCGAATAATAAAAAGTTCTCTTTCTAATCTTATTTAGATTCAGTCGGGTGAACACAATCAAGCAGAATACAATTCTTATGCAAAAAGTCAAATTCAAAAATGAAATAGAAAAGATACAAAATCAAAAAATCAATATCACTAAGGGTGCATCGTAAACCTTATTAGATACCATTGACTCTGGCATCTAATAAGTTTTACATACTATTGGATATGAACCAATGACTCTCGCCATCTGAAAGCAGTACTCTAACCACTGAGTTAAGTAGGTAATTTATCATCCCATAAAGAACCGAATGAAACCCATGCTGATATTATTACCAGTATTCGATATTGGGTCATTCATAGCATTACTATACCTTCCCTATTCACTACGGGATGGTTATTTGTCAGCACCGATTTAGCTTACGATGTGTTTGGAAGCCCTTGGTCAAACGTGTATTTTACAGAGAGCCGACAAGGAATTCCATTAATAACTGGCCGTTTTGATCCTTTGGAACAACTCGATGAATTTATCAGATCGTTTTAGGAGGACTTAATGACTATAGATCGAACCTATCCAATTTTTACAGTGCGATGGTTGACTGTTCACGGCCTATTTGTACCCACCGTCTTTTTTTTTTCGGGATCAATATCACCAATGCAGTTCATCCAACGATAAACTTAATCCGAATTATAGATCTATGACACAATCAAACCCGAATAAACAAAATATTGAATTGAATCGTACCAGTCTCTACTGGGGGTTATTACTCATTTTTGTACATGCTGTTTTATTTTTCAATTATTTGTTCAATTTAGAAAATGAAAGAGAATAAATAAAATTCTCTTAGCTCATTCGGAACGTTCTCATATTCTTTTGTACATAATTCTTGATACAATCTCTTATTTTTTATCTTCTTGTAAACCTTTAGAATAATTTTTTGGTTGTGAAAACCAAAGGGAATGATGACCTTGGATTGTACCCAGGTCTAAAACCTCATCTAAGCAGATACATTTCTTCATACCCTGTATACCCTCCCACCAAGGATGAAATATGTTTAAAGAAGGAGAAAAAGGAGGCGTACTGCTTGAGCTGGCCTTTGAAGTACCCGAGGAAGATTCGGTATTTCCATTATCAGAAGAAGTCCCGCTATCAATCGTCAGTTTTTCGAAATTCTCACACAGCGTATAATCATTCAGGTCGTCGAAATATTTCGCGCAGGAATATCCACTTTGAATTTTAAAGAGAAGGTTTGAAAAGATATGTATTCTAATTCAGACGGAGAAATGCACTGGATTACCGATGTCTATCATGCACCCGAATTTACATACGGTAATATTCATCTATTACCAAAAACAAGCCATTTATGGATATTATTAGGAGGGACGTGCAGGTCCAGTCTAGTCTATGAGGTATATTACTTATCTATAAATAATTCTTTTTTCTTCTCTCCTTCTATTGCCTTAAAACCAAAATATATAAATGTCTTTCTTTCAATGCACATGATTTTGTATTAACTTCCATATTGAATTGAACAATGTTGTGCTAGGTGTGTTTCGTGACACAAGATGATGTGCTTTTTCACAATTGACTGTAGCGTAAACCTTAGTTTTTGCTGCATTCTTAAGACTTCCAAGCAAGATGAGTCGACGCCAAAAGTATGAAAGAGCTAAAGAGATTATTGAATTTATCTTGAATCGAGATCTTTTGGCTCAACTTTATCCCAATTTTGTCAAGGGAGCAACCCCATTTTTCACCTTGAATTGGTCAAAATATGTGGACTTTCTTACTTTTCGTGGAGGATTAGATCTAGTAACTGAGGGTCTGTGGCTGACTGATATTACCCATCACAATTTAGCTATTGCAATTCTTTTCCTGATAGTGGGTCACATGTATAGGACCAACTGTGATATTGGTCATGGACTGAAAGATATTTTAGAAGCTCATCAAACAGTTGATTTGGAGATAGAGGTGACGGAGGAAGAGTATCGAGAGTGGTATATTCCCAGAGCCTTGAGATCTCTCTTTTGCTATTCTCCGTCGTGATCTAGGTGTGAACCAGGAGCTTTCCATTGTGGAGAGAGAATGAATATGCCAGTTACTACTCTACGTATCTGATGTGTCTTTGGAGTATTGGAATGATGATCAGAGGCGGACTACGGTAGAAGGAAGTAAGAGCCGGATTAGCCGCCCCAGCAGCTCTATGAGTTCCCATTCTTGCTTTTCTTGATATTCCAAGCTTGAATCTCGCCTGCTTTGAGATATGAGAGACAGCCATTTGATGCAGGAATTTCAATTGCGCTCATATTCATTACCATAGGATTTGGGTTCAAGCTTTCCGCATCCCCTTCTCATCAATGGACTCCTGACGTATACGAAGGAGTACGGTTCGTTCGAGAAGACCCTTTTCTTCTATATTTTTCGAGAAAGAGAATTGATATATGAGCTCTTCGAAGCCGCCACCGGTATGCGAATGATGCATAATTATTTTCGTATCAGGGGAGTGGCTGCCAATCTACCCTATGTCTGGATAGATAAATGTTTGGATTTTTGCGTGGCCTCATTTTGCCTTACCAACCCCATGGAAACTCTGAATACAGGCCTAGATCTTTTGTACAAACAAACCTTTTGGGTGCTAAGATGCAAAGTCGAGAGGGAAATAGCCAGATCGTACGCTAAGGTACCTAAGCAATCAATTAGTGGAAAAGAAAATGATCGAGCGATGACAACCAGGAGGTGGGCTTGGAAGCAACCATTCGGTTTTTCCTCTTTTCGGATGATAAATCTTTCTCAGAACATGGAGTGTGAATCAAACCCATGTTTGAATTGAAATTGAGATATTGATGCAAGTTCTTCCCTTCTAAATCAGAAAGATTCATATCTGAAAGAGGTTGACAATAAGTTCTTTGAAAATTGATTATTTTCCCCTCTATTATAGGTGTTCTAGAAATGTTTGCGATCGAGTAAATAACTCTACGAACGATTTGTACAAGTTATATGTTTCATCACCACTTTGTGAAAATTGTTAAGTATGAATTTATTACATACTTGTGACTCGATTAGTGAAATGGTATCTCTCTTATTTCTATTGTTTTCATCCAGGATTTTCTCTAAAGACGGGGAATTCTAAATTAGTTACTTATCTTATTTCTCCTTTAATTAGAAATTCTTTAAAGATTTCTATTTTTTCTATAACAGGAGGTCTTTTGTCTTTTTTCTTATTTTTTCTTAGTGATTTAGAATAGAACAAGTAATCAAATAGAAGAAAATGTATTGAATTCCTACTAGTATCCATGATACAAGTTGAATCTTAGATGTAGAAATAGAAGAAGGTGGACCCCCTCTACGTCAAAAGAAATGAGATTATCACGGATACACACATTAAAAATATTAACCAAATTTGCCCGATGTAGAGGCAGTCTGGAAAGCCAGATAAGTGAATATATAACTTATAGAAAAGTGAGCTAATCCAACCAATGTTGCTTGTACAATGGAAAGGGCCACTAGTTTATCTCTCCATCCCCAAGGGTGCCATATTCTAGAGCCCAAACTATGTGATCGAATAAATTATCCTGCAGGTCAAGGGATCCTTCTCCCTCCCATTCTTCAAACTCCAATTCATATTTTTCATAGAGATATCTCTGATCAAGGATAGAACAAGAGCAGCTTTGAATCATATCTAAGGGATTCCTCGGTTCGGGCTGAAGAAGCAACGTCACTCGATCATTATCAAACTGACTGCAATTTTTTTCTGTCCGTGAATATCCCAGACTAATACCAATTCAAATCATTTCATGAATAAAATGTGGCCAATTAACCAACCAACAAAACCACTTGTTACAAATAAGATCTTGATGTTGCATCAAAAAAGATAAATGTTGACTAATCTGGTTAACATTGAACTTGGTAAAATGAAATGGTTGAATAACTGAAAAATGAGATTATTCAGGAATACACATTGAATGCTGAGATTACGCATTGAATTTCTGGTAGTAGATCCATAATCAAAAAAATATTTGTGATTGTTCGAGAATGAATGAAATAAAAGATATGGTAGAGTTAGGACAGTTATTGTATGAGGTCTACCCAATGCTAGATGCAGAGGTGCATAATAGATTGATATGAACACCATGAGATGTTCGTAATAAAACGAGTTAATGCTGACACCTTCTTCTCAGTTCCGTTGAGTTATATTCCTTCCCCTCTCTATCGAGAAATAAAACTAACTAATCCTAAGTAAAAGGGTTGAGAAACTAAACGCCACTATTCTTGAACAACTTGGAGCCGGGCCTTCTTTTCGCACTATTACAGATATGAAAATAATGGTCAAAATCGTATTCAATTGTCAACTGCCCCTATCGGATATAGGATTGACTACCTTTTGAGTTATTAGAAGCAGAAGAAGAATTAGTAGCAGGGTATCAAATCGAAAATTCATGTATCAAATTTGGTTTATTTTACATTGTTTCATATCTGAATCTTCTAGTTTCTTCATTATTTGTAACAGTTCTTTACTTGGGATATTGGAATCTTTCTATTCCGTACATATTTGTTCCTGAGCTATTTGGCATAAATAAAAGGGGCAAAGTCTTTGGAACTCGTCTGTCCAACGGATTTCTTGAGTGTCCGAGTTTATTTATGGCAAGAAACAACTTGCAGTATGGGTCTAGCTTATTGATACATTCCAGAAAACTCTACTTGAATCCATTTAATTTTTTACCGACAAACCTGTGCTCGAAAATAAAAAAAAATTGAGCATGGGTTTTTATGGTCCAAGTGTATCTTGTCTTTACTACGAATTATTTTCCTTGGTTAACAATAATTGTAGTTTTTCCAATATTTGTGGGTTCCTTAATTTTCTTTCTTCCCCATAAAGGAAATAGGGTAATTAGGTGGTATACGATATGTATATGTATTTTAGAACTCCTTCTAACGACTTATGCATTTTGTTATCATTTCCAATCGGATGATCCATTTATAATCCTCCACTAGTTGGATTAAGCATGTTGTTGTGCGGAATATGAATAAGGTGGATTTTTTCGTGGGTCCTCGCCATCTGAATCAATTCTGAACGAACAGTATCTCTATATGGCTTTGTTATTATTATTTATTTTTTATTTCAATTTCAACATATCGATTTATGACTAGCCTATTCTTTTCTTTGTGTTTTTCTTTCTTTTTATACATTTCATAGATTCATAGAGAAATTCCGTATATTTTCAAACCCGAGACATAAACAAAGACAGGGATAATCAGACTTGCCAGAAGAGCCGATGTACAAATAAAAAATCTATTTTGACATGAAATGGATATATCCATATATCTCTGATTCATATTTACAAGATGATAAAATATGGGAAAAGCTATACTGAAAATTAGTTCGTGTAGGAAAGGACGTATTGGTTCACGTAAGGGTGCACGTAGAATACCAAAGGGATCTCATGGCGACCTGGTTGAATTGGGGGAAGTTGTAGGTATTATTACAGGTCAATCAATTAGAGAACTGGGTACTCAATTAACATTAAGAACTTTTCATACCGGAGGAGTATTCACAGGGGGTACTGCAGAACATGTGCGAGCCCCATTTAATGGAAAAATCAAATTCAATGAGGATTTGGTTCATCTGACACATACACGTCATGGGCATCCCGCCTTTCTATGTTCTATAGACTTGTATGTAACTATTGATAATAAGATATTCTACATAGTGTAAATATTCCACCCCAAAAGTTTTGATGTTGGAATCTTTTTTTTTTTTGAAGAAGTTAATGGTCGGGTAAGAAATAAGAGTAGTAGATCATATTCATTGAACGAAAAAATTAAATAATTGGAATCCATAGTTGTGATGCAGTATTGTGGATTTCGATCCAAAGGTTCTTTCTTGATCTAGCTACAAGGGTGGGGCAGTCGGGAATGATAAAATATGGAACCTAATAGAAATTACTAGTTTTAGAATCTAGTTGGACAAAAACAAATTCAAGTGATTGTGTGTTAACTTTTTCTGCCTAGCCTTTATATCTTCTAGTTGTTCCCAGAAGGAATTTTCGAGCTTTTGAAATAATAGTTGTGGCACTCTTTTTCTTTCATAGAGAAGGAACTATTACTCAGACTTTTGGAGCTTTGGCTTTGGTTTGGACCTGTACTATCTGAGAAGTGAGAGCACCAGGTTGGAAGATGCTGGTTCAAGAGGACCTGGAAAAATGCTAGTAAGATGGAGGCTAGTTTGCTAGGTTGTATATCTTCTTCCTTATTCTTTATAGAGGAATCCGCTAAATTAAAATAAGATTTTTCTCTGCTCTGTCAAAAGCCTAATTGAGACAAATCATCTCTTTCATATCTTTTATATACTGCTTTCATGCCTTATATACTTAGTACTATATTTGTACTGGCATCCCTTTTGCCTGGGGACACTACGTTTCATGCCCGCATATCCCGATAGACAGGTTGAGAGTCATCCTAGTAGGATATTAGCTTAGCGGAAGGTGTTGGTGCACTCCGCTTGCTCCACAGTTGCCTATTTTGTCAGTATGATTTGGACATGTATCGATTGGTATGGTGGGGCACTTTTATGTACTCTTAGAGGCTTGTAGAAAGATGTTATGTACTTGAATACTTGTATGGCCTTGTCGGCCTATGTTTTGAGTGTACAAATGATCATGTCAGCATTATAGGCTCGTATGTCACATGTATAAGTTTGTATTCCATGTTGGGTCGTCCTATGTTGAGTATTCCCTTATGTTTTATTTAGGTTATATCATGACGGCCCTTATGGGCCACTTTCCCATGATGGTATAATAAGAAAGATATGTTACTTTGGTATTCAGTTGAGTAAGGCGCCGGTGCCTGTCACGACCATCGACTTGGGTTGTGATAGAAGTGGTATCAGGGTAGTTCTATCCTAGGAAGTCTACAAGCTATGTCTAGTAGAGTCTTATTTATGAGTGTGTTGTGCACCACACTTATAAGTAAGAGGCTACATGGCATTTAGGATTGTTGCTCTCTCTTCTTACTCTAGATCGTGTGCTAGAGCTCAGTTGTAAGAATTTAAACTTCTAAATTATATTTTATGCGTAATACAACGATACCTCATCCAAAAAGATAGTTGGTAAGAGATTGAATGTAGTTGTGGAAGAGTTGAGTTAGAGGAACTCGATTTTGCATCATCCTTATGATGACTAAATGTTAAGTCTTCAGCGGATCATATGTGTACTATGACGTGTAAGCTTCTTTATAAGGAGCTCTAAGGCAAGAATATCTATCCACTCATATGGAAAAAAGAAATAAGAGAATCAGAAGGTAGATAGAAGTTTCAACAAGTAAAAGAAGCAAGGTGAAGAAGGGTACGAGGTACCCAGTTAGTGAAGGTTATCAGTATTTACAAAGATATATACAATTGGCCACACCCATCTTAATTATGCCCTATGGGAGCTATCATATTTTCTTTAAGAGAAGGATGAGATATCAGAATCTAACTGAGGTTAGAATAACCCAAAATTATGGATGGATTATTAGCGTTAGCTTATATTTTCAAAGGATATTGGAAACGTGGTAATAGTTCTCCTTGTGAGACCCCTCGATGGTGCACTCTAGAATAGTACATTTAGATATGAAATACTAGAATGTCCAGAAAAAAATTTGGAAGATTGACACTAGAATCCTAGAAGGGATAAATATTTACTTTTGTATGGCTCCCGCCCCTAGTAAAGAGAGAATGCTTGGCGACCCTAAGAGCCAGTGGATAGAGCAAGGAGCTAATAACGAAAGACTGTTTTGTTGAAGTTTTCAGAATAAAGTGATAGCCAGAAATATTAGCTGGAGAATAAGAAGAGAGTAAATGAAGTATTATGAGTAAGATGTAAAAATGGGTGATAACGGTAAATCAAAATATGACAGAATGACAGAGTCTATAGTCAAGTGAAGGAAAACACAAGAGGAGACAATCCTTGAGACAATACAAGAGTATATGCCCTAAAGTCATACCCTTATTTTGAGAAATGAGCTGGTGAGTCCAACGTGATTACCAAAAGGAAAAGTTAGACCCCCGGAGTAATAGAAATTAGTATGGGCTAGTGAATAAGATAAACTGAACATGAATTAAGGATCAGAAGATTTGATAATAGTCAGCATCGTGAGAATTTCAGAGATTGTGTTCCGACAATAATAGAATGGACAATAGAAGAATATCTTTTAAAGGTCATTCAAGAAGACGCTTCGCTAAAACAAGCGATGTGAGTAGAGCTAAGCTTAAGGGACTAAGTGTGCCAGATACACTAGGTGTCACCCTCCTACGAAAGGAATTTAGTTATCCTTGGTACAGAAGGGTTACCGTAAGGTGAGTAAGGGTCATGGATGATGTGAAAAGACGCCAAAGATGAAGATGTAAAATATGTATAGGTAAATTATCGTGCACCAAATCTTAGTACTCCCCTAAAGAAGGGAAGATGGTGTGGCATGGTACTAAGTCGGATGTAAGTGGTTCAGGTAACTACGGAATAGTAAAGGTAGAATGTGGTTAAAAGGCAAAAGGAATGAGATTGCATTTATTTAGATTCTACAAATATGTTACGACTCCAGAACATTATGCAAGCACGTCGCGGGGAGGCAGTAAGGGTTCCCCCAGGGTGTTATTGATAAGTAAGTGTGAATGAACACTTTACACATAATAAGCCACTGTGAAGATTAAGCTAAGACAAAGGACATAGCCCAAGAGAGATTACGTATAATATAGATATGAGATAGACCAATGAGTAGTTAGTAGTTGATTCAGAACGAGCGTAGTTATGGCTAGACAAGAGGATACAGACAAATCAGTAGATTGTGCAAGATAAACGTAGTGAACCCCAACATAGTAAATTCGGTCTTGCAGATATGATATTGTAATCCTTGAGAAATATTCAAAAAGGAGTTGGGGTAGTTAATGTACCGTGTAAGTGTTATGGAAATAAAAGAGAGTGCCATTAGGGAAACAATTTAAATTTCAGTACAGAAGCAACCCTACGAGCACAAGGGCCTAGAGGTAAGTAACTAAGGATAATTATAGGTGAGTAAGAACATCAAAAATTCATGTGGGTATACGATGTAATAAGCTCGCATCTTTACAAGAGTCAGAGGGTCTCCCCTAAGTATTACCATGAAAAACTAGTTAAGAAAATAAGGAAGAAGACTTCAACCTAAGCATAGTGACCTAAAGAAGAAATGATATTGTAAGAATGGTCTCACTGCAATATTGTATGTACTCCATAAGAAAGTGGCACCTGTCGTGACTGATGAACGGGAAGTAAAACCAAAATTGATATTTGAGATCATATGAGTTATAGGAAATTCCAATATTAGTTGGCACTAAGATAAGCCAAGTATTCATGCAGCATGTGGGAGAATGACCAGGAAAAGTAATTGTTTATGTTTAAAGATAACTGAGAAGGCATAAAAGGAAATGTATGGTGCTATCAAGTTAGAGGGAGGTTGCGAGTAGTATAAATAGATATGTGTAGGTCACAAGCTAAAATATGGTAGAGCGACAAGGTTTTAGGAAGACAAAAGTAAGGATAAAAAAAGCGAGTAAGAAGGTGATGAGAATAGGTAAGGCTTCGGAATTATGCCCATCAAAACAAGAGAGCTCATGGTTTTGGTAAGTTATAGAAAGCTCAGTATATCCTATATGAACTCGAAGGAGTTTAAGACTAGGAACATGTAGAATAGTCAAAATGTTTTCCCGATAGTAGAATAAGGGTGTAATTATGATAGATAAGTGGATGACGTTTATGCCTTTGTGAGTAATGATTTAAAGAAAAGGGATTTGATGAATTGCACGAGATTAGAATACCCCCCATAATATGAATCATGTTGGGATGCTATGAAATATGGTTATTGAAGTATAGTATTATCCCTATGTGGATCAGGCAAGTCACATCAAGTGTTCTCCGATACGACGTGAGCCCTAGTGACAATATATTACGTAAGAGGTTTCAAGTTATCAGTGGTAGATTATGAATAAATATTAAGGTGAATCATCAATAGATGGATAACAGTTACAAAGTATGAGATGAGATTAGGCCATCATTATTACGATGAACAATAATGAGAAAGAATTAAAGGACTTAGACTTATACATATATGATAAGCAGTGAGAGAGTAACCTAGAGTTGCGTACCAGACCTCAGTTACAATAAATTGAAGTAAGAGTTATGGTATAGTATGAAGGAAAAAGGAGAGAAGAGTCGCATAGGCACTTACAAGGTTAGAGTCGTACAGGCTGCATGATAGAAGGTAGCAACAGTTACGAGATTGAAATGATTCCAACCACAAGTCATGGTGTGAGAAAGAGGACTAAAGGGGGGGATTCCATGTTTTTGAATTTATTCAAAGAATAATTGCTTAGATGGCAAGGACAATATCAAATTATTTGCAAGAGCTATAGGTTATGAGTGTAACGACCCGACTGGTCGTTTTGAGAATTTGTATTTCGCTCGATAGTTTAGGGGCACGAGTAGCTCTGTGTGATATATTAGGACTTGTGTGCAAAATTTGAGTTCATTCCGAGTTGATTTGATATGTTTCGGCGCGAATTTTTGGAAGTTGAAAGTTCATTAAGTTTAATTTGAGGCGCTTTTCGTCATTTCAATGTTGTTATGCATGATTTGAGGCCTCGAGTTAGTTCGTGTTATGTTATGAGACTTGTTCGTATGTTCGTACGGTTTCCCGAAGAGCTCGGATGAGTTTCTGATAGGTTTGTGCTGCATTGCGCTCGTTTTTCTTATGTTTCGACGTCATTTCTTCAAGCATAAATGGTACTCCCTCTGTTCCAGTTTATGTGAACCTATTTCCTTTTTGGTCCGTTCCAAAAAGAATGACCCCTTTCTAAATTTGGTAACAATTTAGCTTAAACTTACAATTCTACATTTAATGAAAAGCTTTTATAACCACACAAATACTCTGGTCCTCTTTTTAAATTGTTTAGGACCACAATTTACAAAAGTCTTTATTTTTTCTTAAACTTCGTGCCCAGTCAAACATGTTCACATAAATTGGAATAGAGGGAGTACCACATTAAACAAATGAGCTCTGATTTTATTTTAATTAAAGCATTAGATCCATATTGTAATTACAGAGTCATAGCAAAAATAATCGACGAATTTGGACATCTTATAAGGAATTTATGATCTTTTTACTAAGAATTGGATTGTGAGATTTTTCAGATTAATTACAAAATTGCCACTGAAATCGTATTTAAAAAGCTACACTATTTGCAAATATTTAAACCAACATATCCCCTTCATTGTAAGGTTAAATGGAGTGATTTAAAAGCCTAACTTGACTAGAATTTCACATGGAATCCATTGGAGGCATAACAAGTGAGTTTCAAGATTATTTGGCACAAGAAACGAGATAGAATAGCTGGCAGAAAAATATATAAAATAAGGGTTTGTTCATTTGGTCATATTTTGAGTTGGAGTGCTCGGATTTGGGCAGTTTTGGAGGTGATTTTCACCATATGGATTGGGGAAAGTGTTCTCTACTCGGGTTTGATTATATTTTATGAAACCATCTTCGTTTTTGGGATTTGATTGATAATTTCAAAGTAAAATTTGGAGGGTTTTGCCTAAAGTTTCATAAAGTGAATTTTTAAGTTTTGAACATCGATTCAGAGTGGTATTTGAGTGAAAATAGTATGTTTTGACTCATAATTGAATGGATTGTCAGATTTTGTGAGTTTTGTAGAGTTCTGAGGTGTGGGCTCGGGTTGGATTTTTTGACTGATTTTGGGCTTTTGATTAAAGATTCGGCCTTTCTAAATTGGGATTGGTTCCTTTATCATTATTTAATGTATTTGAGTTTGTTTTGGTTAGTTTTGAGCCGTTTAGAGGTCGGAACGTGCGTGTTGGCATTTTTGGAGCATCGCTTGGCTTGCTCGGTGTTGGAATTGGCTTGTTTGAGATTAGTAACTCTTCCAAACTTAGTGCTGAGGGTATGAAACCCCAAATTATGTGTTGTGTGATTGGTATTGAGGTGACACACATACTAGGTGACAGGCGTGTGGGCGTGCACCCTATGAATTGTGACTTTGTTGTTTCCCTGGAACTATAGGTGGCCCTAGTTTGTTGATATCTGTGTTTTTACCATGTGATTAATTAATTGAGCTGTCAATCATGTTAGATATCACGTTTAGGCTTTATGCTGATATTGTTAGGACCCATAGTGGTCATTTCTTGTTGTCACCTCCCTAATTTCATTGATATTTTGTACTCAGTTATATTCATGCATTCATATCATATCCTAGTCTCAGTTGCTATTTATTGATACATCATATCATTGTTGTTGGGCTAGTTTCATGACATTTAGAGCCCGAGAGACTAGAGAGATTGATGAATGAGTTAGGATGATGGCCTAATTATGGGGATATTGACATTATAGCACGTGAGTTGTCCATACGGATTCTGATATTGATACTATGGCATGTGAGTTATCTGTACGGATTTTGATATTGATACTATGGCACATGAGTTGTCTGTGCGGATTCTGATTTGATACTATAGCACGTGAGTTGTCCATGCATCACATGAGTTGTACGTGCAGCATGTAAGTTGTCCATGTAGATTATAGCGCTTGGGCTGAAGGATCCCCTCTGAAGTTTGCACATACCCAGTGAGCGCAGGTACCTACTGAGTGCAGGTGCCGAGTGCTGAGTGTTGAGTGGCTGTGACGACTGAGTGACTGTGAGGGCTGAGTGACTGTGAGGACTGAGTGACTAAGAGGACTGACTGAATTGATACTCTGAGATTATGCATATGGTTTTATTACTGAGTCTCATCGCATTTGGCATGCATATGACATACATGCATAGAGATGCATTTTCCTCATGCTATACAGTATCATGTCATTCATAACTTTTTACACACCATATGTGGTTATAGAGAGGTATTTCACACATGCTATCTGGGAAGAAAATAAAACATCATATTTACTGTTGAAAAGATTTTTGGAAAAAACTTACAACTTTCAAACTTACTCATATTTTTGAGGGTTTCAGTAACGGATTTGGGCTTTCATTGTTATACTTGAAAAGCGGAATTGTTTTCGGAAAACTACCAAAAGGTTGTACTTTATCTCAGAGTTATTTATTTATTTATTTTCTTTACAGTGTTATGAACTGCTATTTGGTTATTGGTGTTAGACCCAACCTATGTTCCAGCTTGTCACTACTTTCAACCTAAGGTTAGGTTTGTTACTTTTGTAGTACATGGGTCGGTTGTACTCATACTACACTTCCTGCACATTGTGTGCAGATTCCGGATGTCGATGTTGCTGTGTTCGATGGTTGCTGGATTTGAAGATGTACCTGCATTCTTGTTGTAGCTGCCTCTTGTTCATGGTAGCCTTAGTTTTATAAAACTTTATTTAAGTACTTTTCAAATAGAAGATATATTTACTTTATATCATCTTGGTAAACTCTATTCTTAGAAGCTCATGATTTGTACTACCAGTCCTTGGGAAAGTGTATATGATTTCGATAATTCTCTTGTTTAAACAACCTTATTAAATATTATGGGAATTGCATAGTATAGTTGGCTTACCTAGTGGGTTGGTTTAGGTGTCATCATGAGTAGTGGATCTTTTATCGTGACAATGAGACTAATAAGAACATCAATCAACATTCGAGGACGAATGTTCCAAAGGGGGGAATGATGTTACACCTCACGTTTTCGTATGTAGGAGTACGTCGTAAGACAGTTTATGTAAGCTTAGAAATGAAGATCATTTTTTAAAGTGCATAAGGTAAGTTAATCATGTTACCTTGTAGGTTACAAATCTTTAATATCATGGGTAACAAGCACCAAGAGAGTTGAAAGACATAGAAACTAAATAAACTGAAGAAAATAAGTTTCGCCGAAAATCGACAAGTTGGGAATATTACAACATGTACTCTTGGGATAGGAATAGGGTGATTAACATCATAAGGATGTTATGTTATGAGTTATTTAGTCGTATGATAGTTGTGTATTATGTTTTGAAGTCAAGAGAGTTGTGGAACAAAAGTTGGCAAAGTTCATCAGAAGTTACATTCATAAATATGCTAAAAATAAGGTTAAATGTAGCGGAGCTTTTATCCCAATATACTTGGAATTATAGGATGATCCATATATCAAATTTAACATCTACTAGTCTAGCTTCTAACATATTAAATCGTTTACGATATCGGAGTAGAGAGATATTTGCATTTTTGTGAGACTGCGGAGACTGCATAGGTGACAAGTAGGTGTGTCACTAAAGCTTTTTGAGCAATATATTTTGTATGTTATATGAGATATTTTGTTGGACATATTATATACCAAATTGAAGGTATTGTAATGTAGTTCCCAACGCTCTTAACTGTTCATTCATACGACATCCGGATAAAAATATATAAGCCTCGGAAGATGGTCAATGCTAGGGTGTCAAGCTAGCACCTCTTTGACTTTTCAAAGGTTTATATATATAGGTCTCAGGTCGTGTTTATTTTCATTTTTCCATAGAACACGACCAGAGAACACCCATAAACATATCCTTCAGCTCTCTTCTAGGTTTTCAAAGAAGATTAACATCTCGGGTACGAAATCAAAAAGTGATAACGTTAGAACGATCCCTATGGCATAAGTATCGCTATATCGCCTCTCTTTTTCTTTGTCGTTTGATATTTGGAAGGTAGTTCAGAGTTAAGAAAACATCTACTTTATGTGTTTAAGCATTTAAATATCAAATAGGTTGATAATTCGTTTCCTAATAGTTAGAACTCACGGGATGGTAATCGGAAGCCGTGATTTTGATTTATTTCACTTTTAATGGACTGTTTTATAGTCCACTCGTGTTATCCTATTGTTCTACTTATTTATGGAGTTTGGAAGGATGAATGGCATGGAGAAATACCACATGTGGCAGGGTAGTAGACTGGTCACTCGTCGTTGAAATTTTAGGCTAATTGATAACTTGTTGATTGGGTGTATTATGGTATATTTGGGGTTTTTGTTGTATTGTAGGTCCCGAATCGTAGTTGGGTTGTTTTTGAGTTGCTGATTGTATTGTGTTTGTATCTCGCCTATTGTAGGGAGCAGTAAAATTAGGAAAAATGTTGCCCATTTTATTTTAGAATTGAGTTATCGTTTGAGGTATGTTAAGGCTATCCCTTCCTTCTTGTTTGCATGATCCATATGATATAACGAAATGAGCAAGCACGCAACTTTCACAAATGGTTCTTTTCTTAGAAGTACTAGTGTTGCCTAGGTTCTTGATTCCCCATATGTCCTATTATCATATCATCTGTTCATAGGTCTCAGAAAATATTTAAGTTGATAAAGATTATTTCGTGATATTAACCGAAGGCATATTGATCTTATGACATTCCGAGAGATCTTATTGACTTTCTTCTTATGCATTATATTCATTTATACATATGCATTAACCCATGACCAGATGACGTTATATATGCTCCACCACCTAATCAACTTGTATACATTGATGATTTCGGCCACAGAGACCGAGCTGATATGATAGGATGCCCTCAGAGACTTGATAATGTTATGTACGCATATACATATGCATGATGTAATATTTATATGCATATACATGAAATTATAAATGTTTCATGATTCATAGTATTATTCAGATTTGGAGGTTGAGTTCTTCACTCTATGTTTCTTTCATGTCTTTTATATACTACTTTCATGCCTTACATACTCGGTATTTTATTTGTACTGACATCCCTTTTGTCTGGGAATGCTACGTTTCATGCCCAGAGGTCTTGATAGACAGGTTGATAGTCCGCCTAGTAGGCTACCAGCTCAGTGAAAGGTGTTGGTGCACTCCACTTACTTCGGAGTTTTCTATTTGGTCAGTATGATTTGGATATGTATTGATTGGTATGGTGGGGCCCTGTTCGGACCTTTATGACATTTATGTACTCTTAGAGGCTTGTAGACATCATGTATATGGATACTTGTATGACCTTGTCGGCCTATGTTTCGAGTGTATAAATGATCATGTCGGCCTTATAGGCCCGTATGTCACATATATAAGTTTTTATTCCATGTTGGGTCACCCTACGTCAAGTATTCCCTTATGTTTTATTCAGGTCATGACGACCTTTCAGGGCAACTTGCCTATGATGGTACGATACGAAAGACATGTTACGTTGGTACTCGATTGAGTAAGGCACTGGTTACTCGACGCGGCCTATCAGTTTGGGTCGTGACAAAACTCTCTTAAGTTTCTCCAAAAAGAAAATAAAAAATCATTGGTGATTTTTCACTCGATGAAATTAATGATGCAGCACCAAGTTGTAGCCTATGAAATTTCTAAGTTTACATGCTATCTCCTCATCATGCATTCTTCACCGTCATGCCACGACCCAAATCGATGGGCCATGATGGGCACCCGGTACCTTACTCAACCGAGTACCAACATAACGTATATTTTCATGTCATACTATCATAAATAACTGAGCCGGAGAGGCTGCCGTAAAATAGGTAGAATACAATAGGTATCCCAACTTATACATTAAACATATGGGCCTCTAAGACCAAAATAACCACTTGAACACTGAACATATACCGACAAGGCCATACGATCTTTTACGTACATGACATTGTCTACAAGCCTCTAAGAATACATAATTTTCATAAAGGGCGGGACAGAGTCCCACCATACAAAACAATACACATCTAACTCATACTAACCAAACAAGCAACTCCGAAGCAAATAGAGCGCACCAACATCTTCCGCTGAGCTGATAGGCTATTTAGAGGGCTTTCGACATGTCTATCGGGACCTGCGGGCATGAAACGCAACATCCCCAGGAAAAAAAGGACGTCAGTACGAATAATGTACTGAGAATGTAAGGCACATAAATAAGTACATAACAGACATGAAGGAAATATAGAGTAAATGACTCCACCTGTAAGTCTGGATAACTTTATAAATCATGAAATAATTATAATGTCATGCATATGCGTATGAATGTCATGTCGTGCATAGGTACATGTTTCATAACATCATCAGCCTCTGAGGGCGTCCCATCATATCATCTTGACCATTGTAGGCAAAATCATCAACGTATACCAGCTGATCAGGTAGTGGTACGTATATAACGCCATAACGTTTTCCCATATCCCATATACATACATACATACATATATATATATATATATGCGCTTATATAACGCCGTCGGAGTCATGGTTCAATGTACATGTATAAATGCATGAAATGCATAAGAAATACATTAATAAGATTTTCTCGGAATGCCATAAAACTCAATATGCCTTTCGGATAAACTTTATCAAATACGTATTTTTTTCTGAGACCAATGAATATATGATAGAATAATATGACATATCGAGAATCAAGAACATAAGCATCTCTAGCATTTGTATGAATAGAGTCATTATGGAAGTTGTGCATTTGGACGTTTCGTTTGCATCCTATTGATCATGCCAAAAGAAAGAAGGGATATCCTTAACATACCTGAACCAATTCTCTTCACAATCCCTTTAACACCCATTGATTGCAAAAACACGTAACGGCGGATCGAAGTAGGAGAAAATTCGTATGTTTTTCTTGAGAAAGATTGTACCGTGCTCTCTTACAAATGCAAATCCCGTTGCTATTACGCAGTATAACTTTGTATGAAAATTTTGCCCAAAATCCATCACCTTAGCTTTAATTCACGTTTCTTGTGAATTAGATTTGAAGATTGTAATTTAATCATTCTTGTGAAATTGCACCTTAGCTTTATTTTACGTCTCTTGTGAATTAGATTTGAAGATGGTGACTTAATCATTCTTTTGAAATTGCAGTACATATTCTTTGTGAGAATGATCACATTCTTGAATGAATTTTAGGAAGTCTTACCTTAGTGGGTGTCGGCCGCACTAGGTGATGACTTAGCAATGTCTCGTTATCCGGCAATTAACCGATTACCCGCATAATTAAGATTTATCTTAACTTACGTAAAATACTACTCTCTTTTAACATACCTTGTACATCTTACTAGTATGGTCATGTAGTACCTTGTATGGCACTAGTCCATAAATACCGGATATATTAGCTCGGGCCGTATTTTATCCCAAAATTCCAAACTTTGACGAAAATTCATTTTCTCTGACTTGCTTCCCCTTTCACCTGCACGAATTTAATTGAATAGCATAATCCTTATAATTTCCAAATAATCTTTTACTTGGACTGATGTCAATTACCTTATGGCAAATTCAACGTACAATACTACATGGTGCAACATCGTCGTAACTTAATACTGTGAAGCATAACATCACTGTAATGTAGTACCGCAAGACATAACATCATCGTCATATAATACTGTTGGACATAATATCATTGTAATATTGTGGGGTGTAACATCATTCCCCACTTTGGAACATTCGTCCTCGAATGTTGATTGATGCTCTTATCATTTTCATAACTTATAGCTCTTGGGAATACCTTAACACTCTCATTTACATTTAAGTAGTTGCTATCTGTATAAATCCAAAGTCTAGGGTATTCCCCTCCCCCTTAGTCTTTTTTCTCATATCATGACTTGTGGTCAAAATCTTTCTAATCTCGCAACCGCTGCTACCTCCTATTATGCAGCTTGTATGACCCTGGCTTTGTAAGTGCGCTTATGCGATTCATTTTTCCTTTTTCCTTTTAGGTTTTAGTCAATCTCTAGGCCTTACTTTGTAAACATATACAAGGTTTAATATGATGCCTCTCTGGGCATCTATAGGTGTACTGAGGTTCTTCGCTCGATACTTTGTAGAGCTTGCGAATATGTCCATATCTTATTGCATAGATCTAGTTATCCATTCGTATGGATTTACTAACTCTACATATGTCATACTATACAATAATTTCTTTACTTCAATTTATCGTTATTGAGGTATGCTTACCAAATTCCCAGTTACTTTTGTTGCCTATCCTTTAAGTATAAATCTCAGTCGTTTAATGCTCCTTCATTACCGTTCATCTTAAGAAGGATGGCGTAATCTCATGTCATACTTTGTAACTTGTATCTGTCCATTATTGATTCACCTCAATGTTGATCTACAATCCTCCACGTGAAGATTTGAAACTTCTTACGTAATAGATCGTGCTAGGGCTTATGTTGCATTGAGGAATATTTGAAGTGATTTCCATAATCATATTTCATAGTGTCTCAATGTAATTTACCTTACAGGGGGTATCCTAATCTCGTACTATCAGTGAAATATTTTCTCCTTCTCTTCTTTTTTTTCCAAAATCATTATTCAAACGAAGGTCCAAATGTCATTCCTTATCTACCACCATTACACCCTCATCTCTTTCAACTGATATTAGTCCTAGACTCCTTTGAGTTCATTCAGGCTATACTGAGCTTTCTATGACTTAGAGAAACCATTAGCTCGCTTGTTTTCATAAGTTTAATCCTTAGGACTTATCTGTTCTCGTCACCTTCTCACCCGCCCTTTCGTATCCTTACTCTTTCCTTCCTAAAACCTTGTTGTTTTGCCATACTTAAGCTCGACCTACCTATATATTTTTATATTACTCGCAACCTTTCTTCAGCTTGCTTGTATCATAGATTTCCTTATGTCACTCTGGAATATCAAGCAAGACATCACATCTTCTCTAACTCTTCTTTACTGTGTTAGTTAGCCTCCTCGATACCTAGAAACCATAGGCTATGAGATATGCCACTGAAGATGCCGCTATCATTCCTGGATATTGAATTTTCGTGCTTCTAGCCTTCTATCTGAAGTATGGACTATTCACAATTTTCTGCATTTGAGTCTCTCATACGTTGTTCACCTTTACCTTACTTACTTAAAATCTTGCATCATATTTTTTATCTCCTTCATAACCTCCCTTCCACAGAGGTATGGTTCACACTACAACTTGAAGCTCTATTATAATACTACAATCTGGTGGGAGCTTCATACTGACTTCTTATGAGGCTGTTACTTTTTTTTAAGTGGCTTTATCATAGAGCTGTTATAGACTATGGTTGTTGTACTATCTTTCTCGTATCTCTGATTTTAAGGGAGATCCTGCAATGTTCTCGATCACGATGTTTCTATTTTTTGGGTTCAATAATCAAACTCCTGATTTACTTGGGTGATATAACTCTTTATTTTCCTCCTCCTTCTGATCGGCCTTTTTGTCGGCTTATGTTATCCTCCGATCTATGGTTCCTGATATTAGTTATTCTATTTAGCCTTTCATGGGCGCTAAGGAATATACATGATACAACCCTTTAATAATTTAATCGTTCGTTTATTACCTAGGCTCAATTCTTTCTTTTAACGTATACCAGAAATCTTCTACGGCTGTATATGCTGCATGTATAAAACTCTGACCCATTAAGTGTGTTCAAAACGTAACCAACTCTGGATCATTGATTGAATAATTTCTTTTGTTCCATCTTAGCTCTCTTTCAACTTAAGCTATTACTTTTTCTGGTTTTTCTACCCCTTGTTGCGTCCATACTTAGCTTATCTTTGTGCCCAGATATGCCAGAGTTTCCGTGCAACTCATATGATCTCGAATATTACTTTTAATTTTACTTCTTGTTCATTAGCCACGGTAGGTGCCACTTTCATTTTGAGTGCTTAAAATGTTTTTTTGAGACTGTTGTTACACGACAATTTCCTCTTTAGGTCATTGTACTTAAGTTAAAGCCTTCTTCCTTATTTCCTTAGCTAGTCTTTCGTTGTAGTACTTAGGAAGAACCCTTGACCCTCGTAAAACTGTGATCTTATTACAGACCTTTTGATGTCCTTCCTTGCATATAATTATTTGTAGTTTCTTAACTCCATGCCATTGTGCTTGTAGGGTTGCTTCTGAACTGACATTTTGATTGCCTTTCCAGTGGCACTTTCTTTTATTCCCGTAACACTCATACGGTACCTTTAACTACCCCGACTCCTATTTAAATATATCTCAAGTATTATAATGACATTACTGCGAGGCTGAATTCTCCGTGTTGGGGTTTACTACATTTATCTTGCATGATCTACTGATTTGTCTGTAACTTCTTGTCTAGTCATGACTAGGCTCTTCCTGAATCAACTACTAACTACTCGTCCGCCCATTCTCATATCCATATTCTGCGTAGTCTTTATTGGTCTATTTCCTTGTCTTAACTTACCTCACGTGTTGGCTCCTTATATATCAACAACATCCCCGACGGGAAATCTTACTTTATTTTCTTGACGTCATGCTTACATAATGATCTGGAAGCATAGCATATATGTAACATTTGATCATCTCATCCCTTTCTCATTTTTATCGCATTCTTCCTTTATCATTCCATCGTTACTAGAACCACTTAATTCTGGCTTAATGCCACATCATTTCATATTTCCTCTTTTAGGGGAGTACTAAAAGTTGGAGCTAGGACGACCTGCCTATAGATGTTTTACCTTTTCATCTTCGGCATCTTTTTACATCATCGATGACCCTTACTCGCCTTGCGGTAATTCTTCTATACCAAGGATAACAAAATTCCTTACTCATAATGGTGACACTTAGTGTAACTGGCACATACATTCTCTTAAGCTTAACTTTGCTCCCATTGCTTGCTTTAGGGAGACGTCTTCCTAAATGACCATTCTCTGAATTTCTCATGAATCTTCTTCTATTGTCCATTCTATTATCATCGGAACGCGATCTGAAATTCTCATGATGCTGACTATTATCAAATCACTCAGTCCCTAATTCATGTTTAGTTTATCTTGTTAACCAGCCAATATTGATTTCTATTAATCTGGGGTCTAATTTTTCCTTCTATTAATTACGTTAGAGTTGCGAACTTAATTCTCGAAATGAGGATATGAATTTATGGCCTATATTCTTCTTTTGTCTCAAGGCCTGCCATCTTCCATCTTTTCCTTCACTTGACTGTAAACTCTGTAATACTGTCATCATTTTTTTGACCTGCCGTTGTCAGCCAGGTATCACATCTAACTCATTATGACGACCCGGTCGGTCGCCTTAAGAATTAATGCCCCGATCCCCTATTAACTATTTTCCTCGAGTTTATTTCTGCTATTTTGATTTGTCGGGATGTTCGGTTTTGAGTTTCGGAGAGTTTTGGGACACTTAGTCCCTAAATGAGAGATTAAGTGTTGAAAATTTGGCCGTAGTCGGAATAGTGTGAAGACGGCCTTGGAATGGAAATTCGATAATTTCGTTAGCTTCGTTGGGTGATTTTTGGCTTAGGGGAATGTCCGGACTGTGTTTTGGAGGTCCGTAGCTAATTTAGGCTTGAAAAGCCGAAAATTGAATTTTAAAGTTTCCAGTTCGATAGTGAGATTTTGATCTGAGGGGCGGAATGGAATTCCTAAAGTTGGAGTAGCTCCATAGGGTTGAATGTGACGTGTGTGTAAAATTTTAGGTCATTCGGACGAGGTTTGATAGATTTTTTGATCGAAAGCGTAGTTTTAGAGTTTTGGAGTTCTTAGGCTTGAATACGATGAAAAATAGGTGTTTTGATGTTGTTTTGAGCATTCCAAAGGTTGGAAAATTTTGAATAATGTTTTAGGATTGGTTGGGAGGCTTGATTGAGGTCTCCAGATCTGGTTTCCTTCTTCGCGTTCACAAGTGGGGTCTCGCGTTCGCGAAGAGGGTCCCGCGTTCGTGAAGCTGAGAGGTCGTATGCCTACGCGTTCGTGAAGAGAGTCCTGCGTTCGCGTAGGAGGGAAAAGTTTATCACGTTCGCGACAGGGGCATCACGTTCGTGATGAAGAACCTTGGGCCAAGCGAAGTTATGCTTCGTGAACGCGAGGGTCCTTCCGCGTTCGCGAAGAAGGACTTACCTGGGAAGATATAAAATTTCAAAGTCAAGAGTTTAGCCATTTTTATCAAAACTAGAGTTTGGGATCTCGGATTTGAGCGAGATTTTGAGAGATTTTCAGATATATCAATTGGGTTATGATTCTTTACTCATTTTTTCTTTTAACCCATTAATCTAAACATAATTTCATCATTTAATTTCAGAATTTGTATGAAAATTGGGGGAAAGTTCTTAAACCAAGAATTTTATTTTTTATTGGGGATTTGACATTGGATTGGGATAATTTTAGTACGGTTAGACTCGTGAGAGTGTGAGGATTCTGGAAATGTAAATTTTACCCGATTCCGAGACGTGGGCCCGAGGGGCATTTTGGTCATTTTATCTAATTTTGCGTATTAACTTAGAATTTTATCGTAGAATCAGTTACTTGAAGTGTTATTTACATTATGCAACTTAATTGAATAGATTTGGGCCATTTGGAGTCGAGTACTCGTGGAAAGAACGTGGTCTCGGCCTAATTTTGAGCCGGTTCGAGGTAAGTGGCTTGCCTAACCTTGTGTGGGGGACCTTCCCCTTAGGATTTGGTATATTTGATAATTGAAATGCCTTGTATGTGAGGTGACGAGTGCGTACCTGAGCTAATTGTTGAAAATCCGGTTTCTTTAAATTATTTCAATTGTGCTCATTTTTCCTTTTTTATACTACTTGCAAATTTAGCATGTTGTTAGCTTAGAAAAGCATGTTTAGTTGACTTAATTGCTTATTTGCTTCAAATGCCTTAATTGCATTACGTGAAGCATGTTAGGCTAGAATTTCCTATTTTTACTTCGTACGAAATTGAGCTTATTTGAGTATTTCTTTGCGTTGTTGCTGCGTGTTTTACTTTGGGACTATGGGACGGTATCCCGGGAGATCCCCCTACATGTTTACTTTGGGACTACGGAACAATATTTTGGGAGATCCCCCTGCACATTTACATTGGAACTACGGGACTGCACCCGGTAGATTCCCCCTATACTGAGTATTTACCTTTGGAACTATGGATCGGTATTCTGGGAGATCCCCTCGCATTATGAGTTGGACTATGGGACGGTATCTCGGGAGATCCACTGGATATTTATATTTGAAACTACAGGACGGTATCCTGGGAGATCCCCGGTTGCTTTCTTTATGCTAAGCCGTATTTTCTCTCTGTCTTTACTTTGCCTTTGTAGTATGTGTTGCTATCTTTTCATTCGTGTTACATTTACTGTTGTACATATTATACTGCTCTGTTCTATACTGTCAAACTTTATATATTTATTTAACCTGAGTAGGGCCCTGACCTTCCTCGTCTCTACCCGACCGAGGTTAGGCTTGGCACTTACTGAGTACCACTATGGTGTACTCATGCCCTTTCTGCGCATGTTTTTCATGTGCAGATCCAGGTACATCGACTCAATCCTACCACCTGTGAGGCGAGGTAACTGCTCTAGAGACTTCGAGGTACATCTACCGCGTCCGTAGACCAAGAAGTCCCTTTCTATTCTAGCTTTTAATCATTTGCCCTTCTGTATTTCTTTTCCTTGTTAGATATTCTGGAGTTAGATATTGTTAGATATGCAAAGTCCTGTGGTTCTGTGAGTTTCCAGGTTTTGGGATAGTGTATCAGATTTTGAGAAGTTGTGTTGTATATGCCGAGCAGCATTTTAAATATTGTTTTCCTTTGGTTATTTTTGGCTTTAATTTATTTCTCCTGCAAGTTTTGTTTTAAATATTGCTACACATACTGAGTATTTACTGAGTATTTCAATTGTGCTCATTTTTCCTTTTTTACTACTTGCAAATTTAGCATGTTGTTAGCTTAGAAAAGCATGTTTAGTTGACTTAATTGCTTATTTGCTTCAAATGCCTTAATTGCATTACGTGAAGCATGTTAGGCTAGAATTTTCTATTTTTACTTCGTACGAAATTGAGCTTATTTGAGTATTTCTTTGCGTTGTTGCTGCGTGTTTTACTTTGGGACTACGGGACGGTATCCCGGGAGATCCCCCTACATGTTTACTTTGGGACTACGGAACAATATTTTGGAAGATCCCCCTGCACATTTACATTGGAACTACGGGACTGCACCCGGTAGATTCCCCCTATACTGAGTATTTACCTTTGGAACTACGGATCGGTATTCTGGGAGATCCCCTCGCATTATGAGTTGGACTATGGGACGGTATCTCGGGAGATCCACTGGATATTTATATTTGGAACTACAATACGGTATTCTAGGAGAACCCCGGTTGCTTTCTTTGTGCTGAGCCATATTTTATCTCTGTGTTTACCTTGCCTCTGTAGTAACTGTTGCTATCTTTTCATTCGTGTTACATTTACTGTTGTACTTATTATACTGCTCTGTTCTATACTGTCAAACTTTATATTTTTATTTAACCTCAGTAGGGCCCTGACCTTCCTCGTCACTACCCGACCGAGGTTAGGCTTGGCACTTACTAAGTACCGCTGTGGTGAACTCATGCCCTTTCTGCGCATGTTTTTCATGTGCAGATCCAGCTACGTCGACTCGGTCCTACCTCCCATGAGGCGAGGCGGCTGCTCTAGAGACTTCAAGGTACATCTGCCGCGTCTGTAGAACGAGGAGTCCCTTTCTATTCTAGCTTTTAAACATTTGCCCTTCTATATTTCTTTTCCTTGTTAGATATTCTAGAGTTAGATATAGTTTGATATCCAAAGGCTTGTGGTTCCATGAATTTTCGGGTTTTGGGATAGTGTATCAGATTCTGAGAAGTTGTGTTGTATATGCCGAGCGGCATTTTAAATATTGTTTTCCTTCGGTTATTTTTGGCTTTAATTTATTTATCCCTGCAAGTTTCATTTATGTTCCGCATTTGTTAGGCTTACCTACTCGTAGAGACTAGATGCCGTCACGACAGTTCACGGAGGGCGAACTGGGGTCGTGACACTCATAATGCTTCATTAACTCTCTTCTTATCTCCCGCTAATTATCTATGTCTACTGTTTTACTCTGAAAAACTCGAATAAAACATTCTTTTGATTTTGACTCCCCTTGCTCCATCCCTTCGCTCTTCCAATTGCCTAACATTCTTTCTTTACTGGGGACGGGAGCCACACTAAGGTAATAGTTATTCCTTTAAGGCTTCCACTGCTCATATCTAGCTTTACTATTTTAGGGTGCACCATCTATGTGTCTCACGAGGAGATCTATTAGCACATTTGCAATATCCTTCGGAAATGTCAACTAAAGCAAACAATCCATTCACTATTTTGGGTCACTCTAACCCCATTCGGATCGTGATATCCCGTCCTCTCCTTAAGCTACACTGTTAGCCCCCAATATGGTATAACAGAAATGGGTATGACCAATTATACATACCTCTGTTACTATTGAATGTAACTCACAATGCTTATATTTTTCTGACGGAACTGTAATACTGATAATCTTCATTAACTAGGTGCCACGTATCCTTCTTCACCTTGCTTCTTTTACTTGCTGAAACTTGTGTCTCCCTCCTTATTACTTTTTACCGTAAGAGTGGATAGGCATTCTTGCCTTAGGGATTCTTATCAAGAAGCTTACACATCTTAGTATACACATGATCTGCTGAAGACCTCACATTTACTTATCATAAGCATGATGTAAAGTCGAGTTCCTCTCATTCAACACTTCCATAGCTATATCTCTTATCGATCATCTTTCTGAACGTATGCATCATCTTATTACGAATAAAATAGAAGTTAGTAATTTGAATTTTTATAAGTGAGCTCTACCACACGATTTAGAGTAAGAAGAAAGACTGACAGTCCTAAATGCCCTGTAGCCTCCTGCTTATAAGTGTGGTTCATGACACACCCATAAACAAGACTCTACTAGACACGGCTTGTAGACTTCCTAGGACAGAACTGCTATGATACCACTTTGTCACGACCCAAAGCGATGGACCGCGACAGACACCCGGTACCTTACTCAACCGAGTTCCAACATAACGTATATTTTTATGCCATACTATCATAAATAACTGAGCCGAAGAGGCTGCCGTGAAATAGGTAGAATACAGCAGTTAATGCCAACTTATACATTAAACATTTGGGCCTCTAAGACCAAAATAACCACTTGAACATTGAACATAGGCTGGCAAGGCCATACGATCTTTTACGTACATTACATTTGTCTACAAGCCTCTAAGAATACATAATTTTCATAAAGGACGTGACAGAGTCCCGCCATACCAAACAATACACATCTAACTCATACTAACCAAACAAGCAACTCCGAAGCAAAGGGAGCGCACCAACATCTTCTGCTGAGCTGATAGCCTACTTAGAGGGCTCTCGATCTGTCTATCGGGACCTACGGGCATGAAACACAGTGTCCCCAGGAAAAAAAGGATGTCAATATGAATAATGTACTTGAATATGTAAGGCACATAAATAAGTACATAACAGACATGGAGGAAATATAGAGTATATGGGTCCACCTGTAAGTCTGGATAACTTTGTAAATCATGAAATAATTATAGTGTCATGCATATGAGTATGAATCTCATGTCGTGCATAGGTACATGTTTCATAACATCATCAGCCTCTGAGGGTGTCCCATCATATCATCTCGGCTACTGTGGGCAAAATCATCAGCATATACCAGCTGATCAAGTGGTGGTGTGTTTATAACGCCGTAACCTTTTCCCATATATATATATATATACTCGTATATAACGCCGTCTGAGTCATGGGTCAATGTACATGTATAAATGCATTAAATGCATAAGAAATACATTAATAAGATTTTCTCGAAATGCCATAAAACTGAATATGCCTTTCGGATAAACTTTATCAATTACATATTTTTTTAGACCCATGAGCAGATGACAGAATAATATGACACATGGAGAATCAAGAACATAAGCATCTCTAGCATTTCTATGAATAGAGTCATTTATGGAAGTTGTGCATTTGCACGTTTCATTTACATCGTATGGATCATGCCAAAAGAAAGAACGGATAGCCTTAACATACCTGAACCGATTCTCTTCACAATCCCTTTAACACCCGTTGATTGCGACAACACGTAACGGTGGATCGAAGTAGGAGAAAATCCGTATGTTGTTCTTGAGAAAGATTGTATCGTGCTCTCTTAGAACTGCAAATCCCGTTGCTATTACGCAGTATAACTTTGTATGAAAATTTTGCCCAAAATCCATCACCTTAGCTTTAATTCACGTTTCTTGTGAATTAGATTTGAAGCTTGTGACTTAATCATTCTTGTGAAATTGCACCTTAGCTTTATTTCACGTCTCTTGTGAATTAGATTTGAAGATGGTGACTTAATCATTCTTGTGAAATTGCAGTACTTATTCTTTGTGAGAATGATCACATTTTTTAATGAATTTAGTTGAATTTTAGGAAGTATTACCTTAGTGTGCGTGGCCCCACTAGGTGATGACTTAGCAAAGACCCCTCCCAAAACTTGCCACCTTTAAAATTGAGATATGAGTCATTCCAATTGCATGGGGTGCTTCCACCTTATGCTTTTTAATAATTATCCAATATATTCCCAATTAATTAGGTAATGTCTCGTTACCCGGTAATTAACTAATTATCCGCATAATTAAGAATTATCTTAACTTACTTAAAATACTACCCTCTTTTAACATACCTTGTACACCTTACTAGCATGGTCATGTTGTACCTTGTATGGCACTAGTCCATAAATACCGAATATTTTAGCTCGGGCCGTATTTTATCCCAAAATTCCAAACTTTGACGCAAATTCATTTTCTTTGACTTGCTTCCCCTTTCACCTTCACGAATTTACTCATCACTTATTGAATAGTATAATCCTTATAATCTCCAAATAATCTTTTACTTGGACTGATGTCAATTACCTTACGGCAAATTCAACGTACAATACTACAGGATGCAACATCGTCGTAACTTAATACTGTGAAGCGTAACATCACCGTAATGTAATACTGCAAGACATAACATCGTCGTAATATAATATTGCAGGACGTAACATCATTGTAATATTGCAGAGTGTAACACCTCATGTGTTGGATGAACAGGATCTTCGGACTCTTAATCAGAGATTTTGAATTTAAGTACTGAAAATTGAAAATTTCCTGATATGAAGCATTTCCCCTTTAATCTTGTTAGGATCAAGCACTCACCGTCATGCCAAAAAGCAAGGGCAATAATTTATTTCTTAACCAAGCCCACCAAGCAAGCTCATGTTCGATCATGTCTCCGACCCGCGCCACCCATTCCCCTCGTGGGCCTTGCCATAGGCAGGATACTGGTGTTATCCAATAATCCCTCCCAACACTTGCCTTATGCAGCATGTTGCTCTTGGGAATCAAACTCATGATCTTGGCTTTGATACCACTTCTTAGAATCAAACACTCAGCATCATGCCAAAAGTTGTAGCTGATAGCAAGACACAACTTTATTGATTAACCAATCCCACTAAATAAGCGTCATGTTCGACCATAACTCTGACCCGGCCACCAACCCCCTTGTGGGCCTTGTTATAGGCAAGACGTTGGCGTTATCCAATATTTAATGATTTTTACGCAATACGAATCTAAATTAATCGAGTCTGAATACCAAATTATACACTCGATGATTACATAAAATAAAAGACTATAAATTCTCAGACTCTTTGGTATTATACATAATGAATACTTCCAGCTCTAACTGCGACAGAAATCTGTTACCCATTATCAGATAAAGGAAGTTGTAGAAAAGCTACTAAAAGACACAGGATATTATTACTTATTTTTATTATATAAGAAAGAATCTACTGGTTACAGATCTACAGAGATTCTTCAAATATTTTAAATTTACATTAAACGGATGGACAAATACAACAAACAGTGTTAAACTTAGAGAAAAGTTTTCCAGCACTTATTACAAATCGCCAGTGAGCAGTCGCACACAACTTTTGGAAAACACAGTGATAGTAATACACTAATCAGAGAACTTTTTTTGGAGTTGTTTAATCACTTTCTTATCAAGCTGAAAAGCTTTGGCAAGAACATCATCGAGAATAGGCGGATCCGAAGCAAAGATTGAATTAAGAATCATGACAAATCCAGGATTTTGACTGTTGAAAGAAGCGAGTACTGTAGCCTTTTTGTTTCCCACGTTATACTGGAAATGTATAAGCCCCTGTGGGATCACAAACACGTCGCCAGGATTCAAAATTTTCGAGAAGAGACGACTCTTAAAGATGTTTGGAGAATCAGGGAGAAGAAATCCAGCATAAATAGTTCCTTCCAATATAGTTATGAGCTCAGTAGCTCGTTGGTGTGTGTGTAGTGGAATAAGGCCACGTGGCTCAATGTCAGCACGAATGAAAGAAATACCAAGAGTGTTGAGTCCAGGCATTGTGTTTACATCCACAACAGTTACAGAATAACCAAACTTAGCCCGAACTATATTTCCACTTACGTTAAGTCCTGAAGCAAAGAAATCATCTGTTGTGGCTAGCTTTGGGTCTTTGCAAATCTTTCCATTCACGAAAACTGCACAAGTTAATGCAATGAAGCTAGAAAATTATTCATAGTTTATGAGCTAAACAGTAATTATATATAAAGTGCTTAAAAGGGAAAAGGAAACAAAAAACAACAACAACAAGGTCCATGAGGCTTGAAAAGGATGTGTACATATATATATATGTGGGTGTCCCCTCACCCTTACACGTGGTCCGCCTCTGAGCACATGCTTCTTTAGTTTAGTGAAGTGCACAATTTTTGGATAAGTACCAAACATATATGAATTTACTACTACTATATAGAATCAATTTGCAATGAGAATAACTTGTTTCAGCATGCAATTTATAATAATGTCAATATTAGTCCAACTTCTCAAATTTGAAATTTCGAGGAACCGACTGATTCTCATTTGGGATAATTATGCGCGTCATTATTTGAAGCACATATTTCTTTGAAGTGCATGGCTTCACCTATGAAGCGACGAAGCGATACATGCTTTTATCAACACTATAATATAACATACAATATTGTATAAAATAGGAAAAAGAAGAAATTCGGTAAAAAAGCTTTCCTGACTATAGAAGGATATGATTTACCAGAAGCGTTAGTGTCTTTAACTCCAACACATATGTCTTGTAGAGGATTGAGATCATAGGCATAAGCTAATTGGGAAGAAAAAAAAGCAGCAATGGCTACTAAAGTTGTTATTAACCAGCTCATGCTCATTGTTATAGCAAAGTCTACTTTCATTAAATTTGGAAACAATTGTTTGTTTGGTAAGGAGTTAGCGTGTTATACTTTTTTTTCTTTTACGAAACAACCAGCTGAGGAGTCTATAACTTATAGTTCGATCTGGTCAATTGTTAACATCTTGTTTCCGTCTTAGTCATTTATAATATTTTTGCTTCCATTTGTTAAAAAGGAAAGTCAAGGTAATTTCTCATATTAAAATACAAGCAGGTTCAAGTTGATCAAGAAGTAACTGTTAATCCAGAACCTTGTGATCTGTTTTATCTCTAATCAACAGTCAACAGTCAATTTCACAACTCTCAGCACATGGTGAATGTACATGTTCATTCAGAAGTTAAAGTTATATACACATGCGGCGAGCGATGTCGCGTGACACCGCTTTGTCGTAATTTTTATTAAATATGTATATATGGATAGTATACGAAATAAAAATATTGGTATAAATATAAAAAAATGACACCACTTTTCATTATAATGATTTTTCATTCATTTATTTTTTCAAATTTTTATACTGCTTATCAAAAATCCTGCGTACGCTCATGCCACCAAAATTAATGAATATTCACAAATAAACCTCCTTATAACGTGGAATCTATAATATTAAGAATAAAATAAGTTGTTTGTTATAACAGATAGAAGTAATCTGATAATATAAAAAATCTTCAAAATAATTGTGTATGTAACTAATTAACTCATTCAAGAAAGTGGGTTAACAATAGAATTGCCTTAACAAACAATCAAATTTTAGTCAATTGGTACATTTTGCATCAAAATTTAGACTTTGAATTGGAAAAAAATGAGAAAAGTCTACGATTGAATTGTTAATCTAGCATGTTGTCATGATTTCTTATTTGCTAATAGTATGATTGCATCTTCGCCTACAAATATGCATGTTATCATCTTAATATGATTCAAATGTGCAGGGAACTCCTAGCAGCATCCGAACATAGCAATATTATTTACGAGTTAATTTTACGTGTGATGATCAAACTTAATTCACTATAATAGCAAAGTCATAAAATTATTTGGTTCGTCACACTAAAGTAACTTAACTTTAATTACCACTAGAACATTAAAGTTATAAAACTATCTCTTGTTATGTTGAATAATTGAACTTTATCCACTATAACATTAATATTACAAAATTAATATATTGTAACAACAAGGTGATGAGCGTAAAACACAATACGAATTGATGCTCGTTAGTCAAAAATAGTACAGTTTAATTATCGTTTTCACAGAAATTGAATTTAAACAATGTTCGAATAATTTCTAGTTGCTTGCCACTCAGGATATTCAATACTTTGATCTGGGATAAGTACAAACTACAATTAACTAAAAAAATCAAACGCACAATTGATTGCAAAGAACTAGTGATTAGCATAATTGATTGTTATTGGTGTGAGAAATTAAATAAGGGTTTCGACATGATAGGTGCAAGGTTATTTTTCTGATTTTGACACTGTTATATTTCACTTTTAAAGGTCAATCGATTCTCACGAATTCAATAGGTGATTCGCTTAGACTTCCGATTCAAATTTCTCTCTCGATTAAATTTGGAACTTTCAAATAAGCTAAAGTGAAGTGCGGTGAAACTTACAAGAATCTATTGGTAGGAATGATCTAAGAGAAACTTCTCGCGAATATTTCATAATCTTAATTAAAATGGTAGATCACAAAGCTCTTTCGATTACATTAAATAAGCACCAAAATAAATTAAGGCATGTGTTGCAACAATATTTGATATTATGCTCCTCTTCTGATTGAACACGATATTGGATAAAATCACAACTATAGTTAAATCTCCTCCAACAAATTCAAGCAATCAACCAATAATTAAATTTATAGATAACAAAGTCACCAACTCATATCAAACCCTGAGGTAAACTACTCCATAATCATGAAGGAAGTCATCATAAATAGACCTAAAGAATACGAAAACATCAATCCAACGTTACAATCCAAACTCCCGTATTGAATTGGTGAAAAGATGACGAATTCTTGTGTCTTGAAGCTTCCGGTGCTCTTTCAATCCTCCGTAGGTCAAAAGTCGTCTCAAAATCATATTTTTGATGTATTTATACCGTGTGCGGGTCCGAATGAAACTACTCTTTTCAAGCAAAAGTGGGAAATTACTCTAAGTAAAATACACAGGCGCAGCGCATCCCACGTCGCCTCATGCGCCGCGCCAATGGGAAAGTTCAGAGACTTGATTCTTTCTACCCTGCAACTAGTAACCAGCGCCCCGCATCGCACCTGGGGCGTGCTACTGCATTTTTTCTAGAGTAACTATTTGTTTTCAATTTTAACATTCAGACTTGATCCTTGAACCCTGAACACACTTTCCTCTTAATTCTTTGGGCTTCTACTCAGATTTCAAAATGAAATCCATCCATTTTAGCTCTAAACTTGCTTCTCAACTCGAAATAACATCCTACACTATAGCACATGTAATAAGTACAAAGTACTAATAATTAGGTTTAAATACAATCAAAGTGTAGTAAATAGAGTGAAAAATATAGATAAAAATATGAGTTCATAGCCTATCATCACAAGGTCACAAATATTTACCCAATATAACTGTAAAATTACCTTAATGTGTAGGTTTTCGTTATAGTAGGTAAAGTTTAGGTGGGTATCAGAAATAGCTATATCTCTTCAATTATACCCACATTGCAAAAAAGAAAATTATAAAATTTATCCATTGGGATATGAAGTGGTTAAATCTTTTCAATGCAAATTGAGAAATCAAATTTTAAGTCCTTTTTTCTTTTAAATGCAGCTTTAGAAAATTCGAATCTTAAGTAGCTCTATCTTTCAATGCAACTTCAGAAATCAAGTCTTAAATTCTTCTATCTTTCAAATACAACTTCAGAAAATTCAGATCTTAAGTAGTTTTATCTCTTCAATGCAACTTCAGAATTAAAAAAAATTAGGTTCTTCTATATTTCAAATGCAACTTTAGAAAGTTCGGATCTTAAGTAGTTATATTTCTTCAATGCAACTTCAAAAATAGAATCTTAAGTTCTAAAATATAAACTTGTTCTTCGAATTTCAACAATCAAACAATCGATTAAATAGCAAAATCTACTCCAAATGAGCTCAATTTGAAACATTACTTTCAAATATCATAAAGAATGATCTCAATCATGATATATCAAAATAACAGTAATCTAACAAATTTATTTTGCAACTAAGAAGAAGAAAAAGAAGAAACCCTAAACACCTACAATGGTACTTTGCAACTAAGAAGAAGAAAAAATTGAACGGCTCTTGGATATATGGGACATGAATACAAAGAAGAATAAAGCAGTAGAGAAGCTCCAAGATACATGTGAAATGAATACAGAGAAGAAAGAGCCGCAACGGAGAAGAAGAGAAAAGTGTGGGTATCTAAAATTACACAAAAATTGGGTACCAGTTAAACTTTTTAGAAAAAAGTGGGTACATGTTAAATGAGGATGAACAAATAGGGTGCCCCACGAAATTACTGAAATGATAGCAATTCATTTCTGTAACGACCCGGCCGGTTGTTTCATGAGTTATCACTCCGTTTTCCCCATTTCTTCTTATTATTGCCTTGTTCAACTGTATTTTTGTATTACCAAGTTAGTTGGCTCGGGTTCGGAGAGGTTTTTGTAAGGTTTGAGACACTTAGTCTCTTTTGAGGAAGCTTAAGTTAGAAAAGTCAATCGGATGTTGACTTATGTGCTAAAGGGATCGGATGGGAGTTTCGATGGTTCGGATAGCTTCGGGAGGTGATTTGGGACTTAGCAGCATGATCGGAATGTATTTTGGAGGTCCGGAGTAGATTTAGGCTTGAATTGGCAAAATTAGAATTTTGGCGTTTTCCGGTAGATAGGTGAGATTTTGATATAGGAGTCAGAATGGAATTCCGGAAGTTGAAGTAGGTCCGTTGTGCTATTTGGGATGTGTGTGCAAACTTTTAGGTCATTCGGACATGGTTTGATAGACTTTTTGATCGAAAGAGGAATTTAGAAGATTTTGGAATTCTTAGGCTTGAATTCGATGCGAATTTGGTGTTATGATGTTGTTTTGAGCGTTCTGAAGGTTGGAATAAGTTTGAATGATGTTATGGCATATGTTGGAATGTTTGGTTGAGGTTCTGAGGGCCTCAGGTGAGTTTCGGGTGGTCAAACGGACTATTTCATGTTGTGGAAAGTTGTAGAGAAATTGTTGTGTATGTTGTAGACAATTGACCTTCGCATTCACAAGTAGGCCCTCGCGTTCGCGAAAATTTAGGTTGGGAGGCTGTGAAGTTGGCCTTCACGTTCATGAAGGGGGTCCTGCAATCACGAAGGGTTGAGGCTCATGGTCATCATATTCGCGAGGTGCATGCCGCGTTCGCGTAGAAGTAAGGTGAGCAGCTGGGTCCAGGTTGGTTTGCTCTTCGCGTTCACGGGTGGAGTGTTGCATTCGCGGTGTGTAATAAAGTTAAGATTTCGTGTTCGTGAGGGGTTGTCGCATTCGTGTAAGAGGGAATTTTGGTCAACTTAAGTTTGTGCCTCACGTTCGCGAAGAAGGTTTTGAATGCCTCGGTAGAATGTTTTAAAAGCACATTTCCGCGATTTTGGGTATAAGTTCCTCCATTGTTGGGCGATTTTGAAGCTTTTTGAAGGGGATTGAAGAGGGAATCAAGGGGGAACACTTGGAGGGTAAGATTTATGGACTTAATACTCAATCCTAATGTGTTTTCTACCTAATTAATCTAGAATTTAAGCCTAAATATTGAAGAACTAGGGCTTGTAATTGGAGACCTAGAATTTGGGATTTGAGGGGTCGTTTGTGGTTGGATTTTGGTGATTTTGATATGAATGAACTCGGGGAGTGATAAGGAGTCTATTGATGTAATTTTAATTGGATTCCGAGATGTGGGCCTGGGGGTCATATTTGGCCAATTTCGGGATTTGTGTTGTAATTTGATTTCTTTCGAGTGGGCTTTATTTCCTTAGCATATTTTGATGGTTTTGCAATAATTTTGGTTAGATTTGGAGCATCCGGAGGCCGATTCGAGAGGCAAAGGCATCGCTGCTAGAGTTTGGACCGGACAGAGGTGAGTAATGATTGTAAATGTTGTCCTGAGGGTATGAAACCCCGAATTTCACATCGTCGTGCTATTTTGAGGTGAAGAACACGTTAGATGACGAGCGTGGAGTCGTGTACCGTTGGGGTTTTGTGACTTAGTCCATCCCGTATGACTGTTTTACCACGTATTTGATTGGAAATTGTTTGTTATCATCATATGTGGGCTGAATGCCATATTTGGGCCTCGTGCCAACTATTTGGATCCTTAGGGCATCTCACTGATTTGATTTCATATTTGTACTTAGTCATGCTATATTATACTGTTTTCATAACTCAACCATGTTTACTTTGTTTAAACACTTTAAATGATATTTTGGGCTAAGCGTCATATTTTACTGTGCCCGTGTGCCTTTTAGAGATTTCTGACTGAGTAGCACCGAGGGCCTGTGTTGTGAGGATTATTATGGGATCGGGTTGCACGCCACAGTAGCGTTGTACTGATTATGATTATGAGGCCTAGGGCCTGAGTTGTACGCCACGAGGTGGCTTGATATGAGGCCGAGAGCCTATTGATTATGCCACGAGATGGCTTGATATTGTGCTTGGGCCGTAAGGGGCCCCTCCTGGAGTCTGTACACCCCTAGTGAGCGCGGGTACCTATTGTGATATGAGATATATCCCGAGGGGCTGGTGTTGTTCCATGTTATTGCCCGAGGGGATGATTCTATTGACATTGTGCCCGAGGGGCAGATTTTTATGCGTTTATCTTTCCTAGCTGCCTTCATTTACTTGTCTAATTGATAAAAAGGCGTTTTAAAGAAGCTTATAGTGAACTAAGGTGTTTTATGAGATTTCACTATTTTATTGCACTTTATTAGTTTTACTCTGCCTCTTTATAGCATGTTATTATGTTTTTATGTGATTTCTTATCGCTCAGTCTTCAGTTATTGTTATTATTCACTGAGTTGGAGTACTTACTTTACTCCCTGCACCCTGTGTGCAGATTTAGGAGCTTCAGGTGTTGCTAGCGAGGGTTAATAGCTTCTAGCAGATTTCGGAGTCCACTAGGTAGCTGCTCGGCATTCGTAGCCCAGTGTTTCTCCCTCCTATCATTATTTCTTTCCCTTGTACTGGATTTTGTAATATATTGTGTACTCCCTTTTCTATATTCCTAGACTTGTGTTAGATGCTCATGACTGGTGACACCCCGATGTCGGGCTATATTTGTTAATTAAATTGGGGTGTTTGTGTCGGATAGCATTGTCTTCAAGAGAGGCGACATCACGATCGGTCTGAGTTTAGGGTCGTGACAATTACTTTTTTCTTTTTCCTTTTTTCTTCTTTTTGGGTCAAGACACATACTTGAATTAACCGAAATAGTCATCCATTCAACTGCTTAAAAAACAAAAAATTTTAATTCATAAATATGAGTAATTTTCATAAACCACTATAGTTTAGAGCCTAGTAACTATAGTTTGCCTAGCTACCATTCGTAGCTACTATTCAGTTTTTACTAACTTGTATCACTTGTATTCAAACACGCAACGAGTACAACCTATGTTGTAACAACCCTACCGGTCATTTTGCTTTCTAGAAGGAGCCCAGGAGCGGTCGAGCTCTCGCAGGTGTGGCCAAGGGGAAGGAGCCCAGGAACCGCAGATGCGGCTCCATTTCCGCAGAAGCGGAACCGCAAGAGCGGTCCCAGCCAGCTCCAGCCCAACTCCGCAGATGCGGGCTACCCCTCGCAGAAGTGTGACCGTAGATGCGGTCCCTTAACCGCAGATGCAAAAATCACTGAAGGCAGTGCCTTCATTTAATACAGGAATGTGTTATTTTTGACATATTTCCTTCATTGTTTGGGCGATTTGGGAACTTCCAAAGAATGGATTTCCACCTAGCATTGAGAGGTAAGTTATACCTACTTAATTTGAGTTTAAAATTTTGGTTTTGGTTAGATTAACACATAAAGATTGGTGAAAAATCATGAGATTAGAGTAAAACCTAGAGTTTTGATAAAAACAAGATTTAACCACGAAATTTGTTATAGAATAAAGTAAAAATCATATATTATTAATCCTTAGGTTATGAGTAACAACTTCCCTAAAATATTTTCAGAATCCGAGCACGTGTGCCTAGGGATGGATTTTGGGAAACTTGTATTTAGGATTGGGGAATTACTTTAATAGTTGAAATATGAACTCTTGAGCATGTATTGACTAGTTCTTACCCCGTTTAATTAGTTTTGGATCGTTCGGCTCCAAATTGAGGGTTTGAGCATGTTCTTGACATTGAAAGTAATCATTAAAGCGAGATGAGTCTCCTTTCTAACCTTGTAAAAGGGAATTGTCTCATAGGTGAAACAATTGAATAATTGCCACTAAATGCGGGAGCTACGTACGCACAAAGTGACGAGAGTCCGTGCATAGCGATTATTATGCTTAAGTCCGGGTAGTATAGGACCCAAAAGTTTTTTTTATATGTTATTCTTGTAACTTTATCGTCAATGTAGATTGCTTAAATCATGTTGAATGTGGTAAACGGATTTATAAAGAGGAACATCATTTTTCTTGACCATTTAAAGAGAAGTTGACCTTTCTTTGAGTACTTGCTTCCCTGATAAATTCCTGCTTGACTTTTTGTGGTGTTTAATTCTATTTGACCATGTCACATGTATGATTCACGAGCGAGATAATAGATGTATATATGGTTCGCGCCGTTCGACCCTTCAGCAGTGCACAGTTTATTTTTATGTTGGATCGGGCCGTACGATCTCGACACTATTTGCGCATGCTTCTTGTTTGGTATTATTTTGTGATTTGAACTATCTCAAATGCCTTTAAAGGGAAATTGTTATCTGAGGTATTATCTAAAAAAGAACCAATCATTTCCTGCTATAAATTTGTTATTTATTCATGACATTCATGCTTAGTATAACACTTAAATTATACTATTTTTGACCCTATTAAGTGTCAAGCAGACCCCTCGTCACTACTTCTCCGAGGTTAGACTAGCTACTTACTGGGTACATATTGTTTATGTACTCATACTTCACTTCTGTACTTAATTGTACAGGATCTGAAGCAGGTACATCTGGCTATCCGTCTGGTGCGCATCCTTGATAGTAGGCCGAGATTCCACGGTGAGCTGCTCCCTTCTTATGCCATACAACAGCGTGATGGAGTCTCTTTTTGTTTTGACTGTCTATTCTATTTCAGACAGTAAGATAGACTTATTCTTTTGTATATTCTACTAGATGACCATATACTTGTGACACCAGGTCTTGGTACACACATTGGTAGACTATTCTTTTGGGTTGTATATCTATTACTTAAGTTGCTAATTATCACTTGTTCAAATTCAATTAAGAAAATGCTGGAGTTGTTTTGGTAAAGTAAAAATGAGGACACACTAATATCTTTGGGTTGGCTTGCCCGACAACGGTGTTGGGTGCCATCATGACCCATAATGAAATTGGGTCGTGACATATGTCAACTATATCTGTTTGCACAATTGTATTCATTTGTGCAACGAAAACAATATGTATCAACTATAACCAAAGCGAAATGCAAGGGTGTATACAAGGATACAACTTGTATTGAATGTATACATGGGTGTATACACAGGATACAAAGGGTGTATACACGGTTACAACTTGTATCAACTGTATTTTTATGCCCAACGAATACAATTAAGGTAAAATACAGAAATACAGAAAAATAAAATATTCTTGTTGAGAGTCGAACTCAAGACCTCTGATAACCAAGTGGGCTCTCTAATCAACTAAGCTACGAGAGCTTGTTGCTCTCTTATTTTAGTTTATAACAATTAATTTCTTATTTAATGAATTTGCTATAAAATGCAAATACATCTATGAATGATAAATTTGCTGAAAGTATAGCTACGAATGATAAATACAATGTAAATGTTTGATGTGTCGCGTAATTTTCCCTAAATAATATGTATAAATCATATATAATCAAAATATAATTTATGTTTACCGCCTAGAAAAAAGAAATAATGAATCCAGCCGATTAATTATTCAAAAATTCCTTTCGTTATCTTCTAGGCCCAAAAGATAAAATTAAATGGTCCAAAATAAAAGTCATATACTTTTCCAAATTTTATTGAGTAATTATTTTGTCAAACTAGACTATAAAGTATTATTTATTATTGTAACGAACCGGCCGGTCGTTTTAAGAATTAACGCCCTGATCCCCTATTAGATGCTTTACCCGTGTTTATTTCTGCAATTGTGACTTGCCGGGAAGATTCATTTGGAGTTTCGGGGGTGTTTTGGAACACTTCATCCCTAAATGAGAGCTTAAGCTTTAGAATTTGGACCGCAACCGGAGTAGTGTGAAGAGGGCCTTGAAATGGGATTCCGTCGGTTCTGTTCTCTATGTTGGGTGATTTTAGACTTAGGGGCGTGTTCGGATTGTGTTTCTGAGGTCCGTAGCTTATTAGGCTTGAAATGTCAAAAGTCGAATTTTTGAAGTTTCCGGTTCGATAGTGAGATTTTGATATCGGGGTCGGAATAGAATTCCAAAAGTTGGAGTAGGTCCATCGTGTCATTTGGGATGTGTATGAAAATTGCAGGTTATTCGAACGAGGTTTGATAGACTTTTTGATCGAAAGCGGAAATTGAATGTTTTTAGAATCCTTAGGCTTGAATCCGCGGGTGTTTTGATGATTCGATATTGTTTTGAGTGTTCCAAAGATTGGTACGAGTTTGAATAGTGGTATATGACTTGTTTGTATTTTTAGTTGTGGCCTGGGGGGCTCGGGATGATTTCGTAAGATTTTCAGAAGAATTTGAAGATGTTTGGAGCAGCTTCAACTACTGAACTTCTGTCATAACTGCACCTGCGGTTAGGGGACCGCAGGTGCGTGATCGCAGAAGTGATGGAGGAATCGCAGATGCAGCCAGGCGCTTGGAAACAAGAATCCGTATGTGTGATAGGTTGAGCATACCTGCAAGACCGCAGGTGCGGTAGAAGAAGCGTAGGTGTGGCCCGGTACTTTAAGTGGATTTTTGCAGATGCGCACTTGGGACTGCAGGTGCGCGTCTGCAGGTGCGAGGCCAGGGCCGCATGTGCGAAAACCCTGGGCCAGAACCTATATAAAGTTTCAGTGACGATTTTTGCCCATTCTTTCACCATTTTCATCCGGATTTTGAGCTTTTGGGGATGTTTTTGAGAGAGAATTCTAGGGAGCTTCGAGGAGGTAAGGTTTTTGGAACCCAAACTTGTTATATAGTATTATTCTACTGATTTGGCATGAAATTTATAGAGAATAAGGGTTAGAATTGGGGGTTTAGGGTTTGAAATTGGAGACTTCGATTTAAGGATTTAAGGGGTTGTTTGTGGTCCGATTTTGATGTATTTGGTATGTATGAACTCGTGAGAGTGTAAGGATTCTAGTTTTGCAAATTTTATCTGATTCCGAGACGTGGGTCCAGGGGAGTTATTTGGAGATTTTCTTAATTTTGTGTGTTAGCTTCGAATTAATTAGTGTAATTAGTTACCTGAAGTTATATTTATCTTATGCAATTGATTTGAATAGATTTGGGTCATCTGGAGTCGGGTACCCGTGGCAAGAATGTGATTTCGAGTTGATTGAGCTTGTTCGAGGTAAGTGGCTTGCCTAACCTTGTGTAGGTGCCTAACCTTGTGTGGGGGAACTTCCTTTAGGATTTGGTATTGTTGTTATATGAGTGCCGTGTACGTGAGGTGACAAGTGCGTACACCTGCTAATTGTTGAAAATCTCGTTTTCCTTAAGCTAATACCATATTTTCTTGTAGTTTTAGCAAATACTTGTACTTGAAGCCTCTTGTTTAGATTAGGAAAAGCATGCCTACGTGACTTAATTGCCTTTCCTGCTTTAATTGCCTACTTGTACTCTATGCAACATGTTAGAGTAGAAATTCCTATTTAATTCTTGAATAGAACTGTATATTCATCTGAGATGGTTGTGTGTTTACGTTGGGACTAAGGGACGATATCCTGGGAGATCCCCCTATTTGTTTACTTTTGGACTATGGATCGGTATTCCGGTAGATCCCCCTGCACATTTATATTGGAACTACGCGACTGCACACAGTAGATTCCCCCAGTATTGAGTATTTACATTTGGGACTATGGATTTGTATTTCGGTAAACCCCCACGCACTACGAGTTGGACAACGGGACGACACCCGGGAGATCCTCTGGATATTTATGCTTGGGACTACGGGACATTATCCCGGGAGATCCCATGTTGCTATTTATGTGTACCGAGTTAGATTCTTTCTGACTTTTTATTCGTTATAGACTGTTAGCACTTTAATTACATTATCGTATTCTATAATGTTTCACCTTATTTTTCATCTATAATCAGTAGGGCCCTGACCTTCCTTGTCACTACTCGATCGAGGTTAGGAGTGGCACTTACTGAGTACCGTTGTGGTGTACTCATGCCCTTCCTGCGCATGTTATTCATATGCAGATCGAGGTTCTTCGGCTCAGATATACCATTAGTGAGGCGACACGATCTTCAAAGACTTCGAGGTATATTTGACGTGTTCGCAGACCGAGGAGTCCCTCTCTATTCTCCCCTCTAGATTTAGCTTTCATGTATTTACTTTTGTTTAGACATTTTGGAGATTAGAACACTTGTAGTCATTCAACAACTTGTAATATCATGAGATTCTAGGTTTTGGGAGTTGATTCAGTTTGATAATATATATATGGTATCTTAAATATTTTATTTATGTTTATTCCGCAGTTTTTGGCTCATTTTTATCTTTCGTTTATTTTTCCGCAAATCGTTAGGCTTACCTAGTCGTAGAGACTAGGTGCCATCACAATAGTTCATGGAGGGTGAACATGGGTCGTGACAAGTTGGTATCAAAGCTCTAGGTTCATAGGAGTCATCAATCACAAGCAGGTTTATTAGAGTCTCGTGGATCGGTACAGAGACGTCTGTACTTATCTACGAGAGGCTATGTAATTGTTAGGAAAATTCCACTTGATTTAATTTCCTTGTCGTACGAGATTTTGGTATCACCATTCTAAACTTCTGTCTTCTATTCTCTCACAGATGTTGAGTGCACGTGCTACCGAGATGACCAGGTGCTCGCACCCCTACTAGAGACATCAGAGGTTGGAGCCGAGGTAGAGGTCGAGGTCGCGCCCGTGGTGCGGCCGAGCACCTGCGCGAGCTACCACAGAGGAGCCACCAGCAGCTCTAGCCAGAGTCCAAGCACCTGATATGCCTACTGCTACTACTATTCTAGCTCTTTAGGAGACTCTTGCACAGTTCGTGAGTATGTACACCACCCTAGCTCAGGTAGGGCTGATTCCCTTTACCTCGTATTGATGATCTGTTTGACCAGGTACAAGGTGCAAGAGTGTTTTTTAAGATTGACTTGCATTCAGGTTACCATCAGTTAAAGATTCGGGAGCCAGATATCTCGAAGATTACTTTCAGGACTTGGTATGGTCATTACGAGTTCCTTGTTATATCATTTGGGCTGACCAATGCCCCATTAGTTTTCATGCATTTGATGCACAATGTGTTCTGGTCATATCTTGACTCGTTCATCGTTGTCTTTATTGATGATATTCTGGTATACTCCTGGAGTCCGGAGGACCTTGAGTAGCACCTGAGGACAGTGCTTCAGACTTTGAGGGAAAAGAAGTTATATGTAAATTTCTCGAAATGTGAGCTTTGGTTGGATTCTGTGGCATTCTTAGGCTACGGGGTATCGAGTGAGGCTATACAGGTGGATCCGAAGAAACTGGAAGTAGTGCAGAGTTGGCCAAGACCATCCTCAGTTATAGAGATCCGTAGTTTTCTTGGCTTGGCGGGTTATTACCATCGATTTGTCGAGGGGTTTTCATCGATTGCACTATCTATGACCAGGCTAACCCAGAAGGGTGCTCTGTTCAGGTGGACCGAAGAGTGTGAGGAGATCTTTCAGAAGCTCAAGACAGCTTTGACTACAACCCTAATATTGATATTGCCTATAGGTTTAGGGTCTTATACCGTCTATTGTGATGCCTCGAGGATTGGCCTTGGAGCGGTATTGATGCAAGACGGTAGGGTGATTGCCTAAGCGTCCAGACAGTTGAAGGTACATGAGAAGAACTATCCCATCCATTATCTCGAGTTGGCTGCTATTGATCATGCCTTGAAGATTTGGAGTCATTATTTGTACGGTGATCCTTGTGAGATCTATATTGATCACCGGAGTTTGCAGAATCTGTTCAAGCAGAAGGATCTTAATTTGCACTAGAGGAGGTTGTTAGAGCTGCTGAAGGACTCTGATATCACTATCTTGTATCACCGAGCAAGGCCAATGTGGTGGCCGATGATTTGAGTTGTCAGGCGGAGAGTTTGGCTTATTTACCAGCAGTAAAGAGGCCCATGGCGATGGATGTTCAGGCCTTAGCCAGCCAGTTTGTGAGATTGGATCTTTTGGAGCCTAGTCGGGTTCTAGCTTGCGTGGTCTCTCGGTATTCCTTATTTGATCGTATCAGGGAGCGTCACTATGATTACCCTCATTTGCTCGTCCTCAAAGACAAGGTTCTGCACGGCGATGCCAGAGATGTGTCTATTAGTGATGACGGGGTATTGAGGATGCAGAGTTGGGTATATGTACCTAATGTTGATGGGCTTCGGGAGTTGATTCTAGAGGAGGCCCATAGTTCGCGATATTCCATCCATCCAGGTGCCGCAAAGATTTACCAGGATTTGAGGCAGCGCTATTGGTGGAGGCGGATGAAGAAAGATATAGTTGGGTTTGTAGCTCGATGCCTTAATTGTTAGCAGGTAAAGTAGGAGCACCAGAGACCGGGTGGGTTGCTTCAGCAGATAGAGATTCCATAGTGGAAGTGGGAGCGAATCAATATGGACTTCGTAGTTGGGCTCCCACGGACTTTAAGAAAGTTCCAAGCCATTTGGGTGATTATGGATCGACTGACCAAGTCCGCGCACTTCATTTTATGTGTAGTACCTATTCTTCGGACGGTTGGCGAAGATTTATATCCGGAGATTGTTCGTCTGCATGGTATTCCAGTTTCTATCATTTTAGACAGAGGTACCCAGTTCACATCACGGTTCTGGAGGGTCGTACAACATGAGTTAGGTACTCGGGTGGAGTTGAGCAGATCATTTTACCCCCAGACGGATGGACAATCCGAGAGCACTATTCAAATTCTTTAGGATATGCTCCGTGCGTGTGTGATGGAGTTTGGAGGTTCTTGGGATTAGTTCTTGCCACTGGCGGAGTTTGCCTACAGCAACAACTATCAGTCCAACATTCATATGGCACCGTATGAGGATTTGTATGGTAGTCAGTATAGATCCCCGGTGGGTTGGTTTGAGCCGGGTGAGGTTAGATTATTGGGCACAGACCTGGTTCAGGATGCCTTGGAGAAAGTTAAGCTGATTCAGGATAGACTCCATATAGCCTAGTCTAGACAAAAGAGTTATGCGGACCAGAAGGTTCGTGATGTTTCCTATATGGTTGGAGAGCGGGTCTTGCTTCAGGTTTCGCCAATTAGCCGCTTTCCCCGTATTTATTTCTACTATTGTGACTTGCCAGGAGGATTCATTTGGAGTTTCGGGGTGTTTTGGGACACAGTCCCTAAATGAGAGCTTGAGCTTTAGAATTTGGACCGCAGTTGGATCAGTGTGAAGACGGCCTCGGAATGAGATTCTATTGGTTCCTTTAGCTCCGTTGGGTGATTTTGGGCTTATGGGAATGTTCGGATTGTGTTTTGGAGGTCCGTAGCTTATTAGGCTTGAAATGCCGAAAGTCAAATTTTTGAAGTTTCCGGTTCGATAGTGAGATTTTGATATCGGGTTTGGAATGGAATTTCGGAAATTGGAGTATGTCTGTTGTGTCATTTGGGGAGTGTGTGCAAAATTTTAGGTCATTTGAACGAGGTTTGATAGATTTATTGATCAAAAGCGGAAATTGGAAGTTTTTAGAATCCTTAGGCTTGAATTGAGGGTGTTTTGATGATTCGATGTTATTTTGAGTGTTCCAAAGATTGGTACGAGTTTGAACAGTGGTATATGACTTGTTTGTATTTTTGTTTGAGGTTCCGGGGGACTCAGGATGATTTCGGAAGATATTTCGAAAAATTGGGAGATGTTTGGAGCAGCTTCAGCTGCTGCTTTTCTGTCATAACCGCACCTGCAGTTAGGAGATCGCAGAAGCGATGGAGGAGCCACAGATGCGGTCAGGCGCTTGGAAACCAGAATTCATAGGTGCGATAGGTTAAGCGCACCTACGAGACCGCATATGCGGTAGAAGAAGTGCAGGTGCGGCCCGGTACTTTAAGTGGATTTTCGCAGATGCGCACCTGAGACCGCAAGTGCGGGTCCGCAGGTCCGAGGCCAGGGTCGTAGTTGCAGAAACCTTGGGCCAGAACCTATATAAAGTTTCAGTCGCAATTTTTGCCCATTCTTTCACCGTTTTCATCCGGATTTTGATCTTTTTGGGATGTTTTTGAGAGAGAATTCAAGGGAGCTTCGAGGAGGTATGGCTTTTGGAACCAAAACTCGTTATATGGTATTATCCTACTGATTTGGCAAGAAATTTATGGAGAATAAGGGTTAGAATTGGGGGTTTATGGTTTGAAATTGGAGACTTCGATTTAGGGATTTAAGGGGCTGTTTGTGGTCCAATTTTGATGTATTTGGAATGTATGAACTCGTGAGAGTGTAAGGATTCTAGTTTTGAAAATTTTATCAGATTTTGAGATGTGGGCCCGGGGGACTTATTGGGCACTTTTCTTAATTTTGTGTGTTAGCTTCGAATTAATTAGTAGAATTAGTTACTAGAAGTTATATTTACATTATGCAATTGATTGTAATATATTTGGGCCATTTGGAGTCGGGTACTCGTTGTAAGAACGTGATTTCGAGTTGATTGAGCTAGTTTAAGGTAAGTGGCTTGCCTAACCTTGTGTGGGGGAACTTCCTTTAGGATTTGGTATTGTTGTTATATGAGTGCCGTGTACGTGAGGTGACAAGTGCGTACACCTGCTAATTGTTGAAAATCTCGTTTTCCTTAAGCTAATACCATATTTTCTTGTAGTTTTAGCAAATACTTGTACTTGAAGCCTCTTGTTTAGATTAGGAAAAGCATGCCTACGTGACTTAATTGCATTTCCTGCTTAATTGCCTACTTGTACTCTATGTAGCATGTTAGAGTAGAAATTTCCTATTTAATTCTTGAATAGAACTATATATTTGTCTAAGATGGTTGTGTGTTTACTTTGGGACTACGGGACGATATCTCGGGAGATCCCCCTGCTTGTTTACTTTGGGACTACGGATCGGTATTCCGGTAGATCCCCCTGCACACTTATATTGGAACTACGGGACTGCACCCGGTAGATTCCCCCAGTACTAGGTATTTACATTTGGGACTACAGATTTGTATTCCGGTAGATCCCCCACGCACTACGAATTAGACTACGGGACGACACCCGGGAGATCCTCCGGATATTTACGTTTGGGACTACGGGACGGTATCCCGGGAGATCCCCTGTTGCTATTTCTGTGTACTGAGTTAAATTATTTCTGTCTTTTTATTCGTTATAGACTATTAGCACTTTAATTATATTGTTGTATTCTATACTATTTCACCTTGTTTTTCATCTATAATCAGTAGGGCCCTGGCCTTTCTCGTCACTACTCGATCAAAATTAGGCTTGGCACTCACTGAGTACCACTGTGGTGTACTAATGCCCTTCCTGCACATATTTTTCATGTGCAGATCTAGGTTATTCGGCTCAGTCATACCATCAGTGAGGCGAGGCGATCTTCAGAGACTTCGAGGTATATCTGCCGCGTCCGCAGACCGAGGAGTCCCTCTCTATTCTTCCCTCTAGCTTTAGCTTTCTTGTATTTACTTTTGTTTAGACATTCTAGAGATTAGAACACTTTCAGTCATTCAACAGCTTGTGATATCATGAGATTCCGGGTTTTGGTTCATGAATAAAGAGAATATATATATATATATATATATATATATATATATATATATATATATATATATATATATATGCCGACGGCATTTTAAATGTTTTATTTATGTTTATTCCGCAGTTTTTGGCTAGTTTTTATCTTTTGTTTCTTTTTCCACAAATCGTTAGGCTTACCTAGTCGTGAAAAGACTAGGTTTCATCACGACAGTTCACGGAGGGCGAACTTGGGTCGTGACAATTTTTTTTATAATGCAAGAGAAAAAATAACAAGTAAAACTTTTTGGGTCTCCCACCAATTCTTTTTCTTTTCTTTCGCTTCATGTAACTCTTATGTGTCAAATACTCAAATGTCATGTTCAACGAGTATGAAATTATAGATGGACCTAAAATATAAGCTTAAAGTTCTGAGTTCTTTATGAAGTATGGGTACCAAACTTATTATTCATGTTATTTTTCAAGAGATTTCACATATGCACCTATGAATTATCCCTAAAAGGATGGGGTTCAATTAAACCATTCTCCAAAAACGAGGTCCGTGCCTGTATGAAAAAAAAATGAAATTATTTTATGAAATTATGAAGTTACTAAATTATTTTATATAACAAAAGTTACTCAACTTATTAAAGTATCACAAAAGTCACTAAACATTTTTTATAACCAAAAAGTCACTCAATGTTACCTAAGTATCACGGAAAGTCATTAAGAATAAAAAGAAGACATGATAATAATGAATATAATTTTTTTTTGATACTTAGGCAAAGTTGAACATATTGTTTTATGAAAAATTGTTTATTGTTTTTTGTGGCTAGTTGTGCAAAAATGCATTTCGCTATCTTCTAGGCCCAAAAAAAAAAATTAATGGGTGCAAAATGAAAAAGTAATATTATTTTCCAAATTTTTTTCCGTAATTATTTTAATACTAGACTAAAGAGAATTGTTTTGACAAAAGAGCAAGAGTAAAAATAAAATAACTAGTAAAACCTTTGGGCTCTCCCATCAATGTATTCGAGAAAAAAAACATTACACATGGAATTAATTATTTCGCTGACAAGGCAAGACATGTGGATCACTAGAAATCGACAGCTGAAGAAGACTATTAAAAGAGACGTGAGTTTAATAGGTATGAGCAAAACGTCTAAGAGACGAGAAGAAATGGTTGCTCGAGTCTCTTTAGCGATTTGAAGAGACACCGGTGGAATGAACCAAAACAATAAAAAAGGACAAATTCATTGATCTTCAATTAATGGGCATGAGTGATAACAAACGTTACAGAATCTTCACGAAATAGTTACGATTACCAATTACAACGTTTCATTAATGCCATTAAATCTCATAATGACTCTATCATAAAAGGAAAAAGACGTTGTACTTAGAAATAACTATATAAGGAAAAGGAATGTCATTTGTATGGACACGTTCTGATTATTATTGAAATACAATTATTTACTTTTTCTTTCTACTGATTACTTTGCTATTCTAATTTTCATTCTTTCTTATTGCAAGAATATTGATTTCTTTGATTATCAGTAACCCGAGTACTTCTAAACATAGGCTTTGACCGAAGTTATTATTTTTTAGTAAAATAAATTGGTTACATTATCGGGAATCTGATAATCCATTCACTTCCCCAAGTCTTTTTATTATTAAAAAATAGGCTTTGACCGAAGTTATTACTTTTTAGTTAAACAAATTGGTTATGTTATCGGAATCTGATAATCCATTCACTTCCCCAAGTCTTTTTATTATTAAAAAATCATGTTGAATGTTAAAGACAACAACCAACAAAATCAGCAACACCAGTTGAACCAGCAAAATCAACAAGGGGATGGAACTCCAGTCCCTTCACCATGAAACGTTTCTCAACAATCCCGAGAAAGGACACCTGACAGATCTGAATCACATGTGAATGACCAACATGGGGATGATCAAGCTATTGATGAAGCATTAAAATAATTAATTGGAGAATAGATCAATAATGCTCTTCAAGCTTTTGTTAGTGGGTTGCCAACTGTACCACCGACTCCTCCTCTTAATAATACCGCAACCATAGAAAATTCATGCTCGGTACTTGACAATTCGGGCAGTGTAGAGACTCCCATCGAATCTCTGATGGAAGGTCAGCTATTTTAATTAATTCTAATTTAGGAAGTTTAATACTAACTTTGCAGAAACAGCTCAAGGAGTAGAACGATCACATAGAGCAGATACCTGGTGTTCCACCTATAATCAAAGGAGTGGACATGGATAAATAATCTCAACAACCTTGGAAGCCAAGTGTTGCACCTTTGCCTCTTCCAAAAAAGTTCAAGATGCCCGATATCCCGAAGAATGATGGGATAGCCGACCCACGAGATCATGTAATCGTGTTTAGAACTAGTGTGAAAGGCAACGATTTGTCTAAGCAAGAGATTGAATCAGTACTGGTCAAAATATTCTGTGAAACACTCATAAATGGAGCACTAACATGGTATTCTCTTTTACTTGAAAACTCTATTGATTATTTTGCTGAGCTTGCAGATTCGTTCATAAAAGCACACTCGGGAGCTCAGAAAATTAAGAAGAGGATAACAGACATCTTTAAAATAAAACAAGGAGATGCAAAGCTACTCAAGGAATTCGTGGATAGATTCCAGCGTGAAAGAATGATGCTACCATGCGTACCTGATAATTGGGCTGCTATGGCATTTGCAAGTAATTTAAATGAGAAGAGCTCAGAAGCCATGAGGAGACTTAAAGAAAGCTTACGAGAATTCCCTGCAACAACTTGGAATGATGTTTATAATAGGTATTGTACAAAGCTACAGATAGAAGAAGATACTACCACTCAGTCGCGTGGAGATGAAAGAGTAAGCTCGAGGCGACCAAAAACTAAAAAAAGGTCTGGTAAGAACAAGTACGAGCCTTACATGGGACCAGCAGGAAGGGATTCACACTCAAAACAGGAGAACCTGAGGTACGATTCTAGATCTAGGGACAAAGATCCGGGTTCGCCATCTAATTTTGAAAGGAATGAGACACACGAGATACACGGGACAACGAAAGAAGCTCAAAAGCGAAGATTCGCAACTAGTTTCAATGTTAGCACATCCTAGTTGGTAGCTGTTCTAAAAAGCATGGGAGATAAGGTACGATGGCCAAAAGAAATGAGGTCGACCCTAATAGAAGAAACCCACATTTCTGGTGCGAGTTTCACAATGATCACGATCATAAAAAAACAAATTGTAGATTGCTACAAGGTAAAGTAGAGCACTTATTAAAACAAGGCTACTTAACTGAATTGTTCAGTGAAAAGGATAAGCAAGCATATATGAAGAATAGGCAGGAGCCCCCAAAACCTCCGTCACCAAGAGAACAGTTAATGTCATAAGCAGTGGAGAGGAGCTCAATAGTGTGTACGCCTGCAAAAAAGTTATTAAAAATCACAGTCACCCACGGGAAGCGAGTTCGCCAAGTTTTGGAAAAAAGACAGTTTAACATTTGATGATGCAGATGCAGATGATGTGTTGATCCCACATAATGATGCATTAGTTATATCTTTACTTGTACATGATACTAATGTAGAATGAGTTTTGTTTGATCCGGGTATCTCTGTAAATATCATTCTTTTAAGAGTAATAAACGAGATGCAAGCTGATGACAAATTGGTACCCAAAGCATGTACCTTATCTGGATTCGACAATTCAAGAGTTGTCATAAAAGGGGAGATAATACTCACCACATTCACAGAAGGAGTAATCAAAGATACGAAATTTCAAATAATAGATATGGACATGGTGTACAATATGATCCTTGGTAGACCTTGGATTCATGAAATGGATGTCGTTCCATCTACTTTACATTAGATTATTAAGTTCCCTTCTCAATGGGGAATTCGGCAAATCCATGGTGGTCAACAAGCTTCTAGAAGTATCAATTTAGTGGCAGATTCAAGCATATAAGCTGACATTGTAGATAAACAATAACAACTACAAAATTTAGTTGAGGGTTTAACAATTCAAACCTCAACCGAAGGTGGACAAATGGATGTATACTCAAAGCTAGATTCTATTCAAGAACCAGAAGAAAATGAAAATATCAAAACAACAATCAAGGAACTCGAAGCTGTGGTGTTGTTTATACATTGGCCGAACAGAAAAGTTTACATCGGAACCAATTTGAGCCCAGAGTTGAAATGTAAGTTAATTGAATTTTTAAAAGCTAACGCAGATTGCTTTGCTTGGTCGCATTCAGATATGACAGGTACACCCCCGAAGGTGATGACCCATAAGCTAAATAAAGATCCAACACATCCACCTGTCAAACAAAAGAAAAGGAAGCAAGGATCCCTAAAAAACCGGGTGATCAGGACGAGGTACAAAAGCTTTAAAAAGATTGGGTCCATCCTAGAGGTAAAATATCCTAATTGGCTAGTTAATACTGTAGTAGTACCTAAAAAGAATGGTAAGTGGCAAGTTTGTGTAGAATATACTGATTTAAATAAAGCTTTTCCTAAAGATTCTTTTTCTTTATCACACATAGATCAACTAATTGATGCTACTGCATGACAAGAATTTTTCAGTTTTTTAGATGCTTATTCTGGATATAAACAGATAAAAATAGATTCTTCAGATGCGGAAAAAAATTCCTTTATTACAGAAAGGGGGACTTATTGTTATAAAGTCATGCCTTTCAGTTTAAAGAATGCTGGAGCCACATACCAGAGCTTAATAACGAAAATGTTCCAGGAGTACCCGGGAAAAATTATAGAAGTTTACATTGATAACATGTTAATCAAGTCAACACAGGCGGGATATCACATCCAACATTTGTCAGATACATTTCATATTCTCCGCTAATTTAATGTGAAGCTAAATCCCAAAAAATGTGCATTTGGCGTGTCATCGGGTAAGTTCTTAGGTTTGCTTGTTTCTAACCGAGGAATTGAAGTAAACTAGCGCAAATTAAAGTTATTGAAGAAATACTTGGATATACTCACGAGCAAAAAAGAAGTACAGAGATTGATAGGTAGGATAGCAGCATTCGGAAGATTTATTTCTAAATCTTCAGAGAAAAGTTTAAAGTTCTTTTCAGTATTGAAAAAGCAAAGCCAATTCGAGTGGACTGAAGAATTCCAAAAGGCACTCAAAAACTTAAAGGCATACTTGTCAAACACACCGTTGCTGGCTAAACCAAAGGACGGTGAAAAGCTACTTATATATCTCACTGTATTAGAAGCAGCGGTAAGTGTAGTATTAGTTCAAGAAGAAAAAGGTAAATAATCTCCATTTTATTATGTTAGAAAATCCTTATTAGATGTTGAAACTCGATATCCTAATTTCGAAAAACTTGCTTTAGCACTAATAATGGCTTCTGTAGCTACCCGATCGGTCGTTTTGAGCTCTAGTGCATCGTTCGGTAGTTTGAGGCCATGAACAACTTCACTTCAGGTATTATGACTTGTACGCATGGCCGAAAATGAATTCCGAGAAGTTCAAAGATGATTTGGAAAAGAGAATTCTCATTTCGGAAGCTTTAAGTTGAAAGAATTAACTAAGGTTGGATTTTTGAGTAAACGACCTCGGAATTGGAATTCGAAGGTTACAACAGGTTCATATGATAATTTCTGGCTTGGGCGTATGTCTGGACCGGGTTTTGGAAGACCCAAGAACGTTTCGGCACCTAGTGTGGATGTTAGCATCTTGGAAGAATTTTATAAGTTTGGGTTGAAGTGCATTTTAATGTTATCAATGTCCGTTTGGGATTCCGAGTCTAGGAATAGCTCCGTATGGTGATTCTGGAGTTGGGAGCCCGATCGGAAGTGAAGTCGGAGCCCCGTGGGTCATTTTAGAGTCATTTTGCTAAAGATAAAAATTTGAAGGTTTTCGAGAAGTTTGACTGAAGGTGGACTTTTTGATATCAGGGTCAGAATCTAATTTTGGAAGTTGGAGTAGGTCCGTAATGTCAAATGTGACTTGTGTGCAAAATTTGAGGTCAATCGGACGTGATTTGATAGGTTTCGACATCGAATGTAGAAGTTTGAAATTCTAAAGTACGTTAAGATAGAATTAGAGCGTGATTCATGATTTCGATATTGTTTGATGTGATTTGAGGCCTCGAGTAGGTCTGTGTCATGTTATGGGACTGGTTGGTGTGATTGGATTGGGTCTTAGGGGCCTTGGGTGTGTTTCGGGGTGGTTTCAGATCATTTCGGGCTATTTTGCTATAGCTGTTGCTGGTGTCTTGTGTTGTTCTTCGCGTTCGCGGGGATACTCTCACGTTCGCTAAGAAGGTTTGGGCTTCAGAGATTTTGTCCTTCGCGTACGCGAAGATATTCTCGCATTCGCGAAGAAGAAAATCTCTGTTGCGCAGGTCTGATTTCGGAGGCTTGTATCTCACAATCTATAAGGAATTTGAGGATGATCCAAAATGAAAGTTGTATCCCTTTGTGTCTAGTTTTTAGAAATGTAAACCATTTAGTATTTGGATTTGTGTACCAAAGGTTATGGCTGGTACACTATAGGTTATCCGGGAAGATGAAGAAGAAATTTTGTGTTGCATAGGGCTGATTTTGGAAGCTTATATCTTAAAATCTATAAGGAACTGGGAGATGACCAAATCACGAAAGCTGTGGATCTTGGTGTCTAGTTTCCAAAAAGTTAAACCATTTGTCATTTGAAGTTTTTTACAAAACGTTATGGCCATTATACTACAGGCTATCTGAGAAGAGTTTGGAAAAATGATTTTTGGGAATTGTCTTCTTGGCGAAAGCGATGGGGGTTACGGGAACGCGAAGAAGAGTCGTCTGGGCAGTGTATAAGTGTAAAGAAATTTGTTTGGCTCATTTCATATCATTTCCTCCATGGGAGCCGACCTAGAAGCGATTTTGGAGTTCCATTTTCATCATCCATGTCAAGGTAATTCCCACCTATTGCAAGTTAATTACTTGGATTATATCTAGACTTTAGCATGGAAAATCATGTAACTTAGTAGAAATTTTGGAATTTAGAAGAAAACCTAGGAAATTTGTATTCTTGGATTTTAACCACGATTTTGGACATGAAATTGAGAGCCAATTATATATTTGAGTTCATGAGGTTGTGGGTAAACTTTATCTTCGAAAAATGTCGGAATCCGGGTACGTGGGCCCGGGGCATTTTTGTCAACTTTTTGATTGGGGTTAGGGATTGCTATAAATTAGATTGTTATGAGTAATTGAACATGTATTAATGGGTTTACATAATTATTGGCTAGTTTTGGAACGTTGCATCAATTTGAGTCTTCGGAAGGGCGTGAAATGGTGGTTATGGAACTTCGGAGTGAGGTAAGTCTCCTTTCTAACCTTGTAAGAAGGAATTGTCCCCATAGGTGAGTTAATTGGTTATGTGCTCCTATTTATGAGGGATATATATGCACGAGGTGTTGAGAGTCCGTGCGTAGCTACTATTATGCTTAAGTCCGGGTAGTTTAGGGCCCAAAAGCATGTTTACTTGTGATACTTGCAACTTTGTTGACGAACTTAAAAAAATGGTTAAAACATATCGAACATGTGAATGAATTTCTAAAAGGCTAGATATCATTTCTTGACTTTTAAAAGAGAAACTTGTCATTTCCTGAATATTTGCTCATTGATGAATTATTGATTTGACTGTTTGAATGTGTTTATATATTATGGAACGAGCCGAATACCTCGGCAGATTAAATAGATGCATCTATGGTTCGCGTCATTCGACTCTTTGGCAGTGCACAGTTTAAATATTGTTGGATCGGGTCGTACAACCTCGGCATAATTTGCGCATGCTTGTATTGCTTGCCTTGAGATTTATCGATATTGATATTTGCCCTCCCTGGCTTGAGATAATTGAAAATTAATAGATTATGAATCCGGACATTTTTTTAATATAAAAAGAAACTTTTATCTGTCCGTGACTTATTTGAATTTACTGCCATTCTTAATAACTCCATGATTACTCCCATTAATAATATATTACTATTGGGCCACTAGTAAGTGTCGAAGTCGACCTCTCGTCTCTACTTCTTCGAGATTAGACAGGATACTCATTGGGTACACATTTTTCTCGTACTCGTACTACACTTGCTGTGCATTTTTATTGTAGAGGTTCATGTGTGGCTGGTGGCATAGCGACATGGTTGATACAAAGACTTAGGTGAGCTGCATTTATCGCGAGGACCCGCAGCCAGCAGAGTCCCCTTTAGAGTATTTTATTGTGTTTTTTATTTCTGTCCACTTGTATTCCAGACATTTACTGTATTTTATTGCATTCTATAGTAAATAATCACGCACTTGTGACATCGGGTTCTGGGATGATTATGGGATATCTTTTATTAACTTCTTAACATTTATATTTAATTTGAAACGATTATCTTTTACTGGTAAAATTGAAGGAAAAATCATAGTTTTCAAATTTATTTAATAGAGAATTTAATTAAGTATTTTGGTTGGCTTTCCTGACAGCGGTGTCCGGCGTCATCACGACCCTTAGTGGAATTTGGATCGTGACAACATGGTATCAGAGCACTAGGTTTTCTTAGGTCTCACGAGTCATGAGCGAGTCTAGTAGAGTTTTACTGATCAGTACAGAGACATCTGTATTTATCTTCGAGAGGCTACAGGATTGTTAGGAGCACTTCCCTTCTTGATTCCTCATCGTGCTATTTGATTCCTTTGAGGCTTATGCCCCTATTTCCTACCTACTCAATCTTATGCGACGCAAAGCGCTTATTATAAATCGGGAATTGAGGAATTGTAATTGTACTACAAATGTGGTGCGGGATGTTTCTCCCTGCGTAGTTGTTTGGGCTATTGACCTTCTAGAAGGTTGTTCTGTCGTTTCAGCTCAGTATTAGTATTACCTAAGGTTTCGAGATCTGGCATCGATGTTATGATGATTCGTGCATTGCTATCGCCCAGTATTGATGTGATGGTAGGATACTTACCAATATGTCGGGGCAGTGAATGACATGAAAGGAGGCCTACCCAGTGCATGATTCATAGACTCGGTATTTCATTCCCGGCGGAGGAAAGGCACCCGGACTATAATTGTTCAGGATTGAGTCGATGTTTCTCATGTCAACGGCTCGAGTAAAAATGATATTCGGAAAGTATAAAGTTAGTAGCAGTCTATTGGTTCAAGTGCTATAAAGATATATATTGATCTAAGGCAAAAACTGGGCAACAAATGATGAGGAAGGACATGTAGGAAGTGTCATGCGGTGGTTAAACTTTTATAAGGCTAGGTGTAAGAAGCGAAAGTCGAGTAGTTTCTTAAAGAAGTGAGTTTGCCCAAAGTGGAAGAGTGGCAGAATAACATATGGGTTCAGTGCTTGTATAAATACACACCATGAGGAAAAGTTAGAGTGGTTTGGGAAATTTAGTGGACGGTGATTAGGTCTACGGGCGTAATTTAAAATATTGGCTAGCATACGGTGGGAGATTTGATATGACGGAAAGGAGCTGCTTGATATAAAGAAGGATACAATATAACTTTGAAATGAGGATATATTGTCATGTATTTTAGATGTCCACGAGGAATGAATGGATTCGTTCAACTAGCAGATGAGCATGGGCTCAGAATGGGTTACTCATTTCGTAGTAATGGTGCATTGCAGTTTTGTTGGGAGATGACGACATTTAATTTCTACAAGGGGTTATCTCCTGTGAGCAGATCAGCGGTCGCATGATTGGCGAAGCTTCTGTGAAGAATCCTACTGGCTATCCAGTAAGAAGTCGAATATATGAATGTTGCTAGAGATTCAGAGTGTTCATGAAATGCTAACGGAAGGATTTTGAGGAATTTGGCGATGGATTGCGCAAGGTTATGTCAATGAGAGATAAATAATCTTGGTAGTTCCAGAGTTGTGTAATAGTGGCTTTAAGCGAAGTGGGAGAGTCCCACCGCCTACAGTTGGATTATATGGTCGTCTATTTATGAGATTTCAGGTTATTAGCATGTGGATGGGTTATTTCAGCTAAGGGAAAGAAACATAGGAGGTAATTTGAGCAAAGGAATTTTTAAAGGTGTGCTATAGTTGGCCTTATTGACTCATGTTCAGGCTTGGGGAAGGGTACAGGATTTATGCCTTGTGTAGATGCGGGTTTCAAGGAAAGTGATTTAGCGGAGTACTTCGTCGAGAAGGTGTTCATGTGCTAGAAGATTCATGGAGATGATTATATTCGGGACCAAGTCAGAGTGGATGGCTCACAACAATGGTCCTAATAAATTCAAAGGATTTAAAAATGCGATGCCTAAGGGTTCGAGCCCGCAATATGGTTAAGAATCAAGCTTTTGTAGTAGCTTATGATAAGAAGCTCAAAATGTTTACCTTGGAATTGTAAAGGAGTTATCAGAACGGGTGTATCAGTTGAAGATGCGAAGGAGCGTGCAAGGAGTGTATGAAACAATTCATAGGTTTGGACATAGGGTGGTCTCATGGGATGGGGTCACTCAAGATGAGTGTAGATTTAGGTTGGTAATATAAGGAATGGAGCCAATATTATCTCTAAGACAGGTTAAGGATGAATTAATGGAAGTTAGATTGGTCAGCCATGGTTGAATTGACATAGTGGTGGCGGTGCGCGTGAGGCCCGGCTGCTGCCATAGTTGATTATATGTGGAAGTATACAAGTATTATGGCTTGTTATGTGTAGGCAAATCTCGGTAGGGTTATGGTGGTTTAGACCACTACTTAAGAATTTGAATGTTCTACGGTTATGAGAAGTTATTCGTGTGTTGCTATGGTCCTCTTGGAATGAGTTAAGTGAAAAGTTTTTATATGATGAAGTGTTGATCTGTTAGCAGTTCCAAAGTTATGATGAAAATCTTGTCCTATCATATATTTGCATGATGGGTGTAGTGAGTGGTATGGAATTCGAAGTGAGAATCAAAGTTGCGGTTCAGTATTGGCAAGGATCTCACGAGCTTGGATGAGCAGGAAAAGAGTTTTGATGTTTAAAGTAAGTTGGTATTGTCTTCAGCATCACCTGAGATTGGTGTTTTGTGAAAAAGGATTTGCATCCTGGTTAAGGATTCTTGATCGCTTTTCAACGTTAGTGTGGCTGGTGGTTTGGATGTCCAGACCTATATCTGTTACGGAAGGTTGTGGGAGCGTGCCTTGCGGGAGGGTTGTATAAGTGTGACATGTAGTCATTGGATTGATTGAATAGTTAAATCAAGTATGAAGATTGTGGTGATGTCGTTAGATTGAGAATTGATGCCTGGAGCGCACTCGGTTTATTGGGTTGTGGACTGTAGAGGATTACTCCGGTTATGATGGTTGTTCTTGTGTGTTATGAGAAAAAGGGGAGTTATTATGGACCTTCGAAAGGTTTTAGCCTATCTCAGTGCGATTAGAATCAGCTGCAAGTTTTTGGATAGAGTTAAATGAGAATATGGGCTCTATATCAGGCCAGATGTGTTCATTTCAGCAATGCGCTACTTACAGAAGTGTAGTCGGGGTGTTATTTATTCGTCAACTATTTTATGTAATGATATATTGCATCGTGTGAGTTGTGAGATGGCTTGGTGAATTTCTAATGTGTTAAGGTTCCGCGTAGAGATGATGTTGTATTAGCAGAATGGCTCTTGAGATTCAGATCATATATCGCACCTCAGCTGTGCTTGAGTTTTGTAGCTTATAACGCTATATGTCTCCCCAGGGATGGTATTATGTACTTAGCGTGCTTGTGACCGATATTTAGTATTGTGTTGTAATGAGTAATTTAGCTCGGTGTGTATCTCCTTATGTGAGTTTTATGTGTGGATCGGGTGGCACGCCTCCACAGGTATGTTATTTGGATCGGGTTGCGCGCCGCAACAGTGTGATATTGAGTACAGTTACCTATATCTGTTTTTATGTGTTTTGTTTTCTATTTTTCTGAGGAAATCTCATATTAGCTGTGTGAGTTGAGTAGTCCCTTCTAGAGTTCGTTTTCATTTTGAATCGCGTTCGAATTGGTAGCCTATTGGCACATTGTGGCATCATATGAGACTTTTGGTCATGTACGAGTGGTTTAGTTACTGAGCAGTTTGTTTTGGGTGAGACAAGATTATTGGATCTAAGATTAGTGCAATCAGATTATATGAAAAATATTAAAGGGCAAATACCATTATTTGGTTTAGAATGGGGTGATGGTTCTTGTCAGGGGTATATACTCAATGAATTATTGACTCGGCAGTTGGTTGTGAATTTCTACACGCATCTTTTGTCATGGTGGTATTGTAAAAGTTAGAGCAAGATGTATGTGGGTTGTGAGATGCATTAGGAGCGTCAAATTCGTGGAATTTCAACTAATTATGATCAAAGGATATTATTATGGTTGTGTGAGTTGTGCAGGACATAGTGTGAATTCATTAAAGGTATGCAATCTTGTATTGGTGCATCGTGGGGCGATTTATGCGGTGTTCATATGTCGAAAGCAGGCCTGCTAGAGAGTTCCAGATGTTGGAACTGGGCTCTAAGCTTATTTGCATGAATAAAAGAGAACATCTTCAGACTTGCTCGAGCTAATGTGCTCCACCGAGTTGTGGTAGAACGGGTAGGTGCACGAGATGTTAAGCAATGATTTCAGACAACTCCAGCACAGTTGTTAGCATGTTCGAGGACGAACGTATGTTTAAGTGGAAGAGAATGTAACGACCCGACCGGTCGTTTTAAGCTCTAGCGCATCGTTCAGCAGTTTGAGGCCATGAGCAGCTTCATTTCAGGTATTATGACTTGTACGCATGGTCGAAAATGAATTCCGGAAAGTTCGAAGTTGATTTGGAAAAGAGAATTCTCATTTCGGAAGCTTTAAGTTGAAAGAATTAACTACGACTGGATTTTTGAGTAAACGACCTCAGAATTTGGATTCGAAGGTTCCAGCAGGTTCGTATGATGATTTTGGACTTGGGTGTATGTTCGAATCTGGTTTTGGAAGACCCGAGAACATTTCGACACCTATTGTGGAAGTTAGTATTTTGGAAGAATTTCATAAGTTTATGTTGAAGTGCATTTCAGTGTTATCATTGTCCGTTTGGGATTCTGAGTCTGGGAATAGCTCTGTATGGTGATTCTGGTGTTGGGAGCACGATTGGAAGTGAAGTCAGAGGTCTGTGGGTCATTTTGGAGTCATTTGGATAAAGATAGAAATTTAAAGGTTTTCGAGAAGTTTGACCGGAAGTTGACTTTTTGATATCGGGGTCAGAATCCAATTTTGAAATTTGGAGTAGATCCGTAATGTCAAATGTGACTTGTATGCAAAATTTGAGGTCAATCGGACGTGATAGGTTTCGACATCGAATGTAGATGTTTGAAATTCTAAAGTTCATTAAGCTTGAGTAGGAGCGTGATTCATGATTTCGATGTTGTTTAATGTAATTTGAGGCCACAAACAGGTCTGTGTCATGTTATGGGACTGGTTGATGTGATTGGATGGGGTCCTAGGGGCCTCGGGTGTGTTTCGGGGTGGTTTCGGATCATTTCGGGCTGTTTTGCTATAGCTGTTGCTGGTGTCTGGAGTTGTTCTTCGCGTTTACGAAGATGTTCTCGCGTTCGCGAAGAAGAAAATTTCTATTGCGCAGGTCTGACTTCGGAGACTCATATCTCACAATCTATAAGGAATTTGGAGATGATCCAAAAATAAAAGTTGTAGCTTTTGTGTCTAGTTTTCAGAAATATAAACTATTTAGCATTTGGATTTGTGTACAAAAAGTTATAGCTGGTACACTATAGGCTGTCCGGGAAAATAAAGAAGAAATTTGTGTTGCATAGGGCTGAATTTGGAGTCTTATATCTCAAAATCTATAAGGAATTGGGAGATGACTAAATCATGAAAGTTGTAGATCTTTGTGTCTTGTTTTCAAAAAGTTAAACCATTTGTCATTTGGACTTCTGTACAAAATGTTATGGCCATTATACTAGAGGCTGTCTCAGAAGAGTTTGGAAAAATGACTTTTGGGAATTTTCTTCTTGGCGAATGCGATGGGGGTCTCGCGAACGCGAAGAAGAGTCGTCTGGGCAGTGTATAAGTGTAAAGAAATGGGTTTGGCTTATTTCATCTCATTTCCTCCATGGGAGCCGACCTAGGAGCGATTTTGGAGCTCCATTTTCATCATCTATGTCAAGGTAATTCCCATCTATTGAAAGTTAATTACTTGGATTATATCTAGATTTCTACATGAAAAATCATGTAAATTAGTAGAAATTTTGGGATTTAGAAGAAAACCTAGGAAATTTGTATTCTTGGATTTTAACCACGATTTTGGACATGAAATTGAGAGCCAATTATATATTTTAGTTCGTGAGGTTGTGGGTAAACTATCTTCGAAAAATTTCAAAATCCGGACATGTGGGCCCGAGGGCATTTTTGTCAACTTTTCGATTGGGGTTTGGGATTGCTATAAATTAGATTTTTATGAGTAATTGAGCATGTATTAATGGGTTTACATAATTATTGGTTAGTTTTGGAACGTTGAGCATCAATTTGAGTCTTCGGAAGGGCGTGAAATGCCAATTATGGAACTTTGGAGCGAGTTGAGTCTCCTTTCTAACCTTGTAAGAGAGAATTGTCCTCATAGGTGAGTTAATTGTTTATGTGCTCCTATTTATGGGGGCTACATACGCACGAGATGACGAGAGTCCGTGCGTAGCTACTATTATGATTATGTCTGGGTAGTTTAGGGCCCAAAAGCATGCTTACTTGTGATACTTGCAACCTTATTGATGAATTTAAAAAAATGGTTAAAACATATCGAACATGTGAATGAATTTCTAAAAGGCTATATATTATTTCTTGACTTTTAAAAGAGAAACTTGTCATTTCCTGAATATTTGCTCATTGATGAATTATTGATTTGACTGTTCTGTGTGTGTTTAAATTCTGGAATGGGCCGAACGTCTCGGTAGATCAAATAGATGCATCTATGGTTCACGCCATTCGACCCTCTGGCAGTGCACAGTTTAAATATTGTTGGATCAGGTCGTACGACCTCGGCATGATTTGCGCATGCTTGTATTGCTTGCCTTGAAACTTATTGAAGTTGTTATTTGCCCTTCCTGGCTTGAGATAATTGAAAATTAATAGATTATGAATCCGGAGATTTTTTTAATATAAAAAAAACTTTTACCTATTCGTGACTTATTTGAAATTACTGTCGTTCTTAATAACTCCATGATTACTTGCATTAATAATATATTACTATTGGACCACTAGTAAGTGTCAAATTCGTCCTCTCGTCTCTACTTCTTCGAGATTAGACGAGATACTCATTGGGTACACGTTATTTTCGTACTCATACTACACTTGCTGTGCATTTTGTTGCACCGGTTCATATGTGGCTGGTGGCTTTGTAGCATAGCGGCATGGTTGATACAGAGACTTAGGTAAGCTGTATTTATCGAGATGACCCGCATCCAGCAGAGTCCCCTTCAGAGTATTTTACTGTGTTTTCATTTCTGTCCACTTGTATTCCGGACAGTTACTGTATTTTATTGCATTCTCTAGTAAATGCTCATGCACTTGTGACACCGGGTTGTGGGATGATTATGGGATATCTTGTATTAACTTCTTAACATTCATATTTGATTTGAAATGATTATCTTTTACTAGTAAAATTGAAGAAAAAATCATAGTTTTCAAAATTATTTAAACGAGAATTTAATTAAGTATTTTGGTTGGCTTGCCTGACAGCGGTGCCCGGCGCCATCAAGACCCTTAGTGGAATTTGGGTCGTGACAACTTCTAGAAAATTAAGGCCTTATTTTCAATGTCACCCTATCTCTGTAGTGACCACCTACTCCTTACGAATATATTGCATAAGCAAGAGTTATCAGGTAGATTAGCCATGTGGGCCATAGAATTAAGTGAATATGACATCACATATCAATCTAGAACTGCGATAAAATCACAGGTTTTAGCATATTTTGTGGAAGACTTTAGCCCAGGGATGGTAATAGAAGCGGAAAAAAGAACTGCATGCATTTAACGGGTCCAATCCAGGTACTTGAACCCTGTTTACCGATGGCTCCTTAAATGTTAAATGAGTGGGGTTTAGGCATTGTTCTAATCCTACCTTCGGGAGAAACTATAATGCAAGCCATAAAATGCCATCCTATTACTAATAATGAAGCAAAATATGAAGTTGTGATTGCAGGTTTAGAATTGGCAGGAGAGCTCAAAATAGAGCAGGTTACAATCAAAAGCGACTCGCAGCTTGTAGTTAATCAAATGCAGGGGACTTACATAGCTAGAGAGGCGAGGGTGCAACAATATTTGGAAAAGGCACGAGATTTGGTCAGGCAATTCCAATCTTAGAAAACTGTGCAGATACCCAGGGAAGAAAATATCGAAGCAAACGCGTTGGCTAATCTTTCATCCGTTGCAAAAGTAACAAATGAAGAAAATTCTTCTGTAATACATTTGTTTCATTCAGAACTCGATCAAGATAAAAACGAGGTAAATTTCAATAATCTAACATGGGATTGAAGAAATGAGATCGTTAACTTTTTGCAGTACGGAATCTTACCTGAAGATAAGAAAAAGGCTCAGGCACTTCGATGAAAAGCTGCGCGTTATTGTTTGGATCGAGGCAATTATATCGAAAAATGTTCGGTGGTCCTTTAGCAAGATGTCTCGGACCTTCTCAAACAGAGTATGTGATGAGAGAAGTGCATAAAGGACATTGTGGAAATCATGCAGGAGGAAGATCCTTGGTAAAAACTCTAATTAGAGTAGGGTATTACTGGCCAAAAATGGAAGAATAGGTAGAGAGCTTCGTGGCCAAATGTGATAAATGCAAAAGATATGGTAACAACATGCATCGACCAGCAGAGTTATTACATCTGGTTATTGCACCATGGCCTTTTATGAAGTGGGGGATGGATATCGTGGGTCCACTCCCACAAGCCAAAGGAAAGGTATGATTTTTATTAGTACTCACTGATTATTTTACTAAGTGGACAAAAGCAGGTGCCTTCAAACAGTTACGAGAAAAAGAAGTCAGTGACTTCATTTGGCTAAACATCATATGTCGGTTTGGGCTTCCAAAAGAAATCGTGTGTGATAGCTGCCTGCAGTTTGTAGGAGCAAAAATCACAGAATTCTTTCAAAGTTGGCAAAATAAAAGGATTGCATCAACACCTTATCATCCTGTGGCCAATGGACAAGCTGAATCAACAAACAAAGTTATTATTAATAACTTGAAAAAAAGGCTAGAGGAGTCAAAAGGTGAATGGCCAAAAGTGTTACTGGGAGTCTTGTGGGCTTATCGAACAACAACAAAAATGAGTACAAGAGAGACACCATTTTTACTTGTGTATGGCGCTGAAGCCTTAATTCCAGTTAAAATAGGTGAACCAAGTACAAGATACAACCAAGCAACCGAAGAGTCAAATGAGGAGGAGATGCGAATAAATCTCGATTTGCTTGAAGAAAGGATAGAAACAACCTTGATAAGGTTGGATGTGTAGAAGCAAATTATTGAGCGATATTACAATCGGAAAGCTCATCTTAGGTACTTCAAGATTGGGGACAATATACTCAAGAAAGTTTTTCAATCAACAAAAGCAACCAATGCAAGAAAATTGAGTCCAAATTGGGAAGGACCTTACAAGGTTTGAGGTATCGCTGGAAAAGGTGCATACGAGTTGAAAACTATGGATGGCAAGATTCTACCCTCGAGTTGGAATGTTGTTGTTGGAATGTTGTTCATATGAAGAGGTACTATGTCTAAGCAAGAGAAATACACACGGTCAGGTATCGCTCAATTACGATTTTTATATTGTACAGTTAAAATTATACCAACAATTTTAGATGATAGGCAAAAAGCTAGCCTGCACCAAATGATGATATTAGACTTGAAAGACACATGGAAGTAACATAATTCCCGGTCTAGGGTTACAACCTCTCTGATAGAAATATAAAGGGCTAAGCAGTCATCATCTAAATTATATATGCCTCCGAGTCCCGTATGTTTTTCCTTTTTTGCGAAAAGGACCACATAAAAGGAATAGTTAAGTGCTCGAGATTTCATACTTTAAAGCTCAAACACTTGGGGGACTATCTATATATATATATATAAGTAAGGCAAAGAAGACTGGAAAAATCATAATTCAAGTCAAGCTTAAAGTCTACCCAGCAAATCGAAAGTTCAGAGCAAAGTCACGAGCAACCAAAAACACAAGCCTGATTCAAAAACCTGTGAAGAGTATACTCGTAGATGTAAATTTCAAAATCTTACGAATGTTTAGGTTAAAGGCAATACTTAATCATGAGTTGCAAGATATACCCTTGAATTTTTACAAACCTGTTGTAAAGAAAGTAGTATGAAAGATTTATAGATGGTACTTAGATACATGTAAAGTGTTCTATAATTTGAAAGTTCGAATGATACAAAACGTTTCCCAAAAAACATGTGTGTTCCTATTTCTTCTTTCGTATGTTTACACCATTATGAAGTTGGGATGACTTCTTTATTAAGTATTGTATATAAAAGGGCCCTCTTTTATAATTCCTGTTTGTTCAAAAGAGTCATGAAGCAGTGAAACATTTTTAAATGCAAAAGTTAAAGTAACAAAGGGTAAAATAAAAACCTAAACATTAAAATAAATGGAAAATAAAGCCCAAACTTATTAAGATATAGCAAGGTTAAACCACTAAGGGAGTAGAACAGAAACTCTAAATAAAGGTATTATAGAATTTAGACATAAATTTTATAATATTATAATAACTTGATTAAAATTATGTATGAACTTAGTCCCAACCTGATTGTCTTATACAAAAAACCCCAAAATGGACTAGGGGTATGATTTTCCAAAACATTACCCCCAAATGGGACCAAAGGTAAACCTCCAAATGTTCCACCAATAAATAAATAAAAAACAAAATAAATAACTCTTCAAACTTCCTTAAACTTTCACTGAGGGGAAGAATCTGAACTAGTAGGATTAAGAATGACATCATCAGAAGCAGGAAGAGTAACTTGAGCAGAAGGAGATTGAATAGCATCCTCACTAGGAGTAACTTCATCACCCTCGGGAATGTCAGTCACGGGTGAAGAAAAGCTTTGGCTTTGTTGGGTTTTCTCAATAGTCTTTTTGATCTTTGCAATCTCAGCAGCTAAGTTAAAGCCTTCCCGGCTTGCTTCCATCGTGTCATGGCGTGTGTTCAAGAAAGCCCAACTTACTTCAACGGAAGCCTTATTCTCAACAGCTTTGTAATCTCTTTCCCAATGCTCAATCTCATTCCTAATTTCTTCCTTCTCAGTTAAGGCAACATCATAAAAAGCCTACAAGAGGGCAAGTGAGTTATCCAAAAATCGAATTCTGTTAGAAGACACTCGGAAGGGCATTTTTATTCGCCTACTAACACACTTGTAGGAGCGGCAACAAATCAGGCGTACCAGCCACAGTCTTTTTCGTCTTCGGGGCTAACAAAAACTCTCTTTATTCTCGCCACGAGAGTAAAAACACCATGACGGAATAATTTGGGAGAGTAGAGATGAATCAGATGGTAAAAAGTAAAGGGTAACTGAGCCATTTTTGACAAATATCTAAGGCATGCCACTACCCTCCATACAATAGGGTCAATTTGTCCTAAACATACGTCAAAGAAATGGCAAAATTCAATGATAACTTGGTTAATAGGTGGTCTAAAACCTAATGTGAAGGGATATGTATACACGAAAAAAACCTAGATTTAAAGGAAGTGATCCTTTGATTCTCATTATGGACCATAATTGGGAAGTCAAATTTCCAATGACGATCTTTACGCACAATAGAAACTAAACCCTCAGTAATCTAGAAAGGGTAAACATTAGCACCATCGTGAGAAGTCATGGAAGTAACTTGATTTTTAATTGATTCTCTGTCTTTGACAAAGGAAGGTTCAGTAGGAATAATCTCATCAACAGTAGGTTCACGAAGCGGTGCACTAGAATCTCTATTTCTAGCAGAAGATTTATGTGGTCAAGAAGCCCTAGTTCTAGAAAAAGATGGAGGAATAGAACTGGATTGAGAAGAAGAACCACGTTCAAAAACTGACCCTAAACTATGCAACATACCACCTCTCCTACTTCTAGTAGGAGCAGAAGAAAGGGGATGTTCATCTACAATTAGAACTTTTTGAGGATCAGGATTTGAAGAAGACATACTTGTATGAAGAAGTAGAATGTATTGAAGAACAAGAACAAGATGTGAATAAAGGATAGTGAAGAAATTGTTTTCGTAAAAGTGAAGGCAAAGGATGTATTTATATAAAGAAGCAATCGTCATGCAAAAAAGGTAATGATGGAGACATCATAATTAAAACTGTCACTCCGTGATTGATACAACTGCAAAAATCCCTAAAACCCACTGTAGAGTTGCAGCACCAATCGATGACTGCCACGTGTCACATGCATTAAATGGAAGTGACATACGACACATTAGTTCATAAGAAGGTATAATTGTACGCGAGAAACAACATTAAAAATTCCTTCCATAAATGAGATCCACTTTCCAGATATTCAATTGCTGAATAATTGGTAAGTTGGGGGACTATCTGTATTAGGGAAAATAAATATTACACGTGTAATTAATTATTTGGCTGACAAGGCAAGACAAGTGGATCACTAGAAAAGCGACAGCTGGAGAAGAGATTAAAAAAGATGTGAGTCTTAATAGGTACGAGCAAAACGTGTAAGAGACGAGAAGAAACGATTGCTCGAGTCTCTTTAGAGATTTGAAGAGGCACTGGTAGAATGAACCAAAACAATAGAAAAAGGAAAATTCATTGATCTTCAATTAATTGGCATGAGTGATAACAAACGTTATAGAATCTTCACAAACAGTTACGATTACCAATTATAATGTTTAATGCTCATAATGACTCGATCATAAAAGGGAAAAGATATTGTACTTAGAAATGACTATATAATGAAAAGGAATGTCATTTGTATGGACACGTTCTGATTATTATTGGAATATAATTATTTACTTTTGCTTTCTACTGATTACTTTTCTATTTTAATTTTCATTCCTACTTACTACAAGAATATCAATTTCTTTTATTATCAGTAACTCGAGTACTTCTAAAAATAGGCTTTGACCGAAATTTTTATTTTTTGGTTAAACAATCAACTCCTTTAATTTTCAAAAAATAATTTAATCAAGGAAAGATCGATTTGACTCGAGTCCTGGACCTGATCTTGAATCCTATACCGGTTAATGATGCAACTGGTGAAATTCTTTATTTTTTATCAACCAGTGGGCTAATAGGGGGAACTTCAATGTAATTGTGGATCTATTAGAAAAACAATAGAGGTCAGCCTCCTAATTTCAATGCTTTTATTGAAGTAATGAGCTTTTGAAGATATGATTTTGTCGTTTAGATGATTTGATTGGACTTTAGTGCATGTAAAGTAAAATTGAATGACATCCATGAAAATACCCCTAAATAATAGATACTCCTACTTATTTATATACCAAAAATTAATGTACCAAATAGACCTTGTGATGATATGCTATAATTATGTATTTTAGTCACTTATTACACTCTAATTTACTGCACTTTAGTTGAGTTTGAGCTTTAATCGCTAGTGTTTTGCATTAATTGTGTGTTTTATGCCTTGTAGGAGTGATTCCGAGCTATGTAGATGTTATGGAATGAATTCAAGTGATTTGGAGCTTTGAAATCTGAGTAAAAGCTTAAGGAATTAAGCCGGGATCGAGTTCGGGGATCAATGGATGATAGTTTAGAACGAACAAACAATCGAGCAAGCATAATGCGTAGTGTTAGTAAAATGCACATAACATTTATCTCAGATCCATTTGGGCTCCACACTATATGTTCGGAAAGTTAATTCAAAGAGTTACAACTTTCACGTTTTACGTTTTTTCTAATTCCCAATAGAACAGGATGAAAAGTGCACGACAAGTTCACGGCCGCACACTGATCGCACAAATGGGGCAGAAAGTGTGAAATGTGCGCGGCCAAGTGTGCGGTCATACTTCCAAGTGCGCGGTCGTGCACGTCCTGTCCGGGAAAAGTGTTCTTTTTCACGTAGGATAAGGTATAATTGTTTGGGCCTGACCTTACTTATATACATGGAAAATGGTATTTTGATAACTTTTGACATAATTTAGACCTAAGGAGGCTAAGGAGAGGAAAGATTCGACGTACGGAGACAAGAACACACTAGGAGCAAGGCGAAGGATTCTTCTACGAGTTTTTTGCTTCCTTCTTCCTATTTCCATTATTGGTTATGAATTCTAGTATTGTAGTTTTGCATACTATTATGAATAGATAATTTGTTATCCAGGATTTTGATGGAACCTATTGGAGGATAATTTTCATGCTGCGTTACTACAGATTTGATGTAGCCTTTTCCCTATTTATTAAACTACGTTATTATTGTGGTTGGTTGAAGAGCTCTCAATCGACTGTGCTTATTAGTGTGTATTACTTGGGAAAGAGTGCATATTTAAGTAGTTGTTGAAAAACATCACTCCTAACATATATGAGGGATCAATACGGAGGGTTTAAAGGTGGGATTAGGGATAACAAAACTTGGTGTAATCCGAGTGAGCCGTACTCAATGTCAACTAGCATAATTCAGGAGAATATGTCTAGTAAATTGCGGTAATTACTCGAGAGAGAGAGTTACGACAGTCAGAGTGTTCATGATCGGTAGAGGAAACTTAGGCAAATTTATAGAAAATATAGCGGAATGGATTCCGACAATAGGGAAATCATAATTCTAGACATTCGTAATCTTGTCTCCAATCCTTATCCGTATTAATTGATAGATTTACTGCTTTCTAGTATTTTTTAGTTAATTAGATAAAAATAAATATTATAATCTTTATAATTAGGAAATTGTTTGGACTTGTGTTTCTTAGCGATATTGAACAACTGTAGCTAAGCCTTAGTTCTTTGTGGGAGTCGACTCCAGACTTGTAAACTGGATTATATTTGCAACGACCACTTAGTCCTTTTTATAAGGCATAGTTGGGCGTGATGAAATTTTGGCGCCGTTGCCGGGGAAGTAACGATGTAGCTGTAGGTGTACATATTTCTAGGTTTCAAGTATGAGCTTTTATTTTTGTTTTCTTGTATTTGATTATTTTTTTAAAATTATTTTTATTTGAGAACATGACATCTTGGAATTATGAGTGTTTTGATGTTGGTAATTCTACTTTTGATCTCCTTATGCATATTGTGGAGGAAACCACCCATTGCAAAATTATCAAAATATTTTCGAGAGCGAGTTATGTGAACCAATTAAATATTATGTGTGGAATGTGTGTGATATGTGTGGTGGCCAAGATGGTCACTTTCATGGTTATGATTATATGTCTTATCCTCCCCAACCCCTTATTATGATGGTTTTACTTTTTCTTGTGAGGATAACAGGAACATAAAACCTAGGGAAGCTGACCTAAAGGAGATTAAAGATATGTTAAAGTGCCATATGGAACAATATGATGAGAAACCACGGCAAATACAAAGTCAAGAGGCAAATATTCAGCACTTGGAGGCTCAAGCGAATAAACTAATTGAACCTTGTAAAGACAACAAGCTTACAGTGTGGATAGCAGCCAAGAAGAGCATGAATTGGCTGCAGAAATTGCCATTATATTGGAGGCTTTAAAAAATACAAGGAGGTGCTAGTGGAGAAGGCCAGAGTAGAACACCAACAATCAACCGAACTAGATTTTAAGGATGCCAATGTTGTAGAAGAGATACTAGAGTCAACCAAGGATATTGATGATACATATTTAGTTGTTATTAGTGTTGAGGATGTAGACAGTCCCTATATTCATGTAGTTGAGCGCATTGGTCCACACTCCTTCGACCGCATTGATCCACCCAGCTTTACATTTTTCCACATTGTGTTTGGATGATGATACAGAAATAGAGCCATTCGAGCTACTTGAGGAGTCAAGGATTAAGGAACACGATGCCTACATTCTGGATTCTTCTTTCTAGAAAGTCGGGATTACACATCTCATCTAAAGGGCAAGAAGTGTAGAATACTACACTATTTTATTGGGCCAGTCAGATTCGTTCCACCACCCCAGGAGCATGATCATAGAGCATAATCAAAACTTAAGGTCCAATTCATAAGTTCAAAGTGGAGGCAAAAAGTGATTCGCGTCGTGTCGTGACGCTAAATCAAGCGCTTGTTGGGAGGCAACCCAGCTTTACTATTTTTTTTAATTGTATTATTTTTGTAGTGTGGATTTTTTATTTTCTAAGAGCATGGAAAGCAAATTTATTGGAAAGATGCAACAACAAAGCAAATGGTTAGAACTAAGTGTGAGGTACCCGCACGAAGGACCAAGCTTAGGAGAAGTCTTAGTACCGCATGAGCTGCTAGTGCTCCGATCTTTGGCCTATCAGGGAGTTTATTTTACCCTCTTATTAGTTATGGTGTGCATTGGGGACAATGCACAATTATAAGTGTGGGGTGAGGATATTGTCTGGGTTACTTTCTATGCTATTTTAGTTGGGTTAGTTTAATTAATTATTTTTTACCTTGAGGGATTTAAGTGTAAAAAAATTCTTTGTAGGTAGTGTAGTAATTCCCCCTTGGTTTTTCTTTGTGCTGCGGTTCTTTTTCAAGGGTTTGTTTGAATCGATGTAGCTGTTTTTTTGGAATAAGAGCCATAATATTGTATTTTGAATTGAAGCAATATCTCTTGACTTTGTAATGCCTTGAGAATAGTGAGTACTTTGGTTGTGACGCTTAGGCTCAGTTTTTGACTCTTGAAGAAGTACCTTAAATTGTATGATCTTGAATTTGCTTAACTGCTTTGACTAGAGTGTCTTGATGAATTCAATCTTGAGTGAGTTATATGCCATGTGTGTGTAAGGTTTGGGTGTTATTCTGTGCATTGCATTTGATGTCTAGAACTTGCCCCGTGTGTTTGCAAAGTAAAATAGTAATTTTGTTCAGTCTTGGAAGTGATATAGGCATTTCTTTATTAAGCTAGATATGTATATTTTACTCACCTAATTGCTATGTAACGTAGTTAACACCTTTGAGCATGTAATCATGTTTCTTTGGCAACCACATTATAAGCCTTACCCCTTTGTTTGAATTAACCATCTATTTGAACATGTTCATGTCTCATGAGCACTTGAATTGTTATGAACGTTGTAAAAGTAAGTGTGGGTTAGTTGGTTTGGCTTTTGAGTGGAATTAATGAAATAAAGAGAAATGTGCACTTTTTTGAACAAAAAAATAGAAGTCACTTGAATTGAAAAAGAAAGAAAAAAATAGTTGTATTACTGTGAAAAAAAATATATTCCTTGATAAGTGGTGACTCTTGATGTAATTGTGCTTAAAGAAATATGGAGTTAATATACATTGAGGTGAAGGTGGAGTTATGGTTTGATATAAGTGTGGGGTTTGAATGTTAAAGTATATGTCGTAAAGTGCTTAGGGAGGTGTAGTCACTCTTATATCTAAATGTATCATACCCGACCTACAGCCTACATTACAACCAATTAAAGTCCTACTTGATCCTAGACTGAATGAGCTCGATTAGTAGAGTAGTACACTACGGGCAAGCCTATGGTGCATCTTTTGTAGTATATGAATGTTGTTTCTGAGTGTGAGTGAATTCTTTCTATTTAATGTTCCTAATCATTCTTAAACTTTATTGTGTGTGGAACTACTCTCTTTCGGTGTGTGAGGGACCTTTATTCATGAAGGAAAGATAATGTCGTTGACCTCTATGTTAGAGTAAGTGGGTGAGTTGTGAATAATGTGTGTTACTTGTGAGTTAAATCTTGAGGTGAAGATGTTACGCTTTTGTGCTTAGTCTATTTTAAATATTCTTGGTGTGATGAGTTAGGAGATTTATTTAAAAAGGTCGTGTCTATATAAAGTGTAGTTTGATTGCCCGAGGACGAGTAATGTTTTAAGTTTGGGGTGTTGATTATAGGCTATAATTACGTATTTTAGTCGCTTATTACACTCTAATTTACTACACTTTAGTTGAGTTTGAGCTTTAATCGCTAGTGTTTTGCACTAATTATGTATTTTGTGCTTTGTAGGAGTGATTTCGAGCTATGTAGATGTTATGGAATGAATTCAAGTGATTTGGAGCTTTGAAGTATGAGTAAAAGCATAAGGAATTAAGTCGTGATCGAGTTCGGGGATCAATGGATGATAGTTTAGAACGAACAAAGAATCGAGCAAGCATAATGTGCAGTGCTAGTAAAATACACATAACGTTTTGCTCAAAACTCCATTTGTTCTCCACAATATATGGTTGGAAAGCTAATTCAAAGAGATACAACTTACATGTTTTATGTTTTGTCAAATTACTAACAAAATAGGATGAAAATTGCACGGCAAATGCGCATTCACGCACTGACCGCGCAAATGGGGCAGAAAGTGTGAAATGTGCGCGGGCACACTTCCAGATGCGTGGCCGCGCATGTCCTGTCTGGGAAAAGTGTCCTTTTTTTGTAGGCGAAGGTATAATTATTTGTCCCCGACCCTACTTGGTATATATACATGAAAAATGGTATTTTGAGGACTTTTGACATAATTTAGACCTAAGGAGGCTAAGGAGACGAGAGATTCGACCTGAGGAGGCAAGAACACATTAGGAGCAAGGCGAAAGATTCTTCTACGAGTTTTTCACTTCCTTCTTCCTATTTCCATTAATGGTTATGGATTCTAGTATTTGTAGTTCTGCATACTATTATGAATAGCTAATTTATTATCTAGGGTTTTGATGGAACCTATTGGAGGATGATTTTCCTGTTACGTTAATATAGATTTGTTGTAGCTTTTTTTCTATTTGTTCAACTGCATTATTATTGTAGTTGGTTGAAGAGCTCTCAATCGACTGTGCCTATTTTGTGTGTATTACTCGGGAGAGAGTGCATATTTAGGTAGTTGTTGAACAACATCGCTCCTAACGTATATGAGGGATCTATACGGAGGGTTTAAAGATGAGATTAGGGATAACGAAATCTTGGTGCGATCTGAGTGAGCCGTACATAATGTCAGCTAGCATAATTCGGGATAATATGTCTAGTAAATTGTGATAATTACTCGGGAGAGAGTTACGAGAGTCAGAGTGCTCATGATCGATAGAGAAAACTTAGGCAAATTTATAGAAAATGTAGCAGAAAGGATTCCGACAATAGGGAAATCATAACTCTAGACCTTCGTAATCTTGTCTCCAATCCTTATCCGTATTAATTAATAGTTTTACTGCTTTCTAGTATTTGTTAGTTAATTAAAAAATATATATTATAATCTTTATAATTGGGAAATTGTTTGGACTTGTGTTTCTTAGCGATATTGAACAACTGTAGCTAAGCCTTAGTTCTCTGTGGGATTCGACTCCGGACTTGTAAATCAGATTATATTTGCAACGACCGCTTAAACCTTTTTATAAGGCATAGTTGGGCGTGATCACCTTGCGAGCATCAATATAACATTTATAGTCTAAGTTCACAACTAGTTCCTTTAATCATTTTTTGACAAATAACAACACGATTGATAGAGAATCAGTGAAAATTGTCAAGCTCTTTGCTATTTACTAATCACTAGTTTATTAATGTTGTATTCATAGTGAATCCTCCCAGTTTGCTTATCTGCTGTAGGAATTTGTTAATGGAAATGGAAACGTTAAAGAAAAGTATACGAATACGTTCCCACATTGCTTGGGAGCAGCTAGCTATACACAACTTTCAGCACACAATAATATCTATAATCAGAGGCAAATCCAGGATTTGAACTACATGAGATTCAAATTTGAAGTTCTACCGTAGTTTATCGAATTTAATGGATTCAAAATCTATTATTTATATAAATTTAATGAGTTTATCGGCTGATATTCAGGGTTTGAGCAGAAAGTACGGGTTCAGCTGAACCCAAATCTTGTATTCTAGATACGCTCCTGTCTGTAATGAAAAATCTTAGGAGAATTTCTTCCGAAGTTGTTTGATCACTTTCTTATCAAGCTGGAAACCTTTGGCAAGAACATCATCGAGAATAGGTGGATCTGAAGCAAAGATTTCACTCGGAATCATGACGAATCCCGGACGTTGACTGTTGAAAGAAGCGAGTACAGTAGCATTGTTATGTCCCACATTATATAGGAAGTGAATAAGACCTTCTGGGATAACAAACACTTCTCCAGGATTCAAAATTTTCGAGAAGAGACGACTCTTAAAAATGTTGGGAAAATCAGGGAGAAGAAATCCAGCATAAATAGTACCTTCCAATATAGTTATAAGCTCGGTAGCTCGAGGGTGTGTGTGAAATGGGACTAGACCCTTCGGTTCTAAGTCAGCACGAGATATAGAAATACCAAGAGTGTTGAGTCCAGGCATTGTGATTGCATCCAAAATAGTCACAGAATAGCCCCACTTAGGGAGCGCTATATTTCCTTTTATATTAAGACCTGAAGCAAAGAAATCGTCTGATTTTGCAAGCTTTGGGTCTTTGCAAAACTGTCCATTCATGAATACTGCACAAGTGAAGCAATGAAGCAATATATGGCTTTTAGCAACAGTGATTATATAACATATTGCTTAAAAAAAGAAAAAGAAGAAATTAGTTAATAAGTTTCATAAGTACTATAGAAGGATATGATTTACCAGAACCGTTAGAGTCTGTATCTCCAACACATATGTCTTGTAGAGGGTTGAGATCATAGGCGTAAGCTAATTGGGATGAAAAGAAAGCAGCAATGGCTAAAGTTGCTATTAACCAGCTCATGCTCATTGTTGTAGCAAAGTCTAGTTTCACTAAATTTGGAAAGAATTGTTTGTTTGCTTTGGGCTTGTTATACTTTTTCTCTTATTCCAAATAACGAGAGAGGGTTCTACTACTTATAGTTCGACCTGGTCAATCATATTGCCGTCTTGCTTCCATTTGCCAAAAAGAAAAGTCCAGGTAATTTCTCTTTTTAAAATGCATATTATTGCAGGCTCAAGTTCAAGAAGTAACGATTAATCAAGAATCTCGTGATCTGTTTTACGTCCCTTTAATTAGTGGTCAACTTCACATCACTCAGCAAATGGTGAATTTGTTAGGTGTTTTTCGTGATATTTTTACCATATTTGATTTCATATCTCTTGAAGTAAAGGACAACATATTTATTATAATTGAGTTTTTCTTATTTTAGAAGAAAATTATAAATCTTCCTTATTTGGTTAGTCCCTTTTCTTGGAGGAAAATGTTTGGATTTCTATAAATTGAAAATCTTTCCTTCTCATTCAACAACATCCACAATGTAACCATAAGGGGTTTGAGAACTACTAGAAATTCGGGGAAGATTTTACCAATCAACTTTGGTCGGTAGCTGTAATCTCTGGAAAATAACCGACCAACTTCGGTCGGTTCATAGGTCAACATGGTCAAACATTTGAATCACATTAAAATTTACTATCTAAATAATATAAATATAATCTATTAGCACTTTATTTTGTAATACAAATAATGCAACCCCAAATGTTTTCTAATTGTTTCTTGCAACTTATACACTCTAATATCAGGTTGAGAGATTATTCCATCCTTGAACTTCTTAGCAATATATTTGGCTAAGCATAACTTGTTCTTGTTTTTTGTATTACATTTATGGGTTGTATCATATTTTTTTCAAAGTGAAATCTCCTGAATCATTATCAACACTAGCATACAGATCTCCTGAATCATTATCAACACTAGCATACAGTTCCCAATTACACAACTCTCCTTTACATTTTACCCTGACTCTATGTGGTTTATTAGGTCTTACAGCTTGTTTGGATGGTTTTTACCCATAGTTTTATAATATATTGTATAGTATTGTATCATTTTATGAATATAACGTTCAGATATAATGTATTGTTTGTTGTTGTTATATAACATTTTGCTATTTGTTTTGACTTTATCGTATCGTACTGTAACTGATAAGTTTACTAAAATACTCTTAATTGTTTAAAATTAAATTTATTAAGAATTACACATAAAAATAATTTAAGAATACCCCTTTCTACTAATTTGTCACGGCCCAGATTTTTCACCCGCGGGAGTCCTGATGGCGCCTACTAGTGAAAGCTAGGCAAGCCAACCCTTTGAATTATTTACTCTTTTCCCATTTTTAATCCCTTAACAATTAAGAACCAACATTATATAAACAACGGAATTTAATAAGCGAAAGACTGAAATGTAATATTTTAATTAAGATGCCAATACCAATCTATAAATAAATTACCTAGAACTGGTGTCACAATTCCATAGACTGTCCAGGAATACTACAAATAAAGGTCCGAAAGATTTATTACAACACTGTCTCTAAATTACACGAAAGAAACAGAATGAAAGGATAGAGGGAGACGCCAAGGCCTGCGGATGACTGCAGGACTACCTCGAATCTCCGAATGGACTGAAAGCAGCAACCCAAAGCTACGGTCTGTATGCTCCAGTACCGGGATCTGCACACAGTGCATCGTGTAGTATCAGCACAACCGACCCCATGTACTGGTAAGTGCCTAGCCTAACCTCGGCGAAGTAGTGACGAGGCTAGGACAAGACTACCAGATAAATTTGTGTAGTTAAATCACATACAACAGAAAGATAGAAGCAAATAATTACAACTAAAGATGGGAGGGGGAAAACATGCTGCGGGGAGTAACAGATAACAACAGAATATCAAAGAGGAGTGTAAAGAAATCAAAATCTAATTGCTAACAAGGATAAGGAAAACAAAATCATAATTCACTTTCATTTCTTCCTCACTGCAGACGTGCAGCCCGCTCCCATGTCATATATCCCGTTGCAGGCGTGCAATCCGCTCCCATTTCATATATCTCATTGCAGGCGTGCAACTCGCTCCTATTTCATATATATTGTTGCAGTCATACAACCCGCTCACATTTGATATATTTTGTTTTAGGCGTGCAACCCTCTCCCATTTCATATATCTCGTTGCACGCGTGCAACCCGCTCCCATTTCATATATCTCGTTGCAGGCGTGCAATCCGCTCTCATTTCATATATCTTGTTGCAGGCGTGCAAGCCGCTCCCATTTTATATATTTCCATGGCGGCGTGCCACCTGATCCCATTTACAGATCAACATCAATCACAAAAAAATTCCGACAAGGGAACTAGAGTATAACAACAACATCCCGGCGAGGGGAATAATATCGTAACAATAATATTCCGGCAAGGAAGACAATATCATAATCAATAACATCCCAACAACGGAGACAATATCATAATCAATAACATCCCGGCAAGAGAACCAACAATGATAATCAACATATTAAGCATGAATAAATCTCAACGGGGTCAGAACAATTACAAAACTAGACCTACGGGCATGCTTGACACCAACGTATGGATACTTATCACCATACCCATACGTCGTACTCCACAATTAACACATAGCAAATAAGACACAACTCTGAATCCCTCAAGCTAAGGTTAGACCAAACACTTACCTCGATGCCACGGACATAATTCAAGTCTCAACTACCGCTTTACCTCTGGTTTCCATCACCAATTCGCTCGTATCTAGCCACAAGTTAGATAACTATATTAATAAATACTAAATGAATCCATTCTAATGCATGAAAATATGTTTTTCAATGTTTTCCCCAAAAAGTCAAAAATCGACCCCGAGCCCACATGGTCACAACCCGAGGTTCGAACCAAAACCTGATTACCTATTCACCCACGAACCCAAATATATAATTTTTTTTGAAATCATACCTCAAATCGAGGTCCAAATCCTCAAAATTTGAAAAAACTTGGTTTTACCCAAAACACCCAATTTCCCCCATGAAAACCCTTGATTTTGAGTTGAAATCGTGTGAAAAGATGTTAAAGATTGAAGAAAACGAGTTAGAAATGACTTACAATCGATTTGGAGAAGAACTTTTCTTTGGAAAATTGCCCAAGAGAGCTTATGTTTTGAATGAGTTTGAAAAATGAAAGATTTTTGGCTAAGTTATGAATTTGCAGTCGCTGATGTCGCAATTACGACTAGGGTTCGCAATTGCGAACCGTTAAGAAACCTGCTTTCCTCGCATTTGCGAACAGGGGTTCACATTTTCAAACCCTGGAGATTCCTGTTCTCTTCGAATTTGCGATAAATATATTGCATTTGCGACCAAGGTAGCCCAGCCTATAGTTCGCATTTGTGATACCTAGTTTGCATTTGCGAGCCAGGATTCGCAATTGCAAAGCCTGCAGGCCTGTAACACACCAGCAATTTCCTAAGTCCAAATTTCACTCTGTAGCCTATCCAAAACTCACCCTAGCCCTCGGGGCTCCAAACCAAACTTACACGCAAGTCCAAAAACATCATACGGACTTGCTCGTGCGATCAAATCATCAAAATAACATCAATAACTATGAATTTAGCATGAAAATCAAAGAAAATCTCAAGAACTTTCAAAGTTTCAAATTTTTCAACTAAGGTTCTGATTCACGTCATATGACCTCCGTTTCTAACCAATTTTTACAGGCTCCACTTAAATCACGTATAAGACCTGTACCGGGCTCCGAAACCAAGATACGGGCCCGATACCATCAAATTCAAACATATTTCATTTCCAAAAACTCATGTATATTCCAAAAAACAATTTTCTTTAAAAATTCATTTCTCGGGCTTGGGATTTCGGAATTCGATTCTGGGCATACGCCCAAGTCCCATATTTTTCTACGGACCCTCTACGACCGTCAAATCACAGGTCTAGGTCCGTTTACCCAAAATATTGACTGAAGTTAACCTAAATTCAATTTAAAAGCAAAATTCACTGTTTTTCACAGATTTTCACATAATGGCTTTCCGGATATACGCCCGGACTCCGCACACACACTAAGATAAGACAAAAAGGAGGTTTTAAGGCCTCAGATCTCAGAATTTAGTTCTAAAACAAGTGATGACCTACTGGGTCATCACATTCTCCACCTCGAACGGACATAAAAAGGAAGTATTTGAGTCAGAGAAAAGATGGGGATAACGGCTCCGCATATCATACTCAGACTCCCAGGTCGCTGTCTCAACAAGCTGACCTCTGCAATGAACACGAACATAAGGGAAACTCTTCAATCCCAATTGTCGAACATGCCGGTCTAGAATAGATATCGGCTCCTCCTCATAGGACAAGTCCTTGTCCAATTGGACAGTGCTGAAATCTAATACCTGGGATGGATCGCAGTGATACTTCCGAAGCATGGACACATGAAACACTGGATGCACAGCTGATAAGCTCGGCGGCATCAATAACTATGAATTTAGTATGAAAATCAAAGAAAATCTCAAGAACTTTCAAAGTTTCAAATTTTTCAACTAAGGTTCTGATTCACGTCATATGACCTCCGTTTCTTACCAATTTTTACAGGCTCCACTTAAATCACGTATAAGACCTGTACCGGGCTCCAAAACCAAGATACGGGCCCGATACCATCAAATTCAAACATATTTCATTTCCAAAAACTCATGTATATTCCAAAAACAATTTTCTTTAAAAATTCATTTCTCGGGCTTGGGATTTCGAAATTCGATTCTGGGCATACGCCCAAGTCCCATATTTTTCTACGGACCCTCTGCGACCGTCAAATCACAGGTCTAGGTCCGTTTACCCAAAATGTTGACTGAAGTTAACCTAAATTCAATTTAAAAGCAAAATTCACTGTTTTTCACAGATTTTCACATAATGGCTTTCTGGATATACGCCCGGACTCCGCGCACACACTAAAATAAGACAAAAAGGAGGTTTTAAGGCCTCGGATCTCAGAATTTAGTTCTAAAACAAGTGATGACCTATTGGGTCATCACATTCTCCACCTCGAACGGACATAAGAAGGAAGTACTTGAGTCAGAGAAAAGATGGGGATAACGGCTCCGCATATCAGACTCAGACTCCCAGGTCGCTGTCTCAACAAGCTGACCTCTGCAATGAACACGAACATAAGGGAAACTCTTCAATCCCAATTGTCGAACATGCCGGTCTAGAATAGATATCGGCTCCTCCTCATAGGACAAGTCCTTGTCCAATTGGACAGTGCTGAAATCTAATACCTGGGATGGATCGCAGTGATACTTCCGAAGCATGGACACATGAAACACTGGATGCACAGCTGATAAGCTCGGCGGCAACGCATGTCTATAAGCCACCTCTCCCACTCGATCAAGAATGTCAAACAGGCCAATGTATCTAGGCAACACCCTTCATAGGCGACACCCGAAGCAACACCCACTCACCGACCATGAATGCCAAATTACTAACCTTACGGTCGGCATAACTCTTTTGCCTGGACTGAGCTGTACGAAGCCTATCCTGAATAATCATGACCTTGTCCAAGGCATCCTGTACTAGATCCGTACCCAACAACTGAGCCTCTCACAACTCAAACCATCCAACCGGCATCTGACACTGCCTACCATATAAATCCTCATAATGAGCCATCTAGATACTTGACTAGTAGTTGTTGTTGTAGGCAAACTCCGCTAAAGGCAAGAACTGATCCCACGAGCCTCCAAAGTCAATGACATAAGCTCGGAGCATATCCTCCAAAATCTGATAGTACGCTCGGACTACCAGTCCGTCTGAGGATGAACTACTGTGCTCAACTCAACCCGTGTGCCCAACTCATGTTGAACTGCTCTCCAGAAATGTGAGGTAAACTGCGTACCTCGGTCCGAAATGATAGACACAGGCACACCATGAAGACGAACAATCTCCCGGATATAGATCTCAGCTAATCTCTTGGAAGAATAGGAGACTGCCACAGGAATGAAATGTGCTGACTTAGTTAGCCTATCAACAATAACCCACACTGCATCGAACTTCCTCTGAGTCCGTGGGAGTCCAACAACCAAGTCTATAGTGATATGCTCCCATTTCCACTCAGGAATCTCAATCTTCTGGAACAAACCACCAAGTCACTGATGCTCGTACTTTACCTGCTGACAATTCATACACCGAGCTCATATATGCAACAATATCCTTCTTCATCCTCCTCCACTAATAATGTTGCCAAAAATCCTGATACATCTTAGCGGCGCCCGGATGAATAGAGTACCGGGAACTATGGGCCTCCCTAAAATTAACTCCCAGAGCTCATCCACATTAGGCACACAAACTCGACCCTACAGCCTCAAAACTCCATCATCTCCTAATGTTACCTGCTTGGCATCACTGTGCTGCACCGTGTCCCTAAGGATACATAAATGAGGGTCATCATACTGCCGATCTCAAATATGCTCCAATTAAGAAGAACGAGCGACTGTGCGAGCCAACACACAGCTAGGCTTAGAAGCATCCAACCTCACGAACTGATTGGCCAAAGCCTGAACATCCAAAGCAAGCGGTTTCTCACCAACCGGAATATATGCAAGGCTGCCCATACTGGCTGACTTCCTACTCAAAGCATCGGCCACCACATTGGCCTTTCCCGTATGATATAAGATGGTGATATCATAGTCCTTTAATAGCTCCAACCACCTTTTATGCCTCAAATTTAGCTCCTTCTGCTTAAATAAATACTGCACTCTTATGATCCGTGAACACCTCATATGACACGGCATATAGATAATGCCTCCAAATCTGTCTTTATTTTGTCACCAAAGATATGTATTTAATTTGTCACCGAATATGTCTTTAACAATCATTAGAAAAAAATGATGAACTATGATAAAGAAAGGAATGAGAATTGGCAGGACAAAAGAACAAAGAATTGGAGTGTAACAACCCGACCGATCATTTCATGAGTTATAGCCCTGTTTTCCCTATTTCTATTTTTTATGTGTTTAAGTTGTATTGTATGGTATCGGGTTGGTTGGTTCGGGTTCAGAGTGGTTTTGGAGAGGATAGACACTTAGACTCCTATTTTGAAGTTAAGTTGGAAAAGTCAACCGGATATTAACTTATGAGTAGATGATCTCGGATGTGAATTCAGATAGTTCGGTTAGCTCCGTCAAGTGATTGTAGACTTAGAAGCGTGTTCGGAATGTAATTTGGAGGTTCGTGGTAGATTTAGGCTTGAATTGACAAAATTGAAAATTTGGCGTTTCTCGGTTGGCAATGGAAATTTGATACCGGGATCAGAATGAAATTTTGTAAATAGGAGTAGGTCTGTAGTATCATTTGTGATGTGTGTGAAAAAGTTTAGGTCATTCAGGTGATGTTTGATAGGTTTTGGCATCGTTTGCGGAATTCGGAAGATTAGAAGTTTTTAGGCTTGAATCCGAGGATGAATTGGTGTTTTGATGTTATTTGGAGTGTTATGAAGGTTTAAATAAGTTTGAATTGTGGTATGTGACTTGTTGGTATTTTTGGTTGAGGTACCAGGGGCCTCGGGATGAATTCGGATGGTTAGCGGAAGAGTTGGAAATTTGTTTGAGCAGCTAAAGCTGCTGCTTCTGTTATTGTGAGCAGTTAATTTTTTATCATGTTTAAATTTATTCCCACTTTTCTCCACTCACTACCCACTTTCCCCACTTTCTCCACTCATGTTCCACACTCTCCCCACTTTCCCCACTCATGTTCCCCACTCTCCCCAAAAATATTTCCTCCACCCAATCTTCATCATTTTCTGGGCATAAGACACACATCATATTTTTTTTTAGAAATGGGCTCCCAAGCAAAAACAAGAGAAGAGATCTTCTTCATCTTCTTCTTCATTTATCCAGGCTAAAAGATCAGATTTCTCTACCCCTAAAAAAATGGTGCAACACAGAGAGCTTCTTTCTTCTTCTTATTCAATATCCATAGAAAAACACACACAAAATTCAGGGAACTGGCTCACCTCCTCTCACGCGACTCTAGCGACCTTCACTGACCTCCCAAAATTCATCTCACTCACTCTTCTCTTATAGATCCTCACCCACACGCAAGAGCAAAAGAAAGGGAGCACTCTCTGATTTAGAGCACTGAAATTCCGCAAAAGAAGAAGAAAACATAAATAAAAAGAAAGAGGACAGGAAGGATATTTTCCGAATTGATTGAGTTTGCTGCAGTTTATCTCCATGTGTCTGGTTTTCTAAACATTTTTGGTTAAAAAGCGCTGTTGATTTTGCTGTTCTCTGCATAGTGGGACTCTAATTAGCTGTTCTAGCCTCTATTTGGCTTTCTCTTCCTCTAAGTTGAAGCTTCGAGCTGTTAGGTATGGTTTCTCCTCAAACTATTGTAAAATCTATTAATATGAAGCTATGATTGCTCTCTGATTCATCTGCTGTGTACTGTGAGTTTGTCGATCTTGGTTTAGTTTTAGTATGAAATAAATGTCATCTGTGTTAATTTTAATCAGAAAGTAAAAGGATGCCTTTGTAAAGAGAAATTTTCTCATTGTTTGAATCTTGTAATACTATAATAGGAGGTCTTCGTGCTGTAAATTGAAACTTTCTACATGAAAACTAAAGCTTTAATTGACTTTTCATTATTACTTGGTTTGTTTTCCGTGAAGAACTTCTGGCCAATGTAACGCTATTTAAGCTCATTCAAAAAAAAAAAGGAAAAACAATGACGAGTAATGTGTACCAAGGTGGATAACTTTGGTTTTATGTTGTAAATTGAACTCAATATACAATCACACCTATACTGTCATGTTTTACATATTCCCGTCATATTAGTAGTACAATTACATCAAGGTTCATCGTAGATGTCTCATGACAAATTGAGTAATCAGCATGGTTGAATAATTCTGCCGGTTAGAAATGAAGTTAAAGTGATATGCCCTGTTATTATGTGGTTGCAAATATATATTTCTTTCATAATAATTCCATACCCAAAAATCAGTGTTTCGCTTGATTTCAAATTAATTTTAGGAGATAAATCACAAACATCGTAGCTTGCCTCAGGCACGATTAATAATTTATCGTGATTGTGGGTACGGTCCCGTGACATAGTTACGATACCTAATTCCCAAATTTGGGGTGCATTTCATGTGACCCGATTATAACAACTTCGAATAATAAAACCCTTTTGTAATAACATGGGGCGTGCCATGCCAAATAAAATCCCAAAACCATGGCCCTCACTTAATTAATTTTAACCCTTTAAAAATCGAGGTGTGCCATTAGTTTAATTTTTCATGGCCTTCACAAATTAATTTAGGTGTGCTACTAAATTAATTTCCTTAAACTCGGGTATGCATTTGATGTGACCCAACTCCAATTCTCAACAATGTTAAATAAAATGTGTCGTGGATCGCGGGTACATTTCATGTGGCGTGGTTCAAGACATGTTTTAAATAACGTTGAATCTTCCTAAAAATAATTAAAAGCGATTTAATAAAGTTAAAATGTACCATAGGCTAAAACATGTATTAAAATCAGATAATAGGCTGATTATAATAGTTTAAGTGACCATGTTAGAATCACGGAATCTGAGAATGCCTAATACCTTCCCTCGGGTTAACAGAATTCCTTACTCAGAATTTCTGTTTCGCAGACCTCAAAAGGAAAGTCGAAATCTTCCTCGATTTGGGATTTAAAAATAAATCGGTGACTTGGGACACCAGAAAACAAACCATCCCATGTGGCGACTCTGAACAAAAATAAATAAATAATCCTATTTCGAATAATGTCACTTAAAGTGGAAAAACTCCCTTGTACTACCTTCGGTTGTGTAAAAAAAGGTGTGACAGCTCTGGCGACTCGGCTGGGGATCGAACCCAGAATCTCTGGTTCAGGGTTCAAGAATTCGAGCTTAGAATAGCTGTTATGATTGGCTTTATCTGTTATCTGATTTTTTTACATGTTTGAGCCTAATGTGCTAAATGCCGCTTTTTACTGCTTTGATTTTATGTGAACTGTATATAAACTGCTACGAAACCCTTCCTCTCTCTAAGTCTTCTAAATCATGGAAAAGGGTGCACTTCGTGTGACTTCACTTCTGTTTAGAGTCTTACCCAATTTTAGAACGAGGCTCGGACAAGTTGCAAAGCCGATGAAGCTTCTGTATTCCCGGTACGCTACCCCCCCTCGGCTCGAGTTGTCCGTTCGGGTAAGCCAGGTCTAGAACAATAAACCCAAGTTTCAAACCTAGTATAACAAAGGCTCATGCCGGATCCCTAGTAGGATTGTTTGTTTGCATCACATGCATTTGACTTACGAGACTCAACATAGGGGTTGGGTCTGTCTAAGACAGGTGTAGCCCAAAAGGAAAGAACATCCTGATGCATCCTACTTGCTACTTGTGCATTTATTTGCTTCGAATTTGTATGTTGACCGACTTATGAATAATAGGAGAAAAGTTGGGAAAAGAAAATCAATGTGAGGGCTCGGAGAGATAATCACATGTTTTGAAAATCAGTGTCCAAAAATATGCAGAAACTCTGTCAAAATTTTGACAAAATATTTCTGTTTGAAAAATAATTGGTTTATTTTCGTCCAATCTTCCCAAACTACACCAGTTTGATTCTCACTGGATGTGGGATACGTAGGCAACCCTCATCGGGTCGAATTCCCTTTTGCAAAAATAGCCCAAAAACAACACAATTTTAGTTTTAGTCACAAATAAGTAGGGTGATGTCATTCTTATCTTAAATAAGCCGAATGTCCCCAAAAGGGCGCCAGAAGGCTGTTTTTGCAAGAACGGCCACCTCTGGTCATTTTGTTTTTTATTTTTTATTTTTCGACCGATTAGTAAGCACAGCCTTAAAATCTTCTTCCCCGAAGTGCTGAAAGGCCCTATCTGCAAAATCGGGTTTTATTTTTAAGTAAAATTTTGAAAAAATAGTGTTACTCTTTTGGGTCAAAATGAGTTATTAAATCACCTTAATAAATGTGCAGGATGAGCACAAATGAAATTGAACCCTTCACAGCCCTTAAAGAGATCCCCTTACAGCTCCACATGTGGTGGAATGATCTAGGAAAAGGCAGTAGAGAAACTGTGGTAAAAGTTCTGGGAGGCCTCGTCGGACTGTTGAACATCAAGCCAAGGTTGGACATAATTGAAGCTTTAGTACCTTTTTGGGACCCAACTCGCAATGTGTTCCGTTTCTCTAACTTTGAGATCACACCCACGCTAGAGGATGTTGCGGTTATGCGGGCCTTAATGGAAACCTTAGAAGTCGATATCCAGTGTCACCAAGACTGGTATCTCCCCACAAATTTCTGGATCTGTTGAGTATTAGTCAGAATATCCAGGATGGAAGTTTATCTAAAGGTTATTGCACTTTCCAGTTCTTGTATCAACGCTATGGTAACCCTCGAGGTTTTGAAAAGCCGAACACTGGTGTGACCCATGCCGGGAATAAAGACAAATGTGAGGCAAGGCGGGGTTTTGCTTTTATAGTAGCATTCTTGGGTGTTGTAGTCTTCCCGCGAAAAGATGATAATATAGAGGTAGGTCTCGTAGGAATGATCGATGTTGCAATCAAGAAAGCCAATGACACTGTAGTTCCCCTGATCTTATCTGAAATCTACCGAGCCTTGACTATTTGTCGGGGAGGGGGAAAGTTCTTCCAAGGCTGCAATCTGTTATTACAATTATGGATGCAGGAACATCTCTGCCACCGAGTTGGGTATATGAATTACGGTATGACCGGTTTGAGTTGCATTGAAGAATTTGAAAGCCGAGTAGTGGGTATTGAATTCCCCGAGGGGACTGAAGCTTGGCTTGCACATTTGAGCTCATTGACTGCCGATAAAATTGAGTGGGCATTCGGATGGCTTCCTGTCACCGAAGCAGTATACATGTCAGCTGAAGTGTGTTATCTCTTCCTGATGGGCATCCGGAGCATCCAGCCGTATGCTCCCCACAGGGTTTTGCGCCAATTAGGAAGATTTCAAACCGTCCCCCATGACGAAGATTTGAGTAAACATGTCATTGAATTGGGCCCAAAAGCCGTATTTTCAGAAGGGAGAATTCGCCATGTGTGGAATGAATGTAGATTTCTTGAACCTAAGACCATGGTGCGAGATCTAGCTAGAGGTGAAGTGGACCCTAAGTACATTTTTTGGTTCGGTAAAAGATTTCAGATTCCTGAGAGACCTGCTAAGAGAGCCCATGTTCAACAATTTACTAGCGACTCGCAAGAACAGTGGGGCTGGTTGGCAAAAGAAGAAAGCTATAGGGCCAAAATAAGCCAGTTAGAAAGGCAAGTCATGGACCTTCAGTTTGAAAATAGTTTGCAAGCCACCACAGATGAGGGAGAAAAGAAAAAACTAACTCAAGAAACTGAATCTCAAAGCTCAAATCAGGAAGATGAAAATAGCTGCTAGAAACCCGGAAAGAAGCCGAGCAGATGAAAGGCTTATAAGCAGTCTGAAAAAGAAAGCCCTTGAGTGTCAAGATGACCTAGAAAAGTCTGAGGCCAATCTAGCAAAAGCCCGGGCTTAATTAGTGGTAAATGCAAAAGGTTGGACACAGTTTGTACAACAAATGAAGAGAAAATATGAAGGGACAATCACCAGTCTGAGAAGAAAGGTAACTACTCTTGAGAATGAGGCAACCAAGCAGGCTAAAGATTTCGAAGCTGGCAGGGAACACTGTTAGGATTTGATGGCTCAGATGGAGGAAGGAATACAACAATTGCAAAATCATCACCTTCACGACTCTCAAGTGTTAGAAGCCAGGAATCAGCAGGCCGGGCGTCTGCTTCAGGAAAAGGGTAGAATCCGAGAAAGGGTTAGAGCCATTGTCGACTACATTGTTATGAAATGCCAAGCATGTGAGTACATGACTCTAACCACTTTCTTCGCTGCAGTGAGGACATTTGTCCGCCAGATAATGAGTGATTTGGAGCGACTTCAAGGGGATCTCGCATATAGGCCCGTGGCGGGACCGAATGATGTCCCACGGGCCCAGGAGTCGAAGCCTTAATGTATTCCTGATTTTTCATTTATCGAGTATGTATTTTGGTTTATTTTGAGTTTGTTTGCAGTTCCAAGAAAATGAGTAGTTTGAAGTCCTTTGTAATAGAAAAGTTTAGGAGTTTTTATTATTAAAAATCGAAAATACCCAAAAAATAAAATAAAATAAAAAATTTCTTTATTTTTCGCATTTTTTTTTGAACTACGTAATGATTTGATTCACGCGGCATCGTGATACGTAGGCAATCTTCATCGTATTCGATCACGATTTTGTAAATAACTCCAAGAAGAAAGAGATGTGAAAAGAAAGACCCATAAGAAAAACCCAAAAAAGGAAGAAAAGAGAGCCGAAGAAAAATCAAAGGAAAACTGAGAAATGAGAGTGAGAAAAGAGATAAAAAAAAGTGGAAGATTGGAAGTGGAAAGAAGAGAAAATCAGGTAAAGTAAGTAAAGCTGGGATGAAACATGCAACCGTTGCAATACACGTAGAAACACATTTGACTGTATAGGTGCATCACACCCCAACATGTGATTACCTATGTGTTATTTGCTTCAAACTGACCAGTTTGTTGTCTGCCGTTAGTTAGGTTTTAAAGAAAGGTGATTGGTTTTGTGGTAGTCTGGCGTCACATCCATACTTCACGAGGTCGAAGGGAAGCATTGAAATGACTCTGCCAACGGTTCCTATTACGAATGAGAGTCCGATCTCGGGCATCCCAACTCCAGAATCGGCATCTGTCGAGGAAAATAGGTTACTACGTCTCCGCATGATGGAAATCTAGGACGCCTGGGCAAACGGAAGAGAACCACCAAGTGCAATCCCTGGATTTCCCGAGCTTTTTCCCAGGGCAAGTGGGACCTCCAACAGCCCAATAAACTATCCAAATACCCCACTAGGATACCCTACTATTTCCGCCAACTTTGTGGGAATACCTTCTAAGGCTCGCCCTCAGGTGTTAGATTCAGGTGCAGCTTCGAATATCTTCACTGCTCCGCCTTGTTCGGCTACGGCACAACCTACACTGCCTATGCCCAGCTTTGACCCATCCTCCTTCACCTTCCAAACACCATCTTTACCACTGGAACCTACACAGTTTCCCACCTATACTTACTCCCAACCACCCCGGTATGAGTTCACCGCAAGGCATAAGAAAGCGACAAAAACCCCGGAGCAAGAAGAGATTGCGAAGAAGATGAGGAGTATGGAACAGAGTATCAAAAGCATACAAGGCTTGAGTGGACATAAAAGTGTATCCTATGCTGACTTATGTATGTTCCCTCATGTGCATCTGCCATTGGGATTCAAAACCCCAAAATTTGAGAAGTATGATGGAAACGGTGATCCTATTGCTCATCTCAAGAGATATTGCAACCAGCTGCGAGGAGCCAGTGGGAGGGAAGAACTCCTCATGATCTATTCCGGAGAAAGTCTGGTTGGCATCACATCTGAGTGGTACATGGACCAAGATATATCCCGCTGGCACATCTGGGATGACCTTGTTAGAGATTTCGTCAGGCAGTTCCAGTACAACATTGATATTGCTTCAAATAGGAACTCATTGACAAACTGGAAGAAGAAATCCTCGGAAAGCTTCCGAGAGTACGCAGTTAAATAGAGTGAACAGGCCTCCAGGGTAAAGCCTCTGATGGATGAGATTGAAATGGTCACATTTTTCCTCCAAGCTCAGGAAGCTGACTACTTCCAAAATATGATGTCCGCAATGGGTAAACCGTTCGCTGAAGCCATCAAGATTGGCGAAATGGTTGAAAATGGGTTGAAAACGGATTGAATTCTAAGCCAATCCGCCATCAGAGCTACCTCCCAAGCCATTCAGGGTGGGTCTGGAGGAGTAGCGAAGGGCAAGAAAAAGGAAGAAACATCCATGGCTGCGTTGGGTGCAAGAAAACACCGTACTCCCAGATCCCTTTTCTCAGAAAAAACCCCGCAACACTATTACCCCCACCAAGACGTAACATATGCTCCTCAGCCATACACGGTCATGAATGCTCAACCTTATGTCCGGCCATAACAACAAGCCAACCGGAACTAAGCTCCATTCTCTAGAAACCAACCTCATTACCAAAACCACTACAACCCCAGCCTCCACAAAACAATTTCCACCTTCGTGAACTACCCAAGAGGCCAAATTTTACACCAATTGGCAAAATCTACTCCAGAATGTTACCAAAGCTTGTTCAAATGGGTTTGCTATAGCCTGTTCCTCAAACCAGGAAAAACCCAGCATCACCCGCTTACACAGCCGGTACCCGATGCGCCAATCACTCAAGGGCAGAAGGGCATGACACAGATGATTGCTGGACTCTAAAGAGAGCCGTGGAGAACTTGATAGAACAAAGTAAGATAGTGTTAAGGGATAAAGATATTCCCAATGTGACTAACAACCCACTGCCGGCCCACAACAACAGGCCGGTAATTGGAATGATTTGTGAGGACAAGGAATTTGACCCAGCATTGAAGGACATCATTTCCATCACTGATGTAATAAAGAAACCAAAAGCTGCCCGGAAGCAAGATAAAGGGGAGAAAAAGAACAAAACCACCCCTCCAAAGTCAGAGAAGAAAGTTGAAGTTGAAACTAGGGCAATGCCTCCAAAAGACGTTGTTCTCTATGTCCCTCGAGGCTGCAAAGAAAAGTAGATGACTTTGAGTCCTCCCAGGAGATTCGAGCTGAATAAGAAAACCCAAATGTATGTGCCCAAGGGCGCTTATGTGATGTGGGGGCCAATTAATCCACCAAGGCTGAGTGAGCCCGTAGTTATTAGCCGCACATCACAAAAGCCCATGACGGATCCTACCGCTGTGCCCTGGAACTACAACAAATCAGTGGTGACTTACAAAGGCAAAGAAATATGGGGAGAAGTTCAAGAAAATAACCCAGCTGAAAAGTATTTCTATTTGGAAGAGGTGAACAATGCCACTAGAAAGCGCTTCCCATCTAAGAAGCCCGTGAGTGCCGAAGAAGTGGAGGCCTTCTTTCGAAAGACTTCTGTAGAGCAGTTGGAGAGAATAGCCGAAAGATTTTCGCAATCAACTAGATCTCCTTCAGCAAAAATGACTTGCCCCCAGAAAGAGCCGCACATAACAAAGCCCTGCACCTGACAGTCAAATGCGAAGGGTACTACGTGAAAAGGGTTATGTTGGACGGAGGCTCTGAGTTAGACATTTGCCTGCTCTTAACTCTACAGCGTATGGAAATCGGTACCAAAAGAATCCGACCCAACAACGTCTGTGTACGTGCCTTCGATGGTATCAAAAGGGACACGATTGGAGAGATTGATCTGATTCTGACCATCGGCCCAGTAAACTTTGAAATAACCTTCTAGGTTCTGGACATGGACACATCCTACAACTTTCTTTTGGGGAGGCCCTGGATCCATGCAGCGGGGGCTGTACCCTCTACTCTTCACCAGATGGTGAAGTTCGAGCACGAGGATCAAGAGATTGTGGTCCAGGGGGAAGATGAACAATCAATTTATCGGGACCATCAGTCCCGTGTCTTGAAGCAAGACAACGGAGCGAGCACATAGTCTAACAAGCCTTTGAAATCGTGGTCACTGATCAGTGTGAAGAAGGAAAACCTTTCCCTCAACCCTTCCTTTCTAATGCATCAATCATGGTGGCCAAAGGAATGATTAGGCATGGCTACAAACCTGGGAAAGGGCTTGGGAAATCATTGCAAGGAATAGCTGAACCTATCACCCTGACCGCCAGTGAAAAGTTCTTTGGGGTAGGCTTCCGACCTACTCCAGCTGATGTAAAATGGGAAGATGATAGAAAGAATAATGGTTGGGTCTTGCCTCAGCCGGTGTTGCATCTATACAGCACATTTATCAAGACGAAATACAATGAGGAAGAGGAAGATAAGGCCTTTACAGCCGAAAAAATCGAAGCAATCTGTGGGGCTATGAGGAAGATACTGTATGAAGCCCACATGGTTCAACCAGGGGAAGGCTCAAGCACCGCTGAGGTGCTGTCTATGGGACCTAATGCCAAACTGCAGAATTGGAGGTCACGCCATTCCCAATCAGGCAGGAATCCCGGTAGACCTGTCCTGCCAATTTTTCTTCATCATGAGTTATTCCAGGGTGTAACTCGGATGTTTTCTTTAGTTTCTTGTCTTTTAATTTCCAATGTAAACCCTGTTATCTTCAAATTCAATGAAATGAAATCAATATTTCATCGTTCATCTTTCTTTATTCTTTCTGATTCAGTTATTTTTCTCTTTTATTTATTCTTTCAGTTCTAATAATGTGGCTTTAAATAACATGACATGCTTGCGGACTTCATGCCCAGATCCAAACACGTTGTCTAACTGTGAAATAATGAACCAAGAACTGAAATACGATGAAGAAGTGGCTTTTAGGGAAATAAATCGAGAGTTGGAGCAATTTGAGAATAAACCTAAGCCGAACTTAAATGATACCGAGCTAGTTAATTTGGGCAGTTCTGAAGAAATCAGGGAAACCAAGATAAGCATTCACACAGATGGAAAAACCCGGGACGCATTAATCCAACTCCTATTTGAGTTCAAAGATGTGTTTTCTTGGTCATATGACGACATGCCAGGACTAAGTGTTGATTTGGTGGTTCATAAGTTGCCGACTTACCCCGACTACCCCATTGTCCAGCAAAAGCAAAGAAAGTTTAAAACTGACATTAGTGACAATATCAAAGAAGAAGTCACGAAACAGCTAAAAACGGGGGTGATCCCAGTAGTTCGATATACCACATGGCTAGCTAATGTAGTTCCAGTGCCAAAGAAAGACGGGAAGACCCGGGTTTGTATGGATTACAGAGATTTAAACAAGGCAAGTCCTAAAGATAACTTCCCTTTGCCTAACATCCATATACTTGTTGATAATTGCGCCAAACATGAGATACAGTCCTTCGTGGATTGTTACGCAGGATATCACCAGGTGTTGATAGATGAAGAAGATGTAGAAAAGATAGCTTTTACCACACCTTGGGGTACAAACTGTTACAGAGGCATGCCATTTGGTCTGAAGAACGTCGGGGCAACCTACATGAGGGTCATGACTGCCATTTTTCATGATATGATGCACCAAGAGATAGAGGTATACGTGGACGATGTAATCATCAAATCCAAAACTCAGGATGACCATGTTCGGAACTTGAGAAAATTCTTTGAGCGGCTACGCAAATATGATTTGAAGCTAAACCCTGCCAAGTGCGCATTTGGAGTCCCATCTGGCAAACTCTTGGGTTTCGTAGTCAGCCGAAGGGGCATTGAGTTAGATCCAACAAAGATAAAGACCATTCGGGATTTGTCTCCTCTGAAAACCAAGAAGGATGTTATGAGTTTGTTGGGTAGATGGAACTACATCAGTCGGTTCATTGCCTAGTTGACCTCCACATGTGAACCCATATTCAGGTTGTTAAAGAAAGATGCGGTGATCAAATGGACAAACGAGGGCCAAGAAGCTTTCCATAAAATCAAGGAATATCTGTCGAATCCGCCAGTGTTGGTCCCACCTGAGCCAGAGAGGCCTCTGTTCCTGTATCTGACCATCTTGGAAAATTCTTTTGGTTGTGACCTCGGGGCAACATGATGTGACCAGAAAGACAGAGCAAGCCATTTACTATTTGAGCAAAAAGTTTACCAATTATGAAGCCAAGTACACTTTACTGAAAAGAACTTACTGCGCTTTAACTTGGGTCACTCAGAAGCTGAGGCATTATTTGCAGGCCTACACCACTTACCTCATAACCAGGTTGGATCCTTTAAAATACATATTCTAGAAGCCAATGCCCACTAAGAGGTTGCGAAGTGGCAGATCCTACTTACGGAATTTGACATAGTCTACGTCACTCGCACAGCAATGAAAGCCCAGGCATTAGCAGATCACCCGGCTGAAAAACCGGTTGATGATGAATACCAACCTTTGAGCACTTACTTCCCGGATGAAGAGGTAAATTCAGTTGAGGCAATATCCGAAGATATTAATACTTGGAAAATGTTCTTTGATGGAGTGGTAAATGCAAAAAGTGTTGGAATCGGGGCAATCTTGATCTCACCCACTGGTCAGCATTATCCAGCCATGGCCCGACTTCTATTTTTCTACACAAACAACACCGCCAAGTATGAAGCCTGCATTATGGGTATGAACATGGAAATTGACCAAGATATCGAAGAATTATTAATCATGGGAGATTCAGATTTGATTATCCGACAAGCGCAAGGAGAATGGGAGACTCGAGATGTCAAACTTATTCCCTACAGGCAATATATAGAAGATCTTAGCAAGCGGTTCAAGTCAATAGAGTTCAGATACATCCCTCGTTGTCACAATGAACTGGCCAATGCACTTGCTACTTTGGCCTCGATGCTGCCATAACCAGGTAATGCCCATATTGATCCCTTGGAAATCCAAATCAGGGAAAGGCATGGCTACTGTAATATGGTTGAGGCGGAACCAAATATTCAGCCATGATATCATGACATCAAAAGATTTTTGAAAACCAAAGAATACCCCGAGCAAGCCAGCGGAGACCAAAAGAGAACCATTAGACGGCATACAAGTGATTTCTTTATTAGTGGTGATGTCTTATACAAAAGGACCCCGGACCTCAACTTGTTAAGATTTGTTGATGCCGAAGAAGCCGGAAGAATCATGTACGAAGTGCACGCAGGAGTGTGCGGACCCCACATGAAGGGGTATGTTTTGGCAAAGAAAATCCTTCGAGCAGGTTATTACTGGATGACCATGGAAAAAGACTGCTTCAGTTTGGTTCGGAAATGTCATCAGTGTCAGGTGCACGGTGATTTGATTCATGCAACTCCCACAAAACTGCATCCCATGTCAGCGCCTTGGCCATTTATTGCTTGGGGCATGGACGTCAGTGGGCCAATCGATCCAAAAGCCGCAAATGGGCACAGATTCATATTGGTCGCCATCGACTATTTCACGAAATGGGTTGAAGCAATCACTCTCAAATCTATCACCAAGAAAGCTGTGGTAGATTTCGTGCACTCCAATCTTATCTGCCGTTTTGGAATTCCTGCAACTATTATCACAGACAATGCTGCAAACTTGAATAGTCATTTGATGGGGGAGATATGCGAACAATTCAAGATAACGCATCAGAACTCTACTCCTTATCGGCCTAAAGCCAAAGGTGCCATCGAAGCAGCAAACAAGAACATCAAAAAGATTTTGAGAAAGATGATTCAAAGTTCCAAGCAGTGGCATGAAAAGTTGCCTTTTGCATTGTTAGGGTATCGTACTACTATGCGCACGTCGGTCGGAGCAACCCCGTACCTTTTGGTTTATGGCACTGAAGCCGTAATACCCGCGCAAGTTGAAATCCCTTCTCTCCGGATCATTGTTGAAGCTGAAATTGAAGATAGTGAGTAGGTCAAAGACCGTCTGGAACAGTTAACCCTGATTGATGAAAAGCGAATGGCCGCAGTCTGCCACGGGCAGTTGTACCAACAAAGAATGGCCTGTGCTTACAATAAGAAAGTACGGCCCAGAAAATTTGAAGTGGGACAACTTATTTTAAGGCGTATTCTTCCTCATCATTAGGAAGCAAAAGGGAAATTTTCTCCTAACTGGAAAGGCCCATACATTATCTGAAAGATATTACCAAGAGGAGCGTTATATCTGGGAGATATCGAAGGAAACGACCCCGAGGCAGCTGTGAACATAGACGCGATCAAAAGATACTATGTCTAGTCCTTCTACAGCAATAGCACTATCCGACTGGGATGACAAAGGCTTTCATTCTTGCTACCCCAAACACTCCAATCCTTTTGCTAACCCTTTGAGCCGGTTACTTTTCTTTCATTACCCTCTTTAAAACTCAAAAAAAGGAAAGAAAAAAAAGAAACAAAAAACATGTTTCCCTGAACTACGTTCGACTTGATTCCAAAAGGATACGTAGGCAGCCTCTCTCCTGGGGTTCAGTTACACCAAAACAAAAATCAAATTTTCCCCAAAAGTGAAACTGGGCAGATGTTATAATGGTTCGGCGATGATCCCGCCTGAATGGTTCCAAAGTTGTAATTCGATCCAACTCTTTTTACCCAAACCTTGTTCAAGTCCTTCCGATCAATCGGCGAAAGGTTTTCAAAATCGGAGAACCCAGTTGTTTGGATTCAATGCAATCAAGATAAGAGAAATAAAATGAGAGAGTTTTATTGGTGAAAACCTACGGGCACCGTAAGGTGATGGTGAGCAGAGAAATTGAAAAACGAGAGAGTCTTGTTAGTGAAAACTCGTAAAGAACACTATAAGGCAACGGTGAGAAGAGAAATGAGAGAGGTCGATTGGCGAAAACCCGCAAAGGGCGTTGTTAATTGAAGAAGAAACCCCTCACTACCATTGGTACTGAAAGAGTCCTGGCAAAATTTCTTGGTTTTAAAACACGGGTCGCAATGGGTTTATAAGAAGTTGGATAGTTGTGAAGATCAGGTATCTAGTCCAAGAAGCATGTCATATCTATTGAAGTCCGCATGCGCTCCAGATAATTCTTTTTCTTCTTCCCTGAAAGGGACACTTCTCCTTAAATTCACTTTTCTTGTCCTTTGTTTTATTTTCTTTGAATCCCTTTTGGTCTAACTCTGTTCTAAAACTAATACAAAGAAAAGGTGGCAAGATTGGTCTTACCGGGTTCTACTTAACAAAATCAAAGTCCAAAGAAAAGTACCCAGCCTCAACAGGAGCATCAAGTCGATCCCGATTGACCATGATGGCCGATGCTTTGAAATCAAAATCATTGAAAATGAAAAGAAATCCAAGATCAAAAGCCCCTAGCGGCAAAATAAGGTGAAAAGACCAAAGCCCCACGTGGTTGAAGCGTCATATGGAAAGTTTGGAAATTTGAGTTCCTTGGTTTAAGGAGAGAGATAAATCTTCAGAAAATCCAGCAAACGGCAGAGGTTCTCACTAGAAGAGTTGGGCCGCGATCAAGTGATCAAAACAGTCAAGGCCACGAAACCAACCACTGTTTCAAACTAACAATTGTTCTTTATTTGAAAAAGTGAAACAAGTGCAATCCAAAGCAACCATGCAAGAAGCAGGTGCAACCAAAATGGAAAAATAAATGTGCAAGCGCTAGAAACAGCTTTGCAACAATAATCAACCCAAAAGGGAAGTCTCCTCCAAATTCTTTCCTGCATTTTTTTACTAAAAAATGAATTGAACTGAAAGAAAATAGATAAAAAAAAGGAAAAAAAAAGAACAAGAAAAAAAGAAGAAGGGCAGTTTAGAAGCCACAATATCAATCTTTTGCCTTTTTGCCAACATTAGGGCTCTGATCCCTGAGTTGAGATTTTTAGACATAGGGCCTCCACTCCGTAGTCGCCTTTTGCCAATATTAGGGCTCCAATCCTTGAGTTGAGATTTTTAGACATAGGGCCTCCATTCCCTAGTCGCCTTTTGCCAACATTAGGGCTTCAATCCATAAGTTGAGATTTTTAGACACAGGGCCACCATTCCTTAGTCGCATTTTGCCAACATTAGGGCTCCAATCCCTGAGTAGAGATTTTTAGACATAAGGTCTCCATTCTCTAGTCGCCCTTTTGCCAACATTAGAGCTCCAATCCCTAAGTTGAGATTTTTAGACATAGGGCCTCCATTCCCTAGTCGCCTTTTGCCAACATTAGGGCTCCAATCCCTGAGTTAAGATTTTTAGACATAGGGCCTCCATTTCCTAGTCGCCTTTTGCTAACATTAGGGCTCCAATCCCTGAGTTGAGATTTTTAGGCATAGGGCCTCCATTCCCTAGTCGCCTTTTTGCCAACATTAAGGCTCCAATCCCTGAGTTGAGATTTTTAGACATAGGGCCTCCATTCCCTAGTCGCCTTTTGCCAACATTAGGGCTCCAATCTCTGAGTTGAGATTTTTAGACATATGGCCTCCATTCCCTAGTTGCCTTTCATATGACCTCCATTCCCTAGTCGCTATTTGCCAACATTAGGGCTTCAATCCCTCAGTTGAGATTTTTAGACATATGACCTCCATTCCCTAGTCGCTATTTGCCAACATTAGAGCTTCAATCCCTCAGTTGAGATTTTTAGACATAGGGCCTCCATTCCATAGTCGCCTTTTGCCAACATTAGGGCTCCAATCCCCGGGTTGAGATTTTTAGACATAGGGTCTCCATCCCTTAGTCGCCTTTTGCTAACACAGGGTCTCCACTCCCTGGTTGATTTTTAGTGTAGATATAGGGCTCCACTCCCTAATCTCTTTCCCAAGGATACACAATCCTTATTTTATCGCTTTCAATTAAAGAAATAGTTTAGATTTTAGTTACAAAAAACTCACGAAATTTTTCTAGTAAAAACTGGGGCAGAAAAAATTCGTTTGTTTGTTCGTTTTGGTGTCTGAGCAGGTTTTACCTCGAGGCACAGGGTTTGAGGTGACCAAAAGAATGAGTCTCAATCAAGAATAAAGAAAAGAAGAAAAAGATTAAAAAGAAGTAAACTCAATGTGCGAAAGTGGAGAAAAGATATGGACTGCTCAAGACGTGATTGAAATCACAATCTTTCCAAGTCCCATCTTGATCCGAAAAGTTGAAGATGAAAGAACTAGCACATGTAGCTAACGAGCAGCAAGATTCAGATCAGATTCTGCAGGAAGAACCAGCCAAGGCTCAACATCAAGCTTTAGAAGATATATAGATAGGAATCTTGTAACTCGTAGTTGACAGGCTTAGCTAGTTTAGTTTTTTATTTTTTATTTATGTGTAATAAGGAGCTCAGCAAGCAGAAACAGCAGCGAAATCATAGCTTCCCGGTAGTCCCAGCTACCAAAACTTCCAGAACTACACGCGACTTGATTCCCTTATGACCCAAGATATGTAGGTTGTCCAAAATCAGGACTCGGTTGCACCCTTTCCTTTGTTTATTTTCTCTTTTGAAAAAAGGGATTTGTTAAAAAATTAGTCACATGGCTCACCTTATCTTTGTTTGAAAACTCTTCATGTTTCCAAACAAAGAGGGGCAACTGTGAGCATCTAATTTTTGACTATGTTTGAATTTATTCCCACTTTTCCCCACTCTCCCCGCTTTCCCCACTCTCCCCAAAAATATTTCCTCCACCCAATCTTCATCATTCTCTAGGCATAAGACACACATCAGATTTTTTGTAGGAATGGGCTCCCAAGCAAAAATGAGAGAAGAGCTCTTCTTCATCTTCTACTTCATTTATCCAAGTTAAAAGATCAGATTTCTCTACCCCTAAAAAAACGCACAACACAGAGAGCTTCTTTCTTCTTCTTATTCATTTTCCATAGAAAAACACACACAAAAATCAGGGAACTCGCTCACCTCCTCTCACGCGACTCTACCGACCTTCACTGACCTCCCGAAATTCATCTCACTCACTCTTCTCTTATAGATCCACACCCACACACAAGAGCAAAAGAAAGGGAGCACTCTCTGATTTAGAGCACTGAAATTCCACAAAAGAAGAAGAAAACATAAATAAAAGAAAGAGGGCAGGAAGGATATTTTCTGAATTGATTGAGTTTGCTGCAGTTTATCTCCATGTTTCTGGTTTTCTAAACATTTTGGGTTAAAAAACGCTGTTGATTTTGCTGTTCTCTGCATAGTGGGACTCTAATTAGCTGTTCTAGCCTCTATTTGGCTTTCTCTTCCTCTAAGTTGAAGCTTCGAGCAGTTAGGTATGGTTTCTACTCAAACTATTATAAAATCTATTAATATGAAGCTATGATTGCTCTCTGATTCATCTGTTGTGTACTGTGAGTTTGTCGATCTTGGTTTAGTTTTAGTATGAAATAAATGTCATCTATGTTAATTTTAATCAGAAAGTAAAAGGATGCCTTTGTAAAGAGAAATTTTCTCGTTGTTTTAATCTTGTAATCCTATAATAGGAGGTCTCCGTGCTGTAAATTGAAACTTTCTACATGAAAACTAAAGCTTTACTTGACTTTTCATTATTACTTGGTTTGTTTTCCGTTAAGAGCTTCTAGCCAATGTAACGCCATTAAGCTCATTCAAAAAAAAAGGGAAAAAATGACGTGTAATGTGTACCAAGGTGGATAACTTTGGTTTTATGTTGTAAATTGAACTTAATATACAATCACACCTATACTTTCATGTTTTACATATTCCCGTCATATTAGTAGTACAATTACATCAAGGTTCGTCGTAGATGTCTCATGACAAATTGAGCAATTAGCATGGTTGAATAATTCTGCCGGATAGAAATGAAGTTAAAGTGATATGCCCTCTTATTATGTGGTTGCAAATATATATTTCTTTCATAATAATTCCATACCCAAAAATCAGAGTTATGCTTGATTTCATATTAATTTTAGGAGATAAATCACAAACATCATAGCTTGCCTTAGGCACGATTAATAATTTATCGTGATTGTGGGTACGGTCCCGTGACATAGTTACGATGCCTAATTCCCAAATTTGGGGTGCATTTCATGTGACCCGATTATAACAACTTCGAATAATAAAACCCTTTTGTAATAACATGGGGCGTGCCATTCCAAATAAAATCCCAAAACCATGGCCCTCACTTAATTAATTTTAACCCTTTAAAAATCGAGGTGTGCCATTAGTTGAATTTTTCATGGCCCTCGCAAAATTATTAGGCGCGCTACTAAATTAATTTCCTTAAACTCGGGTGTGCATTTGATGTGACCCAACTCCAATTCTCAACAATGTTAAATAAAATGTGTCGTGGATCGCGGGTACATTTCATGTTGTGTGGTTCAAGACATGTTTTAAATAACGTTGAATCTTCCTAAAAATAATTAAAAGCGATTTAATAAAGTTAAAATGTACCATAGGCTAAAACATGTGTTAAAATCAGATAATAGGTTGATTATAATAGTTTAAGCGACCGTTCTAGAACCACAGAATCTGAGAATGCCTAATACCTTCCCTCGGGTTAACAGAATTCCTTACTCAGAATTTCTGTTTCGCAGACCTCAAAAGGAAAGTCGAAATCTTCCTCGATTTGGGATTTAAAAATAAACCGGTGACTTGGGACACCAGAAAACAAACCATCCCATGTGGCGACTCTGAACAAAAATAAATAAATAATCCTATTTCGAATAATGTCACTTAAAGTGAAAAAACTCCCTTGTACTACCTTCGGGTGTGTAAAAAGGAGGTGTGACAGCTCTGGCGACTCTACTGGGGATCGAACCCAGAATCTCTGGTTCAGGGTTCAAGAATTCGAGCTTAGAATAGCTGTTATGATTGGCTTTATTTGTTATCTGATTTTTTTACATGTTTGAGCCTAATGTGCTAAATGCCGCTTTTTACTGCTTTGATTTTATGTGAACTGTATATAAACTGCTACGAAACCCTTCCTCTCTCTAAGTCTTCTAAATCATGGAAAAGGGTGCACTTCGTGTGACTTCACTTCTGTTTAGAGTCTTACCCAATTTTAGAACGAGGCTCGGACAAGTTGCAAAGCCGATGAAGCTTCTGTATTCCCGGTACGCTGCCCCCCCCCCCACGGCTCGAGTTGTCCGTTCGGGTAAGCCAGGTCTAGAACAATAAACCCAAGTTTCAAACCTAGTATAACAAAGCCTCATGTCGGATCCCTAGTAGGAACGTTTGTTTGCATCACGTGCATTTGACTTAGGAGACTCAACATATGGGTTGGGTCTGTCTAGGACAGGTGTACCCCAAATGGAAAGATCATCCTGATGCATCCTACTTGATACTTGTGCATTTATTTGCTTCAGATTTACATGTTGACCGGCTTATGAATAATAGGAGAAAAGTTGGGAAAAGAAAATCAATGTGAGAGCTCGGAGAGATAATCACTTGTTTTGAAAATCAGTGTCCAAAAATTTTCTGTTTGAAAAATAATTGGTTTATTTTCGTCCAATCTTCCTGAACTACACCAGTTTGATTCTCATTGGATGTGGGATACGTAGGTAACCTCATCGGGTTCAACTTCCCTTTTGCAAAAATAGCCCAAAAACAACACAATTTTAGTTTTAGTCACAAATAAGCAGGGTGATGCCATTCTTGTCTAAAATAAGCCAAATGTCCCCAAAAGGGCGCCGGAAGGCTATTTTTGCAAGAATGGCCACCTCTGATCTTTTTTTTCAACCGATTAGTAAGCACAGCCTTAAAATCTTCTTCCCTGAAGTGCTGAAAGACTCTATCTGCAAAATCAGGTTTTATTTTTAAGTAAAATTTTGAAAAAATGGTGTTACTCTTTTGGGTCAAAATGAGTTATTAAATCACCTTAATAAATGTGTAGGATGAGCACAAATGAAATTGAACCCTTCACAGCCCTTAAAGAGATCCCCTTACAGCTCCACATGTGGTGAAATGATCTAGGAAAAGGCAGTAGAGAAACTGTGGTAAATGTTCTGGGAGGCTTCATCGTACTGTTGATCATCGAGCCAAGGTTGGACATAATTGAAGCTTTAGTACCTTTTTGGGACCCAACTCCCAATGTGTTCTGTTTCTCTAACTTTGAGCTTACACCCACGCTGGAGGAAGTTGCGGGTTATGCAGGCCTTAATGGAAACCTTAGAAGTCGATATCCAGTGTCACCAAGACCGGTATTTCCCCACAGATTTTTGGATCTGTTGAGTATTAGTCGGGATAACCAGGATGGAAGTTTATCTGAAGGTTATTGCACTTTTAAATTCTTGTATCAACGCTATGGTAACCCTCGAGGTTCTGAAGAGCCGAACACTAGTCTGACCCATATCGGGAATAAAGATAAATGGGAGGCAAGGCGGGGTTTGACTTTTATAGTAGCTTGGGTGTTGTAGTTAACCCGCAAAAAGATGGTAATATAGAGGTAGGTATCGTAGGAATGATCGATGTTGCAATCAAGAAAGCCAACGGCAATGTAGTTCCCCTGATCTTATCTGAAATCTACCAAGCCTTGACGATCTGTCAGGAAGGGGGAAAGTTCTTCCAAGGCTGCAATCTGTTATTACAATTATGGATGCAGGAACATCTCTGCCACCGGGTTGAGTATATGAATTACGGTATGACCGGTTTGAGTTGCATTAAAGAATTTGAAAGCCGAGTAGTGGGTATTGAATTCCCCGAGGGGACTGAAACTTGTCTTGCACATTTGAGCTCATTGACTGCCGATAAAATTGAGTAGGCATTCGGATGGATTTCTATCACCGAAGCAGTATACATGTCAGCTGAAGTGTGTTATCTCTTCCTAATAGGCATCCGGAGCATCCAGCCGTATGCTCCCCACAGGGTTTTGCACCAATTAGGAAGATTTCAAACCGTCCCCCATGACGAAGATTTGAGTAAACATGTCATTGAATTGGGCACAAAAGCCGTATTTCCAGAAGGGAGAATTCGCCAGGTGTGGAATGAATGAAGATTTCTTGAACCTAAGACCATGGTGCGAGATCTAGCTAGAGGTGAAGTGGACCCTAAGTACATTGGTTGGTTCGATGAAAGATTTCAGATTCCTGAGAGACCTGCTAAGAGAGCCCACGTTCAACAATTTACTAGCGAATCGCAAGAGCAGTGGGGCTGGTTGGCAAAAGAAGAAAGCTACAGGGCTAAAATAATCCAGTTGGAAAGGCAAGTCATGGGCCTTCAGTTTGAAAATGGTTTGCAAGCCGCCACAGATGAGGGAGAAAAGAAAAACTAACTCAAGAAAATGAATCTCAAAGCTCAAATCCGGAAGATGAAAATAGCTGCTAGAAACCCGGAAAGAAGCCGAGCAGATGAAAGGCTTATAAGCAGTCTGAAAAAGAAAGCCCTTGAGTGTCAAGATGACCTAGAAAAGTCTGAGGCCAGTCTAGCAAAAGCCCGGGCTCAATTAGCGGTAAATGCAAAAGGTTGGACACAGTTTGTACAACAAATGAAAAGAAAATATGAAGGGACAATCACCAGTCTGAGAAGAAAGGTAACTACTTTTGAGAATGAGGCAACCAAGCAGGCTAAAGATTTCGAAGCTGAGAGGGAACACTGTTATGATTTGATGGCTCAGATGGAGGAAGGAATACAACAATTGCAAAATCATCACCTTCACGACTCTCAAGTGTTAGAAGCGAGGAATCAGCAGGTTGGGCGTCTGCTTCAGGAAAAGGGTAGAATCCGAGAAAGGGTTAAAGCCATTGCCGACTATATTGTCATGAAATGCCAAGCATGTGAGTACATGACTCGAACCACTTTCTCCGCTGCAGTGATGACATTTGTCCACCAGATAATAAGTGATTTGGAGAGACTTCAAGGGGATCTTGCATATAGGCCCGTGGCGAAACGGAATGATGTCCCACGGGCCCCAGGAGTCGAAGCCTTAATGTATTCCTGATTTTTCATTTATCGAGTCTGTATTTTGGTTTATTTTGAGTTTGTTCGCAGTTCCAAGAAAATTAGTAGTTTGAAGTCTTTTGTAATAGAAAAGTTTAGGAGTTTTCATTAATGAAAATCGAAAATTCCCAAAAAAATAAAATAAAATAAAAAATTTCTTTATTTTTGACATTTTGTTTTGAACTACGTAATGATCTGATTCACGCGGCATCGTGATACGTAGGCAATCCTCATCGGATTCGATCATGATTTTGTAAATAACTCCAAGAAGAAAGGGATGTGAAAAGAAAGACCCAGAAGAAAAACCCAATAAAAGAAGAAAAGAGAGCCGAAGAAAAATCAAAGGAAAAATGAGAAAAGAGATAAAAAAAAGTGGAAGATTGGAAGTGGAAAGAAGAGAAAATCGGGGAAAATATGTAAAGCCAGGATGAAACATGCAACCGTTGCGATACACGTAGAAACACATTTGACTGTATAGGTGAATTACACTCCAACATGCGATTACCTATGTGTTATTTGCTTCAAACTGACCGGTTTGTTGTCTACTGTTAGTTAGGTTTTATAGAAAGGTGGTTGGTTTTGTGGTATTCTGGCTTCGCATCCATACTTCACGAGGTCGAAGGGAAGCATTGAAATGTCTTCAGAAATGACTCTGCCAACAGTTCCTATTACGGATGAGAGTTCGATCTCGGGCATCCCAACTTTAGAATCGGCAGCTGCCGAGGAAAATAGGTTACTACGTCTCCACATGATGGAAATCTGGGACGCCTGGGCAAACGGAAGAGAACCACCAAGTGCAATCCCTGGATTTCCCGAGCTTTTTCCCAGGGCAAGTGGGACCTCCAACATCCCCATAAACTATCCAAATACCCCACTAGGATACCCTACTATTTCCGTCAACTTTGTGGGAACACCTTCTGAGGCTCGCCCCCAGGTGTTAGATTCAGGTGCAACTTCGAATATCTTCACTGCTCCGCCTTGTTCGGCTACGGCACAGCCTACACTGCCTAGGCCCAGCTTTGACCCATCATCCTTCACCTTCCAAACACCATCTTCCCCACTAGAACCTACACACTTTCCCACCTATACTTACACCCAACCACCCCGGTATGAGTTCACCGCAGGGCAAGAGAAAGCTACCAAAACCCCTGAGCAAGAAGAGATTGCGAAGAAGATGAGGAGTATGGAACAGAGTATCAAAAGCATACAAGGCTTGAGTGGACAGAAAAGTGTATCCTATGCTGACTTATGTATGTTCCCTCATGTGCATCTGCCATTGGGATTCAAAATCCCAAAATTTGAGAAGTATGATGGACACGGTGATCCTATTGCTCATCTCAAAAGATATTGCAACCAGCTGCGAGGAGCCAGTGGGAGGAAAGAACTCCTCATGGCCTATTTCGGAGAAAGTCTGGTTGGCATCGCATCTGAGTGGTACATGGACCAAGATATATCCCGCTGGCACATCTGGGATGACCTTGCTATAGATTTCGTAAGGTAGTTCCAGTACAACATTGATATTGCTCCAGATAGGAACTCATTGACAAACTTGAAGAAGAAATCCTCGGAAAGCTTCCGAGAGTACGCAGTTAAATGGCGTGAATAGGCCTCCAGGGTAAAGCCTCCGATGGATGAGATTGAAATGTTCACAGTTTTCCTCCAAGCTCAGGAAGCTGAGTACTTCCAAAATATGATGTCCGCAATGGGTAAACCGTTCGCTGAAGCCATCAATATTGGCAAAATGGTTGAAAACGGGTCGAATTCTAAGCCAATACGCCATCAAAGCTACCTCCCAAGCCATTCAGGGTGGGTCTGGAGGAGTAGCGAAGGGCAAGAAAAAAGGAATAAACATTCATGGCTGCGTCGGGTGCAAGAAAACACCGTACTCCCAGATCCCTTTTCTCAAAAAGAACCCCGCAGCACTATTACCCCCACCAAGACGTAACATATGCTCCTCAGCCCTACACGGTCATGAATGCTCAACCTTATGTCCGGCCACAACAACAAGCCAACCGGAACCAAGCTCCAATCTCTAGAAACCAGCCTCCTTACCAAAACCACTACAACCCCCGGCCTCCACAAAACAATTTCCACCCTCGTGAACCACCCAAGAGGCCAAATTTTACACCAATTGGCGAAACCTACTCCAGCCTGTTACCAAAGCTTGTTCAAATGGGTTTGCTACAGCTTGTTCCTCAAACTAGGCAAAACCCAGCATCACCCGCTTACAGAGCCGGTACCCGATGCGCCTATCACTCAGGGTTAGAAGGGAACGACACGGATGATTGCTGGACTCTGAAGAGAGCCATGGAGAACTTAATAGAACAAAGGAAGATAGTGTTAAGGGATGAAGATATTCCCAATGTGACTAACAACCCATTGCCGACCCACAACAACGGGCCGGTAATTGGAATGATTTGTGAGGATAAGGAATTCGACCCAGTGTTGAAGGACATCATTTCCATCGCTGATGTAGAAAAGAAACCAAAAGTTGCCCCGAAGCAAGACAAAGGGGAGAAAAAGAACAAAACCATCCCTCCAAAGTCAGAGAAGAAAGTTGAAGTTGAATTTGGGGCAATGCCTCTCAAAGACGTTGTTCTCTATGTCCCTTGAGGCCGCAAAGAAAAGCAGATGACTTTGAGTCCTCCCAGAAGATTCGAGCTGAATAAGACAACCCAAATGTAAGTGCCCAAGGGAGCTTATGTGATGTGGGGGCCAATTAATCCACCAAGGCTGAGTGAGCCCGTGGTTATTGGCCGCGCATCACAAAAGCCCATGACGGATCCTACCGCTGTGCCTTGGAACTATAACAAATCAATGGTGACTTACAAAGGCAAAGAAATCTGGGGAGAAGTTCAAGAAAATAACCCGGCTGAAAAGTATTTCAATTTGGAAGAGGTGAACAATGCCACTAGAAAGCGCTTCCCATCTAAGAAGCTCGTGAGTGCCGAAGAAGCGGAGGCCTTCTTTCGAAAGATGAAAATGGCGGATTATGAGGTGATCGACCAGCTTCGAGAATTTCCCGCACAAGTCTCCTTGTTATCTCTGTTGATGAACTCCACCGAACATCAAAAGGTATTGATCAATACCCTTAACGAAGCATATGTGTCTGTTGGGACTTCTGTAGAGCAGTGGAGAGAATGGCCGAAAGATTTTTCGCAACCAACTAGATCTCCTTCAGCAAAAATGACTTGCCCCCAGAAGGAGCCGCATATAACAAATCCCTGCACCTGACAGTCAAATACAAAGGGTACTACGTGAAAAGGGTTATGTTGGACGGAGGCTCTGGGGTAGACATTTGCCCGCTCTTAACTCTGCAGCGTATGGAAATCGGTACCGAAAGAATCCGACCCAACAACATCTGTGTACGTGCCTTCGATAGTATAAAAAAGGACACGATTGGAGAGATTGATCTGATTCTGACCATCGGCCCAGTAGACTTTGAAATAACCTTCCAAGTTCTGGACATGGACACATCCTACAACTTTCTTTTGGGGATGCCTTGGATCCATGCAGCGGGGGCTAAACCCTCTACTCTTCACTAGATGGTGAAGTTCGAGCGCGAGGATCAAGAGATTGTGGTTCACGGGGAAGATGAGCAATCAATTTATTGGGACCCATCAGTCCCGTGTCTTGAAGCAAGAGAGGAGATCGAGCACATAGTCTATCAAGCCTTTGAAATCGTGGTCACTGATCAGTGCGAAGAAGGAAAACCTTGCCCTCAACCCTTCCTTTCTAATGCATCAATCACGGAGGCCAAATAAATGATTAGGTATGGCTACAAACCTGGGAAAGGGCTTGGGAAATCATTGCAAGGAATAGCTGAACCTATCACCCTGACCGCCAGTGAAAAGTTCTTTGGGATAGGCTTCCGACCGACTCCAGCTGATGTAAAATGGGCAGATAATAGAAAGAATAATGGTTGGGTCTTTCCTCAGCTGGTGTTGCATCTATACAGAACATTTATCAAGCTGAAATACAATGAGGAAGAGGATGATAAGGCCTTTACAGCCGAAGAAATCGAAGCAATCTGTGGGGCTATGAGGAAGATACTGTATGAAGCCCACATTGTTCAACCAGGGGAAGGTTCAAGCACCGCTGAGGTGCTGTATATGGGACCTAATGCCAAACTGCAGAATTGGAAGGCCACGCCATTCCCAATCAGGCGAGAATCCTGGTAGACCTGTCCTGCCACTTTTTCTTCATCATGAGTTATTCCAGGGTGTAACTCTGATGTTTTCTTTAGTTTCTTGTCTTTTAATTTCCAATGTAAACCCTGTTATCTTCAAATTCAATGAAATGAAATCAATATTTCATCGTTCATCTTTCTTTATTCTTTCTGATTCAGTTATTTTTCTCTTTTATTTCTTCTTTCAGTTCTAATAATGTGGCTTTAAATAACATGACATGCTTGCGGACTTCATGCCCAGATCCAAACACGTTATCTAACTGTGAAATAATGAACCAAGAACTGAAATACGATGAAGAAGTGGCTTTTAGGGAAATAAATCGAGAGTTGGAGCAATTTGAGAATAAACCTAAGCCAAACTTAAATGATACCGAGCCGGTTAATTTAGGCAGTTCTGAAGAAATCAGGGAAACCAAGATAAGCATTCACACAGATGGAAAAACCCGGGACGCATTAATCCAACTCCTGTTTGAGTTCAAAGATGTGTTTGCTTGGTCATATGACGACATGCCAAGACTAAGTGTTGATTTGGTGGTTCATAAGTTACCGACTTACCCCGACTACCCCCATGTCCAGCAAAAGCAAAGAAAGTTTAAAACTGACATTAGTGACAAGATCAAAGAAGAAGTCACGAAACAGTTGAAAGCGGGGCTGATCCGAGTAGTTTGGTATACCACATGGCTAGCTAATGTAGTTCCAGTGCCAAAGAAAGACGGGAAGACCCGGGTTTGTGTGGATTACAGAGATTTAAACAAGGCAAGTCCTAAAGATAACTTCCCTTTGCCGAACATCCACATCCTTGTTGATAACTGCGCCAAACATGAGATACAATCCTTCGTGGATTGTTATGCAGGATATCACCAGGTGTTGATGGATGAAGAAGATGCAGAAAAAATAGCTTTTACCACACCTTGAGGTATATACTGTTACAGAGTCATGCCATTTGGTCTGAAGAACGCCGGGGCAACCTACATGAGGGCCATGATTGCCATTTTTCATGATATGATGCACCAAGAGATAGAGGTATACGTGGACGATGTAATCATCAAATCCAAAACTCAGGATGACCATGTTCGGGACTTGAGAAAATTCTTTGAGCGGCTACGCAAATATGATTTGAAGCTAAACCCTGCCAAGTGCGCATTTGGAGTCCCATCTGGCAAACTCTTGGGTTTCGTAGTCAGCCGAAGGGGCATTGAGTTAGACCCAACAATGATAAAGTCCATTCGAGATTTGTCTCCTCCGAAAACCAAGAAGGATGTTATGAGTTTGTTGGGTAGATTGAACTACATCAGTCGGTTCAATGCCCAGTTGACCTCCACGTGTGAACCCATATTCAAGTTGTTAAAGAAAGATGCGGCGATCAAATGGACAAACGAGTGCCAAGAAGCTTTCGATAAAATCAAGGAATATCTGTCGAATCCGCCAGTGTTGGTCCCACCTGAGCCAGAGAGGCCTCTGTTCTTATATCTGACCATCTTAGAAAATTCTTTCGGCTGTGTCCTCAAGCAACATGATGTGACCAGAAAGAAAGAGCAAGCCATTTACTATTTGAGCAAAAAGTTTACTAGTTATGAAGCCAAGTACACTTTACTGGAAAGAACTTGTTGCGCTTTAACTTGGGTCACTCAGAAGCTGATGCAGGCCTACACCACTTACCTCATAACCAGGTTGGATCCTTTAAAATACATATTCCAGAAGCGAATGCCCACTGGGAGGTTAGCGAAGTGGTAGATCCTACTCACGGAATTTCACATAGTTTACGTCACTCGCACAACAATGAAAGCCCAGGCATTAGCAGATCACCTGGATGAAAACCCAGTTGATGATGAATACCAACCTTTGAGCACTTACTTCCCGGATGAAGAGGTAAATTCAGTTGAGGAAATATCCGAAGATATTAATACTTGGAAAATATTCTTTGATGGAGTGGTAAATGCAAAAGCTGTTGGAATCGTGGCAATCTTGATCTCACCCACTGGTCAGCATTATCGAGCCACGGCCCGACTTCGGTTTTTCTGCACAAACAACATCGCCAAGTATGAAGCCTGCATTATGGGTATGAACATGGAAATTGACCAAGATATCGAAGAATTGTTAATCATGGGAGATTCAGATCTGATTATCCAACAAGCCCAAGGAGAATGGGAGACTCGAGATGTCAAACTTATTCCCTACAGGCAATATATAGAAGATCTTAGCAAGCGGTTCAAATCAATAGAGTTCAGATACATCCCTCATTGTCACAATGAACTGGCCAATGCACTTACTAATTTGGCCTCGATGTTGCCATACCCAGGTAATGCCCATATTGATCCCTTGGAAATCCAAATCAGGGAAAGGTATGGCTACTGTAATATGGTTGATGCGGAACTAAATATTCAGCCATGGTATCATGACATAAAAAGATTTGTGAAAACCAAAGAATACCCCGAGCAAGCCAGCGGAGACCAAAAGAGAACCATTAGACGGCATACAAGTGATTTCTTTATTAGTGGTGTCGTCGAAGCAGCAAACAAGAACATCAAAAAGATTTTGAGAAAGATGATTCAAAGTTCCAGGCAGTGGCATAAAAAGTTGCCTTTTGCATTGTTGGGGTTTCGCACTACTATGCACACGTCGGTCGGAGTAACCCCGTACCTTTTGGTTTATGGCACTGAAGCCATAATACCCGCGCAAGTTGAAATCCCTTCTCTCCGGATCATTGTTGAAGCTGAAATTGAAGACAGTGAGTGGGTCAAAGACCGTCTACAACAGTTAACCCTGATTGATGAAAAGCGAATGGCCGCAGTCTGCCACGGGCAGTTGTACCAACAAAGAATGGCCCGTGCTTACAACAAGAAAGTACGACCCAGAAATTTTGAAGTGGGACAACTTGCTTTAAGGCATAATCTTCCTCATCATTAGGAAGCAAAAGGGAAATTTGCTCCTAACTGGAAAGGCCCATACATTATTTGAAAGATATTACCAAGAGGGGAGTTATATCTGGAAGATATCAAAGGAAACGACCTCGAGGCAGCTGTGAACGCAGACGTGGTCAAAAGATACTATGTCTAGTCCTTCTGCAGCAATAGCACTATCCGACTGGGATGATAAAGGCTTTCATTCTTGCTACCCTAAACACTCCAATCCTTTTGCTAACCCTTTGAGCCGGTTAATTTTCTTTCATTACCCTCTTTAAAACTCAAAAAAAGGAAAGAAAAAAAAATGTTTCTCTGAACTACGTTCGACTTGATTCCGAAAGGATACGTAGGCAGCCTCTCTCCTGGGGTTCAGTTACACCAAAACAAAAATCAAATTTTCCCCAAAAGTGAAACTGGGCAGATGTTATAATGGTTCGGCGATGATCCCGCCTGAATGGTTCCAAAGTTGTAATTCGATCCAACTCTTTTTACCCAAACCTTGTTCAAGTCCTTCCGATCAATCGGCGAAAGGTTTTCAAAATTGGAGAACGCAGTTGTTTGGATTCGATGAAATCAAGATAAGAGAAATAAAATGAGAGAGTTTTATTGGTGAAAACCAACGGGCACCGTAAGGTGATGGTGAGCAGAGAAACTGAAAAACGAGAGAGTCTCGTTAGTGAAAACTCGTAAAGAACACTATAAGGCGACAGTGAGAAGAGAAATGAGAGAGGTCGATTGGCGAAAACCCGCAAAGGGCGTCGTTGATCGAAGAAGAAACCCCTCACCACCATTGGTACTGAAAGAGTCCTGGCAAAGTTTCTTGGTTTTAAAACACGGGTCGCAATGGGTTTATGAGAAGTTGGATAGTTGTGCAGATCAGGTATCCAGTACAAGAAGCATATTATATCTATTGAAGTCTGCATGCGCTCCAGATAAGTCTTTCTTTTTTCCCTGAAAGGGACATTTCTCCTTAAATTCACTTTCTTGTCCTTTGTTTTATTTTCTTTGAATCCCTTTCGATCTAACTCTGTTCTAAAACTAATACAAAGAAAAGGTGGCAAAATTGGTCTTACCGGGTTCTACTTAACAAAATCCATGTCCAAAGAAAAGTACCCAGCCTCAACGGGTGCATCAAGTCGATCCTGATTGGCCATGATGGCCGATGATTTGAAATCAAAATCATTGAAAATGAAAAGAAATCCAAGGTCAAAAGCCCCTAGCGGCAAAATAAGGTGAAAAGACCAAAGCCCCACATGGTTGAACCGTCATATGGAAAGTTTGGAAATTTGAGTTCCTTGGTTTAAGGAGAGAGATAAATCTTCCGAAAAGCCAGCAAACGGCAGAGGTTCTCACCAGGAGAGTTGGGCCGCGATCAAGTGATCAAAACAGTCAAGGCCACGAAACCAACCACTGTTTCAAACTAACAATTGTTCTTTATTGGAAAAATTAAAACAGGTGCAATCCAAAGCAACCATGCAAGAAGCAGGTGCAACAAAAATGGAAAAAGAAATGTGCAAGCGCTAGAAACAACTTTGCAACAATAATCAACCCAAAAGGGAAGTCTCCTCCAAATTCTTTCCTGCATTTGTTTTACTAAAAAATGAATTGAACTGAAAGAAAATAGATAAAAAAAAAGGGCAGTTTAGAAGCCCCAATATCAATCTTTTGTCTTTTTGCCAACATTAGGACTTCAATCTCTGAGTTGAGATTCTTAGACATAGGGCCTCCACTCCGTAGTCGCCTTTTGCCAATATTAGGGCTCCAATCCCAGAGTTGAGATTTTTAGACATAGGGCCTCCACTCCCTAGTCGCCTTTTGCCAATATTAGGGCTTCAATCCCTAAGTTGAGATTTTTAGACATAAGGCCTCCATTCCCTAGTCGCATTTTTGCCAACATTAGAGCTCCAATCCCTGAGTTGAGATTTTTAGACATAGGGCCTCCATTTCCTAGTTGCCTTTGCCAACATTAGGGCTCCAATCCCTGAGTTGAGATTTTTAGACACGGGGTCTCCATTCCTTAGTCGCCTTTTGCCAATATTAGGGCTCCAATCCTTGAGTTGAGATTTTTAGACATAAGGCCTCCATTCCCTAGTCGCCTTTTTGCCAACATTAGAGCTCCAATCCCTGAGTTGAGATTTTTAGACATAAGGCCTCCATTCCCTAGTCGTCTTTTGCCAACATTAGGACTCCAATCCCTGAGTTGAGATTTTTAGACATAGGGCCTCTATTCACTAGTCGCCTTTTGCCAACATTAGGGCTCCAATCCCTGAGTTGAGATTTTTAGACATAGGGTCTCCATTCCCTAGTCGCCTTTTTGTCAACATTAGGGCTCCAATCCCTGAGTTGAGATTTTTAGATATAGGGCCTCTATTCTCTAGTCGCATTTTGCCAACATTAGGGCTGTAATCCCTGAGTTGAGATTTTTAGACATAGGGAATCCATTCCCTAGTCGTCTTGTTGCCAACATTAAGGCTCCAATCCATGAGTTGAGATTTTTAGACACAGGGCCTCCATTCCCTAGTCGTCTTGTTGCCAACATTAGGGCTCCGTAGTCGCCTTTTGCCAACATTAGGGCTCCAATCCCTGAGTTGAGATTTTTAGACACAGGGCCTCCATTCCTTAGTCGACTTTTGCCAACATTAGGGCTCTAATCCTTGAGTTGAGATTTTTAGACATAAGGCCTCCATTCCCTAGTCACCTTTTTGCCAACATTAGAGCTCCAATCCTTGAGTTGAGATTTTTAGACATAGGGCCTCCATTCCCTAGTCGCCTTTTGCTAACATTAGGGCTCCAATCCCTGAGTTGAGATTTTCAGACATAGGGCCTCCATTCACTAGTCGCCTTTTGCCAACATTAGGGCTCCAATCCCTGAGTTGAGATTTTTAGACATAGGGCCTCCATTCCCTAGTCGCCTTTTTGTCAACATTAGGGCTCCAATCCCTGAGTTGAGATTTTTAGACATGGGGCCTCCATTCCCTAGTCGCATTTTGCCAACATTATGGCTCTAATCCCTGAGTTGAGATTTTTAGACATAGGGCCTCCATTCCCTAGTCGCATTTTGCCAACATTATGGCTCTAATCCCTGAGTTGGGATTTTTAGACATAGGGCATCCATTCCCTAGTCGTCTTGTTGCCAACATTAGGGCTCCAATCTCTGAGTTAAGATTTTTAGACACAGGGCCTCCATTCCCTAGTCATCTTGTTGCCAACATTAGGGCTCCAATCCCTGAATTGAGATTTTTAGACATATGGCCTACATTCCCTAGTCGTTATTTGCCAACATTAGGGCTCCAATCCCTGAGTTGAGATTTTTAGACATAGGGTCTCCATTCCCTAGTCGCCTTTTGCCAACATTAGGGCTCCAATCCCTTAGTTGAGATTTTTAGACATAGGGCCTCCATTCCCTAGTCGCCTTGTTGCCAACATTAGGGCTCCAATCCCTAAGTTGAGATTTTAGACATAGGGCCTCCATTCCCTATTCTCCTTTTTTGCCAACAGTAGGGCTCCAATCCCCGGGTTGAGATTTTTAAACATAGGGTCTCTACTCCCTGGTTGGTTTCTAGTGTAGATATAGGGCTCCACTCCCTAATCTCTTTCCCAAGGATACACAATCCTTATTTTATCGCTTTCAAATAAAGAAATAGTTTATATTTTAGTTACAAATAGCTCACAAAATTTTCCTAGTAAAAACTTGGGCAGAAATATTTCGTTCGTTTGTTCGTTTTGGTGTCTGAGCAGGTTTTACCTCGAGGCACAGGGTTTGAGGCGACCAAAAGAATGAGTCTCAATCAAGAAAAAGAAAAGAAGAAAAAGATTAAAAAGAAGTAAACTCAATGTGCGAAAGCGGAGAAAAGATATGGGCTGCTCAAGACGTGATTGAAGTCACAAGCTTTCCAAGTCCCATCTTGATCCGAAAAGTTGAAGATGAAAGAACTAGCACATGTAGCTAACGAGCAGCAAGATTCAGATCAGAGTCTGCAGGAAGAACCAGACAAGGCTCAAGATCAAGCTTCAGAAGATTTATAGATAGGAATCTTGTAACTCGTAGTTGACAAGCTTAGCTAGTTTAGTTTTTTATTTTTCATTTTGGTGTAATAAGGAGCTCAGCAAGCAGAAACAACAGCGAAATCACAGCTTCCCGGTAGTCTCAGCTACCAAAACCTTCAGAACTACACGCGACCTGATTCCCTTATGACCCAGGATATGTAGGCTGTCCAAAATCAGGACTCGGTTGCACCCTTTCCTTTGTTTATTTTCCCTTTTGAAAAAAAAGGATTTGTTCAAAAATTAGTTACATGGCTCACCTTATCTTTGCTTGAAAACTCTTCATGTTTCCAAACAAAGAGGGGCAGCTGTGAACATCTAACTTTTGACCATGTTTGAATTTATTCTCACTTTTCTCCACTCACTACCCACTTTCCACACTTTCTCCACTCACTACCACTTTACCCACTTTTCTCACTCATGTTCCCCACTCTCCCCGCTTTCCCCACTCTCCCCAAAAATATTTACTCCACCCAATCTTCATCATTCTCTGGGCATAAGACACATATCAGATTTTTTTTTAGGAATGGGATCCCAAGCAAAAATGAGAGGAGAGCTCTTCTTCATCTTCTTCTTCATTTATCCAAGCTAAAAGATTAGATTTCTCTACCCCTAAAAAACGGCGCAACACAGAGAGCTTCTTTCTTCTTCTTATTCATTTTCCATAGAAAAACACACACAAAAATCAGGGAACTCGCTCACCTCCTCTCACGCGACTCTAGCGACCTTCACTAACCTCCCAAAACTCATCTCACTCACTCTTCTCTTATAGATCCTCACCCACATGCAAGAGCAAAAGAAAGGGAGCACTCTCTGATTTAAAGCACTGAAATTCCACAAAAGAAGAAGAAAACATAAATAAAAAAAAAGAGGACAGGAAGGATATTTTCTGAATTGATTGAGTTTGCTGCAGTTTATCTCCATGTTTCTGGTTTTCTAAACATTTTGGGTTAAAAAGCGCTGTTGATTTTGCTGTTCTCTGCATAGTGGGACTCTAATTAGCTGTTCTAGCCTCTATTTGGTTTTCTCTTCTTCTAAGTTGAAGCTTCGAGCTGTTAGGTATTGTTTCTCCTCAAACTATTGTAAAATCTGTTAATATGAAGCTATGATTGCTCTCTGATTCATATGCTTTCTACTGTGAATTTGTCGATCTTGGTTTAGTTTTAGTATGAAATAAATGTCATCTGTGTTAATTTTAATCAGAAAGTAAAAGGATGCCTTTGTAAAGAGAAATTTTCTCGTTGTTTGAATCTTGTAATCTTATAATAGGAGGTCTCCGTGCTGTAAATTGAAACTTTCTACATGAAAACTAAAGCTTTACTTGACTTTCATTATTACTTGGTTTGTTTTCCGTGAAGAGCTTCTAGCCAATGTAACGCCATTTAAGCTCATTCAAAAAAAAGGAAAACAATGACGTGTAATGTGTACCAAGGTGGATAATTTTGGTTTTATGCTGTAAATTGAACTCAATATACAATCACACCTATACTATCATGTTTTACATATTCCCGACATATTAGTAGTACAATTACATCAAGGTTCATCGTAGATGTCTCATGACAAATTGAGCAATCAGCATGGTTGAATAATTCTGCCAGTTAGAAATGTAGTTAAAGTGATATGCCCTCTTATTATGTGGTTGCAAATATATATTTCTTTCATAATAATTCCATACCCAAAAATCAGAGTTTTGCTTGATTTCAAATTAATTTTAGGAGATAAATCACAAGCATCGTAGCTTGCCTTAGGCACGATTAATAATTCATCGTGATTGTGGGTACGGTCCCGTGACATAGTTACGATGCCTAATTCCCAAATTCGGGGTGCATTTCATGTGACCCGATTATAACAACTTCGAATAATAAAACCCTTTTGTAATAACATGGGGCGTGCCATTCCAAATAAAATCCCAAAACCATGGCCCTCACTTAATTAATTTTAACCCTTTAAAAATCGAGGTGTGCCATTAGTTGAATTTTTCATGGCCCTCGCAAAATTATTAGGCGCGCTACTAAATTAATTTCCTTAAACTCGGGTGTGCATTTGATGTGACCCAACTCCAATTCTCAACAATGTTAAATAAAATGTGTCGTGGATCGCGGGTACATTTCATGTTGTGTGGTTCAAGACATGTTTTAAATAACGTTGAATCTTCCTAAAAATAATTAAAAGCGATTTAATAAAGTTAAAATGTACCATAGGCTAAAACATGTGTTAAAATCAGATAATAGGTTGATTATAATAGTTTAAGCGACCGTTCTAGAACCACAGAATCTGAGAATGCCTAATACCTTCCCTCGGGTTAACAGAATTCCTTACTCAGAATTTCTGTTTCGCAGACCTCAAAAGGAAAGTCGAAATCTTCCTCGATTTGGGATTTAAAAATAAACCGGTGACTTGGGACACCAGAAAACAAACCATCCCATGTGGCGACTCTGAACAAAAATAAATAAATAATCCTATTTCGAATAATGTCACTTAAAGTGAAAAAACTCCCTTGTACTACCTTCGGGTGTGTAAAAAGGAGGTGTGACAGCTCTGGCGACTCTACTGGGGATCGAACCCAGAATCTCTGGTTCAGGGTTCAAGAATTCGAGCTTAGAATAGCTGTTATGATTGGCTTTATTTGTTATCTGATTTTTTTACATGTTTGAGCCTAATGTGCTAAATGCCGCTTTTTACTGCTTTGATTTTATGTGAACTGTATATAAACTGCTACGAAACCCTTCCTCTCTCTAAGTCTTCTAAATCATGGAAAAGGGTGCACTTCGTGTGACTTCACTTCTGTTTAGAGTCTTACCCAATTTTAGAACGAGGCTCGGACAAGTTGCAAAGCCGATGAAGCTTCTGTATTCCCGGTACGCTGCCCCCCCCCCCCACGGCTCGAGTTGTCCGTTCGGGTAAGCCAGGTCTAGAACAATAAACCCAAGTTTCAAACCTAGTATAACAAAGCCTCATGTCGGATCCCTAGTAGGAACGTTTGTTTGCATCACGTGCATTTGACTTAGGAGACTCAACATAGGGGTTGGGTCTGTCTAGGACAGGTGTACCCCAAATGGAAAGATCATCCTGATGCATCCTACTTGATACTTGTGCATTTATTTGCTTCAGATTTACATGTTGACCGGCTTATGAATAATAGGAGAAAAGTTGGGAAAAGAAAATCAATGTGAGAGCTCGGAGAGATAATCACTTGTTTTGAAAATCAGTGTCCAAAAATTTTCTGTTTGAAAAATAATTGGTTTATTTTCGTCCAATCTTCCTGAACTACACCAGTTTGATTCTCATTGGATGTGGGATACGTAGGTAACCTCATCGGGTTCAACTTCCCTTTTGCAAAAATAGCCCAAAAACAACACAATTTTAGTTTTAGTCACAAATAAGCAGGGTGATGCCATTCTTGTCTAAAATAAGCCAAATGTCCCCAAAAGGGCGCCGGAAGGCTATTTTTGCAAGAATGGCCACCTCTGATCTTTTTTTTCAACCGATTAGTAAGCACAGCCTTAAAATCTTCTTCCCTGAAGTGCTGAAAGACTCTATCTGCAAAATCAGGTTTTATTTTTAAGTAAAATTTTGAAAAAATGGTGTTACTCTTTTGGGTCAAAATGAGTTATTAAATCACCTTAATAAATGTGTAGGATGAGCACAAATGAAATTGAACCCTTCACAGCCCTTAAAGAGATCCCCTTACAGCTCCACATGTGGTGAAATGATCTAGGAAAAGGCAGTAGAGAAACTGTGGTAAATGTTCTGGGAGGCTTCATCGTACTGTTGATCATCGAGCCAAGGTTGGACATAATTGAAGCTTTAGTACCTTTTTGGGACCCAACTCCCAATGTGTTCTGTTTCTCTAACTTTGAGCTTACACCCACGCTGGAGGAAGTTGCGGGTTATGCAGGCCTTAATGGAAACCTTAGAAGTCGATATCCAGTGTCACCAAGACCGGTATTTCCCCACAGATTTTTGGATCTGTTGAGTATTAGTCGGGATAACCAGGATGGAAGTTTATCTGAAGGTTATTGCACTTTTAAATTCTTGTATCAACGCTATGGTAACCCTCGAGGTTCTGAAGAGCCGAACACTAGTCTGACCCATATCGGGAATAAAGATAAATGGGAGGCAAGGCGGGGTTTGACTTTTATAGTAGCTTGGGTGTTGTAGTTAACCCGCAAAAAGATGGTAATATAGAGGTAGGTATCGTAGGAATGATCGATGTTGCAATCAAGAAAGCCAACGGCAATGTAGTTCCCCTGATCTTATCTGAAATCTACCAAGCCTTGACGATCTGTCAGGAAGGGGGAAAGTTCTTCCAAGGCTGCAATCTGTTATTACAATTATGGATGCAGGAACATCTCTGCCACCGGGTTGAGTATATGAATTACGGTATGACCGGTTTGAGTTGCATTAAAGAATTTGAAAGCCGAGTAGTGGGTATTGAATTCCCCGAGGGGACTGAAACTTGTCTTGCACATTTGAGCTCATTGACTGCCGATAAAATTGAGTAGGCATTCGGATGGATTTCTATCACCGAAGCAGTATACATGTCAGCTGAAGTGTGTTATCTCTTCCTAATAGGCATCCGGAGCATCCAGCCGTATGCTCCCCACAGGGTTTTGCACCAATTAGGAAGATTTCAAACCGTCCCCCATGACGAAGATTTGAGTAAACATGTCATTGAATTGGGCACAAAAGCCGTATTTCCAGAAGGGAGAATTCGCCAGGTGTGGAATGAATGAAGATTTCTTGAACCTAAGACCATGGTGCGAGATCTAGCTAGAGGTGAAGTGGACCCTAAGTACATTGGTTGGTTCGATGAAAGATTTCAGATTCCTGAGAGACCTGCTAAGAGAGCCCACGTTCAACAATTTACTAGCGAATCGCAAGAGCAGTGGGGCTGGTTGGCAAAAGAAGAAAGCTACAGGGCTAAAATAATCCAGTTGGAAAGGCAAGTCATGGGCCTTCAGTTTGAAAATGGTTTGCAAGCCGCCACAGATGAGGGAGAAAAGAAAAACTAACTCAAGAAAATGAATCTCAAAGCTCAAATCCGGAAGATGAAAATAGCTGCTAGAAACCCGGAAAGAAGCCGAGCAGATGAAAGGCTTATAAGCAGTCTGAAAAAGAAAGCCCTTGAGTGTCAAGATGACCTAGAAAAGTCTGAGGCCAGTCTAGCAAAAGCCCGGGCTCAATTAGCGGTAAATGCAAAAGGTTGGACACAGTTTGTACAACAAATGAAAAGAAAATATGAAGGGACAATCACCAGTCTGAGAAGAAAGGTAACTACTTTTGAGAATGAGGCAACCAAGCAGGCTAAAGATTTCGAAGCTGAGAGGGAACACTGTTATGATTTGATGGCTCAGATGGAGGAAGGAATACAACAATTGCAAAATCATCACCTTCACGACTCTCAAGTGTTAGAAGCGAGGAATCAGCAGGTTGGGCGTCTGCTTCAGGAAAAGGGTAGAATCCGAGAAAGGGTTAAAGCCATTGCCGACTATATTGTCATGAAATGCCAAGCATGTGAGTACATGACTCGAACCACTTTCTCCGCTGCAGTGATGACATTTGTCCACCAGATAATAAGTGATTTGGAGAGACTTCAAGGGGATCTTGCATATAGGCCCGTGGCGAAACGGAATGATGTCCCACGGGCCCCAGGAGTCGAAGCCTTAATGTATTCCTGATTTTTCATTTATCGAGTCTGTATTTTGGTTTATTTTGAGTTTGTTCGCAGTTCCAAGAAAATTAGTAGTTTGAAGTCTTTTGTAATAGAAAAGTTTAGGAGTTTTCATTAATGAAAATCGAAAATTCCCAAAAAAATAAAATAAAATAAAAAATTTCTTTATTTTTGACATTTTGTTTTGAACTACGTAATGATCTGATTCACGCGGCATCGTGATACGTAGGCAATCCTCATCGGATTCGATCATGATTTTGTAAATAACTCCAAGAAGAAAGGGATGTGAAAAGAAAGACCCAGAAGAAAAACCCAATAAAAGAAGAAAAGAGAGCCGAAGAAAAATCAAAGGAAAAATGAGAAAAGAGATAAAAAAAAGTGGAAGATTGGAAGTGGAAAGAAGAGAAAATCGGGGAAAATATGTAAAGCCAGGATGAAACATGCAACCGTTGCGATACACGTAGAAACACATTTGACTGTATAGGTGAATTACACTCCAACATGCGATTACCTATGTGTTATTTGCTTCAAACTGACCGGTTTGTTGTCTACTGTTAGTTAGGTTTTATAGAAAGGTGGTTGGTTTTGTGGTATTCTGGCTTCGCATCCATACTTCACGAGGTCGAAGGGAAGCATTGAAATGTCTTCAGAAATGACTCTGCCAACAGTTCCTATTACGGATGAGAGTTCGATCTCGGGCATCCCAACTTTAGAATCGGCAGCTGCCGAGGAAAATAGGTTACTACGTCTCCACATGATGGAAATCTGGGACGCCTGGGCAAACGGAAGAGAACCACCAAGTGCAATCCCTGGATTTCCCGAGCTTTTTCCCAGGGCAAGTGGGACCTCCAACATCCCCATAAACTATCCAAATACCCCACTAGGATACCCTACTATTTCCGTCAACTTTGTGGGAACACCTTCTGAGGCTCGCCCCCAGGTGTTAGATTCAGGTGCAACTTCGAATATCTTCACTGCTCCGCCTTGTTCGGCTACGGCACAGCCTACACTGCCTAGGCCCAGCTTTGACCCATCATCCTTCACCTTCCAAACACCATCTTCCCCACTAGAACCTACACACTTTCCCACCTATACTTACACCCAACCACCCCGGTATGAGTTCACCGCAGGGCAAGAGAAAGCTACCAAAACCCCTGAGCAAGAAGAGATTGCGAAGAAGATGAGGAGTATGGAACAGAGTATCAAAAGCATACAAGGCTTGAGTGGACAGAAAAGTGTATCCTATGCTGACTTATGTATGTTCCCTCATGTGCATCTGCCATTGGGATTCAAAATCCCAAAATTTGAGAAGTATGATGGACACGGTGATCCTATTGCTCATCTCAAAAGATATTGCAACCAGCTGCGAGGAGCCAGTGGGAGGAAAGAACTCCTCATGGCCTATTTCGGAGAAAGTCTGGTTGGCATCGCATCTGAGTGGTACATGGACCAAGATATATCCCGCTGGCACATCTGGGATGACCTTGCTATAGATTTCGTAAGGTAGTTCCAGTACAACATTGATATTGCTCCAGATAGGAACTCATTGACAAACTTGAAGAAGAAATCCTCGGAAAGCTTCCGAGAGTACGCAGTTAAATGGCGTGAATAGGCCTCCAGGGTAAAGCCTCCGATGGATGAGATTGAAATGTTCACAGTTTTCCTCCAAGCTCAGGAAGCTGAGTACTTCCAAAATATGATGTCCGCAATGGGTAAACCGTTCGCTGAAGCCATCAATATTGGCAAAATGGTTGAAAACGGGTCGAATTCTAAGCCAATACGCCATCAAAGCTACCTCCCAAGCCATTCAGGGTGGGTCTGGAGGAGTAGCGAAGGGCAAGAAAAAAGGAATAAACATTCATGGCTGCGTCGGGTGCAAGAAAACACCGTACTCCCAGATCCCTTTTCTCAAAAAGAACCCCGCAGCACTATTACCCCCACCAAGACGTAACATATGCTCCTCAGCCCTACACGGTCATGAATGCTCAACCTTATGTCCGGCCACAACAACAAGCCAACCGGAACCAAGCTCCAATCTCTAGAAACCAGCCTCCTTACCAAAACCACTACAACCCCCGGCCTCCACAAAACAATTTCCACCCTCGTGAACCACCCAAGAGGCCAAATTTTACACCAATTGGCGAAACCTACTCCAGCCTGTTACCAAAGCTTGTTCAAATGGGTTTGCTACAGCTTGTTCCTCAAACTAGGCAAAACCCAGCATCACCCGCTTACAGAGCCGGTACCCGATGCGCCTATCACTCAGGGTTAGAAGGGAACGACACGGATGATTGCTGGACTCTGAAGAGAGCCATGGAGAACTTAATAGAACAAAGGAAGATAGTGTTAAGGGATGAAGATATTCCCAATGTGACTAACAACCCATTGCCGACCCACAACAACGGGCCGGTAATTGGAATGATTTGTGAGGATAAGGAATTCGACCCAGTGTTGAAGGACATCATTTCCATCGCTGATGTAGAAAAGAAACCAAAAGTTGCCCCGAAGCAAGACAAAGGGGAGAAAAAGAACAAAACCATCCCTCCAAAGTCAGAGAAGAAAGTTGAAGTTGAATTTGGGGCAATGCCTCTCAAAGACGTTGTTCTCTATGTCCCTTGAGGCCGCAAAGAAAAGCAGATGACTTTGAGTCCTCCCAGAAGATTCGAGCTGAATAAGACAACCCAAATGTAAGTGCCCAAGGGAGCTTATGTGATGTGGGGGCCAATTAATCCACCAAGGCTGAGTGAGCCCGTGGTTATTGGCCGCGCATCACAAAAGCCCATGACGGATCCTACCGCTGTGCCTTGGAACTATAACAAATCAATGGTGACTTACAAAGGCAAAGAAATCTGGGGAGAAGTTCAAGAAAATAACCCGGCTGAAAAGTATTTCAATTTGGAAGAGGTGAACAATGCCACTAGAAAGCGCTTCCCATCTAAGAAGCTCGTGAGTGCCGAAGAAGCGGAGGCCTTCTTTCGAAAGATGAAAATGGCGGATTATGAGGTGATCGACCAGCTTCGAGAATTTCCCGCACAAGTCTCCTTGTTATCTCTGTTGATGAACTCCACCGAACATCAAAAGGTATTGATCAATACCCTTAACGAAGCATATGTGTCTGTTGGGACTTCTGTAGAGCAGTGGAGAGAATGGCCGAAAGATTTTTCGCAACCAACTAGATCTCCTTCAGCAAAAATGACTTGCCCCCAGAAGGAGCCGCATATAACAAATCCCTGCACCTGACAGTCAAATACAAAGGGTACTACGTGAAAAGGGTTATGTTGGACGGAGGCTCTGGGGTAGACATTTGCCCGCTCTTAACTCTGCAGCGTATGGAAATCGGTACCGAAAGAATCCGACCCAACAACATCTGTGTACGTGCCTTCGATAGTATAAAAAAGGACACGATTGGAGAGATTGATCTGATTCTGACCATCGGCCCAGTAGACTTTGAAATAACCTTCCAAGTTCTGGACATGGACACATCCTACAACTTTCTTTTGGGGATGCCTTGGATCCATGCAGCGGGGGCTAAACCCTCTACTCTTCACTAGATGGTGAAGTTCGAGCGCGAGGATCAAGAGATTGTGGTTCACGGGGAAGATGAGCAATCAATTTATTGGGACCCATCAGTCCCGTGTCTTGAAGCAAGAGAGGAGATCGAGCACATAGTCTATCAAGCCTTTGAAATCGTGGTCACTGATCAGTGCGAAGAAGGAAAACCTTGCCCTCAACCCTTCCTTTCTAATGCATCAATCACGGAGGCCAAATAAATGATTAGGTATGGCTACAAACCTGGGAAAGGGCTTGGGAAATCATTGCAAGGAATAGCTGAACCTATCACCCTGACCGCCAGTGAAAAGTTCTTTGGGATAGGCTTCCGACCGACTCCAGCTGATGTAAAATGGGCAGATAATAGAAAGAATAATGGTTGGGTCTTTCCTCAGCTGGTGTTGCATCTATACAGAACATTTATCAAGCTGAAATACAATGAGGAAGAGGATGATAAGGCCTTTACAGCCGAAGAAATCGAAGCAATCTGTGGGGCTATGAGGAAGATACTGTATGAAGCCCACATTGTTCAACCAGGGGAAGGTTCAAGCACCGCTGAGGTGCTGTATATGGGACCTAATGCCAAACTGCAGAATTGGAAGGCCACGCCATTCCCAATCAGGCGAGAATCCTGGTAGACCTGTCCTGCCACTTTTTCTTCATCATGAGTTATTCCAGGGTGTAACTCTGATGTTTTCTTTAGTTTCTTGTCTTTTAATTTCCAATGTAAACCCTGTTATCTTCAAATTCAATGAAATGAAATCAATATTTCATCGTTCATCTTTCTTTATTCTTTCTGATTCAGTTATTTTTCTCTTTTATTTCTTCTTTCAGTTCTAATAATGTGGCTTTAAATAACATGACATGCTTGCGGACTTCATGCCCAGATCCAAACACGTTATCTAACTGTGAAATAATGAACCAAGAACTGAAATACGATGAAGAAGTGGCTTTTAGGGAAATAAATCGAGAGTTGGAGCAATTTGAGAATAAACCTAAGCCAAACTTAAATGATACCGAGCCGGTTAATTTAGGCAGTTCTGAAGAAATCAGGGAAACCAAGATAAGCATTCACACAGATGGAAAAACCCGGGACGCATTAATCCAACTCCTGTTTGAGTTCAAAGATGTGTTTGCTTGGTCATATGACGACATGCCAAGACTAAGTGTTGATTTGGTGGTTCATAAGTTACCGACTTACCCCGACTACCCCCATGTCCAGCAAAAGCAAAGAAAGTTTAAAACTGACATTAGTGACAAGATCAAAGAAGAAGTCACGAAACAGTTGAAAGCGGGGCTGATCCGAGTAGTTTGGTATACCACATGGCTAGCTAATGTAGTTCCAGTGCCAAAGAAAGACGGGAAGACCCGGGTTTGTGTGGATTACAGAGATTTAAACAAGGCAAGTCCTAAAGATAACTTCCCTTTGCCGAACATCCACATCCTTGTTGATAACTGCGCCAAACATGAGATACAATCCTTCGTGGATTGTTATGCAGGATATCACCAGGTGTTGATGGATGAAGAAGATGCAGAAAAAATAGCTTTTACCACACCTTGAGGTATATACTGTTACAGAGTCATGCCATTTGGTCTGAAGAACGCCGGGGCAACCTACATGAGGGCCATGATTGCCATTTTTCATGATATGATGCACCAAGAGATAGAGGTATACGTGGACGATGTAATCATCAAATCCAAAACTCAGGATGACCATGTTCGGGACTTGAGAAAATTCTTTGAGCGGCTACGCAAATATGATTTGAAGCTAAACCCTGCCAAGTGCGCATTTGGAGTCCCATCTGGCAAACTCTTGGGTTTCGTAGTCAGCCGAAGGGGCATTGAGTTAGACCCAACAATGATAAAGTCCATTCGAGATTTGTCTCCTCCGAAAACCAAGAAGGATGTTATGAGTTTGTTGGGTAGATTGAACTACATCAGTCGGTTCAATGCCCAGTTGACCTCCACGTGTGAACCCATATTCAAGTTGTTAAAGAAAGATGCGGCGATCAAATGGACAAACGAGTGCCAAGAAGCTTTCGATAAAATCAAGGAATATCTGTCGAATCCGCCAGTGTTGGTCCCACCTGAGCCAGAGAGGCCTCTGTTCTTATATCTGACCATCTTAGAAAATTCTTTCGGCTGTGTCCTCAAGCAACATGATGTGACCAGAAAGAAAGAGCAAGCCATTTACTATTTGAGCAAAAAGTTTACTAGTTATGAAGCCAAGTACACTTTACTGGAAAGAACTTGTTGCGCTTTAACTTGGGTCACTCAGAAGCTGATGCAGGCCTACACCACTTACCTCATAACCAGGTTGGATCCTTTAAAATACATATTCCAGAAGCGAATGCCCACTGGGAGGTTAGCGAAGTGGTAGATCCTACTCACGGAATTTCACATAGTTTACGTCACTCGCACAACAATGAAAGCCCAGGCATTAGCAGATCACCTGGATGAAAACCCAGTTGATGATGAATACCAACCTTTGAGCACTTACTTCCCGGATGAAGAGGTAAATTCAGTTGAGGAAATATCCGAAGATATTAATACTTGGAAAATATTCTTTGATGGAGTGGTAAATGCAAAAGCTGTTGGAATCGTGGCAATCTTGATCTCACCCACTGGTCAGCATTATCGAGCCACGGCCCGACTTCGGTTTTTCTGCACAAACAACATCGCCAAGTATGAAGCCTGCATTATGGGTATGAACATGGAAATTGACCAAGATATCGAAGAATTGTTAATCATGGGAGATTCAGATCTGATTATCCAACAAGCCCAAGGAGAATGGGAGACTCGAGATGTCAAACTTATTCCCTACAGGCAATATATAGAAGATCTTAGCAAGCGGTTCAAATCAATAGAGTTCAGATACATCCCTCATTGTCACAATGAACTGGCCAATGCACTTACTAATTTGGCCTCGATGTTGCCATACCCAGGTAATGCCCATATTGATCCCTTGGAAATCCAAATCAGGGAAAGGTATGGCTACTGTAATATGGTTGATGCGGAACTAAATATTCAGCCATGGTATCATGACATAAAAAGATTTGTGAAAACCAAAGAATACCCCGAGCAAGCCAGCGGAGACCAAAAGAGAACCATTAGACGGCATACAAGTGATTTCTTTATTAGTGGTGTCGTCGAAGCAGCAAACAAGAACATCAAAAAGATTTTGAGAAAGATGATTCAAAGTTCCAGGCAGTGGCATAAAAAGTTGCCTTTTGCATTGTTGGGGTTTCGCACTACTATGCACACGTCGGTCGGAGTAACCCCGTACCTTTTGGTTTATGGCACTGAAGCCATAATACCCGCGCAAGTTGAAATCCCTTCTCTCCGGATCATTGTTGAAGCTGAAATTGAAGACAGTGAGTGGGTCAAAGACCGTCTACAACAGTTAACCCTGATTGATGAAAAGCGAATGGCCGCAGTCTGCCACGGGCAGTTGTACCAACAAAGAATGGCCCGTGCTTACAACAAGAAAGTACGACCCAGAAATTTTGAAGTGGGACAACTTGCTTTAAGGCATAATCTTCCTCATCATTAGGAAGCAAAAGGGAAATTTGCTCCTAACTGGAAAGGCCCATACATTATTTGAAAGATATTACCAAGAGGGGAGTTATATCTGGAAGATATCAAAGGAAACGACCTCGAGGCAGCTGTGAACGCAGACGTGGTCAAAAGATACTATGTCTAGTCCTTCTGCAGCAATAGCACTATCCGACTGGGATGATAAAGGCTTTCATTCTTGCTACCCTAAACACTCCAATCCTTTTGCTAACCCTTTGAGCCGGTTAATTTTCTTTCATTACCCTCTTTAAAACTCAAAAAAAGGAAAGAAAAAAAAATGTTTCTCTGAACTACGTTCGACTTGATTCCGAAAGGATACGTAGGCAGCCTCTCTCCTGGGGTTCAGTTACACCAAAACAAAAATCAAATTTTCCCCAAAAGTGAAACTGGGCAGATGTTATAATGGTTCGGCGATGATCCCGCCTGAATGGTTCCAAAGTTGTAATTCGATCCAACTCTTTTTACCCAAACCTTGTTCAAGTCCTTCCGATCAATCGGCGAAAGGTTTTCAAAATTGGAGAACGCAGTTGTTTGGATTCGATGAAATCAAGATAAGAGAAATAAAATGAGAGAGTTTTATTGGTGAAAACCAACGGGCACCGTAAGGTGATGGTGAGCAGAGAAACTGAAAAACGAGAGAGTCTCGTTAGTGAAAACTCGTAAAGAACACTATAAGGCGACAGTGAGAAGAGAAATGAGAGAGGTCGATTGGCGAAAACCCGCAAAGGGCGTCGTTGATCGAAGAAGAAACCCCTCACCACCATTGGTACTGAAAGAGTCCTGGCAAAGTTTCTTGGTTTTAAAACACGGGTCGCAATGGGTTTATGAGAAGTTGGATAGTTGTGCAGATCAGGTATCCAGTACAAGAAGCATATTATATCTATTGAAGTCTGCATGCGCTCCAGATAAGTCTTTCTTTTTTCCCTGAAAGGGACATTTCTCCTTAAATTCACTTTCTTGTCCTTTGTTTTATTTTCTTTGAATCCCTTTCGATCTAACTCTGTTCTAAAACTAATACAAAGAAAAGGTGGCAAAATTGGTCTTACCGGGTTCTACTTAACAAAATCCATGTCCAAAGAAAAGTACCCAGCCTCAACGGGTGCATCAAGTCGATCCTGATTGGCCATGATGGCCGATGATTTGAAATCAAAATCATTGAAAATGAAAAGAAATCCAAGGTCAAAAGCCCCTAGCGGCAAAATAAGGTGAAAAGACCAAAGCCCCACATGGTTGAACCGTCATATGGAAAGTTTGGAAATTTGAGTTCCTTGGTTTAAGGAGAGAGATAAATCTTCCGAAAAGCCAGCAAACGGCAGAGGTTCTCACCAGGAGAGTTGGGCCGCGATCAAGTGATCAAAACAGTCAAGGCCACGAAACCAACCACTGTTTCAAACTAACAATTGTTCTTTATTGGAAAAATTAAAACAGGTGCAATCCAAAGCAACCATGCAAGAAGCAGGTGCAACAAAAATGGAAAAAGAAATGTGCAAGCGCTAGAAACAACTTTGCAACAATAATCAACCCAAAAGGGAAGTCTCCTCCAAATTCTTTCCTGCATTTGTTTTACTAAAAAATGAATTGAACTGAAAGAAAATAGATAAAAAAAAAGGGCAGTTTAGAAGCCCCAATATCAATCTTTTGTCTTTTTGCCAACATTAGGACTTCAATCTCTGAGTTGAGATTCTTAGACATAGGGCCTCCACTCCGTAGTCGCCTTTTGCCAATATTAGGGCTCCAATCCCAGAGTTGAGATTTTTAGACATAGGGCCTCCACTCCCTAGTCGCCTTTTGCCAATATTAGGGCTTCAATCCCTAAGTTGAGATTTTTAGACATAAGGCCTCCATTCCCTAGTCGCATTTTTGCCAACATTAGAGCTCCAATCCCTGAGTTGAGATTTTTAGACATAGGGCCTCCATTTCCTAGTTGCCTTTGCCAACATTAGGGCTCCAATCCCTGAGTTGAGATTTTTAGACACGGGGTCTCCATTCCTTAGTCGCCTTTTGCCAATATTAGGGCTCCAATCCTTGAGTTGAGATTTTTAGACATAAGGCCTCCATTCCCTAGTCGCCTTTTTGCCAACATTAGAGCTCCAATCCCTGAGTTGAGATTTTTAGACATAAGGCCTCCATTCCCTAGTCGTCTTTTGCCAACATTAGGACTCCAATCCCTGAGTTGAGATTTTTAGACATAGGGCCTCTATTCACTAGTCGCCTTTTGCCAACATTAGGGCTCCAATCCCTGAGTTGAGATTTTTAGACATAGGGTCTCCATTCCCTAGTCGCCTTTTTGTCAACATTAGGGCTCCAATCCCTGAGTTGAGATTTTTAGATATAGGGCCTCTATTCTCTAGTCGCATTTTGCCAACATTAGGGCTGTAATCCCTGAGTTGAGATTTTTAGACATAGGGAATCCATTCCCTAGTCGTCTTGTTGCCAACATTAAGGCTCCAATCCATGAGTTGAGATTTTTAGACACAGGGCCTCCATTCCCTAGTCGTCTTGTTGCCAACATTAGGGCTCCGTAGTCGCCTTTTGCCAACATTAGGGCTCCAATCCCTGAGTTGAGATTTTTAGACACAGGGCCTCCATTCCTTAGTCGACTTTTGCCAACATTAGGGCTCTAATCCTTGAGTTGAGATTTTTAGACATAAGGCCTCCATTCCCTAGTCACCTTTTTGCCAACATTAGAGCTCCAATCCTTGAGTTGAGATTTTTAGACATAGGGCCTCCATTCCCTAGTCGCCTTTTGCTAACATTAGGGCTCCAATCCCTGAGTTGAGATTTTCAGACATAGGGCCTCCATTCACTAGTCGCCTTTTGCCAACATTAGGGCTCCAATCCCTGAGTTGAGATTTTTAGACATAGGGCCTCCATTCCCTAGTCGCCTTTTTGTCAACATTAGGGCTCCAATCCCTGAGTTGAGATTTTTAGACTTGGGGCCTCCATTCCCTAGTCGCATTTTGCCAACATTATGGCTCTAATCCCTGAGTTGAGATTTTTAGACATAGGGCCTCCATTCCCTAGTCGCATTTTGCCAACATTATGGCTCTAATCCCTGAGTTGGGATTTTTAGACATAGGGCATCCATTCCCTAGTCGTCTTGTTGCCAACATTAGGGCTCCAATCTCTGAGTTAAGATTTTTAGACACAGGGCCTCCATTCCCTAGTCATCTTGTTGCCAACATTAGGGCTCCAATCCCTGAATTGAGATTTTTAGACATATGGCCTACATTCCCTAGTCGTTATTTGCCAACATTAGGGCTCCAATCCCTGAGTTGAGATTTTTAGACATAGGGTCTCCATTCCCTAGTCGCCTTTTGCCAACATTAGGGCTCCAATCCCTTAGTTGAGATTTTTAGACATAGGGCCTCCATTCCCTAGTCGCCTTGTTGCCAACATTAGGGCTCCAATCCCTAAGTTGAGATTTTAGACATAGGGCCTCCATTCCCTATTCTCCTTTTTTGCCAACAGTAGGGCTCCAATCCCCGGGTTGAGATTTTTAAACATAGGGTCTCTACTCCCTGGTTGGTTTCTAGTGTAGATATAGGGCTCCACTCCCTAATCTCTTTCCCAAGGATACACAATCCTTATTTTATCGCTTTCAAATAAAGAAATAGTTTATATTTTAGTTACAAATAGCTCACAAAATTTTCCTAGTAAAAACTTGGGCAGAAATATTTCGTTCGTTTGTTCGTTTTGGTGTCTGAGCAGGTTTTACCTCGAGGCACAGGGTTTGAGGCGACCAAAAGAATGAGTCTCAATCAAGAAAAAGAAAAGAAGAAAAAGATTAAAAAGAAGTAAACTCAATGTGCGAAAGCGGAGAAAAGATATGGGCTGCTCAAGACGTGATTGAAGTCACAAGCTTTCCAAGTCCCATCTTGATCCGAAAAGTTGAAGATGAAAGAACTAGCACATGTAGCTAACGAGCAGCAAGATTCAGATCAGAGTCTGCAGGAAGAACCAGACAAGGCTCAAGATCAAGCTTCAGAAGATTTATAGATAGGAATCTTGTAACTCGTAGTTGACAAGCTTAGCTAGTTTAGTTTTTTATTTTTCATTTTGGTGTAATAAGGAGCTCAGCAAGCAGAAACAACAGCGAAATCACAGCTTCCCGGTAGTCTCAGCTACCAAAACCTTCAGAACTACACGCGACCTGATTCCCTTATGACCCAGGATATGTAGGCTGTCCAAAATCAGGACTCGGTTGCACCCTTTCCTTTGTTTATTTTCCCTTTTGAAAAAAAAAGGATTTGTTCAAAAATTAGTTACATGGCTCACCTTATCTTTGCTTGAAAACTCTTCATGTTTCCAAACAAAGAGGGGCAGCTGTGAACATCTAACTTTTGACCATGTTTGAATTTATTCTCACTTTTCTCCACTCACTACCCACTTTCCACACTTTCTCCACTCACTACCACTTTACCCACTTTTCTCACTCATGTTCCCCACTCTCCCCGCTTTCCCCACTCTCCCCAAAAATATTTACTCCACCCAATCTTCATCATTCTCTGGGCATAAGACACATATCAGATTTTTTTTTAGGAATGGGATCCCAAGCAAAAATGAGAGGAGAGCTCTTCTTCATCTTCTTCTTCATTTATCCAAGCTAAAAGATTAGATTTCTCTACCCCTAAAAAACGGCGCAACACAGAGAGCTTCTTTCTTCTTCTTATTCATTTTCCATAGAAAAACACACACAAAAATCAGGGAACTCGCTCACCTCCTCTCACGCGACTCTAGCGACCTTCACTAACCTCCCAAAACTCATCTCACTCACTCTTCTCTTATAGATCCTCACCCACATGCAAGAGCAAAAGAAAGGGAGCACTCTCTGATTTAAAGCACTGAAATTCCACAAAAGAAGAAGAAAACATAAATAAAAAAAAAGAGGACAGGAAGGATATTTTCTGAATTGATTGAGTTTGCTGCAGTTTATCTCCATGTTTCTGGTTTTCTAAACATTTTGGGTTAAAAAGCGCTGTTGATTTTGCTGTTCTCTGCATAGTGGGACTCTAATTAGCTGTTCTAGCCTCTATTTGGTTTTCTCTTCTTCTAAGTTGAAGCTTCGAGCTGTTAGGTATTGTTTCTCCTCAAACTATTGTAAAATCTGTTAATATGAAGCTATGATTGCTCTCTGATTCATATGCTTTCTACTGTGAATTTGTCGATCTTGGTTTAGTTTTAGTATGAAATAAATGTCATCTGTGTTAATTTTAATCAGAAAGTAAAAGGATGCCTTTGTAAAGAGAAATTTTCTCGTTGTTTGAATCTTGTAATCTTATAATAGGAGGTCTCCGTGCTGTAAATTGAAACTTTCTACATGAAAACTAAAGCTTTACTTGACTTTCATTATTACTTGGTTTGTTTTCCGTGAAGAGCTTCTAGCCAATGTAACGCCATTTAAGCTCATTCAAAAAAAAGGAAAACAATGACGTGTAATGTGTACCAAGGTGGATAATTTTGGTTTTATGCTGTAAATTGAACTCAATATACAATCACACCTATACTATCATGTTTTACATATTCCCGACATATTAGTAGTACAATTACATCAAGGTTCATCGTAGATGTCTCATGACAAATTGAGCAATCAGCATGGTTGAATAATTCTGCCAGTTAGAAATGTAGTTAAAGTGATATGCCCTCTTATTATGTGGTTGCAAATATATATTTCTTTCATAATAATTCCATACCCAAAAATCAGAGTTTTGCTTGATTTCAAATTAATTTTAGGAGATAAATCACAAGCATCGTAGCTTGCCTTAGGCACGATTAATAATTCATCGTGATTGTGGGTACGGTCCCGTGACATAGTTACGATGCCTAATTCCCAAATTCGGGGTGCATTTCATGTGACCCGATTATAACAACTTCGAATAATAAAATCCTTTTGTAATAACTTGGGCGTGCCATGCCAAATAAAATCCCAAAACCATGGCCCTCACTTAATTAATTTTAACCCTTTAGAAATCGAGGTGTGTCATTAGTTGAATTTTTCATGGCCCTCGCAAACTTATAAGTGCGTAGTTGCTTTTGGTGCGCTATTAAATTAATTTCCTTAAACTCGGGTGTGCATTTCATGTGACCCAACTCCAATTCTCAACAACGTTAAATAAAATGTGTCGTGGATCACGAGTGCATTTCATGTGGCGTAGTTTAAGGCATGTTTTAAATAACGTTGAATCTTCTTAAAAATAATTAAAAGCGATTTAATAAAGTTAAAATGTACCATAGGCTAAAACATGTGTTAAAATCAGATAATAGGCCGATTATAATAGTTTAAGCGACCTTGCTAGAACCACGGAATCCGAGAATGCCTAATACCTTCCCTCGGGTTAACAGAATTTCTTACTCAGAATTTCATTTCGAAACAAACCATCCCAAGTGGCGACTCAAAACAAAAAAAAAATAATCTCATTTCGAATAATGTCACTTAAAGTGGAAAAACTCCCTTGTACTACCTTCGGGTGTGTAAAAAGAAGGTGTGACAGTTATATCCGCACCTGCGGATTGGGGACCGTAGGTGCGAGTTCTGCAGAAGTGGAAATGTATCGTAGAAGCAGAGAAGGACCACATGAGCGGAAGTTGGACCGCATCTGCAAGCCTACAGGTGCGAGGTTTGGGGAGCAGGTGCGAAAGCTGGGGATTTATGTGAATTGCGCAGATGCGGTGTTTGGACCGCGGGTGCGGTCCCGCAGGCAAGTGAATTTTGTCGTAGGTGCGAAAATACCTGGGCAGAAGTATAAATTAGACCCTTCGCGAATTTTTGCCCATTCTTCACCATTTTTGGCCGAGATTTGAGCTTTGGGCAGTGATTTTCAAGAGGAATCAAAGATTATCAGTGTGGTAAGTTACTTGGGCTTTATTATTTGTGTTTGTGATGATTTTCCTACTGTTTAATCATGGAATTAGTGGGAATTTGGGGTGAAGATGAAGGGCCTAGGGCTTAAGTTTTGGATATTTTGATTGAGTATTTGACGGGTTAAATGGAGTCGGATTTTGATAAATCTTGTATGTATGGACTCATGAGTGGAAGGAGTTTCTATTTTTGTGATTTTTGTCGAATTCTGAGACATCGGCCTGGGAGTTGGGTTTGGGTTTTTTGGATTTTGGATTGAATTGATAGTTTCTCATTTGGAATTGATTCCTTGGCCTATATTGATTGCGTTGTATTGCTTTTGGTTAGATTCGGGATGTTTAGAGGCCGATTCCAGAGGCAAGGGCATAGAGGAGTAGGATTTGGCTTGGTTTGAGGTAAGTAACGCTTTCAAACTTGGTTCTGAGGGTTCGAAATCCCGAACTATGTATTATGTGATTAATATTGAGGTTATGCAAATGCCAAATGATAGGTGTGTGGGCATGCACCGTGAGAATTGTGGCCTGGTTCATTCCATGGCACCGCTTAGTGACTTTTTCTTGTTGATATCTGTGTTATGATTATATGATTAAGGAAATGAACTGTAAATCATGCTAATCATCATGTTAGGGCTTCACGCTAATACTGTTAAGACCCGAGTGGTCGTCTCTTCCTGTCATCTCATTAGTTCCATTGATATTTTGTACTCAGTCTTGTTCATGCATATCATATCATGTCTCAGTCTCAGTTGTTATTATTTGGCACATCATATCATTGTTTCAGACTAGTTTCATGGCATTGTGAGCCCGTGTGTGTGAGACTGGAGAGTGATGACTGAGTGAGGCCGACAGCCTGATTATAAGTGACAGTTATGGAATCGGGTTGCATGTCGTAGCAGTTATGTTGATGATTATGATAGAGCTTGGGCTGTAGGAGCCCATCCGGAGTCTGTAACACACCCCCAATGAGCGCAGATGATATTTTGAGGGATGGATTTCCCTGGACATGGATTTGTCCGAAGTATTGATATCTGGAGATGGATTTCTTTCTAGGGTTGGAATGTCCTTTACCTCAGTACCGAGTGATTTATAGCCAGTGATGAGTATGTTTCGGGATGGATTTCCTTGGGTCGAATGGCCATATGCGGCACACACACACACACACACACACACACACACACACACACACACACACACACACACACACACACACATATATATATATATATATATATATATATATATATATATATATATATATATATATATATATATATATATGTATATATATATATATATAGATTTCTCCTTAGGGATTGGATTACCCTTGTTTCCTCGGAACTAGTTAACTTGCAGTCAGTATTGTATATGTTCCGGGATAGATTTCCCTGGGCCGGAGGCCATATGCAGTACCGAGCGGTTAAGCACTTGAGAGAGGGAGCATACGATGCATTTTCATGAATTTTTGGCATTGACATGTAAAGTTTTGTTGAGCTTTATACTTCACATTGTTTGGATTGGTATTTACTTTACTATTGAGTTGAATAATTGAATTGCCAACATGCCTACTTTTCTATACAGTTTAGTTGTGTTATAATTGTTGAGGTTTAGTTCGTCACTACCTATTAGTCCATAGTTTGGACTTGTTACTTACTGAGTTGGTATACTCACATTACCCCCTGCACCTTGTGTGCAGATCCAGGAATCTCAGGTCACAGTAGCGGCTGTTGACTACTCCAGTCGCGGATTATCACCGAAGATAGCGAGGTAGCTGCCTGGCGATCGCAGACCCACCTTTCTCCTTCTTTATCTTCTTTCTAGTATACTTTGGCTACTTTCAGACTATTTTGGTCTTGTTATGTTTCGGAACGATTGTAGTATTGCTCATGACTTAGTGACACCAGAGGTCGGGCTTTTATTTTCACATTTTAATTTTTCACTTTATATTTTTTATGGAAATTTCAGTTAAAAAAGGTTGTTATTTAAGTTTTATTGAAATGTTGAACTATTTTGGGAATGTGTCAGCTGGCCTAGTTCCATGATAGGCGCCATCACGACCGGGATGGTTTTGGGGTCATGACAAGTTGGTATCAGATCCTAGGTTACATAGGTCTCAAGAGTCATAAGCAGGTTTAGTAGAGTCTTGCGGATCGGTACGGAGACGTCTGTACTTATCCTCGAGTGGCTGCAGAACCTTTAGGAAAAGCTTCACATTCTTGAATTATTGACGTGCGAACCTATTGATTCTGGTACTAAACTTTTGTTATTCTATTCTCTCATAGATAGTGAGGACACGTGCTACCAGTCAGGATGGATGGCCACCAGTACCACCAGTTGGGGCCACTAGAGGCCGAGGTCGCGGTCGAGGCCATGGTAGGGGCAGGGGTGTAGACCGTACAACAGTTGGAGCAATGTTTTCTTATCCACCGGCTGCCCCAGTTCATGATCAGGCCCCAATTGTGGACCCTCCAGCAGGACCAGCTTAGGCACCGACTCTGCCTATTGTTATCCCAGGTCTTCAGGAGACCTTAACTCAGATTTTGACCATGTGCACCAGTCTTGCTTAGGCGATCGCCGTTTATGCTACAACAGCTACTTCCCAGGCCATGGGAGACACTCAGATTCCCACTACTCGTACATCTGAGCAGGTTGTTCAGGGACTACAGATACTAGAGGTACCACCAGCCCAGCCAGTTGCACCTGCTTATGTGGTACCAGTCATGCCTGATGATGAGCAACGTCGATTGGAGAGATTTGGTAGGCTTCAGCCTCCGATGTTTAGTGGTGCAAAGGGCAAGGATGTCCAGGGTTTCTTGGACAAGTGTTAGAGGATTCTTCGTACAACAAGTATTCTGGAGACCAGTAGGGTCACGTTCACTACTTTTCAGTTTTTTGGAGTTGCCTTTACTTGGTGGGAGGCTTATGATAGGCGTAGGCCTATTAGTGTAGCACCCCTTATGTGGCAGCAGTTCTCCGTCCTTATTTTGGAGAAGTATGTGCCGCAGTCCCGCAAGAGGAGCTGCGTAGATAGTTCGAGTAGTTGCATCAGGATGATATGACTTTGACGCAGTATGAGATGGGGTTTTCAGAGTTAGCTTGTCATGCTGTTTGGTTGTTCCTACAGATAGGGAGAGGATCATGAGGTTCGTGGATGGCCTCGATTATCAGCTATGCATTCTTATGACCAGAGAGAGTGTCTGGTGCTTCTTTTGAGTAGGTGGTCAACATTGCCATAGAGATAGAGTCAGTTTTCCGACAGGAGCGAGTTGAGAGGGAGTCCAAGAGGCCTTGGGGATCTGGTAGTTTTGGTAGTGTTCCTTCTGGAGGTCAGTTTTAGCACGGTAGAGTCCGTCCATTCAGACATGCTTAGACGGCTCGTCCGGGTCACTATGGTGGATCATCTAGTCATGGTTCTCACAGTTCACATCAAGGCCACTCATTTCTTAGTGCCCTTCCAGCTTAGAGCTCGACTCATGCACCATCAGTTCAGGGTTCATCTATGCCTAGTTCTTCTAGTGGGTATCCCGGTGCTCGGTGCTCCCTTCAGTCCCTATTGCTAGTGGCCAGTAGAAGTTGCTTTGAGTGTGGAGATTTGGGTCATATAAAGAGGTTTTGTCCCCGTCTTATGGGAGGTTCGTCCCAGCAGAGAACTCAGCATTCGGCTTCAGCACAACTTGCTTCCCCACCCGCCCAGCCAGCTCAGGGTAGAGGTTAGTTAGCTAAGGGTTGCCCTAGAGGGGAGGTCGATCAGGTGGTGGTCAAGAGCGCTTCTATGCACTCCCAGCCATACCAGATGATATTACTTCAGATGCCATAATCACAGGTATTGTCTCAATCTGCCATAGAGATGCCTCCGTATTATTTGAGCCTGGTTCCACTTTTTCATATGTGTCATCATATTTTGCTCAATATTTGGATATGCCCTGTGAGTCTCTTATTTCATTTGTTTGTGTATCTACCCCGGTGGGCGATACTATTATTGTGAACCGCGTATATCGGTCTTGTGTGGCGACTATTGGGGGTTTGGATACCCGAGTAGACCTCTTATTGCTTTGTATGGTTGATTTTTATGTGATATTGGGCATGGATTTTTTCTCTGTGTCATGCTATTTTGGACTGTCATGCTAAGACAGTGATGTTGGCAATGTTTGGGGTGCCACGGATTGAGTGGTGAGGTTCGTCGGATTATGTACCCAGTAGGGTGATTTCATACTTGAAGGCCCAACAGATGGTTAGGAAGGGTTGTCTTTCTTATTTGGCCTTTGTGAGGGATGTCAATGTAGAGACTCCTAGTATCGATTCAGTTCCGGTAGTGAGGGGCTTCCCGGATGTGTTTCCTGCAGTCCTGCCTGGCATGCCACCAGATAGGGATATTGACTTTGCTATTGATTTGTTGCCAGGCACTCAGTCCATTTCTATTCCACCATATCGTATGGAACTGGTAGAGTTGAAGGAATTGAAGGAGCAGCGTCACGAACTTCTTGATAAAGGGTTTATTCGGCCTAGTGTGTAGCCTTGGGGTGCGCTTATTCTATTTTTGAAGAAGAAGGATGGCATAATGGGGATGTGCATTGATTACAGGCAGTTGAACAAAGTCACAATCGAGTATCATTTGCCTCGTATTGATGATTTATTTGACCAGCTTCAGGGAGCGAGAGTGTTCTCCAAGATCGATCTCCGGTCAGGGTATCACCAATTGAAGATTAGGGACTCAGACATTCTTAAGATAACTTTCAAGACCCGATATGGTCATTATGAGTTCCTCTTGATGTCTTTTGGGATAACCAATGCCCGGTAGCATTCATGTATTTGATGAGCAACGTGTTTCGGCCTTATCTTGACTCATTTGTTATTGCGTACATTAATGATATCCTGGTATACTCGTGTAGTCAGGAGGAGCACGCTGAGCATTTGAGAGTTATATTGAAGCGGTTGAGGGAGGAGAAACTTTACGCAAAGTTCTCCAAGTGTGAGTTTTTGCTGAGTGAAGTGGCGTTCTTGGGGCACGTGGTGTCCATTGAGGGTATTCAGGTTGATCCGAAGAAGATAGAGGCAGTACAGAGTTGGCCTAGACCGTCCTCAGCCTAAGAGATTCACAACTTTCTTGGTTTGGTGGTTTATTACCGTCAGTTCGTTCTGGGATTTTCATCTATAGCATCACCCTTGACCAAATTGTCTTAAAAGGGTGCTCCTTTCATGTGGTCGGATGAGTGTGAGGCGAGCTTTCAGAAGCTCAAGAATGTCTTGACTACAACTCCAGTGCTAGTTTTGCCATCAGCTTCAGGTTCTTATACGGTATATTGTGATGCTTCTTGGGTTGGCAGTGGTTGTATGTTGATGTAGGATGGTAGAGTGATTGTTTATGCTTCTCGTCAGTTGAAGCCCCATGAGAAGAACTACCATGTTCATGATTTGGAGTTGGCTGCCATTGTTCACGCATTGAAGATTTGGAGGCATTATCTCTACGATGTGTCTTGTGAGATATTTACTAATCATCGTAGCCTCCAGCACTTGTTCAAGCAGAAGGATCTCAATTTGAGGCAGCGAAGATGGTTAGAGTTGCTAAAGGACTATGATATTACTATGATTCTATCAATCTGGGTGCCACGAAGATATACTAGGATTTGAGACAGCACTATTGGTGGAGGAGAATGAAGAAGGATAGAGTGGGATTTGTAGCTCGGTGTCTCAATTGTCAGTAGGTGAAATATGAGCATCAGAGACCGGGTGGCTTCCATCAGCAGATGGATATTCCAGAGTGGAAGTGGGAGTGGATCACCATGGATTTTGTAGGTAGACTCCCATGGACTTTGAGGAAGTTCGATGCTATTTGGGTGATTGTGGAGGCACTGACCAAGTCCGCGCACTTCATTCCTATGTGTACTACTTATTCTTCAAAGCGATTAGCTGAGATTTATATCCGAGAAATTGTTCCCCTGTATGGTGTCCCGATTTCCATCATTTCAGATAGAGGTACTCAGTTTACATTGCAGTTTTGGAGGGCTGAGCAGCGAGAGTTGGGTACTCAAGTTGAGTTGAGCACGACTTTTCACCTTAGACGGACGAGCAGTTCGAGCGCACTATTTAGATATTAGAGGACATGTTGCGTGCTTATGTCATTGATTTTGGAGGTTGATGGGACCAGTTTCTACGCTCGTGGAGTTTGCTTACAACAACAGTTATCAGTCGAGTATTAAGATGGCACCATATGAGGTTTTATATGGGAGACGTTGTAGATCTCCAATACGTTGGTTTGAGCACGGCGAGGCTAGACTTTTGGGTACAGTCTTGGTGCGAGATGCTTGGACAAGGTGAAAGTGATTAAGGAGCGACATCGTACAGCGCAATCAAGACAAAAAAGTTATGCTGACAGGAAGGTCCGTGATGTGTCTTACATTGTTAGGGAGAAGGTTCTACTGAAAGTTTCACCCATGAAGGTTGTTATAAGATTTGGGAAGAAGGGTAAATTGAGCCCTCGGTTCATTGGGCCTTTTGAGGTGCTTCAGAGGATTGGAGATATGGCTTATAGCCTTGCTTTGCCACCTAGCTTGTCAAGGGTGCATCCGGTATTTCATGTTTCTATGCTGCGGAAGTATATCGACGATCTGTCTCATGTTTTGGATTTCAGCACGATTAGTTAGACGGTGATTTGACTTATGACATAGAGCCAGTGGCTATTTTGGAGTGGCATGTATGAAAGTTGAGATCAAAGGATATAGCTTCAGTGAAAGTGTAGTGAAGAGATCAGCCCGTAGAGGAGGCTACTTGGGAGACCGAGCGGGAGATGCGGAGCAGATATCCATGCCAGTTTGAGGGTTCAGGTATGTTTCTTGACTCGTTCAAGGGCAAACATTTTTTTAAGAGGGGGAGGATGTAACGACGTGACCGGTTGTTTCATAAGTTATAGTCCCATTTTACCCATTTCTGCTTCTTTATGTGTTGTTCAGCTGTATTGTGTAGTATCAGGTTTGTTTGTTCGGGTTCATAGTAGTTTTGGAGAGGAATGAGACACTTAGTCTCCTATTTTGAAGTTAAGTTGGAAAAGTCAACCGGATGTTGACTTATGAGTAGATGATCTTGAATGTGAATTCTGATGGTTCGTTTGGCTCCGTTATGTGATTGTGGACTTAGGAGCATGTTTGGAATGTAATTTGGAGGTTCGTGGTAGATTTAGGCTTGAATTGGCGAAATTAGAAATTTGGCGTTTCTCGATCGGCAGTGGCCGGGATTTGAGCTTTGGGCAGTGATTTTCAAGAGGAATCAAGGATTATCAGTGGGGTAAGTTACTTGGGCTTTACTATTTGTGTTTGTGATGATTTTCCAACTATTTAATCATGGAATTAATGGAAATTTGAGTTTTGAAAGGTCTAGGGTTTGAGTTTTGGAGAGTTTTGATTGAGGATTTGAGGGGTCAAATGGAGTCGGATTTTGATAAATCTTGTATGTATGGACTCATGAGTAGAATAAGTTTCTAGCTTTGTAATTTTTTTCGAATTCCGAGACGTGGGCCTGAGGGCCGGGTTTGGGTGAATTTCGAGATTTTGGATTGAATTGATAGTTTTTCATTTGGAATTGATTCTTTGGCCTATATTGATTGCATTGTATTGCTTTTTGTTAGATTCTGGACGTTTGGAGGCCGTTTCCAGAGTCAAGGGCGTAGCAGAGTAGGATTTGGCTTGGTTTGAGGTAAGTAACGCTTCCGAACGTATTTCTGAGGGTTCGAAACCCTGAACTATGTGTTATGTGATTAATATTGAGGTGACGCAAATGCCAAATGATTGGTTTGTAGGCGTGCACCGTGAGAATTGTGGCCTGGTTCATTCTGTGGCACCGCTTGGTGACGCTTTCTTTTTGATATTTGTGTTGTGATTATATGATTAAGGAAATGAACTATAAAACATGTTAATCATCATGTTAGGGCTTCACGCCAATACTGTTTAGATCCGAGTGGCCGTTTCTTGCTGTCATCTCATTAGTTCCATTGATATTCTGTATTCAGTCTTGTTCATACATATCATATCATGTCTCAATCTTAGTTGTTATTATTTAGCACATCATATCATTGTTTCAGGCTAGTTTCATTGCATTGTGAGCCTGTGTGTGAGACTGGAGAGTGATGACTGAGTGAGGTCGAGAGCCTAATTATAAGTTGTAGTTATGGGATTGGACTGAATGTTGCAGCGGTTATGTTGATGATTATGATAGCGCTTGGGCTGTAGGAGCCCCACCGGAGTCTGTAACACACCCCTAGTGAGCACAGATGATATTTTGAGGGATGGATTTCCCTGGACTTGGATTTGTCCAAAGTTTTGATATCTGGAGATGGATTTCTCCCCAGGTTTGGAATGCCCTTTACCTCGGTACCGAGTGACTTATAGTTAGTGCTGAGTATGTTCCGGGATGGATTTCCCTTGGCCGGATGGCATATGCAGTACCGAGTGGTTGAGTGCGTTCATATATATATATACACACACACACACACCTGGAGATGGATTTCTCCTCAAGGATTGGATTACCCTTGTTTCCTCGGAACTGGTTGACTTGTAGTCAGTGTTGTATATGTTCCGGGATGGATTTCCCTGGGCCAGAAGGCCATGTGCAGTACCACGCGGTTGAGCACTTGAGAGTGGGAGCATACAGTGCATTTTCTTGCATTTTTGGCATTAACATGTAAAGTTTTACTGAGTTTTATACTTCACATTGTTCGGATTGGTATTTACTTTACTGTTGAGTTGAATAATTGAATTTCCAGCATGCCTACTTTTCTGTACAGTTTAATTGTGTTATAATTGCTGAGGTTTAGTTCGTCACTACCTATCAGTCCATAATTTGGACTTGTTACTTACTGAGTTAGTGTACTCATGTTAACCCCTGCACCTTGTGTGCAGATCCAGGTATCTCAGGTTACGATAGCGGCTGTTGACTACTCCTGTCAGAAATTATCACCGGAGATAGCGAGGTAGCTGCCTGGCGATCGCAGTCCCACCTTTCTCCTTCTTTATTTTCCTTCTAGTACACTTTGGCTACTTTCAGACTATTTTGGTCTTGTTATGTTTCAGAACGATTGTAGTATTGTTCATGACTTAGTGACACCCGAGGTCGGACTTTTATTTCCGCATTTTGGTTTTTCACTTTATATCTTTTATGGAAATTTCAGTTGAAAAAGGTTATTATTTAAGTTTTAATGAAATGTTGAACTATTTTTGAAATGTATCGGCTAACCTATTTCTATGATGGACGCCATCATGATCGGGTTGGTTTTTGGGTCGTGACATGGAGCTAAAGTACTTAGAATTGGAGTTAAAATCACATTAGGAGAAAAAACTAAACAAAAAGAAAGGCAAAACCTATACCTTTTAGGTAGAAGTTGGAAGCGACAATAGTTCTGGAAAAAAAAGGACTAAGACAAAGTATGTTATAGGTTGGAGATTTGGAGCTAAAATAAAAAAAAAATTAAAATAGAATTATGGAGTAATAAGCTAGGACATAATTAGAAAGAAAAATAGGAAACAATCTCACTACATCAAATCGATTATTTCAAAAAGGGGACTTTTTATTTTTCTAGAATAATGAATTTAACAATACAATACAACTAATTTTAATGAAACAATCAAAACAAATATTATTTTGGGATAATAATACAATACGATACAATAGGTAACAACTCCAAACACGTTGCTAGATTTAATTGAACCTTCTCCTGAATAGCATAGTCAGTTACAAGTTGTGTAAAGCTTTGCATCTTTTTAAATATCATACCTAATTCAAATAAGGCATATTTGGAAGAATCATCATACCTTAGCTCTTTGCTTCTTCTTCTAGAAGGTAAATCAATACCTAGTTGTGCAAAAATATTTAAATCTTCACTATTGTCTTCACTATTGTCTTCACTAGCATCATCTGATGAGTCAATGAAGTCTTCATCACCACCCAACTTTCCAACAAATTTGTCTTTCTTGTTAAGCCCTAGATCCTCAAATCTCTTATCTACCCCAACTTCCCCAAGCTCCACTTCTTGAATGACATTGATTTTTTTATGTTTTTTTGGTATTTCTTTCACTTATATTTTCTTTTCTAGCAGTCTCTCTAAAACCTTCAATTCTTCATCTATTTCACTGTCATCTTCATCAGAAATATTCTCTAAGTTCTCTTCTTCAAAATATTCATTATCACTATTATCTTCGTCATTAAGAGGTTGTTCTACCTTCCTCTCAACCCCAGCTGCCTCACTTAAGGTCACATTTATAGCACCCTCCATTTGTGTTGCCTTAGAATTAACCCCACTTTCTATATTAATTGTTTCTTGGTCCATGTCACCAACTAGTGGACTTACGACACAACCAACACAGACCCCTTCTTCCAACATGACATGTTTCACATACAGGTCAATAATGGTCCTAGTACGCAAGTCTTTAACAATATTATATAGTTGGTTGTCAGTTTCCAATGCAACAAATTGAATATTGGTAAAGTCTTTAACATAAAAGCCTTCAACTTTATCATACCCAATATCCTTAGTGTAATATTTCATCTCGGTTAGAGAGAAATGGTCTTTATCTCTAGTAACTAGTAAAGACAGCTCTTTCCAACTCCCCAACATATTTTCTTTCAATAACTCTACCCCCGTGGTGAAAAACAGCAATAATAGATCCACCCGTGTGAACAAACTTTGAAAAAGACAAGAAATAAAGGTCAAGATTCCCTATCCTTTAACAGACTAAAATGCCAAAATATTTCCCCCTTCCAGTGACAGAGTAAAACGTTTCCAACTTAAATAAAAAAATCCCATTTAGAAACGCATGAAAAAATGATAACAAACAGTAGAAATGTTAATACCTCTTAATAAAATCTCTTCTGTTATTTGTCTTCAAGCCCACTCCGATCAATATCGATATCTTCCACACCAATGAGTAACGACAGATGAACGAAGCAAAATTAAAGGCAAAAAATGGATAAGGTTCTAGTTTTTAAGCTTTATCGAAGATATTGAACAATTACCCACACCATTAAAGAGATTGATGAAGCTCGATTTGAGGAGATATGGGAATTAGGGTTTTCAGTAAAAAGAAATTTATTGAAATGAAAACCCCCATTTAACCATGTGTAGTCTACGTGTTCAATTCTGATTGGTTCACATAACCACGTACTAGCGACTGTATCTCACGCATTATACTTTACAGAGACATGAGTTCACATGACATAATAAAATCAAACATAAAGTGTCGATATCATCATCTTGTAAGTGGGAGTGTGACATAGACATCTGGGCCAACTTTTGGTGTTTCTTTATGTATTTTGCCTTTATCTTTAGTTAATTTCATGTGTGATCACTGACTTTATGCACTATAATGGTAAGGTTATAAAATTATTTTTTATCACACTAAAGTAACTGAACTTTATATATTATAAATTATATAAATTAAATCACAAAATATTATACTGTAAAAGTAGTCACCGAAACTTACGTAATATAACAATACAATCACAATTCACAATATAACAATACAATCACCTTCATGTGTAGGTTGTCGTTATAATATATAGGAAAAGTTCAGTAATTTTATTGTTATTGTGGGTAAAAGACAATAATATTACTGTTATAGAGGGTAGATTTATGATAGACAACATAGAATATTAATATTCATCATCTTTAGCCCATTTTAATTCGCATCAAACAGATAAAGATTTACTCGAACTCGGTATTTATATCAGTAATTTAACTTAAACAGTTAAAAATTAAAGTGAAAATGTATATCACTCTCTTTGATATTCACTAATCATAAGTTTATTAATTAGTGCTCTATTCATAATGAATCCTCCCAGTTGTATCTGCTAATCTGCGATAGTAATTTGTTACTACCATTTATTAGCCAATGGAAAAAATGAGTAACCTTTTCTATGCATTTTGGATCTGATTAAGTGAAAAACTACTAGAAATTAAACACAGGATATTACTTATTTGTATTCTGATATAATTTAAGGGTCCACCAAATTATAAAGAGAATCGGGTTCTCTTTTAGTTTTCACAAGACACACACACTGCAGTAAGTAAATGACACAGAGAAATTTTACGTGAAAAATTCTCAGCTCACTGGATTAAAAATCACGACCTACCCTTGTAGGATTTCAACTTCACTACTGAGCAGCTTTAGATTACAACCTATTGTAACCTAGGAATTAACATGTTAGTCTCTCACTAACTTGTAACACTCTATTACAAGCCACTTTGTAATAACTCTATTACAAAGACTTTATAACTCGACTAACTCTATCCAAGACAAAAATACAAGGGTTTATGATTTACAAGGGTTTCCAATGCAATGCTTCTAACTAAGCTAAGTAGGAATTACAAGTAAAGAACTTCAACAAAAGTACAACACAATTAAGGATATATAATAACTCAATACGGGGAACTGATCTGTTGCTATGTTGTTCTTTGTTATTGATACCCTAGAGAGTCACTTGCAAGATTGATGGATGACTTGAGAGAATGCTTGATCAAATCTTGAATGTACAAGTAATTTGTTTTTACCTTGCGTGATGCTAATAATTCATTTGTGACACCACTTTGAATTATGTAAGCAAGTTAGGTAAAGGGCAATCCTCAAAAGGTTGACTACTGCACTATTTCTGTACTATAGCGTGTGTAGGCAGCAACTTTACAGTTGGGCTAAATGACTTGTACAGGTTTCCTCGGAAACTGGTAGCTATCTGTTCCATATGTTGTTCCTTTGATTCTGAAGAGTTGAACTGTGTCCCCAACTGGAGACTTGTTGATTTTTATGTTCTTGAGGATGTGTATCAAGTTCTTTATCTTGTTTCTAACAGTAAGTTTGTTAAATCATCAAAATATAAAAGGGATACACATATAACCTATCAATTTTCTCCTTTTTGGTGATGACAAACTTATAATCCAATTTCCCCCTAAAAACCAGAATGACATTTACATTTGTCGTATTTCCCCTGAATCTGTTTCTGTCACGACCCTAAACGGGATCCGGTCATGATGGTGTCTATCGTGAAACTAGGTCAGGCGACACAAACCTCCAAACTAATTAAACAGTTATAACAAACCATTTAAAGTCATTAATAAGCTAAAAATCCCAAAATAAAGAGTAGAATAGAACAACGCGGAAACAAACACAGCCCGACATTGGGGTGTCACCAATCATGAGCATCTAAAATTCGTCTAAGAGTATAAAAAGACAATATAGTCTAATACAAAGTGAAATAAAGATAGTAAAGAGAAGCACTAGGCTGCGAACGCCGAGCAACTACCTAGTCAACTCCGAACAAGCCTGCTAGAAGGCAAATCCGCACTCGCTAGCGTGACCTGAGACTCCTGGATCTACACACAAAGTGCAGGGAATAATGTGAGTACGGCAACTTAGTAAGTAATAAAAGTAAAAGCAGTTGAGCGATAAGAAAACACGTAAAATGCAGCATAATGCTACAACAAAACAATATAAATCCAGAACAATGCAGTAGTTTAGTAAAAGCTCGTAAAAACACCTTAATTAAGTAAAACTCTCTTTAAAACATCATTCAGTAATTCAAACGAGTGATGAAAATAGGGAGAAAAAAGGATAGAAACATAAATCAACTTCTCGGGCAATATACCAACAGAACCAGCCCCTTGGGCTACCTCACAATCACTCGTATCAGCCCTTCGGGCAGTAACATGAAACAACAATAGCCCCTCGGGCAATATCTCAACTCACACTAGGCACTCGCGCTCACTGGGGGTGTGCATACTCCGAAGGGGCTCCTACAACACAAGCGCTATAACAAGCCATCTTGTGGCATAATCAAACTGGCCCTCAGCCCCATAACAAGCCACCTCATGGTGTAACAAATCAGACCATCGGCCTCATAATCATGAATAAATTTAACATTGATGGGGCACGCAACCCAATCCCATAATATCCTCACAATATAGGCCCTCGGCCTCACTCAGTCAAAAATATCCAAGTCACTCGAGCAACAGTAAAACATGATACCCAAAATATCATTTAAAATGTCAAAACGGAGTAAATATGGCTGAGTTATAAAAACAGTAGAATACAACATGACTGAGTACAAATATTAAGTCAAAACAGTAAGGAATAGTTGTAAAAATTTCCTAAGAGTCCAAAACAGTTTGAACGAGGCCCAAATATGGCATTCAGCACAAAACATGATAATACTTTCCAAAATACAATGATAGCAAACAGTTTTCAGTCAAATACGCAGTTTAACGGTTATACGGGAGGGACTAAGTCGCAATCTCCAACGGTGCACGACCCCACACTCGTCATCTTACGTGTGTGTCACCTCAAAGTAGCACAACGATGTAAAATTTGGGGTTTCATACCCTCAGGATAGCATTTACAATCATTACTTACCTTTTCTGGTCCAAACTCTAGCCCGCGATGTCATTGCCTCTCAACTCGGCCTCCAGATGCTCCAAATATATCCAAAATAGATTTATACCATCAAAAATTGCTAAGGAAACAAAGCCCACTCAAAAATAACGAATTTACGTCGAAAATCCCGAAATTAGCCAAACCCGACCCCCGAGCCCACGTCTCGGATTCAAAAAAAATCACAAAACTAGGATCCTTACACTCTCACGTGTTTATACATATCAAATACATCAAAATTTGACCATAAATGACCCCTCAGATCCCCAAATCAAAGTCTCAACTTCTAAGCCCTAACTCTCCAATTTTAGGCTTTAGATTCCATAAAATTTCGTGTTTAATTAGGTAGAAATCACAATAGGATCGAGTATTAAGTCCATACATCTTACCTCCTAGTGTTTCCCTTTGATTCCTTCTTCAATCCTTCTCAAAAAGCTCAAAAATCACTCAACAATGGTGAAATTTAGACTTAAAATAGCGGAAATGGTCTTTTAAACATTCTGCCCAGCAATTGAAATCCCTTCTTTGCGAACGTAGTCAACGCCTCGCGTTCGATAAGCACGAAATTCTGTTAACCACTTAATCCTTATTCGCGAATGCAACACGCTATACACGAGTGCGAAGCTTCAGCTTTCCAACCTTTTGCAAATGCAACACCTAGCTCGCGAATGTGAAACACAAACAACCTGGACCCATCGGCTCCCATTTACTCTACGCGAACGGAGGAGACTAATCACGTTCGCAATGAAAACTAGACCTAACCCTACACGAATGCGGGACATCAATCGCGAACGTGAAGGCCAAATGTCTGCAACACCAACAACAGATTTTTCTACAACTTTTTCCAACATGAATTGATCTGTTCAACCACCAAAAACTCACCCAAGGCCCTCGCGACCTCAACCAAACATGCCAAAATATCCCATAATATCATTCAAACTTTTTCCAACCCTCGGAACACTCAAAACAATATCAAAACACCAAATCATCATCGGATTCAAGACTAAGAATTCCAAAAACTCCCAAATTTCACTTTCGATCAAAAAGTCTATCAAACCTTGTCCGAATGACCTGAAATTTTGCACACACATTAAAAGTGACACAACAGACCTACTCCAACTTTCGGAATTTCATTCCGACCCATATATCAAAATCTCACCTGTCAACCGGAAAATACCAAAATTCTAATTTCGCCAATTCAAGCCTAAATCTACTCCGGACCTTCAAAACCCATTCTGATCATGCGCCTAAGTCCCAAATAAACTCCCAAAGCTATCCGAACCATCAGAATTCACATCCGATCCCTTTTTCACACAAGTCAACATCTTTTGACTTTTCTAACTTAAGCTTACTCAAAAGAGACTAAGTGTCTCATTCCTTTCCAAAACCTCTCTGAACCCGAACCAACCAACCCGATAACACATAATATAGCAGAACAAGACAATAAGAAGCAAAAATGGGGGAAACGGAGCGGTAACTCATGAAACGACCGGTCGGGTCATTACATCCTCCCCCTCTAAAACAAACGTTCATCCTTTAACGAGTCAAGAAACATACCTAAAGCCTCAAATAGGTGAGGATATCTACTCTGCATCTCCTGCTCGGTCTCCCAGGCAGCCTCCACCACGGGCCGACCTCTCCACTACATTTTCACTGGAGCTATATCTTTTGACCTTAACTTTCGAACCTGACACTCCAAAATAGCTACTGGCTCCACATCATAAGTTAATTCATCATCTAACTGGACCGTGTTGAAATCCAAAACATGAGACGGATCGCCAATATATTTCTAGAGCAAAGAAACATGAAATACCGGATGGACACTCGATAAGCTGGGTGGCAAACCAAGCTCATAAGCCACCTCCCCAATCCTCTGAAGAACCTCAAAAGGCCTAATGAACCGAGGACTCAATTTACCCTTCTTCCCAAACCTCATAACACCCTTCATAGGAGAAACCTTCTCACCAACCATGTAGGACACATCCCGAACCTTCCTATCAGCATAACTCTTTTGTCTCAACTGCGCTGTACAAAGACTCTCCTTAATAACCTTCACCTTGTCTAAAGTATCCTGCACCAAGTCTATACCCAAAAGTCTAGCCTCCCGGGCTCAAACCAACCAACTGGACATCTACACTGCCTCCCATACAAAGCCTCATATGGAGCCATCTAAATACTCGACTGATAACTGCTGTTATAAGCAAACTCTGTGAGTGGTAGAAACTGATCCCATAACCCTCCAAAATCAATAACAGAATCGCGCAACATGTCCTCCAATATCTGAATAGTGCATCTAGACTGCCCGTCCGTCTGAGGTGAAATGCTATGCTCAACTCAACCTAAATACCCAACTCTCGCTGTACAGACCTCCAAAACTATGAAGTAAATTGAGTACCTCTATCTGAAATGATGGAAACTGGGACACCATGCAAACGAATAATCTCCCGGATATATATCTCAGCCAACCTTTCTGAAGAATAGGTAGTACACACATGAATGAAGTGCGCGGACTTGGTTAGCCAATCCACAATCACCCAAATAGCACCAAACTTCTTCAAAGTCTGCGGGAGCCCAACTACAAAGTCCATGGTGATCCCCTCCCACTTCCACTATGGGATATCCATCTGCTGAAGCAAGCCACCCAATATCTAATGCTCATATTTCACCTGCTGACAATTGAGATACCGAGTTACAAATCCTACAATGTCCTTCTTCATTCTCATCCACCAATAATATTATCTCAGATCCTGATACATTTTCGCGACACCCGGATGAATGGAATACCGCGAGCTATGAGCCTCATCTAAAATCAACTCCCGAAGTCCATATACATTGGGCACACATATCCGGCCCTACATCATCAACACCCAATCATCACCAATAGTCATATCTCTGGCATCGTCGTGCTAAACTCTGTCCTTAAGGACAAGCAAATGAGGATCATCATACTGTCACTCTCTGATGCAATCAAATAAGGAAGACCGAGAAATCATACAAGCCAATACCTGACTAGGCTCCGAAATATCCAACCTCACGAACCGATTGGCCAAGGCCTGAACATTAACTGCAAGAGGTCTTTCCCCAACAAGAATATACGCCAAACTGCCCATACTCATCGCCTTCCTACTCGAGGCATCGACCACCACATTGGTCTTCCCTGGATGGTACAAAATAGTGATATCATAGTCCTTTAGCAGCTCCAACCATCTCCACTGCCTCAAATTGAGATCCTTCTGCTTGAACAAATGCTGGAGGCTATGATGATCAGTAAATACTTCACAAGACACACCTTATAAAAAATGCCTCCAAATCTTCAACGTGTGAACAGTGACAGCTAACACCAAATCATGAACAGGGTAGTTCTTCTCATGGGGATTCAACTGATGAGAAGCATAAACAATAATTGTACCCTCCTGCATCAACACACACCCAATACTAATTCTCAAAGCATCATAATACACGGTATATGAACTTGAAGCTGATGGTAAAACTAACACTGCAGTTGTGGTCAAAGCAACCTTGAGCTTCTGAAAGCTCTCTTCACACTCATCCGACCACCTAAATGGAGCACCCTTTTGAGTCAACTTGGTCAAGGGTGATGGTATAGATGAAAATACCTGAACAAGCCGACGGTAATAACCCGCCAAACCAAGAAAGTTGGAAATCTCTATGGCTGAGGACGGTCTGGAGCAACTCTGAACTGCCTCTATCTTCTTTGGATCAACCTGAATACCCTCACTAGACACCACGTGCCCCAAGAATTCCACTGAACTAAGCCAAAACTCACACTTGGAGAACTTTGCATAAAGCTTTTCCTCCTTCAATATCTGCAACACCACTCTCAAACACGTGCTCCTCCTGACTACGTGAATACACCAAAATATCATCAATGAAAACTATGACAAAAGAGTCGAGATAAGGCCGAAGCACGTTGTTCATCAAATGCATGAATGATGCTGGGGCATTGGACAGCCCAAAAGACATCACCAGAAACTCACAATGACCATATCGGATCCTGAAAGCTGTCTTAAGAATATCTGAGTCCCTGATCTTTAGCTGGTGATACCCTGAACGAAGATTAATATTTGAGAACACTCTCGCTCCCTGAAGCTAGTCAAACAAATCATCGATACGAGGAAAAGAATACTTGTTCTTGATTGTTACTTTGTTCAACTGCCTATAATCAATGCACATCCTCATAGTGTCATCCTTCTTCTTCACAAATAGAACAGGCACACCCTAAGGCAACGCACTAGGCCGAATAAACCCCTTATCAAGGAGTTCCTGAAGCTGCTCCTTCAACTTCGTTGGTGCCATACGATATGGTGGAATAGAAATGGGCTGAGTGCCCAATACCAGATCAATACCAAAATCAAATCCCTGTTCGGTGGCATGCTCGGCAGGTCTGTAGGAAACACATCAGGAAAATCCCCCACAATAGGAACAAAATCAATACTAGGAGTCTCTGCGCTGACCTCCCTCACAAAGGCTACGTATGAAAGACAACCTTTCCCAACCATCCGCTAGGCCTTAAAGAACGAAATCACCCTACTTGGGACAAAATCAATCGAACCTCACCACTTAATTTTTGGCACACCCAGCATACGCAATTTACTGTCTTAGCATGACAGTCCAAAATAGCAGGACACGGAGATAGCCAATCCATGCCCAATATCACATTGAAGTCCATAATACAAAGCAATAACAGGTCTACTCGGGTCTCTAGACCCCCAATAGTCACCACATACGACCGGTACACACGGTCCACAATAATAGTATCACCCACCAGAGTAGATATACGAATAGATGAAACAAGAGACTCACGGGGCATATCCAAATAATGAGTAAAATATGGTGACACATATGAAAAAGTGGAACCGGGATCAAATAACATAGAGGCATCTCTGTGGCAGACTGAGATAATACCTGTAATCACAACATCAAAAGCAATAGTATCGGGTCTAGCTTGGAGTGCATAGAAATGGGTATGACCACCACCTGATCGACCTCCCCCTCTGGGGCGACTCGTAGTTGACTGTCCTCCACCCCTAACTGGCTGGGTGGGTGGTGGTGAAGTAACTGGCGCTAAAACTAATAGTTGACTCCTCTACTGAGATGAACCTCCAAGACGACGAGGACACTACCTCTAAATATGACCCAACTCTCCACACTTATAACAACTCCCTAGTGCTTGAGATGGGGACTGAAGGGAACCCCTAGCACCTGAATGACTAGTAGATGCACCTGGCATAGAAGATCCCTGAACTGATGGAGCACGGGACGAACTTTGGGCTGGAAGGGCACTAAGTGATGAATGGCCCTGATGAGAACTGTGAGAACCATGACCCAATGATGCCCCATGATAGCTTGGGCGAGCTGACTGAGCATGTCTTGATGGACGACCTTTGTTGTACTGAAACTGAACGCTCGAAGGAGCACAACCATAACTACCATATCCTCGAGGCCTCTTGGCCTCCCTCTCATTTCGCTCCTGGCAACGAACTGACTTAATCTCACGAGCAATATGAACAACCTCCTCAAAAGTAGCACCAGACACCCTCTCTCTATTCATCAGAATCTGAAGCTGATATGTGAGGCCATCAACAAACCTCTCGATCCTCTCTCTATCTGTAGGAGCCAACCAAACAGCATGACGAGCTATCTCCGAGAACCTCATCTCATATTGCATCACAGTCATATCTCCCTGACGCAACTGCTTGAACTGCCTGTGTGGCTCCTTTCTGCGAGACTGTGGCACATACTTCTCAAAAAAGAGAACGGAGAACTGTTGTCATGTAAGGGGTGATGAACCAATAGGACTACGCTTCTCATAAGCCTCCCACCAAGTGAAGACAGCTCTAGAAAACTGAAAAGTAGTAAATGCGACCTCGCTGGTCTCCAGAATACCCGCTGTACTTAGAATCCTCTAACATTTATCCAAGAAACCCTGGGCATCCTCGCCCTCTGTAACACTGAAACTCGGAGGCTAAAGTCTACCAAACCTCTCCAACCTGCGATGCTCGTCCTCTAGCATAACAGGAGCTACATAGTCCTGAGCAGCTACAACCGGCTGGGATGGAGGTGCCCCTGGTGTCTGAAGTCCCTGCATGACCTGCTAAGGTGTACGAGCGGCGGGAGTCTAAGTGCCTCCCTCGGCCTGAGATGTAACTGCGTTTGTAGTAACTAAGACTGCCTGAGCTAGGCCATTGCATACTGATAGAATCTGGGCTAGGGCCTCCTGAAGACCTGCAATCATAATAGGCACAGCTGTTGCCTGAGCTAGTGTTGTTGGAGCGTCCACAACTGGGACCTGATCATGAACTGGGACGGCTGGTGGATCTGCAAGTGCTGCCCTAGCTGCTGCACGGGCTAGACCCCTACCCCTACCATGATCTCGACCGCGTCCTCGGCCTCTAGTGGCCCTAGCTAATGGTATTGGTAGTCATCTATCCTAACCGGTATCACATGTCCTCACCATCTGTGAGAGAATAGAATAACAGAAGTTTAGTACTCGTATCAACATATCACACGATAAGAATTGAAGAATACGAAGTTTTCCTAAAGGTTCTGCAGCCTCCTAAGGATAAATACAGACGTCTTCATACCGATCTACAAGACTCTTCTAAACCAGCTCATGACTCGTGAGACCTATGTAACCTAGGCTCCGATACTAACTTGTCACGACCCTAAACTGAACCCGATCGTGATGACGCCTATCGTGAAACTAGGCCAGCCGACACAAACCCCCAAACTAACTAAATAGTTATAACAAACCATTTAAAGTCATTAATAAGCTAAAAATCCCAAAATAAAGAGTATAATAGAATAGTGCTGAAACAAACACAACCCGACATCGGGGTGTCACCAGTCATAAGAATCTAAAATTCATATAAGAGTATGAAAAGATAACATATATAGTCTGATATAAATCTAGTACAAAGTGAAATAAAGATAGGAAGGAGAAGCACTAGGTTGCGAACGCCGAACAGCTACCTAGTCAACTCCGAACAAGCCTATTGGATGGCAAATCAGCACTCGCTAGCATGACCCGAGACTCCTTAATCTGCACACAGGGTGCAGGGAGTAATGTGAGTATGCCAAATCAGTAAGTAATAAAATTAAAGGCAGCTGAGCAATAAGAAAACACGTAAAATACAGCATAATGCTAGAACAAAATAGTATGAATCCAGATCAATGCAGTAGTTCAGTAAAAGGTTGTAAAAACACCCTAGTTTAGTAAAAACCTCTTTAAAACATCTTTCAGTAATTCAAACGAGTGATGACTGAGTTATGAAACAGTAAAACATGATTGAGTAAAATCTCTTAGTAAAACAAGAGATTGAGTAAAATCTCTTAGCCACTCGGGGAACAGTAAAACATGATACTCAGCCCAAAATATAAATTGAAATGTCAAAACAGAGTAAATATGACTGAGTTATGAAACAGTAGAATACAACATGATTGAGTACAAATATGAAGTCAAAATAGTGAGGAATAGTGGTAAAAAACCCCTAAGGGTCCAAAACAGTTGGCACGAGGCCCAAATATGACATTCAGCCCAAAACATGATAATACTTTCCAACACACAATGATAGCAAATAGTTTTCAATCAAATATGCAGTTTAACTGTCATACGGGAGGGACTAAGTTGCAATTCCCAATGGTGCATGACCCCACGCTCGTCATCTAGCGTGCGCGTCACCTCAAAGTAGCATAACGATGTGAAATCCGGGGTTTCATACCCTTAGGACAACATTTACAATCATTACTTACCTCTATCCAGTCTAAGCTCTAGCCTGCGATGCCTTTACCTCTCGACTCGGCCTCCGAATGGTCCAAATATATCCAAAAATAGATTTATACCATCAAAATATGCTAAGGGAACAAAGCCCACTCGAAAATAATCAATTTACATCAAATATTCCGAAATTGGCCAAACCCGACCCCTAGGACCACATCTCAAATTCCTACAAATATTACAATACTAGGATCCTTACACTCTCACGAGTTCATACATATCAAATACATCAAAATCTGACCACAAATGACCCCTCAAATCCCCAAATCAATGTCTCAAATTCCAAGCCCTAACTGTCCAGTTTTAGGCTTTAGATTCCACAAATTTAATGTTTAATTAGGTAGAGATCACAATAGGATTGAGTATTAAGTCCATAAATCTTCCCTCCAAGTGTTTCCCTTTGATTGCCTCTTCAATCCTTCTCAAAAAGCTCCAAAATCGCTCAATAATGGTGAAATTTAGACTAAAAATCGCGAAAGTGGGTCTTTTAAATAGTCTGCCCAGCAATTGAAATCCCTTCTTTGCGAACGTGGTCAATGCCTCGCGTTCGCGAAGCACAAACTTCCATTGACCACTTAATCCTTCATCGTGAACGCGACACCTAGCTCGCGAACGCGAAACACAAACGACCTGGACCCAGCTGCTCCCATTTACTCTAAGCGAATGTGGGAGACTCATCGCGTTCGCAATGAACATGGACCCAACCCTTTGCGAAAGTGGGACATCCATCGCGAACGAGAAGGCCAAACTTCCTGCCTTACACCCTAACCCTTCGCGAACGCGAAGGCCAAAATGTCTGTAACACCAATAGCAGATTTTTCTTCAACCATCCGAAACTCACCCGAGGCCCTCAGGACCTCAACCAAATATGCCAACATATCCTTTAACATCATTCAAACTTGTTCCAATCCTCAAAACGCTCAAAAGAATATCAAAACACCAAATCATCATCGAATTCAAGCCTAAGAATTCCAAAAACTCCCAAATTTTGCTTTCCATCAAAAAGTCTATCAAACCTCATCAGAATGACATGAAATTTTGCACACACATCAAAAATGATACAATAGACCTACTCCAACTTCCAGAATTCCATTGTGACCCCAATATCAAAATCTCACATATCAACCGGAAAACGCCATAATTACAATTTCGCCGATTCAAGCCTAAATCTACTCTAGACCTCCAAAACTCATTCTGATAAGGCTCCTAAGTCCCAAATCACCTCCCGAAACTATTCGAACCAACCGAATTCACATCCGAGCCCTTTTTCATAGAAGTCAATATCTGATTGACCTTTTCAACTTAAGCTTACTCAAAAGAGACTAAGTGTCTCATTCCTTTCCAAAACCTCTCCGAACTCGAACTAACCAACTCGATAACACATAATACGGCTGAACAAGACAATAAGAAGCATAAATGGGAGAAACAAAGCGGTAACTCATGAAACGATCGGCCGGGTCATTATAGTTTCCCATCATGTTTCCCCTGAATTATTTTTCCCCCTTTTGGTATCATAAAAAGATTAGTAACAGGATTTAAGCAAAAAGAAGTCTAGCTTGAGCTAACTCATGCCACTTATGTGCACACAACATGACTAAAAATAGAGCATAAAAGCAAGGCATATACAATAAAAAGGGAAAAGCTTCCATTAAACAATTTGGATTTTAAGACATCGAGTAGATTCAATGTTGCTAACAACCATCCACAATTCATAACAAAAGGAGAAAACAAGTAGCATAAACATTTTCATAAATTAACATAAGAGACCGACACTTACATAACGACCCAACCAGTCCTTCTGAGCAATTGCACTTTGCTCGGTAATTTTTGGGTATGAGTAGCTCCATATGATGTATTATGACTTATGTGAATCATCGGTTTTGATTTTCAGGTTATTCAGAATTGATTTGGAAGAATGATTCTCAGCTAGAAGTTTTAAATTTGAAAGGTTTGACCAAGTTTGACTTTTTAGTATTTGATCTCGGATTTGGAAGTCTGTAGTAGAATCTATCTTGAAATAGCAAAAGTTGGAATTTTGGAAAGCTTGATCGGGAGTGGACTTTTTTATATCGGGATCGGATTCCGATTTTGGAAGTTGGAGCAGATCCGTAATGTCAAATGTGACTTGTGCGTTTAATTTAAGGTGAATCGTATGTGATTTGATAGATTTCGGCATCGGTTGTGAAAGATTGAAGTTTCAAGTTTATTGATTTCGAATTGAGGTGTGATTCGTCATTTCGATATTGTTATTTGTGTTTTGAAGCCACCAGTAGGTCTGTGTTATGATATGGGATGTGTTGCTATGTTTGAATAGGTTCCCGAGGGGCTCGAGTGAGTTTCAGATAGGTTTGGGTTGTGTTGCGCTCATTTTTATGTTTCGACGTTGTTTCTTCAAGCATAAATGGCACTACATTAAGAAAATGAGCTCCAATTTCTGTTTTTATTTAAGCATTAGATCCATATCATAATTACAGAGCCATAGCAAAAAGAATCATCGAATTTGGACATCGTATGAGGATTTTATGGTCATTTTACCAAGAATTAGGTTGCTAGATTTTTCACATTAATTACAAAATTGCCACTGAGCTCGTATTTAAAAATCTACACTATTTTAAAATATTGAAAACAACATATATCCTTCTATATAAGGTCAAATGGAGTTATTCAAGAGCCTAACTTGACTAAAATTTCACAAAGAATCCATTGGAGGCATCAAACGGAGTTCGGGATCATTTGGCACGAGAAGCGAGGCCGAATAGCTGGCAAAAAAATATATAAAATAAGCGTTTGTTCATTTGGTCATATTGTGAGTTGGGGATCTCAGATTTGGGCGATTTTTACCATACGGATTGGGGTAAGTATTCTCTACTCGGTTTTGGTTATATTTCATGAATCCATCTTTGTTTTTGGCATTTGATTGATGATTTCAAAGTGAAGTTTGGGGGGTTTGCCTAAAGTTTCATATAGTGAATTTTAAGTTTTGAAAATCGATTCAGAGTCGAAATTGGATGAAATTAGTATGGTTGGACTCATAATTGAATGGTTTATCGGATTTTGTGAGTTTTGTCGGGTTTCGAGATGTTGGACCGGATTGGCCTTTTTGGCTGATTTTGGGCTTTTGATTAAACATTCGACCTTTTTCGATTGGGATTAGTTCTTTTAGTATTGTTTGATGTATTTGAGTTATTTTTGGTTAGTTTCGAGCTGTTCGGGGGACGGAACGTGCGAGATGGCATTTTTTGAGCATCGCTTGGCTTGCTCGGTGTTGGAATCGGCTTGTTCAAGATAAGTAACTCTTCTAAACTTAGTGCTGAGGGTATGAGACCCCAAATTATGTGTTGTGTAATTGGTATTGAGGTGATGCACATGCTAGGTGATGGGCCTGTGGGCGTGCACCCTATGACTTGTGACTCTGTTGTTTCCCTGTCATTGTTTGGTGGCCCTAGTTTGTTGGTATCTTTGTTTTCACCATGTGATTAATTAATTGAGCTTTCAATCGTGCTAGACGTATGTTTAGGCTTTATGTTGATATTGTTAGGACTCATAGCTGTCGTTTCTTGTCATCACCTTACTGATTTTACTGATATTTTTTACTCAATCATATTCATGCATTCATGTCATATCTCAGTCTCAGTTGTTATTTATTGATACATCATATCATTGTTGTCAGACTAGTTTCATGACATTGAGATCCCGAGAGATTGGAAAGATTGATGACTGAGTGAGACCGAGGGCCTGATTGTGAGGATATTGATGGAATCGAGTTGCATGTTGTAGCATATTTTCTTGATTTATGCAATGATTTGCTTGTTATAGCGCTTGGACTAATGGAGCCCCTCCGGAGTCTGCACACCCCCAGTGAGTGTAGGTACCTACTGAGTGTGAGTGCCTAGTGATTGGGAGGATTGAGTGATTTTGAGGATTGAGTGGCTGTGAGGACTGAATGACTGTAAGGACTGTGTTACTGTGAGGAGTGAGTGAATGGATACTCTGAGAGTATGCATATGGTTTTATAACTGCGTCGCATCGCATTTGACATGGACATGACATACAGACATAGCGATGCATTTTCTTCATGATGTACGGTATCACATCATTCATGACTAGTTTTACACACATTGATATATGGGAATAGAGAGGTATTTCTCACATGCTATTTGGAAAGAAAACGAAACATCATACTTACTGTTGAAAGGATTTTTGAGAAAAACTCATAGTTTTCAAACTTACTCGTATTTTCAACAATTCCGGTAATAGAGTTGGGTTTCGCTGATATACTTGAAAGGCAGAATTATTTTTGGAGACACTATGAAAAAGCTGAGCAGTTTATCTCTGAGTTACTTCATTATGTAATTGTCTTATGTTGTTATGAACTGATGTTGGCTATTGATGTTGGACCTGACCTTTGTTCAAGCTCGTCACTACTTTCAACCTGAGGTTAGTTTTGTTACTTTTTGAGTACATGGGGTCGGTTGTACTCGTACTACACTTCCTACACATTGCGTGCAGATTTCGGATGTTGTTGTTTATGTGTTCGATAGAAGCTGGATTGGAAGATGTACCTGCGTCCCGGTTGTAGCTATCTCTTGTTCATGGTAGCCTTAGATTATAAAACTCTTCTTATGTACTTTTCAAATAGAATGTGTATTTATTTCCTATCAGTCTTGTAATCTCAACTCTTAGAAGCTCATGATTTGTACTAGCAGTACTTGGGAAATGTATCAGTTTTAGAGAATTCCTTTATTTAATTATCTTGTTAATGTTATTGGAATTGGATAGTTATTTGTTGGCTTACCTAGCAGGTTGGGTTAGGGTCCATCACGACTAGTGGATTTTGGGTCGTGACAGATTGGTATCAGAGCTCTAGGTTCATAGGTTCTACAAGTCATGAGCAAGTGTCTAGTAGAGTCTAGCGGATCGGTATGATGACATCCATACCTATCTTCGAGAGGCTACAGTGCATTTAGGATATACTTCCCATCATTCTTTCCTTATCGTGCGACATTGATTCAGCTTGAAGCGTAATCCTTTGAATTCTTTCTACGCATTCATATGCGTACTTGAGTGCTCGGTATCAGTTATGCATCGACGACTTGTGATTCCCTGGATGAGGTGTGAGATGTAATTTCTGTTTGTTGATGATGGGCCAGTTTGGAGGACTTGAGGGTGGGTTTTGACTATAGCCTGAGCACTGAGGTATTGATTGTGTGAGCATGTGCTTTTGGATTTATATGTCTAGAAGTGTCCCTATTAGTAGAATTTGTGGCTGGATGGCTACGTGATGAGTATGATATGACTGCGAGATGTGTTTATATGATTTGAATGTTACAATAATGGGTTTGCTTGAGGTGTAGAAAGAACTATTTGGTGCTTGATTTCCATCTTGATTTGACGTATAGTCTCGAGTTATGGGTGTGTTGAAGGATCTTTTTCATGCTGTTTGTTGAGGAGTGGAGTAGATTTTCATGTCGTGATATGAGTTCGGACTCAGGAAGATTAAGTGGTTGTGTAATAGTTATGATTGTGGAAGGGTATAGAAAGATGTCGGATTGAGGCTAAGTAGGTGGGTTATCTCCTGCGGGATGTCCTGAGGTTGTGTGATCCCTATGTTATTTTGTTGAGAGTTCTCTTTTACCAGTGAATTATATGTAGTGCAATTTGAGTTTGGATCACTTGTGAAAATTTGCTTGACTGTTACGAGGATGAATACGAGATTTGGAAATGATTTGAGGTATTATATGGTTTGTGTTACATGAGCTTATGAAGGATTTAGTTGAATCATATTGTGATGTTGTATCACTATGAGGGTGGCTATTGTAAGTTATCAGATGATTTATTCATTGGCTTTGAGCCAAGTAGGGGAGTCTGCTATCGACGGGTTGATTACACGGTTATCTGTTGTATTGGTGTCCGTTTGAGGTAAACTGGTGAATCAGTTATGGCTTGCAGAGGTCGAGATCGGGGGTGACTCAAGTAAAGGAAATTTTGGATAAGGGTTGTATTATGCTTTATGGGTATATGAGAAACATTGGATGATTGAGTTGTTATTTGTAAAGGATGTAGCATGCATGGAGTAGGTATTCACTCAATTGCTTACAAGAGTGGATTACTTCCTTGGGTGTTGTTGTGCTAATAGGGCACAGGTCATTCGGTTCCTTTGATCAGTTTAATTGAAATCTGAGTAGAGTGGAAGACTCTCAAGAATGGTTCTAATGGATGCAAGATCTATATATGGCAATTGAGAATTTTGCGGATTCGTACATGGCTAAAATCAGAGGGTTACATTGGATGGTGTCGAGACTCGCAGTATTTCTATATCGTTGTGGATCCTACATTTCAATATCAGGAAGGTAAAATGAACAGTTTTAAACTCACAGAAGGTCTCTTTAGAGTGGGTATCGCGGTTGTGGTACTGTGGGGTGCTTAAGAGAGCATTTAATCACTTTTGAGCATTAGGGTAGTGTGATTTTATGCTTGGGTCTCGGGTAGTGAGACTTGGTTGAGGATTGTGGTATTATGGCGAGGAGAAGTGTCAATTTGAAGGCAATTCGGAAGGAAATCGAAGAGTTAGGACAGTTTGGTAATGGGTTGGATCAGCATGGTAACACATGCGATTGGCTCTTTTGGTCCTTATGATGTAGTGAGTTTCTACAGGTGTTTTGTGGCAATACTCTTGGGTTTTGACGACCTGCGTAGCTTGGTTGAGTTAGAGGGACTTAGTCCTAACGTTTTGGTTTTGTGCAATTAGAATTTGGAGAGTTCTTGATGGTTTCTACCACAGTTAGATATGTATTTTTTCTACTGGCATGGGGTGTCGCGCCCCCTTTTTCTTCGTAGAGTCCAGGTTTCGACATTTTTGGGACAACTCCTTTCCTTTTGGGAATTGGGTATGAGATTTGAAGAGTTGCCACCTGACAGATTAAGGTGAGTTAGGGCACCTAGAGCAAATAACTCGTGAACTAGTTTACATCACCAGAGATTGGGTAAGGGCTCGAAATTACCTTGAGGGAAAGGTGTTAGGAACCCCTCGAGATCCATAATGGTGGGTCCCGACCAAACTCAATTTAAGCGAATTAGTCTCATAAGTAGATAAACAAACAGATATTACTTTAAAAACAAGGAGTAAAAGGGGTCCTAGGTTTTTAGCCTATAGGATCACTTCTGTCCAATACTTAGTAATCGTCCCCAAATTGGGGTGCTACACATAGAATTAGCGCACAGGTCATCATTTCCTTTTACTACCCAATTACCCTCCCGTTTTTATTATTACCTAAGTATTCTAATAACATCCAGTATGCACCCTATGCGTGCACTACCCGTCCTTTACCTTTGGCCCTGGAGATGTTTAGGACCTCTATTTAAGGTGGTTCTAGACTCACCTATGTTGTTTAAAAGGAGAAAATTAAGAGATGAACAAAAGTCAAGTAGGATTGTCACATAAGGAGCAATTAAGTGGGCTCATATTAACCTCCACAAGTAGACAAATAAATGCATGCTATTCAAACAAACAATTTTGACTGATTTTAGGATCCTATATGCAGGATATCTAAATGAGCACAAACATAATATAAAGCAATTTTATTAAAGTGAGCAGACGAGTACCTATTAGTTGCCTACTGACTTTCATTTGTACTCTAAAACCGGGCATATGTCAAACAAACAGTCACATTTTTCGACCCAGAATTTAATTGACCTACAGGCTTGCCTAAGTGATAGTCGGGCAGAACCCTATAGACATGACATCTAAGCTCTACACCAATTGCTAATTTTATCTTTAAATCCTACAGGCATGCTTTCAAAGTGCTGAAAATGATTACAAACATTATTTCTCATGACACCTAAACACAGAAACTGATTTTTTACACTTACTTCCTATAGGCATGATGTCTAAGTGTCAAGACCTGATTTTATATGTATTTCATATAGCCATGATATCTAAGTGTTTAAACTATTTTTTACGCTTATTTCCTATAGGCATGATATTTAAGCGCAAAACTGATATTTTCCTATAAGTATGATAACTATGTGTAGAATTGATTATCTTATTTCCTATAAGCATGGTATCTAGATGAATTTAGCTCCTATAGGCAGGATCTCTATTACTCATGTGTAGGAAGAATTCTTTAAGCATATTGCCAGAAAAATTGTTATTCAAATAGACAAGATCCTATAGACATGGTTACTAATGAACAGTGAATTCAAAATGCGTGCAGATCCTATAAACATGATTTCTAATGTGCAGATGTGCAGCACAGAGTCAAATGATCATAAAATTCTATAGGCAGGATCTCTAAACATAATCCAATATCCACATAGTCCAATCTGCATAGTCAAGTCCTATAGGCAAGATCTCTACCCAATTTCAACAGAGATGTAAGAATAACCCCCCAGCTCTTACTAATAACCCTCAGTATCTATTTTTACAAAGATTATTATTATAGACCAGTATGAATAAATTACACAATGAAAGAACCATTATACTATAGGGAGCCTTGGCAGGCCCAACATCAATCCTGGAAACCAGGCCTTCAAACATAGCACCTCTTAGCATAGTGGTAGCCTATCCATAACTCATAAAACTGGTTCCTGGTGTGTCAAAGTTTCCAAGGGCATTAGGGACCCCAGGCAATGGTCACACCAGAATCAGATGTTCAACAAAATTCACAAAAAATTGGAAAACCAGCCCCAATGTGTTAGAATTCAGAGGATTCTCATGGACCCTAAGCAGTGCTGACACTGGGGGTGGCAGGACCCTAGACAACTAAGAGTAAGAGTTTGAAAACAGTATACAAGGGTAGGTGATAGTTTTATGAAAAACAATTTGTTTTTAGAAGTGCATAGGAACAAGTTGCAACAGAGTTGTACAAACAGAACACATACTCAGCACATGGTTCAGGCAGGTTATTTATTTAGACTGGATACTCATATTAGTGATCACAAAAGAAGAGCACTTGAATCAACAAACAGAATTAGCCACATATTAGTTACATGCTTGCAGTATCTAGCCATGTTCAGAACAAGGAACATACAACAGATTTGGACAGGGTTTCACATTATTGGAGATAACATAGTTTATTAATTATCATTAGGTGGAATCATATAGACATATATGGGACAGAAGCATTCTGAAGTTAAATGACCAATCAAACAGCCATACAGAATATGGTGAGGTATCACAAATTAAACATGCTAGTTCAAAAACAAGCAAACAATGATCATGGATCAAACAGAAACATGCTAAGGTAAACTAACTATAGTAGCACATAGAACAGGACAGGAATTAAGACATGCTAGTTAAGAGAGCAATAAATGGGAAAACATAAGGAAAACATAATCATGTCGAGGTCACTACATAGCACACAGAACACGGTAATAGAAATTGAAGCATACTAGTTAAGAGAGCAGTAGACAAGAAACATAAGGGCAAACAAAATCATATTGAAGTCGAACTACATAGCACATAGAAGATAACATGAAAATAGGAATGGAGACATACTAGTTAGGAAAGAAGTAAACAAGAAACAGAAGGGCAAACCGAATCATATTGAAGTCTAACTACATATCATATAGAAAAGAACATAATAACAAAAATGGAGGGATACCAGTTAAGGAGATAGCAAATAGGAAGGTGAAGATAAATGAAATCCAAGAGTCTAGCCTTGGCTTTCAGCCGGCTAGACAGTGCAACAAATCAAAGAAACTGAAATTGTGTTAGTGTGTATTAGTGTGTGCTTGTAAGTATAGATGTCTGAGTCTGAACGTGTGTGTTCATGTGTTTTCAAAAATCAGAATGGTGAGGTTATATAGCATTCAGCAGAGTGGAAAATAAGGTAAAAGAAATTAAGAGTTCACAAATAAGGTAGGCAAACTATTCAACCAGTTAATTAAGGCTAAACTCAAACAATTAACATGATAGGATCCGGAGAGACCCCTTAAATTAGGAAAAATCTCATGTGAAATCAATTAGCAGACAGAATTGAGGTTTAATATGGTAAGAAATAAGTCAGAGACCATTTATAGGATAGTTAGAACGAATCAAACCTAGAAATCAAGCCAGTAGCATAATTAAGGAAGGCAGTACCAATTATAAATCACATATAAGAAAAAAATAAATAAAATTCTCATAAAGATACCAATTTTAAAAAGAAAAATATAATTTCATACCCTAGTTAAGCAAGTAAACCAATTAATCCATTTATTTAATAGAGCCAAAATAAACTGGCAAGATCAATGAGGTAAATAATTGAATAGCGGAAAACTTTAAGCATATATAAGCATAGAGATGAAACATCAAGCAAAGACACTAGTCCAACAGTAGAGAAGAAAGGATGGAGTTGAGCCTTTAGGCATTTTAAAGCATGTGCAGAAACTTAAAAAGTTGAAACCCTAGTTTGTTTTGGGGAAAATGAAAATCGGCCTACAATAATAAGAAAAACAACAGAATACTAAAAGAAAAGTAACAAACAAACTCAAACCATTCCAGATCTAAGGAGATCTGAACGATTTAACCAGAAATAGTTAGGTTAGGTAAAAAATAAATAGAGGTGAGAAAAATCTAGTTTGAGCTAGAGATTTGAAGCCATGAACACGAAGATATCAGCACTCACAAACATAGAGATGAACATAAGCAGGTTCATCGAGAAAAAATGAAGAGTTGAAGCTAGGTCTGTGTTGAATCTCTTCGAGATCCCATCAAACGACAAGGAAATCGAATAGCCAGTAGAGATAAGAGGCTGGATAAAGCCTAAGATCGAAGAGAAACCCCATAGATCGAAGGGTTTCAGGTGACGAAGGCTAGGGTTTGAGGAGGGTTTGAGAGAGAAAAGAGGAGGAGGGATTCAAGGGCGGCGGATCTTGTAAAATGGGGTAGGGTTTGGGGGTTTGGTATATTAAAAAAGGAAAGAATGTCTTGGACCGTTGATCTCCTGATATCAACAGCCAGGATCGAATCTGGGTTGGGCAAGTTTAAATTGGGTTATGTGTATTGGGTTAGTTTAATTGGGATAGAGTAGTTTTGGGCTAGGTTCGAATTTAAACAAAATTAAAGAGGCAATTTGTTAATACCCAATTAATTGATAAAATAATTTGTAAGAATAGTTAATTAAATGATAAAAATTATTTTTATGCATAAAATAATTTAAAATAATTACTTAATATTACAAAAATATAAAAGATTATTTTCTTGTGAAATATGGTAATTATGCACACATGGGCCATTATTGCAAAGTTATTGCAATTATAACCCCTAATATGTAAATGTGGCTATTTATGAAATAAATAGAGCTCAGTATAAATATAAAATAATAAAATTAAAATATAAAATTATCATAAAACCATTTGTGGTGCAATTAGTAATTATTTGGATAATAAAATGCTAGAATAAATTAATTAAAAGCCTTTTAAAATTACAGAAAATTATGAAAAAATGTCGGTTGATTCTCATGTACTATTTTAAAGTATATATGCATTTTAAAATATATGAGAAAAAGTTGGGTATCAACAACTGCCCCTCTTTACCCGGGAAAGATGAAAGAGTTTTTGGGTAAAGAAATGATGACCGATTTTGACCAACTGGGATGTTTTGAAAAAATAGAGGTTGCATCCTGGTCTTTGAGCTGCCTACATATCCCTGGCTTTACCGGAATCAGGCCATATGTAGTTCTGGACCCAATGGTGAATGAAGCCGATGGAATTGTTATAGAAGTGGTAGTATGTTTCGGAAAGGTTCCTTTTTGGGGAAGATAGTATCAGATGGGTTTATGCTGAGTTATGAATATGAGTCAGAAGTGTAACAGATGTATCATAGGGAGATATTTGAACGGTCACAGACTAAAGGCGGGTGATTTATGGGAATCGGTTCAATGACAGAGTGTAAGTGGCACGAGCGGAAACCAGAGCGAAGGTTTCTCCTGTTTGAAGAATGGTTACCTCCTGGATTTCCTACAAAACTTAAAACATGATGCATGGAAGTATATTGATTATTGTGAGAATTTAAACATGACGCAAATTCCCTTTGGACCATGAAGGTTGTCTTCGGACAGTGAAGATGACGTCCTTAGACCATTATGTCCCGGACCACAAATCATGATATAAGAGATTCACAGGACATGAAATGATGTCCTTGGTCCATGAAAATGGTGCCTCTGAACCATGACACCTTTGAATAATGATGTATAGTATTGAGAGGTCCTTAGGCCATGACATGGTGTCTTTAGGCTATGAGGATGATGCCTTTGGACTATGACGCCTTTGGACAAGTTGGCTATACATCAGCCCATGAAGTGCCAAGAAATGATACCAAAGGTAATAACAAGGAAATGCTTAACCTTGCGCAGAGTTTGGGGGGAAGAGCTTAGCCCTGAGAGAAGAAGATAATGCAAAGTTTAGAATAAAGCAACACTTATGCAAAGGATGCAAGATTTGATACAGGGCTTAGTCTCATAAGAAGACAATGCTTAGCCTTATGCAAATAGGGAGGCAGGGCTTAGCCTCATGCGAGATCTGAGACAGGGCTTAGTCTCATACGGAGAGAGGGCAGTGCTTAGCCTTATGCAAATAGGGAGGCAGGGCTTAGCCTCATGCAAGATTTGAGATAGGCCTTAGTTTCATGCAGGGAGAAGGCAGTGATTAGCCTTATGCAAATAAGGAGGCAGGGCTTAGCCTCAAGCCAGATTAGAGATAGGGCTTAGTCTCATGCAAAGAGAAGGTAGTGCTTAGCCTTATGCAAATAGGGAGACAGGGCTTAGCCTTATGCAAGACTTGAGACAGGTCTTAGTCTCATGCAAAGAGAAGGCAGTACTTAGCCTTATAAAAATAGGGAGGCAGGGCTTAGCCTCATGCAAGATGTAAGATAGGGCTTAGTCTCATGCAAAGAGAAAGCAACGCTTAGCCTTATGTAGGTATAGAGGTAGGGCTTAGCCTCATGCAATATTTGAGACAGGGATTAGTCTCATGCAGAGAGAAGGCAATACTTAGCCTTATGCAAATAGGGAGCCAGGGCTTAGCCTCGTGCATGATTTGAGACAAGTCTTAGTCTCATGCAAAGAGAAGGCAATATTTAGCCTTATGCAGGTATGGATGTAGGGCTTAGCCTCATGTAAGATTTGAGATAGGGCTTAGTCTCATGCAGGAAGAAGGGAATGCTTAGCCTTATGCAGTGAACAAGTAGCAAATAGGAGTGAATATTTTTAGCTGGAGATATATTTGCGTCTGGTGGCCTGATTGTTATGAGTTTAATGACTTTGATATGTGTATATTTGCTAATACTCCTGTTATGTTCACTGTGACTGCATCCAAAGAAAAATCGTGAGTTTTGTAAGGGGAAGTTAGTACGTGCCTTTGTCTGCTTGCTTTTCTTTGATTTGCTCTGGAGGCCCTGTTTGAGTCGTCCTGGGTAACACCTGGCTGCCATAGAAATAAAGTTTTCGGAAAATATGCACTTTTTTTATGAAATAGAGTTATTTTAGAAACATAATGATATATAATATCAAGTAAATTAGATAAACTAATGACTGTAACGCTTATAAAGACATTGCAACATCCTTGCATTACAATTTTGAGGGTCCTCCTCAAAATTATGCCCTAGTTTGATCCTTTGGTCATTCTGTGTGTAACGAAGTTTGTTGGATCTGCTCTGGAATTTTGAGCATCCTTCTCAAAATTCTATCCCTGTTACTTAATCGATTTCTGACTTTCTGGCATATAACATCGTCGGCTCGACTTGCTCCGGAATTTTGAGGGTCCTCCTCAAAATTCTGCCCTAGTTTTTGGTTCTGAGGGAAATGAAGATTTTATTAAGCTATGATCGAACCCAGAGGGCTGCCTACATATCCCCTCTTAAACGGGAATCAGGTCAAGCTTAGTTTAGTTACATCAGATGAATGAATGCAAACAATCTAAGCATAGTATCTCTTGACTACATCTGAATTAATAGGTTTTGGCCAAACTTCTCTGTCCATTTCTACGAGTATGAGTTCCCCTCCTGTTAGCACCCGGTGAACCATGTAAGGACCTTTCCAGTTGGGTGAAAATTTCCATTTGGCTTCATCCTGATGCGGGAAGTTCTGCTTTAGCACCAACTGCCCCAGTGTGAATTGTCTTGGTTTGACCCTTTTGTTGAAAGATTTGGATATTATATTTTGATAAAGCTAACCGTGACATACTGCATTCATTCTTTATCCATCTATGAGGGCTAGTTACTCATTGCGGCATCTTATCTATTCTTCATCACTGAGTTTGGATTCCTGTATGATCCTTAAAGAAGGAATTTCTACCTCGGCTGGAATGACAAAATCGATACCATAGACTAGTAAATAAGGGGGGGTCACCCCAGTTGATATGCGGACCGTAATGCGGTACACCAATAGGGCAAAGGGTAACTTCTCGTGCCATTTTTTGTGATTTTCTACCATCTTCCTTTGTATCTTCTTGATTTTCTTGTTGCCAGCTTCCACATCTCCATTCATTTGAGGCATGTATGCTATAGAGTTTTTGTGCTTGATTTTGAAAGGTTCACACATGGCTTTCATCAAATCACTATTGAGATTGGCGGCATTATCAGTGATAATAGACTCGGGAACCCCGAATTGGCAAACAATATGATCCTTGACAAAATCTGCAACGACTTTCTTGGTTATAGCTTTGTAGGATGCAGCCTCTACCCATTTTGTGAAGTAATCGATAGCCACTTAAATGAACCGGTGCCCGTTAGAAGGGGGGCTCAATTGGACCAATGGCGTCCAATTCCTAGGCAGCAAAAGGCCAAGGTGCACTTGTTGTGTTGAGCTCATTAGGTGGTACCCTTATCAAGTCTGCATGTACCTGGCAATGGTGGCATTTCTAGACGTACCGGATACAATCCATTTCCATGGTCATAAAAAAATATCCAGTTCTGAGTTTCTTCTTGGCTAGAATAAAACCGTTCATATGTGGTCCGCAAGTTCCGGCATGTATCTCCTCAAGAAATCTGGAAGCCTCCTTTGTGTCAACACACCTTAACAACCCCAGATCAAGAGTTCTTCTATACAGGGTCCCTCTGCTTTGGATGAAATTATTGGACAACCTCCGCAATGTGCATTTCTGAGTATGGTTTGCCTGTGCTAGATATTCTCCTTTCACCAAATATTCTTTGATGTCGTAGAACCAAGGTTTTCCATCCATTTCTTCTTCAACATGAGCACAGTAAGTTGGTTGATTATGGATCCTTACCAGGATGGGATTGATGAAATTCTTATCCGGATGTTGTATCATTGATGACAAGGTAGACAGTGCATCTGCGAACTCATTTTGAATTCTGGGCACATGTTTGAATTCTATCTTTGTGAATCTCTTAATCAATTCCCGCACATGATACAAGTATGGTAGTATCTTGGTGTTCTTCGTAGCCCATTCTCCTTGAACTTGATGTACCAGAAGATCCAAATCGCCAATTACCAGCAACTCTTGTATATTTATATCGATGGCCAAATTGAGCCCCATAATGCAAGCCTCATATTCTGCCATATTTTTGGTGCACAGAAACCTAAGCTTTATGGATACCGAGTAATGTTGGCCTGTTTCTGATACCAAAACTGCTCCAATGCCCACTCTTTTGAAGTTTGCAGCCCCATCAAAGAACATTCTCCAACCGTCGTAGGCTTCAGCAATGTTCTCTCATACGAATGACACTTCTTAATTGGGAAAATACGTTTTTAATGGTCTGTATTCTCCTCCCACAGGATTTTCAGCAAGATGGTCTGCCAATGCTTGTCCGTTGACCGCCTTCTGAGTTACATAGATGATATCGAACTCATTTAACAATATCTGCCACTTGGCTAACTTTCCGGTTGGCATGGGCTTCTAAAAGATGTATTTCGGAGGGTCCATCTTGGATATGAGGTATGTGGTATAAGCACATAAGTAATGCCTAAATTTCTAAGTTGTCCAAGTCAAACCATAGCAAGTGTGTTCCAGCAAAGAATATCGTGCTTCGTAAGGTGTGAACTTCTTGCTCAAGTAGTATATGGCTTGCTCTTTTCTTCCTGTTTCATCATGTTGTCCCAAAATACATCTGAAAGCTCCATCTAATACGAACAGATAGAGTAGCAAAGGTCTCCCAAGTTCTGGTGGGACTAGGACTGGTGGTGTAGACAAGTAGTCCTTGACTTTGTCAAAAGCATTCTGACAATCCTCGGTCCAACTGGTTTCAGCATCCTTCCGCAACATTTTGAAGATGGATTCACATATTACTGTGGACTGTGCTATGAAGCGGCCGATGTAGTTGAGGCATCCTAGGAAGCTCATCATGTCCTTTTTTCTCTTTGTGGTGGTAATTCTTGGATAGCCTTAACTTTGGACGGGTCCAACTCGATTCATCGGCGGCTAACAATTATTCCCAACAACTTTCTTGCAGGAACCCCAAACGCACATTTTGCAGGGTTCAACTTTAGATTGTACCTCCTTAGCCTGTCAAAAAATTTTCTCAAGTCTGCTATGTGATCTGCAGCCTTCATGGATTTGATGATGACATCGTCAATCTACACCTCTATTTCCGTTTGTATCATATCATGGAAGATGGTTGTCATGGCTCTCATGGAAGTAGCCCCAACATTCTTTAGACCGAATGACACCATCTTGTAGCAATACACTCCCCCATGGTGTAATGAAAGTTGTTTTTTCTGCATCTTCTACATCTATCCAGATCTGTTGATAACCGGCGAAGCAATCTACAAAGGAATGGAGTTTATGCTTGGCGCAATTGTCGATCAGGATGTGTATATTTGGCAGTGGGAAATCGTCCTTGGGACTTGCTCTATTTAAATCCTGATAGTCAACACATACCCTGACTTTCCCATCTTTCTTCGGAATTGGTACACTGTTGGCTAACCAGGTTGGGTACTCAACTAAAGACTTTGGCTTTTATTTGCTTAGTTACTTGCTTCTTGATTTTCAGGCTCATATCTGGTTTGAACTTTCTGAGTTTCTGTTTCACCGGAGGACACATTAGATTGATAGCAACTTATGAGACACTATGGATGTGCTCAGATCGATCATGTCATTATATGACCATGCAAAGATATCCTCATATTCCTTCAGGAAACAAATGTAATATTCCTTCTCTGACTGTGATAAGTGAATGCTTATGCGAGTCTCCTTGACGGTTTCAGTGTCTCCCAAATTGATTGCTTCGGTTTTGTGCAGGTTGGACTTAGGTTTGTTCTCAAAGTTCTCAACTTCTCTGAGAACTTCCTCAGGTATTTCATCTTCTTCTTCTGAGTCACTGTCCGTATATTGCATTGTGTCATTACATGTTACAGTCATCGCTTCATCAGAAAAAGTAATAATAATGTTGTAGAAAAAAAGTATGAAAGATAATAATGAATACTAAATAGTAGTGCATTAATTAAATTTGAAAATATCCAAAATAGGTACGGCTCGATGACTCGAGCATTTATTTCGAAACAAAATTCATCTTTAAAAAAAATTACTGAAAATATCTCAAATGCCTAGCATGGCTATAAAAACAAATCAGTCTAATTGCCAAGCTACCCAAGAACTCGGCGGGGTCGGGATGGTGTGGCAGTCCAATTCTTGAGAATGACTCCCTTCTCCATGGTCTGAATGGTGAGGCCTTCTTCCTCCTCCTCCTCAATTATTACATTGCAATCCATATTCTCGTCGTCCAGGAACAAGTTTCTCAACCCAGCCAAAGCTTCTTCCTCTGCAAATCCCCATATTTTATTGGCTTGGTAAAAAGTCTGACTTAGGTGTGGTACCGTTTGCTCGAGAGGGCAATAAGGACCACGCCATGGAGGTGACCAATTATCATATTCTTGCCAAGTGTATGGATATCCCAGCCCATAAGTTGTGCTGTGACGTTTCAACTATATCGGTTTGGTAATGCCCTGGAGTTCCTTCCCAAGCCCTTTGCCGAGTTCATACCCAGACCATGTCAGTATGCTTTCAATTTTGTTACTCCACCACTTGTCCTTCTTAACTACGTTGACATGTTCAATGTGGTGATAGGTTTCTCCACCCAGCCTTCTTCTATTCTCGATAACCGGGATAGTTTTGCTGGTGTAAATGGGGTTACTTCCATCTCTGTGAATGATTACTTCCTGATGGTTCCATTCGGACTTTACGGCCTGGTGTAGCGTGGAAGCCACGGCCCCAACGGCATGTATTCAAGGTCGACCCAATAGAAGATTGTATGTAGCTGATATGTCTAGTACTTGGAACTCAACATCAAACCAAGTTGGTCCCATCTGCAGACAAAGTTTAATCTCCCCAATCGTGGCCCTTTGAGACCCATCAAATGCTTTCACGTTCATACTTCCTGCCCGTATCTCATGGAAACTTTTGCCCAACCTTTTTAGAGTAGTCAATGGACAAATGTTGAGGCTTGAACCCCATATATTAGGACCATGGTAATGAATTTTCCTTCAAACTGTAACATTATCTGCAGTGACCTATTGTGACTTAACCCTTCAGGCGGTAGTTCATCCTCGTGGAAGGTGATCTTGTGACTCTCCAGTACTTACCTTACCATGTTAGCCATCTTTCCACCGGTGATAATGTTGGGCACATAAGCTTCATTCAACACCTTCATCAGAGCATTCTTATGCGCCTCTGAATTTTGCAATAATGACCGGATGAATATCGGGGCAGGGATCTTGTTTAAATTATTGACGACAGAGTATTCCTTCGCCTGTACTTTCCTCTAAAGATCATCCAGTCCAGTTTCAATGATAGGTTGTTTGGTAGCAGCCTTCTTGCTTGATCCTCCCAAATTTTTGGGTGTATAGATCCTCCCAGTTTTGGTCACCCTATGCGGCACCAGATTCTTCCATCTTTGTTTTTCCCTTTCGCCTAGTTTCGGCAACGTAATCCCATGATATACTGTTGGACTTGACAGGAGGCGTGGTTGCTACTGTCACTGTGAAAGGTGTGGCCACTTCTACCTCAAATGGAAGAGGTGTTGATGTAGGTCACGTTACTTCTACCTCAAATGGAATCGATGCGGTTACCTCAACCTCAACTAGCAGTTGTTCCCGGACCACAAAAGGATTGAGCATGACTGTGGGCTTTTTAGGATCGTTGCCCTCTTTGATAAGTCTAATTGATCACTCGGGATCCCACTCCTCATCAGTTTCTATCACATTGATCCCTTTGCCTCTATGATCTAGAAGATGATTGTTATGGACGTTGGGTGCAACTTTCTTCGCATGTATGGCCTTGTTAGTAATCAATCTCTGAATCTTATCCTTCAATGTCCAGCACTCTTCAATGGTGTGCCCTTTCATACTGGAATGATATGCACAGGTTTTATTTGGGTTGACCCATTGAGACGAATTCTCCATTGCCACAGCGGGAATAAGGGTGATATAACCAGCAGCCTTCAACCATTCGTGCAGCTAGTCGATGGGTTCAGTAGTGGCGGTGTATTATCTAGGTGGTTTGCGATCAAAATTAGGTCAGATTTCTGGTAATTTGGATGAGTTGGAGGGGAATGATAGTAGGCTGGCTGGGTGTTATAAGTGTGATAGGCAGTTGCGGGTTGAGAGTATCTGAGAGGTGAGGGTTGGTATGTACGTGGAGGTGTTTGGTATGTGAGTGGAGATTTTGGGCCTTGGGCCACTATTACTGCCCCTACTTCCTTCTTTTTTGACATGCCACCTGATTGCAATGCTTTGTTCGTGGCCTGCAGTGCCTCAAAATTTGCCACCATCCCGCTTTTAATGCCATCTTCAATCCTTTCTTCGAGTTTGATGATATCAAAGAACGTATGATTCTCAATAACTACTAGCCTTTCATAATATTGTGGGTCATGTGCCCTGAGAAAGAACTTGTTCATCTATTCCTCGTCTAATGCTGGTCTGACCTTGGCTGCTTCTGACCTCCACCAAGTAGCATAATCACGGAAAGTCTTAGTTGGCTTTTTCTTTAGGTTCTAGATATAGAAGACGTCTAGTGCATTCTCCGTATTAAACCTAAACCGGTCCATAAAATATGATGTCATGCTCACCCAATTGGCCCATTTCTTAGGATTCTGGCTTATGTACCAGGATAGAGAATCTCTGGTAAGACTTCTCATGAATAGATTCATTCGAATCCTTTCATTTTTTCCGACCCACACGCGTTTGTCACAATAGGTTCTCAAATGAACCTTGGGATCACCCATTCCATCAAACACTCCGGCAGTTCCACATCTGATTTTATGCATAAATCCTCGTAGTTCAGACCTTCTATCCATATACCTCCTTCAACACACTGAATGCGACTTGTCAACTTCTTGAGCTCCTTGGCCATGTTCTTGATGAGCAGGTCCTTCTCAGCGGATTCTGGGGTATAGGAGATTGGTTGAGTGGAGTAAGGCAGGGTTTCCATGTATATGAGGTCGTTTTGGTGAGTGCTAGGGATTTGGGTGTAGTGGTGGTTGTTGGTCGAGTTTTAAGGATCGGGAATAGGTTGTGATGTATTCTGGGAAGTGTGATAGGTAGTGGTTTATGGGTACTAGGTTGGTTGATGATGGTGTTGTGGAGGGGTTGGTACCGATAGAGGATTGGGATTTTGAGGTGGTGTGGTGTATTGATGGGGTGCGAGAGGATTTTGTGGACATTGGTTTGGCATATTTTGAGGAGGTGATGGGTTTTGAACATTTTGTTGGTTAACGTCTGGGACGTTCAGAGTGAGGGAGAGGTTTGCCAAGTTGCGTACATGCTCAAGTTCTCCTTGTAACTCAAGTATTTTCTACTCCAATCGCAGGACCAATCATTCTAGGCTGGAGTACTCCGACCGTCTGAAGTTTTAATATTCTCAGCATTTTCTTTTCATATACCACTCAGATTATCCATCTTAGTTTTTCCTCTACTTTTCGGATTACTTGGAGGAGGAGGAGGAGGGCCTCTAGATCTGATGTGATATGCTGATGATGCCAGTATGTGTGAACCAACCTTAGGGGATGGAAATAATAAAAATAAAGAAAAATAAAAGGTAAACAAGACAGTAATTATTCTAAAAATGTTTGCAGTGTTAAAACACATATTGCAGGAATGTAAATCCACGTCCTAATTTGGGAGCCTCGTTATGCCCGAGGTAGGCCTAGCGACAAATAGATTTGGAGAATTTTAGTGCCAATAATCGCCTCATTTCATTAATGTAAAAAATAGATGAATCTAAAATTACACTAAATAAGATAAGTTACAAATGGCATTTGGCCTTATTACATTTGAAAAAGCAAATAAACCTAATCTACTTGGTCTAGAACAACGTTCTCTAGGCTGGATGTTTTTGGCTTCGTCGATCAAATTCCCCAGTTCGCACATGTTCAGTAGTAGGTATGCCCTTGCTAAATGTCCTCCTTCGCTTCCTTCAGTATTCTGGCAATCGATGACTCTCTTCCTCATTTTCCCTCCAATTCCATCAGATTGTACTCCAGATATTCCAACCTTTCGCTTGATTTGACAGCCCTCTCCCTCCATTCATTAATTAGTTCCATATCGGTCTTGTGTCGCTCCATGTGCTCGGCCTCGGACTTGTGAACTCTCTTGCGTAGTTTGTTGTACTTCGCTTGTGCTTCGGCAACTTCATATATGACCCTATTTCCTGGACCAACCCTTGGCTCGAATATTCCTGCTATGTTATCCTCTAACCATGATGGGTAAAAGTACACATGACCGGCATGATATCGATCTGGATCGATGGTATCTTTTTCCATGATAATTTTCAAATGCCACATGTGTTGAGCTTCACATTTGTATGGGACGTCGTCATCTTGAAAATCTGCCCTGTAGTGACTCATTTTAGCAACTCGCAGTATGACTTGCTTCCCGCCTGCCTGTATCATAACCCTGATGGGAGTATACAGGTATATGCACCTTAACCTGATCAGTACCAAGTGTGCAACATCCCTAGATCTGATAATGAACTCGTCGGCAGGGAACCATTCGAACATCCATTTATCCTGATCCTCGATCAAATTGCTGAAAAATTGCGCCCATCCTATAGCATTTTCAGGTAAAGTAAACTTGTCTACGATATAAGTCATTCTCTTAGGATGATGGAAAGCTATGTGGCCATTCCACGGCCTTTGCGGAAGCTCTTGATGATATTGACCTTTTTGGAGATGCTCTAACAACCAAACTTGTAGCAGCAAATTACAACCTTCAAAATATTTGTACCCCTTTTGAGAGCTCTCTATGGCCCGGTATATGTCTGCTATGATCATAGGGACAATGGTATATGTCTTCCCCTCGATCCCATCCATCAAGGTTTTGGCTACCATGGCCATTCTGGCATGGATTCTATCCCCTCATATCGGGAACACTAACATAACCAAGAAACAGACGATGAACATAAAAATCCTGCTGTGAATCCAACCCAAGGAAGTTATGGAGAATTCGTCATCAAAAATATGATAAGATCTGTTGTGACCATATCGTTCATAAAGGAAGTCGAAGGGTATGTAGGAATTCTTCAGGCACTCCAAGTCATCATTCTTCTTTAATCACATCATATTCAGAAACCCCTAGTGGAGTGATTTTCTGGCACCAATAAACTAGGACTATCCTAAGGTAACCCAGCGAATCCCCCTATTTTTTCAAGTGAGGTGTCATTTCTATATTTCCAAAGCGAAACACTGCTCTTTATTTGTCCCAAAACATTGTGCAGCTTCAATTAACATATTATTCGGCTGGAGGTCCAATAAAGAAGGCAAATTTCCCAAGACCCTATTCACATGATTCTTATCACTTGATGGAAGATCCTCCCACCAATCTAGCAATAGTGGTAGTATGTCACGGACCATGCCGAACCTGGGGACTTCGTGCCTTATTTTCTGCAAAACAAATATGGTTAGGCCCTTTCCACCTCCAGATCCGACTATTCATACAACAATGATTAGCATAATGGCACTTATTTCTCCAAAATTAATGCACACAATCGTGGTTGTGTCCGTTGGGATTATGGAAAACCCAACGGACTTTTTGACAAGGCTTGTCTTGAGAGGTTATTATGTGGACAACATATTAACCCGGCTAGGTTTGACCATGATGCATGTACAGTTAATCAGAGTAAGGTTTCTAGAGTCTAGACTGGTACCCTCAAGTGGACAACTTGAGGGGGAAAGGTACGGAACCATTGATTGCACCGCTGATCGACTAGTTTTACCGTAAATATGTCTTTTCAAATTTAAAGGGTGATATATAGGAAGAGTGTAAACACTCATCAAGCGTTGCTATAGGATTGATTATGCACGAGTGAAATATGATGTCAAGCATGATTTATGCAACAATAAATATCATGTTCTCACGTATTTGCACATTAAAAATGATAAATGTAGTATTTAATAATTGAAAAACGTTTAAGAAAGAAAACAAGGAGACAAGTCAGTTTCTATAATAAAGGAAACCATAAATGCTTGAAAAATAGGCAATTAAATCCAAATAAGGGGGAAAGGGAAAGGGTGCACATGTATTAATAGAATAAAGCATGCTTAAGACTAATTCAGAAAAACAAATTTGTTATGGTAAGAGCCTAAAGATATCCCCAGCAGAGTCGCCATGCTTTCACACCCCTTTTTTCCTCGCGGAGTCTGGGTTTCGATATTTTGGAACAATACCTTTCGTTTTGGGAATTGGGTATGAGATTTGAAGAGTCGCCACCTAAAGAATTAAGGTGCGTTAGGGAACCTAGAGAAAATAAATCGTGAACTAGTTTACATCACCAGAGATTGGGTAAGGGCTCGAAATTACCTTGAGGGAAAGGTGTTAGGAACTCCTCGAGGTCCACAATGGTGGGTCTCGACCAAACTCAATTTAAGCGAATTAGTATTATAAGTAGATAAACAAACATATATTACTTTAAAAACAAGGAATAAAAGGGGTCCTAGGTTTTTTAGCCTATAGGATTACTTCTGTGCAATACTTGGTAATCGTCCCCAAATTGGGGTGCTACACATAGTATTAGCGCACAAGTCATCATTTTCTTTTGCTACCCAATTGCCCTCCCCTTTTTGATTATTACCTAAGTGTTCTAGTAACATCCAATATGTACCCTATGCAAGCACTACTTGTCCCTTACCTCTGGCCTTAGAGGTGTTTAGGACCTCTATTTTAGGTTGTTCTAGACTCACCTATGTTGTTTAAAAGGAGAAAACTAAGCGACAAACAAAAGTCTAGTAGGACTGTCACATAAGGAGCAATTAAGTGGGCTCATATTCATCGCCACAAGTAGACAAACAAATGCACACTATTCAAACAAACAACTTTGACTGATTTTAGGATCCTATCTAAATGAGCACAAACACAATATACAACAGTTTTATTAAAGCGAGCAGACGAGTACCTATAAGTTGCCTACTGACTTTCGTTAGTACTTTCAAAACCAGGCATATTTCAAACAAACAGTCACAGTTTTAGACCTAGAATTTAATTAACCTACAGGCTTACCTAAGTGATAGTCAGGCAGAACCCTATAGACATGGCATCTAAGTTGTACACCAATTGCTAATTTTAACGGGCAGATTTTTTATCTTTAAATCCTATAGGCATGCTTTCTAACTGTTGCAACTGATTACAAGCATTATTTCTCATGACACCTAAACACTGAAACTGATTTTTTACACTTACTTCCTATAGGCATGATGTCTAAGTGTAAAGACCTGATTTTATATGTATTTTCTATAGGCATGATATCTAAGTGTTGAAACTATTTTTAACGTTTATTTCCTATAGGCATGATATCTAAGTGAAAAATTGATATTTTCCTATAGGCATGATAACTATGTGCAGAATTGATTATCTTATTTCCTATAGGTATGGTATCTAGAAAACTTTAATTCCTATAGGCAGGATCTCTATTACTCATGTGCAGGAAGAATTCATTAAGCATATTGCTAGGAAAATTGTTATTCAAACAGACATGATCCTATAGACATGGTTACTAATACACACTGAATTGAAAATGCGTGCAGATCCTATAAACATGATTTCTAATGTGCAGATGTGCAACACAAAGTCAAATGATCATAAAATCCTATAGGCAGGATCTCTAAACATAATACAATATCCACATAGTGCAATCATCATAGTCAAGTCCTATAAGCAGGATCTCTACCCAATTTCAATAGAGATGTAAGAATAACCCCCCCAGATTTTACTAATAATCCTAATATCTTGTTTTACAAAGATTATTATTACTAACCAGTATGAATAAATTATACAATGAAAGAACCATTATACTATAGGGAGCCTTGGCAGGCCCAACATCAATTCTGGAAACTAGGCCATTAAACATAGCACATATGTGCATAGTGGTAGCCCATCCATAATACATAAAACTAGTTCCTAGTGTGTCAAAGTTCCCAAGGGCCTCAGGGACCCCAGGCAATGCTCACACCAGAATCAGATGCTCAACAAAATTCACAAAGGATTGGAAAACCATCCCCAATATGTTAGAGTTCAGAGGAGTCTCATGGACCCAAAGAAGTGCTCACACTAGGAGTTGCAGGACCCTAGACAACTAAGAGTAAGAGTTTGACAACAGTATACAAGGGTAGGGGATAGTTTTATGAAAAACAGTTTGTTTTCAGAAGTGGATAGGAACTAGTGGCAACAGAGTTGTAAAAACAGAACCCATACTCAACACATGGTTCAGGCATGTTCTTTATTTAGACTGGATACTTATATTAGTGATCACAAAAGCAAGGGCACTTGAATTAACAGATAGAGTTAGCCACATTACATGCTTGCAGTATCCAGCCATGTTCAGAATAGGTAACATACAACAGATTTAGACAAGGTTTCACACTATTGGAGATAACTTAGTTTATTAATTATCACTAGGTGGAATCATATAGACATATATGGGACAGAAGCGTTCTGAAATTAAAATAACCAATCAAACATCCATACAGAATAAGGTGAGGTATCATAAATTAAACATGCTAGTTTCAGAAACAAGCAAACAATGATCATGGATCCAACATGAACATGCTAGGGTAAACTAACTATAGCAGCACATAGAACAAGACATGAATTAAGGAATACTAGTTAAGAGAGAAATAAGCAGGAAACAAAAACATGTTGATGTCTATAGTAAATTGACTACATAGCATACGGAATAGAATATGGGAATGGAAATTGAAGCATACTAGTTAAGAGAGTAGTAGATAGGAAACATAAGGGCAAACATAATCATATTGAGGTCTAACTACATAGCACATAGAAGAGAACGGGATAACAGGAATGGAGACATGCTAGTTAGGAAAGAAGTAAATAGGAAACATAAGCGCAAACAGAATCATATTGAAGTCTAACTACATAGCATATAGAAGAGAACATAATAACAGAAATGGAGGCATACCAGTTAAGGAGATAGCAAACAGGAAGGTGAAGATGAATGAAATCCAAGAGTCTAGCCTTGGCTTTCAGCTGGATAGACAGTGCAACAAATCAAAGAAACTGAAATTGTGTAAGTGTGTATTAGTGTGTGCTTATAAGTATAGATGTCTCAGTCTAAGCATGTATGTTTGTGTGTTTTCAAAAATCAGAATGGTGAGGTTATATAGCATTCAGCAGAGTGGAACAAATAAGGTAAAAGAAATTAAAAGTTCACAAATAAGGTAGGCAAATCATTCAACTAGTTAATTAAGGCTAAACTCAATCAATTAACATGATAGGATCCGGAGAGACCCCTTAAATTAGGGAAAATCTCATACGAAATCAATTAGCGGACAAAATTGAGGTTTAATAAGGTAAGAAATAAGTCAGAGACCATTTATAGGTTGGTCAGAATGAATCAAACCCAGAAATCAAGCTAGTAGCATAATTAAGGAAGGTAGTACCAATTATAAGTTACATATAAGGAAAGAACAAATAAAAATCTCAGAAAGATACTAATTTTAAAAAGAAAAATATAAGTTCAAACCCTAATTAAGCAAGTAAACCAATTAATCCGTTTATATAACGGAGCCAAAACAAACGAGTAAGATCAGTGGGGTAAATAATTGAATAGTGGAAAACATTAAGCATGTGTAAGTACAAAGATGAAATATCAAGCAAAGACACTAGTCGAACAGTAGAGAAGAAAGGTTGGAGTTGAGCCTTTAGGCATTTTAAAGCATTTGCAGAAACTTAAAAAGTTGAAACCCTAGTTTTTTTAGGAAAAAATGAAAATCAGCCAACAATAATAAGAAAAATAGCAGAATACAAAAAGAAAAGTAGCAAACAAACTCAAATTGTTCCAGATCTAGGGAGATCTGAACGATTTAACCAGAAAAAGTTAGGTTAGGTTAAATTCTAAACAGAGGTGAGAAAATCTTGTTTGAGCGGGAGATTTGAAGCCATGAACACGAGGATACCAGCGCTCACAAATATAGAGATGAACATAGGTAGGTTCATCGAGAAAAAATGAAGAGTTGAAGTCAGGTATGTGTTGAATCTCTTCGAAATCCCATCAAACAACAAGGAAATCGAATAGCCAATAGAGATAAGAGGCCGGATAGGGCCTAAGATCGAAGAGAAACTCTATAGATCGAAGGGTTTTAGGTGACGGTAGCTAGGGTTTGAGAGAGAAGAGAGGAGGTGGGATTCAAGGGCGGTGGATCTTGCAAAATGGGGTTGGGTTTGGAGTTTTGGTATATTAAAAGGGGAAAGAATGTCTTGGACCGTTGATCTCTTGAGATCAAATGCCAGGATCGAATCTGGGGTTGGGCAGGTTAAAACTGGTTTATGGGTATTGGGTTAGTTTAATTGGGCTAGGGTAGTTTAGGGCTAGGTCCGAATTTAAACAAAATTAAAGACGCAATTTATTAAATACCCAATTAATTGATAAAATATTTTTTTAAAATAGTTAATTAAATGATAAAAATGATTTTTATGCATGAAATAATTTAAAATAATTATTTAATCCTATAAAAATACAAAATGCTATTTTCTTGTGAAATATGGTAATTATGCACACATGGGACATTATTGCAAAGTTATTGCAAATTATAACCCTAACATGTGAATGTGGTTATTTATGAAATAATTAAAGCTCAGAATAAATATAAAATAATAAAATTAAGCAATGAAATTATCATAAAGCCATTTGTGGTACAATTAGTAATTATTTGGATAATAAAATTCTAGAATAATTTAATTAAAATCCTTTTAAAATTATAGAAAATTATGGAAAAATGCTGGTTGAAGCTCATGCACTATTTGGAAAGTATATATGCATTTTAAAATATATGAGGAAAAAAATTGGGTATCAACATGGAGAGCATGAGATGTATAGTGATTTTTTCCTAGATGGGATCAAATAGAAAGTTCTTGGCTAATAAAGTATGCAGTTACTTGTGACTCGGAGTGGATTACGAAGTTCTCGTATTTTTCGTATGATGGAATGGTATGTGCCGTGTATTGTGTAGGGTTGATATTTGCATGTTTAAGGTCACAATTCAGTTATGAAGGGAAGGACATGAATTCTTAGGCAGCATGGACGATCTCAGATGACTTGGTAAATGATATTACTATCTGGTGTGGCTTGATGAGAGTATACATTTCAGAAGGGGTGATGTATTTTGATTTATGGATACTGTATTGGGAAAAATTGAGTTTACATATTAAAGTGATTGGAAGATGACGTGTCATGACACGTAGACTAGTCAAAGAGTTATGGTTGGCAAAGAGACACGAGTTGCAACAGATACGAGCAGAGGCATAAGAGGAGGCACAAGCGGATACTCAAAAAGATTCAATGCCCGTACCTATTTAAGTCCAAGAATTAAGGAGAATAAATCTGACAGCACAAGAGAGTATATATACAGTATTTAATGAGCATTAAATACTAAAAATATTAGAGAATCTGTATTAAAATATAATGATTATGTGACGTAGCATTTAATGTCTTTAGTTGTCTATAATGGCCTTATTATGACAAAGGCCAAACACATATTTCCAAGATAGCTATAAAAGGGAAAGAATGGGACAATTGTAAGCACTCGAAATACAATCTGAATACACTGGTTTACTTTGTTATCTTATTGTTGGCAAAAATCACTTTCTTTTACTCATTCTTTGATTATCAGTAACCTGAGTTCTTCTAAATTAAGGCTTTAACCAAAATTCCACTTTTTGGTTAAACAAATTCCTCATTGGTATTGCGGCACTCTCTTAGTTGATCGACTGCTGATGTTCAAATTTTGCTTTGTGGCACAGAAGAATTATATAAGTATTCCTCGTGGGATGATAGTGTATTGAAGGAGTGTTAGACATTCAGGAAATGGAGTTAAAATAAAATATGGTGGTCTGTAGGTTCTATGGATTTGGAAACTGGGAGTTCTCATGAGTAGATTTTTGTCACGACCCAAACTGGTGGACCAGGACGGGCACCCGGTACCTTACTTAACCGAGTACCAACGTAATGTATCTTTCTTATTACATCATCATATACACGTGACATACAGACCTAATAGGCCAACATGATCATTTATAAACTCAACACATAGGCCGAAAAGGTCGTACAATCTTTCACGTACACGACATATGTTTACAAGCCTCTAAGAGTACATAAATATCATAAAGGTCGGGACAAAGTTCTGTCATACCAAACAATGCACGTCTAAATTATACTAACCAAACGAGCAACTCCGAAGCAAATGGAGCATACCAACATCTTTTGTTAAGCTGATAGCCTACTTGGAGGGCTCTCGGCCTGTCTATCGGGACCTACGAGCATGAAATGCAGCGTCCCCAGACAAAAGGGACGTCAGTACGAATAATGTACCGAGTATGTAAGGCACATAAATAAATACATAAGAGACATGGAAGAAATATAAAGTATATGACTCAATCTTTAAGTCTAAATAACTTTGTAAATCATAAATTACTTTTAGCATCATGCCGAAAACCAAAATCAGAATAACGAAGAAAAAGCATCGTGATGTAAGTCTGTTATTCCTTGCATTATAGGTGTTGTTGCGTCTTGAGATCCTAATTGCCATGGTTCCGCTGCATCACAAGGAGCAATTGTGAGGAATAGCCATTCTAGAACAATCATTTGGTTTGGTTCATTCTTTGACTGCTCTGCTCCCCCCCAAAAAAAGAGAGACTTCATTTCTTCCACCTTCCCTGTACGAGTAGTGAAGAAGTATAGAGCACTTTAGTTGGTTGTTGACCAACGGAAAGCATGGGAGAAAAAAAGGAAGAATTTACGCAATTTCTTTTCTAAGAAAGAGATCATAGTGATTGATGGCTCTTTCAATCCGCCGAAATGGAACGCTTTGGCGTGTACCAAAATGGAGAATTTGGGTCAGATTTATAAGCTTACGACCACTGAACAAACTTGGTTGACGAACATAGTTTATGCGCCGCTAATGTAGCGGCTTGTCGAGCATTTGACAAACTCACACCATCCATTTCAAATAGGATTTGTCCCCTGGACACACGAGCAATCCAACCCGTAGGATTTCCCTTTCCTCTTCCCATTCTTACTTCTGTAGGTTTCCCGGTAATGAATGCAATGCATGAAAAGTACGTTAATAAAATCTTTTGGAGCTTCATAAGACCATTTTACCTTTGAGTAATATCATAAAGTAAACTTTTTCAACTTTCGCATTTTTCTGAGATCCATGAACAGATGATAAAATATTATGACACACGGAAATTCAAAAACATAGATATTTCTAATACTTATATAAATAGAGTCATTCATGGAATTTGTGCATTTATACTTTTCGTTCGTATCGTATGGATCATTCCAAAAGAAAGAAGGGATAACCTTAACATACCTGAACCGATTCTCTTTTGCGAAAGCATGTAACGGCAGATCGAAGTACGAAAAAATAAGTATGATATTTTTGAGAAAGATTATACCGGGCTTTCTTTGAATTAGCATTTCATGCTGGACCTTGTAGTATTTCAGAGAATATCACATTTGGACATTGTAAAAATTCGGAGGCTTTAACGTTTGGACATTGTAAAGGTTCATAGGCTTTAACGTTTGGACATTGTAAAGTTTTATAGGCTTTAACATTTGGACAGAGAGTTTTCACATTTTCTTTGTTTTGTAAAGTTTAGTAGCTGATATAAGTATTTGAGAGAATGAAAAGTGGGTTTTGGTATTCAAGATCTTTAGAAATGAATGCATAAAGTTAATATATTAGAATGAGATGTGTCTTGATTTTAATGCCTTAGGTTTCCACCTAATCTTAAAAGACTCTTAGTCATTTGATTAGAATGTGGATTATGCCACATTATTTTTCCCATCATTATCCAATATATTTCAATTAATTTAATTTGGTAATGTCCCACTACCCGATAATTAATTAATTACCAGCATAATTAATAATTATCTCAAATTACTTAAAATTTTTCTTATTTTTAATACACATTATATATCCTACTATCATGGTCATATGGTACCTTGTGTAGTACTGTCCATAAATATCGGGTACCAACGCTCGGCCCGTATTTTATCCTAACATGCTAAACTTGGAAGAAAATTCATTTTCTTTGACTTGCCTCCCCTCTCACCTTCACGAATTTAGTCATCACTTGTTTGAAATAGCATAAGCCCTATAATCTCTAAATAATCTTTTCCTTGGACTGATGTCAATTTTCTTACGACAAATTCAATGTACAATACTACATGGTGCAATATTGTCGTAATTTAATATTGCGAAGCATAACATCATCGTAATATAATACTGCGGGATGTAATATCGACGTAATATTGCGGGGCACCTTGCCCTGATACCACTTTTGTCATGACCCAAACTGGTGGGCCGTGATGGGCACCCGGTACCTTACTCAACTGAGTACCAACGTAACATATCTTTCTTATTACATCATCATATACACATGACATACAGGCCTAATAGGCAAACATGATCTTTTATAAACTTAAAACATAGACCGTCAAGGTCGTACAATCTTTCACATACACGACATATGTCTACAAGCCTCTAAGAGTATATAAATATCATAAAGGTCGGGACAAAGTCCCACCATACGAAACAATACACGTCTAAATTATACTAACCAAACGATCAACTCCGAAGCAAATGGAGCGAACCAACATCTTCCGCTAAGTTGATAGCCAATTTGGAGGGCTTTAGACCTGTCTATCGGGACCTGCGGGCATGAAATGTAGCGTCCCCAGGCAAAAGGGACGTCAGTACGAATAATATACCAAGTATGTAAGGCACATAAATAAATACATAAGAGACATGGAAGAAATATAGAGTACATGACTCAATTTGTAAGCCTAAATAACTTTGTAAATCATAAATTACTTTTAGTGTCATGCATATGCATATGAATGTCATGTCGTGCATAGGTACATGTTTCATAACATCATCAGCCTCTGAGGGCATCCCATCATATCATATCAGCCACTATGGGCAAAATTATTATCGTATACCAACTGATCAGGTAGTGGTGCGTATATAATACCATAACCATTCCCATATCCCATATACATATATATACATACAGATATACGCGTATATAACGTCGTCTGAGTTATATTTCAGCCACTCTAGGCAACATCATCATCATATACCACCTGATTAGATGGTGGTGTGTATATAATGTCATAACTTTTCCCATATCCCATATACATACATATATATATGCGTATATAACGCCATCTCTTCATAGGCCAATTCACATGAATGCAATGCATGAAACGTACGTTAATAAAATCTTCAGAGCTTCATAAGACTATTTTGCCTTTGAGTAATATCATAAAGTAAACTCTTTTCATCTTTCGTATTTTTTTGAGACCCATGAACAGATGATAAAATATTATGACACACGAAAATTCAAGAACATAGATATTTCTAATACTTCTATGAATAGAGTCATTCATGGAATTTGTGTATTTGCACGTTTCATTCGCATCGTATGGTGACAAAAGAAAGAAAAGATAGCCTTAACATACCTGAACTAATTCTCTTTTGCGAAAACACATAACGGCAGATCGAAGTAGGGAAAAATCCGTATGATATTCTTGAGAAAGATTGTACCGGGCTTTCTTTGAATTAGCATTTCATGCTGGACCTTGTAGTATTTCAGAGAATTTCACATTTGGACATTGTAAAAATTCAGAGTCTTTAACGTTTGGACATTGTAAAGGTTCATAGGCTTTAACGTTTGGACATTGTAAAGTTTTATAGGCTTTAACATTTGGACAGAGAGTTTTCACATTTTCTTTGTTTTGTAAAGTTTAGTAGCTGATATAAGTATTTGAGAGAATGAAAAGTGGGTTTTGGTATTCAAGATCTTTAGAAATGAATGCATAAAGTTAATATATTAGAATGAGATGTGTCTTGATTTTAATGCCTTAGGTTTCCACCTAATCTTAAAAGACTCTTAGTCATTTGATTAGAATGTGGATTATGCCACGTTATTTTTCCCATCATTATCCAATATATTTCAATTAATTTAATTTGGTAATGTCCCACTACCCGATAATTAATTAATTACCAGCATAATTAATAATTATCTCAAATTACTTAAAATTTTTCTTATTTTTAATACACATTATATATCCTACTATCATGGTCATATGGTACCTTGTGTAGTACTGTCCATAAATATCGGGTACCAACGCTCGGCCCGTATTTTATCCTAACATGCTAAACTTGGAAGAAAATTCATTTTCTTTGACTTGCCTCCCCTCTCACCTTCACGAATTTAGTCATCACTTGTTTGAAATAGCATAAGCCCTATAATCTCTAAATAATCTTTTCCTTGGACTGATGTCAATTTTCTTACGACAAATTCAATGTACAATACTACATGGTGCAATATTGTCGTAATTTAATATTGCGAAGCATAACATCATCGTAATATAATACTGCGGGACGTAATATCGACGTAATATTGCGGGGCACCTTGCCCTGATACCACTTTTGTCATGACCCAAACTGGTGGGCCGTGATGGGCACCCGGTACCTTACTCAACTGAGTACCAACGTAACATATCTTTCTTATTACATCATCATATACACATGACATACAGGCCTAATAGGCAAACATGATCTTTTATAAACTTAAAACATAGACCGTCAAGGTCGTACAATCTTTCACATACACGACATATGTCTACAAGCCTCTAAGAGTATATAAATATCATAAAGGTCGGGACAAAGTCCCACCATACGAAACAATACACGTCTAAATTATACTAACCAAACGATCAACTCCGAAGCAAATGGAGCGAACCAACATCTTCCGCTAAGTTGATAGCCAATTTGGAGGGCTTTAGACCTGTCTATCGGGACCTGCGGGCATGAAATGTAGCGTCCCCAGGCAAAAGGGACGTCAGTACGAATAATATACCAAGTATGTAAGGCACATAAATAAATACATAAGAGACATGGAAGAAATATAGAGTACATGACTCAATTTGTAAGCCTAAATAACTTTGTAAATCATAAATTACTTTTAGTGTCATGCATATGCATATGAATGTCATGTCGTGCATAGGTACATGTTTCATAACATCATCAGCCTCTGAGGGCATCCCATCATATCATATCAGCCACTATGGGCAAAATTATTATCGTATACCAACTGATCAGGTAGTGGTGCGTATATAATACCATAACCATTCCCATATCCCATATACATATATATACATACAGATATACGCGTATATAACGTCGTCTGAGTTATATTTCAGCCACTCTAGGCAACATCATCATCATATACCACCTGATTAGATGGTGGTGTGTATATAATGTCATAACTTTTCCCATATCCCATATACATACATATATATATGCGTATATAACGCCATCTCTTCATAGGCCAATTCACATGAATGCAATGCATGAAACGTACGTTAATAAAATCTTCAGAGCTTCATAAGACTATTTTGCCTTTGAGTAATATCATAAAGTAAACTCTTTTCATCTTTCGTATTTTTTTGAGACCCATGAACAGATGATAAAATATTATGACACACGAAAATTCAAGAACATAGATATTTCTAATACTTCTATGAATAGAGTCATTCATGGAATTTGTGTATTTGCACGTTTCATTCGCATCGTATGGTGACAAAAGAAAGAAAAGATAGCCTTAACATACCTGAACTAATTCTCTTTTGCGAAAACACATAACGGCAGATCGAAGTAGGGAAAAATCCGTATGATATTCTTGAGAAAGATTGTATCGGGCTTTCTTTGAATTAGCATTTCATGCTGGACCTTGTAGTATTTCAGAGAATTTCACATTTGGACATTGTAAAAATTCAGAGTCTTTAACGTTTGGACATTGTAAAGGTTCATAGGCTTTAACATTTGGACATTGTAAAGTTTTATAGGCTTTAACGTTTGGACAGAGAACTTTCACGTTTTATTTGTTGTGTAAAGTTTAGTATCTGATATAAGTATTTGAAAGAATGAAAAGTGGATTTTGATATTCAAGACCTTTAGAAATGAATACATGAAGTTAATATATTAGAATGAGATGTGTCTTGATTTTAATGTCTTAGGTTTCCACCTAATCTTAAAAGACTCGTAGTCATTTGATTAGAACGTGGCTTATGCCGCATTACTTTTCCCATCATTATCCAATGTATTTCAATTAATTTAATTTGGTAATATCCCACTACCCGATAATTAATTAATTACCCGCATAATTAATAATTATCTCAAATTACATAAAATTTTACTTATTTTTAATAAACATTATATATCCGACTATCATGGTCATATGGTACCTTGTGTGGTACTAGTCCATAAATATCAGGTATTAATGCTCGACCCATATTTTATCCCAACATGCCAAACTTGGACGAAAATTCATTTTCTTTGACTTGCTTCCCCTTTCACCTTCACGAATTTACTCATCACTTGTGTGAAATAGCATAAGCCTTATAATGTCCAACTAATCTTTTTCTTGGACTGGTGTTAGTTACCTTACGACAAATTCAACATACAATACTATAGGGTGCAATGTTTTTGTAATTTAATATTGGGAAGCATAACATCATCATAATATAATACTGCGAGATATAATATCGACGTAATATTGCGGGGCATAACAATTTTTCGTGGTTGTGGACTATGAAATGTTGCCAAGTCCAGTCAGAGGATAGAGTGTGTTGTGATTCAGTCACGTGGGCTTTCGGAGGTCTATCTATCTATTTGTGGATGACTAGAGTTGATTTGAGGGTCCATTGGTTGGCCCATACTGCTATTGTTGAGGGATGTTCCATTCGGTTGTTGGAGAGCTTATTCGTGTTCTGAATTGATCCATGAGTTACTCTTCTATGCTACGGGGAGTTGTGAATCATTAGTTATATGCACATATGGTGCGGTTCTATTTGATGCTTTATATTGGGATTTGAGCGAACGAGTATTTGGTTTTACATAACTGATTGCACGTTGGCTATGTTCTTTTCGGATCGTGGTATTGTGATATTTTCTCTTCGTGGTTATGTCAATGCACTTTGGATACCTGATATCGAATTACGTGTGGTCAATGATTTGGAGCAAGGCGGCTCGAGGTATATAATATGGACCAGCGTTTGGATGGGGTTACGTATTGCAGTGAGGTTATGTTGAGATATGATCCTTTGTGTTAGATTCGTGTGTTTTTGTTCTACGGTGTGTGCTAGGCTCTTAGCATGGAGGAGTGATGGTACTTGTTAAACTGGCGAGACAGTCCTCTCGTTTGAGGTATTTTCAGGATTGAGTACATTTGGAATGTTGCTATTTGGTGCACGGGTTGCATGGGTTGTGGCTTTAAGCTTTATTGATGTGTCATGTTACTAGAATGAATATGTTAGATGGAATTAGGTCATCGTACCTAGAATGGATGCTATTGAATCTGATTGCAGTATATTTGGAAGGATATTGTTGCTGATCAGCTTAAAGATTTGCTATAGTTCCTATCGAATAAAGGGAGTTCCACAACTTGTTCATCTAGCGAATGGTTATGAGTTTCTACATATTTCTTTCATCGTTGGCAGTGTATAAAGGTGTTAGAACGAGGCTCTATTTGATAAGAGGTTTATTACCAGTATTGGATTATTTTGAGCAGGTATTGTGATTAGAAATTATCGCTATGAGTGTTTGAATTATGTGGTATATCATGTGATTACATCTTGGGTTATGATTTCAACTTATTCAGAATTATACAGTATGTAGATGTAAGACTCTGATCTTATGGAAATTCTGGATGTTGGAAATTGGATTCTAAGGCTTATGGTCTATGTGCATGGTAAGGTTACACGACGATTTGATGGCTTTTGGAACAACTCTTGGCATGTTCGAGGACGAATGTATGTTTAAGTGGGGGAGGATGTAATGACCCGATTAGTCGTTCTGAGCAATTGCACTTTTCTTGGTAATTTTAGGGCATGAGAAGCTCCGTATGATGTATTATTACTTATATGAATCGTCGATTTTGGTTTTCAGGTTATTCGGAATTGATTTGCAAGAATGATTCTCAGCTAGAAGTTTTAAATTTGAAAGGTTTGACCAAGTTTGACTTTTTAGTCTATGAACTCGGATTGAATTTTTGATGGTTCTGTTGGTTGATTTTGGACTTAAGATCACGTACGAATTGTGATTAGGAGGTCCGTAGTAGAATCTAGCTTGAAATGGCAAAAGTTGGAATTTTGGAAAGCTTGATCGGGAGTGGACTTTTTGATATCGGGGTCAGATTCCAATTCCGGAAGTTAGAGAAGGTTCGTGATAACAAATTTGGCTTGTGTGTAAAATTTGAGGTCAATCAGACGTGATTTTATAGATTTCAGCATCGATTGTGGAAGTTTGAAGTTTCAACTACATTGATTTCGAATTGAGGTGTGATTCGTCGATTAGATGTTGTTATGCGTATTTTGAGGCCTAGAGTAGGTCCGTGTTATGATATGGGACTTGTTAGTATATTTGAACCGGGTCCTGAGAAGCTCGGGTGAGTTTTGGATAGGTTTGGGTTGTGTTGCGCTCGTTTTTTATGTTTCGACGTTGTTTCTTCAAGCAAAAATGGTACTACATTAAGCAAATGAGCTTCGATTTCTGTTTTTATTGAAGCATTAGATCCATATTGTAATTACGGAGCCATAGCAATAATAATCGTCAAATATGGATATCGTATGAGGATTTTATGGTTATTTTACAAAGAATTGGGTTGCCAGATTTTTTTCAGATTAATAACAAAATTGCCACTAAGTTCGTATTTAAAAATTTGCACTATTTCCAAATATTGAAATCAACATATCTCCTTAAATATAAGGTCAAATAGAGTGATTCAAGAGACTAACTTGACTAAAATTTTAAAGGAATCTATTGGAGGCATCAAAAGCGAGTTTCGGGATTGTTTGGAATGAGAATCGAGGCAGAATAGCTGGCAAAAAAATATATAAAATGAGTGTTTGATCGTTTTTAGCATTTGATTGATGATTTCAAAGTGAAATTTGAGAGGTTTTGCCTAAAGTTTCATAAAGTAAATTTTTAAGTTTTGAACATCGATTCGAAGTCGAAATTGGATGAAATTAGTATGGTTGGACTCATAATTGAATGGTTTATCGGATTTTGTGAATTTTGTCGGGTTCCGAGATGAGGGCTCGGGGTTGGGGTTTTTGGGCGATTTTGGACTTAGGATTTAAGATTCGACTTTTCGATTGGGATTGGTTCCTTTAGCATTATTTGATATATTTGAGTTATTTTTGGTTAGTTTAGAGCTGTTCGGAGGTCGAAACGTACGAGATGGCATTTTTAGAGCATCACTTGGCTTGCTCGGTGTTGGAATTGGCTTATTCAAGATAAGTAACTCTTCTAAACTTAGTGCTAAGGGTATGAAACCCCAAATTATGTATTGTGTGATTGGTATTGAGGTGACGCACATGCTAGGTGACATGTGTGGGGGCGTACGCCCTGTGAATTGTGACTACGTTGTTTCCCTAGCATTGTTTAGTTGCCCTAGTTTGTTGGTATCTGTGTTTTCACCATGTGTTTAATTAATTGAGCTGTCAATCATGCTAGATATCATGTTTAGGCTTTATGATGATATTGTTAGGACTCACAGTGGTCGTTTCTTGCTGTCACCTCACTGATTTTATTGATATTTCGTACTCAGTCATATCCATGCATTCATATCATATCTCAGTCTTAGTTGTTATTTATTGATGCATTATATCATTGTTGTTAGGCTAGTTTCATGACATTGAAATCCCGAGAGACTGGGGAGATTGATGACTGAGTGAGGCCGAGGGCCTGATTGTGAGGATATTGATGGAATCGGGCTGCACGCCGCAACATATTTTATTAATTTAAACCTGAGTGTGGTCGAGGGCCTGATTGTGAGGATATTTATGGGATTGGGCTGCACGTAACAACATGTGTTATTGATTTATGCCATGATTGGCTTGTTATAGCGCTTGGGCTGAAAGAGCCCCTCCGGAGTCTTCACACCCCCAGTGAGCACAGGTACCTACTAAGTACGAGTGCCAAGTGATTGGGAGGACCGAGTGGCTGTGAGGAATGTGTGACTGTAAGGACTGAGTAACTCTGAGGACTGAGTGACTGGGATGAGTGAGTGAATTGACACTCTGAGCGTATGCATATAGTTTTATTATTGAGTCACATCACATTTGACATGCACATGACATACAGGCATAGAGATGCATTTTTCCTCATGTTGTACGGTATCACGTCATTCATGACTTTTTACACACATTGAATATGTGGGCATAGAGAGGTATTTCGCACATACTATCTGGAAAGAAAATTAAACATCATATATACTGTTGAAAAGATTTTTGGGAAAAACTCTCAGTTTTCAAACATACTCACATTTCGACGATTTTGGTAAAAGAGTTAGGTTGCACTGATATACTTGAAAGGCGGAATTATTTTCGGAATAACTATGAAAAAGCTGAGTGCTTTATCTCTGAGTTACTTCTTTATGTAATTGTCTTATGTTATTATGAACTGATGTTGGCTATTGATATTGGACCCGACCTTTGTTCAAACTCGTCACTACTTTCAACCTGAGGTTAGGTTTGTTACTTTTTGGGTACATGGGGTCGGTTGTACTCGTACTACACTTCCTGCACATTGCGTGCAGATTTTGAATGTCGTTGTTGATGTGTTCGACAGAAGCAGGATTGGAAGATGTACCTGCGTCCCGGTTGTAACTGCCTCTTGTTCATGGTAGCTTTAGATTATAAAACTCTGTTTATGTAATTATCAAATAGAGGATGTATTTATTTCCTATCAGTGTTGTAATCTCAGCTCTTAGAAGCTCATCATTTGTACTACCAGTACTTATTAAATGTATAAGATTCAGAGAATTCCTTTGTTTAATTGTCTTATTAATGTTATTAGAATTGGGTACTTATTGGTTGGCTTACCTAGTGAGTTGGGTTAGGTGTCATCATGACTGGTGGATTTTGGGTCGTGACAACTTAAGACTTGGCACTGAGGCGATACTGTCTAGGGAGCACTTGAAGGAGAGGGCTGAGAGGAAGAGCAAAGGTTTGGAGGACTACATCTATTCGGGCATTCGCCAACATTTGCTCATTGAGCAGTTTTTCCTTCAGGTCGTCAACATGTTTCTTGAGCTCAGCATTCTCCTTGGTCAGCAGGCAACCTCTGTGCTTTGAGAGCAACTAGAACCCCGTGCCTCCTAGAGTTGACTTAGTTGACCTTCAAGAATGGAATTCCTTGCCTTCAGCTTCCGGATCTCATCAGTAACACTTTTCTGGGTGTTAATTAACTGAGAGATGGTAGAGGTGCCTCCAACTCCTCCAACTTTATCAATGCACATACATTCTTCAAGAGTGGTCTTGGATACCGTTTGCAGACCATGGTTACCATCTTTGAACTTTGCCACTTCATGCATGTGTTCAATCATAATCCCAGGCAGGTTAATGGTAGTGTTTCCATCCAGCGCTTCCATGAGAACCAGGTCGGCTCTGGACTCCATGGACCTTTTCTTAGCACGAGGGAGCAAAACCTTATTCACCATCTCAAATAGAAATTGGTACACTAAAAGGTGAGCCTTCTTGTATACCCGTTACCCCTACTGGACTGGCTTATCCTTAACTATAGCATTTCTAAAATTTGTAGAGAAGGAGCCTTGAACAGTAGACAACCCTTCAGCAAGAACATTCAGAATAGATCCCAGCACCGCAGAATCCATCATAAAATCTACCCCATTCACCATCAGGCAGATATAATCATCTTCAACTTTGAAGAAGTCAGCATAGAAGCTGCGCACTTCCTCCTCATATACTTTGGTAGCATCTCCTGTGAACAAGTGTGTCCACTGTTGAAACTTATAAATTTCAACCAATTGTCGTATTTCGGCCTCCTCCAATATGTCAAGGGCAAATGTGCGGCTCCACAACACATTTTGATTCATCAATTTCTCTTTCCATCACTCCGGGGATCACTAAGTTTGGCATTCTTGGAGGAACTAGGTTCCTTATCGATATCAACTTTCCTTTTTACAGACTTGTGAATAGTTTTTCCCTTCTTAACAGATTTTGCAGACATTGTTTTCTCAGATACATGTTCACCAGAATCTTCCATCCCCTTGTTACCAAATTGTCCGCCACTTTCTTCAACTATCTTGTCACGAGATTCATCCACTAAATTTTCACTAGAGATAACATCATAACTCTTGTTTGGACTCTCAAAACTCACAGAAGATTTCTTTTTAGACTTGGAGAGAGAGCGTTTGTGAGTCATGGGACCAGGTTGCTCATCCACTTCATCATCTACAGTGACAACAGACACTACCTTCTCATGCACAGCCTTCCCATCCTTCACCAATTTCCTCCCCCTTTGACTGACTTGGCTTTTCATAAGAGCAAACTCAAGAGCCTCCTTCTTTTGCAACCTTGTAGTGGGTTGCTTAGGAGTTGGCTCTGGAGTAGCAATTATTCTACGTCTAGCCCAGATAAAGCTAGCAATAGCTATATCATCGAAATCCTCTCCAATATCCCCATTCTCTTCGCTAGATACAGATCTCATCTCAGGAACCACCACAGACAAAGGCTCGGCATAAAAATAAGGAAAAGGGGCAGGATCAATACTGACCTGGGGCTCTTGAGAGAACCCTTGAGTTGGATCCTCCGAGGAGTGATCAGGTCCTTCATTAGGTACCCAGAAGTATTGTTATGTGCCGATTGTTCAACAGGTACAAGCTCTCTACCTTCTACTAAGGTCTTAGACTCTTCCCCCTAAGGCTCAGACCCATCCTCACTTCCTTCGATAATAACCCATTCACCAGCTATAGATAACATGTTTTCTATTACTTCTTTCTTTTGTAAATCCATGGAAAATGCAGGAGAAGGAGGAGTGTTACCTATGAACACAAGATTAGGAACTATCTTTGCCGAGTCAGCAATCTTAGAATCAGCAGTTTGATCTACATTTGAGCCTTTGTCCATAGGAAGACTAGAGATTTCCTAATTTTCCTCTTCGTCTATTGTACCATTTTCACCCAGTTTTTCCGGCAAGGTAGGAGGAGAGATCGTAGCCACAAACCTTTTAGGAGTCAAGATTTTGCGGCTCGGATGAGAACCAAAACTCGTTAGGTAGGAGAAGAGACTGAGTGGGGTGACTCTGCCCTAGGGTTTTGGCTAGTAGTGATGCTGAGTGAGGAGTCTAACATCGGTGTTTTAATTGGTGAGGACTCAATGGGCACTTGAGGTTTCTTGATTTTCAGTCATGGTGAGAAGTGATGAGTTGAAGAGGAGGGATTGGTAGTTTGAAGAGAAAAGGAAGAAGGAAAATTTTGAAGTTTGATGTGAAGAGTTGTGACAGTGATAGATGTATTTAAGATGGATGAGGGGCCGGTTAAGAAAACGAGGTAATTTTGGAAGTCAATGGGTGAGACGTTTGGGTTCAAAGGACGCAAAGAAAAAGTAACTGACATACTGATGATGTGGCACTTATTTTAACCGTTCAAAATTGTGCATGAGAGAACAAAGAAACTACTAACCTGTGTTAGGAGAACCAGGTTCCCTGGCAAATTTTTGCAAGTGTAAGCTTCACCCTTTAAACTAACGTGCAATGCCTTAGCTACTTGTTTTCTATGTAATCATCATGCGTGTCTACCTATAACGGTATAGAGATGAGTTAGACTTTGCCAGAAAATACTTTTTAGCTAATTATAGATGTATATTTCTTTCATAGCCAATCATTAAGGGACCAAGTTCTCAGTTAGGTTTTATTAACCTCAGAGCCAGGCAATTTCTTTCAAAATGTTCTCTGCCTAGGGCTTTGGTAAATATGTCCGCAATCTGATCTTCTGTGCTGAAAAACTTCATACAGATAAGCCCTTTTTCACATTGTCTCTGAGGAAGTGGTGATGCATGTGAGCACGTGATTTTTGCCATATATGAATTACTCCCATAATTTCAAAACAATGTAATTTCTTTTCATTATTTGAATTTTATGGATTTTCGTGACATTTTATGTTAAATATTTGCATTTGTTTATGCATGTCTATTTTATTTAACTAATAAAAATATAAAAATATGTTGCATTTGTATTTAGGATTTAACTTTGCACTTTTGAATTAAGTAGTAAATTAGTTATTTTTGCACTCTTAATTTTAATTTTTGAACTTTGGTAGTTTTTCCTTTAATTTGGTTTTAATTAATTGTGGTAATTTAGTTAGAGTTAATTAATTCAATATGGTAGGGTTAATTTAGTTTAGGATTTAGTTGGGGTTTTATTTTATTTTTTATTTGAATTTCTTTTTTGAATTTTTTTTTTGAAAATAAAAGAATTAATTTGGAAAAGAATGAAAAGGAAAAAAAAAATAAAGAATCAGTTTTGGGCCATTTTTATTTTAACCCACCCTAATTCCAGCCCAAACCCTTCTTCTTCTTTATAAAATCACGCCCGGCCCAAACCCATGCCCCAACCCGGTCCAGCCTCACTTCCCAACCAAACGACATTGTTTGCCTCCCCCGGATCTCAGCCGTTAATCTCCATTGATCTGACGGTTGGGAAGTAGCCTCCCTAGGCTATTTAAATGTCCGAACAAACCCCACCCCCCTCAGAACCCCCCTCCTATCTCGTCTCTCTCTCACCTTCGTCTCTTCAGAGTCCAAACCTAAACCCTAACCCGCCGCCTCTAATTCCCATCGCCTTAACCCGGCGGCGCCACCTCCGTTCACCTCCATTTTTACACCCATCCTTCATCTCCTCTTCCAAAATCCCTAACCCATATCCTTCAAATCCCACTGGTTCGTCTCGAATCTTAAATCGAATACTAGACCAAAAACCTAACTTTTCCCAAATCACCCCAAATTAACACCACAGAATCCCCGTAGTCCTCTCTTTCCCAATCTCAAACTCTGGACTCTCGAATCACCTTCAAGCTCGTCGAATGTTGAATCGGAAGCTAGAGCGTTCGAAGCCTAATCCAAGCCCCTGCATGCAGAATTGTTCTTTGATAAAGAACAAATACTTGACGTCATTTAAGAGTGCCAAGCCCCAGGTTCGAGTTTTAGTCGGTGAGTCCTTCCTTCATTTATTGGTTTATCTCTCCTCCTCTTTCTGGTCGATTCAATTGAAACCCAGTTAATTGTGTTGTATGAGAGTTGGTCATGTTCTTGTGTTCTTCGTTAAGTTTTATTTTCCCAAATTGGATTTTTTAATTGTTTTGATCCATTAAGCACGACTTTGTTAGTACCTCGCTTTAATTATTCCAAACCTGCTTAGGGTTGATTTTGCTGTGTCAACTTTGTTATTATTGATCTTGTCTCCTTTTAATTCATAATTGTCAAGGTAATAGTCAGTACAGAGTCAAATTGTTTATTCGTGATACTGTCACTTAGATTTGTTGGGATTTTTGGGTCAGAGCTCGAGTTTCTGAATGTTCATTTGGACTGATTTGGAACCAGCCTGGGGTTTTTTGAGTCATTTATGACCTAATTCAAGATGCCAAATGTTTTGAGCCCAAGTTTGTTTGGTTAGCAAGTTAAATAACATGGGCGTGGGGGATAGTTTGGGTATTTGGTTGAGGGAATCTTTCTGATAACAGAAATAGGAAGCTTCTATCAGGGACTTTTATTTGAATTTCAGATTGTTAGTAAGTTAGCTTGGTTAACAAGCCAAAATTTGAGGGATCTCTAAGATAAAAGCAAATTTGAAAAGGGCTTAAAGGGTAGAACAAAAATCTGAAAGGTTGCACTATTTGCTTGCCTATAAAGGCACATTTTCTTGCCTGAGAAGGCAGAGATTGAAGAATTAAAAAATCCAAAAAATACAAACGGCTGAATTATTTTACTGTTTTATTGAGTTTCTTCAGTGATCTTTGAAGTTTTCGATTACCGAAACATTTCTGATTCATCCGGGATTAAATGGCATGAATCTGTGTTCTTAGAGCTTGGTTTTTGAGGTTTTGTTGCTAGGATTACTATGCTATTAGATTTGGTTTTGAGTTATGCTGCTACTATTACTGTTTTATTAACCAAACCAAATTGGATCCTTGCCTCGTTTTCTGATTTTTGGGTTGTTGCTGTTACTGCCTCTTCACCTCTTTTTCTTTCATTTCCAGGTACATATTCTGAATTCTTCATGATGTAAATTTCAATTTGAATATTGAAATAAAGACAGTGCTGGAATCATGGCAGTTGTTCTATTTGTGCCATAGCTGTACTTCCTTCACGATGTTCATGCTTTTAGTTAATTGATTCGTAATGTAGTCTAGCTAGTTTCTGTTTGAATAGTTGAGTTCTCATGTGGTATTTAAATTATGGACTATTGTAATGTTGTATTAAGGGCTTTAAGTAAGTCAAAAAATGCAGCAAGGTTGCTTTAGTCTCGATCAAAAATGAGTAATCACCGCTTTGGGTGTTAGCTTCATGTTTGAATTGGGATTAAAGATGCTAAGGGTAATCATGATATTGTTTGATATATTGTCAAAGGGTATGTGAGTGATTTTAGTTTAGAAATGGTGTAGAAGTTGAAATGCTTATTCGGTTGGCCTAAATGTGAATATTAAAGAATGAGCACGATACTTAGCCTCATGAGTTTCAATAGTTGCAAACATTTAGCGTTTCATTGATTAGCATATGAATGTTTTTAACTAAAATGGTTTGGAATAGGTTTCAGCTTAATTTTAATCAGTCTTTCAGTTCCCAGTAGTTGTTAATTTAAATTTGGTGGCTTCTCAATGTCAAGTTTACAAATCTGCTGATGTATAAAATTCCTTTATCGTCAAGTTTAAAAATCAGATCGCTTCTACTATTGTACGGGTTCGATATGTGAATCTCTAAAATGTCCATCTTGTGCGTTGCTTCGTATGAATTGGGATCATATTGGGCCTGAACATGAAACAACTTGCCCAGAATCAGGATAGTGTATTTGGCATCGTTTGGGCCCGCTTGATTTTGTTGGCCTAGTTCCCTTGCTTGTTGGTTTGTTGATATCAAATTTAGTTCGGCCGTTTTAGCATTGTAGATAGTCTGAACTCCTAGGGTTGCCTCTCTTCCATGATTAATTAGACTTCCTAAAATGAACTTGAGGTGCGCCATATTTAACAACAAATAGCTATGGCCCTCATTAATAAATTTAGAAGTTAGAATAAATCGAGGTGTGTCGTGCCGAACAAAATCTCAAAATGCATGGCCCTCGCTTAATTAATATTTTAAATCCTTAGAACTCGAGGCGCACCATTTAGCAAATTTTCCATGACCCTCGCAAAGTTAGAAACGCGTAATTACTTTAGGCATGTTATTTTAATAATTTACTTTCTTAAACTGGGGTGCGCAATTATGTGACCCAAATTCAAATATCAACAACGTTAGATAAAATTTATTGCGGACTGCGGGTGCATTTATGTGACGTGGTTCAAGACGCATTTTATGTGACGTTGAATTTTCTAAAATAATTAAATAAAAGCGGTAATAAAGTTAAAACTGCACCATAGGTTAAAACATGTAAATCGGCCAATTATAAAAGTTGAGCGACCGTGCTAGAACAACAGAACTCGGGAATGCCTAACACCTTCTTCTAGGTTAACATAATTCCTTACCCGAATTTCTGTGTTTGCGGACTGTAATACAGAGTCAATCTTTTCCTCGATTCGGGATTTGAACCAGTGAATTGGGACACCATAAAATTATCCCAAGTGGCGACTCTGAATTTAATAAATAAATAATTACGTTTCGATTGTCACTTTAAGTTGGAAAAAAACTCCCATTTACACCCCTTTACTCGGGTGTAGGTAAAAAGGAGGTGTGACAGCTCTGGCAACTCTGCTGAGGAAAAAACCCAGAACTTTTGGTTCAGGGTTTAAAATTCGAGCTTATATGAATTTTTATATTTGGCTTTCTTTATTATCAGATTTTATTATATGTTTGGGCCTAATGTGCAAAATGATGCTTTTACCGCTTTGATATTATCTGAACTGTATATAAACTACTACGAAACCCTTTTCTTCTCATCTTCGGGGATGTGCTCGCTGGTCGAGACTCCTTTGATATTCTATTAGTGTCATACCCTAAAATAGGAAAGAGGCTCGGACAAGTTACTAAGCCGGATGGACTTTTGGTTCCCTATACGTAGCCCCCCTTCTTGGCTCGAGTTGTCCGCCGGGTACACAGTCTAGAACACATACCCAGGTTTTGGACCTAGAATAACTCAGCCTCATGCCGGATCCCTAGTAGGAACGTTTGTTTGCATCATGTGCATTTGATTTTGGAGACTCAACACAGGAGTTGGGTCTGTCTAGGACAGGTGTACCCGAAATGTAAAGACCATTATGATGCATCTTACTTGCTACTTGTGCATTCATTTTCTTCGGATTTGCATGTTGACCGGCTTATAAGGAAAATTTAGAAAGGTTAATAAGAAGGTTGACAGGGATAAGTGTCTGTTTTGAAAAACCAATGTCCCAAAACATACCGAAACTCTGCCGAAATTTTGAAAAAAAGGAATTTTGTGGTTTTCAAAGAAGAGAAAAAAAAGTAAATCTTTGTGTTTTAGAAAGGAAAAATAGTTGGTTTTATTTTGTCAAAATTGCCCGAACTACGCCAGTTTGATTCTCACAGGGTGTGAGATACGTAGGCAACCCCCATCGGGTCCAACTCCCTTTTCGCAAAAATAGCCCAAAACAACAAAAACAATATTTTTATTATAATGGTTAAGGTGATGCCATTTTCGTCAAAAATAGTCGATTGTCCCCAAAAGGACGCTGGAAGGCTGTTTTTGCAAGAACAGCCGCCTTCGGTCTCTTTTTCAAATTTTTGGCCGGTTAGCGAGCACAGCCTTAAAATCTATCCTCGGAAGTTCTGAAAGACCGTATTTGCAAAGCTGGGTTTTTACTTTTGAAATGAAAATCTGAAAAAGTGTCAGCTTTGTTTTTTAGTCAATTGAATCATGATTTTTGCTTAATCACCCTAATAAATGTGTAGAATGAGCACAAGTCAGAATTTTCCAATAACAATCGTGAACAAGATCCCTTTAGAGTTGCATATGTGGTGGGATGATCTGGTTAAATCAGGATAAGACACGGTCAATCTATACCTGGGAGGCCTCACTAGGTTGCTGAAGATCAATCCTAGGGGAGACATCATAAAGGCGTTGGTTACATTCTGGGACCCAGCCCACAACGTATTTCATTTCTTATATTTTGAACTTACCCCAACATTGGAAGAAATAACCGGATATATTGGGGTCCCAAAGTTCCTCTGAGACACCAGTGCCTGATTGCTCCAAGGGTCGTGGCCGTACACAGGTTCCTAGACTCTTTGAAAATAAGCAGGGGGTCCACAACCCAGACTTGGTAGCTGGTTTTTGTGCTTTGCAGTTTATATACAACAGATATGGTCATATAAGGGGGTTCAACAAGCCGGAAAACAAAATCTGCAGCAAAGGAAACCGCCTTAAGTGGGAAGAAAACAGGCGTTTTGCTTTTATGGTGGTCTTTTTGGGACTTTTGATGTTTCCTAGAAAATATGGGAATATTGACATACGAGTATCCGGGGTTGTCAACACTTTGCTTACTCAGGCCAATAACACCATCGCACCCATGATAGTAGCTGAAATCTTCCGCACTCTCACAGCCTACAAAGCCGGAGGAGACTTTTTTGAGGGGTGCAACGTGTTGCTGCAGATGTGGATGATTGAACACCTATGTCATCGTCCTCAATTCATGAGTTATGGGTCGACAAAGAAAACATGCATAGAAGAATTTTATACGAGGGTTGATGGGATCAGCTTGCCAGAAGGGGTCACAGAGTGGGTAGCGCACCTCCGTTCCATCACTGCAAACCAAATAGAGTGGACATTTGGATGGCTGGCTGTAGATGAGATCATATACATGCCAGCCATTGGGCCTCATTTCCTCTTGATGGGACTCAGGAGTATCCAACCTTATGCCCCATACCAGGTTTTGAGGCAGCTGGGAGATGCCAAATAGTTCCGAGAGATGAAGATCTTAGTGCCCAAGTAGTCGAAATCAGACCTAACGGTCAATTTCATGAAGCAACAGTCCGCCAAATTTGGAGCGAATGTCAATACTTAACAACAAATACCTGTGTACGTGATCGATCAAAACGTGAGGTTTCACCAAGGTACCTGGCTTGGTATAGAAGAGAAATTGAGTTGGGAGGCCGGCCAAAAGACCCCACCTTCAGGAATTCGTCGAGGCGTCACAAGAACAATGGGCTTGGTTGGCCAAGGAGAACGAGTACAGGGCCACAATAGGAAAGTTGCAAAAACAAGTCAAAGAACTTCAATTCAAAAATATCTTGCAAGCCACGACAGATGAAGGGGAAAAGAAAAAGCTGACCAAAGAAAATGAGGCCCTTCAATCCCAGATTCAGAAAATGAAAATAGCGGCAAAAGATCCCGTCAAAAGTGCCAAAGCTGAAAAACTCATAGATAACCTGAGGAAGAAAGTGAGTGACTATAGTTTTGATTTGAACAAAGCAGAAAGTGAACTAGCTAGGGCTCGAAAGCAATTGGCTAAAAACGCGTATGAACGAGCACGCCTGGTTAAACAATTGAAAGAAAAGTACGATAATGAGGTCGTGGGATTAAAGAAAAGGGTCGTCGCCACGGAAAACAAAATGATCAAACAGGCAAAAGACTCCAAGGCAGAAAGAGAACATTGTTATACAGCATTGGCACAATTAGAAATAGACTTACAACAACTTCTGGAGTAGAATCATATGGCCGAGCAAACTTTGGAAGCCATGGCCCAGCAGATCGGGCGTTTGTTGCAAGAAAAAGGTGTCATAAGAGAGAGAATTGAACCATAGCTGATTACATTATTGTGAAGTACCAAGCCTGTGAGGATATGACTCGCACTACTTTCTTCGCGGTAGTGATGACATTTATTAAAAAGATAATGAGTGACTTGGATAGACTTCAAAGGGATCTTGTATATAGGCTCGCGGTGAGACCGAATGATGTCCCGCGGGTACCGGGAGCATTAATGTATTCATGATTTTTCATTTGAGTCTGTATTTCCTTTTCCGTTAGAGTCTATCAATTGTTTTGAGTCTGTATTTTCTTTTGCTGGAGTATAATAGTTCATATTTGGAGTCTGTATTTCGTCTTTGCATTAGAGCCTGTTAGTTTCTTTTGGAGTCTGTTGGTTTTGAGTCTTTGTAATCAAAGTATTTGCTTTTTTATGAAAATTGAAAATCCTGAAATGTTTTATTATTTACTTTCACACTTATCTCCCAGAACTACACTCAGGCTGATTTATGCGGGGTCATGATACGTAGACAATCTCCATTGGATTCGACCATACATAAAAAAAGAGAGAGAGAGAGAGAGAGAGGGAAAACAAGAGAAAAACAAGAAAATAGAAAAGAGAGAAAAACAAGAAACCATGGAGCGGAAACCATGAGAGATCAAGCAAGGAAAGGTAAGAATGAAAAAAGAAAATAAAAGAGAAGTTGCAAAACGAAAATAAGGAAAAGTCGAGATGACGCAAGCAGCCGATCAAATGCACAATAGAAACGGTTAACTACTTAGGTGCATTCATTCCCCCAAAATATGCGGTTACTAATCTGTTAAAGCCCTAATCGCTAACAAGGTTGTTGTTGATGTATTGAGTCCAGGCAGGTGGTTAGTTGATTGGCATTCTGGCAACTCACTCCTACAACACCCGATCAAAAGACAAGTTGAACATGGCCAACCAAGAACCGGAGGCAAGTATCGTTGATCCGTCAAAAGAGGTGGAAGAATTGGATGTTAATGCAATGAAAGAAGAGATGTATAATTTAAAGCAGCAAATGGCTGAAATGTACCAGGCCTGGGCAAAGGGGAATCCACCACCGATTTATCCCGCCAACCCTGCTTATATCCCACCATTGGCTCAACCTCAGGAACCTCCCACTGTGAACTCGTCTCCGACCTTTCCCCTCTACCAATAATGCTATGGCACCACTTCCCATACATCACAAGCTCCACCACCCAAACAAGTGTTGCACCCTCTTCCACCAGTCACTCTTGTTTTGTGTCACCTCCACCTGCTACATTACACCAGTCTTCCAGTGAGCCTCTATTCCAGACTCACGACAACCAGTATTATCCCCCTGAGCCCACCTTCAAAGTTCCAAAACCATATTCTTACACCCCTCATCTTGATCTCCCGGCAGAGACCGAGAAGCCACCCAAAAATCCCGAACATGAGGAGATGATCAGAAAGATCAAAAGCTTAGAACAATCGTTCAGAGATATGAGGGGGTTGGGAGGTCAAGTAAGTGTGGCCTATAAGGATTTATGTCTATTCCCGGATGTTCAATTACCAGCAGGATTCAAGATGCCCAAGTTTGATTTGTACGATGGGCATGGTGACCCAGTAGCATACTTAAGAGGATTTTGTAGCAAGATGAGAGGAGCAGGCGGAAGAGATGAATTACTGATGGCCTATTTCAGCCAAAGTCTGAGTGGATCGGCATTTGAATGGTAAACCAGACAAAATCACAGCAGGTGGTACACATGGGACGATTTGGTCCAAGTTTTCGCCTTCCATTTTCAGTACAATCATGAAATTATCCCAGATCGTCTGTCATTGACGAAGATTGAGAAAACACCTGGTGAGTGTTTCAGGGAATATGGATTCCTTTGGAGGGAGCAAGCAGCGAGGGTTGACCCTCCGATGAAAGAAAGTGAGATGGTTGATTATTTCTTGCAGGCCTTAGAGCCCACTTATTTTGGTCATTTGTTGTCAGCAGTGGGCAAGTCCTTTAATGAGGTTGTAAAAATGGGAGGCATGGTAGAAGAGGGACTCAAGTCTAATAAAATCATGAGCTACTCAGCAATTAAAGCAACCACCCAAGCCATTCAAAACGGTACTGGGGGTGTACTCGGGAAGAAAAAGAAAGAGGATGTTGCGACAATTGAGTCGGAAGCTTGGGTCGGATCCAGAGGCCCTTCACATTGCTACAACTAGCCTCGACCCTATCACCAAACTTACAACCACAATCCATATAGTCCACCACAACACTATTACCCACCGCCAGGTCCCCATTTTTCTATCCATCATGCACAAACATACACTCAACCTCCCGCTCACGCGTAATGGCATGCGCCAGCTCCACTAAGTATCTACCCAGCTCCACAAAATGACTATCCACCCCCAAGAGCCTACCAAAATCCCCCTGGAACAAGTTTCCGACCCAATCAGGCCACCAAGAATGAGAGGTTGCAGAAGAAGAAGAAGAAGACTTTCACTCCATTGGGAGAATCCTATACCAGTTTGTGCCGCAGGTTGAGACAATTGGGTATGCTGAGTCCGATTGAACCAAAATTTCCAAATCCTCCCCCGAGGAATCTTGATCACTCCGTGAGCTGCGAATATTGTTTTGTGCCCCGGGTCACAACACAGAGAAGTACTGGCAATTGAAAACAGCTATTCAAGAGCTCATTGATACTAATCGGATTGAGGTCCAAGCTACGGAGGCACCTAGTATCAACCAGAACCCATTGCTAGCTCATCAAGAGACGAATATGATTGAGATAGTGCATAAGGAAGGGGAGCCTAAGAAGCATTCACAAATTGTCATGATGATTCGGTCCATTAATGCCAGGCCGTTCGAAAAGTCAACAAGTGAGAAGTCTGCGATCAAGTTGAATGGGGCAAATAGTGAACCATCTGTGGTGGTCAAGAAGGGGTCCTCAAGTGACGTTGCAGGAAAACATGAAAGAGCGAAAGTGGTTGTGCCAGGAGTGGCGAACAAGCCTGTTGTAATTGTGGAAGGTGCCCGCATAAACCCTGTCATCATCAAGCCGGTAACTCAATTACCAATAGTCAACAGCAGGGCGGTCCCATGGAATTATGAACGAGTGACAGTGACTTACAAGGGGAAAGAAGTTAAAGAAGAAGTATGTGAGACCCATGGTTTGACTCGATCGGGAAGATGCTTTGCTCCCGAAGAGTTAAGAAAAGCTAAAAGTTCCAAAAATAACTCGACATTGGCGAAGAAAGCTGTGATTGAGGAAGAAGCAGAGGAGTTCTTGAGAAAGATGAAAGTGCAGGATTACTCCATTGTGGAGCAGTTGAGGAAGACACCGGCTCAGATTTCATTATTGTCATTATTGATCCATTCAGACGAGCACCGTCGGGCTTTGATGAAGATCCTGAATAAGGCCCACGTTCCTGGCAAAATCTCAGTAAACCACTTGGAAAAGATAGCTAACAAGATATTTGAGGTTAATAAAGTCACTTTTTCTGATGATGAGTTGCCCATGGAGGTTACCAAGCACAATAGAGCCCTCTATCTAACAGTGAAATACGAAGATTCTGTGGTTACTCGGGTGCTGGTTGACAATGTTTCCAGTGCGAACATTTGCCCTCTCTCCACTCTGAACAAGTTGAAGGAGGATGATGAAAGAATTCACAAGAACAGTATCTGCGTTCGGGGATTCGACGGTGGAGGAAAAGATTCAGTCGGGGACATAGTGCTTGAGCTTACAATAGGGCCAGTTGAATTTACCATGGAGTTCCAGGTGCTCGATGTGGCTGTTTCTTACAATCTAATGTGGTCGAACCTGGATTCATGCTACCAAAGTGGTTCCATCTACTCTACATCAAATGGTCAAGTTTGAATGGGATAGACCGGAAATCGTTGTGCACGGCAAAGATAATTGGTGTGTTCCCAGCGATGTTATTGTTCCATTCATAGAGTTCGAGGACGACAAGGGGCCATGGGTTTATTAAGTTTTTGACACGGTATCAGTAGAGAAAACTCCATAAGGGAAGTGCATTCCAACCTCGAGGGTAGCTGCCGCATCAGTCATGGTAGTTACCGAAATATTGAAAAATGGTTTTGTACCGGGCAAGGGTTTGGGTGCATCTCTGCAAGGTATCGTACAGCTGGTGTCTCTCCCTAAAAACTTGGACAAGTTTGGTTTGGGGTTCAAGCCCACAGCTGCGGACGTGAAAAGAGCTAGAAAGTTGAAACAGAGGACCTGGGTCCTCCCAAAGCCCATCCCACGACACTTCAGATAATTTGTTAGGCCTGGCACCAAGAAACACATAGTGGCAACAGTTCCCAGTTCAGTGGTTGATGTAGATAGAGATTTGATTGAAAAGGTCGAGAGGTTATTCGCAGATGTGAACATATTAGAAGCTGGAGAGGCTTCGAGTAAAATGGATGTGCAGTTTGTTGTCCCAGTGCAAAGATTAACAATTGGGAAGCTACTCCTCTCCCCACCAGGAAGGAGTTTTGGTAGTTTGCTTTGATTTTCTTTCAGTTTATCTGGATAATTCCAGGGTTGTAATTCAGATTCTAGGTTCCATCCATTTGGATGTATAAACCTTGTTATCTTTAATTTCAATAAAATGCAATTTCCCTTTTTCTTCCTTCGTGATAGTTTTATTTTTGATTTTCTTTTCTTCCTTATACAGTTCTTTTTATGCTGGATTCAATGATATGACATGCATGAGGAATCTCCGGCCCAATCCTAAAAACCAATTTAATTCTGAAATAGTAATTCAAGAAATAGAGTGTGATGGTGAACCGGAAGATGACGAGGATGAAGCCTTTAAAGAGATTAGTAAAGAATTAAGCCATTTTGAAGAAAAACCCAAGCCTAACTTGAGTGATACAGAAGCAATCAATTTAGGGGACCAAGATAATGTCCGGGAAACTAAAATAAGTGTCCATCTTGAACCACAACTCAGAGAGGAGATAATTAAAGCATTGTTCGAGTATAAAGATGTTTTTGCATGGTCCTATGATGACATGCCGGGTCTAAGCACTAACTTGGCGGTTCACAAATTGCCTACTGACCCGGCATTTCCCCCTGTCAAGCATAAGCTGAGGAAATTTAAAACTAATATGAGTGTGAAGATTAAGGAAGAGGTCACCAAACAGTTCGAGGCCAAAGTCATTCGGGTCACCCAGTATCCCACTTGGTTAGCCAATATTGTGCATGTGCCGAAGAAAGATGGCAAGACCAGGGTGTGTGTTGATTATCGAGATCTCAACAAGGCAAGTCCCAAGGATAACTTCCTATTGCCGAACATCCATATATTGATCGATAATTGTGCCAAACATGAGCGTGGTTATTTTGTGGATTGTTATGCGGGATACCACCAGATTTTATGGATGAGGAGGACGTAGAAAAGACGACATTCATCACACCATGGGGAACATACTACTATCGGGTCATGCCATTTAGTTTAAAAATGCTGGGGAAACCTACATAAGGGTGATGACGACCATATTCCACGACATGATACACAGAGAGATCGAGGTTTATGTGGATAATGTGAGTGTAAAGACTAGAAAGCAGTCTAACCATGTCAGAGATCTGAGAAAGTTGTTCCAAAGGCTTCGCAGGTACAATCTCAAGCTCAATCCTGCAAAATGCGCGTTCGGTGTTCCGTTTGAAAAGTTGTTGGGATTCATAGTCAGCCGTTGAGGTATTGATTTAGACCCATCAAATATCAAAGCTGTCCAGGAATTTCCACCCCCAAAGAACAAGACTGAGGTAATGAGTCTGTTGGGGAGATTGAATTACATCAGCAGGTTTATTGCTCAGCTCACGAATACTTGTGAACCTATCTTCAAAATGTTAAAGAAAGATGTTGCGGTCAAGTGGATAGATGAATGTCAGGAAGCATTTGATAAGATAAAGGGGTACTTGTCAAACCCACTTGTGTTGGTCCCGCCAGAACTAGGGAGACCTTTGATTCTGTATTTGACGGTCTTGGACAATTCATTTGGATATGTGTTGGGACAGCATGATGTCACCGGCAGGAAGGAGCAGGCCATCTATTATCTCAACAAGAAGTTCACATCTTACGAGGTTAAGTACACTCACCCTGAGAGGACATGTTGTGCCTTAACTTGGGTAGCACAGAAGTTGAAGCACTATTTGTCATCTTACACTACTTACCCCATCTCTCGTTTGGATCCATTAAAATAAATCTTTCAGAAACCTATGCCTACAGGGAGGCTCGCAAAGTGGAAAATCTTGCTCACAAAATTTGACATCGTCTGTGTGACTAGGACTGCAATGAAAGCCTAGGCATTGGCCGATCATTTGACTGAGAACCCAGTGGATGAAGAATACGAACCTTTGAAGACCTATTTCCCTGATGAAGAGGTAATTCACATTGATGAATTGGAATAGATTGAAAAGCCAGGAAGAGAACTTTTCTTTGATGGGGCTGCTAACATGAAAGGCGTTGGGATAGGAGCGGTACTTGTTTCTGGAACAGGGCATCACTACCCTATTGCGGCTCAGCTTCAGTTCTACTGTACTAACAACATGGATGAATACGAGGCATGCATTTTGGGTTTGAGGATGGTTGTGGATATGGGTTTCCAGGAAGTCTTGGTCTTGGGTAACTCGGACCTTCTGGTGCACCAGATTCAAGGAGAATGGGAAACACGAGATTTAAAACTCATACCGTACTGATAGTGCTTGCAGGATCTTTGTCAACGGTTCCAATCAATAGAGTTCAGGCATATTACGAGGATTTACAATGAGGTTGTTGATGCTTTGGCTACTCTGGCGTCAATGTTGCACCATCCCGATAAGGCTTATATGGACCCTTTGAAAATTCAAATCCACGATCAGCACGCTTATTGCAATGTGGTGGAAGAAGAGCTCGATGGGGAGCCTTGGTTTCACGATATCAAGGAATACATCAGGATGGGGTGTATCCAGTGCAAGCCACAGGTGATCAAAAGAGAACAATTAGGCGGTTGGTAAACAATTTTTTCTTTAGCAAAGGGGTTCTATACAAAAGGACTCCTGATCTTGGGCTGCTGAGATGCATAGATTCTAGGCAGGCTACAACTATTATGATCGAAGTACATTCTGGAGTCTTTGGACCACACATGAGTGGGTACGTGCTGGCAAAGAAGATTCTCCGAGCAGGTTATTATTGTCTCACTTTAGAGCGAGATTGTATCAGTTTCGTGCGTAAATGTCATCAGTGCCAAGTGCATGGAGATTTGATTCATTCTCCACTATCTGAATTACACACGATGTCTGCACCATGCCCTTTGTCGCTTGGGGCATGGATGTCATTAGGTCAATTGAGCCATCAGCATCAAATGGGCACAGGTTCATTCTGGTGGCCATAGACTATTTCACCAAGTGGGTAGAGGCTAAAACATTCAAGTCTGTAACCAAGAAGGCGGTGGTTGATTTTGTGCACTCAAATATCATTTGCCGGTTTGGGATACCAAAGGTGATCATTACAGACAATGGGGCTAATCTCAATAGTCATCTTATGAAAGAGGTGTGTCAACAGTTTAAGATTACACATCGCAATTCCATCCCATATCGTCGCGAATAGAGCAGTCGAGGCAGCCAACAAGAACATAAACAAGATACTTCGTAAAATGGTGGAAGGGTCCAGGCAATGGCATGAGAAGATGCCTTTTGCATTGTTGGGTTATCGCACTACTGTTCGTACTTCAGTAGGGGCAACTCCTTATTTGTTGGTATATGGCACGGAAGCAGTGATACCCGCAGAAATTGAAATTCCATCCCTTTAGATTGTTGCGGAAGCCAAAATTGACGATGATGAGCGGGTTAAAACCTGCCTGGAACAATTGAGTTTGATCGATGAGAAAAGATTAGCAGCAGTGTATCATGGCTAGTTGTATCAACAAATAATGGCAAGAGCATATAATAGGAAGGTGCGTCCACGAAAGTTTGAAGTGGGTCAGTTAGTATTGAGACACATTCTTCCTCATCAGGCTGAAGCCAAAGGCAAGTTCGCCCCAAACTAGCAGGGGCCGTTTATCGTGACAAGAGTGTTGTCCAATGGTGGTTTGTATTTAATAGATATACAAGGCAAATGTGTAGAAATGACCATTAAATCTAATGTAGTCAAAAGATACTATGTATGATTTCTTTAGTTAAAGTGGGTTTGTTTGTACTTGGCATATTTTGGAGATTGGAATGATGAAGGCATTTTGTTATGCTACCTAAACACTTTATCCTTTTCTATCCCTTTTGAGCTTTGTTTATTTCCTTTCATACCCCTCTTTTGGAATCAGTGGCAAAGTTCAAAAACGCGAGAACAAACGACAAGTAAAAGAAAGAAACGAAAAGAAAAAAACTACAAAAAGAAAAAGGAAGAGAAAAGAAAAGAAGAGAAAAGGCACAAAAACAAATCAATTTTTATGACATGAACTACGTTTGACCTGATTCCTTTTAAGGATATGTAGGCAGCCTCACGGTTCGGTTCCATCAAAATAAAATCCAAAAGTCCCCAAGCAAGAAATTGGGACAGAAGTTGTGGTTGTTGCAGGAAATCTGTTTCCAAAAGTTGTAATTTTGAACCCAGTTGAATTGTTTTGAGCCTTTGATACCATTTTTTTCTAACCCTATCCAAAAGCCCACGTTACGGTCCAAAGAAAGACCTTTAGATCAGTCTTCGAGAGATGCCAAGTTGAGCAAGTAGAAGCGATTCATATCAGGGGCAACACTCTGGTCCAAGTAGGAAAATCAAAATGAGAGAGTCTTATTGGTGAAAACTCTCACGGGCACCGTAAGGCGACGGAAGCTGAGAGAAACCAAAAATGAGAGAGTATTATTGGTGAAAACCCTCACGGGCACCTTGAGGCGAAAGTGAGTTGAGAGATAAACAAATGAGAGAGGCTTGTTGGTGAAAACCTTTCAAGGCACCGCAGGCCGAACAAGGTCAAAGTTTTCGTAAAAGAAATCAGGTTATGGAAATTCCGGGGCAACAAGTATGGCAACTGAAAGTTGATTGGTTGGACAGATTGGGCCGATTAGTCCTAAATGCATGTTATGATTATTGGTTCCAGCAGTTCCACTCAGATAAGTCCATTTTTTCTTTTTCCCCTTCAGATAGTCTTCCAGTTTTGGATTCTTCTCATCCTTAACTCTAGAAGTCATTGCATTTCATTTCTTTTGGGTTTATTTTTCTAAGATGTTCCCAATGTCAGTTTTGTTTAAGCAAATAAAAAGGAATTTCAAAGCTTAATACCAACTTCCAAAGTGGCACAAAACGCAGGGCGGCCAAGGCATTGCTAGAGGTAGTATGATGTGAAATGGGGTATAAAAGGTCAGTGGAAGTTCCATCGGTGAAAGCGGTTCGGTAATTTCGTGGGAAATGCAGAGGTTCAAACATATGGGTCAGAGATGTAACACAACGGTTTAGGTCTAAAATACTCGGGTCATCCAAGGTCATGGGGTTTGAAAGATAGTCAAGAGGTTCAGAGCCAGTTCGGGGAAGCCAGTCAAAACAAAGCACGGCGGCGGGAAGACTTTCAGCAAGAATGCCACAAACTTACCACCACATTTTAAACTAACAAGATTTTTTTCTGATTGAAACAGGGGCATAAAGTTTCGATTGTTTCGGGGAAACCCTCCATAAGGAAAGGCAAGCACCGGACAGGTTTGACCGTAAACTCTCAGGACCCTCATGGATAATGGGATTTCATTTGATGTTTGCAGGACCCGCCTAGATAATGGGATTTCATTTGAAGTTTCAAGATCCTCCTGAATAATGGGACCTAGCTGTAAGATTTCCATTAGATAACAAGATGTACCGTAAGTTCTGTTGTAGGGCAGCATAATTCGGCAGAAAAGATTTGTCACTCTTAAGATAAGATTTGACGTTTGATTTTCAGGACCCTCCTGGATAATGGGATTTAGTTTTAAGTGTTCAGGACCCTCCTGGATAATGGGATTTAGTTTTAAGTGTTCAGGACCCGCCTGGATAATGGGATTTAGTTTTAAGTGTTCAGGACCCGCCTGGATAATGGGATTTAGTTTTAAGTGTTCAGGACCCTCCTGGATAATGGGATTTAATTTTTTGTTGTCAGGACCCTCCTAGATAATGGAATTTAATTTTTTGTTGTCAGGACCCTCCTGGATAATGGGATTTAGTTTTAAGTGTTCAGGACCCTCCTGGATAATGGGATTTAGCTTTCAAATTCATAGAGATATTTGGTAACATGATTCAATGAGCCCACCATCAAAGCGGGCAGACATTTTCTTTGTTTGTTTATTTTGTGGAAATCAGGAGCCCGCCTGGAGAACAAGGGAATACATTTCAAATTCAGCAATCAGGCGCCCACCCGGAGAACAGGGGAATACACTTCAAGTTCAGCAATCTGGCGCCCACCTGAAGAACAAGGGAATACATTTCAAATTCAGCAATCAGGCGCCCACCTGGACCTGGAGAGCAAGGGAATACATTTCAAGTTCAGCAATCAGGCGCCCACCTGAAGAACAAGGGAATACATTTCAAATTCAGCAATCAGGCGCCCACCTGTAGAACAAGGGAATACATTTCAAGTTCAACAATCAGGCGCCCACCTGGAGAACAAGGGAATACATTTCAAATTCAGCAATCAGGCGCCCACCTGAAAAACAAGGGAATACATGTCAAGTTTTGGTAATCAGGCGCCCACCTGAAGAACAAGAGAATACATTTCAAATTCAGCAATCAGGCGCACACCTGGGGAACAAGGGAATACATTTCAAATTCAGCAATAAGGCGCCCACCTGGAGAACAAGGGAATATATTTTAGTTTTGGTAATCAGGTGCCCACCTAAAGAACAAGGGAATACATTTTCAAGTTCAGTCATCAGCCGCCCATCTGGAGAACAAGGGAGTACAAGTCAAGTTTTAGCTTTCAAGTTCTTACTGATATGTGGTAACATGATTTAGTTTACAATCACATATGGGCCCAGCCACCAAACTAGGGCAGAAAATTTTCTTTGTTTTCGTCTATTTTTGTTGAAATCAGGAACCCACCTGAAGAACAAGGGAATACATTTCAAGTTCAGTAATCAGGCGCCCACCTGAAGAATAAGGGAATACATTTTAAGTTCAGCAATCAGGCGCCCACCTATAGAAAAAGGGAACACACTCATGTTTCAGCAATCGGGAGCCCACCTGGAGAGCAAGGGAATACATTCAAGTTTCAGCAATCAGGCGTCCACCTGGAGAGAGGGAAAACATCTCAGATTACAATTCAAGGCGGCGACAAGGGGATTCCACCGAAAGAATACAAGTCAACAAGGCAACAGGAACCATAAGAGCAAGTTTGAAGATATAGATAGGATTTTGTAATGCATAGATCGTAGTCTAGTCTAGCTTCTTTTTATTTTATCATGGTGTAATAAGGGGATTCAGCAAGCAATAGCAGCAACAATAACAGTAAAATCATAGCTTCATGGTAGTCCCAGCTACCAAACATTTCCGAACTACACTGACCTGATTCCTTTATAGCCAAGGATATGTAGGAAACCTCGAAAGCAGGGTGCGGTCAAATATTTCAAAAATGCTTCCCACGGAGTATTCAAACGGGCAAAAATCGCTCATATCCGCTCATTTTATCTTTGCACGAAAACTCTTCGTGTTTCCGAGCAAAGAGGGGCAGCTGTGAGCACGTAATTTTTGCCCTATATGAATTACTCCCATAATTTCAAAACAAAGTAATTTATTTTCATTATTTGCAATTTTATGGATTTTCGTGGCATTTTATGTTAAATGTTTGCATTTGTTTATGCATGTCTATTTTATTTAACTAATGAAAAATATAAAAATATGTTGCATTTGAACTTAGGATTTAACTTTGCACTTTTGAATTAAGTAGTAAATTAGTTATTCGATAAGAATTGGAAAATCACAAAATAGTTATTTTTGCACTTTTAATTTTAATTTTTGAACTTTGGCAGTTTTTCCTTTAATTTGGTTTTAATTAATTGTGATAATTATTAGTTAGAGTTAATTAATTCAATCTAGTAGGGTTATTTTGATTTAGGATTTAGTTGGGGTTTTATTTTATTTTTTATTTGAAAAAAAAAATTGAAAATAAAAGAATTAATTTGGAAAAGAATGAAAAGGAAAAAAGAATAAAGAATCAGTTTTGGGCCATTTTTATTTTAACCCACCCCAATTCCAGCCCAAACCCTTCTTCTTCTTTATAAAATCACATCCAGCCCAAACCCACGCCCCAACTTGGTCCAGCCCCACTTCCCAACCAAACGACGTCGTTTGCCTTCCCCGGATCCCAGCCGTTAATCTCCATTGATCCGACGGTTGGGAAGTAGCCTCCCCAAGCTATTTAAATGTCCGAAAAAACCCCACCCCCCTCAGAACCCCCCCACCCCATCTTGTCTCTCTCTCGCCTTCGTCTCTTCAGAGTCCAAACCTAAACCCTAAACCGCCGCCCCTAATTCCCATCGCCTTAACCCGGCGGCGCCACCTCCGTTCACCTCCATTTTTACACCTCAAGACCCCCTTCATCTCCTCTTCCCAAATCCCTAACCTATATCCTTCAAATCCCACTGGTTCGTCTCGAATCTTAAATCGAAGACTAGACCAAAAACCTAACTTTTCCCAAATCACCCCAAATTAACACCTCAGAATCCCCGTAGTCCTCTATTTCCCAATCTCAAACTATGGACTCTCGAATCACCTTCAAGCTCATCGAATGTTGAACCTGACGCCCGAGCTTTCGAAGCCAAATCCAAGCCCATGCATGCAGAGTTGTTCTTTGAAAAAGAACAAATACTTGACGTCATTTTAGAGTGCCAAGCCCCAGGTTCGAGTTTTATTCGGTGAGTCCTTCCTTCGTTTCTTGGTTCATCTCTCCTCCTCTTTCTGGTCGATTCAATTGAAACCTGGTTAATTGTGCTGTCTGAGAGTTGGTCATGTTTTCGTGTTCTTCGTTAAGTTTTATTTTCCCAAATTGGTTTCTTTAATTGTTTTGATCCATTAAGCACGACTTTGTTAGTACCTCGATTTAATTATTCCAAACCTGCTTAGGGTTGATTTTGCTGTGTCAACTTTGATATTATTGATCTTGTCTCCTTTTAATTCATAATTGTCAAGGTAATAGTCAGTACAGAGTAAAATTGTTTATTCGTGTTACTGTCACTTAGTTTTGTTGGGATTTTTGGGTCAAAGCTCGAGTTTCTGAATGTTCATTTGGACTGATTTGGAACCAGCCTTGGGCTTTTTGAGTCATTTATGACCCAATTCAAGATGCCCAGTTGTTTTGAGCCCAAATTTGTTTGGTTAGCAAGGTAAATAACATGGGCATGGGGGATAGTTTAGGTATTTGGTTGAGGGAATCTTTCTGATAACAGAAATAGGAAGCTTCTAGTAGGGTTTTTATTTGAATTTCAGATTGTTAGTAAGTTAGCTTGGTTAAAAAGCCAAAACTTGAGGGATCTCTAAGCTAAAAGCAAATTTGAAAAGGGCTTAAAGGGTAGAACTAAAATCTGAAAGGTTGCCCTATTTGCTTGCCTATAAAGGCACATTTTCTTGCCTGAGAAGGCAGAGATTAAAGAATTAAAAAATCCAAAAAATACAAACGGCTGAATTATTTTACTGTTTTATTGAGTTTCTTCAGTGATCTTTGAAGTTTTCGATTACCGAAACATTTATGACATCCGGGATTAAATGGCATGAATCTGTGTTCTTAGAGCTTGGCTTTTGAGGTTTTGTTGCTGGGATTACTGTGCTATTAGACTTGGTTTTGAGTTCTGCTCCTACTATTATTGTTTTATTGACCAAACCAAATTGGATCCTTGCCTCGTTTTCTGATTATTGGGTTGTTGCTGTTACTGCCTCTTCACCTCTTTTCCTTTCATTTCCAGGTACATATTCTGAATTCTTCATGATGTAAATTTCAATTTGAAGATGGAAATAAAGACAGTGGTTGAATCATGGCAGTAGTTCTATTTGTGCCACAGCTGTACTTCCTTCTCGATGTTCATGCTTTTAGTCAATTGATTCGTAATGTAGTCTAGCTAGTTTTTGTTTGAATAGCTGAGTTCCCATGTGGTATTTAAATTATGGACTGTTGTAATGTTGTATTAAGGTCTTTAAGTAAGTCAAAAAATGCAGCAAGGTTGCTTCAGTCTCGATAAAAAATGAGTAATCATCGCTTTGGGTGTTAGCTTCATGTTTGAATTGGGATTAAAGATGTTGAGGGTAATCATGATATTGTTTGATGCATTGTCAAAGGGTATGTGAGTGATTTTAGTTTAGAAATGGTGTAGAAGTTGAAATGCTTATTCGGTTGGCTTAAATGTGAATATCAAAGAATGAGCACGATTACTTAGCCTCATGAGTTTCAATAGTTGCAAACTTTTAGCATTTCATTGATTAGCATATGAATGTGTTTTAATTAAAATGGTTTGGAATAGGTTTCAGCTTAATTCTAATTAGTCTTTCAGTGCCCAGTAGTTGTTAATTTAAATTTGGTGGCTTCTCAATGTCAAGTTTACAAATCTGCTGATGTATAAAATTCCTTTATCGTCAAGTTTCAAAATCTGATCGCTTCTGCTATTGTACGGATTCGATATGTGAATCCCTGAAATGTCCAGCTTGTGCTTTGCTTCGTATGAATTGGGATCATATTGGGCCTGAACATGAAATAACTTGCCCAGAATCAGGATAGTGTATTTGGCATCGTTTGGGCCCGCTTGATTTCGTTGGCCCAGTTCCCTTGCTTGTTGGTTTGTGGATATAAAATTCAGTTCGGGCTTTTTAGCATAGTAGATAGTCTGAACTCCTGGGGTTGCCTCTCTTCCATAATTAATTAGACTTCCTAAAATGAACTTGAGGTGCGCCATATTTAACAACAAATAGCTATGGCCCTCATTATTAAATTTAGAAGTTAGAATAAATAGAGGTGTGCCGTGCCGAACAAAATCTCAAAATGCATGGCCCTCGCTTAATTAACATTTTAAATCCTTAGAACTCGAGGCGCACCATTTAGCAAATTTTCCATGGCCCTCTCAAAGTTAGAAACGCGTAATTACTTTAGGCGCATTATTTTAATAATTTACTTTCCTAAACTCGGGTGCGCATTTATGTGACCCAAATCCAAATATCAACAACGTTAGATAAAATTTGTTGCGGACTGCGGGTGCATTTATGTGACGTGGTTCAAGACGCGTTTTATGTGACGTTGAATTTTCTAAAATAATTGAACAAAAGTGGTAATAAAGTTAAAACTGCACCATAAGTTAAAACATGTAAATAGGCCAATTATAACAGTTGAGCGACCGTGCTAGAACCACAGAACTCAGGAATGCCTAACACCTTCTCCCGGGTTAACATAATTCCTTACCCGGATTTCTGTGTTCGCGGACTGTAATACAGAGTCAATCTTTTCATCTATTCGGGATTTGAACCGGTGACTTGGGACACCATAAAATTATCCCAAGTGGTGACTCTGAATTTAATAAATATATAATTCCGTTTCGATTGTCACTTTAAGTTGGAAAAAAACTCACTTTTACACCCCTTTACTCGGATGTAGGTAAAAAGGAGGTGTAACAATGCACATCAATGTGCTTAGTTCTATTATGTTAGACTGGATTCTTGGCCATGTTGAGTGCACTGGTGTTGTCACATAGCAAGGGCATGCACTCAGAGAACATACCAAAATCTTCCAGCCACTGCTTAATCCATAACAGTTGAGCACAGCAAGATGCTGCAACCACATATTCAGCTTCTGCAGTAGAGAGGGCCACTTAGTTTTGTTTTCTTGTACCCCATAAAATCAGACATGAACCCAGAAAATGTACCATTCCAGAAGTGCTTTTCCTGTCTAATAGATACCCAGTGTAGTCAGCATCCACATATCTAACTAGATCAAAATTGTCTCCTGAGGGATAGTAGAGAACGAGGTCCTGTGTTCCTTTGAGATATCTTAAGATTCTCTTGGTAGTTTCAGATGAGATTCCTTTGGATTGGATTGAAACCTAGAACAAAGACCCACACTAAAAATAATACTTGGCCTACTTGTTGTGAGGTATAGAAGTGACCCTATGATAGCTCTATACATGGTCTGATTTACAGGAAAACCAGGTTTATCCATGTCTAGACGAGTAGCTGTGGAGATGGGAGTGTCAACAATTTTTGATGTTTCCATGTCAAATCTCTTCAGCAGCTCTTTGATGTACTTCTGATGACTTATTATTGTCCTCTTTTGAGATTGCTTCACCTGTAGACCCAAGAAGAAGTTTAGTTCCCCCATCATACTCATTTCAAACTCACTTCCCATGCGTTTTGCAAATTCTTCACATAGGGAATCAACTGTTTCTCCAAAAATGATATCATCAATATAGACTTGCACAATGAGTAGTTTCCTTGCTCTTTTCTTTAGAAAAAGAGTGTTGTCAATTTTCCCTCTTGTAAAGCCATTTTCTAGAAGGAAATTTGACAACCTTTCATATCAGGCACGGAGAGAATGTTTTAACCCATACAAAGCCTTGTCAAGTTTTAAAATGTGCTCAGGATGTTCAGGATGCTCAAATCCAGGAAACTGCTTAACGAAAACTACTTCTTTTAGAAAGCTATTCAGAAATGCATTTCTGACATCCATTTGAAACAATGTGAATTTCATATGTGATGCAAAAGCAATAAAAATTTTGATAGCCTCCATTCGAGCGACTGAGGCAAAAGTTTCATCATAGTCAATCACTTCTTCCTGATTGTAGCCCTGAACTACAAGCCTTGCCTTATTTTTTATTGGGTTTCCAAACTCATAAGTAATTGAGAAGGCAAGTGAGTTTCTGGTCTTTGATCTAGTTTGAATTCCTGAATCAAGAGGAGTGATTATGTTATCAGGGGATGTGAACTTTTTTGTTTCCAGTTAGACATCTGAACCTCATTGTGAGAAGGTCCAGGTATTTCAGTATGTGCACCTTGATTGCTTCTCATATCAGCATGTGGGATCCTTTGAACCGCATCAATAACTCTATTTTCAGCTTCACTTGTTGTGATTGAGGGACCAGGTTCTTCTCCATCAGTTGGATATATGGTTGCACCTTCCTCATTTGATTCTTCAATGTGGCTCATCATATCAGTCTTTCCATTTGGCATGTCAATGATTTTACCAGGAACAAGTGACTGTTCTCCATCTTGATCATTCTTATCATTCTTATCATTCAAATCCTTTCCACATGGGTCATGAGATTTATTGAAGATCACATAAATGCTTTCCTCAATACACTGAGTTCTTTTTTTATATATTTTATAGGTTTTGCTTTATGATGAATAGCCTAAAAAGATTCCCTTATCATTTTTGGCATCGAATTTTCCAAGTGTTTCTTACCTATTGTTGAGGACAAAACATTTGCAAACAAATGTTCTTAAATGTGTCAGCTTGGGTTTCCATCCATTCAATAGTTCATATGACGTCTTGTTCAAAAGGGGCCTGATCATGCACCTATTCACCAAGTAGCATGCAGTATTGACGGCTTTTGCCCAGAACCCTTTTGCAATGCCACTGTCAATCAATATTGTTCTTGTCATGTCTTCAAGCGTTCTGTTCTTTCTTTCCACGACACCATTTTGTTGAGGTGTTCTTGGAGCTGAGAAGTCGTGAGTGATGCCATTTTCAACATAGAATTCATCGAATTTTTCATTATCAAATTTTATCCCATGGTCAAACCTGATACATACTACATTAAGGCTCATATTCACCTCTTCTTCACAAATACCACAAACACTTAAAAGGTTTCATTCTTCGTTCTGAGAAACAGAGTCCAAGTAAATATGGAATAGTCGTCCACTATGATAAATATGTACATCTTTCCTCCTCTACTTTGCACCCTCATAGATCCACATAGATCCAAATGGAGGAGATTGTTACATCCCGTATTTTGAGTGAAATATTTTTTGTAACTTATCTTCAATAAGTAACCATAGCAAGTTCCCTTTTTTATTTTTAAAATTTTAAATTACTATATTTTCTTGAATACCCAATTGGGGTTTTTAAATTGTTCCGCTTCTAATCTTAGTATTGGTAAAGTTTATGTCTTTGGAGCTTTGATGGGCAAAAGTTTGAATTTTGTATGAAAGAAATATGATTAGGGGAAGTATAGTTATTGAAAATTGGATTTATCTTGTTGTTTGATTTCTGATTTTATGAGCAAAATGGCTTGATTTATGCATTCTTGGTGTTCATTAGATATTGGTATTTTCTAAGGGTTACACCACTGAGTGTTGCAATATTTGAGTTGATGAATTGTAGGGATCATGTAAATCTTTGTTTTTTTTCATACTTCTAGGAAATTCTGGGTTTAAATGGTAATTTTGCATTGAGTTGGTGTGGTCTCATCTTCACTAAGTAAGATATAGTCATTTTTGCTTTTGTATTAATCTTTGGCGAGGTTTAGATGTGTTAAGGTGTAATAATTTCAAGATATCTTTAATTGCAAGTAAGGTAGTGGTATCTTCTTTTAATCTCTTACAACAACAACAATCCAGTATAATCCTACTTAGTGGGGTCTGGGGAGGGTAGTGTGTACGCAGACCTTACCCCTACCCTGAGGTAGAGAAGCTGTTTCCAAATAGACCCCCGGTATCCTTCCCTTCAAGAACTTCCCACCTTATTCTTGGAGAGACTCGAACTCACATCCTCTCGGTTGGAAGTGGGGGTTGCTTCTCTTAATCTCTTAAACTGTCTTTATTAATTGACCATACTTTGAAAAGCCAATATATGAGATTAGGAACATTATGAGTCGATAAAATACATTTAATCAATAATGCATATTTTTATTAAAATAATAGTGTATGTATTTATTTTATGTGGTACCATATGATCATGATAGTAAGATATATAAAGTGTATTAAAAATAAGTAGAATTTCAAAAAATTTGAAATAATTTTTAATTATACTGATTATTAGTTAATTATCAGGTAACGGGACATTACCTAATTACCTAAGTAGATAAAAGGTTTAAACTTTCCCCACCCCACTCCCCACGTGGCAGCACCCTCATTTCAATTTAGTGACTCTTAAATTTCTAACATAGGTGTCACAGTACATGGTACCCTATCTCATTTCAATTTAGTGACTCTTAAATTTCTAACATAGGTGTCACAGTACATGGTACCCTAAGGTTTCACACAGTTCCTTGTTTGTCTGCTTCCCAATTCCTTACTTAGGAATGTTTATTGAACAATTACTCTTGGCATCACAACATTCTAGGGCAAGAATTATACTTTACATAGACATAAAGGAACAGATAACCATGGACCTACAGTCTAGCACTATTTTCCCCTTGAATACAATTCCTAATTTTAGTTAGTTGGTCATGAATACAATTTGCCCATTTCCTACATTTGATGTTTTTCAAGGAATCAACTTGAAATTATTAACTTGCTAGTAATAGCGGTGGAACAGGAATTAGTATGGGGTTAAACTTTCAAAGAAGGGATTCAATTTTTGCTCTACTTAGCTCCACCATTGGCTACCGCACGTTGTTAAGGGAAGTAGCATTTCTTATGCTTAACCCAAAAAGATTCAATTGATTATCTCTTCTGAAAATAGGGGAACTAAAAATCTCAAGTTACTAGAAATCTCTCTTCGACATAACGCATTTCATATGCATTTCATGCATTTATATATGCACATTGACCAATGAACAGAAGGGCTATACTAGCATTGAGAATAGAAAGGGACTCTTCAATCTGCGGACGAGGCAGATATACCTTGAAGTCTCTACGAAAGCGCCTCGCCTCGTGATAAGACTGAGTGGAAGTACCTGGATCTGCACATGAAAAACATGCATAGAACGGCCATGAGTACACCACAGCGGTACTCAGTAAGTGTCAAGCCTAACCTAGATCGGGTAGTGACGAGGAAGGTTAGGACCCTACTGAGATTAAATGAAATATAAGGTATAACAGTATAGAATGAGACAGTACAACTAATTGCAACAGTAAGTAATAACACATAATAGAAAGAACAACAGCAACTATAACAAAGATAAAATAATAACGGAAAGGAGTACAGCTCAACACAGAGATAACAACGGGGGATCTTCCAGGATACCGTCCTATAGTCCCCAAATATAAATATTCAATGTATCTCCCGAGTGCAGTCCCGTAGTCCAACTCATAATGCACGGGGATCTACCGGAAATCCGATCCGTAGTCCCAAATGTAAATATCCAGTACAAGGGGAATCTACCGGGTGCAGTACCGTAGTTCCAATGTAAGTGTGCAGGGGAATCTACCGGAATACCAATCCGTAGTCCCAAAATAAACACGCAGGGGGATCTCCCGGGATACCGTCCCGTAGTCCCAAAGTAAACACATCTGCAACAACGCGAAGAATACAATTCAATTCAAATTCCATACCAAGGTAAAACAGGTATTTCTAGCCTAGCATGTTGCACATAATCTAAATAAGGCAGTTTGAGCAAGTAAAGCAATTAAATCAATTAGACATGTTTTCCTAAGCTAACAACATGCTTAAATTGGAAGTAGTATAATCAGGAAAAAGGAACACAATTAAAATTACTTAAAGAAAATCGGATTTCAATAATTAGCACAAGTACGCACTCGTCACCTTACGTACAAAGAATTTCAAATATCAATAATACCAAATCCTAAGGGGAATTTCCCCACACAAGGTTAGGTAAGCCACTTACCTCGAACCGCCTCAAAATTAACCTGAAACCATGTTCTTGCCACGAGTACTTGACTCCAAATGACCCAAATCTATTCAATTCAATTGCATAATGTAAATAACACTTTAAGTAACTGATTCTACAAATAAATTCTAAGCTAATACGCGAAATTAGGTAAAATGATCAAAATGCCCCCTTGGCCCACGTCTCGGAATCAGGTCAAATTTACATTTCCAGGATTCTCATACTCTCACGAGTCTAACCATACCAAAATTATCCAAATCCAATGTAAATCCCCAATCAAAATTTGAAATTTAGGTCTAAGAACTTTGCCCCAATTTTCATTCCAATTCCGAAATTAAATGATAATTCATGTTTAGATTAATGGGTTATATGCAAAAAGGAGTTAAGAATTATTACTCAATCGATATCTCTGAAAATCTCTCTAAACCCCGTTCAAATTCGAGCTCCCAAGCTCTGTTTTCACAAAAATGGCAAAACCCTCGACTTTGAAATTTTATATCCTGCCCAGCTAATTCCTTCATCGTAAACGTGGAAGGACCCTCACGTTCGTGAAGCATAACTCCACTTGGTCCAGCTTTCCTCTTTCCCAAACGCGATGCCCAAGTCGCGAATGTGATGACCAACCTCCTCCTCCTCCTACGCGAACATGGGACTACCTTCGCGGACGCGTAGGTATGAGACCCTACAACCTCACAAATGCGGGAATACCTTCGCGAACGCGAAGCATTAACCCTTCACCAGCCCCAGCTCCTCTTCACGAATGCGAAACCCCACTCGCGAATGCAAAGAAGGAAACCAGAACTGACTACTGCAACTTTTTTTGCAATTCTCAAAGTTCCAAAAATGATCCGTTGAGCATTCGAAACATATCGGAGGCCCCCGGGACCTCAACCAAACATGACAATCAATCCTAAAATATCATTCAAACTTGTTCCAATCTTCGAAACGCTCAAAACAACATCAAAACACCAATTTAACATCGGATTCAATCCTAAGAACTCCAAAAACTCTCAATTTACGCTTCCCATCAAAACGTCTATCAAACCTCGTCCGAATGACCTGAAATTTTGCAATCAAGTCACATTCAACACTACAGAATTACTCTAACTTCTGGAATTCCATTCTGACCCCGATATAAAAATCTCACTATCGAACTGGAAACTTCAAAAATTCAAATTTCCGAATTTCAAGCCTAAATAAGCTACGGACCTCCAAAACATTGTCGACGCCCCCTTTTCCCTCCTAAAAGAAGGCGAAATCGGGTTTACGACATTATGGGCAAAACAACTTTTATTCACTTTTGAGGAATTGAGTTATGGAATTTGAAGAGTCGTCACCTAATGATTATAGTGCATTAGGACACTTTTAGAGAAAAGAAGAAGGTTTTTTGGAAGTAAACCAGAGTTCGGGTAAGGGCTTGAAATTATCTCGAGGGGAAGGTGTTAGGAACCCCTCAAGATCCACTAGTGTGGTTCCCGACCATGCTTAATTGTGACTTTAAGAAGAGTAGGAGTAGACAAGCAAAGTTTGCACATAAGAAATATAAACAAGTTGACAATTTTGAAAGAAGAAAGACACAAGTGATTTTTTTTGGAAAAAAGGAAAGCTTAGTTTGAGGAAAATTTTAATTTAAATGAAGGAAAAGCAAAGAAAAGGGTCCTAGGTTTAAATACAGTATGGATCACCTAGGTGCAATACCCAGCAATCATTCTCACACGAGATATTAGCGCACCGGTCATCATATCCATATTCTACCCTTCCCACCCCGTTAAGGTATTAAATGTGATTAGTCTCGTTTACTTATTGCATGCTAATACCCATCCCAACCTATCAGTCCCGGGGTATTAGGACTTCTAATCCTAAGAGGGAAGAAAGGGATGGGGCCTTTATGGAGTTTAAAGGATAAAATTCTAGTTTCGACATTCAAAACAAATATTAAATAAAGGGATGAGTAAACAAGCAAACAAGGCTCAAATAAACCCCTTAAATCAGACAACACTTAGTTTAGCATGTCTTAGCATATACTGATTTGGTCTTAAGTTAAAAATTAAGCGGCAAGCGGACTGGTTCAACACATATATGTAGACAGAAAGTCTGCATTAGGAAACTCGGATACAATTGTCAGAGATTAAGGCACTTAATTAACACGAGTGGGATTACTGATTCTTTTGAAAAATAGACAGAAAAGTTTTGAAGAAAAGGCAAGCCGCAGACTTAACAAAATGACGTAGAATAGTTCCTAGAAGACAGAACATTGAATTGTAGATTAGTAGAGAAAGAGTAATTTTAAACAAGTTTCAAAAGAGGCAGATTGTTTAAGGAGAAAACGAGTCCGAGCTGCAGAACTTATTAAAAAATGATAAAATACAGAAAAGTGATATGTAACTGAGTTGGAAATCGTTCATCGAACTACCAGAAAAGGCAGTAAGTTTCAGAAAGCATGCAAGTTTACCAGAAGATTAGGTTTTAGAAAGAGTTGCACTAATCTGAGAAGAGGCTCAATGGTTCGGAGAACCACTGGTTTTTTGTCTATTAGTCAATGAAATCGTTACTGCTTTTAGACGAGTGAGGCAAGTTTGAAAAAAAAACTTCCTATAGACATGATCTCTACTAGTCATTTGATTTAAGCCATGTTAACAAACTTGTAAATAGATGCTGATTTGATTATCCCTAAACATTTGCCTAATATCGTGAACATGCACATTCCTATAGGCATGATATCTATATGCAAGATTGCAGAAAGTTAAATATTGTCTCCTATAGGCATGATTTCTATGTGATTAGATCAGAAACATTAAAAAGAATTAAAACCCTAAAGCATGGTTTCTACCTTTTGATGCAGGAAAGTAAAATCCCTCCCACACCCTTTTACTAGATCCCCGAGTTTGTACAAGTTATTACAAACCAAAAGAAAAGATAAAAATACATCAAAGACCAACAGCCGCATCCGAGGAACCTAATTCAATCTTAATGTCTAATAATATGTGATTAACCAATTCCGAATCTAGATTTCCAAGGCCTTCTCTTACCCAAAGTGTTTCAAAGTTCCAAGGAGCCTCGAGGACTCCAGGCAGCGCTTACACTCTGGATAACAATTATTGTAACAGAATGGTGCAGTGTGGAATAGCGAACCCTCAGGCATCCAAGTTCAGAGGGAGCTCGAGGGTCCTAAAGCATGGCTTACCAAAGCGGGAAGAACTTAGAAACTAGGAATAAGTGCAAAGTGAGAGAGGGATTAAGGAGCCATAGCAGAGGGTGGTCATACCCAGCCATGGGTTTAGACTGGCACACTACTGACCCTCTTCTTGGTCCAAGAAAATAAAGAGCAGACTTTAGAAGTCAAACTTGGGTCTGGATGGTGATTAGGACACCACCAGACCTAAGTTAAGGCTCAACACATAAGGGGTAAAGGGAATGGGGAACTGACTTGAGTAGAGGTTCAAGAGAACCTGATTCTAAGTCATGAGTGGCAATAATAGATACCAACATGACTCAAAATTACTCACACATAAGGAGGGGCTAGAGGTAAAGTGACTTACATAGGAAAGCATATACAGAACCATCAGGGAAAGACAAGAGAGCATAACAGACTGAAGATGCAAGGACATAAAAGAAAGAGTAGAACATGCATAAACACATAGTGAGGGATGTGTAGAAGAGGAGAATTAAACACATAGTTGGAGGGTATTATTTAAACCAGAAGGACATACCAGTTGCAATCTCAGTACAGCAAGACAAACCACAACAAATAAACAACCAGAAAGTTAACAGGAGCAACTCAAAAACATCAGCAAGCACTTGAGAATCCAAAGGAACTCAAGAATGTTTTCGCAGTAATGAGAAGAGGAGCAGGGTGCTCAGTAGAGAAAGAAGTAGTAGAGAAAAATCAGTAGTAGAGAAAGTAGTATATCTTTTTATGACAGAGGTGTCTGTGTATTTTTGAACTCTATTGTTCGTGTGTTTAAAGGAAAAAGAGTAGGGTATTTATAGTTTAAAAACCAGGCAAGTAAGCAAGGCAAAGAATAATTCAGTATCAATTAGAATCAATCAGGAGAAGGGGATTCCTTTTATTAAGGAGTCCAAATTTGAACGGCAAAAGGGCAGAGTTTTATTTAAGGAAAGAAAATCAATTAACACATTGGGCAATGAAGGGTAAATACATAAGGGAAGTTTAAAAATACACGGTTAGGTAAATAAGGTAAGAAGTAAATCAACTAGTATATAGTAAATCAAGGAATCAAGGATTCACAATCAATAATGAACCAAGTCAGAAAAGGTCCAAATTAGATAAAGAAAGAATCAAACAAGCTCACATAATGGTAGTCTGAAATCAATCCCCTAAATTAGGGTTATTTCGAGAAGGAAAGGTCTGACTATAAAGAGTGCATAGCTTTAAACATGCGAGGCTGGAATTAAACAAACAGAGTGGTCATGCAATCTAGAGTAGAAGAACATGGCTAGAAGAGAGTGTCAGATAGCATGAGAGAAATCAGAAGGTCTTGCAAAGCTCAGCAAGAATCAGAGAACATGAGACGAACTTAGAAATTAGGGTTTTCGAAATCAAACTAGTTTAGACACAGGAAGCAAAACAATCGCACACAAGTGTTTTGAAAAACCCCAAAATCTAGGGTTTCCTCCATAGATTAAATGTAAAGACGAAAGCGTTGAAAATCAGGTAAAGTAAACTCAGAAAATCCAAGGAACATAAATATTTCATGGAATCATAATGAAAGAAAACACAGTAAAAGAAATTACAAGGAAACGTTAGGAGGAAACATAGTAGAAGAAAACACATAGGAATCACAGTAGAAACACATAGGAGTTACAGTAGAACAAATACAGTAAGAGTAACACATAGGAATCACAGTAGAACAAGTAAAATCAAATAAAACCTAAGTCGGAGAAGATGAACAGTTTTTGAAAGCAAGGATTTGAGATGGACTTAAGAAATCGTTTGAAAACCCTAAAATAAACACAGATCTGGAGCAGATCTAGAGAAAATAGGAAAACCTCGAAAGGCTAGGATTTCAGAAGAACCCTAGAAGTGAGAAAGGGCTGGAAAAGGGTCTGCTTTGAGTCGAATGAGTCACGGATGGACTCATAGTTCTAGGATACGCCGGAGCCAAATCGGAGATGGTCGCAGAACTCGAATCGGCGGAGGTCTGAGCATGAGCCTTCAAGGTCAGACCTTGAATATTCAAGTAACAGGGGTATAAGGACACATGGAGGTGAGTATAGGTTACTCGGGGCTTGGGGTGCCATTGATTCCGGTGAAACAAGGTGGAAACCAGCGGGATGGGGGCTAGGGTTTTGAGTGTTAGAAAGAGTCTGAGAGACGAGGGAGTTTGAGGGCGGCGGATTTTGGAAAATGAGGTAGGGTTAGGGTGGTTTGGGAATTAAAAAAGGTAAGGATAGTTTGTGGCCGTTGATCACAGAGATCAACGGCCTGAATTAAAAGAAATCCGGGCGGGTTTAAATAATGGGTTAGGGGCCGGGTAAAAAATGGAATTGGGTCGTCGATTTGGGCTGGACTTGGGGTCAGAATTGGGATGCCCAAATAGGCTATGATTGAAAGTAATTGAGGCCCTAAATGAAATAGCCAGTTTTTCCCTTTTGATTTAATAAAAAAAATAGTGAAAGATGTTTAAAATCAAATTAAAAACATTGAGTTAATAAATAATATTTAATATTAATTTTAAAAATATTGGGATTGATTTTGTAATAAAAATGCTATCAAATCTGAAAATGGGCTAAAATTGCAATTATATGCAATTTAGTTTAAAAATATCAAATGGACTGGTAAAATTATGGAAAAATCATGTAAATTATCTTTTGGTGTAAATACAAGGATGGAAATAAATTATTCACCAAAAATGATAATTTTGGGAATAATTATTCGATTTTGTACTGCTAAAAATAGGCAATAAATTGGTTTAAAAATCATTAAAATGCCAAAACCCTTTGGGGTGCTTATATACGCGCATATATGTTACTTTGAAAATATATAGGGAAAAATTGGGTATCAACAGCTGCCCCTCTTTACCCGAGGAGGATGAAAGAGTTGTCGGGTAAAGATAAGATGGCCAATTTTGACCGGAAGCGGCAATTGAAAAGAATTTTGACCGAGATCTGGTTTTTGAGCCGCCTACATATCCCTGGTCTTATAGGAATCAGGCCATATGTAGTTTAGGATCCATTGACGGAATGTGTCAATGGAGATTCGAAAAGACGGACACAATGGTCAGATTTAAAAGGTGTTTGGATTCGAATAGATTGCGGAGAACTAGAGCGGGATCGCTTCTGCTGAGACGGCCGTTCACTAACCGGTGTACCTCTGGATGAGCAGATGCACATATTGTGCATAATTTAAACATGATGCAAATTCCTGTTAGACCTTGAATGCTGTCTTTGGACGGTTAGGATGACGTCCTCAGACTATGATGTCCTGGGCCATGAAGAGCATAAAATAAAGATTTGCATGCCATGAAATGGTGTTCTCGGGCTATGCAGATGGTGCCTCCGAACTATGACGCCTTTGAATAAGTTGGAAATTTTTCAGCCTATGAGAAGGTGGCAATCTTTCAGCCGAATGAATGCAAAAGGTGGCGATCTTTCAGCCAAAGCAAAAATTTAAATGCAGGTGGCGATATTTCAGCCGAAGTGAGAGATTGAATGTAGGTGGCGATATTTCAACCGTTCGAAAAAAAAATAAAGTGGCGATATTTCTGCCAAAGCGCGATGGAGACAATGCTTAGTCTCGGAAGGCAGATAGGTAGCCTTATGCAGGTGATAATGGAGGTAGAGCTTAACCTCAGAAGGCAGAGAAGTAGCCTTATGCAAAATGCAGATGGAGACAAAGCTTAGTCTCGAAAGGCAGATAAGTAGCCTTATGCAGGATGGAGGTAGAGCTTAACCTCGAAAGGCAGAGAATAGCCTTATACAAAAATATAGATGGAGACAGAGCTTAGTCTCGAAAGGCAGATAGATAGCCTTATGTAATATGGAGGTAGAGCTTATCCTCGGAAGGCAGAGAGTAGCCTTATGCAAAATGCGGATAGAGACAGAGCTTAGTCTCGGAAGGAAGATAGATAGCCTTATGCAATATGGAGGTAGAGCTTAACCTCGAAAGGCAGAGAGTAGCCTTATGCAAGATGCAGATGGAGACAGAGCTTAGTCTCGAAAGACATAAAGTAGCCTTATGCAGTGCAGGAATGTAAAGGAGCAAATAGTAGTAATTTTCTTAGCTGATAGGTGGTTGCGATATCATGACTGCTGGGGAATGTTGGGTGTCGATAGTAGACCTTTGTGAGTTGAGTGATTGTTTCGAGGGTTTCGACTTTGAAAAGTGAATGCATTTTGCATTGCAATCTGAGTTCCTGCATCCAAAGAAAAAGCGTGAGTTCTGTAGAGGGGAAGGTTAGTTCGTATCTCTTGGCTCCTGACATTACGTATCATTGGGGTAGCATTGCTAAACGATGGTGGTACAAATGATGTTTATGCATGATTCAGTAAAAGTAATGTAAGTATATATTTTTTGAAAAAAAATGACTTTATTTTGGATGAACCAACAACTGCAACGTGGTTCAAGACACGGCAACCTTGCTTGCTCCGGAATTTTGAGGGTCCTTCTCAAAATTCTGCCCCAGTTCATTGGGCTGGCGCTGCTGACGGTTGTGCTGAAAGCGGATCGATTCTGGAATTTTGAGGGTCCTCCTCAAAATTCTGCCCCAGTTTACTGGGTTGATGTTGATGCGAAAGCCGACAAACTAACTTCGGAATTTTGAGGATCCTCCTCAAAATTCTGCCCCAGTTCCAATAGCGGGGAAAATGGATTTTTTATTAAAATGTGACCGAACACATAGGGCTGCCTACGTATCCCCTATTAAACGGGAATTAGGTCAGGCGTAGTTCAAATTACATCATAAAGAAAAGCATACGATCAAATGTAGTATCTTTTTACTGCGTCTGAGTTGATAGGCTTCGGCCAGACTTCTCCATCCATTTCTGCAATAATAAGGGCTCCTTCGGTTAGAACTCGGTGAACCATGTATGGACCCTGCCAATTGGGAGAGAATTTCCCTTTGGCTTTGTCTTGATGTGGAAATATCTTCTTCAACACCAGCTGTCCTGGTGTAAACTTCCTTGGTTTAACTCTCTTGTTGAAGGCTCTGGACATTCTGTTCTGGTATAACTGACCGTGACATACTGCATTCATCCTCTTTCCATCTATGAGGGCTAACTGCTTGTAGCGACCTTTTATCCATTCTGCGTCATCTAACTCAGCTTCTTGTATGATCCTTAATGATGGAATTTTTACCTCAACGGGAATGACCGCCTCTGTACCATAAACCAGCATGTAGGGAGTTGCCCCGGTTGATGTGCGGACTGTGGTACGATAACCCAATAAGGCGAATGGCAACTTCTCATGCCATTGTTTGTGCCTCTCGATCATCTTCCTTAGTATCTTCTTGATGTTTTTGTTGGCCGCTTATACGGCTCCATTCATCTGCGATTTATAAGCCGTAGAGTTCTTGTGTCTGATATTGAAAGTCTCACACATTGTTTTCATCAGGTCGCTATTAAGATTGGAACCGTTGTCGGTGATGATTGACTCTGGAATTCCGAACCAACAAACAATACGGTCGCGGACGAAATCTGCTTCCACCTTCTTGGTAACTGCTTTGTATGATGCTACTTCAACCCATTTAGTAAAATAATCAATTGCTACCAAGATGAACCTGTGCCCGTTTGACGCGGTAGGTTCGATTGGACCGATAACATCCATTCCCCAAGCAGCGAACGGTCATGGTGAGCTTGTTTCATTAAGCTCGTTTGGAGGCACTTTTATCATATCTGCATGTATCTGAAAGCGATGGCACTTTCGGACATACTGGATGCAGTCTGTTTCCATAGTCATCCAGAAATATCCTGCTCGGAGTATCTTCTTTGCTAAAACAAAACCATTCATGTGCGGTCCGCATGTCCTTGAATGTACTTCCTCCGATAACTTGGTTGCTTCCCTTGCATCGACACACCTTAATAAACCCAAATCAGGAGTCCTCCTGTACAGGATTCCTCCATTGTGAAAGAAATTATTGGATAGTCTCCGAAGCATGCGTTTCTGGGTAACATTGGCAAGCTCTGGATATTCTCCTGTGGTCAAATACTCTTTGATATCGTGGAACCATGGTTTCCCGTCGGCTTCTTCCTCAACATAAGCACAATAAGCTGGTTGGTCATGAATATTGACCTGGATGGGGTCAATGAAATTTGTATCTGGATGTTGAATCATAGATGACAAAGTGGCAAGTGCATCGGCGAACTCATTCTGTACCCTGGGAATATGCTGGAATTCCGTCTTTCTGAAAGTCTTTCTCAATTCCTGTATGTGATACAGATAAGGGAGTATCTTGGGATTCTTGGTTGCCCATTCTTTTCGAACCTGATGTATGAGTAGGTCCGAGTCTCCGATTACTAGTAACTCCTGAATGTTCATATCAATGGCCAGTTTAATCCCTAGAATGCAGGCTTCATATTCGGCCATGTTGTTGGTGCATGGGAACCTGATCTTGGCGGATACTGGGTAATGCTGACCGGTTTCTGATACCAGGACTGCTCCTATGCTAACTCCGTCGAAAAACAACCTCCAACCATCATAGGATTCTGCAATATCTTCTCCTATGAAAGATACCTCTTCATCGGGAAAATACATTTTTAGGGGCTCGTATTCTCTGTCTATAGGATTCTCGGTGAGATGGTCCGCCAAGGCTTGCCCTTTGATTGTTTTCTGGGTCACGTAAACAATGTCGAATTCACTTAGCAGGATCTGCCACTTGGCGAGCTTGCCAGTGGGCATGGGCTTCTGGAAGATATACTTTAGAGGGTCCATTCTGGATATGAGATAAGTAGTGTAAGCACATAAGTAATGCCTCAACTTCTGCGCGACCCAAGTCAGAGCACAGAAAGTGCATTCTAAAAGAAAATACCGGGTCTCGTACAGTGTGAACTTCTTACTGAGATAGTAGATGGCTTGCTCCTTTCTCCCTGTTTCATCATGTTGTCCCAAAACACAACCAAATACTTCATCTAATACTGTGAGATAGAGCAAGAGGGGTCTCCCTGGTTCAGGCGGAACCAAGACTGGCGGCATAGACAAGTATTCCTTGATTCTGTCAAAAGCCTTTTGACATTCATTGGTCCATTTGGTGAAGGCATCCTTCTTCAGCATTTTGAAGATGGGTTCACAAATGACAGTAGACTGAGCTATGAATTGGCTGATATAGTTGAGTCTTCCCAGGAAACTCATCACGTCCTTCTTCTTCTTTGGCGGTGGCAATTCTTGGATAGCTTTGACCTTTGATGGATCCAATTCTATTCCTCGACGACTCATGATGAAACCCAATAATTTTCCAGCAGGAACCCCGAATGCACACTTGGCGGGATTCAGTTTCAAATTGTACCTTCTCAACCTGTTAAAGAACTTTCGCAAGTCTTCCATATGATCTGCAGCTTTCCTGGATTTGATGATGACGTCATCCACATACACCTCGATCTCTTTGTGTATCATGTCATAAAATATGGTAGTCATGGCTCTCATGTAGGTAGCACCAGCATTTTTCAATCCAAATGGCATCATTCTATAGCAGTACATCCCCCATGACGTGATAAACGTTGTTTTCTCTGCATCTTCTTCATCCATCCATATCTGATGGTACCCAACGAAACAATCAATGAATGACTGCAGCTCATGCTTGGTGCAGTTGTTGATCAAGATGTGTATATTCGGCAAAGGAAAGTTGTCTTTGGGACTGGCCCGGTTGAGATCCCGGTAGTCGACACAGACTCTAACCTTCCCATCCTTCTTTGGTACCGGCATGATGTTGGCTAACCATGTCGGATATTCTACCACCCTGAGAACCCTGGCTTTGACTTGCTTAGTAACCTCTTCTTTAATCTTCAAACTCATGTCTGGCTTGAACTTCCTGAGCTTTTGCTTTACCGGCGGACATGTAGGATCTGTTGGCAACTTGTGAGCCACAATGGATGTGCTGAGGCTAGTCATATCGTCATAAGACCATGCAAAGATATCCTCATACTCTTTTAGGAACTCTGTGTACTCTTTCTTTTCTGATGGCGACAAATGTGCGCTGATACGTGTTTCCTTGACATTCTCAGTATCACCCAAATTAACGACTTCGGTCTCATCTAGATTAGACTTAGGACTATTCTCAAAGTTTTCGACCTCTCTGACAACCTCTTCTAGTATATCATCTTCTTCTGAATCTATATCCGTTTGTTACATTGCCTCGTTGCAAGTTACAGTCGTCGGTTCATCATCAAGATATGTAATAGTAATGCTGTGTAAAATAAAGTGAATGATAGGAAAATAATAAGAGCGCAATATATAATGGATTTGAAATGCTTTGATTGAAATTCATAATCGTTCGAGACATCGGAGCTCTTTTGGAAAGTAAAGACAATGCAGAAAGGAAAAGCAACTAAGAAAATAAAGATGCGATGCATGATGCTCGTTTAGCCTTGCTACCCCGAAGATGTCCGGGCACTGGTGGTCCTGACCGACCAATTGGTGAGGTGTTCCCCTCGGTTTACGGCTTGAATGGAAGGGCCTTCCTCCCCTTGCTCCTCGAAGATAACACAACAATCCATATCATCTTCCAGAAACAAGTTCTTTATTGCTGCTAGTGCCTCGTCTTCCTCTGATCCGTACAAAGTGTCGGATGGCTGAAAAGTCTGCTCCAACTGAGGTATAGGGTGCTCCAGCAGATAGTATGGTCCGCGCCATGGAGGTGACCAGTGGTTGAACTCCTCCCAAGTGTACTCATACCCTAGGCCAAAAGTGGTACCGTGCTTCTTCAGCTTGATAGGTTTGGTGATACCCTGCAGGTTCTTGCCAAGTCCTTTTCCGGGTTCATACCCGCTCCAATTCAGGATGCTTTCGATCTTGTTATCCCACCACTTGTCTTTGTCTACAGCATTGACCTGCTCGATGTGGTGGTACGTTTTTCCTCCTATCCTTCTTCTGCCTCCGATCATCGGAATGGTTTGGCGACTGTATATAGGGTTGCTACCGTCACCATGAATGATTACTTCCTGATGATTCCATTCAAATTTTACAGCTTGATGCAAATTTGATGCTACAGCCCCAGCGTCGTGGATCTAGGGTTGTCCCAGCAACAAATTGTAGGATGCTAGTACGTCAATGACTTGGAACTCGACATCAAACTAGGTGGGTCCCATCTGTAGGCATAGGCTAATTTCTCCAATGGTGGACCTCTGAGATCCATCAAAAGCTTTGACACTGATAGCCCCGTCTTTGACCTCGTGCAATCCCTTACCCAATGTCCTAAGAGTTATCAATGGACAAATGTTGAGGCTGGATCCCCCGTCGATTAAAATCTTGGTGATTAAGTGATCCTCGCATTGCGCAGTGATGTGCAATGCTTTGTTGTGACCAAGCCCTTCTGGTGGTAATTCGTCCTCGTGGAAGGTGATCTTGTGGCTTTCTAGTACCTGCCCCACCATGTTTGCCATTTCGCCTCCTGTTATGTTGCTGGGAACATAAGCTTCACTCAGTATTTTCATTAAGGCATTTTTATGTGCCTCAGAGCTTTGCAGAAGAGCCAGAATAGAAATCTGTGTTGGCATTTTGTTCAGTTGCTCGACGACTGAGTACTCTTTGGCCTGTATCTTTCTCCAAAGGTGATCCAGAGGCTTGCTTGCTGGAGTCGGCTAAATATTCCAGGGTGTATACCCTTCCTGTTCTAGTCATGCCCTGTGCGGTGACCGCTTCTCCGGTATGTGTCTTCCCTTTCCTTCTAGCCTCAGCTGTGTAATCCCAAGGTATGGCTTTCGACTTGAATGGGGTCATGTCTGTCATGGAAACTGGAATGGGCACTCTTAGAGGTAACACAGTAACTTCAAACGGTGCGGGTGCCTTTGGAATCCCTAACTCAACATCAATCGATTTTGGCACCTTTTCAAGCGGTGCTTCAAACTCGAGTGGCACAGACACATTTACCACATCCTCCTTAGAAGGCTGAATCTGAACAACAATGGGATTGAGGGTAACCGCCGGCTTCTTAGGTTCATCACCTTGAGCTATCAACCCGATTGACCCTTTGGGTTCCCAATCGTCTTCAATCTCAATCATATAGATTCCCCCGCCCCTATGGTCAGGCATAGGCTTGTTGCAGACATTGGGAGCGGGCTCCTTTGCTACGATAACCTTGTTATCAATCAGGGTCTGAATCTTATCTTTCAATGAGCGACACTCGTCGATGGTATGGCCCTTCATCCCGGAATGGTATGCGCAAGTCTTGTTTGGGTTGATCCATTGGGAAGGATTTTCTGGAGTTACGGCTGGAATAGGGGTAATGTAACCGGCTGCTTTGAGTTTTTCCTATAATTGGTCAATTGGCTCGGCTATGGCGGTATATTGTCTGGGAGGATTACGGTCGAAGTTTAGTCTAGGTCGGGGAAAGTATTGGCGGGTAGGAAGTGATGGGTAGTGAGAAGGTTGGGAGTTATATGCTTGGTATACGGGTACGGGTTGAGAATATCTGGGTGAAGTGGGTTGATACGTAGGTGGTGGAGGTGATTGGTAAGCAGGTGGTGGAATTTGGTAAGTGGGTGATGGTGCTTGGTAGTTTAGGGTAGGTTGATATGTGAGTGGAGCTGAGGGATAGGTTTGGTACTTCATAGGAGAATTGTTTCTTTGTCCAGCAATCACGGAATTCACATCCTTTTTCTTTGACGTGCCACCAGACTGTAAAGCCTTGTTGGTGGCCTGCAACGCTTCGAGATTAGTGACCATACCGTTCTTGATACCTTCTTCTATCCTTTCTTCCAACTTGATGATGTCGGAGAACTTTTGACCCTCTATCAACATCAGCCTCTCGTAGTATTGCGGGTCCTGAGCCCGGACAAAAAACCTGTTCATTTGTCCTTCCTCCAAGGCCGGTCTGACCTTAGCAGCTTCTGACCTCCAACGAGTACCATATTTGCGAAAGGTCTCTGTGGGCTTCTTCTTGAGATTCTGGATATAGAACACATCTGGTGCGTTCTCAGTGTTGAACCTAAACCGGTCCATAAAGTCAAATGCCATGTTCACCCAACTAGTCCATTTCTTTGCATCCTGGCTAATATACTATAATAAAGCATCACCCTTCAAACTCCTCATGAACAGCTTCATGCGGATTTTCTCGTCCCTTCCGACTCCTACCAACTTGTCACAATACATTCTCAAGTGGACCTTGGGATCACCTGTACCATCGAACATCTCGAACTTGGGGGGTTTGTACCCCTCCGGGAGCTCAACATCTGGATGAACACAGAAATCTTCGTAATTCAACCCTTCGATACCTTTTTTACCTTGAACCCGACTAGTCAACTTCTTGATGTCAGCGACCAAATTCTGAATGAGGGAACTCTTGTAATCTGACTCGGCTGCACTTGTGATTGGCTAACTGTAGTGCGGCATAGTGTCCACAAATATAGGAGTGTTACGGTCTTTTGTGGTGTTTTGTGGTTCAGGAATGAGCCTTGGAGTATTATGAGTGGGTTGCATCGGAGGTTGTGGGGTGTTTTGTGGAGGTGCGGGGTTCTGGGTGTTAACATCAGGAGCGGCAAGAGTGATTGACAGGCTTTCCAGGTTTCTAACTTGATCCAATTCCTCTCGTAATCTTAGCAAAGTTTGCTCCAGATGAGCAGCAGTCTCCTTGGTGATTGCAACATTCTGAGAAGTTTCCTCAAGTTCCTTTCTAGCGCTTGCATCTCCCATTTTGCCTTTGTTCCTGTTTCTGGTATGACTCGGAGGAGGAGGAGGTGGAGGACCCTTGGATCTTGTTGAGTATGCTGATGGTGCCAGAATACACGAACTAACCTTTGGGGAGGGGAATAAAAATAAAAGAAAAACAAAAGGTAAGAAGTTAGTGCGGGTTATGAGAAGAAAATGTTGCAATATTTAAACACATTGTGCAAGAATATAAATCGCGTCCTAATTTGGGTGTCTCGTTGTGCCTGAGGTAGGCCTAGCGACAAATTAACTTGGAGAACTTATAATGCTAAATGCCTCATTTTATTGATAAAAAAGAAGATGACTCCAAAGCGACGCTAAATAACGGAAAGTAAAACTGCCACTAATGGATATTGGCCTTATTACATTAAAAGCAAAAAGAAAGACTCCTAACTACTTGGCCCCAGAAGGACCTTCTTCAGGTTGAATGTTCTCGTTGATCAAGTCCTTCAGCTCGCATAGATTTTCCAGTTAAAATGCTATCGCCAGACATTCTCCTTTGCCTTCCTCAACATTTTGACAGTCGCTGACTCTTTTCCTCACTTTCCCTTCCAATTCCAGCAAGTTGTCCTCCAGGTATTCTATCTTCTCACTAGCCTTGGTGACTCTCTCCTTCCACTCGTTGATTTGGTTTCTCGATGGGAGGTTTCTCCACCAAGCCTGCAAGAGTGAAGGCATTTTTACCATACCGAAGTCAGGAACTTTGTCATTCATTTTCTGCAAAACAAAAGGGTTAAGACCTCACCCCCACCGGACTCGACTATTTAATACCAATAATCAGCATAAAAAGCATTTAGTTCTCCAAATAAATGCATAGAACATATAGGTGTCCGTTTGGGTTTCAGGGAAACCCGATGGACTTTGGACAAGGCTATCTTAATGAGTCATTATGCGGACAACATAACTGACTCGGCTAGGTTTGACCATGATGCATGAACAGTTTCAAGGGAATATGGTTTCTACTTTTTTGAAGTGCTAGACAAGGTACCCTTGAGTGGACAACTCAAGAGGGAAAGGCGCGGAACCGTTGACTACACCGTTGATCGACTGGTTTTACCGCAAATATGCTTTTGCCACATTTAGGGGGTTTATAATATCGGAAGGGCGCAACCACTCATTATAAGCTTTGCTATAGGATTTGTTTTGGCACGAGTGGAATATGATGTTGAGGAATACAGTTATAATAATGAGACAAATTGCATGTATGTTCACGTTCATAAAGTAAAGATTACAATAAATGCTCAGTAATTACAACAGAATTGAAATAATAAGGCAGTAAAAGAAGAAATTAAAAGGAAAGAAAAACATGAAGAGCCAAGTTAGTATTTTGATGAAATAATTAAAGACAGAAGGTAAATGCAATTAAGGAAGAAATAAAGTCACAAAAGCACGTAATGGTAAAAGCCTTAAAGGTGTCCCCAGCAGATTCGCCATGCTGTCGATGCCCCCTTTTTCCCTCCTAATAGAAGGCGAAATCAGGTTTACGACATTATGGGAAAAACAACTCTTATTCCCTTTTGAGGAATCGGGTTATGGAATTTGAAGAGTCGCCACCTAATGATTATAGTGCATTAGGAAACTTTTAGAGAAAAGAAGAAGATTTTTTGGAAAAAAATCAGAGTTCGGGTAAGGGCTTGAGATTAACTCGAGGGGAAGGTGTTAGGCACCCCTCAAGATCCACTAGTGTGGTTCCCGGCCATGCTTAATTGTGACTTTAAGAAGAATAGGAGTAGACAAGCAAAGTTTGCACATAAGAAATATAAACAAGTTGACAATTTTGAAAGAAGAAAGACACAGGTGATTTTTTTTGGAAAAAAGGAAAGCTTAGTTTAAGGAAAACGTTAATTTAAATGAACGAAAAGCAAAGAAAATGGTCCTAGGTTTAAATACAATATGGATCACCTTGGTGCAATACCCAGCAATCATTCTCACATGAGATATTAGCGCACCGGTCATCATATCCATATTCTACCCTTCCCACCCCATTAAGGTATTAAACGCGATTAGTCTCGTTTACTTATTGCATGCTAATACCTGTACCAACCTATCAGTCCCGGGGTATTAGGACTTCTAATCCTAAGAGGGAAGAAAGGGATGGGGCCTTTATAGAGTTTAAAGGATAAAATTCTAGTTTCGACATTCAAAACAAATATCAAATAAAGGGATGAGTAAACAAGTAAACAAGGCTCAAATAAACCCCTTAAATCAGACAACACTTAGTTTAGCATGTCTTAGCATATACTGATTTGGTCTTAAGTTAAAAATTAAGCAGCGAGCGGACTGGTTCAACACATATATTTTGACAGAAAGTCTGCATTAGGCAACTTGGATACAATTGTCAGAGATTAAGGCACTTAATTAACACGAGTGGGATTACTGATTCTTTTGAAAAATAGACAGAAAAGTTTTGAAGAAAAGGCAAGCTGCAGACTTAACAAAACGACGTAGAATAGTTCCCAGAAGACAGACCATTGAATTGCAGATTAGTAGAGAAAGAGCAATTTTAAACAAGTTTCACAAGAGGCAGATTGTTTAAGGAGAAAACGAGTTCGAGCTGCAGAACTTATTAAAAATGATAAAATATAGAAAAGTGATATGTAACTGAGTTGGAAATCGTTCATCGAACTACCAGAAAAGGCAGTAAGTGTCAGAAAGCATGCAAGTTTACCAGAAGATTAGGTTTTAGAAAGAGTTGCACTAATCTGAGAAGAGGCTCAATGGTTCGGAGAACCACTGGTTTTTTGTCCGTTAGTCAATGAAATCGTTACTGCGTTTAGACGAGTGAGGCAAGTTTGAAAAAAAAACTTCCTATAGACATGATCTCTACGAGTCATTTGTTTTAAACCATGTTAACAAACTTGTAAATAGATGCTGATTTGATTATCCCTAAAAATTTGCCTAATATCGTGAACATGCACATTCCTATAGGCATGATATCTATATGCAAGATTGCAGAAAGTTAAATATTGTCTCCTATAGGAATGATTTCTATGTGATTGGATCAGAAACATTAACAAGAATTAAAACCCTAAAGCATGGTTTCTACCTTTTGATGCAGGAAAGTAAAATTCCTCACACACCCTTTTACTAGATCCCCGAGTTTGTACAAGTTATTACAGACCAAAAGAAAAGATAAAAATACATCAAAGACCAACAGCCGCATCCGAGGAACCTAATTCAATCTTAATGTCTAATAATATGTGATTAACCAATTCCGAATCCAGATTTCCAAGGCCTTCTCTTACCCAAAGTGTTTCAAAGTTCCAAGGAGCCTCGAGGACTCCAGGCAGCGCTTACACTCTGGATAACAATTATTGCAACAAAATGGTGCAGTGTGGAATAGCGAACCCTCAGGCATCCAAGTTCAGAGGGTGCTCGAGGGTCCTAAAGCATGGCTTACAAAAGGGGGAAGAACTTAAAAACTAGGAATAAGTGCAAAGTGAGAGAGGGATTAAGGAGCCATAGCAGAGGGTAGTCATACCAAGCCATGGGTATAGACTGGCACACTATTGACCCTCTTCTTTATCCAAGAAAATAAAGAGCAGACTTTAGAAGTCAAACTTGGGTCTGGATGGTGATTAGGACACCACCAGACCTAAGTTAAGGCTCAGCACATAAGGGGTAAAGGGAATGGGGAACTGACTTGAGTAGAGGTTCAAGAGAACCTGATTCTAAGTCATGAGTGGCAATAATAGATACCAACATGACTCAAAATAACTCACACATAAGGAGGGGCTAGAGGTAAAGTGACTTACATAGGAAAGCATATACAGAACCATCAGGGAAAGACAAGAGAGCATAACAGACTGAAGATGCAAGGACATAAAAGAAAGAGTAGAACATGCATAAACACATAGTGACGGATGTGTAGAAGAGGAGAATTAAACACATAGTTGGAGGGTATTATTTAAACTAGAAGGACATACCAGTTGCAATCTCAGTACAGCAAGACAAACCACATCAAATAAACAGACAGAAAGTTAACAGGAGCAACTCAAAAACTTCAGCAAGCACTTGAGAATTCAAAGGAACTCAAGAATGTTTTCGCAGTAATGAGAAGAGGGGCAGGGTGCTCAGTAGAGAAAGCAGTAGTAGAGAAAAATCAGTAGTAGAGAAAGTAGTATATCTTTTTAAGATAGAGGTGTCTGTGTGTTTTTGAACTCTATTGTTCGTGTGTTTAAAGGAAAAAGAGCAGGGTATTTATAGTTTAAAAACCAGGCAAGTAAGCAAGGCAAAGAATAATTCAGTATCAATTAGAATCAATCAGGAGAAGGGGATTCCTTTAATTAAGGATTCCAAATTTGAACGGTAAAAGGGCAGAGTTATATTTAAGGAAAGAAAATCAAGTAACACATTGGGCAATGAAGGGTAAATACATAAGGGAAGTTTAAAAATACACGGTTAGGTAAATAAGGTAAGAAGTAAATCAACTAGTACATAGTAAATCAAGGAATCAAGGATTCACAATCAATAATGAACCAAGTCAGTAAAAGGTCCAAATTAGACAAAGAAAGAATCAAACAAGCTCACATAATGGTAGTCTGAAATCAATCCCCAAAATTAGGGTTATTTCAAGAGGGAAAGGTCTGACTATAAAGAGTGCATAGCTTCAAACATGCGAGGCTGGAATTAAACAAACAGAGTGGTCATGCAATCAAGAGTAGAAGAACATAGCTAGAAGAGAGTGTTAGATAGCATGAGAGAAATCAGAAGGTCTTGCAAAGCTCAGCAAGAATCAGAGAACATGAGATGAACTTAGAAATTAGTGTTTTCGAAATCAAACTAGTTTAGACACAGGAAGCAAAACAATCGCACACAAGTGTTTTGAAAACCCCCAAAATCTAGGGTTTCCTCCATAGATTAAATGTAAAGACGAAAGCGTAGAAAATCAGGTAAAGTAAACTCAGAAAATCCAAGGAACATAAACATTTCATGGAATCATAATGAAAGAAAACACAGTAAAAGAAATTACAAGGAAACGTTAGGAGGAAACATAGTAGAAGAAAACACATAGGAATCATAGTAGAAACACATAGGAGTTACAGTAGAATAAATACAGTAAGAGTAACACATAGGAATCACAGTAGAACAAGTAAAATCAAAGAAAACCTAAGTCGGAGAAGATGAACAGTTTTTGAAAGCAAGGCTTTGAGAGGGACTTAAGAAATCGTTTGAAAACCCTAAAATAAACACAGATCTGGAGCAGATCTAGAGAAAATAGGAAAACCTCGAAAGGCTAGGATTTCAAAAGAACCTAGAAGTGAGAAAGGCCTGGAAAAGGGTCCGCTTTGAGTCGAATGAGTCAGGGATGGACTCATAGGGCTAGGATACGCCGGAGCCAAACCGGTGATGGTCGCAGAACTCGAATCGGCGGAGGTCTGAGCATGAGCCTTCAAGGTCAGACCTTGAATCTTCAAGTAACAGGGGTATAAGGACACATGGAGGTGAGTATAGGTTACTCGGGGCTTGGGGTGCCATTGATTCCGGTGAAACAAGGTGGAAACCAGCGGGATGAGGGCTAGGGTTTTGAGTGTTAGAAAGAGTCTGAGAGACGAGTGAGTTTGAGGGCAGCGGATTTTGTAAAATGAGATAGGGTTAGGGTGGTTTGGGAATTAAAAAAGATAAGGATAGTTTGTGGTCGTTGATCACAGAGATCAACGACCTAGATTAAAAGAAATCCGGGTGGGTTTAAGTAATGGGTTAGGGGCCTGGTAAAAAATGGAATTGAGTCGTCGATTTGGGCTGGACTTGGGATCAGAATTGGGATGCCCAAATAGGCTATGATTGAAAGTAATTGAGGCCATAATTAAAATAGCTAGTTTTTCCCTTTTGATTTTATAAAAAAAATAGTGAAAGATGTTTAAAATCAAATTAAAAACACTGAGTTAATAAATAATATTTAATATTAATTTTAAAAATATTAGGATTGATTTTGTAATAAAAAATGCTATCAAATCTGAAAATGGGCTAAAATTGCAATTATATGCAATTTAGTTTAAAAATATCAAATGGACTTGTAAAATTATGCAAAAAATCATGTAAATTATATTTTGGTGTAAATACGAGGATGGAAATAAATTATTCACCAAAAATGATAATTTTGGGAATAATTATTGGATTTTGTACTGCTAAAAATAGGCAATAAATTGGTTTAAAAATCATTAAAAATGCCAAACCCTTCGGGGTGCTTATATACGTGCATATATGTCACTTTGAAAATATATAGGGAAAAATTGGGTATCAACAAACATAATCCGAATATGCTCCTAAGCCTGAAATCACCCAACGGAGCTAGCGGAATCGTTGAAATTCCATTCCGAGGTCATCTTCATACTGCTCTGACTACCACCCAAATTTTACAACGTAAACTCTCATTTATGGACTAAGTGCCCTAAAACTCTCCGAAACTCCAAATAAATCCTCCCGAAAACTCACAATAGCAAAAACAAACACGGGGAATACAGTTAATAGGGGATCGGGGCGTTAATTCCTAAAACGGCCGGCCGGGTCATTACACAGGTCCACTTTAGTGATTTTTTAAGATCACTCTTGAATCTTCCTAGTTCTTCCTAAAGTTGTTTGTTTTTCTCAAGCTCAGCACACAAACTAGATTTCACTGATTTTAACTCATTTTCAAGCTTAAGAAGTGCCTCACTTCAAACTTCCTTTCCCTTTTGATTTTTCTTTGGTCTATTCTCCATTTTAAATTCCTCAATTTTTTCCTTTAGGTTTACCACCACTACTAATAGATCATCTCGGTCATGCTCAATGTTAGAAACTTTCTCAATTAAAACTTTTTTCTTTTTTTTAACACACTCAATGGTCTCTTTTTGATCGACCACAACAACCACTAGATCATCTCTATCATGTTTAATGTTTGCAATTTTTTTAGCTAAGGCATCTTTTTCTTTCTCCACTCTCACTTGTTTCCTTTAAATCAACCCCAACGATTATTAGATCATCTTTAGACTGTTCTGCTTCTCCTAGTTCCACAGTTAATGTATCTTTATCATTTATAAGATTGTAATAAGCATCAATTAAAACATTTGCCAAAGACATAAGTTTTTTCGAAGAATAAGACTTTAGATTTCTTTGAGCATCTAGAAAGTTTACCTCATCATCATTGTCGTCATCTCCATCATCATCAGATTGTGCCATCAAGGAAAAAATGGAGTCACTTAGCTGCTTCATTTTCCACTTTCATCATGGAGCTGTTACCTTGATCATCTTCTTCTTCAGACTCGCTGAAAGAGTTTTCCCATGCAGCAAGAGCTTGTTTCACAATATTTTTAGCAGTATTTTTCCTCTTGAAGCATTTATCAGGAACCGAGTTCTTCTTGGCTGCTTTGTCAATGTTATTTTTGTACTGATCTTACTTTAGGAGAGGGAAATCCTTGATGAAGTGTCCAGGCTTACTGCACTTATGATATAGGTCATAACCTTTTGGCTTGTTGGAGCTCCCCCTTTTTGGAATGCCTCCATTCCTGCAAACCATCTTCTAGAAACGTTTTTTCAGTAAGCCATATCAGCATTCTCACCACTAGAATCATTGATGTTCGTCTTGAGGACCAGGTTCTTCTCCCTTTTGAGCTCTCTTCTCTCATTATCCTTCTTCTTCTTCATTTCATAGGTTTTTAGATTACCAACAAGCTCATCAATGGTTAGCTCCTGCAAGTCCTTTTCCTCTGTGATAGAGTTCACTTTTCTTTCCCATGGGGCAGGACACTGAGTATTTTCCTGACAAGTTTGTTTCTTGGAATGATTTCTCCAAGAGAGTGAAGCTCATTGATGATAGAGGTGAAATGATTATGCATGTCTTGGATGAATTCATCATCTTTCATCCTGAAAAGCTCATGTTGAGTTGTAAGCATGTCAATCTTTTATTGTCTGACCTGTGTTGTTCTTTCATGAGCTGTTTGGAGAGCTTCCTAGATTTCCTTTACTGATTGGCATACCGATACCCTGTTATATTCATGGGGACTAATGCCACAAACAAGAATTTTCTTTGCACGAAAATTCTTTTCTATGGCCCTTCGGTCAGCGTCATTGAATTCCTTTCTCATTTTGGGAATAGTTACAACTAGGTCACCAACGATCTTGGTAGGAACAAAGGGTCCATCACATATGACATCCCAAAGCTCGGAATCTTTATCCATGATGAAGTCGTGCATCCTAGTCTTCCACCACCCATAATATTGGTCGTTGAACCTTGGTGGTCTATAAGTAGACTGACCTTCTTCAAAGTTTGGCGGAGCAGCCATAAGGATCCTTTCTAGGTGTTAGCCTGATAGAAAGAACCCGCTCTGATACCAATTTATAGAATTTAAGGGTCCACCAAATTATATACAGAACCAGATTCTCTATTAATTTCCATAATACACACGCACACTGCAGTAAGCAAATGACACAGAGGAATTTTACGTTGAAAATTCCCAACTCACGGGAATAAAAACCACGACCTACCCTTGTAGGATTTCAACTTTACTATTGAGCAACTTTAGATTACAACCTATTGTAATCTAAGAATTAACTTCTTAATCCCTCACTAATTTGTAACACTCTATTACAATCCACTTTGTAATAACTTTATTACAAAGACTTTACAACTCGACTAACTCTAGCCAAGATACAAACACAAGGGTTTATGATTTACAAAGGGTTTCCTACGCAATGCTTCTAACTAACCTAAGTAGGAATTGCAAGTAAAGAATTTCAACAAAGGTATAACGCAACTAAGGACATATAATAACTCAATACGGAGAACTGGTCCGTTTCTATGTTGTTCTTTGTTCTTGATGTCCTAGAGAGTCACTTGCAAGATTGATGGATGACTTGAGAGAATGCTTGATCAAATCTTGAATGTACAAGTAATTTGTTTTTACCTTGATTGATGATAATAATTCATTTGTTACATCACTTTGAATGATATAAGCAAGTTAGGTAAAGGGCGTTCCCCCTAAAGTTGACTGCTGCACTGTTTCTGTACTATAGAGTGTGCAAGCAGAACTTTACAGCTAGAGCAATTGACTTGTACAGTTTCCTCGGGAACTGGTAGCTATTTGTTCCCTCTATTGTTCCTTTGACTCTGAAGAGTTGAATAGTATCCCCAACTGGAGACTTGTTGATCTTTAAGTTCTTGAGAATATATATCAGGTTCCTTATCTAGTTCTTAACATTAAGTTTATTAGATCATCAAAATATAACAGGGATACACATATAACCTATCATATTCCATTTGCAAGAATCTACTACGGATAATGATTGAGTAAGAGAAACAAAATACAACAAATAGTGTTAAAACTGGAGAATCTTTCGGAGTTGTTTGATCACTTTCTTATCAAGCTGGAAACCTTTTGCAAGAACATCGTCGAGAATAGACGGATCTGAAGCGAATATTGTATTAGGAATCATAATAACTCCAAGATTTTGACTATTGAGAGAAGTGAGAAAAGTAGCATTTTTGCTTCCCATGCTATACTTGAAGTGAATAAGCCCTTGTGGATCGCAAACACATCTCCAAAATTCAAGATTTTGGAGAAGAGTGTAGCGTTCTGCCACTGGTTTGATTAAACACAGCTCTAAAAAATATCGAGAGAAGGAAAGAAAGGATAAAAATGCTAAGAAGGAAAAGATAAAATTTGGATTTCAATTTTGCATATCTTTCTTTCAAGATTGACTAGGTACATATAGAAAATACTAGGAAACAACTGTCAAATGCTCAGCAAATGCTAACAAACTGTACTACCTGGACACATATCCTTAATTAGCTATTCATAGGATTAAGGAGGGAAAAATGACTAAACTTAAAAGGACTTTTAAGTATCCCCTACTAAGTAACATAAACGACACAAACACCTACTTTTCTAATTAGCATTGATTTTCCTAATTACTCATCCAAGTCATGACCAAATCGTAACATTCCATCCCTCTTCCAGTGAAGCTTCTACTTTAGGGATCAATCAGGAAATTGGGACTTCAGAAAGTAGTAATCTTCCTAGGTTGCCTCTTCCTTAGACAAATTTGCCCATTGAGCTAGAACTTGAACAGCAGCCTTGTTCCCCTTCTTTACCATGCGTCATTCCAAAATTGCAAACGGCTCTGTTAAGATCTGCCCTTTATCAGTACAATGCGGTGGGCTCCTTCGACACTGCTACTTGACCACCCACCACTTTCTTCAACTGAGACACATGAAAAATTGGGTGTATTTTTGAACCTGCTGGTAGCTGAAGCTCATAAGCCACTTGTCCTATTCTGCGAATTATCTCGAATGGCCCATAAAATTTGACTGCTAACTTCAAGTTTCTTCGAATTGCTACTGACATTTGTCGGTAAGGTTGTAGCTTTAAGAAAACTTTTTCCCCTACTTCAAATGTTCTTTCACTCCTCCTTCTGTCAGCATCTTCATACGATTTTGAGCAATTGTCAGGTTATCCTTCAAAATCTTGTTAATTAACTGCCTTTCCCTTAAGAGTTGATCAACTGACTCTAGCTTTGTTTGTAACACAAGATCAAATGAAGGTAGAGGTGGATCGTAGCTGTAAAGTGCCTTAAAGGGAGTCATTCTGATGGTGGACTAATAATTTGTATTGTACCACAATTCTGCCATAGGTATCCACCTGCTCCAATCTCGTGGTTTATGCCTGGTCATATACTTAAGGTATGTCTCAACACATTGGTTCAACCTTTCGAACTGTCCATAGATTTGAGGATGATAGGTTGTACTCAACCTCTGTTCCACCTGTAGTCCTTTGAATAGCTCCTTCAAAAACAAACTAGTAAAAATTGGATCCTTATCCGAAAGGATAGAACTGGAAACCCTGTGTAATTTACATATTTTGTCCAGAAAAATTCGAGCTACCTGTGGTGCATCATAAGGATGGGATAATGTGAACAAATGAGCATATTTTGTGAACCTGTCGATGACAAGCAGAATGGTGTCATTTCCATGTGATCTAGGTAATCCTTCGATGAAATCCATTGTCAGGTGTTCCCACGCCCGGCACGGAATGGGCAATGGCTGTAACAACCCCGGATAACAGACATGTTCTCCCTTGTTTCTTTGAAAAATAACACAAGCCTGCACCATCTCTTTGACATCTTTCAGTAATGTAGGCCAGTAAAAATGGATCTTGCTCTTTTTTGAGTTGCAGTGATTCCTGAATGTCCACCCCATGGGGTTGAATGCATTTGTTTCATTACCTTCTTTCTTAGTTCCCCATTTTTACCAATCCAAACTTGCTCATTGAATCTGATCACTCCATGTTGTAGTGTTGTATTTGGAATAGCCCCAACATCCATGCTTAATTGTTCAATAATGTTTTGAGCTTCTGCATCCCCATCAAAACTTTCAACCACTTCTTGGACCCATTTGGGCTGGACAACAGTAAGCACATTGCATTCTTCCTGGCCCTCAAATCTTCTGGACAAAGCATCTGCAACGACATTATCAGCCCATTTCTTGTAATGTATCTCATAACTTAGGCCCATAAGTTTGGAGATCCCCTTATGTTGCAGAGCTGAAGTTACTCGTTGATCATTTAAGAATTTTAGGCTGAAGTGGTCAATTCTAATTATAAAATGGTTGGGCTGCAAAAATGTCTCCATTTATCAACTGCTATTAATAAAGTTGTAAGCTCTTTCTCATAAGTTGACATGCTCAGATGTTTAGGACTCAAGGCTTGACTGATGAAAGAAATAGCCCTATGATTCTGCATAAGAACTGCCCCTTCTCCCACGCCACTAGCTTCAACTTCCACCATAAATGGAATAGAAAAATCAGGCAAAGCTAATATTAAGGCGTGCACCATTGCATTCTTCAATTCATCGAATGCTGCTGTAGCCTTGCCATTCCACAAAAAATCCCCCTTTTTAAGCAACTCAGTCAACGGTTTACTTATCAAGGCAAATTTTTTAATAAAGCGTCGGTAGTAACCAGTGAGTCCCAGGAATCCCCTCAAGCCTTTGATGTTAACAGGGCAGGGCCAATTCACCATTACATCGACTTTGGACAAATCAATACTTACACCCGAGCCTGAAATAATGTGACCCAAGTATTCAACTTGATTTTTTTGCAAAGCTACACTTCGATTGTTTGGCAAACAACTGATTGTTTTGCAACACTTCAAACACCACCCTTAAATGCTCGACATGGTTTTTGAGTGACACACTGTAAATTAGTATATCATCAAAAAACACCGAGACAAACTTCTGGAGGTAAGGACTAAAAATTTTATGCATTAACGCCTGAAAAGTTGTCGGGGCGTTAGTAAGATCGAAGGGCATTACTCTAAACTCGCACAGTCCGTGATGAGTTTTGAAAGCTATTTTGAACTCGTCCCCTTTTTGCATCCGTATTTGATGGTACTCGGATCGAAGATCGATTTTGGAAAAGAATCGGGCACCATGTAATTCATCAAGCAACTCCTCCACCACCTGAATTAGGTATTTGTTCTTCATTGTTATCTAGTTCAACTTGCGATAGTCAACACAGAATCGCCAAGTTGAATCCTTCTTTTTCACCAAATTTACAGGTGCAGCAAACGGTGATATGCTTGTTGTCACAGTCTGGGCCTCTAACATATCCCTCACCATCTTCTCAATGATGTTCTTCTGCTCATAAGAGTATCTATATGGCCTTTGGTTAACTAGTTTAGAACCCGGTATAAGTTCAATGGTGCGGTCATAAGTCCTCGAAGGAGGAAGGTCTTTAGATTCTTTGAAGATATTTACAAATTGTCCAAGCAACTTACGAATTTGGGTCGGGCTCTTCTGAGGATCTTCTTCTGTTGTTACTGCTACTAATTGGGCTGACAAGCAGCAGTGGCCCATGCCCAGTAATTTTTCAATGGATTTGACATCTCCTTCCTTTAATTCTCCCATGCTCTCAATCCCCATTATAGTAACCAATTTATCACCTCTAAAAATTATATAATGTGAGGGCGTGTGTGCAATGCAATAGGAGTTACAATATCAATCCAATCCATGCCAAGAATTATGTCACTGCCCCCAGCTTTCAACAAGGATAAATCAAACAAGAAAGCTTCATTACCCATGGTCCAAGAGAACCTTGGGCATTTGTAATTGAAAGGCATCAATCGATCACTTGCCACTCTAACCTTCATGGGCCTACCAATAGGTTCTGTTAGAAGGTGTAGTTGTTTGACGATATCGGGATACACAAAGCTGTGGGTTGCTCCGCTATCAATGAGTATCGTCACAAGGAACTTCTTGACCAGCCCTTGGATTTTGATTGTGGTTGATGATTGGCTTCCTCCCAACATCATTGCCAATGTCACCTCCCCCTGTATTTCCTCCTCCCCAATTGCTTCTTCGAAGACTTCATCCTCATCTACCCTTTCATATTGTTGTTCTTCCCCTTCCATTGTATTCAGTGCTTTGTTTTTGCATTGATGGCCAGGAAAATAGTGATCATGACATTTGTAACACAAATTGTGCTCCCTTAAAGTCTCAATACTAGGGTCCTTTAGTCCTAGAACTTTAGGATTTATTGCTGAGGTAATTTTACTGGAGGAAGGTAGTGAAAGTTTAGAGTTATAGCTGAAGTGATTGGGTCTGTTGGGTACTTTGGTAATATTATTTTTGGATTGGGCACTTAAGGACTGTTCATAAAGCTTAGCATGGCATAAGTTTTCAAAAGGGTTGGGACATTGGCTACTTTCAACATTGGGCCCAAATCTAGCTTTAGCCCACCTATAAAACAAGTAATAAAATAAACTTCATCGAAATAAGACCTAGCTAACAGGACAGGGCCTCTTAGTGCCTCAATTTCTTTTTGATAAGTCTCCACATCTGTCACTTGATGGAGCCTATTGAATTCAATCACCACATCAAAAGGCTCGGCCTAGCCATAAAGTTGACAGATATCAAAACAAAACTGAGCCCAAGATACCTGACCCCCATTATCAATCATGTAAGGATCATACCAATAGTCAATTTGATCCCGAATATTGATTGCAATATAAGTCATATTCTCTGCCTCCGGCACCTTGTATAAATTTAAAAAATTATTGCAACGTCTAATCCAACCACGTGTATTATTACCATCAAATTCTGGGAAAGCGAGTTTTGCTTTAGGCATGCGAAGGGGAGGCTGGGTATTAACAGGGTAGGAAACGTTTTGGGGAAAAAAATAATTTGTGGGGGGAAACTGATGGGATAAATGGCCTGAAGTTGTATAATGTGGGGGGGAAAAGGTTGGGTTTGTGTAATGTGATGGCAAGTGTGTGGTATATGGTGTCTAAGCAAACGAGGGTGCATGAGTAGATGAGTACATGTGTGATGAAGTGGAGCCAGGAGTGAAAAGCCCATAGGTCGTAGGTATTTCTATCGTGGGCGGTGTAAGGGTAGTGTGAACATTATACAAAGGTCCCATAGGGGCTAAAGGCCCAAGTAACTGCCGAGAAAGCCTAAAAGCAAGTGCTAGCTGGGGTACTTGAATATTGTGTGAAAAGTATGGGTTCATCAGGGCAAAAGAAAATGATTCATTCCCAGGTGAGGTCATGCCGATACGGTGAATATTTTGGATGGTAGAGGGAAAAATTAAATTTTGACTGACATTAGCGTTTATTGGGGTTACTGGAGTCGAAGCCACTGAATATGTAGACAAAGGCAAGTTGGTGGTGGTAGCATGTACCACAGTAATCGGCGTCGAACTTGACCTGAAAGCTCCTCCAACAGAAGATTGACTGCTTTCAACGTAAGAGCTTCCCTGAGCTACTGCCATGAAAGATCTGCTCATATTCCGACCTTCCTATTGCCTATTCATGTCCATAATCGAGTTTGAGCACTCTTGAAGACGTGCGTCTATATTTCTCTGTATATCCTCCATTGTCTCCATACGCCTGTTAGAGGTATCGATAAATGCTTGAATTTGATGTTCCAAATTCCTAGAACCTCCTTCATCGTCGCCGGCTTTTTGTTTATCGACCATCGTGGCCCGAGAACCATGGCTCTAGATACCAAATGTAGCGTTCTGCTACTGGTTGGATTAAAGGCAGCTCTAAAAAATATCGAGAGAAGGAAAGAAAGGATAAAAATTCTAAGAAGGAAAAGATAAAATTTGGATTTCAATTTTGCATATCTTTCTTTTAAGACTGACTAGGTACATATAGAAAATACTAGGAAACAGCTGTCAAATGCTCAGCAAATGCTAACAAACTGTACTACCTGGACACATGTCCTTAATTAGCTGTTCATAGGATTAAGGAGGAAAAATGACTAAACTTAAAAGGACTTTTAAATATCCCCTACTAAGTAACATAAAAGACACAAACACCTACTTTTCTAATTAGCATTGGTTTTCCTAATTACTCATCCAAGTCACGACCAAATCGTGACAAAGAGACGACTTTTAAAGATGTTTTAAGCATCAGGGAGAAGAAATCCAGCATAAATAGTACCATCCAACATATTTATAACCTCAGTAGCTCGAGGGTGCATGTGAAGTGGAACTAGACTTTTCATGTCAACTCGAACTATAGAAATACAAAGAGTGTTGAGTCCAGGCATTGTGTTTACATCCACAATGTTTACAACAAAACCAAACACTACTAGAAAACTGGCAAAATCCGTCCACAGAATACCGACCGAAATCGGTCGGAAAAAAACGATCGAAATCAGTCAGAAAATAAGTAAATTGGTCGCAATAGTAAAAAATATTTCCGACAATGGAAACAATGGTCCCAAAATAAAGATATAAAAATTCTGACTGATTTCGGTCGGAAATTGATCAATCTTTGACCAAGACCTGGTCATACTTGCATATTATCTACCAAAAACATTTAATTAAAAATTTCAAATATACCAACCGAAGTTGGTCGGTATATTTGAAATTATTGTTTCCCGCCCAAGGCAATTAGTTTTTTAATGAAACAAAAATTATACATATATATGTGTGTGTGTAAAGCCCCGTGAAGTTTATAATGAATTCGGGCCAATTTCGAGCTTTAAAATACAATCTAATTAAACACGAGCTACATAAGATTCCTTGAGTGGAATCAAGTTATTGGAGTGCTTGGGGATAATTATTTTACCAAATAATTAAAGTAATTATTATGTCATGTTTAATTATTGATAATAATTTGCGTTCTTATTATTATTTATATAAGGGAACAAAGATAATAGGGAACAAGAGATCACGTGGCAGTTGGCTAGCTTTGGAAATTTGTATGAGAAAGCAAGGACAAGAGATTAAGAATAAAAGAATGGAATGAGTGATGAGGTTATAAAGAAGCTCAAGGAAATTGGACAACAAACAAAAGAAAAGGATATACTACTATACTAAGCTTTAGGGATTGAAGCGAAGAAGGATGCTTCGCATCCCGGTCTGAAATAAGTTGCAGAAATAGCAATGGCAGTGAACTGCCACGCAAGACTCAACCTTTTTAAACGCAATTTTCGGGAAGAGAATATTATTTTTATTTTGGACCATGTCTTGAAGTTTTAGTGAGGAGGAAAAGCTCTCTACCATTGGTGCCACATTGAGGTGAGTAATTAATAAGTATTTTGATAGATTTGGTTCATCAATATTATCTTCTAATACTCCAACTACATGAAATTCTTAAAGAATTTCTCAAGTGTATTTTAAGGACAGAAGTCTTGAAACTTTAGGGTTTGATAAGGAGGTAATCCTTTCACTCCAATCTTATACATTATACTCCATGGACTTAGTAGAGTATATTTAGAAAGAAAAAATTGTATTTAAGGATCTATTCATGAAATCTTAGAAAACTAGTTTTGAAATTAACAAGCTTGTTGGTAGAGAAGATGAATAGTGTTGGGTTTATTTGAATGATGTCATTTTGAGCTTCTAATGGAATGTCTAGATTCCATAACATATTTAATGGATGAATTAGAGTTAAAACTCAAGGATTGACCTTCAAATGGTGAAATAAGGATTTTTGTGAAACTTGTGAAATTGGACCTAAGTGTTGGACACTTAGTTAATTTGGTTCGTGTTGCTGCGACACGTTATTGATATATGTGAGCTCGTATATGTAGATTATGGATTGTTGATACCGTTGAGATTTTGGATAAGATTTGGAAAGCGACTTGAGGTAAGTTGATTAAACTTACTTTTCACGAGGGACTTTCTCTAAGAGCATGATTTGGGTTAAGACATCAGTTATTTACATATATGCATGTCCGTACTTGTGGGGACAAGCGGGTGCGGATATCCCCATGTACTAAAATATTATATTGCATATGAAGTGTCATGTTATTTTCTAAAAACTTTGTTTTAAATATTAGTTGGTAAAATGATACTTGAGACTAACTTTATAAGTTTTATTAAAGAACTTATGTTCATGATAATGCGATTAAACATTTGAGTTTTATTGTTACCTTTGTTGTATAAAATGAGAAATATAATATTTCTATAATCTTTATATTTCGAAGTACCATTTGTTAAATCAGTAAGGATTGAAATCTCATTTTATTAATTGCTTAATATGAAATGAGGAAGGATTTCAATTGATTTTGTTCAAAAGCTTTGGATTGACCGTAAACGTCATGATTTGATAAAATATATACTTTGAGGCTATTTGCTATGAATCTATTTTTGGGTATCAAATATTTTGGGAGTTACTTGCATATAGATGAGCATTTTTGTACGGATTGGTTCGCCCGGATTGGATACTGTGTCGGGTGTTAGTCACGTAGTTTTGGACCGTGACAAACTTGGTATCAGAGTACTATGTTCTAATTCGAGTCCTAAAGAATTTATGGAATCGTGTCTAGTAGAGTTCTCCTTATCGGTGTGTTGTGCACCACACTTATATCGGGAAAGCTATCTTATTGTGTTGAGAATGAGAATAAGGATATCTTATAAGGTACACGCTCATTGTGTAATCACGTGTTAAGTTTCATGGGGTAGTAGGGGTATGCCTCGAGACTTTACATACACAGTGTGGTTTGAAAATCTATATGGCATATGAAGTTAGAACGTAAGTTACTCGCATTTGTTATTGTGAAAACAAGATTTATTATGAAAAGTTGTACGAAGATGATGTACGGATTTCTCGTAATGGGGTCGTACTTGTTGATAACATACTCGGACATGGGCTCAGAGTCGTAATGAATTATGGAAAGTATATTTGAAAATGGACTCATGAGAAGTGCAACAGAGTTGTACTTGGTAAAATTATATTTGAGCACGGACTAAGTAGCGTGATGTTACAAAGTTACCGAGGATTGTACGAATACATAATGAATAATGTGCTAATCATATTATTGTTGCAAGAGCAGAAAAAGATATCACTTAACCACATGAGTTGCGGTTAGGGGGTGTTGTGGTACTTAAACATAAAAGGAACTAAGGGAGCTTTGATGAGCGTAACGATTCTATCCTATTATCATAATCGAAAGATAACGCAAGTAGGATGATGAGGATATGAGTCGAGGAAGTGGAAAACTATGAGATGAGATTTTTTTAATTGGAAAATAAATGACCCTTAATATAAGGATGGACACGTAAGTGTACAAGATAAGTTTACTTGTGGTATAAAGACTTTGTAAAGTGACTTACTCCTAAGTGAAGATCGGAGAGTCAGGCATGTAATTTCATCGTAAGGTGATGGTTAAAAGAAAGATGCTACTTAATAGAAAGAACGAGGACAAGTTCAATTTATCAAAAATCTCCAGGGAGAAGACAAAATACAAGAGCAATAAATAAGGTTGTACTAGGGTCCCGAGCTTGTTATAAGTGAAGGAGATACGGTATTTTTATTGTGAAAGTTAAAGATATTGATCGTCATTATTTAGACAGCTATCAATAAGTGAATGAATGATTCGAAAGAGTCCTAGAAGTTTGGATTAGATTTGACTCGACTTGAGTACCGAAATATCAGTTCCAAAAATAAACATGATAATGTTATGCGCGCACACTTAGCGTAAGATGAAATAGGGAAAGATTTCTTCCAAGTGTATTCCTAAATGAGAAGTAATGTATTTTAAGACATGGATCCAAAGTTAAAGAAAGAAAACATGTTGGAAGGGAGTGGTAATCCTTAAGAGATGAAATACCATCGGGGTCACGTTAATAGTCAGGTGTCAGAAGCCTATGGGTTGTAGTAATTTTGCAATGATAAGACGTTCTTAAGGTAAAAGGATTGGAACATAGGACATTGACATACGGAAATTATTGGCGGATGTGTATCACAAGCCTGATAATATTGGGGATAATTATTTTCCATCATAATGGACTTATTGGGTAGGGTGACTAACAAGTTGGGGTTGAAGGCAATCTAGTTGCGGTCGTCATCAAGTTAAGGAGATAACTATATGTTATGGGTAGGAACAAGGTAAGAAAATATCGTGCTAGACTTCTGGAAGAGTAAAGGAACTTCATAGACGAATTTGGACGACTTTAGTTCGCTACGAGTCTCGAATGAATAGACGATGTCATGGAATTTTTTAAAAAAAAAAAATCTGTAAAATAGAGTGACATAATTCTAAAATCCTTGGCACGAGAGAAGATAGTAAATGAGACCCTAACCCATTAAGGAAAACTCTAACTGTGAGATTGATCAAAAAGTTTGAAAATGAAGAACAAGTTATATAATGTCACTTTAAGAGTTGCGGTGAAACTTAAGTTCTCAAAGAGTTACAAGAGATGTAGGGATGAAAATAATTAGATGACATCTCAAGTATGAAACTGTTACACAGGCCGGCATTACCTAGAACATGGGTTTAAAAAAATACTATTTAGTAGCTTTTTTTGGACTATCAAAATGAGAAGGAAAAGGCAAAAAAAAAAAGGAGAAAATGGCTTAACCAATTCAATATTCTAGTGTTTGACTATAATAGAAATTCAATATCGTAGTTGGATGTATAATAGGTATTATCCTAATCGTCGGTTTTTTAGAGAGGAATTTATTGAAGGGGTTAAGGAATTTATTAGGCACGCAATGCCACTTGAACCGTTTCGGATTGGAGGGATGATTAGGTGTCCTTGTACGAAGTGCAAGTGTTTGCATTTTTTGGATTCGGAGGATGTTACGACTCATCTTTATAAAAAGGGGTTTATGGATAATGATTTTGTGTGGACTAGTGATCGCAGCCTACTCCGCACTATTAAAAAGTAGGAAAAGAGGGTCGCAATAGCTTTTACCCGATTTGTGGGTCGGGATCGATTTCCACAGGGAGCTAGGAATGGAGTCGAGTATCTATTTAGAGTGGAATTGTGTATTTGTTCCAAATATCACTTCCAATCATTTTTGGTTTTTCTTTAACAAACTACTATTATCAACTACTAATTATAAATGCAACTAGATTATGCTAAACGAGAATTGCTAAAAGTTATATCTAATGGATAAAAAGGCACTAGGGTGTGACTTTCACCTAGGTGGCTAATTGACGGGTAATTGCTTCTAAGGCACGATTGACATGATTGGAGAAATATGCTATAATTGCTGCACGATTTTACCCACTCTCACACCTCTCGGTAGAGAGAGTGATTTTGCCCAATTGACTTTCTCAAGACCAAATGGGTAGGCAAATTTGCTCAAGCAACTAGGGTTCAAGTCGGGTAATTACTCTCTCGAGGTTTAACCCTTTAATTGGGACTATCAATTCTCTTAAGTCCATCCCAATTCCTTGTTGGGTGAATTTTGGAGACTTAGGCTCTCTTTCTCAAGAAGAGCCAAGTCAACTTAGCACAAACCAGTGTTTGCAACCACCAATTCATAAATTGAACCATAAAATTGACCCAAATAACAAACAATCATAGTCAATCTAGCCCCAAATCACAATACCCATCAATTACCCACACTAGGGTTGAGCCACAACCCTAGCTAATGGGTTTAGCTACTCATGCTTGAAGAGAAAAACAGAGAAATAGATGAAGATAAAGACATATTAATTAATTGCTAAGGTAAATACAACGATTCCATGATAAAAACTAAGTAAAAATGCCCAAAATGGCTATAGATGGTCTTCTCACGAACGCAGCTCAGTTCAGAAAATAGTTGATACCCTAAAAATGGAAAAAGGTTCTATTTATACTAGGCTGGAAAAACTGGACAAAAATGCTCCTGCGGGGTTAGTGCGAACCGCACAAAATGGGGTACGGACGCACTAGGCTCGTGACTCTGGAAAATCAACTCTCTGATCCCAGGCTCTGCGGACCGCGCAGAATGGACCGCGGCCGCGGAGGCTTCCAATGCGGTCCGCGCAGAATGGATTACGGACCGCACTGGCTTGAACCCTCGCACTTGACATCTCTCTGAAGTTCGTTTCCGCAGACCGCAAAAATTGTAGTGCGGTCGCGGTGTCTTCAGTGTGGACCGCACAATATGTACTGCGGCCGCACTGTTTTGATGCCTTCAAATCCAGCTCTCTGAATCTCCTTAGTGCGGACCACACAAAGTGTAGTGCGGCCGCACTAGGCTTGTTTGTCCTGAGTTGTCTTGTCTTTAGTACTTATGCAGGTTTCACTCCTTTTGAGCCGATATTTGACGTCTCGTCACTTTGTTGATCAAACCTACAATCATGCACAACTTATGAGCCTTTTGGGACTATTTTGTAAGAATTTATAATCAAAGCGTAAGCAAGAAGGAGCATGAAACACGACAAAATCCCTAGTTATCAACTAGTCATGGAGAGATTAATGGTATTAATGATGTATTTCATAACGTAGTTGTTGGTGAAAGCAGTAGGTTGGTGGAGAATAGCGTTCAACATCCTAGATACCATGCAATGGTTGCGGATGCTTTTGGTATGCACTTTGATTTTGAAACCCATGAAAGTGTTGAACAACCTCCTAACGAAGAGGTAAAATATTTTTATAAACAGTTAGAGGCCACTAGTCGTCCACTAAAGGAAGGGAGTATGGACTCTCAGTTGTCTGTTGCGGTTAGATTATTAAGTATCAAATCAGATACAAATATTTCTCAAGCGGGAATAGATTCTTTCATTAGCCTTATGAGTGAACTAGTTGACCTAACTTTCAACATACCCGAATATTTCTATAAGGCTAAAAGATTGGTTTCTGAGTTAGGACTCTCGTCTATGAAAATCGATTGTTGTGAAGATGGTTGCATGTTGTATTATAAGGGTGATGCATATTTAGAAAGTTGTAAATTTTGTGAAAAACCTTGTTTTAAGCGGGTTTCCAACAGGAAGAATATTGTTGTGAAGTCGATGCATTATTTACCTCTTATTCCTAGATTAAAGAGGTTGTATGCATCGATGAGTTTCGCACCTCATATGAAATGGTACTATCAAAATAGAAGGCCACCCGGTGTTATGTGTCATCCTTCATATGAGGAAATCTTGAAGTATTTTGATAGGACGTATCCGGATTATGCTAGTGAACCGAGGAATGTTCGATTGGGTTTGTGTGCTGATGGTTTCACGGAAGTTTTTATTTCTCCAATACCATATTCATGCTGGCCGGTCTTTATTATGACGTATAATCTTCCCCCTGAAATGTGTATGACTAGTCCATATATTTTTTTAAATTGTGTTATTCCCGGTCCCCGCTATCCAAAGAGTTTGATTGATGTATATTTGCAACCTCTGATTGATGAGCTAAAACAGTTGTGGTATGATGGAGTTGAGACATATGACATATCAACTTAGCAAAATTTCAACTTGCGTGTTGATAACTAGGGATTTTAACGTGTTTCATGCTCCTTCTTGCTTATGCTTTAATTATAAATTGTTACAAAATAGTCCCAAAAGGCTCATAAGTTGTGCTTGATTGTAGGTTTGATCGACAAAGTGACGAAATGTCAAAGATCGGCTCAAAAGGAGTGAAACCTGCTCAAGTATCAAAGACAAGGCAATTTGAGAGCAAAAAGGCCTAGTGCGGCCGCATTCGACTTTGTGCGGTCCGCACTAGGTGGTTTAGAGAGTTGGAAAAAATGGGCTTCTGGTAACGAGGCCGCAGTACACATTTCGCGGTCCACGGTGAAGGCTCCACGGCCGCACTATCATTATGTGCGATCCGCGAAAGAGAGATTCAGAGAGGTAAAATTTGTCATGGTTCAAGCTGCGCGGTCTGCAGTCATACTTGTGCGGACCGCATTAGAGATCTCCAAGGCCGCGGTCCATTCTACGCGGTCCGCGGACCCCAAGTTCAGAGAGCCCAAAATTGAAGTCCAAGAGCCTAGCGCGGCTGCGGTCCATTTTATGCGGCCCGCGCTGACCCCGCAGGGGTATTTTTGTCTAGTTTTTCTAGCCTAGTATAAATAGAACATTTTGCCATTTTTAGGAACATTTATTTCCAGAATGTAGTTGCGCTCATGAGAAGCTATTGTGTAGCCATTTTTTGGCATCTTAACTTAGATTTTATGATAGATTCTCTGTATTTACATTAGCTTTTAAATTAATATGTTATGTTCTTCATCTATTTCTCTATTTTCTCCTTCAAGCATGAGTAGCTAAACCCATTATCTAGGGTTGTGGCTCAACCCTAGTGTGAGTAATTGATGGGTGTTTCCATCTATTGTTAGATTGACTATGGGTGTTTGTTATTTGGGTCAATTTTATGGTTTAATCTATGAATTGGTGGTTGCAAACACTGGTTTCTGCTAAGTTGACTTGGCTCTTCTTGAGAAGAGAGCCTAAGTCTCCAAAATTGACCCAACAAGGAATTGGGATGGACTCAAGAGAATTGATAGTTCCAATCAAAGGGTTAAACCTCGAGAGAGTAATTACCTAACTTGAACCCTAGTTGCTTGAGCTAATTTGCCTACCCATTTGATCTCAAGAAAGTCAATTGGGCAAAATCACTCTCTCTACCGAAGGTGTGAGAGTGGGTAAAATTGTGCAACGGTTATAGCATATTTCCCCAATCATGTCAATCGAACCTTAAAAGCATCTACCTGTCAATTAGCCACCTAGGTGAAAGTCACTACCTTAGTGCCTTTCTACCCATTAGATTCAACTCTAGCAATTTTCTTATTAGCATAATTTAGTTCTAATTAGTAATTGTTAATATTAGTTTGTTAAAGAAAATTCAAAAGATGTTTGGAAGTGACATTTGGAACAATTACACAACTCTAGTCTAGATAGATACTCGACTCCATTCCTAGCTCTCTGTGAAAATCGATCCTGACCCACATATCGGGTGAAAGCTATTGCGACCCTCTCTTCTACTTTTTAGTAGTGTGGAGTTGGCAGCGATCACTTTTTGGCATCGTTGCCTGGGAGCTAACGGTTTTGGCTATCTATTTAGTTAGTTTTGTGTATTGTTCTTCTTTCCTTCTTTGTTACTTACTTGTTTGTGTCGTTACTCAGGTACCAACATGGCTTTAAACAATGCTAATGATCCTCTTGGAAACACGATAGTGGGGGAGGAGGTAGATGATCTTGAGCAAGATGAGGTGCCTCTTGCACCTCAAGGTCAATGGAGAGGCCGGAATGCCAATGCTAATCCAAATGACAATATTTCAGACTCCCCCAGTTCCTCCAAGAGTGGCTCCCAGAGTATTACCGAACCAGGACTACGCAAGTTCTATTGTCTCACCATGAATCCGGGCGGGCAACTTTCAGATAACCAATGTGATGTTGACCTTACTTGAGCAGCGTGGGTACTTCACGGGCGCTGCAAATCAAATTGCCTACAAACATCTCAAGGGTTCGTAGATACATTCTGGGGGAGCAAACAGACGAATGTGTCCGAGGATGCGTTGAGATTGAGACTTTTCCCGTTCTCACTTCGGGGAAAGGCATTGGATTGGCTCAAGAGACTCCCCAACAATTCCATCACGACTTGGGATGAGTTGGGGGATAAGTTTATTGCCAAATTCTTCTCTCCTAGTCATATGGCAGCACTTCGAGATGAAATATTAGCCTTCAAGCAAGAGCCAACGGAACCTTTGCATGAGATTTGGGAGCGGTATAGAACGATGGTGAAGGAGTGCCCAAATAATGATATGACCGAGGCCATGATCCAACAAACCTTCTACCGGGGCATAAATACTACAAATTAATGCATTGTTAACCAATTGGCCGGGGGCAATTTTATGAAACTTTCTTATGTGGAGGCATGTGATGTACTTGATGAAATGGCGGACACTTCTTCAGCATGACAGAGTAGAGCAAATGTGCCTCAAGGTGATCCTACACAAGGAATTACATGATCATGGGCAAGCGATAGATGAGCTTACTACTAAGATGAATCAATTGGCTAAGGCACAGTTGCAACAAGTTCAGAATCCTCGCCAAGTGAATGCCATGGAGGGTGTTAGTATTCTTGTCAACAAGAGAAGGAAAAAGAGGCAACAAAATCAAGGTAATTCTGAGCAATTTGTTGATGAATATGATGGGTGTCAAAATGATGGTTATGATGACCAAAGTGAAGAGGTACAATATGTCAACAACTATCAAGGCAATAGAGGCAACTCTTCAAACCAATAATGGCGACCCCAAGGAAATTGGGGCAATCAACAACAAAGTGGTGGCAATTGGAATAACAACCAAAACAACAATTGGGGTAATCAGAACAATAACCAAGGCAATTGGAATGGAAATAACAACAAATGGGGCAACAACAACAATCAAGGCGGGTGGAACAACAATGGAAACTAAGGCAACCGGGGGCATGGCTTTCAAAGGCCCCCAATGTACCAACAACCGAACAACCCACCCCCTTTCCCTTCTCAAGGTCCTAGTTCTTCTGGTAATGATATGGGTAGAATTGAAATGATGTTCGAGCAGATGATGAAGAGGAATGCGGATTCTGATGCACAGTTAGCTTCTCACAACACCTCTATCTGAAACATGGAGGTACAATTAGGCCAAATCTCTCAGTCATTAAATACTCGCCCGAAGTGTGCTCTATCAAGTGATATGGTAGTGAACCCAAAGGGTGGGAACAATCATGTTATGGTGGTCACAACAAGAAGTGGGAGAGGCGGTGATGTTAATGCCTCTAAGCAAAAACAAGTCATGGATGATGATGTTGAGTTGCAAGATGACGAAGTCCCTTTGGTAGTTGAAGATGTGGTTGATGAAAATGTGAACAATGAAGTGAGTATTGATATTTAAGAAGCCTAGGTGGAAACCCAAAATGATGTGAACCTATCTAGGGAACACATAATTGACATGCCGGAGCCGGTTGTGCCAAAAGCAAAGGCTCCTTTGCCGAGGCCACCTCCATCTTATCCTCATAGGCTTGCAAAGCAGAAGAATGATAATCAGTTTAAAAAGTTAATTGACATGATGAAGAGCTTATCTATTAATGTGCCTCTGGTGGAGGCACTTGAACAAATGTCGGGTTATGCAAAATTCATGAAAGACTTAGTTACAAAGAAGCGTTCTATGGACTGTGAAACTATAAAGATGACTCACCAAGTTAGTGCTATAGTGCATTCAATGGCTCCGAAGCTTGAAGATCCAGGTGCTTTCACCATTCCTTGCACCATTGGGAGTGCGGATTTTGCCAAAACTCTTTGTGACTTGGGAGATAGTATCAATTTGATGCCCTACTTGGTTTTCAAAACTTTGGGTATCGGGCAACCTAGGTTAACTTCAATGAGACTTCAAATGGCGGATCGATCGATAAAGCAACCTTTGGGCATTATTAATGATGTGCTTGTCCGGGTGGAAATATTCATATTGCCGGCCGACTTTGTGATTTTGGATTATGAGGTGGACTATGAGGTTCCTACTATCTTGGGCGGACCTTTCCTTGCAACGGGGAAGGCATTGGTTGATGTTGAAGCAGGTGAGCTTAATTTCTGAGTGGGAGATGAAAAGGTCGTTTTCCACGTTTGCAAATCTATGAAGCAACCCAATATCACCGAGGTATGCTCATTTGTAAACCTTGTCATAGCTGTGATTGTGGATGATACCAGTGCTATGATCAACGTGGAAGATCCTCTTGAAGCAGTGCTCTTAAACATGGATGTCAATGATGATGCTAGTAGAGTGGAGTGTGTGAATGCCCTACATGGGATGGGCTCTTATTCTTATGAGCCGAGGAAATTATCTTTGGACCTTGAAAATTGGAAAACTCCACCAACAAAGCCATCAATTGAGGAGCCACCGGTGTTGGAGTTGAAACCACTTCCTCCACACCTCAGGTATGAATTATTAGGCTCAAATTCTACTTTACCAGTTATTCTTTCTTCTGGCCTTACTAACATGCATGTTGAAGCCACCTTGGCGGTTCTTCAAAAACAGAAAAGGGCAATTGGATGGACTCTAGCCGACATTCGGAGAATAAGCCCTGCATTCTGTATGCATAAAATTATCTTGGAGGATAATGCAAAACCTTCCTTGGAGCATCAAAGAAGATTGAACGAGGCTATACAAGAAGTGGTGAAGAAAGAGGTTATTAAATGGTTGGATGTCGGGGTTGTGTACCCCATTTCTGATAGCTCATGGACTTCTCCGGTACAATGTGTGCCGAAGAAGGATGGCATGACTGTGGTGACCAATGACAACAATGAACTTATTCCTACTCGGACGGTCACCGGGTGGAGAGTGTGTATGGATTACCGGAAGCTAAACAAGGTGACTCGAAAGGATCATTTCCCATTGCCATTCCTTGACCAAATGCTAGATCGTCTTGCGGGGCGTGCTTTTTATTGCTTTTTGGATGGTTACTCGGGGTATAATCAAATTTTAATTGCCCCAGAGGATCAAGAGAAGACAACTTTTACCTGTTCGTATGGCACATACGCTTTCTCTTGAATGTCGTTAGGATTGTGTAATGCTCCGGCGAACTTCCAATGATGCATGATGGCTATTTTTACCGACATGGTGGAGGATATCTTGGAGGTTTTCATGGATGATTTAAGTGTGGTTGGGGATTCCTTTGATAAGTGTTTGGGAAATTTGGATAGAGTGTTGGCCCGGTGTGAAGACACCAACCTCGTACTCAATTGGGAAAAATGTCATTTTATGGTTGAAGAGGGTATAGTGTTGGGTCAAAAAATCTCAAAGCATGGAATTAAAGTTGACAAAGCCAAGATAGAGGTGATTTCTAGGCTTCCTCCCCTATTTCTATCAAAGGGGTGAGGAGTTTTCTTGGGCACGCGGATTTTTACCAAAGGTTTATAAAAGATTTCTCAAAAGTGGTACACCCCTTGTGCAAGTTGCTAGAAAAGGATACAAAGTTTGTGCTCGATGAGGGATGTATGCAAGCATTCGAACTTCTCAAGCTTAAGTTGACCACTACCCCGATCATTACCGTGCCAAATTGGAGCTTTCCTTTTGAGCTCATGTGTGACGCAAGTGACGTTGCGATTGGGGTTGTTTTGGGTTAAAGGGTTAACAAGATGTTGCTTCCAGTGTATTATGCAAGCAAGACCATGAATAAGGCTCAAAGGAACTATACAGTCACCGAGAAAGAGTTGTTAGCTATAGTATTTGCAATGGAAAAGTTTCGACCTTATCTTATGGGGGACAATGTTATAATGCACACCGATCATGTTGCCCTTAGGTACTTGATGACAAAGAAAGACTCCAAGGCAATATTGATGAGATGGGTGCTACTACTCCAAGAGTTTGATCTAGAAATTGTGGACCGGAAAGGTAGTGAGAATCAAGTGGTGGACCACTTGTCCAATTTGGACGTGCTTACAGGGAGGCCTTGTGATGGCCTTGAGATAAATGATTCATTTCCCGACGAACAACTCCTTGCGGTGTCAATGAATAATATGCCATGGTTTTCCGATGTTGCCAATTACCTTGTGACCGGAATAATCCCGTATGAGCTCTCTTCTAACCAAAGGAAGAAGCTCAAGCGGGATAGCATGGATTTTTATTTGGATGAGCCATACTTGTTCAAGATTTGCACGGATGGTGTGATTCGTAGATGTGTCCCGGAGGAAGAACAATTGAGTATCTTAGAGGCTTGCCATTCTTCACCGTATGGTGGCCATCATGGTGGGGTGAGGACCACCTCGAAAGTCCTTAGTTGTGGATTCTATTTGCCCACCTTGTTCAAAGATGTGGACGATTTTGTGAAGAGGTGTGACGATTTCCAAAGAGCGGGCGGAATTTCAAAAAGGGATGAGATTCCTCTCAACACCATTCTTAAAGTGGATGTCTTTGATGTTTGGGGCATCGATTTCATGGGTCCATTTGTTAGTTCTTGTGGGAATACCTACATTCTCGTGGCGGTTGACTATGTCTCAAAATGGGTTGAAGCCGTGGCTTTGCCTAACAATGAAGCTCGAAGTGTTGTTGCATTTCTTAAAAAGAGCATCTTCACAAGGTTTGGCACTCCTCGTGCGATTATTAGTGATGGGGGGTATCACTTTTGCAATAAAGCTTTCGACACATTGCTTTCCAAGTATGGTGTCAATCATAAGGTTTCTACCCCCTATCATCCTCAAGCTAGTAGTCAAGTGGAAGTCTCCAACAGGGAAATTAAGAGCATCTTGTCAAAGACTGTCAATGCCAATAGGACCGATTGGTCGAAAAATTTGGATGATGCCCTATGGTCTTATCGGACGACTTACAAAACTCCAATTGGTATGTCTCCGTATCGGTTGGTGTTTGTAAAAGCTTGTTATCGTCTGGTTGAGTTAGAGCACAAGGCCATGTGGGCTTTGAGGAAGTTGAATTTGGAATGGGATGTTGCGGCAAATCTTCGTGTTGAACAACTAAATGAGCTCGATGATTTTAGATTGCATGCCTACTCAAGTTCATCCTTATATAAGGACAAAATGAAGTACCTTCACGACAAATATGCTCGGGGTAAGGAGTTCAAAGTTGGAGATATGGTTCTTTTGTTCAATTCCCGGTTACGTCTGTTTCCGGGTAAGCTCAAGTCAAAATGGAGTGGGCCATTTGAAGTTGTGTTTGTGACCCCATTTGGTGCTCTTGATCTAAGGAACAAAAATGGTAAAGTTTTCAGAGTTAATGGGCACCGGGTCAAGCATTATCTTGGAAAATTTGATGACAGCCACGTGGTGGCACTTCTTTATCTAAAGTGATGTGATGGTAACATACGTCGTGCCGCGACGTTAAATCAGGCGCTTCTTGAGAGGCAACCCATGTCTTTTTCTTCTAGTTTTCTTTGATTTTTTTTGTAGTGTAGGATTGATTTTTGAGCTAATTGGTTTTGAGATGTTGTAGGGATTGTGTTGATACAGTGCAAAACATTTTGGAAAAATTGAACAGTCTCTGAAGTTGCCGGTGCGGTCGCATTGCACTTTGTGTGGTCCGCACTGGTGAAGGCTAAATGGGATACTCTCTGAAGTTTGCCACCGCGGCCGCATGGCATTTTGTGCGAACTGCGATGGACCTCCGCAGTCGCGGTCTATTTTGTGCGGACCATGGAGGTTGCCTTCTCAGACTTCTTCTGAACAAACCGCTATCTGCGGTCCGTTTTGTGCGGCCGCACTGGTAGGTAAGACTGGGTCCCATATGTTTTTCTATAAATAGACCACAGGGGTCACCAGTTACCCTTTTCGAAAAATTGACTCTCAGAGACCTAAAATATACTATTTACCCTCTCTTTTCACATAAATCCTTGCTTAGATTGATTCCTTGCATTCCATCTCCACATCTGGTAATATTTCACTCATTTTTCTTTGTTTAATTTTACAATTTCATTTTATTTTCATGTCCATTAGCCTGTAGCTTCTTCTTCTTCCCGTAATTCTTAAATTTCTAGGTTATTTTGGTTTAACTGTTAATCTTTGTGTGCTTTGTGAGTGTAATGAAATGGGTAATTGAGTAGGGACGTTAATTAGGCAAAAAAACAAGATTTGAGAACCCTAACTCAGTGCCTTGACTTAACACCCTCTGCGGACCGCAGTCATCCTTGTGCGGTCCGCGGTGCTGTGATGCGGTCTACAGTAACACTTTGTGCGGACCGCGATGAGGATTTTTTTTAGGAAATTGACCTCTTGCACAGCGCGGCCGCATTACATTTTGTGTGGTTCGCCCTGGCCCACCGCGGTCGTGGTGCTAATTTGTGCGGTCCGCGGTGGTTAGATTCAGAAAAGTGGTTTTATAGACCTTGCCTCAGTGCGGACCGCGGTTGCTTTTATGCGGTCCCCGGTACCCTTAGTGCGGCTGCACTCCTTTTTGTGCGGTCCGCACTGACCTGTTTCTGCAACTATGTCTGCAACTGTCTGTTTCTGTTATGCCATTCTTATTGCACTAATGTCTCACTATCTCTACTGATACTAACAAAGTTAGATGCTTGTGCTTGCAGATAATGGTTACTCAAATAGGGAGAGGCTCAAAACAATCCGGGAGAGGTGAATCCTCCCGGAGAGGCAAGGGCTAGAAGATGATCTGACGCACTCCCCAAGTGACAGAAAGTATTAAAAAGCTGCGGAAAGCAATTAAAGCTACTGATAGAGCTTGTGACCAGTCAGGGAGTGAGTACATACCTTCCCAGGATATATCCTCTGATTCTGTGCCCGAATTTGTCCCTAACTGGCCTGAGAGAATGAGATTTACTGATGATACTCCTCCACCCACACCCACTTCCCATGCAGCTGATCATGTCTCCATTGAGTCATCTGAGGGCTCAGCAGCCGGCAGCGTTGATTACTCCACTTCCCCACAGCTTCATTATCCGGGGAGAGTGCAAACGGAGAGGATGAGGAAGATAAGGAGGTACCTGGGGGTGGTGTGCCTCAGGTTGGGGGTGTTGATCGGACTAGAAATCCCACTGTTTGGAAGATAGATTTGTCAGCCAGGTGGCGTTCCACAAGTTTAGGGAATGGTGGCCGTCACGAAAGTTGATTCTTGAGAGGAGCTTCATTGACAGAGACCTTCTACCCCTACACCCCAATGTGCATAGACAGTTTCGAGCTCGAGTGGGTTGGGAGTACTTTATAGATGATTGTGTGAAGGCGAATGAGCACATGGTCAAGGAGTTTTATAGCAATGTGGCCCACATCTTGAAGGGCACCAAAGTGACCAAGGTGTGAAACAAAAATGTGGTGTTTACCGGGAAGGCGCTGAATGAATACCTAGGCTTTAATGAAGAAGATGAGTCCCTTTACAATGAAAAGTTGGCAATGAGCGAGGAGGTTCGTCCGTGGTTAGCTTCATACCTGGAATCCCGGGTACTATTCTATAGTGGTTGACAGTAGGGGCCAAAATCTTTCGGAGGACCCTTAACTTTGAGGCTAGGGGGTGGTTGACTTTTGTATGCAGCCGGCTTGATCCTACTACACATGATCAGACTCTTCCACTTGCCCGGGTTGTTCTAGCTGCATCGATTATGGAGGGATACCCTATCAACGTGGGGAATGTGATATCCCGCATCATTTCTTCAGTGGGGGTTGAGCATGATCGGAACTACCCTTTTCCCAACACCCTCACTATATATTTCCGGGACCTGAAGGTGGAGAAGAGACCTTTTGACATCAAGGTCAAACCTGTGGCTCCGTTTTCGTGGTATAGTTTGAAGGGGTCAGACAACCCCAAGGACAAGAATTACAAGCCGCCTGCTTCTTCCCCAACTGTCCAATCTGAAGAGCCGGTTGCGGTAGAGCCCTCCATTAAGCCTATTTCTACTGAGCCTACCTCCACAGTTGCTTACATGCCTCCCGGACCTTCCACTACTGCTGGTCACTCTACTTCAGCTGGCCCAGTGATTCCATCTTCCCGGGCCCATCCTATCACTGCCCACCAACTAAGCCAGACACTTCATAGCTTGAACAACTGGATGGCGACTGCTTCGTCCAAGTTGTCTACATTGACCTCCATCATTGCGGCTCAGTCGGCACCACGCCAGTGCAGGTGCCCCAATCTATCGAGGATTCACTTAAGGAGATTCTTGCCAACCAGCAGAAGATCCTTGACTCTCAGGCTGCATTGGCTAAGGCAGTGGATTCACATGGCAAGGCGCTGAAGGAGCTTGCCCGGGAGCACAAAAAGCTGCGCAAAACACGGGCTTCCAAGGAGTCTGTGAAGGAGCTTAGAGCAGATGTGGACAAACTGAAGGCAAATCAGCTGCCTTTAGACTTGCTATTTGAGGATCCAGCTCCAGCAACAGTACCAGCAGCAGAGCCACAGCAGGAGCAGACACAGAGGCCTCCAAAGAAGAAGAGGAAGCTCCCTAGTGTAAATGAGGCCATCATCCAGTTGGCGGACCCACTGGAGGGCTCCTCCAGTCAGCCACAGGATGTACATGATATACAGTCTGTCCAGGTCCAGGCCCCAGTCTCAGCAGCTAAGCAGCAGGATACCGGGAACCAGTCTGAGGTTCCCGCGCATACAGAGGACCCGGGGACTACTGATGATCCTATGCAGACGGACACGGCTTAGGGAGTCCTCATATCCTTTCCTTATACTTTTTGGTGCTTATTTGTTTAGTTGGCATTGGGGACAATGCCAGTTTTTATTTGAGGGAGTGCGCCCTACATTTTATCCTTGGATGATTGTATATATATACTGATTTAGTTTATGCCTTTTTGATTTTCTATTGGTCTGTATATAACTTTATATTTAGTTACTTTTATCGCACTTTTTATCTTTCCTTTGGTCTGTATATAAGGTTTACATTATTGTATATATTTATTCCCTGTTGTATATTCAATTCCCCTATTGTATATATTCTTTCTATTTTCGCAAAATTTTTCGTTTTTAGCTCTTAATTATATTCATAGCTTTTTGTTTTGTTTTTGAAGCTTTCAATAAGCCTTTGGTTTTCTTAATGTCACGGTTCTTTCCAAAGGTGGAGTATTGTGTGAACCAGGTGACTCTTTCCGATGATGGATGGCGTGACAACCTTCTTAAGGGTTCGAATCCATTTTTTGTTTTTTTTTTGTTTTGGTAGTTTATAGTTAAGGTTACCTCAAACAAAGCTTCACTTGGGCCTAGCAAATTTGCCTTTGATCCCATGGTCAAAGATAAAATGTTGTGTTTAGGATGGTGAAAGTCATTACCTTGAGACTTTTGTGTTGACCAACAATCATCAAGTGGTCTTTCAGGACCATTGTGTGCTCAAATCGTGTCTAAGATTGTTGTGGTCCACCGACTATATGTCTTTAGCAATCCTTTAGCTCGTGTGGTGAGAAATCGAATTGTGAGTCCAAGTCCCGAGCCAATGGTCTAGAACTTGCCCTGAATGTCTGTGGAGGCGAAATCTTAAGTGAAATTTGACTTGAGAAATGAGTATAGGCTCTCCTTGATCCAAATGATAGTTGAACAATTCCATAGCCTACCAATGATATAATCCCTAGTTAACCCTTTTGAGCCTTAAACCTTTTTCTTCCAACAACCAATGTTATAAGCCTATACCTGTTCGAAAATATACCCTCTCTTGGCACCCGATCTTTCCTTGAGCAATGGCAAAAGTCTAAGTTTGTGGGGAGAGACAAGAAAGGGAACAAAGTGGTAAAAAGTACAAAATTGAAGAAAAGGAAGGCAATGAAGACCAAAAAAAAGCCCAATGTGAAAAAGAATAAAAAGGGATTCAAGAAAAGCAAAAGAGAAAAAGGTGTGGAAAAAGTTGAAAATGAGAAACGTTTTGAATTGCATAAGAAAGAGAGACAATGTGTCTCTCTAACCCCTTAGAAAGAAGTGAGATACTCAAAGAATCAAGAGAATTGAGCCAAATGAATAAAAGAAGTGCTTAAGGGAAGATGGAATCCATTTAGACCAAAATATTCCCTACCCTGAACCAAAAGCCTTCACATTGACTCCACAAAAGCCCTATATGATCTTGAGTTGAATGACGCTTGCATTAATGGATACTTACATGAGGGTCAAGCATATGGTACTTAGAGCCGGACTTGTGACCTTTCTTTGAGAGAGACGAGTGAATTCCCATTAACCTCGGTTTGTGTGCTAATACTCTAAAAAGGTGAGGTTTGCTTAGGGAGAGTTGAGGATGTGTTAGTTTGGGTTCCACAATGACCAAAGTAATTGAGAGATTTCTTTGATGTAATGAGTCAACTCTTGATGCTCTTGTGTCACACTTGATCCATGGTTTTTCAAAGTTTAAATGTTGTAATGATTCATTCGTATTGAGGGCAATTGTTAGTCTCAATTGATGCTTGTTGAGGTTACTTTAGGATAGCTGGAAATACTTGGATTTTCCCTTAAGGGGTGGGTCTTATTTTGTTTGCTTGAGGACAACCAAAGACTTAAGTTTGGGGGAGTTGATAACTAGGGATTTTAACGTGTTTTATGCTCCTTCTTGCTTATGCTTTGATTATAAATTATTACAAAATAGTCCCAAAAGGCTCATAAGTTATGCTTGGTTGCAGGTTTGATCGACAAAGTGACGAAATGTCAAAGATCGGCTCAAAAGAAGTGAAACCTACTTAAGTATCAAAGACAAGGAAATCTGAGAGCAAAAAAGGCCTAGTGTGGCCGCATTCGACTTTGTGCGGTCCGCACTAGGTGGTTCAGAGAGTTGGAAAAAATGGGCTTCAGGTAATGTAGCCGCAGTACACATTTCATAGTCTGCGGTGAAGGCTCCGCGGTCGCACTATCATTTTGTGCGGTTCGCGGAAGAGAGATTCAGAGAGGTGAAATTTGCCATGGTTCAAGCTGCGCGGTCCGCAGTAATACTTGTGCGGACCGCATTAGAGATCTTCGCTGCCGCGGTCCATTCTACGCAGTCCGCAGAGCCCAAGTTCAGAGAGCCCAAAATTGAAGTCCAAGAGCCTAACGCGGCCGCGGTCCATTTTATGCGGCCCGCACTGACCCCGCGGGGGTATTTTTGTCTAGTTTTTCCAGCCTAGTATAAATAGAATATTTTGTCATTTTAGGTCATCAGATATATCCAGAACTGAGTTGCGCTTGTGGGAATCTCATCTATAGCCATTTTTGGCATCTTAGTCTTCAAATTAACGATAGATTCTTGTATTTTCATTTGGCATTTAATTAATATGCCTTGTTCTTCATCTATTTCTCTATTTTCTTCTTCAAGCATGAGTAGCTAAACCCATTAGCTAGGGTTGTGGCTCAACCCTAGTGTGGGTAATTTATGGGTGTTGCCATCTATTGTTAGATTGACTATGGGTATTTGTTATTTGGGTCAATATTATGGTTTAAGCTATGAATTGGTGGTTGCAAATACTGGTTTGTGCTAAGTTGACTTGGCTCTTCTTGAGAAAGAGAGCCTAAGTCTCCAAACTTGACCCAACAAGGAATTAGGATGGACTCAAAAGAATTGATAGTCCCAATTAAAGGGTTAAACCTCGAGAGAGTAATTACCCAACTTGAACCCTAGTTGCTTGAGCTAATTTGCCTACCCATTTGGTCTCGAGAGAGTCAATTGGGCAAAATCATTCTTTCTACCGAGAGGTGTGAGAGTGGGTAAAATTATGCAATGGTTATAGCATATTTCCCGAATCATGCCAATCGAACCTTAGAAGCATTTACCCGTCAATTAGCCACCTAGGTGAAAGTCACTACCCTAGTGTCTTTCTACCCATTAGATTCAACTTTAGCAATTTTCTTATTAGCATGATTTAGTTCTAATTAGTAATTGATAATATTAGTTTGTTAAAGAAAATTCAAAAGATGTTTGGAAGTGACATTTGGAACAATTACACAACTCTAGTCTAGATAGATACTCGACTCCATTCCTAGCTCCCTGTGGAAATCGATCTCGACCCTTATATCGGGTAAAAGCTATTGCGACCCTCTCTTCCTACTTTTTAGTAGTGTGGGGTTGGCAGCGATCACGTGCTAACTTAATGTGGACCATTAATGATTTTCCTGCGTATGGAATGTTGTCTGGGTGGATGACTGCTGGAAAGTTAGCATGTCCTTATTGCATGGAAAATGGTAAAGTGTTCACTTTAAGACATGGCCGAAAGCAATCATGGTTTAACTGTCATCCTCAGTTCTTGCCAGTTGATCATGAGTTCACAAGGATGAAGAACGCATTCAAAAAGTATACAATTGAACATGATTTTCCACCTCCAGTTTTGTTCGGTGAGGAAATTTGGGAGAGGGTTCAGAACTTCACTAAAGTTACCGAGGCCCCACCTTCTAGATTTCCTGGATATGGTGTTACTCATACCTGGACAAAACAGAGCATATTTTGGGAGTTTCCATGTTGGAGGGATAATCTTTTCCGACACAATATTGATGTCATGCATATTGAAAAGAACTATTTTGACAATTTGTTCAACACAGTGATGGATGATAAGAATAAGACAAAAGATAACCCGAAGGCGAGATTGGACTTACAAGAATATTATAGGTGACCTGAATTACATTTGCAGTCTGCGAACAATGGTAAGGTGTTCAATCCCAAGTCCAGCTACACATTCACTTTGGAACAAAGGCGACAAATTTGTGAGTGGGTTAAAAACCTAAAGACGCTCGAGGGCTATGCTTCGAACCTGGGAAAATGTGCCGATATGGTTGAAAGAAAGCTAACTCATATGAAACGTCATGACTGTCATATCTTCATAGAAACCTTAATCCCTATTGCATTTTTTTGGTTTTCCTGAAAATATATGGAAACCCATCACAGAGATAAGTTTGTTCTTTAAAGAGTTATGTTCTACCATATTAAGGGAAGAAAACCTATTTCAAATGAATCGGAACATTCTTGTAATCAGTAATAAGCTAGAAAGGATTTTTTCATGTGGTTTCTTTGATGTGATGGAACACCTTCCAATTCACCTTGGACACGAGGCGCGACTTGGAGGGTTAGTTCAATGTAGGTGGATGTATCCATTCGAGAGGTAATGATCAAACCTTGATTTATTCTTATAATTTTTTTTAACATTATCGTCTAATATGACAATGTACAGGACTATCGGCAAGTGTAAACGATTTGTTAAACAGAGGAATAGGATTGAAGGATCTATATGTGAAGCCTATCTTGCAAACGAAACTGCCCATATTTGTTCTTACTACTTTAACATTCATGTGCTATGTGCTAGAAATAGTCTCAATCAGCATAATATCGTGATTGATATTGATCCATTATACCCACCAATATCCACATTCAATCAACCAGGCCAAGGTTCTAAAGATTGAACAAAAAGGGGCCTAAGTAGTATGGAGTACAAATCAGCTTCAAATCATGTGTTGCTAAATTGTCTGGAAGTTCAACCCTTTTCTTAAGTAAGTGTTGATGTAAGATTAATTTACATGGACTACTATTTAATTTGGTTGATGCAACTAACAAATAATTTTCAATGTGTCACTCAGTGACTTCGTGAGTCAATTTGGCCATGATGATGTATATTCTACATTTGAGGCATGGTTTAAAGAGTGTGTAAGTGCATCTTACATGCTTTATCACATGTGAATATACATACTTGGTCACGTGTGAATATACTTGCTCACTTGTGATTTATTTAACACTACATGTAGGTCAATAATCCAAATAATGGTGTTAATCAATTTTTGAAAGACATATCTTGGGGACCTGCACCTACCGTTACAACTATGTATAAGTATTATGTGAATGGTTATAAATTTCACACCAAGGAATGCTCCAAGTATTAAAAAAAAAAGCAATAACAGTAGGGTGTGTGTCAAAGGTGGTGAAGGCAACCAGGATGGGAAAAATAATTATTATGGTGTGATCAAAGAGATTCTAGAATTATCATTTTCAGGTTAGCCAAATAAGAAGATCATACTTTTCAGATGCAAGTGGTTTGACCCAACACCTATAAGAGGTACAAATGTACACTCGCAGTATAATATAATTGAGGTTAATAAAAAGAGGGAGTATGATCGCTATGATCCTTTTATAATTGCAGAAAAAGTTAGGCATGTATTATGCTCCATATACATTGCGGAGGGATAAGGCTAATTGGTTGGTTGTAATCAAAACTAAGCCTGTTGGTAGGGTGGAAGTTGAGAATGTGCTAGATGTTTCTTGCCAAAATGATACCTCAAGTTTTAACCAAATGATGGATGATCAGTTAGAAAATGACTTGGAGCATCCTCAATGCATATTAAAAGAAGTTGATATGGAGGAAATAACAATCATAGAAAATGCGGATGAAGAATCACCTAATGAAAATGAAATAAGTGAAGAGGAAGATTTTTCAGACGAGGAATAATACTTCGAAGACGAATAGCATGTTAGTTTTTTCAAACGCTCTCAACTTATATGTCACGACCCAAACCGATGGGCCGCAACGGGCACCTGGTACTTTACTCAACCGAGTACCAACATAACATATCTTTTTGTATCATGCTATCACAGGTAAATGAGGTGGAAGTGCTATCGTAGGATAGCTAGAACAAAACATGTAATGCCAACTTATACATAAGACATACGGGCCTATAAGACAAAAATGATCACTCGTACACTAAACATAGGCCGACAAGTCCATACAATCTTTTACATACATGACATATGTCTATAAGCCTTTAAGAGTAGATAAATACCATAAAGGTCGGGACAAGGCTCCGCCATACTAAACAATATAAGTCTAAATCATACTGACCAAACAAGAAACTCCGGAACAAATGGAGCGCACTAACATCTTCCGCTGAGTTGATAGCCTACTTGGAGGACGCTTGACCTGTCTATCGGGACCTACAAGCATGAAACGCAGCGCCCCTAGGCAAAGGGATGTTAGTATAAATAATGTACCGAGTATGAGAGGAATGAAAATTAGTAAATAAAAGTCATGAGAGAAACATGAAGTAAAAAACTCGACATGTAAGTCTGAATAGCTCTGTGAATTATTTAATATTTAAAATGTCATGCATATGTGTATTAACGCCATACCATGCATAGGTATATGTGTACATAACATCATCAAGCCTCTGAGGGTATCCCATAATATCATCTCGACCACTGTGGGCAAATCATCAATGTATAACATCTGATCAGGTGGTGGTGCGTATATAATGTTGTAACCTTTTTCCATATCCCATATACATATATATACATATATACGTGTATATAATGTCATATGGTCATGGGTCAATGTAAATGAATGCAATGTATGAGAAGTACGTCAATAAAATCTTTCAGAGGTGTCATAAGACCATTATGCCTTTGATTAATATCATAAAATAAACTTTATCAACTTACGTATTTTCTGATACCCATGAACAGATGAAATAATAATAGAACACATGGAGAATCAAGAACATAGGCACCTATAATACTTCTATGAATAAAGTCATTTATGGAAGTTGTGAATTTTCTCATTTCATTCATATCATATAGATCATGCCAAAGAAAGAAGGGATAGCCTTAACATACCTTATCGGATTCTATTGACAATCCCTCCAACACACGTTGATTGCGACAAAACATGTGACGGCGGATCGAAGTAGGGAAAAATCCATATGATATTCTTTGAGAAAGATTGCACCATACTCCGTTAGAATCGCAAAATCCCGTTGCTATAACATTGCGTAGTCTCGTATAATTTTTTTGTAGCAAAATCACGTTGCCAACATGAAGTCTTTTATGAATGAGTTTGCTGAAAATCATTTGTGATTGTAGAGACTTGAAATGAATTTAGAGAGTTTTATTTAAGTCTTTAAGTGTGGGCCTCACTTGTGTGGTGACTTAGCCATACCAAATCTTCAAAATATGCCACCTTTCACATGAGTTTAAGAGTCACAATTTGGAATTGAGGGGCTGTCACGTAAAGGTTCCTTAGTCTTTATTCAAAGACCCTAATTAATCATCCACCAACTCCTTAGTCAACTTATTAATTCCCCACTAATCCAATAATTAACTAATTATTCATATAATTAAGAATTATCTCAAATTACTTAAAATACTACTCACTTGACACACTTTATGTACCCTACTATTATGGTCATATGGTACCTTGTATGGCACTAGTCCATAAACATCGAGTATTATAGCTCGGATCGTATTTTATCTCAAAATGGCAACTTTTGAAGAAACTCATTTTCTTCGATTTGCTTACCCTCGAACATTCACGAATTTACTTATCCATTGTTTGAAATAGCATAATACTTATAATCCCAAAATAATCTTATTCCCGAGCTTACATCGATTAACATATGACAAAATTTTAACGTACAAAAATGCGGGATGTAACATCTTATTTCTGAGCTTTTACCAATTTATTTATGGTGGACTTTCACGTACGAGAAATATGGGGTGTAACATTATTCCTCCTTTTGGAACATTCATCCTTGAATGTTGACTGATGCACTTATCATTCTCATAACCCATAGCTCTTGCGAATACTTTAATACTCCTCTTGCCATCTAGGAAATTGTTCTGTGAATGAATCCCAAATGCCAGGGCATTCCCCCCTTTAGGCCTCTTTCTCAAACTACGACTCGTGGTCAGAATCCTTCCAATCTCGTGTTGTTGCTACCTTCTATCATGTAGCCTGTATGACTCTGATCTTGTAAGTGTGCCTATGCGGCTCTTCTTTCCTTTTTCCTCTAGTTTTTAGCCAATCTCTAGGCCTCACCTTGTAAACATATACAGAGCTTGTTAAGATGTCCCTCTGGGCATCTATAGGTATACTAAAGTTCTTCGCTCAATACTTTGTCGAACCTACGAATGTTGCTATATCCTATTTCATAGAGTCAGTTATCTATCTGTATGACTTTACTGCATCTAGATCGGGCATTATATACCATAACTCTTACTTCGATTTATCGTAACTGGTGTCTGCTATCAAACTCCAGGTTACTCTCGTTGCTTATCCTATGTGTATAAGTCTAAGTCCTTTAATGCTTCCTCATTACTATTGATCTTCAGAATAATGGCCTAATCTCATCTCATACTTTGTGAATTTTGTCCATCCATTGTTGATTCACCTCAATATTAATCTACAATCCATAATCATATTTCATAGCATCCCAACGTGATTTACCTTATGTGGGTATTTTAATCATGTACAATTCATGAAATCATTACTTAATCAAAGGTTCAAACGTCATCCTTCATCTATCACAATTATACCTTCATTCCACTACTAGGGCAGCATTCCATCTCTCCTAAATGCTACTAGTCTTAGACTCCTTTGAGTTTATTCAGGCTATATGGAACTTTCTATAACTTAGACAAACCATCAGCTCTCTAATTTTCATGGGCTTAATCCCGAGGACTTATCCATTTTCATCACCCTCTTACTTGCCTTTTATTATCCTTACTCCTGTCTTTCTAAAACCTTGTTGCCCTACCATACTTTAGCTTGCAGCCTACATATATCTATTTATATTACTTGTAACCTCCCTTCAACTTTCTTTCACCATAGATTTCCTTATGTTGTTCTGGAATGTCAAGCGAGACATCACATCATCTCTAACTCTTCTTTACTCTCTTAACTAGACCTCTCAGTACCTAGAAATCATAGGCTAGAAGATATGACACTGACGATGCCGCTATCATTCTTGGATATTGAATCCCCGCGCTTCAAGCCATCTATCTGCAATATGGACTATTCATAACCTTCTACACCTGAGTATCTCGTACGTTGTACACCTTTACCTTGCTTACCTTAAAATCTCGCATTGCATTCTCTATCTCTTTCATGACCTCCCCTCCATATAGGTATGATTCACATCCACAACTTGAAGCTCTATTATAATACTCGCACCTGTGTCGCATACATAATCCGGTGGGAGCTTCATATTGACTTCTTAAGAGGCTGGTACTCTTCTAACTGGCTTCATCATAGAGTCATAGTAGAATATGGCTATTATACTATCTCTCTTGCAACCCTGATATTAAGAGTGATCATGTTCTATTCTCAATCACGATTTCTATAATTTTCTTGGTCTAATAATCAGACTCTTGTTTTACTTAGTTGATGTAACTCTTTAGTTTCCTCTTCCCTCAGATCAATCTTTATATAGGCTTAAGCTATCTTCCGATATGCGGCTCATGGCATTGGTTATTACTTTATCCCTTCATAGACGCTGTGGGATATCCATGATATAATCTTTTAATAATTCAATCATTTGTCTATAACCTGGACTCGGTTCTTTCTTTTAACTCATACCAGAGTCTTTTATGGCTGTATGATTTTCAACATATATGATGCATGGATAATACACTGAACTATTAAGTGCATTCAGAACGTAACTAACTCTGGACTATCGATCGAATAATTCCTTCTGTTCCTTCTCAACTTTCTTTAAATGTAAGCAATTACTTTTCCTGGTTGTTCTGCCACTTGTTGCATGAATACTTGGCTTATCTTAGTGCCCACACATATTGGAATTCCATACAACCCATATGATCATGAATATCATCTTTTGACTTTTTTCTTCTTCCCATCCATTAGCCACGATAGGTGCCACTTTCTTATGGAGTGCATACGATGTTGTGGTGAGATGGTTTTTATAAGACCATTTCCTTTTTAGTTCATTGTGCTTAGGTTGAAGCCTTCTTCCTTATTTCCTCAACTAGCCTTTCATTGTAGTACTTAGGGAAGACCCTCTGACTCTTGTAAAACTGCGAGCTTATTACATCGTATACTCAACAGACCTTTGATGTCCTTCCTTGCCTATAATTATCCGTAGTTACTTACCTCCATGCCCTTATGCTTATAGGGTTGCTTCTGAACTAATATTTTGATTATTTTCCCAGTGGCATTCTCCTTTATTTCTGTAACGCTCATACGGTACCTTTAACTTTCTCAACTCTTATTTGAATATACCTCAAGTATTACAATTTCATATCTACGAGACTGAATTCCCCACGTTGGGATTCACTATGTTTATCTTGCACGATCTGTTGATTTGTCTGTATCCTCTTGTCTAGACATAACTAGGATCTTCCTGAATCAATTACTAATTACTCGTTGGTCCATTCTTGTATCAATATTCTGCGTAATCTTTCCTGGGTTACTTCCTTTATCTTAGCTTACCTCTCGCACTAGCTCCTTATTTATCCATAACATCCCGGGCAGGAACCTTTACTTTCTTTCCTTGACATCGTGCTTGCATAATGTTCTGGAATCATAGCATATCTATAGGATTTGAATGAGTGCAATCTCATTCCTTTCTCATTTTTATCGCATTCTTACTTTACCATTCCATAGTTACTAGAACCACTTAATTCTGACTTAATGCCACATCACACCATATTCCCCCTTTAGGGGAGCACTAAGATTTAGTGCTACGATGATCTACGTATAGATGTTCTAATGATTGGTATTCTCATTTTATCTCCTCAATTTAGCCTAGAAGATCTTTTTCAGCTTCACACAACTCATTACTAAATTGTTGGGTATTACACACATCAACCTTTGCACTCAATTGATCCTCATAGTCGTGAATAGAACTGCCAAATTTGGCGATCTCGTGTCCCAGTTCAGCTCTTCCTTTGCATCTCATTCGTAATTTTCTCACGAAAACCTCCATATTCCTCTAATAATTTCCTGTGAATATCAAGAATGTGAACATCATGTTCCACATTATCCAATTCGTTACTCCTGTCAAACTCACAAGAATTATTAGAATCATCATAAGAAAGGATTGGAGTAGGATAACAACACTTAGGACAATTATTCCAATTACCACCACAAATAGTACAAGATTGAGATGGTGCACACAACTCGATCGTAGAAATATTTTTATAATATTTCCACAAGTGAGGTCTTTTACAATATGGACAAGGATCACAAAAAATAAAAATACTTACCATCCCACCACTTTTCATTAAACGATGCCATGTAAAAAATATAATACTAACTACACTAAACTCAATTAAAAACTTAAATAGATTAAAAGTAAAAATCTAATCTAGTAAAGTAGTTAATTTCTATGTTCTTGGTAATGGCGCCAAAATGTTATTTCTCCTAAACGCACACGCAAGTATACGTGGTTGTACAAGTAATATATGATTGTAAGTCTAGATATCGTACCCACAAGAACTTGTGATTAACTATTTACTAAATTAAACCCAAACAATTAATCTATTCAAGCGATTTTCTAAGGTGTGAATATTTAACTAAAACTAATCTACAGTAACAAACTAAGAGATTAAAGAAAACAAGTTGGCAATATTAGAGACAAATTCAATGAGAGACAATATTCTAGAGCTATGGGTTAGCCAACAATCCCTTTGAGTCTTCCACTTAAATTGTCTAATTAAATTATCTGGTTTATTGGTTGAAATGGTTAATATTACTCGTAGTATTATCTCGAATTCCTACTCATCTATTCAAGCTAACCTAACGCCTATATTCTTATGGAATTAGGATTAACAAGAAGGAATTAAAAATTCCTGTATAGTAACCAAGCAAGGCGATTAGGTATATCCCTATCGTAATCGCAAATCCGTTCCCAATGCTCGAGTTCAAGATCTTGCTCTACTCAATCTTATATGTAATCTAGAATTCCTTCTCTCGAGTTCAATCCTAAATTCATAGATAATATTCAATTGGTGATCAAACAATCAAATAATTAAGTGCAAGATTGAATAAATAAACCAATATAATAAAATAATAAGAACAATTCAAGCTTCAAACCATAACGTTCATGTAGTACCCACTACTCTAAAACTAATAAACAATAAAGTTAAAGGAAGAAAATAAAAGAAAAAATAGTTAGAAGCCTCTTCCGAGCGTGATCCGTGTTCTCCCCCATGAATTCTCCTTCAGAATATGTTAGATATCCTCTAAATTAGGTATATGATCCCTTTATACGAGTTAGGACTATGTAGGACCGAAATAATTTTGTTTCGAGCGAAATAGGAAAAATTCTCGTAACATAGCGTCTAGGGCAGCGCCTGGCACAGAAAGCAGTAACATTTTCAACTTCAATTCTTTGTTACGTTTTGCTTTACATTCAATCTCTTATTATTTTGTCTTCCACTTGGGGAGACAAAGACTAAAGGGTATCCCCTTTGTCTTATTATTCTTTTTTTAAAAAAATATTTTCTTTCTTTTTCTTCCGTATTTTATTCAATTTTGCTCCAAATCTCTTCATCTTCACACCGCTTTATTCCTACACAATTAAAATATAATATTAAGCACAAAGTAATGTAATTAGTGCTCAAAAAATAATTAAAAATATTAGAATGCGAGGCAACAATGGTTAAATATAATAATATATGCAGTTTTGGCCGAATATCAATATACTATCTGAATGATACTCTAGCTTCATTTCATTTCATTCATGTAGTATTCGTGAATGGAAAGATTTGTTAAGACCCAAAGCTAGCAAAAGCAGATGATTTCTTTGCTTCAGGTCTTAATGTTAGTGGAAATGCGGCGCCTAAGTTCCACTACTAGAAAACTGCCTAATTTCGTGCACCAAAACCGACCGAGATCGGTCGAAATTTGATGAAAAGCGACCAATTTTCGACCGCTTTTAATTAGTTAGAAAAATAATGATCGCTAAGGTGCTGCCACCGAAGGCGGTCACAAACTTTTGACCGAAGTCGGTCAATTATTTCAATGTGTTGACTGACAACAAAGATAAATATACCGACCTAAATTGGTCGGTATTAATTAATTTTTTTTTCAAATAGCGACCGATATCGGTCGGAATTTTAAATATATAATAATTTTATAATTATTTATAAATTGTAATAAATTGACCGAAATCTGTCGGTATACTAAAAAAAATAATTTAAAAAGATATTTCTGACCGACTTCGGTCGGAAATTTTAAGATTCTGCAGATTTCATATTGAAATTTTCGACCGAATTAGGTCGGAAATTTTAAATTTTTGGGAAAAATATGAAATTTTTGACTGGCTTCGATCGATTTTCTAGGTAAAAACTGGGCAGAATATGCCTACTTTTAAGCTACACCACCTGCCAATTACAACCAATATCTATCCTAACTATAATTAACCAACAACAACCACAATAACAACAACAATTAACCAACAACAACGTTAATAACAAACACAACAACAACACTAATAACAACAACAACGCCAACCACAACAACAACTATACAAATGTTCAATAACAAAATAATAGCAACAATACAATCATCATTCAAAACTATTCCCAACTAAATATTCACAAGTTCAAGACTTTGTTTAGTAATACACACTTTTCAATGAGTGTTTTGTATTGCATCATCTCCATCTTCACTACTAGAAGCTTCATTATCGGCATGGTTCAAGGATCATGGCTAGAAGGATTAGCATACGGGGAAGGCTCACGAGACCGGGGAATGGGAAAAGCACCACTAGCAAGAAGATTGGCCAGCTGACCTTGAAGGAGATTAAATTGTTGGTCCCTCTTTTCTAACCGAACTTGAATGGTACCAAATTGTTCATCTCTCTTTTGTTCTCTAGACTTTGTCTCTTCAATCTCTGCTGTCAGCTTTGCGAACTTCTTTTCCATAGACGAGATAGTCGACTTATCAATTTTCTCACCTTCGGCGGAAGTTCCTATATCTTGAAATCCATCCCTGTAGCACCGAAATGATCTCTCTGGAAGGATGTATGCTATCCCTTTATTAGGACCACCGACATCATCCAACCGTATCCTCTGGGCTTCTTCGTCTGAAAGGGGTGGTCGCTCGCCTTGCTCATTCGGTGGCAAGCTCTGAGTGTACTCCTCTACATTAATCTTGTAGCGACCCTTTATTTAGAAGATAGAAAATTATTAACTATATAATATTATAAACATTAATTTCAAGTTATAGTAGTTATGAAACTTACATATGCAGTCTCCGCCCCGTCCTCGACCCATCGAGTTAGATCTGTCGATGCCTTCTTCTTTCGGATGTGAGTCTCCATGAAGAACTCATCATGACTCATATTCCCACCATACTTTTTTCCTTACAAATATAATAAAATATGTTAACTAAATTAAAATATATAAATGTAGTTCGATAAAAATAGATGTAAATATTTTAAGGAATTACTAGCAGTCTCCTCGTAGTCCCCATGCTCCTTGCACCCACCCTTCTCAGATGCTCGGGCATTTTTCCCCTGTTCACTCTTCTTCTCGAATTTCTCGGTGGTCCACTGCCTCAGCAGATCCTCCCATAAATGCGGTAGAACCCATGAAGGCTTCTTGCCCTTCTTTCGAGCAGAGCAGAAGGAATCAGATAGTCTCTTACGATATTTGAACACAAAATTTGCAAGAATTTCACTTTTATGCCGGTCCTCCTAGGCACACTTAGTCGGCAAATGAAGTGTGTAACGTTAGATGAAAATATTGTTAATATAATGCTTAAATAGATGAGAAATATATTAAAACCTTAAATTGTTTGAAAATTTGTTGCACGAGCTCCGGTGGAAAGTCACTCCAAGTCGCATAGGTGCATTATGCAACTGGCCAAGAGCTTCAGTGATTATCTTTGTAGTCCGATGATTAGGTATGAACCTGCAACACAACAATTACATTAAATAAACAAGAATAGCTATTATAATTTAGCAAAAATAAAGAAGTTATAAATAAATCTTACTCATTTCCCTCAGGCCTGATGATCATCCTATGATAACGATCGTACAACACTTCCTCTGGATTATCTTCCTCCGATGAATCTGAAGCATGCGCAGAAAGGGAGGCATCTGGCTTAGTGCTACTACCCTGAAGGCGAAGTCTAGAAATGCTAGGAGACAAACTCCGTGGAGAGGGATATGGGGTCGCTGATGAAGATGGCTGTGATCCACACCCCTGCAGTGATCTAGACCCCTGCTACGATCCACACCCCTGCTGTGATCCGGCTGGCTGAAATCTAGATGGATGCGATCTAGCTGGTGATGAAGAAAATGGAGCAGATGATAGGCGTATCACCATATAGCCCTGTGACAGCTGACTCGATGGACCCATGTAACTACATGCGGGATCATATGGAGGAAGCGGGGTATAGTCCTGTGGTGGAGAATGGTAAGAATAATGCTGGGAAGGTGAATAGTAGGTAGTCTAATGAGTAGATAGATGTGGTGGAATAGATGTGTGCCTAGATGATCTTTGCCGACCATCAATAGAGGAGAGATGCAAGTGTGGAGTGGAAGGAAACGAGGGTGTATGTAACAACCCGACCGGTCGTTTTATGAGTTATATCCCCGTTTCCCCCATTTCTGCTTCTTGGTGTGTTCCTCAACAGTATTTCATCGTATTGTGTTGGTTGGTTAGGGTTCGGAGTGGTTTCAGTGTGGAATGAGACACTTAGTCTCCTATTTAGAAGTTTAAGTTGGAAAAGTCAACCGGATGTTGACTTATATGTAGATGATCTCGGATGTTAATTTTGATGGTTCGGTGGCCCCGTTAGGTGATTTTGGACTTGGAAGCACGTCTGGAATGTGATTTGGAGGTCCGTGGTAGATTTAGGCTTGAATTGGGAAAATTGAAAATTTGGCGTTTCTCGGTCAGCAGTGGAAATTTTGATATCAGGGTCGAAATGAAATTATGGAAATATGAGTTGGTCTCTAGTGTCATTTTTGACGTGTGTGCAAAATTTCATGTCATTCGGACGAGGTTTGATAGGTTTCAGCATCGTTTGCGGAATTCAAAAGTTTGGAAGTTCTTAGGCTTGAATCCGAGGGTGATTTGGTGCTTAGATGTTGGTTTGAGTGATCTGAAGGTTTGAATAAGTTTGAATGGTGTCATGTGACTTGTTGGTATGTTTGGTAGAGGTCCCAGGGCCTCGGGTTGATTTCGGGTGGTTGACGGATCAAGGATGAAAGTTGGAGGAATGCTGAAGATTTGTTCTCAGCTGTCATAACCGCACCTGCGGAAAGGGGACCATAGGTGCGGGCCTGCAGAAGTGCAAAAGCAGCCACAGAAGCAGCCATAGATGAGAAGGGCAGGAGCCGCATGTGCGCAGACGGGACCGCACCTGCGAGACCGCATATGCGGGTATTTGACCGTAGAAGCGAGATTCGAGGTTTAAGTGAAAACCGCATCTGCGATGTATTTTCCGTAGGTGCGGCATCGCAGAAGTGAAATGGGGACCGCAGATGCAGAAAATGCCGGGCAGAATGTATAAAAGGTTTCTTTCGCGATTTTTGCCTATTTCCTCCATTTTTGAAGCCAAGATTAGAGCTTTTGGGGAGTTTTGAAGAGGGAATCAAGGGGTTCTTTATTATGGTAAGTTCCTTGAGCCTAACACTCATGATTATGGTGATTTTCAGTTGTTTAAGCATGAAATTAGTATAAATTAGGGATGAAATTGAGGGGTTAGGGCTTGGTAATTGGAGAGTTTAAATTAAGGATTTGAAGGACCATTTGACGCTGGATTTTGATGATTTTGGTATGTATGGACTCGTGAGTGAAAGGAGTTTCTAGTTTTGTGATTTTTGTCAAATTCTGAGATATGGGCCTGGGGGCCAGGTTTGGGTGAATTTCAGGATTTTGGTCTAAATTGATAATTATTTTTATGGAATTGGTTCATTGGCCTATATTGATTGCATTGTATTGCTTTTGGTCAGACTCGGGAGGCAAGGGCGTCGCAGAGTAGGATTTAACCGGTTTGAGGTATGTAATGATTGTAAATCTTGTCCTGAGGTTATGAAACCCTAGATTTCACATCGTTTCACTATTTTGAGGTGACCACATGCTAGATGACGAGCGTGTGGGCGTGCACCGTTGGGGAATGTGACTTGGTACGTCCCGTAGAAACTATTAAGTTGCATATTTGACTGGAAACTATATGATACTTACGTGTTTTAGAAAACATTTCTATAATGGGGGCTGAATGCCATATTTGGGCCTCATGCCAAAGTTGTTTGGACCCTTAGGGGCATTTTCTTATTGTTTCCTCACCGTTTTGATTTAAGATATGTACTCAGTCATGTTATATTTTACTGATTTCATAACTCAGTCTTTATTACTCCGTTTTGATGCATAAAATGATATTTTGGGTTGAGCACCCCGTTTTACTGATAGTCTGAGTGGCTTGAGAGGTTTCTGAATGAGTGAGGTCGATGGCCTGTGTTGTGAGGATATTATGGGATTGGGTTGTGCGCCGCATCATGTTGTTACTGATTTGTGATTATGAGAGGCCGAGGGCATGATTGATTATGCCACGAGGTGTATTGTTGTAGCGCTTGGGCTGTAGGAGCCCTTTCGGAGTGAGCGCAGGTACCCTGAATGAGTGATATGATGTTATGCCCGAAGGGCTGTTCTTGATTCATGTTGTGCCTGATGGGCGGATTACGAGTGACTGTGAGGTTTTCCCAAGGGGTCGATTTTGAGTGATGTTATGCCCGAGGGGTGGTTTATGATTCATGTTGCCCGAGGGGCTATATACAGACTATGTTCGCCCGAGTGGCTGTTTATAATTTCCATCACCTTTATCTAAATTTCATTGATCCTTTGTTGGAATTTTTAAAAAGAATCTTCACATGAATTTTACCAAAAACGAGATTTTTAAAAGATATGATTTGACTCATATACCGATTTTAAAAGCATGTTGTACTTACTGAGTTTTCTTGATGTGGATTCTATATGTTTTCTACTGCTCAGTCTTTATTTACCTTTATTACTTACTGAGTTGGCGCACTCACATTACTCCTTTCACCTTGTGTGCAGATCCAGGGGTTGTTGGACATGCTAGCGAGCGTTGATCTTCGTGCGCCGCGAATATTTAGAGTTGGCAAGGTAGCTTCATTGTCATCGCAGTCTTGCTCTTCTCCCTCCTATCTCCCTATAGTCATTAATAGTTGAAATTCAAACCATTTTAGTCTTATTATGTTTCAGAACAGTTGTAGTAATTGCTCATGACTTAGTGATACCCGAGGTCAGGCTTTTATTTCCGCATTTTGGTTTTGACTATATATCATTGATGGAGATTTCAGTATGAAAAAGATTATTATCTAAATTTTAATGAAATGTCGAGTTATTTTGGGAATGTGTCGGCTGGCCTAGTTCCATGATAGGCACCATCACGATTAGGCTAGTTTTGGGGTCGTGATAAGTTGGTATCGGAGCCAGGTTACTGTTACGCCCCGCAGTATTATGTCGATGTTATGCTCTATAGTAAAATGTTACGATGATGTTACCCCCAGTAGTATTACATTACGGTGATGTCATGCTTCGCAGTATTAAGTTACGACAATGTTGCACCCTGAAGTATTGTACGTTAAATTTATCGTAAGGTAATTAACATCAGTCCAAGTAAAAGATTATTTGGAGATTATAAAGATTATGCTATTTCACAAGCGATTGGTAAATTTATGAAGGTGAAAGGGGGAGCAAGTCAAAGAAAAATAAATTTTGTCCAAGTTTGGCATTTTGGGGTAAAATACGGCCCGAGCTAAAATATTCGGTATTTATGGACTAGTGTCATACGAGGTACCACATGACCATAATAGTAAGGTGTATAAGGTATGTGAAAAATGAGTAATATTTTAAGTAAGTGGGAATAATTCTCAATTTTGTGGGTAATCGATTAATTACCGGTAACGGGACATTACCTAATTAATTGGGGATATATTTGGATAAGATTAAACCCCCACTCCACGTGGCAGCAGATGAAGGAACACTTAAGTGACTTATCTTTAGACAAGCTAACTAGTGGGCACATGGACAACAAATCTTAAGGTATTTTACACGTAGGAAGTGATTATCTTAGTCATCTTTATCTTGTCTTTCAAGACTATTCAATTCATTTTATATCAAGGAAATATAATGGAAGGAACAACAAGGAACAAAGTGAGGGAATTCATGAAGTTAAAATGAGACTTTTCGTTACATTACCGACGACAATTCTTAAAATTACAACGAAATTCATACGAGACTTCTCAGCATAGTAGCAACGGAATTTTGCGATTCTAAGGGAGCACGGTATAGTTTTTCTCAAGAATATCATACAGATTTTTCTCTACTTCGGTCCGCCGTTATGTGTTATTTCAATCAATGAGTGTTAAAGGAATTGTCAAGAGAATCAATTCAGGTATGTTAAGGCTATTCCTTCTTTCTTCTTGGCATGATCCATACGATGTAAACGAAACGAGCAAATGTACAACTTCCATAAATGAATCTATTCATAGAAATTTTAGAGACACTTATATTCTTGATTCTCCATGTGTCATATTATTATATCATCTGTTCATAGGTCTCAGAAAATACGTAAGTTGAAAAAGTTTACTTCATGATATTATTAAAAGGCATAAGGGTCTTATGACATTTTGAGAAGTTTTATTAACATACTTCTCATGCATTGCATTCATTTATATGTGCATTTACCCATGACTTATATGCCATTATATACACATATATATGTATATATATGTATATGAGATATGGAAAAAGATTATGGCGTTATATACGCACCACTACCTGATCAACTAGTATACGTTGATGATTTTGCCCACAGTGGCCAAGATGATAAGATGGGATGCCCTCAGAGGCTGATGATGTTATGAAACATGTACTTATGCACGACATGACATTCATACGCATATGCATGATACTATAATTATTTCATGATTTACAAAGTTATTCAGACTTACAGGTTGAGCCATGTACTCCATATTTCTTCCATGTCTATTATGTACTTATTTATGTGCCTTACATACTCGGTACATTTTTCGTACTGACGTCCCTTTTTCCTGGGTACGCTACATTTCATGCCCGCAGGTCCCAATAGACAGGTCGAGAGCCCTCCAAGTAGGCTATCAGCTCAGTGGAAGATATTGGTGCGCTCCATTTGCTTCAGAGTTGATTGTTTGGTTAGTATGATTTAGACGTGTATTGTTTGGTATGGCGGGACTCTGTCCTGACCTTTATGACATTTATGTACTCTTAGAGTCTTGTAGACATATGTCGTGTACGTGAAAGATTGTACAACCTTGTCGGCCTATGTTTTGAGTTTATAAATGATGATATTGGCCTATTAGGCCCGTATGTCACGTGTATATGATGATGTAATAAGAAAGATATGTTACGTTGGTACTCGGTTGAGTAAGGTACCGGGTGCCCGTCGCAGCCCATCGGTTTGGGTCGTGACAAAAGTGGTATACAAGCCGTGTCTAATAGAGTTTTGTTTATGGGTGTGTTGGGCACCACACATATAAGCATGAGGCTACATGAAATTTAAGACTGTCACTCTTTCTTCTTACTCTAGATCATATGGTAGAGCTCAATTTTAAGAACTCAATTTCCTAAACTCTATCTTATTTATAATACGATGATGCCTACATCCAGAAAGACAATTGGTAAGAGATTGAATGTGGCTATGGAAGATTTGAGTCAGAGGAACTTGATTTTTCATGATGCTTATGATGAGTTAATGAAAGGTCTTCAGTAGATCATGTGTGTACTAAGATGTGTAAAATTCTTGATAAGGATCCCTAAGGCAGAATACCTATCCACTCTTAGGGTAAAAAGTAATGAAAGAACGAGAAGGGCACAAGTTTCAATAATTAAAAGAAGCAAGATGAAGAAGGGTACGAGGTACCCAGTTAATGAAGATTAACAGTATTTACAATTCAATCAGAGAAATATATGCATTTTGAATTACGTTCAATAGTAACAGAGGTATGTACAATTGGCCACACCCATCTCAGTTATGCCCTATGGGGGCTAACTAAAGTAGTATAAGAGAAGGACAGACATCAGGATCCGGCTGGGGTTAGATTAACCCAGAATGGTGAATGGATTGTTTGTGTTAATTGGCATTTCCGAAGGATATTGCAAATGTGCTAATAGATCTCCTTGTAAGACATCCCAGATGGTGCACTCTAAAATAATACAACTAGATATGAGTACTACAAACATAGGCACTGGAAGCCTTGAAGAGATAAATATGTAAAGCCCCAGAAAAATTTGCTTAGTAATTTAAGATTTCGTGGTGCCAAGGTATGCCAAATATTTTATCTTGCGTGCCAATGAGGATTAAGGATATTATGGATATCAATTGGATATGTTAAGAAGTGTATAAGTCATATTAGAGGTGAATTGGGGTCTAAGGAGAGGCCTAAGTCTAAGCCAAGTTAGAAAAGTTTCATATTAGACGAAATCTGTAAATGAGTGCGCACAAGACCTCACTTTGAACGATCATATCTCCAGTTATATAAAGAGTTGTGTGATGAATAACATATTAAGTTAAAGCCCTTTGAGTGTAGTTTCTAACTCAACAAATCGTTAATAATTTGGAGATGTATATAGAAAGTTATGACCATTTTACTGGGCAGGTGTCTCTAGCGCGAACATTAGCGCGAAGTCGCGCATTATGCTGAGTATTCTGCCCCCCGCGCGCGAATATAGCGCGAGCTCGCACGCGTGGAAGGTATTTAAATATCCTAAAGACCGGAAATAAGAGAATTTGAGTCATTTCTCAAGCTTAGGGCTTCCTCTACACCCCCAACTCGACCAAGGCATCCAATTGCACACCTAAGGTGAGTTTTTAAGTGTGTCTTCATGGTGATTTCACTTCTCAATCACTAGTTACAACATGATTTTGATTGGGTTTCATAGGATTTCTTCAAAATCTCAAGAACACCCCAAATTTGTCTTTCAAGATTTGGTCTACAAGAGGTAATCCTACACCTTAGACTTACATATATGGAGTTATTATGGAAATATGAGTATGAATTAAGTATTATAACTCATGGGATGGGGATTGGAAGTCATAGGTGCCTAACCTAGGTTGTGTTGGTATTGTAAAGATTGTGAGGTGGGTTATTGAGGCATGATTCTTGGGGTAATAGTATTATGTATACATGCATGTACAAATTAGGTTTGTGGGAAGATTGATGAATATAAATAAGTAAAGATGGGGTTGGGGAATGAAGAAAATCTTGTAAAAGGAATTTAAAATCAAGATGCTCAACTAGTGCTTGATAAAATGCTCAAATGAGCTAAAACCATGAATACCTTCCTAATTTGTGTTAATTTTGTTATGTCTCAAGTAGATTGGGATTGCTAAAATTTTCGAAACGTCGTAGTAACTTAAGGAAAGCTCGAACGAGGTATGTATGGCTAACTTTGACCTTTGTAAAGTAATTTTGTTTGGTGTACGAATATTTGGTATGTGATATCTACGTGGATTATTTGTGGAATTCTTGTGATTGGTATGATTTGATTATTCGTGGTTAAGTTTCCCGATATAATGGTGTAAGTAAATGGCAACAAACCAAGTGTGTGTGTGTGTGTGTGTGTGTGTGTGAATATGATTATGTGGTAAGAGCTGTGTAACAAATAATGGAAAAGAGATCATAATTGATGCAATTGAAACAACGGTGGCAATATCATATGTGACTTGTTGGGGGCAATTATCGTTGTGACTTGAATTGTATACGGGTTGTTGTATATGATGGAATTGGTACTGATGTTAACGAAAACTCTTTGTGAATTGTTATTGTTGTTGTGAAATGATATTCTGGATGGCCTAAAGCCATGTGATTGAACTGTGAACTATTGTCGTTGTGTGAAATATGATTGTCCGGTGGGATCGGGTTGCGCGCCGCAACACAAAACAATAAATTATGGGTTGGGGTGATAAGGGTGGCCGAGGTAATAAGGGTGGAAAAGTGATCGAAATCACTATTGAAGTGAACATATGTGAAAGTTGTGAAACCATTGATGTGATGAAATAATGTTGAAAGGGGAAAAGGAGAGATTGTGAAACTTGTTTGGCTTTGGTTGTTCCTCTCAGGTGCATTTTATTGTTGATTCTATTACTGTTTGTTATCTGTGTGTCTCTTGATTTTACTTGGAGTAAAATTTGTTCATACTGTCACATCTCCTTTTTGCGCGCCCGCCCCGGAGGGTAAATGCGCGAGGGAGTTTTTCCAATTTAAGTGACAATATTCGAAATGGGATTATTTATTTAATTCAGAGTCGCCACTTGGGAAAGGTTTGGCTTTTGGTGTCTCAAGTCACCGATTTATCTTGAATCCCAAATCGAGGAAATATTCGACTTTCCAAATGAAGTCTGCGAACCAGAAATTCTAAGTAAGGAATTCTGTTGACCCGAGGGAAGGTGTTAGGCACCCTCGAATCTCGTGGTTCTAGCACGGTCGCTTAAATTGTTATAATGGCTAAATATCTGATTTAAATACATATTGTGACTTATGTGCTTTTATTAAGTTTAAACCGCTTTTATTATTATCATTTATTTTTTATAGAATTGCAACGTCGTGAAAATGCATCTCGAACCACGTCACAATCAATGCACCCGTAGTTGTTAACACATTTCGACTCCGTTGAGATTTGAATTTGGGTCACATAAATGCGCACCCGAATTTAAGAATGTAATTTAATTAAGTCGCGCCTAAAGAGTCTAACGCGTTATTATCTTTGGGGAAGGCAGTGAAATTCACTAAACAGTCCATCCCAAATTCTAAGTCTTTATTATGATCAATTATTGAGGGCCCCGCAATTTGCATTTTTATTTGGCGAGGCTCGTCTCATTATTTTTTAAAAGGATAATCTTAGCATGACTACATTTTCTATTTTTTTGTTTTCTAAAATAAATGAAGATAAGGTCCTACTTTATTTACATACTTTCGAGTTATTATGGTTAAGTTTCAAAAGTGAGTTGTTTAAAGAGTTTGCATGGCAACGCATAGAACATTCTACATACAGACAGTAAAAGATGGAAAAGACTACATTAAATTACAACTTCAAATCTTTCTCATTTGTTTGCATTCATGCCTCGAGTGGCTTACAAGATGAACCAGTGTATCAGTTTGTGTACCTGGTATTTGGGAAAGCAAGGAAAGAAGATGAAGATCAGTAGAAGCAGCAGTAGTGTAAATACACAGCAACAACAACAACCCAACAACAACAAATTCGAATCAGATTCAAGGCCCAGAAAACTTTGAGGAAAAATCGAACAACTCAATAGAATAAACCCAAAAGTTTGTAAGCAAACTAAACAGCAACAAACCACGCGTGTATTAAACCCGAGACTAAACTCGCTTCTCCCTTTGTTTTTTTTTAACTCTCTAACACTCTTGGGATTTTCGGAATGTCTTCCTCTCTCAAATTACTACTCAAAAATCTTTCAAGTTCAGTCTAAGTTTTTTCTCTCAAGTCTTAGTCTTTTCTTTTAATGTTCAAGTCCTCTTTTTCTGTGTCAAAATGACTCTATTTATAACAAGACTCTAGTCTTGAATCCCCAACCCGAAATATTCCCCAATGGCATGCTTTATTTCCCACTTTCTTAAACAAATGAATTATTCCCCATTATTTTGTGTCTTGTCCCCCATTATATTAAACAATTATATCAACCCCAACCCATTACATTTTGTCCCTCATGCCTAACATAAACAATTACAATATTCCCCCCCACTACATTATGTCTTGTCCCCCTTATATTAAACAATTATATCACCCACTCCCCATTACATTTTGTCCCCCATGCTTAACATAAAGAATTATTCAAAATGTTCAATTCCCAAACTACCTCTCCGACCTTATTACAATTACCATTTTAACCCTGAACGTACTGCAATTTACCAAACTACCCCCATCAGCTATAACCAATTCAACTAATCAATCTTAACCAAAATATAGCCAATATGACCAATTTCTAAACAAATTCAACAACAAATCATATGAACACAGATGAACAACATCAAATTAATGTGAATAAATTAACCATATTGGGAACCAATCCTGGTTAACTTAGACCAAAAATGGATGAGCAAGGAAACAACAATATTAACAACACAATACATGATTCAAACTAAATCAACAAATCAAAAACAAAACAAACTCACATTAAATCACTGGATTAAAAACAAACTTCAAACAAAGATGAACATGAATTAAATCTATTTTAAACAACAAAACATGACGGATTCAAATGATTAAACCAACATATTTCCCTATTACAACTAAATTATTTTAGACAAATAACAAAACAAAACCGAAGAAGAAACAATTATGAATTTAAACTTGAATCTAACATCATTAACAATTTTTGAAAATACATGAAACACATGAAACAAACTGAAGAAATAATTAATTAAACTTCAATTTGAAACTAACAACATTAAACTAACAATTTCACATGAACAAACTGAAAAATTACGAAACAAAACAAACATTTGCCGATTTTAGATTTGAGAATATCAAAACAAAATACGGACAAAAGTGAAATTCAAAAACCCACTTACCGGAAATGACCAACGACGAACGTAAACAAAAAACTCGGACAGAAAACTCGACGTACCGGATCTCGACTCAACGAAAAACCCACCTTCTCTTTTATCCTTGACGAACTTTGCCGGACTTTAACTGGACTGCCTTGCTTTTCCTCCGTGTGTGTGCGATGGTGAGCAGCAGCTATGGTGAGCAACAACAGTAGCACGATAGAGTTGCCAGCAGCAGCACGCAGCAGCGGCAGAGACGCAGCAACAACAAACGCAGCTGAAGCGAGCTGGATGTTGGGTTGTTCATGGTGCGAGGATGGTCGTCGACGATGGACTATTTTATTTTGACGGAACTGCTCGTCGTTTGGACTGGTCCGTTGGTGCCGAAGAAAGATGACGAAGCAGCGACAGCAGCAGGTGGTGACGCAGCAACGCAGCGGGTGCAGTCGCAGCGATGGTGTCATGGTGAAGCTGGGTTTAAAGATGGGCTGGGGCTGGAGATGACGATGGTGGATTGCTGGACGTAAGGTGGTGGTTTGGGCAGCCATGGCAGCCTGAGCTCGAGCTCGGCGTAGCTGAAACGAAGAGGAAGAAACAGCTGGGATCGTTTGGAGCTCGTTCGATGGAGAGGGGGGGTCGTGTGAGGGTGGTCGACGTTGGGCAGCAGGGTAGCAGCAACGGGGGGGTGGAAGCCATGGTTGCTCGCTTGTGATGGACAAGAAGAAGATAAGGAAGGGGGGCGGATGGTTAGTCTAGGTTTAGGGTTTTGTTTTCTTTTTGTTTTGTTTGTTTTTTTGTCAAATGTAAGATATGGGGTGTTGGGTATTTGGGTTATGGACTGGGTCGACCCGATTCAAAATGGACCGGGTCATGGGAAAGGTTGGGTATTTTTTGGGCTTGTGGCTTGAATTTGAAGAAGAGGCCCAATTCCGATTTTCTTTATATTTTGCTCTCTTTTCTTCTTTTATTTTCTAAAACTAAATTCTAAAAATCCTTAAATTATTATATAGAACTAAATTAAGTTACAAAAGTGCAAATTAACTCCCAATAACAATTAACGCACAATTAAGTAATAATTAAGCATAAAATTGTACGATTGGACATTAAATGCTAAAAATGCAAAAGATGCCTATTTTTGTAATTTTCAATTTTTGCAAAACAAACTTAATTACTAACAATTGTAGAATTAAATCCTACATGCAAAATGCGATATATTTTTGTATTTGTTTATTAATTTAACAAATAAACATGCACATAAAAATACAAATAATTATCCAAAAATGTCACAAAATTCTCAAAATTGCACATCAAGGAAAATCCTTTTATTTTGAATTTTTTGGGAGTAATTCTTTCATAGGGCAAAAATCACGTGCTTACAGCTGCCCCTCTTTTCCCGAAGAGACGAAGGGTTTTCATGCAAAGATAAAGTGAGCAATTTTTGCCCATCCGAGTACTCCGTGTGAAACATTTTTTTTTGAAAAAGATTTAACCGAACCTTTACTTCAAAGGTTTCCTACATATCCCTGGCTAAAGGGGAATCAGGTTAATGTAGTTCGGAAAATTTCGGTAGCTGGGACTACCATGGGATTGAAATGCTTGTTGTTACTGCTATTGCTGTTGCCACTACCGCTTTACTGACCTCCTTATTACAACCAAAAGAAATTGAAACTGAACTAACTACTTATGCATGTCAACCACTAGTTACAAGATTCCTATCTATAATTCTTTTGCAACTTGATCTTGGGTCTTAGCTGATTCTGGTGTAGACTTCGATCCGAATCTTGATGCTCGCAAGTTATAGGCGCTTGTTTATTTCTACAGTATTGAGTGAAACGGGATTGGCGGAGCTCGGGAATTTGATCCAATTTTTGAGCGACCTGCCCTTTGTTTGTTCCAATATGTGGGAACATCTTCTCTTTTTTTTGTTCTTTTCTTCTTTTCTTTATTCTGGATTGAGACTCATCCCGTAGGTCGTCTCGATCTATGCACCTCAGGGTCAAACCTGCTGAGACAACAAAACAAACGAACGAAATTTTCTGCCCCAATTTCACTAGGAAAATTTCGTGAGTTAATTGTCATGAAAATTTACAGCACTAATGAGGGGATTGGAAAAACCCTAGTCTACAAAGCGCAACTCCGGGATTGGAGCCCTAATGTCGCAAAAGGTAAAAATGCACAACTCAGGGATTGGAGCCCTAATGTCGGCTAAAGGAAGGTTGCTCAACTCAGGGATTGGAGCCCTAATGCTGGCTAATAGAAAAAATGCTCAGTTCAGGTATTGGAGCCCTAATGCTGGCTAAATGGAAAAGCGCTCAACTTAGGGATTGGAGCCCTAATGCTGGCTAAATGGAAAAGTGCTCAACTCAGGTATTGGAGCCCTAATGTCGGCTAATAGAAAAACGCTCAGTTCAGGGATTGGAGCCCTAAAGCTGGCTAAAACAAAAAAAACGCTCAGTTCAGGGATTGAAGCACTAATGCTGGCTACAAAAATGCTCAGTTCAGGGATTGGAGCCCTAATGCTGGCTACCAGAAAAATACTCAGTTCAGGGATTGGAGCCCTAATGCTGGCTAACAGAAAAACGCTCAGTTCAGGGATTGGAGCACTAATGCTGGCTAACAGAAAAAATGCTCAGTTCCGGGATTGGAGCCCTAATACTGGCTCAGTTCAGGGATTGGAGCCCTAATGCTGGCTAACAGAAAAATGCTTAGTTCAGGGATTGGATCCCTAATGCTGGCTAATAGAAAAAATGCTCAGTTCAGGGATTGGAGCCCTAATGCTGGCTAACAGAAAAACGCTCAGTTCAGGGATTGGAGCCCTAATGTTTGCTACAAAAATGCTCAGTTTAGGGATTGGAGCCCTAATGTTGGCTAACAGAAAAAATGCTCAGTTCAGGGATTGGAGCCCTAATGCTGGCTAACAGAAAAACGCTCAGTTCAGGGATTGGAGCCCTAATGCTGGCTAACAGAAAAACGCTCAGTTCAGGGATTGGAGCCTTAATGCTGGCTACAAAAATGCTCAGTTCAGGGATTGGAGCCCTAATGCTGGCTAACAGAAAAAATGCCCAGTTCAGGGATAGGAGCCCTAATGCTGGCTAACAGAAAAACGCTCAGTTCAGGGATTGGAGCCCTAATGCTGGTTACAAAAATACTCAGTTCAGGGATTAGAGCCCTAATGCTGGCTAATAGAAAAACGCTCAGTTCAGGGATTGGAGCCCTAATGCTGGTTAACAGAAAAACGCTCAGTTCAGGGATTTGAGCCCTAATACTGGCTAACAGAAAAACTTGATCAACTTAGGGATCGGAGACCTAAATTGGGAGGATTGCCAGGTTATGCTGGAAACTGTCCAGGTTATGTCGGGAAAATTCATCGGGTTATGCCGGAAAAGGTCCACGGGTTATGCCGGAAAAGGTCCACGGGTTATGTCGGGAAGGTTCATCGGGTTATGTCGGGATTTTGATAGAAAATGCTCCTTGGGTTATGCCAAGGAGATCCGTGGTTTATACCGGGATAGTTGAGGAATAAGGTCCTATGTTACCATGATTTGTTTTTCGTTTGGGGATTTTCATTCTTCTTTCTTGTCTCTTTTTTATTTCTTTTTATTTATCAAAATGCATGAAAGAATTCTGGGGAAACTTACTTTTGGTTGTTCTGTCACTGCAAAGCTGGTTCAATGCTCGCACATTTCACTTCTTTCGGGCTATACCTGCTTTTTGCACGGTTGCTTTGGATCGCACCTGTCTCAATTTTCCTAAACAAAGAAAAATTGTCAGTTTGAAAACGGTGGCTGGTTCGGTGGCCTTGATCGTTCCAATTGCTTTGTCTCAGCCTAATTCCTGTTGAGAAACTCTGCCATTGATTGGATTCACAAGCGACCCCTTTTAAACTGATCAGACTCGCATTTCCGGATTTTGTGATGATTTGCCCGTGTAAGGCTATGGTTCTTTCATCCCATTCTACTTGGGGATTCTTTACGAGGCCAACTCAGTGGGGATTTTTATTGAGGAGACTCTGTGGGGATTTGTACAAGGCAGACTCGTTGGGGATTTGCCGGGGCAGACTCTTTGGGGAATTGTACAAGGGGAGACTCTGTGGGGATTTTTACAAATGGAGACCCTGCGGGGATTTGTACAAAGGGAGACCCTGTGGGGATTTGCCGGTTCTTTTTTTTTTTGGGTGCATTAGGGAATTTTTGATCCTCAAACCTAACTGCAATGGCTAGTCGCGTGGGACTTAACCTTTCCAACTTTATTTTGCCTTTGTAGGCCTTTCTTTTCTGTCTTCTTTCTTCCAACTTCAATTTTAGAGCATTTGGGGGTACCTTGGTTTCTTCAACTTCGCTGAGGCGATTAGCTACGTGAAACTCAACCCTTTCAACTTCAATTGCCTTTATAGGCGCTTTAATTTAATTTTTCTCCTTCCAAGAGCTTTGATTCTTGAGCATCGGCCGCTATGGCCAGTCGAGGTCGACTTGATGCACCTGCTGAGGCTGGGTGCCTTTTGCACATTAGCGTGTATCAAACAAAAGCCCTGTAAATCAGTCTTGCCATCCTTTCTTTGTCTTAGTTTTGGAACAGTGTTAGACCAAAAAAGGATTCAAAGAGAAACAAATAATTGAATGGAGAATGAGTTTAAAACTAGAAGTGTCCCTTTCGGGGAAAGGAGAGAAGGACTTATCTGGAGTACATGCGGACTTCAATGAACATGACATGCCTTTTGGACTGGATGCCTGATCTGTGTAAACCGTCCGACTCTCAAAAATTCATCATAACTTTGCCTTGAATACCGGGGAACCTTGCCAGGACCTTGTTGATGCTGATGGCTGTGAGGATCTTATTTTCGATCATGGGCGCCTTTTGTGGGTTTTCACGAGCTAACATTTTTCATTTCATTTCTTACCATCTCCTTATAGTGCCCGTGTGGGTGTTCACTAACAAGACTTCTCATTTTGATTTTCTCTGCTTACCGTCGTCTTACGGTGCCCGTGTGGGTTTTCACCAATAAGACTCTCTCATTTTATTCTTCTCATTTTGTTGTATCAGATCCAAATAACTCCATCCTCCCATTTTGAACCAATTTGCCGATTGATCAGAAGGACTTGAACAAGGTTTGGGGTGAAAAGAATTTGGATTGAACTACAACTTTGGAACCTTTTGGGCGGGATCATTGCCGAACCATTATAACTTCTGCCCCAGTTTCACTTTTGGGGGACTTCTTGGATTTTTGTTTTTTTTTTGGATTTTTTTGTTTTTCTGATTTACTTTTTTTTTCACTTCCCTTCCTCCTTTTTTTTCATTTTCATTGTCTTTTCTTTTTGTATATATATTTTCTCATTTTTCCAATTCTTTCTTCTTCTTTTTTTCTTTCTTTTTCATTTCATTTTTTTTTTCATTTTATTTTCAATAATTCTTTCAGGTTCCAAAGAGGGTAATCAAAGAAGAGTAACCAGCTCAAATGGGTTTGCAAAGGGTTGATAGTGTTTGGGTAGCGAGAATGAAATCCTTCGTCATCTCAACCGGAAAAGATTTTATTATATAAAGGATCCAACATAGTATCTTTTGACTGCATTTGCGTTGACAGTTATTTCAAGGACGTTTCTTTCGATGTGTCCCAAGTACAACACACTCTTTTTGGCAGTACTCTTGTTGTAATGTATGGACCTTTCCAATTTCGGGAATCAATTTTTCTTCAGTTGTTCCAACTCTTTGTCTTGTTTCCTTAAGCTATTCTTCATTGCGACCCAATTCTTGATTCATTATTTCGAGGTCTGACAGAGTTTTAAGATCCGGGCATAAAGTCCGCAAGCATGTCATATTATTGAAATCTGCATTTAACAGAACTAAAAGAGAATGAGAAAATTTGACAAGATTTAAGAAAAGAGACATTCCGGGAAAATGAAATATCAATTTCATTTGATTTTTTTGATTTCTTTTTGTTTTTTTTTTGTTTTTTTTAATTTTTGAAGATTGAAGGGTTTACATCGGAAAGTAAGACAATAAAGTAAAACATCTGGATCACACCCTGAGACAATCCAGATGCAGAAAGGATAGCAAGACTGGTTACCGAGACTCCCGTCTGATGGGGAACTTTCAGGCTTGGCAATCGTTTTTTGGTTTTCTTCTATCTCGGCAATGGCTGCAATAGCCTTCAGTGCCGGATCAAATTCCTCAGCTTCACAGATCATTCCGTCTATTGGCCCTTTTGTGAGAGTAGATAGGGGAATGTTCATCATATTAGGAACCTTTTCGTCCCGGAGAATGATACTTTCAGCTTCAATCAAGTCTTCAACGGCCATTTTGAGGGTCCAATGACCAACAGTCCTTTGTACCATGCCCCACTGCTCCAGAGTGGCATTCACATCTAGTATCAGCTCGATGCGGGGAGGGGGGACTCGGTGTTTGGCCGATTTGGGGCCACTGGCTGCAGCAGACTTCGCCTGACTAGCTTTTGGAACATGCCTGAGTATGATTCACCAATAAGGGTGAACTGATTCCTTTTGAAAGACTCTCTTGGGTGAGGATTGTACTGAGGAACATTTGATTGGGGACTAATGGAGCTTGGTAAGGATGGACATTTCTGGGAGGTGGAGCTCAGTTTTGTGTATAATGTTGTGACCGCGTGCAGGGCTGCATGTTCATCACCGCATACCAACGAAACCAATCACCTGAACAGAACCTGGCTTATTTACTCTCACACACAACTTTGTTAGTTTTGAGGCATTTAACATATAGGAAATCGCACGTTGGGATGCAATGCACCTAAACAGTTAAACGCTTCTACCATGTGTTTGAACGGGTTGCACGTTTCATCCCGTGCCTTAAACTAGCCCTCTTCACTATGTACCTCTTTTCTTTTATTCCTGCCTCTCTTTAGCCACTCTTGATCTTGTTTTTGTCGCTCTTTTATTTTTTGCACTCTTTTTTTTCTTTTTTTTCCTTTTATTTTGTCACTCTTTCCCTTTTTTCACTATTTTTTCTTTTCTCTTTTTTCACTCAATTTTCTTTCTCCTTTTCTTTCAGTTTATTTTTTCACTCAATTTATTTTATAGCTATGATCGAATCCATGGAGATTGCCTACATATCATGACCCCGCATGAATCAGATCTTGCGTAGTTCAGGACAAACAAGTGCAAAAGTAAAGAAACAAGTGTTCATTTTGCATTGTGCTCATCCTGCACATTTATTAAGGTGATTTAAGCAAAAATGATTTGATTCGAAAAATGATTTGACTATTTCTTAGAAAAGAGAGACCTGATTTTCTAACACGGCCTTTCAGCACTTCGGGGATGAAGATTTTAAGGTTGTGAGGGTCAATCGATCCAGACTCTACAGGATGACCGAAAGTGGTCGTTTATGCAAAGTCAACCTTCCGCGTCCCTTTCGGGAACATTTGGCTATTTTTTGACAAAAACAGCATCACTTGATTTATTTATGACTTTTTTTCAGAATGGTGACCCGACATTGGGAACATTGCCTCGCAGAGCCTCGAGGACGAGGATCCTAAGGCCATTGGGCAATTTGGTCAAAATTTTAAAAAATGACCAAAAATGGCTGTTTATGCAAAGTCACCCTTCCGGCGTCCCTTTCGGGAACATTCGGCTATTCTTGACAAAACGGCATCACCTGACTCATAAATTAAAATTCTGACATTTTGGCTATTTCTGAAAAAAAAAGGAGTTGGACCCGATGAGGGTTGCCTACGTATCTCACACCCTGTGAGAATCAAACCAGCGTAGTTGGGGCGATCGTGAATAGAGTAATAAAGGTTTTTTTTTTTTTGGATTTTTGTTTCTTTTGGATTTTACTAAAAACAATGCTTTAAAAGAAGAAAAGGATATATTTTTTTGGATTTTTGAACTTGACTCTATTTTTTATTTTGAAAGAAAGACTTCTAAAAAACAATTCCTTTTCTTTTGATTGGAACTTTGAGAATTTTAAAAGTAAAAAAAGAAAATATTTTTGTTTGAATTATATTTTCTTCGGATTTTGGCTGTCGTCTCTTAATTTTCGAAAAATGCACTTTTAAGAAAATATTTTGGATTTTCGAGTTTTTTTTTTTAAATTTACAAAAGTACTTCTAAAGAAAAATGAAAATATTTTTGGACTTTAATTTTTTAATTCTATGACATTTACGAAAGAAAGACTTTTAAAGAAGCAAAGTCTTTAAAAGAACGAATATATATTGATTCTCTTTTTTTCTGATTTTTTTTTTTTTTGATTTTTTGGAAAAATACTTCAAAATAAAGGAAACCCGTATTTTGGATTTTGATTTTTATTTCTATTATTATTATTTTGTTCTTTTATTTCTCTTTCCGTATGAAATACTTCAGAAAGAAGGAAACTACCCCTTTTTTTGAGTTTTAAAAACTTTTTTTTTTTTTGAATTTTCTAAGGAAAGATTTCTAAAGAAGTAACTAATGAAAAATATTTTTTTGGATTTTTTGAAAATTGGGGTCGAAACCGATGAGGTTTGCCTACGTATCTCACATCCGGTGAGAATCAGACCCGCGTAGTTCGATCCGATCAGGCGTAGAGGAAATAAACTAAACCCCTTCTAAATACAATCTTTTAAAGAAAAGGAGAAAATATTTTTTTCTGGATTTTTATATTTTGTTTTGTTTTTGTTTTTTATTTTTATTTTTGAAAAGAGATGAAGACTAAAGAAATATTTTTTCTTTGAACTTTTTTTTTACCTTTTTTTTTGAAATTTCGAAAAATCTTTTAAGGAAGTATTTGGACTATTAATCTGAATTTATAAAAGAGATACTACAAAAGAAACAATATTTTTTTTTGAATTTTGAACTTTCCCTTTTTTTTTTACTTTTAAATAAATATATATTTATTTTTTTCGATTTTGAAAGTGATTAAAAGGAAATTTTTTTATAAGTTTTTTTTAATAAATCAAGCTAAAAGACAAATTTTGTTTTCATTTTTTCTTTTTTTTTTTTAAGAAAATTCCGACGAGGTTTTGACACTACTTGGATATTGGTTTTATTTTTTCCAAAAATAAGTAATTATCTCCCTACGCTGTTATTATTTTTTTTTAAAGTTTTTTTTAGAAACCGGTCAGCATGCAGAACTGAAGCAAATAAATGCGCAAAACAAACGGGATGCAGCAGGATGGTCTTTTCATTTCAGGTTGCCTGTCCTAGACGGACCCAACCCCTGTGTTGAGTCCCCTATGTCAAATGCAACATGATGCAAATAAGCGTTCCTACTAGGGATCCGACATGAGGTTTTGTTATACTAGGTTTATAACCTGGGTATATGTTCTAGACTGTGTACCCGAGCGGACAACTCGAGTCGAGGAGGGGGTTACGTACCGGGGACCCGCGAGATCGTCTGGCTTTGTAACTTGTCCGGCCTCTTTCTTATTTCAGGTAATAAAGATCAGATAATAAAGCCAAATATAACAATTATTCTAAGCTTGAATTCTTGAACCCTGAACCAGAGGTTCTGGGTTAAGTTCCCAGCGGAGTCGCCAGAGCTGTCACACCTCCTTTTTGCGCGCCCGCCCCGAAGGGTAAATGCGCGAGGGAGTTTTTCCAATTTAAGTGACAATATTCGAAATGAGATTATTTATTTAATTCAGAGTCGCCACTTGGGAAAGGTTTGGCCTTTGGTGTCCCAAGTCACCGGTTTATCTTGAATCCCAAATCAAGGAAAATATTCGACTTTCCAAATGAAGTCTGCGAACCAGAAATTCTAAGTAAGGAATTCTGTTGACCCGAGGGAAGGTGTTAGGCACCCTCGAATCCCGTGGTTCTAGCACGGTCGCTTAAATTGTTATAATGGCTAAATATCTAATTTAAATACATGTTGTGACTTATGTGCTTTTATTAAGTTTAAACCGCTTTTATTATTATCATTTATTTTTATAGAATTGCAACGTCGTGAAAATGCATCTCGAACCACGTCACAATCAATGCACCCATAGTTGTTAACACATTTCGACTCCGTTGAGATTTGAATTTGGGTCACATAAATGCGCACCCGAATTTAAGAATGTAATTTAATTAAGTCGCGCCTAAAGAGTCTAACACGTTATTATCTTTTGGGGAAGGCAGTGAAATTCACTAAACAGTCCATCCCAAATTCTAAGTCTTTATTATGATCAATTATTGAGGGCCCCGCAATTTGCATTTTTATTTGGCGAGGCTCGTCTCATTATTTTTTAAAAGGATAATCTTAGCATGACTACATTTTCTATTTTTTTTTGTTTTCTAAAATAAATGAAGATAAGGTCCTACTTTATTTACATACTTTCGAGTTATTATGGTTAAGTTTCAAAAGTGAGTTGTTTAAAGAGTTTGCATGGCAACGCATAGAACATTCTACATACAGACAGTAAAAGAAGGAAAAGACTACATTAAATTACAACTTCAAATCTTTCTCATTTGTTTGCATTCATGCCTCGAGTGGCTTACAAGATGAACCAGTGTATCAGTTTGTGTACCTGGTATTTGGGAAAGCAAGGAAAGAAGATGAAGATCAGTAGAAGCAGCAGTAGTGTAAATACACAGCAACAACAACAACCCAACAACAACAAATTCGAATCAGATTCAAGGCCCAGAAAACTTTGAGGAAAAATCGAACAACTCAATAGAATAAACCCAAAAGTTTGTAAGCAAACTAAACAGCAACAAACCACGCGTGTATTAAACCCGAGACTAAACTCGCTTCTCCCTTCTTTTTTTTAAACTCTCTAACACTCTTGGGATTTTCGGAATGTCTTCCTCTCTCAAATTACTACTCAAAAATCTTTCAAGTTCAGTCTAAGTTTTTTCTCTCAAGTCTTAGTCTTTTCTTTTAATGTTCAAGTCCTCTTTTTCTGTGTCAGAATGACTCTATTTATAACAAGACTCTAGTCTTGAATCCCCAACCCGAAATATTCCCCAATGGCATGCTTTGTTTCCCACTTTCTTAAACAAATGAATTATTCCCCACTATTTTGTGTCTTGTCCCCCATTATATTAAACAATTATATCAACCCCAACTCATTACATTTTGTCCCCCATGCCTAACATAAACAATTACAATATTCCCCCCACTACATTATGTCTTGTCCCCCCTTATATTAAACAATTATATCACCCACACCCCATTACATTTTGTCCTCCATGCTTAACATAAAGAATTATTCAAAATGTTCAATTCCCAAACTACCCCTCCGACCTTATTACAATTACCATTTTAACCCTGAACGTACTGCAATTTACCAAACTACCCCCATTAGCTATAACCAATTCAACTAATCAATCTTAACCAAAATATAGCCAATATGACCAATTTCTAAACAAATTTAACAACAACTCATATGAACACAAAAAAATTTAACAACATCATGCGAGCTGGATGTTGGGTTGTTCATGGTGCGAGGATGGTCGTCGACGATGGATTGTTTTATTTTGATGGAACTGCTCGTCGTTTGGACTGGTCCGTTGGTGCCGAAGAAAGATGACGAAGCAGCGGCAGCAGCAGGTGGTGACGCAGCAACGCAGCGGGTGCAGTCGCAGCGATGGTTTCATGGTGGAGCTGGGTTTAAAGATGGGCTGGGGCTGGAGATGACGATGGTGGACTGCTGGTCGTAAGGTGGTGGTTTGGGCAGCCATGGCAGTCTGAGCTCAAGCTCGGCGCAGCTGAAACGAAGAGGAAGAAACAACTGGGATCGTTTGGAGCTCGTTCGATGGAGAGGGGGGGTCGTGTGAGGGTGGTCGACGTTGGGCAGCAGGGTAGCAGCAACGGGGGGGGAAGCCATGGTTGCTCGCTTATGATGGAGAAGAAGAAGATAAGGAAGGGGGGGATGGTTAGTCTAGGTTTAGGGTTTTGTTTTCTTTTTGTTTTGTTTGTTTTTTTGTCAAATGTAAGATATGGGGTGTTGGGTATTTGGATTATGGACCGGGTCGACCCGATTCAAAATGGACCGGGTCATGGGAAAGGTTGGGTATTTTTGGGCTTGTGGCTTGAATTTGAAGAAGAGGCCCAATTCCGATTTTCTTTATATTTTGCTCTCTTTTCTTCTTTTATTTTCTAAAACTAAATTCTAAAAATCCTTAAATTATTATATAGAACTAAATTAAGTTACAAAAGCGCAAATTAACTCCCAATAACAGTTAACGCATAATTAAGTAATAATTAAGCATAAAATTGTACGATTGGACATTAAATGCAAAAGATGCCTATTTTTGTAATTTTTAATTTTTGCAAAACAAACTTAATTACTAACAATTGTAGAATTAAATCCTACATGCAAAATGCGATATATTTTTGTATTTGTTTATTAATTTAACAAATAAACATGCACAGACAAATACAAATAATTATCCAAAAATGTCACAAAATTCTCAAAATTGCACATCAAGGAAAATCCTTTTATTTTGAATTTTTTGGGAGTAATTCTTTCATAGGGCAAAAATCACGTGCTTACAGCTTCCCCTCTTTACCCGAAGAGACGAAGGGTTTTCGTGCAAAGATAAAGTGAGCGATTTTTGCCCATCCAAGTACTCCGTGTGAAGCATTTTTTTTGAAAAAGATTTAACCGAACCTTTGCTTCAAAGGTTTCCTACATATCCCTGGCTAAAGGGGAATCAGGTTAATGTAGTTCGGGAAATTTCGGTAGCTGGGACTACCATGGGATTGCAATGCTTGTTGTTACTGCTGCTGCTGTTGCCATTACCGCTTTACTGACCTCCTTATTACAACCAAAGGAAATTGAAACTGAACTAACTACTTATGCCTGTCAACCGCTAGTTACAAGATTCCTATCTATAATTCCTTTGCAACTTGATCTTGGGTCTTAGTTGATTCTGCTTGTAGACTTCGATCCGAATCTTGATGCTCGCAAGTTGTAGACGCTTGTTTATTTCTGTAGTATTGAGTGAAACGGGATTGGCGGAGCTCGGGAATTTGATCTAATTTTTGAGCGACCTGCCCTTTGTTTGTTCCAATATGTGGGAACATCTTCTCTTTTTTTGTTCTTTTCTTCTTTTCTTTATTCTGGATTGAGACTCATCCCGTAGGTCATCTCGATCCATGCACCTCAGGGTCAAACCTGCTGAGACAACAAAACAAACGAACGAAATTTTCTGCCCCAGTTTCACTAGGAAAATTTTGTGAGTTAATTGTCATGAAAATTTACAGAACTGATGAGGGGATTCGAAAAACCCTAGTATACAAAGCGCAACTCAGGGATTGGAGCCCTAATGTCGCAAAAGGTAAAAATGCACAACTCAGGGATTGGAGGCCTAATGTCGACTAAAGGAAGGTTGCTCAACTCAGGGATTGGAGCCCTAATGCCGGCTAACAGAAAAAATGCTCAGTTCAGGGATTGGAGCCCTAATGCTGGCTAAATGGAAAAGCGCTCAACTCAGGGATTGGAGCCATAATGCTGGCTAAATGGAAAAGTGCTCAACTCAGGGATTGGAGCCCTAATGTCGGCTAACAGAAAAACGCTCAGTTCAGGGATTGGAGCCCTAAAGCTGGCTAAAACAAAAAAAAACGCTCAGTTCAGGGATTGAAGCACTAATGCTGGCTATAAAAATGCTCAGTTCAGGGATTGGAGCCCTAATGCTGGCTACCAGAAAAACGCTCAGTTCAGGGATTGGAGCCCTAATGCTGGCTAACAGAAAAACGCTCAGTTCAGGGATTGGAGCCCTAATGCTGGCTAACAGAAAAACGCTCAGTTCAGGGATTGGAGCCCTAATGCTGGCTAACAGAAAAATGCTCAGTTCAGGGATTGGAGCCCTAATATCGGCTAGCAGAAAAAATGCTCAGTTCAGGGATTGGAGCCCTAATGCTGGCTAACAGAAAAACGCTCAGTTCAGGGATTGGAGCCCTAATGCTGGCTAACAGAAAAATGCTCAGTTCAGGGATTGGAGTCCTAATGCTGGATAACAGAAAAAATGCTCAGTTCAGGGATTGGAGCCCTAATACTGGCTAATAGAAAAACGCTCAGTTCAGGGATTGGAGCCCTAGTGCTGGCTAACAGAAAAATGCCCAGTTCAGAGATTGGAGCCCTAATGCTGGCTACAAAAATGCTTAGTTCAGGGATTGGAGCCCTAATGCTGGCTAACAGAAAAATGCTCAGTTCAGGGATTGGAGCCCTAATGCTGGCTAACAGAAAAATGCTCAGTTCAGGGATTGGAGCCCTAATGCTGGAGAAAAAATGCTCAGTTCAGGGATTGGAGCCCTAATGCTGGCTAAATGGAAAAAATGCTTAGTTCAGGGATTGGAGCCCTAATGCTGGCTAACAGAAAAACGCTCAGTTCAGGGATTGGAGCCCTAATGCTGGCTAACAGAAAAACGCTCAGTTCAGGGATTGGAGCCTTAATGCTGGCTACAAAAATGCTCAGTTCAGGGATTGGAGCCTTAATGCTGGCTAACAGAAAAAATGCTCAGTTCAGGGATTGGAGCCCTAATGCTGGCTAACAGAAAAACGCTCAGTTCAGGGATTGGAGCCCTAATGCTGGCTAACAGAAAAAATGCTCAGTTCAGGGATTGGAGCCCTAATGCTGGCTAACAGAAAAACGCTCAGTTCAGGCATTAGAGCCTTAATGCTGGCTATAAAAATGTTCAGTTCAGGGATTGGAGCCCTAATGCTGGCTAACAGAAAATATGCTCAGTTCAGGGATTGGAGCCCTAATGCTGGCTAATAGAAAAACGCTCAGTTCAGGGATTGGAGCCCTAATGCTGGCTAACAGAAAAATGCTCAGTTCAGGGATTGGAGCCCTAATGCTGGCTAACAGAAAAACTTGTTCAACTTAGGGATCGGAGCCCTAAATTGGGAGGATTGCCAGGTTATGCTGGAAACTGTCCGGGTTATGTCGGGAAAATTCATCGGGTTATGCCGGAAAAGGTCCACGGGTTATGCCGGGAAGGTTCATCGGGTTATGCCGGGAAGATTCATCGGGTTATGCCGGAAAAGGTCCACGGGTTATGCCGGGAAGATTCATTGGGTTATGCAGGAAAATGTAAGAGTCCTCGGGTTATGCCGGGGAGATTCATCGGGTTATGCCAGAAAAGGTCCACGGGTTATGCCGGGAAGATTCATCAGGTCATGCCGGGGAAATCATCGGGTTATGCCGGGATTTTGATAGAAAAGGCTCCTTGGGTTATGCCAAGGAGATCCGTGGTTTATACTGGGATAGTTGAGGAATGAGGTCCTATGTTACAATGATTTGTTTTTCTTTTGGGGATTTTCATTCTTCTTTCTTGTCTCTTTTTTATTTCTTTTTATTTATCAAAATGCATGAAAGAATTCTGGGGAAACTTACTTTTGGTTGTTCTCCCACTACAAAGCTGGTTCAATGCTCGCGCATTTCACTTCTTTCGGGCTATACCTGCTTCTTGCACGGTTGCTTTGGATCGCACCTGTCTCAATTTTCCTAAACAAAGAAAAATTGTCAGTTTGAAAACGGTGGCTGGTTCGGTGGCCTTGATCGTTCCAATTGCTTTGTCTCGGCCTAATTCCTGTTGAGAAACTCTGACATTGATTGGATTCACAGGCGACCCCTTTTAAACTGATCAGACTCGCATTTCCGGATTTTGTGATGATTTGCCCGTGTAAGGCTTTGGTTCTTTCATCCCATTCTGCTTGGGGATTCTTTACGAGGCCAACTCAGTGGGGATTTTTATTGGGGAGACTCTGTGGGGATTTGTACAAGGCAGACTCGTTGGGGATTTGCCGGGGCAGACTCTTTGGGGAATTGTACAAGGGGAGACTCTGTGGGGATTTTTACAAAGGGAGACCTTGCAGGGATTTGTACAAAGGGAGACCCTGTGGGGATTTGCCGGTTCTTTCTTTTTTTTTTTGGGTGCATTAGGGAATTTTTGATCCTCAAACCTAACTGCAATGGCTAGTCGCGTGGGACTTAACCTTTCCAACTTTATCTTGCCTTTGTAGGCCTTTCTTTTCTGTCTTCTTTCTTCCAACTTCAATTTTAGAGCATTTGGGGGTACCTTGGTTTCTTCAACTTCGTTGAGGCGATTAGCCACGTGAAACTCAACCCTTTCAACTTCAATTGCCTTTATAGGAGCTTTAATTTGATTTTTCTCCTTCCAAGAGCTTTGATTCTTGAGCATCGACCGCCATGTCCAGTCGAGATCGACTTGATGCACCTGCTGAGGCTGGGTGCCTTTTGCACATTAGCGTGTATCAAACAAAAGCCCTGTAAATCAATCTTGACATCCTTTATTTTTCTTGGTTTTGGAACAATGTTAGACCAAAAAGGGATTCAAAGAGAAACAAATAATTGAATGGAGAATGAGTTTAAAACTAGAAGTGTCCCTTTCGGGGAAAGGAGAGAAGGACTTATCTGGAGTACATGCGGACTTCAATGAACATGACATGCCTTTTGGACTGGATGCCTGATCTGTGTAAACCGTCCGACTCTCAAAAATTCATCACAACTTTGCCTTGAATACCGAGGAACCTTGCCAGGACCTTGTTGATGCTGATGGCTGTGAGGATCTTATTTTCGATCATGGGCGCCTTTTGTGGGTTTTCACGAGCTGGCATTTTTCATTTCATTTCTTACCATCTCCTTATAGTGCCCGTGTGAGTGTTCACTAACAAGACTTCTCATTTTGATTTTCTCTGCTTACCGTCGCCTTACGGTGCCCGTGTGGGTTTTCACCAATAAGACTCTCTCATTTTATTCTTCTCATTTTGTTGTATCAGATCCAAATAACTCCATCCTCCCATTTTGAACCAATTTGCCGATTGATCAGAAGGACTTGAACAAAGTTTGGGGTGAAAAAAATTTGGATTGAACTACAACTTTGGAACCTTTTGGGCGGGATCATTGCCGAACCATTATAACTTCTGCCCCAGTTTCACTTTTGGGGGACTTCTTGGATTTTTGTTTTTTTTTTTGGATTTTTTTGTTCTTCTGATTTGCTTTTTTTTTCCACTTCCCTTCCCCCATTTTTTTTTCATTTTCATTGTCTTTTCTTTTTGTATATATATTTTCTCATTTTTCCAATTCTTTCTTCTTCTTTTTTTCTTTCTTTTTCATTTCAATTTTTTTTTTCATTTTATTTTCAATAATTCTTTCAGGTTCCTAAGAGGGTAATCAAAGAAGAGTAACCAGCTCAAATGAGTTTGCAAAGGGTTGATAGTGTTTGGGTAGCGAGAATAGAAGCCTTCGTCATCTCAACCGGAAAAGATTTTATTATATAAAGGATCCAACATAGTACCTTTTGACTGCATTTGCGTTGACAGTTATTTCAAGGACGTTTCCTTCGATGTGTCCCAAGTATAACACACTCTTTTTGGCAGTACTCTTGCTGTAATGTATGGACCTTTCCAATTTCGGGAATCAATTTTCCTTCAGTTGTTCCAACTCTTTGTCTTGTTTCCTTAAGCTATTCTTCATTGCGACCCAATTCTTGATTCATTATTTCGAGGTCTGACAGAGTTTTAAGATGGCATAAAGTTCGCAAGCATATCATATTATTGAAATCTGCATTTAACAGAACTAAAAGAGAATGAGAAAATTTGACAAGATTTAGGAAAAGAGACATTCCGGGAAAATTAAATATCAATTTCATTTGATTTTTTTGATTTCTTTTTGTTTTTTTGTTTTGTTTTTTTTAATCTTTGAAGATAGAAGGGTTTACATCGGAAAGTAAGACAATAAAGTAAAACATCTAGATCACACCCTGAGACAATCCAGATGCAGAAAGGATAGCAAGACTGGTTACCGAGACTCCCGTCTGATGGGGAACTTTCAGGCTTGGCAATCATTTGTTGGCTTTTCTTCTATCTCGGCAATGGCTGCAATAGCCTTCAGTTCCGGATCAAATTCCTCAGCTTCACAGATCATTCCGTCTATTGGCCCTTTTGTGAGAGTAGGTAGGGGAATGTTCATCATATTAGGAACCTTTTTCGTCCCGGAGAACGATTCTTTCAGCTTCAATCAAGTCTTCAACTGCCATTTTGAGGGTCCAATGACCAACAGTCCTTTGTACCATGCCCCACTGCTCCAGAGTGGCATTCACATCTAGTATCAGCTCGATGCGGGGAGGGGGGACTCGGTGTTTGGCCGATTTGGGGCCATTGGCTGCAGCAGACTTCGCCTGACTAGCTTTTGGAACAAGCCTGAGTATGATTCACCAATAGGGGTGAACTGATTCATTTTGAAAGACTCTCTTGGGTGAGGATTGTACTGAGGAACATTTGATTGGGGACTAATGGAGCTTGGTAAGGATGGACATTTCTGGGAGGTGGAGCTCAGTTTTGTGTATAATGTTGTGGCCGCGTGCAGGGCTGCATGTTCATCACCGCATACCAACGAAACTAATCACCTGAACAGAACCTGGCTTATTTACTCTCACACACAACTTTGTTAGTTTTGAGGCATTTAACATATAGGAAATCGCACGTTGGGATGCAATGCACCTAAACAGTTAAACGATTCTACCATGTGTTTGAACGGGTTGCACGTTTCATCCCGTGCCTTAAACTAGCCCTCTTCACTATGTACCTCTTTTCTTTTATTCCTGCCTCTCTTTAGCCACTCTTGATCTTGTTTTTGTCGCTCTTTTATTTTTTGCACTCTTTTTTTTCTTTTTTTTCCTTTTATTTTGTCACTCTTTCCCTTTTTTCACTATTTTTTCTTTTCTCTTTTTCACTCAATTTTCTTTCTCCTTTTCTTTCAGTTTATTTTTTCACTCAATTTATTTTATAGCTATGATCGAATCCGATGGAGATTGCCTAGGTATCATAACCCCGCATGAATCAGATCTTGCGTAGTTCAGGACAAACAAGTGCAAAAGTAAAGAAATAAGTGTTCATTTTGCATTGTGCTCATCCTGCACATTTATTAAGGTGATTTAAGCAAAAATGATTTGAATCGAAAAATGATTTGACTATTTCTTAGAAAAGAGAGACCCGATTTTCGAACCCGGCCTTTCAGCACTTCGGGGATGAAGATTTTAAGGTTGTGAGGGTCAATCGATCCAAACTCTACAGGATGACCGAAAGTGGTCGTTTATGCAAAGTCAGCCTTCCGCAGTCCCTTTCGGGAACATTTGGCTATTTTTTGACAAAAACAACATCACTTGATTTATTTATGACTTTTTTTTCCAGAATGGTGACCCGACATTGGGAACATGGCCTCGCAGAGCCTCGAGGACGAGGATCCTAAGGCCATTGGGCAATTTGGTCAAAATTTTAAAAAATGACCAAAAATGGCTGTTTATGCAAAGTCAGCCTTCCGGCGTCCCTTTCGGGAACATTTGGCTATTCTTGACAAAACGGCATCACCTGACTCATAAATTAAAATTCTGACATTTTGGCTATTTCTGAAGAAAAAAAAAGGAGTTACCCGATGAGGGTTGCCTACGTATCTCACACCCTGTGAGAATCAAACCGGCGTAGTTCGGGCGATCGTGAATAGAGTAAGTAAACTAACTTTTTTTTTTTTTGGATTTTTGTTTCTTTTGGATTTTACTAAAACAATGCTTTAAAAAATGAAAAGGATATATTTTTTTTTTGATTTTTGAACTTGACTCTATTTTTTATTTTGAAAGAAAGACTTCTAAAAAAACAATTCCTTTTCTTTTGATTGGAACTTTGAGAATTTTAAAAGTAAAAAAAGAAAATATTTTTGTTTGAATTATATTTTCTTCGGATTTTGGCTGTCGTCTCTTAATTTTCGAAAGAGGCACTTTTAAGAAAATATTTTGGATTTTCGAGTTTTTTTTTAAATTTACAAAAGTACTTCTAAAGAAAAATAAAAATATTTTTGGACTTTAATTTTTTAATTCTATGACATTTACGAAAGAAAGACTTTTAAAGAAGCAAAGTCTTTAAAAGAACGAATATATATTGATTCTCTTTTTTTCTGATTTTTTTTATTTTTTGGAAAACTACTTCAAAATAAAGGAAACCCGTATTTTGGATTTTGATTTTTATTTCTTTTATTATTATTTTTTTCTTTTATTTCTTTTTCCGTATGAAATACTTCAGAAAGAAGGAAACTACCCCTTTTTTTGAGTTTTAAAAACTTCTTTTTTTTTTTTGAATTTTCTATGGAAAGATTTCTAAAGAAGGAACTAATGAAAAATATTTTTTTGGATTTTTTGAAAATTGGGGTCGAAACCGATGAGGTTTGCCTACGTATCTCACATCCGGTGAGAATCAGACCCGCGTAGTTCGATCCGATCAGGCGTAGAGGAAATAAACTAAACCCCTTCTAAATACAATCTTTTAAAGAAAAGGAGAAAATATTTTTTTCTGGATTTTTATATTTTGTTTTGTTTTTGTTTTTTATTTTTATTTTTGAAAAGAGATGAAGACTAAAGAAATATTTTTTCTTTGAACTTTTTTTTTACCTTTTTTTTTTGAAATTTCGAAAAATCTTTTAAGGAAGTATTTGGACTATTAATTTGAATTTATAAAAGAGATACTACAAAAGAAACAACATTTTTTTTGAATTTTGAATTTTTCCTTCTTCTTTTTTTACTTTTAAATAAATATATATTTATTTTTTTCGATTTTGAAAGTGATTAAAAGGAAATTTTTTTATATGTTTTTTTTAATAAATCAAGCTAAAAGACAAATTTTGTTTTCATTTTTTCTTTTTTTTTTTTAAGAAAATTCCGGCGAGGTTTTGACACTACTTGGATATTGGTTTTATTTTTCCAAAAATAAGTAATTATCTCCCTACGCTGTTATTATTTTTTTTTTAAAGTTTTTTTTAGAAACCGGTCAGCATGCAGAACTGAAGCAAATAAATGCACAAAACAAACGGGATGCAGCAGGATGGTCTTTTCATTTCAGGTTGTCTGTCCTAGACGGACCCAACCCCTGTGTTGAGTCCCCTATGTCAAATGCAACATGATGCAAATAAGCGTTCCTACTAGGGATCCGGCATGAGGTTTTGTTATACTAGGTTTATAACCTGGGTATATGTTCTAGACTATGTACCCGAGCGGACAACTCGAGTCGAGGAGAGGGTTACGTACTGGGGACCCGCGAGATCGTCCGGCTTTGAAACTTGTCCGGCCTCTTTCTTATTTCAGGTATTGACACTAATAGAATAGGGAGTCTCGACCAGCGAGCTTCTCCCCGGAGGTAAGAAGAGAAAGGTTTCGGCACAGTTTATATACAGTTCAGATAATATCAAAGCGGTAAAAGACAACATTTAGCACGTTATGCCAAAACATGTAATAAAGATCAGATAATAAAGCCAAATATAACAATTATTCTAAGCTTGAATTCTTGAACCCTGAACCAGAGGTTCTGGGTTAAGTCCCCAGCGGAGTCGCCAGAGCTGTCACACCTCCTTTTTGCGCGCCCGCCCCGAAGGGTAAATGCGCGAGGGAGTTTTTCCAATTTAAGTGACAATATTTGAAATGAGATTATTTATTTAATTCAGAGTCACCACTTGGGAAAGGTTTGGCATTTGGTGTCCCAAGTCACCGGTTTATCTTGAATCCCAAATCGAGAAAAATATTCGACTTTCCAAATGAAGACTGCGAACCAGAAATTCTAAGTATGGAATTCTGTTGACCTGAGGGAAGGTGTTAGGCATCCTCGAATCCCGTGGTTCTAGCACGGTCGCTTAAATTGTTATAATGGCTAAATATCTGATTTAAATACATGTTGTGACTTATGTGCTTTTATTAAGTTTAAACCGCTTTTATTATTATCATTTATTTTTTATAGAATTGCAACGTCGTGAAAATGCATCTCGAACCACGTCACAATCAATGCACCCGTAGTTGTTAACACATTTCGACTCCGTTGAGATTTGAATTTGGGTCACATAAATGCGCACCCGAATTTAAGAATGTAATTTAATTAAGTCGCGCCTAAAGAGTCTAACGCGTTATTATCTTTGGGAAAGGCAGTGAAATTCACTAAACAGTCCATCCCAAATTCTAAGTCTTTATTATGATCAATTATTGAGGGCCCCACAATTTGCATTTTTATTTGGCGAGGCTCGTCTCATTATTTTTTAAAAGGATAATCTTAGCATGACTACATTTTCTATTTTTTTTTGTTTTCTAAAATAAATGAAGATAAGGTCCTACTTTATTTACATACTTTCGAGTTATTATGGTTAAGTTTCAAAAGTGAGTTGTTTAAAGAGTTTGCATGGAAACGCATAGAACATTCTACATACAGACAGTAAAAGAAGGAAAAGACTACATTAAATTACAACTTCAAATCTTTCTCATTTGTTTGCATTCATGCCTCGAGTGGCTTACAAGATGAACCAGTGTATCAGTTTGTGTACCTGGTATTTGGGAAAGCAAGGAAAGAAGATGAAGATCGTAGAAGCAGCAGTAGTGTAAATACACAACAACAACAGCAACCCAACAACAACAAATTCGAATCAGATTCAAGGCCCAGAAACTTTGAGGAAAAATCGAACAACTCAATAGAATAAACCCAAAAGTTTGTAAGCAAACTAACAACAACAAACCATGCGTGTATTAAACCCGAGACTAAACTCGCTTCTCCATTTGTTTTTTAACTCTCTAACACTCTTGGGATTTTCGGAATGTCTTCCTCTCTCAAATTAATACTAAAAAATCTTTCAAGTTCAGTCTAAGTTTTTTCTCTCGAGTCTTAGTCTTTTCTTTTAATGTTCAAGTCCTCTTTTTCTGTGTCAAAATGACTCTATTTATAACAAGACTCTAGTCTTGAATCCCCAACCCGAAATATTCCCCAATGGCATGCTTTGTTTCCCACTTTCTTAAACAAATGAATTATTCCCTACTATTTTGTGTCTTGTCCCCCATTATATTAAACAATTATATCAACCCCAACACATTACATTTTGTCCCTCATGCCTAACATAAACAATTACAATATTCCCCCCACTACATTATGTCTTGTCCCCCCTTATATTAAACAATTATATCACCCACACCCCATTACATTTTGTCCCCCATGCTTAACATAAAGAATTATTCAAAATGTTCAATTCCCAAACTACCCCTCCGACCTTATTACAATTACCATTTTAACCCTGAACGTACTGCAATTTACCAAACTACCCCCATCAGCTATAACCAATTCAACTAATCAATCTTAACTAAAATATAGCCAATATGACCAATTTCTAAACAAATTTAACAACAACTCATATGAAAACAGATGAACAACATCAAATTAATGTGAATAAATTAACCATATTGGGAACCAATCCTAGTTTACTTAGACCAAAAATGGATGAGCAAGGAAACAACAATATTAACAACACAATACATGATTCAAACTAAATCAACAAATCAAAAACAAAACAAACTCACATTAAATCACTGGATTAAAAACGAACTTCAAACAAAGATGAACATGAATTAAATCTATTTTAAACAACAAAACATGACGGATTTAAATGATTAAACCAACATATTTCCCTATTACAACTAAATTCTTTTAGACAAATAACAAAACAAAACCGAAGAAGAAACAATTATGAATTTAAACTTGAATCTAACATCATTAACAATTTTTGAAAATACATGAAACACATGAAACAAACTGAAGAAATAATTAATTAAACTTCAATTTGAAACTAACAACATTAAACTAACAATTTCACATGAACAAACTGAAAAATTACGAAACAAAACAAACATTTGCCGATTTTAGATTTGAGAATATCAAAACAAAATACGGACAAAAGTGAAATTCAAAAACCCACTTACCGGAAATGACCAACGACGAACGTAAACAAAAAACTCGGACAGAAAACTCGACGTACCGGATCTCGACTCAACGAAAAACCCACCTTCTCTTTTATCCTTGACGAACTTTGTCGGACTTTAATTGGACTGCCTTGCTTTTCCTCCGTGTGTGTGCGATGGTGAGCAGCAGCTATGGTGAGCAACAACAGTAGCACGATGGAGTCGCCAGCAGCAGCACGCAGCAGTGGCGGAGACGCAGCAACAGCAGACGCAGCTGAAGCGAGCTGGATGTTGGGTTGTTCATGGTGCGAGGATGGTCGTCGACGATGGAATGTTTTATTTTGACGGAACTGCTCATCGTTTGGACTGGTTCGTTGGTGCCGAAGAAAGATGACGAAGCAGCGGCAACAGCAGGTGGTGACGCAGCAACACAGCGGGTGCAGTCGCAGCGATGGTGTCATGGTGGAGCTGGGTTTAAAAATGGGCTGGGGCTGGAGATGACGATGGTGGACTGCTGGTCGTAAGGTGGTGGTTTGGGCAGCCATGGCAGCCTGAGCTCAAGCTCGGCGCAGCTGAAACGAAGAGGAAGAAACAACTGGGATCGTTTGGAGCTCGTTCGATGGAGAGGGGGGGTCGTGTAAGGGTGGTCGACGTTGGGCAGCAGGGTAGCAGCAACCGGGGGGGAAGCCATGGTTGCTCGCTTGTGATGGAGAAGAAGAAGATAAGGAGGGGGGGATGGTTAGTCTAGGTTTAGGGTTTTGTTTTCTTTTTGTTTTGTTTGTTTTTTTGTCAAATGTAAGATATGGGGTGTTGGGTATTTGGGTTATGGACCGGGTCGACCCGATTCAAAATGGACTGGGTCATGGGAAAGGTTGGGTATTTTTTGGGCTTGTGGCTTGAATTTGAAGAAGAGGCCCAATTCCGATTTTCTTTATATTTTGCTCTCTTTTCTTCTTTTATTTTCTAAAACTAAATTCTAAAAATCCTTAAATTATTATATAGAACTAAATTAAGTTACAAAAGCGCAAATTAACTCCCAATAACAATTAACGCACAATTAAGTAATAATTAAGCATAAAATTGTATGATTGGACATTAAATGCTAAAAATGCAAAAGATGCCTATTTTTGTAATTTTTAATTTTTGCAAAACAAACTTAATTACTAACAATTGTAGAATTAAATCCTACATGCAAAATGCGACATATTTTTGTATTTGTTTATTAATTTAACAAATAAACATGCACAGACAAATACAAATAATTATCCAAAAATGTCACAAAATTCTCAAAATTGCACATCAAGGAAAATCCTTTTATTTTGAATTTTTTGGGAGTAATTCTTTCATAGGGCAAAAATCACGTGCTTACACATACATACCAGTGCAATTCAAATGTACTGACGTCCCTTTTGTCGGGGGCGCTACATTCGTGTTATGATTGTAGGTGGTTCCATAGCAGGTACTCCAGTCCACCGACAGTAGCACTCCTCCACTTTCCATCAGCTGTATTGGTGAGCCCCTTTCCTCTTGGGGCCTTGCGTGGCTCATGCCGTTTTCTTCCCGAGTCTTATTTTGGTATTTGTGTAAGGTATAGCCGGAGCCTTGTTACCGGCAAGTATTGTAACACTCTTTTGTATCCCTAAAGGCTCCGTAGACATAAAATGTGGGTTATGTATTTATGTATTTTGGGCAGTATAACTTGTAAACCACGCTAAGTAACTATGTATGTTATGTAAATCTCGTAAGAATGTATTTAAATTTATAAATGGCTATTGCACTTGGTTAATGGGAAATGGAAATGCGGGGTAACACGTAGAATAGGAAAGGCACCCAGGTCTGCTTGGCTGGGGCTGCCCGGTCGAGCGCCGGTCGCGCCCTTCAGTTTTGGGGCGTGACAAACTTGGTATCAGAGCATCAGGGTTTTAAAAGGGTCCTAGGATGTCTCGGAGCCGTGTCTAGTAGAGTCCTTCTTATCGGTGTGTTGTCGACCACATCTATAAGTTGGAGGCTACATGGGCATTTAGGAAATTACCTTCTTCTTTGTTACTCTATATCGTGCGGTGAAGTGAAAAGTGGAAGTATTTACCTCTAACTCGTGCTCTATTCCAAATTTTCAGTAATGGCACATAATAAGAGAGCTAGACTCGGCCTCGGGGCCAATGCCACCCCAAGTGTGGCTATGAATCATGTACCTGATGCCGTGGGTGAGAGTGATTCCCCGGTCTTGAATCTGCCTAGCCCATTTTTTCCAGATCCAAGTATTCATGTTCCAGCTGCGGTAGAGGGTGCTACCATCCCTCCCGCTGATATTCCAGATCCTGATGCAGTTCCAGCTTTCGGTCTCGGGGTTTCTGATGGGGACCTTTGAGGAGCCATCCATATGTTGACCCAGTTAGTGGCCTCTCATGCCCATAGATCCCATGATACCCCTACATCCTCCAGCGGACAGGGAGATTCCGCCAGCTCTAGAGTCAACCAGTTTCTACGGTTGGCCACTCCAGAGTTCACAGGCACAGACCTAAAGGCCGATCCACAGGATTTTCTTGATGAAATGTATAAGACCCTTCGAGTGATGAAGGCTACAGAGACGGAGGGGGTTGAGTTGTCTTCATACAGGTTGAGGGGAGCAGCGTATTTATGGTTTGAGATATGGGAGGATTCCCGTGGGGAGGAAAGACCTCCAGCTAGATGGGATGAGTTTGTAGATGCATTCATGGACCACTTCTTGCCTGCCGAGACAATGGCGGCCCATGCCACTGAGTTTGAGGCCCTTAAGCAGGGCAGTATGAGTGTTTGGGAGTACCACATAGAGTTTGTGAGGTTGTCCAAGTATGCTCCTCAGTTAGTGTCGACCATGGATGCACGAGTTCGGCGATTTGTTCAGGGTCTTAGCCCTTTTGTGGTGAACAAGGCTGCTACAACGGCCTTACACTCAGATATGAATTATGGGAAGATTGTGGGATTTGCTCAGGCCACAGAGGCTAGGAAGTTGAAAATACAGGCAGAAAGGGAGAGTAATAGCAGGCCCCGATAATTGGTCACTCAAGGAGACCAGTTCAGAGAAGGGGGCCATCAGGGTCATCCCAGTCATATGCCCAGTCCACAGCGAGCGCACCGCCATCTGTGCATAGTTATCAGCAGAGCAGTCACTTAAGACCAGGTTCAGATAGTAGGAGACCCCAACAGTCCGGTCGTCTAGGAGGGAGATCACAGCAGCAGGGGAGGGCTTCATGCCCCAAGTGTGGGAGGTTCCATTCCGAGACTTGTTATTTGGATATCCCGGTGTGTTATAGATGTGGGGTGAGAGGTCATATCCAGCTGGAATGTCGTGCGCCCAGTAAGGTCACGGGTAGGGGATTTGCTCAGCCATCTGGTTCTTCAGCTGCTACATCATCTGCGCGCCCTCCAGCTCCAGCAGGGCGTGGTGCAATTAGGGGTGGAGCTCGTGGTAGAAGTGGACCTAGCCAATTTTACACTTTGAGTGGTTGCCAGAGTGTAGAGGCTTCTCCAGATGTTGTCACAGGTATCTTATCTGTTCAGGCCATTGATTGTTATGTTCTTATTGATCTGGGTTCCTCTTTGTCTTATGTCACCCCATTCATTGCTTCAAATTTTGGGGTAGAACCCAAACAACTTCATGAGTCGTTCTCTGTATCAAATCCGGTTGGTGATTCTATCATAGCCGCGCGATTTTATAGGAATTGTGTTGTCACGGTATGTGGTCGTGCTACCACGGACGATCTTATTGAGCTTGGAATGGTGGATTTTGATGTGATTATGGGAATGGACTGGCTTTATTTGTGCTTTGCTAAACTTGACTGCCGAACGAGAGTCATGAGGTTTGAGTTCCTTAATGAGCCGATTATTGAGTGGAAGGGAAATAGTGTGGTGCCAAAAGGTAGGTTTATTTCCTACCTTAAGGCTTTGAAGATGATTAGGAAGGGGTGTATCTACCATTTGGTCCGGGTGGCGAACACCACTTCAGAAGTGTCTGCCCCCGAGTCCGTGCCAGTCGTGAATGAGTTTCTTGAAGTATGTCCGGACGAGCTTCCAGCGATCCCGCCAGATAGGGAGATTGATTTCGAGATTGATGTATTTCCAGATACGTAGCCAATATCTATTCCACCATACAGGATGGCACCAGCGGAGTTAAGGGAGTTAAAGGAGCAGCTGAAGGATTTATTAAAAAAGGGGTTCATACGGCCAAGTGTGTCGTTGTGGGGTGCTCCGGTTATTTTTGTCAGAAAGAAGGATGGGTCGCTCTGGATGTATTGATTATCGACAACTTAACAAGGTTACCATCAAGAATAAATATCCTTTGCCTCGGATAGATGATTTCTTCGACCAATTGCAAGGTGCAAGGTTCTTCTCCAAAATTGATCTACGGTCCGGGTATCAACAATTGAAGATCAGAGAGCAGGATATTCCTAAGACCGCTTTCAGAACTCGCTATGGTCACTTTGAATTCTTGGTCATGTCTTTTGGGCTAACCAACGCCCCGACAACTTTCATGGATCTTATGAATCGAGTCTTCAAGCCGTTTCTAGACTCCTTTGTGTTTGTTTTCATTGATGACATCCTTGTTTATTCGCAGAGCCGGGAGGATCATGCCGATCACCTCGGGGCAGTTCTGCAGACTCTTCCTCAGCACCAGTTGTATGCTAAATTTTCAAAATGTGAATTTTGGTTGGAGTCCGTTACCTTTCTGGGTCATGTTGTTTCCAGTGAAGGGATTCAGGTGGATCCCCAGAAGATTGCAGCAGTGAAAGATTGGCCTAGGCCCACGACCCCGACGGAGATTCGTAGCTTCTTGGGTTTAGCGGGGTATTATCAGAGGTTTGTGGAGGGATTCTCTACCCTCGCCTCCCCTTTGACTAAGTTAATGCAGAAAGCAGTTAAGGTCCAATGGTCCAACGTTTGTGAGAAAAGTTTTCAGGAATTGAAGTCGAGATTGACCTCGGCGCCGATATTGACCTTACCGGAGGGCACGGAAGGATTTGTGGTTTATTGCGATGCCTCCAGGGTCGGTTTGGGGTGTGTGTTGATGCAACAAGGGAATGTTATAGCATATTCTTCAAGACAACTCAAGAATCACGAGAAGAATTATCCGACGCATGATCTGGAGCTTGCGGCAGTTGTATTTGCCTTGAAAATATGGTAGCATTATCTTTATGGGGTCCATGTGGATGTTTTCGGACCACAAGAGTCTCCAATATTTGTTCAAGTAGAAGGAGTTGAATTTAAGGCAGCGACGGTGGTTAGAATTGATCAAGGATTATGATATGGATATTTTATACCATCCAGGGAAGGCGAATGTGGTGGTCGACGCTCTCAGTCGGAAGTCCATGGGTAGTTTGGCTCATTTGGGAGCGGATCAGAGGTCTTTGGCTCGGGAGGATTATCAATTAGCCAGTTTGGGGGTTTGTATTTCGACCTCAGACGAGGGGAAGGTTATGGTGCGTAATGGAGCAGAATCGTCACTGGTAGCGGAAGTCAAGGAAAAGCAGTTCATTGATCCAGCATTGGCACAGATGAAAGAGGCAGTTTTGAATAACAAGACTTCGGCCTTTTCACTTGGTGGCGGGGATGGTGTATTACAATGTCAAGGTAGGCTATGTGTTCCAGATGTGGATAATCTTCGGGAGAGGGTAATGGCAGAGGCTCATAATTCCAGGTATTCGGTGCACCCAGGTTCTACAAAAATGTATCATGATCTCAAGGAAATTTATTGGTGGAATGGTATGAAGAGGGGTGTGGCGGACTTTGTGACTAGATGTCCGAACTGTCAGCAAGTGAAGGCTGAACATCAATGACCTGGTGGATTGACGCAAAGCATAGAAATTCCAATGTGGAAATGAGAGGTGATCAATATGGATTTTGTAGTGGGGCTGCCGCGCACTCCGTGCAGGTTCGACTCAATTTGGGTGATCGTTGACCGACTCACAAAATCAGCGCACTTATTGCCAGTTAAATCTTCCGACACAGCGGAACAATATGCCCAGTTGTATATCAAAGAAATAGTCAGGTTGCATGGCACTCTAGTCTCAATCATTTCAGATCGAAGGGCTTAGTTCACGACCAACGTTTGGAAGAAATTTCAGCAGGGCTTGGGCACGCAGGTAAATCTCAGCACAACTTTCCATCCTCAAACTGACGGGCAAGCAGAGCATACTATTTAGACACTTGAGGACATGTTGCGAGCTTGTACTCTTGATTTCAAAGGTAGTTGGGATGACCATTTGCCACTCATAGAATTTGCTTACAACAACAACTTCCATGCTAGTATCCAGATGGCACCATTTGAGGCACTGTATGGTAGGAAATGTAGGTCTCCCATTGGGTGGTTCGAGGTTGGAGAAGCAGAATTGATAGAGCCGGACCTCGTGCATCAGGCCTTGGAGAAAGTCAAAGTTATTAAGGAGAGGTTGAAAACTGCTCAAAGTCGCCAAAAGTCTTATTCAGACATTCGTCGTAGAGATTTGGAGTTCAAAGAAGATGATTGGGTATTTTTGAAGGTTTCCCCCATGAAGGGAATCGTGCGATTTGGGAAGAAACGGAAATTAAGTCTGAGGTATGTCGGACCATACAGAATCATTCAGAGGATCGGTCAAGTGGCATACAAGCTCGAACTGCCACCCGAGATGTCGTTGGCACATCCGGTCTTCCATGTGTCTATGTTGAAGAATGTAGTGGGAGATCCATCCGTTATTGTGCCAATTGAAGCTATTGAGGTTAATGAAGAACTATCTTATGAAGAAATTCCAGTTGCCATTCTTGATAGGCAAGTCCGAAAATTGAGAACTAAGGAAATTGCCTTTGTAAAAGTGTTATGGCGGAACCAGCAGGTTGAGGAAGCCACTTGGGAAACCGAGGAAGAAATGAGAAAGAAGTACCCACATTTGTTTGAATAGTTATGTAATAGCTTTCATGCATTTGGTTCCTGTAAACTCTTATCTTTTGATTTGATCTATGTTAAACTATTCCATTTTGACTATGTATGTTGCCTATGCGGCCATAGTTGGTGTTGAACAAGTTATGTTATGTCTATGGATCATGTATATACTGTTAGGATATGTATCTGGGGCCCTCTGACAGGTGGATAGTCCTAGTTACAAAGGAAGCTCTGGCGAAATTCTCGGAAATTTAAGGAGTTAGCCAAATTTGGGGCTGATGATATATTTCATAATGTGAAAAAGCAGAAGTTACATAAGGATGGCTAATGGATGAAACTTTATCCTCATTCAAGGACGAATGATCTTAAGCGGGGGAGAATGTAAAGCCCCAGAAAAATTTTGCTTAGTAATTTAAGATTTCGTGGTGCCAAGGTATGCCAAATATTTTATCTTGCATGCAAATGAGGATTAAGGATATTATGGATATCAATTGGATATGTTAATAAGTGTATAAGTCATATTAGAGGTGAATTGGGGTCTAAGGAGAGGCCTAAGTCTAAGCCAAGTTAGAAAAGTTTCATATTAGACGAAATCTGTAAATGAGTGCGCACAAGACCTCACTTTGAACGATCATATCTCCAGTTATGTAAGGAGTTGTGTGATGCAAAACCTATCAAATTACAGTCTTTGAGTCTAGTTTCCAACGCAACAAACCGTTCATTATTTGTAGGTGTATACAGAATGTTATGACCATTTTACTGGGCAGGTGTCTCTAGCGCGAACATTAGCGCGAAGTAGTGCATTATGCTGAGTATTCTGCCTCCCGCGTGCAAACATAGCGCGAGCTCGCGCGCGTGGAAGGTTTTTAAATATCCTAAAGACCGGAAATAAGAGAACTTGAGTCATTTCTCAAGCTTAGGGCTTCCTTTACACCCCCAAATCGACCAAGGCATCCAATTGCACACCTAAGATGAGTTTTTAAGTGTGTATTCATGGTGATTTCACTTCTCAATCACTAGTTACAACATGATTTTGACTGGGATTCATAGGATTTCTTCAAAATCTCAAGAACACCCCAAATTTGTCTTTCAAGATTTAGTCTACAAGAGGTAATCCTACACCTTAGACTTATATATATGGAGTTATTATGGAAATATGAGTATGGATTAAGTATTGTAACTCATGGGATGGGGATTGGAAGTCATAGGTGCCTAACCTAGGTTGTGTTGGTATTGTAAAGATTGTGAGGTGGGTTATTGAGGCATGATTCTTGGGGTAATAGTATTATGTATACATGCATGTACAAATTAGGTTTGTGGGAAGATTGATGAATATAAATAAGTAAAGATGGGGTTGGGGAATGAAGAAAATCTTGTAAAAAAAATTTAAAATCAAGATGCTCAACTAGTGCTTGATAAAATGCTCAAATGAGCTAAAACCATGAATACCTTCCTAATTTGTGTTAATTTTGTTATGTCTCAAGTAGATTGGGATTGTTAGAATTTTTGAAACGTCGTAGTAACTTAAGGAAAGCTCAAACGAGGTATGTATGACTAACTTTAGCCTTTGGAAAGTCATTTTTTTGGTACAAGTAATTGGTAGGTGTTACTTATGTGGATTGTTTGTAATATGCCTTGAACGTTGTTGGTTAAGTTTCCCGATATAATGGTGTAAGTAAATGGCAACAAACCAAGTGTGTGTGTGTGAATATGATTATGTAGTAAGAGTTGTGTAACAAATAATGGAAAAGAGATCATAATTGATGCAATTGAAACAACGGTGGCAATATCATATGTGACTTGTTGGGGGCAATTATCGTTGTGACTTGAATTGTATACGGGTTGTTGTATATGATGGAATTGGTACTGATGTTAACGAAAACTCTTTGTGAATTGTTATTGTTGTTGTGAAATGATATTCTGGATGGCCTAAAGCCATGTGATTGAACTGTGAACTATTGTCGTTGTGTGAAATATGATTGTCCGGTGGGATCGGGTTGCGCGCCGCAACACAAAACGATAAATTATGGGTTAGGGTGATAAGGGTGGAAAAATGATCGAAATCACTGTTGAAATGAAAATATGTGAAAGTTGTGAAACCATTGATGTGATGAAATAATGTTGAAAGGGGAAAAAGAGAGATTGTGAAACCTGTTTGGCTTTGGTTGTTCCTCTCAGGTGCATTTTATTGTTGATTCTATTACTGTTTGTTATCTGTGTGTCTCTTGATTTTACTTGGAGTAAAGTTTGTTCATACATACCAGTGCAATTCAAATGTACTGACGTCCCTTTTGCCAGGGGCGCTACATTCGTGTTATGATTGTAGGTGGTTACATAGAAGGTACTCCAGTCCACCGACAGTAGCACTCCTCCACTTTCCATCAGCTGTATTGGTGAGCCCCTTTCCTCTTGGGGCCTTGCGTGGCTCATGCCGTTTTTCTTCCTGGAGTCTTAGTTTGGTATTTGTGTAAGGTATAGCCGGAGCCTTGTTACCGGCAAGTATTGTAACACTCTTTTGTATCCCTAGAGGCTCCGTAGACAGAAAATGTGGGTTATGTACTTATGTATTTTGGGCAGTATAACTTGTAAACCACGCTAAGTAACTATGTATGTTATGTAAATCTCGTAAGAATGTGTTTAAATTTATAAATGGCTATTTCACTTTGTTAATGGGAAATGGAAACGCAGGGTAACACGTGGAATAGGAAAGGCACCCAGGTCCGCTTGGCTGGGGCTGCCCGGTCGAGCGCTGGTCGCGCCCCTCAGTTTTGGGGCGTGACAAAATATTACCTTAGTATGGCTCCCATCCCTAGTAGGGAGAGAATATTAGGAAATTCGAAGAGCCAATGGATGGAACAAGGGGAAATAAAAGCAAAAGAATGTCTTGTTGAAGTTTTCAAGATAAAGTGATAGACAGAAATGTTAGCAGGAAAAAAAAGAAGAGAGTTAATGAAGCATTATGATTAAGATGTGATACATGGATGACAATAGAAGACTAAAAAAAATGAGACAGTATTACATAGTCTATAGTCAAGTGAAGGAAAAGACGAGTGGTGACATGCCTTGAGACAACAAAAGAGTATAGACCATAAAGTCATATCCTCATTTTGAGAAATTAGCTCGTGACTCCAACACGACTACCAGAAGGAAAAGTTAGACTCCAGAGTAATAGAAATCAGTATGGACTGGTGAACAAGATAAACTAAACATGAATTAGGGACTGAGTAATTTGATAATAGTCGGTATCATGAGAATTTCAGAGATTGCGTTACGACGATAATAGAATAGACGACAGAAGAATACCCTTTAAAGGTCATTCAGGAAGACTCTTCCCTAAAGCAAGCAAAGTTAAGCTTAAGGGACTGTATGTGCTAGTTACACTAAGTGTCACCCTCGCGAGTAAGGAATTTTGTTATCCTTGGTACAGAAGGATTACCGCAAGGCAAGTAAGGGTCGTCGATGATATGAAAAATTCAAAAGATGAAGAGGTAAAACATCTATAGGTAGATCGTTGTAGCACTAAATATTAGTACTTCCTTAAAGGGGGGAATATGGAGTTATGTGGCATTCTAAATATTTTTCTACATTATGTTTGGATGGAGACATAGAGATAAAGCCTTTGGAGATATGTATTGATGAAGAACAAGACCTTTACATTCTAAAATTTGCCACACCAAAAAGACAAAACGACATACCTCACTTAAAGGCCAAGAAGTGCAAGATGCGACATTGTTTACTTGGTTCTTTTGTATTCGTACCACCGCCCCAGGAGCGTAGCAGAAAAATCGATGCAAAATCCGGGGCGCAATTCATATCCTCAAAGTGGAAGAAAAAGTGGTGAAAGTGATGGCGTCGTATCGCGACATTAAATAAGGCGATTGTTGGGAGGCAACCCAATTCTACTGTTTCTTTTTGTTTTTGTTTATTTGTTATTATGTTATTTTTTTAGTGTTGTTTTTGTATTTTGTAGGAGTAGGAGTAGGAGCATGGAATCAAAGCTAGGAGGCATATGCATAAACGAGCAGGCAGTTGAAACTAAGTGTGAGGTGCCCGCACAAAGGACCATACCTGGGAGAAGTCGGAGTATCCCATGAGCTACTAATACTTCAGCCTTTGTCCTACCAAGAAGTCTCTTTTACCCTCTTGTTATTTATAGTGTGCATTGAAGACATTGCACAATTTTAAGCGTGGGGTGAGGAGATTGTCTGAGTGATTTTATGTGCTATCCTACTTTAGTTGTAGTATTCTTTCTTAATATAGTGGTTTTTATTATAAAACAATTGAAAAAAGATCAGAAAATTTGGACTTTTCCCGATGATGGATTTTGTTGACAGCTTTCTTGAGGGATTAAGGTCCAATAAGAAAAATTCAAAAATATTTTTTTTTTGTTTCTAGTTAGTTTTAGCTAGATAATATCTTTGTGCATCGGTTCTTTTCCAGGGAATGTAACTTGAACCGCATAAAATATTTTATTTTTAGTATTAGATTTTTTTTTAAAGTAGTAAAAGATGGAGAAGAAAAACCTTTGTGACTTGTTTGATACTAGCATATTTAGGCCTGAGCTTGAGTAGTACTTTCTTCTAAGTGCTTGAGTAATGAATAAAATAGCAGACTTTCTGACACCTAAGATCAGGGTAGTGACTCTGTATATAGCTTATTCTTATATTGTTGTTTGCTATTATCCTGTCTGTCTTAGAGTAGAATTGATCCATCTTGATTGAAAATTGTGCCGTGTGTGGTGAGAATTTCTTAAATATATTCCATCTTGTGCATCTTAGTCTAGAACTTGCCATGCATGTTCTTGAAGCGAAATAAAAGTGTTGCTCTGTTTAAAAGATGATAAGAGGCTTTCTTTGATATGTCTTGTGAATTTTAGCCTTTTCAGATATTGTATCACTAGTTACCCTTTTCAGCCGGTAGCCTTTTGTTTAGAAGCCGCATTTTTTGCTTTGATTCTTTCGTTGAATCCCTAATTTTTGCGCCCTGCTTCCTTGAGCATTGTTGCTTAATCTGTGATATTAATAGATAAATATAAAGAAAGAGATGATTAAGTGAAAAATGGTGACCAACGATAGCTGAAAAATAATTAAAAGGCCCTCTTGAAAAGAATGTGACATGGAAAAAAAAGAATGAAAGAAAAATTGCTTTGAAAAAAATGAAATGTTCTTGATATGAGGGAAATACTTTTGAAATATTTGATGAAGAGAGGGCTGAAAGATAAAGTCAAGAGCAGAAAATAATTGGTGATGAAGTCTAAAGTGCAAAATGCTTAGAGAAGTGTAAGTCACTATTATATAGTTCTCCTACCCATCCCCTAGCCAATATTACAACTCGTTCAAGTCCTATTTGATTCTGTTCGAGCACTTAATTAGTAGAGATGTACATAATGGACAAGCCTATGGTTCTTTGTGCATATATGTGAATTCGTTTGTGAGTGCGAGAGTTGTTCTTTGATGTTAAGTCCTTAAATTATATTCATTCTTTGATTTGAGTGTATGGACCATTTATTCTTGTGAAGGCACTAGTTTCATGATAGATAGGTGATGTTATTAGCTTCTTTGACAAAGTAGGTGAGCTAGCTCAAATTTGGTAAATTAGAATCCGTCCCTGAGGTTAGGAGGTTAGAAGTTTGTTGTTTATTTGTGCCTTGTATATCTTGCATGATGATTAGGAAGTGTATATCTGATGGTTTGAGTTGCTATAGGACCTAATTGTTAGTATCAACCGAAGTGGTGGTGTTTCTAGGCTTGAGTTATTGAGAGTGTTTTAATGCTTACTCGGAGATGAGCAAGAGTTTAAGTGTGGGGTTGTGATATTCGATCAAAAATGCATATATTTAACAGTTATTATCTCACATTCTAGTACTTTTAATCATCTTTTGAGTACTAATTATATTACTTTGTACTTAATATTATATTTTAACTATGTAGGAATAAAACGATATGAAGATAAAAAAAATTGGAGTCAAATTAAATAAAAGGCAGAATAAAAAGAAAGGAAATTAAAAAAAAATAATAAGACAAAGGGGGACACCCTTTGGTCTTTGTCCCCCCAAGTGGAAGACAAAAGAATAAGAGATTGAATGTAAAGCAAAATGCAGCAAAGAATTGAAGTTGAAAACGTTACTGCTTTCTGCGCCAGGGCCAGCGCCTCGCGCAGCCTTGGACGGACGCCATGTTACGTAGATTTTTTTTATTTCGCCCGAACGCTCCAAACTCATATAAAAAAGATCCTAAATCTAATTTGGATGATATCTAATATATTTTGATGGAGAATTTAGGGAAACACGGATCACGTTTGGAGGAGGCTTCTAACTAGTTTTTCTTCTCTCCTCTTCATTTAACTTTATTTTATTAGTTTTAGAGTTGTTGGTGCTACATGAACATTGTAGTTTGAAGCTTAAATTATTCTTATTATTTTATCAATGGCTTATTTATTCAATTTTACACTTAATTATTTGTTGTTTGATCACCAATTGAATACTATTTACGAATCTAGGATTGAACTCGGGAGAGGGAATTCTAGATTGCATATAAGATTGAGTAGAGCAAGATCTTGAACTCGAGCATCGAGAACGGATTTGCGGTTACGATAGGGATATACCTAATCGCCTTGCTTGGTTACTATACAGGAATTATTACTGTGTTCTTGTTAATCCTAATTCCACAGGAATATAAGCGTTAGGTTAGTTTGAATATGCGGATAGGAATTCGGGAGAATACTACGAGTAATATTAGCCCTATCAACCATTAAACCAGATAATTTTATTAGACAATTTAAGTAGAAGACTCAACAGGATTGTTAGCTAACTCATAGCTCTAGAATATTGTCTCTCATTGAATTCTCTCCAACTTATTTTCTTTAATCTCTTAGTTTGTTACTCTAGATTAGTTTTAGTTAATTATTCACACCTTAGAAAATTGCTTGAATAGAATAATTGTTTGGGTTTAGTTTAGTAAAGAATTAATCACAAGTCCTTGTGGGTACGATATATGGACTTACAATCCTAGATTACTTGTATGATCATGTATACTTGCGTGTGCGTTTGGGAGCAATATATATACATATATATTAAGAGCTAAGAGAAGCCAGAAACTATACAGCATATTGTTCAAAACAGGAAGCTTTTGTTGTAATATCCTTGCTTCCATTTGTTCAAAAGAATAATAATCATTTTTAAATGCAGTTCAAGTTCAATAAGGAACCATTAATATCAAGAATCTCGTGGCTCTGTTTTCCTTATATCAGGGGTCAACTTCACAACTCTCAGCACAAGGCTTAATATTTTAAATATTCAAGAAAATGAGTTAACGATTAAATGCCTTACAACCATTAAATAGCTAGTCGAAAATAATATTTCAGCCTGTCTTAGTCCTAACTTTACATCAGTTTCCTTACCTAAGAAATTTTTAATAAGGCTCTAGAGATTTTCTTCTGGGCACCCATTGACCTGCTCCATAAATAATAAAGCAAAAAGGAACATGCCTGATTTTAAAATGAGAAGGTGTTATGTATATGGTGAGGAATTTTGATAACTAAATATGTAATGATTTACAGTTTATTTCTTTTTGCTAGTACTGAATTAGAAGCAACCAATTATTTTATTTAGCAATACAAATACAACTGTACTAGGTTGGTAAGATGTAACATCCCCATTCTATTTAGCAATACAAATTACATTCCCACGCAAGGAATTGCATTTTAACCTCCTTCTTTTCTTCTTATCATTTTGTATTACATATTATCAATACATTTGGTAATAAATTCCCTGATGTTAGTTAATCATGGTTTACAGTAGGGTGATGTGATGACCCGACAGGTTATCTAGAGTTTTAGAACCTATTTCTGTGTTTCTAAGCCTCCAATAGCTTCTTTAAGCTTTTCTCGATTTGCATGCGCAGTCCGGGTGTTTTTCCGGAAGGCTTTTTAACTTAAAAATTGATAAAACTTCGGTCAATGTTTTGAAAAACGAACCCGGATCCGTATTTTGACGGTCTCGTTGGGTCCATATTGTGATTGTGGACCTAGGCGTATGTCCGAAATCAAATTCGGAGGTCCCTGGCTCGGGTTATTAATTTTTGTCGAAAATTAAAAGTTTAAAGGTTTATTGATTTTAAGAACTAACCGATATTTGATTTTATTAATACCGGGTTTGTATTTTAGTTCCGGAGCCCGGTACAGGTTCATTACTCTATTTATGGCTTACCTGTCAAATTTGGTGAGAAACGAAATTGGTTTGACGTGATTCGGACATCCGATTGTTAAAATAGAAGTTTAAAAGTTTTTTTGAAAATTTCATTTGATTTGGTATCCGATTCGTAGTTCTAGGCGTTGTTTTGGCGTTTTGATCACGCGAGCAAGTTCGTATGAGATTTTTGTACTTGTGTACATATTTGATTTGGAGCCCCAAGGGCTCGGGTGAGTTTCGGATAGCATACGGACCTTAGTTCTTTGAAAAGTCTGGTTTTTCTTAACTTATGCTGGTTTCTGGTGTTCCCTTCTTTGCGTTCGCTAAGTCACTCTCGCGAACGCGAAGAGTGAATTGGGGTTGGGTGGATTTTCTTCATTGCGAAAGTGATAGCTGGGTCGCAAAGAAGAGCAATGGGGCCTTACCCTTCGCGAACGCGACCAGCTCTCGCGAACGCGACCAGCTTCTCACGAACGCGAAGGCCAGGAGGAGCAGCCTTCGCGAACGTGAAGAAGGACTCGCGAATGCGAAAGCCACTTGGGTTGTTTCACACCTTACATGTTTATTTGCTACCTTTTAATCAGTGTTTACTTCTGTTATTAATGTTAGATCCTTTCATATTTTTATGATTCGTTGTTACTTGCCTTAACTGACTTACTTGCACTTTCTAATTGTCATTTACCGGACTTGACTTGTTGTGTAGTATTACATATGTAAATTCCCATGTTGTACAAGGTTTCCTTTTTGGTTCAGTTTGGTATTTATTGATCGTAAAGGATATCGTGATTTGAATTATTGATTTAACTGTGTACATTGAGTATTTGGTATTGATATGGTGGGATCGGATTGCACGCCGCAACAGGTGAAATAAGGGTGGACTGATATAGTAGAATAAGGCTGAACTTGTACTGATGCGGTGGCATTGGGTTGCACGCTGCAACAAGTGAAATAAGGGTGGATTGTTACGGTGAAATAAGGGTAAATTATGATACCGATATTGACATATGGTGGGATCGGTTTGCGCACCGCAACACACACACACACACACACACACACACACACACACACACACACACACACACACACACACACACACACACACACACACACACACATATATATATATATATATATATATATATATATATATATATATATATATATATATATATATATATATATATATATATAATTTTTTGTTGTTGATGTTGTTATGGTAAAATAAGGGAGGATTTTGTGTTGTATAGTGGGATCGGATTGCGCGCCGCAATAACCTATGTGTTTCTATTTCCTTGAGCTGTGTTGGTTTTCGGTAATCTCACTTAAAACTCTAAGGATTGATAATTCTGATCGCCGCTAAGCTTATTTCTTGATGTTGTAGCTATTATTTTCAGTTGACTGTTTTATTTCGTTCTGTATTTCCTTTTCTGTCTTTATTATATATTGTGTACAGGTTGTAGTGTAGGTGACTTGCCTTAGCCTCGTCACTACTTCGTCGAGGTTAGGCTCGACACTTACAGAATACATGGGGGCAGTTGTAATACTACACTTTGTACTTCTTGTGCAGGTTTTGGAGTCGGTCCCAGCGGCGGTTATTAGCGAGCTCGGATTGGACAGCTTGCGGAAACTTGAGGTACAGCTGCTCAGCGCCCGCAGCTCGTGGAGTCCCCTTCCTTTTTTTATTTGGCTGTGTACTTCTTTTTCAAACAGCTTTTATGTTATTTCAGACCCTTATTTGTACTATTCTAGTAGCTCGTGCACTTGTGACACCGGATCCAGGGTTGTATCAGACGTTTGGCAGTTTTAGCTTCCGCATTTATACTTTGGATTTTTGCAGTTATTTCAGTTCTTTCTCTTTATTTAATCTACACTGTTAAAAATGGTTAGATTGTTCTAACGTTCGCTTGCCTAGCAAATGAAATGTTAGGCGACATCACAGTCCCGACAGTGGGAATTTCAAGTCGACGTGCTTTGGCATCAGCATGTCTAGTTTGTCTTGTTCTTAGACTATTATTATTACTACGTTGTTGCTTCTGCTTCCGTTGTTGTTATAGTCTAGTTGTTGTTACTACTTCTTTTCCATAGCTTCACTGTTGTATTTCTTTTCCTTACTACTGTGTTAATGCTTGACTTGAGTCGAGGGTCTAATGGAAACAGATGGGGACTTGTACAAGGTAGGGGTAATAATAATCTAAGAACAAGGGTATATTATTTTTGTACATGATGGCCGAAAAATGGGTAAAAGAAAATACAAGTGTTAAAATTAGAGAAAAGTATAAGAATACTTTCACACATTGTTGGTGCGTAGCTGCGCACAACTTTCAACACAATAATATTTGTAATGACATTCTAGGAGAATTTCTTTCGAAGTTGTTTAATCACTTCCTTATCGAGCTGGAAACCTTTGACAAGAACATCGTCGAGAATAGGCGGATCTGAAGCAAAAATTGAATTAGGAATTGTGACGACTCCAGGGTTTTGACTGTTGAAAGAAGCTAGCAAAGTAGCACTTTTGTGTCCCACATTATACTGGAAGTGTATAAGCCCCTGAGGGATCACAAACACATCGCCAGGATTCAAAATCTTAGAGAAGAGACGACTCTTAAAGACATTTGCATCAGGAGCAAGAAACCCAGCATAGATAGTACCCTCCAATATCGTTATGAGCTCAGTAGCTCGAGGGTGTGTGTGAAGTGGAACAAGGGCCCCTGGCTCGAAGTCAGCACGAACTATAGAAATACCAAGAGTGTTGAGTCCAGGCATTGTGTTTACATCCACAACATTTGCAGCAAAACCAGAATTGGACATTGGATTTCCACTTACATTAAGACCTGAAAAGAAGAAATCGTCTGCTTTTGCAAGCTTTGGGTCTTTGCAAAACTTTCCATTCAGGAAAACTGCACAAGTGAAATAAAATGAAGCTAAACATATTGTTCAGATATTAAGAGCTAATAGATGATAGAAATTATATATACAACATAAATAGGTCTCATTCCCAAACAGAAATTATATAACATAATGTTTAAAGGGGAAAGGTAAACAATTTAACCCTATAAATTATATGAACTTGCTCAATTTTACCCTCAGTTTCATTTGTAGGTTCATTCATAATCTTGCAATATCATCTCATATTTTCCTTTGTCATTAGCGGAGCTCCAACCTAAAATGGGTGAACTCCATGTATCTAAATTTTATGTCAAGATAAAATCTCCTAATTTACCCTCCAGTTTTTGAATATAGCTTAAAACTACCCTCAAGCTGGAGCGATCCGTCAGGGATCAAGGGTAAAAACGAGACGTTTTCCTAAAAACGAGTTAATATTAGGCCAAAAATCTAACGGAGGGCAAAATCGGTAGTTTACGAATAATATAGAAGCAAACTTGACCCTTTTCCTTTGCTTTTTTCTTTTCATAGAAAAATGATCTGTCAAAAAACTTTCATGACTATAGAAGGATGATTTACCAGAAGCGGTAGTGTCTGTAACTCCAACGCATATGTCTTGTAGAGGGTTGGGATCATAAGCATAAGCTAATTGGGAAGAAAAGAAAGCAGTGATGGCTAAAGTTGTTATTAACCAGGACATGCTCATTGTTATAGCAAAGTCAGGTTACTTAGCAAAAACCCAAGCTTTTTGTGGAAACAAGTTTGTTTGTTTTGGGGTCGTTATGATTTTTTCCAAAACAACCAGAGAGGTGTGACTACTTATAGTTTGATCTAATCATTTTAATAACCTAGTTTCTGTCTATCCAAATGATTAGTCCTGATAATTTCTCATTATTAAATGCAGGTTCAAAACAAGAAGTAACCATTAATATAATCTGTAATCAACTTTACAACTCTATCAGCTCATGGCTAAAATAATCAAGAAAATGGGCTAAATATACTGTGAAAGAAATGCCTCAACAAACCAATAATACATATTTAGTGGAAAATAAGATGTCAACCTATCTTGAGTGTTAGCTTTAAATCAGACTCTTTGTCCAAAAATGTTCTAAAAAGTTGTTAGAGATAGACTTTTGGGCACCCATTTACCTACTCCATAAATAATAGAACTGAAAGAGTAGACAGGCATGCCTAATTTTAGAAGGAGAAGGTGCTACTTATACTGAGGAATTTTGGATAACTTTAAAAGTGATGATCGACACATTTTACTTCTTTTCTTTTCTTGAGAAAGAAAAGTTCATTTTCCCTATTTGTTAAGGGTTTGACTTCATAATCGTGTAAAGTGCTTTTAAGCTGGTTTGACCAGCTTTTAAGCCAATCCAAACACGCTCTATATATGACGACCATTAATCTAGGCTTTTTCTTGTGTAGCATGTCTAAGTATTTCATCAATTATCCAAAAAGAATTAAGGTACATTTACATTTCCAAATCAGATAAACACTGATACTACGTTTCATTGCTGAAGATCATTCACTTTTTCCAGGCAAATTCAAAGCTATATCGGTAATAAAAGGATACACACAAAAGTCCACCCCTTTAGAGACAGAAAAAGTTTTGCCCTAACTTGGAAAATCACAACCCGCGCAAGGAATTGCATTTTTAACCTCCTTATTGTCTTCTTATCATTTTGCATTGCATATTCTTAATACATTTTGGTAATATATGCGCCTATGTTAGTTAATCATGGTTTCTACTTTCTAGTAAGGTGCTTCAGCATTGCCTTATCTTGGCTTATGGCAGCTTAGAAAGGAAAAAGAAAAACTCAAGTGACGGAGAGCAACAACAACAACAACAAAAAAAACCTAGGGTAATCCCACAAGTGGGGTCTAATATATAAAGCGACGGAGAGCAATGAATGAAAAAGAAGCAAAACAAAATGGCAGTGTAAACCAATAAATAGCAAATCTCTAAATCTTTCACGAAGTATCAAAAAAGAAACAAGGTTCATTTCATATCCAACTAACATTACTTAGCTCAATACTCAGATGAAACACGGATGTTACCTTTTATTGCTGAAGATCAGAAGCTTTTATTTCAGGCAAAATCGCATCATGACCCGAACTGCTTCAATTGTCTATAGATCCATGAAATATATGAGTGAATTAATGTTTATTGGGGATGGTTCAATGATCATTAAACTTTTCATTCAAGCCTTGTACACCACAAGACAATTAGTATCACGAACTCTGTCACAACACTCCAGGGCTTGATATTCAAAACTTGAGGCCTTGGGTATGTTGAAATTCCCTGGCAGCTTATTATCCATGTAAAATACTTAGAAGAATAGAGCGGAAATGGTACAGATGATTTATATAGCCGCACCCAATTCAAAGGTGGCTGGTTGATTAATTGATTGTTAAAATGCTTACAAGAGAAGTACATGTTACTCAAACAAAGGTATACCGTCTATATATGAAAAATATGGAGATCACAAGCCAACATTTTGGCACTTGCTCGAGACTAACAAAAAGGAAAACCAAGACGAGTACCAAAGACAAAGGGTAAAGAAGTTTTAGCTACAACTAAAGCTCATCAAATAGGTGTTTATCAACTCAACATAAGCGCAAAAATCATCACGCGAAGGCTCAAATTTCTAAGAAAAAACAAACCTAACTAATATGGAAAATGTGGTATACTTGATAGGAATCGATGGTCCCCAGCACTAAACCATAAGCTCATCACATTTACTCAAATTACTACAAACATTGCATTCCATAACTGTCGACAGAGATGCATCAGAGGGAGGCAACGGAGCCAATGTACCCCCACAATTCTCTCGATTACACATGTACCGCATGAAGAAATACGCGTGAGGAAAATCTTGATCACCCTCCTCCACCTCATCATTTGCATTTACTTCATCATCCACTTCTTCCTCCATTACTTCATCCTCTTCATCCTCATTTTCCTCGCCCTCGTTATCCATAGCATCATCATCATCGTGATCAGACCAATTAGCCTCGACAACACACCGATCACAATTACATATAAACCCATAATCCTCCTTCAACCTCTTCTGCCTATCGGAATACTTAAAATTCACAGGGAAATAACTCAAACAAATCTCTCTTCCCTCGGGTACATCATGAATAACCCTAACAATCATATCAACATTACTCCTATCACTAACATCACTATCAACATACTCGAACCTACACGCGTTCGGAAGGCAATCGTGATTAAAAAACGAAGCCATAGGATAAATACCATAAGCTCTAACACCCCTTTCTTTATTAGAATCAAAAGGTTCCATCAACCCAAATGCATTTACCTTATCCTTAGCCAAAAGAGCAGCAGTAAGCTCTTTTGAGAACCCAAATTCACTCGTAGGCGGGTTGAGCGTAGCAACGAGGGAATGAAGCAACAGAGCATCATTTTCAGAAATAAAAGACGGATCGCCTTGAAGGGATAATAAAACACGAAAAGAGGAAGGAGAAATGAGTGCTAAGTCATAAGCAGAGATTAAAAACCGAGCTTGAATTTGTTGGTCTATTAGTAGGTTATGAGAAGATAAGATATTACGGAGTTGGGTTAAAGATTGACAAACCCAAGGAGTGTGAGAAGAGGATAAAGCTATGGATTGACAACTAGAGGTACAAAAAGCTGAAAATGTGCACATTGGGCATGGGATTGGAGATTGGAGTATTATTTTGAAGCAATTTGAGCAAAAAGTATTGTTTGAGGGGATCAAAGGAGATGCAGAGTAAAGAAGGAGAGGGGAATCTTTGAGGATTACTTGGCCAGGTTTTAAGGGTTGAGTTGAAATAAGTCCTCTTCCTCTTCCTTGTATTTCTGCTATTTTTAATAATGGGTATGGAGATTGGGAAGTTTTCTCCATTGTTGTGTGCTGCAATTTTCTCAAATTTGCTGCTAGCCTGCTACTGAAAGTTTGGAACTTACTGCTAGGGTTTTAGCAGGAGAAATTGTTGGGTTTTAGCGTTTCCTCACACAGAAACCACTTAAAGAAGAAGGCAGATTTGACCCGAAAGAAATGCTAATTTGAAGCCCATGGACTATGTTGCTTTTGTATTGGGCCGAATTGCATAAGTGGCCTTTTTGGAATTCGCTTTTCAAGGGGATTCTTTTTGGGTCACGTTTTAACTTGTACCCGCTTTGCAAAAAAAATACAAGCGTACCCACTTTTTCGCGTAACTTCAGCATACGGACTGAAGTAGCAAAGGCAATCACGCAAACTTCAGCACTCTAGTAGACGGACCTGAAGTAGCAAAAATTGTTGAACCAAGTGTGCTAAAGTGTTTGTTTGTTAGCTGGAGTTTTGTTCTCTATTTGCCGAAGTTTTTGTTTGTAATTGCTGAACTTAAGCATTCTAGTAGCTGAAGTTTTATTCTCTACTTGCTGAAGTTTTTGTTTGTAATTGCTGAACTTAAGCATTCTAGTAACTGAAGTTTTGTTCTCTATTTGCTAAAGTTTTTGTTTGTAATTGTTGAACTTAAGCATTTTAGTAGCTGAAATTTTGTTCTGTATTTGCTGAAGTTTTTGTTTGTAATTGCTGAACTTCAGCATGTTTTAGCTGAAGTTTTTCCCGTAAACTTAGTGTTGGCTGAAGTTTTTATTTGTAATTGCTGAACTTAAGCATTCTAGCAGCTGAAGTTTTGTTCTTTATTTGCTTAACTTCACCATGTTTTAGCTGAAGTTTTATATTATTAATGGAGAAAGTTCAAATTATATATTCAAGACGAGATTTTTCAACAATGGCAGTGTCATACTCAGTCTTTAACTTAGAATATTCCTGCTCCAGTTTCTTGTTTTTATAATGTGCCCCCCTGTTCTGAAACCAAACAGCAACTTGGTGAGGATCGAGGCCAAGCTCAGAAGCAAGCTTGTCCTTCCTCTCTGTATCCAGTTTGTGTTCTTCCTCAAAGCTCTGTTCAAGAAGATTAACTTGTTCTTCGCTAAACTTCCTCTTCATATATATAATTTCTAGTTATTTTTCCTTTGTTTAATAGTTTTATTTGTAATTTATTTTTAAATAATTTGATAAATATACTTATGACAATCATCCCTATGAACTGAAGTTTCATAGCAGCACAAACAGCAGCAGAAGAAAGAAGAAGAAGAAGAAGAAGAAGAAGAAGAAGAAGAAGAAGAAGAAGAAGAAGAAGAAGAAGAAGAAGAAGGAGGAGAAGAAAGAGGAGGAGAAGAAGGAGGAAGAGGAGGAGGAGGAGGAGGAGAAGGAGGAGGAGAAAGGGGATTGAAGTTGTTTAAAAAGTGGGTACAAGTTAAAAAAAATTTAAAAAAATGGGTATAGGTTAAATGGGGGCGACCAAATAGGGCGCCCCGTGCAATTTTTACCTTTTTAAGTCGGGGAGGGATCTTTACATAAATAGCCGGTCATATTTATTGTTTACTTTTTCTAGCCATATACATAGATTATACATTCATTATACATAATTATACATATATAATACATAAATTATGCATACATTATACTTCAACCGGCTATTTTTGATTTATGTGCTTGGGTGGGTGGCCATTTGGGTTAATTCTTCTAAGTTTTTTGTCTCTCTTAACTGAAAAAAGCAGCTCGGTACACAAAATATCACGCATTCATGTAGGGCCCATAAAAGGTTATACTCCAAGAAATATGATGTAGACAGCCTATCCTATGCATTTATTTCTTTAAGTGAAATTACTAAAATAGCCTCGCACTATTTAGGGGTGTCCAACAGTTGTTTTGCTATGATTCTGAAACATTTTGATTTGGTATTTTCGATTTTGATAAGAACAGTAATTTGTGGAACGTAGAATTATTTAGACTATCGAGTTTCAACTTAGAGCTCCTTTAACTCTGAGCTACCATATGCCTATTTGGAGTGTTTTACGATCAACAAAGTTAAAAGCTTGTTGGTAGCAAGATCTACGTACCTTATAATTATAGTAAACTTTATGCTCACCTAAAGATCTCATAGAACTCAATACATGGATAATTCAATTTAAAAGGGAAAAGAAATGTATGTCATACTATTTTGTGCCCAAGTCTTTTCAATTATGCTCTATATATCTCTGTTGTTGGTCAATGGTCATGAGTCTTACTATTTTAATTGCACGAAGATGAATCTAATTTGCAAAGTGCTCATCTAATAGGTCTTCTTACTGACTCTAGACAATACTCTATCCTGCCCACAATAAGCAATCATTTTACTTTTGGCACACTCATTAAAAAAATATGAATTCCTAAAGAAAAAAAAAAGAAATATTCACTATATTAATCTCAATTAATTATTACCTTAACACATTGAAATACGTAAATAAGGGCAAAGTTTGAAAAAATAAAATTAATTCCTTTTTTATTATGTAAATGAACACTTGTTTTGAACCAAAATAAAAAAGTAAAATGATCACTTGATCGGATGGAATAATATCCAGCAACTTGTTCTGGCGACATACTATTCATTTTACTTGGTTTTAAGTGTTTTATAGCCTGTTTGGTTTTAGGGTCCAAAAGTGCTTTTTCGGCCAAAAGCATTTTTGGCCAAAATTTGAGGTGTTTGGCCAAGTTTTTAGAAGAAAAAAAAAGTACTTTTGAAGAGAAGCATAAGCTTTTTTGAGAAACAAAAAAAAGTAATTTCTCTCCAAAAGCACTTTTCTGATAAGCGCTTTTGAAAAAAATACACTTAAAAAGTAGTTTTCAAAAGCTTGGCTAAATACTAATTAGTGCTCAAAAGTGATTTTCAAATCAATTAGCCAAACGCAAACTGATTCTCACCAAAAATACTTTTTTAAAAATTACTTTTAAAAAAAACACTTCTCAAATAAGTTGATTTTAGAAGTTTGGCCAAATAGGTTATTAACCTTCCACCTCCTTTTTGGGTTGCACATTTAATCCACTTTTTTATTGTGCGTGACAAGATTTCATTACACAAAAGAACTTTTAAAAGAATATCACCGACTTATATTGCTCGTACTTTTTGAAAATGTCGTAAGGTGTGTGTCGAATCCTTCAAAATACACTAATTTTTTTGGAGGATTCGACACGGATGCAATATCATTATTTTGAAAAATCCGTGCAACATAGTCACCAAGTTTAAAAGAACACAACCAAATTACAGGAAAAAATAAAATCACAGCAAACTAGAACTTGTCTCCTTAAATTTCAAGAGAGTTCTCAGCACTTGTACAAATGACTAAAAATTTTAAGGTTGCAACAGCACAAACATGTTCACTATTTTCTCGAGAACTGTGCTCGAAGATGTTCAACCACTTTCTTATCCAATCGAAAACCTTTGACAAGAACATCATCAAGAATTGGTGGATTTGATCCAAAGAGTTGAAAAGGAATCATATGAACTCCAGGATTTTGGCTGTTGAAACAACTTAATGCTGTCGTATTAGTAGTTCCCAAATTATATTGGACATGAATAAGACTTTGTGGTATCACAAAAACATCCCCTGGATTCAAGATTTTCTCAAATAATCTTGATTTGAAAGGATTTCCTGGATCAGGAACAGTAAATCCAACATATAAAATACCCTCTAATACAAGGATTAACTCATTTCCTCTAGGATGAATATGAGGTGAGATTAATCCAAATGGTTCAAGATCAGCACGAACAATTGAAATACCAAGAGTGTTGAGTCCTGGCATTCGATTTACATTCAATATATTCACTGCAAAACCAAGATAATTTGGTATTGGTGGTCCACTTTCATTAAAACCTGAAGCAAAGAAATCATCTGCAGTTGCTAGCTTTGGATCTTTGCAAGCTTTTCCATTCATTAAAACTGCACTTAAAATGAATAAGAACAATATTAGCAACATAAGTTAGACATAGATTTAGCTTTTAAGCAAACAATTTAAAGGAGTCTAAGTTCTATCCTCTAACATTTAACACAACGGATCCTTAATAACAGATGCGGAGCCAGAATTTAAAATTTATGGATTCTGGATTTTAGTCATTTTAAGTTATTGAGTTCTAAATTAATAATTTGTACATATCCAATGAATAGGATTGGCCGAGTTACTGGGTTCAGTTGAACCCGTAACTTATACATTGGCTCCACCATCATGTATTGAACTACATTTTTAGTTAAAAAAATGAAAAATAAAAAATTTACACCGTCACTCTATATAATCATTATCGGTAGGGACGAAAATAATATAGTATTTGCGGGTTCGGCCGAATCTAGTAACTTTGGTCTAAACTTTATATTTGTCATAAAAAATTTGTTTGAATATATATAAATTGTTAATTTTATAACCCAGTAACATAAACGAACTAGAATTCTAAACCGATATTTTAAATCCGGACTCCGCCTATGAGTACAGGGAAGATGGAAAAGAAAATAAAGATAGATGAATAAGTTACCAGAAGTATTGGAATCTTCAACTGCAACACATAGATCCTGGGGAGGGTCAAGATCATAGGCTGAAGCTAAGGAAGAAAAGTAAGCAGTAATGACTATAGTAATTATCAAGAAGGCCATTGTCATTGTTATGATAATTTGGCTTTTAATCATAACCACTCGAGTTCGTGGATTTTTAGCAGTTGCCCAAGAAACTATCTTATGTAGTTGAATGTTTCATAAATTTATTGTGGAGCAGCAAAAAGCAATCAATATTAATTTCAAGAAGAATCCTATGCTTTTCCTTTCCTATAGAGTTTCCCAAGAAAGTGGTCAACATCAACATGTCTTTTTCGCACGATAAATATTTTTTCATCATGAACCTTGTGGTTGTTGGGGTGTTAATACCATCCGTTTTGAGTCAAGCCGACACATTTTTTTTAAAAGGCCTCACTTGAATATTCAACATATTATAAGTAGAATTTTTTTCTTTTTATATAAGATTTTATTTACACACCCGATAATTTCTCTCTTAAATTAAACTAGTATTAGTACTCGCGCAATGCGCAGACACAAATTACGTCAAATTATGATGTAGATTGTTTGAATCATATGCGGATAACCTTAAAATATAAACCTCTGAGATAAAAATTATATAACTTTAGACATTAATTATGAAGCATGATATGAAATTATTGTTCAAATATCGTAGTGGACAATCTATTTTTATATATATATATATATATATATATATATATATATATATATATATATATATTTGTAGTAGCATAACCCCTTAATTTTAGTACTTGCATTTCGTTTTGATGTCAATATTAAAGAGTACTAAACATGTTTGTCTTGTACTCTTGTTTGAGCACATTAGATAATATTATTTTAACAAATTCTTACTATCACTTTATTTTTATCTGAAATGTTACATATGTCTTATTTATCACATCATTTTTATGCAAATTCTTTTTTTCTTTTTGTTCTTTTCTTCTAGTTATTGTATTATTTATTATTTAATAATATTACACTATCGTATAATTTTTTATTAGCTTAATAATTAAATTAAGTCTTGCTTATTATTCTTTTAATAGTCTTTAATAAATATAAGTATTTTATTCTTGAAATTTGGTATATTTTTATGCTTGTAACCTCTTATTTAAAATTTTTAATTATTTAAATTTATCAGTAATATTGTAAAATATAATTTATTTATTTTTAAATTAATTTAAAATATAAGTATTCTCACACTCCCTCTATTTTTTATACATTATCTTCCCCACTATAAATTTTAATTAGTTATTACATTAATGTTTTGCCTATAACCAAAATAATATCATATTTTATTTTAAATTGTAACTTTGAATTAGTCTAAAATATTAATACATAGGTTATTTGGTTATTATGTTTCAAGTTTATTGAGTTCTCTTATAATTATTTTGTATTAAATGCTGTTAAATTTTTATTTTGTATTATATTCAGTTATTTTATGTTTTTAATTTCTTGTTTTTTATTATATTTATTATTTTTCATAAATAAGACTTCAATTTCGCGGTATTATCCATAGCTTGAGCATTCTCATCATAGTTTTAAGAACTTTCTAATCTCAAATTCAAATAGTCTTTCTCTTTTATTTCTAATAGTAAATTTTTAATAATTTAACGTAATTTTACTATTTTTTTAATCTAATTTACAGTCTTATTATATTTTATGTGGCTTTTCATTAACTTGTAACTTTATTTAATATTATTATCAACTACTATTCTTTAATATAATATAGATAAATATAAAGAGTAATTTTTAACCATAAAATAAATATTTATTTTGTTTTAAAAATATTGCTTGAAAATTTTAAATTATTTAAAATTTAATAATATTTTTAAGTATTGTATATTTACTTTATTTTATTTTCTAAACTTATGATTTATAAATATCCTCTCATTATCTCTAATTTATTTTATTATTCAATATTTTAGTTTTTGATTTTATTTATTAGATTTGAGTTACATGGACTTATCCATATTATGACTTTTCTTATCACAATATAAAAACTTTCTTATCTCAAATTTAAATTAGTTTTACCCTTTTTCTCTATGATAAAAAATATGAATTTTTATTTTTTCTCTATTTAGTCTTTATTTTTGATATTATATTATTCAATTCCTAATATTATTATATTGTCATGTGGATTTTTATTAGCTTGTTTGAATTTAATATATATTTCTATCATACTCATTCTACTATAATATAGATAAAAATTAAATAACGTTCTCATTTCAAATTCAAATAATTTTTATCATTCTATTTTCTAAATTGGACCACATTTTCAAAAAATTTATGTTATGCTTTCAAAGTTAAACTAACTATACTCAATTCAAATATTAATCATACAAAAATATTTTCTTAATTATTTGAACACATTATTGTAGTAATATTTACGTATAAAATATTTGTTTGCCCGATATGTCAATATTAATATAAATTTATTAGTCTTATTATCAAAATATTTTTTACTGATTATTTAATTTTTTCTTACCTTATAAATAATTTGTATACTTTATATAAGATCTTATTTTTCTACTTGAATTTATTTAATTTTTAACTTAATAAATCTTTAATATCTTAAGTAAATTTTAGTTTTATTTTATATTTAAACTTACTCCAAAATATAAATAGTCATAGATTATCTCAATTTAAGTATTTCTATATTTTTTATTTTTTTCTATTATAGTTTTTAAATTATTTTTTTACCTCCATATTTCTAGCTAATATAGAAGAAAATTTATGAGTGGATCAATATATAATTATAAATATAGATATTTCTATTATATTTGTCTAAGATATATTTTGATTATGTATGTGAGCACGTGATTTTCGCCCTATATGAGAATCATTCCCAAAAATTCAAAATAAAATAATTTTCCTTTGTGTACAATGTTTGTATTTTTGTGGTATTTTTGTATAATTATTTGTATTTTTGTCTGTGCATGTTTATTTGTTTAAATTAATAAAAATATTAAATATGTCGCATTTTTCATTTAGTATTTATTTAAGTTTGTTTTACAAAAATGAGAAAATCATAAAAAAATAATGTATGTTGCATTTTTAGCATTTAACGTCTAAATTGTGCGATTTTATCGTTAATTGCTATTTAAATGTGCGATAATAGTTATTTGGAATTAATTAGTATTTTTTATAAGTTAATTTAGTTTATAAGTTAATTTAGAATTTTAGTTTTATTAATTAGGAAGTAAAAGAAAAGAGAGCAAGAATATAAAAGAAAATCGGAATTAGGCCTCTTCTTCAATTTTGAACCACAGGCCCAAATATACCCAACATTTTCCTACGATCCGGTCCATTTCAAACCGGGTCGACCCAGTCCATAACCCAACACCCCTATTTCCCTATCTTTCAAAAAACAAAACCCTAAAATTGTATTTTTCTCTTTCACTGTTGAAAACACCATCCGCCCCCCCCTTCCTCATCTTCTTCTTTTCCAAAAAAACAAAACATCCCAAGCTCCTCCCATGGCAGCCCTTCCCCCTCACACCCCTGCCCCCTCATGTTACACACACATATACGCACATAACACAGCATATACGCACACACACACAGCACATATATGCACACATACACACACAGCTCGTCGACCTCCCTCTCTTGTCCGCCATGGCTGCGTCTTCAAGATCTTCAAGACGAGCACGTGATCCCGTCGTACTGTGTCCATCCGCTGCAACCACTGCTTCCGCTTCTTCCAGCTTCGTCATCGTCGAGTTTGAGCTCGACACCCATGGTTGCCGATGCGTCTTCTCCATTCGATGTTGCTGCTACTGCCTGCTTCTCCGTCGTGCCATTGCTGCCCGCTGCATCTTCTTCGCCGCTGCTCCGTTGTGCCACTGCTGCCATGGCTGCGTCCGAGCTGCTGCGTTGCTGTTCCTTCTTCTTCGTCCTAGTTCACCCCAAGTCGCCGGAAAGCTCACCATGACCGCGACCAGCAGCATGGTTGTTGTCGCTGCTGCTGCTCCTTCATCTTCTTTTCTTTTACCGTGGCTGCCATCGCAGCTATTGCTTCGTCGTCTTTAAGTCCGTTTATGTCAAGGTTTCGTTGGTTTCGTTTAAGTTCGTTCGAGTTCGTCGTTGGTCATTTACGGTCAATTGTTCTATCCCTTATTTCTTCCGTATTTTTGTTTGATATTTTCAAATTTGAAATTAGTATAAGTTTGATTCTTTTCTTGTTCGTTATTTTCACTTTGATTATTTCTTCAGTTTGTTTCATTTTTCTTATTTATTTTTAGATAGAAATTGTTAGTTTAATTATAATATTGTTCGATTTAAGTTGAAGATTCAATTAATTATTTTTCAATTTGTTTTATTAATTTAAAGGGATTTAGTTTTAATATAGAGTGTTAGTTTAAATCATTTGAATCCGTCATGTTTGTTGTTTAATATAGATTTAATTCGTGTTTATTTTGTTTGAAGTCCGTTTTTTATTCAGTGATTTATTGAGTTTATGTTTTGGTTTTTAATTTTTTGATTTAGTTTTGAATCATGTATCTTTGTTGTATTTTGTTGGATTTAATTTGAAGATCAATTGATTATTTGAGTTTAGAGTTTGAATCTGTTTATTTATTTTGTTTAAAGTTTAATTTAAATTTGAGCTCATGATTTGAACATACTTATTTGTTATTGTTGTTGAATCTGAAAGTAGATTTGATGTTTAAAGATTGTTCAATCAAAATAATTCCAGTTGTTTCTTTATTGTTCATCATATAGTTTGAGTTTGTTCATAAAATCTGATTAGGAATTGGTTATAGCTGTTATATTTTGGTTAGAATAGATTAGTTGAACTTGTTATAGCTGACGGGGTAGATTGGTAAATTATAATTTTTTCAGGATCAAAATGGTAATTTCTGTAAGGTCAGAGGGTTATTTTTGGAATTAAAATTCTGAACAATTATTTATTTTGAGTGTTCTGTCCATTAAGATTAAGATAATATTAAAATAATCAATAATGGGGGGCAAGATATAATGGTGGGGAATAATGTAATTGTTTAATATAAGCATGGGGGACAAGATATAATGGGGTATTTGCTTAATGTAGTGGAGGACAAAATATTAGGTAGTGAGATTAAAATGGGGATGAGTGGGAAGATAGTGAGTTTATGTTTAAAAAATGCTGAAAGATGGTAATAAATAGAGGGGGCTTGGACAGATTTAAAAGAAGAAGAGATAGATAAAAAGAGAGAGCTAAATATTGAAGAGAGAGAGAAATTCCGAAATATAAAAATTTCAAAAAAATACAAATAAAAACATTCTGGAAATTAAAAGAATAGTATACAATTTAAATATTCTGATATACGGATTCAGAAATTAAGGGTTGAACAATTAATTAGTCTTTTAAATTTGAAAAGATTCCTTTGGCTTCTGTCCGTTGATTGTTGTTGGTGTTTCTGGATTTTTATTTTGATTTCAAAATCTGTCACTGGTTTCTCGTTGCTGGTTACTGGTTGCTGGGTTGTTGTTGTTGTTGTATGCTACTGAATTTCTGCTGATCTCCCTTTTCTTTTGCTTCCAATATCAGGTACACGACTGTAATACTAGCTATTGCAAGTTAATAATGTGGAAGCATGAATACATATGAAGAATGGAATTTTGAAGTGTTAATTTCGCTTTTTCTTTGTTCCTTTTATAGATTGTATTTAGGCTATTTCATGTATTACTGAATAATAATTGGAATAAGAGAAAATAACATAAGTTAGTTTTTAATGAATAAGTTTGGCAAAATGGGTTAATTCACTAGTTATGAAGGTTTTAAGATTATCAACAGTAGGTTAATCGTGAAACAAGTAGCTAAATTTAGCTAAGGCATGAATTTAAACTAAATTTCGTGAATTAGGCATTAAGGCATGATTTGAGTTCGAACAAGATTAGAAGAACATTTAAGTTTAATAAACTTTCTAATAAACTTTAGTAATTATGGTTAAATCTAGTTTCAAATAGTTGTGAATAATTAATCTCAATAGTTTTTTTTTATAACAATGCGAGTTTTAATTTAGCTATATTTGATTCTTTTGAATATTAGTTGTCGAATTTTTATTTTATTTATAATTTCGAAATTTTTAAGTGAAATTCCTTTTCATCAATATTTGTATTAATCTAGCAATTAGTACGCCATGCTTTCTTAAAATAAAAAAAAACAAAAAAAAAACTCGTAATTAATTAGGATTTTCTTTCTTTATTTTAGAGACTAATTTTAATAGAAAAATGTAGTCGCTTTAAGATTTGTCCATTTAAAATAAATGAGATGAGTCTCGCCTAGTAAAATGTATAGATTGCGGGGTCCTCACAAAATGTATGTCTTAATTATTTAGAACATCGGAGTTGGCCGTCTAGTGAAATTTTACGGCCTTTCCCAAAACAACAATACGCTAGTCGCTCTAGGCGCGTCTTTAACAAATTATTTTCTTAAATATGGGTGTGCATTTATGTAACCCAAATCCAAATCTCAACGGAGTCAAAAGGTGTCGATAACCGCGGGTGCATTGATTGTGACGTGGTTTGAAATACGTTTTCACAATGTTGCAATTCTCCGTAAAATAATAACAATAAATAAAAATAATAAAAGTGGCTAAAGGATAAAATTTGCACATAAGTTTATAATATGTATTATATCAGATAATCAAGCCGAATATAACAGTTGAGCGACCGTGCTAGAACCACGAAACTCGGGAATGCCTAACACCTTCTCCCGGTTTAACAGAATTCCTTATCCGGATTTCTGGTTCGCGGACTGTAATACAGAGTCATTCTTTTCCTCGATTCGGGATTAAAATTGGTGACTTGGGACACCCTAAATCTCCCAAGTGGTGACTCTGAAATAAATAAACAAATCCCTTTTCGATTGTCCTTTAATTGAAAAAAACTCCCTTCCGCGCCCCTCTGCGGGCGGCGCGGGCGAAAAAGGAGGTGTGCCAATGTATAAGATTTATTAAACTATTTTCCTTAATTATGTTTTCATTTATAATTGCTAATAATTAATGTTGACCTAAAATTGCAAAAGTAGCTTCATTTTAGCTTGCCACTTGGCTTAACCACAATGCATACTACCCTCCTTTTAATATAATATAGATAGATTATGTTTCCATTTATAATTGCTAATAATTAATGTTGTCCTAAAATTGCCAAGTAGCTTCATTTTAGCTTGCCACTTGACTTAACCACAATGTACACTACCCTCCTTTTAATATAATATAGATTTTATATGATTGCATTCATTGGCTAATTTAGAGAGTATTCACCAAAGCCCATTGGCTTCTTTTGTATATGTATTTTTGAAGTAACAGGCAAAGGTAGTAAATCAATGGGAGAAATTTAAAAATAATCAGATTTACAAGTGGTCATTAAAAATAACTACAGATTCAAAAGTAATCAAAATTTAGTCACTTTTTATGTAAAGATAAATCTGAACGAAAATATTGTTCAAAATCCGGAAAATACTCCAGCATAATATACTGAAATTCCAATATAATATACTGGAACTTATATTGGAGTTCCAACATAAGTATACTGGACTTTCAACGTATTATATTGGAGTTTCATATACCGGTCTAGCATAATATATTGGAAGTTCATACACAGGTGCTCCAATCTCTAATATATTATACTGGAACTTTCCGCTTGTTGGAGTTCCAGCATAATATGTTGCAAGTTCATACACATGTGCACCAATCTCTAATATAGTATGCTGGAACTTTCCGTATTTCAGCAAAATAGTAATTATTTTTCAATGACTTTGTAAATACTGACTATTTTTCAATGACCAATCCGAAAATTAACTAGCCCCGTGCTATTTTTACTAAATCGATCCATAGACCGGCAAAAATACTAAGTTGGGCCCTACTCTATCACTCTGTTATTTCTGTACTTGTCCTGTTGATACTGGTTATTAAATTAAAATGATCCAAAAATATTTTTAATATAGTATAATATTATCCGCTTGAATTCAGACCCACATGATTTCCCAGGCCTTATATTATTATTAATAGTGTTCTACACCTTATAAATAAAATCTTTTTCTTTTATACTTTATGTGGCTTTGTTCAGAATCAAATAGTGGCTTGGAAAGAATGAAAGAATGGGCGGTGTGGTAGAATGACTTTAAAAAGCATAAAAATCCTTTGTTGAAAGGAAGGAATTAGCTCAATGTCCTTATCAGATTGTCTCTCTGTCTGGAATCAATACACGTTATCACTTCCCCAAAAGTTTGTTTTGTAGTATTGGGTCCAACATGATAAGGATAAAATTGTCAAATATATTTCATCTTCTTTTGAAATATCTAATGTAATTATGTAAATCACACCGTGTTATGGAATAATGTCCGTCAGAAATTATTTATAAATAATAACCGAAAAAGTATATAATTTTTGTATATAACATACAAAATATATAAATTTTATATATTTTTCAGCTATTATTTTTACAACGGCTATACAGTGTCATTTTTTCAATAATATCCAACAACCAAGATAGTAATATGCTTTATATTGCATTAATCAGTATGTAAAACAAAGAAATTAAACACATAATCTTTGGCCTTTAGAAGTTATAATTTTCTAATTGGATTTTCAGTTGCTTGTCCTCTATAAATAACAGACGGAGCTATTTGAATTAGGGATCGTTTGGTAGGATGCATTAGAGAAAATAATGTATGCATTAACTTTAGGTATTACTAATCCCTTACCAAACAGTAGATAAAAAATAATTTTTACATAACTAATACTTTCATTATTAACTCATACATTACTAATACACTTTATTCAGCACTATTCTTATATACCCTACCAAAATGATCCCTTGGTCGTTATCCCATGATTAGTTATCACTAAGCCCGAGATTAGTTATCCCAACCTTCCATATGGGAATAAAAAAATACTCTAATCCCGGGATAACTAATCTCGAGATTAGTTATACGATAATTTTATTTCAACCAAATATGGGATAAACTCATCTTAAATTTAATCTCGAAAATAATTATGGCTTCAGAGTATTGAAAATTGGTAATACAGCCGTACAACAGTCAATGGCATGATATTGATTTGTGGTTACAGAATTATAGGTGAGGGAGCCCCCACAAGCTCCCATCATTTAAGATCAGAAGCTTTTAATTTGTATGCAGCAATTTATGTTTATCACATGAAATGCTTGACATGCATGGTGACATCTAAGCGAAGCTTGGTGAAGGAGAATTGGCTCCAAATATAGTGTATAAAGGGAAAAAGTCTAACTTCTATGCACCGCCAATGCAAGAAATTTTTTATACTATTTAATCATCTAAAAGAGAACCATAAGTAACCGTCTATCATAAGTGAAAGTTGTTATCAACCTGCTAAAACATGCAAATTATACTAATAGTTAAAAAAATTATACACTGTCAGTATACGTAAGTTAAATTTGAAGTGAAAATGGTGGCTTTTCATTGTAGATTTGGCTTTCGGCAAGAGTTTTGTTGTTTAAACCAAAGAGTAATTGATCAATCAGCTTAAGTGGCTGCAATAGATGATTGGGCAGCCCAGTCCCAATACATAAAGCGAAAGCATCATGCATTCACGTAGGGTCCAAGGAAGGGCCGCTCCCCCGGGTGTAATGTTGTCTACCCTGATATAAGCATTAGTGGTTAATTCTGTGGCTTGAACCCATGAATTATAGGTCACGCAAAGACAACTTTATTGTTGTTCCAAGACTCCTCTTCGACAACTAAAAGAATGAATTAAGAAAATGAAAATATCTCATGAATAACTGGTCGAGCTAGCTGCGCAAACTAAGAGAAGCAAATTCAGTAGATAATTTGTTTGGCACATATACCTTAAAATCTTGAATTATTTTTAATGCAACAGAGAAAATATGGCAATGTTTTAAGGCAGGTTTCCGTCAGACTTCTGACTAAATTTTCTTTTATTTGAATAGCAGAAATATGATTTATTAGGATCAGAAACTATTTTAGTCTGTTACATGACTTAATTATAAGGTGATAATTTAACTCAGATGGAAATTTAGGACAATGGAGCTTTATTATTGATCCACAACTTAGAATAAGGGACTATAGTACAATAATCCACCATCTTCCAAGTTAATTCTATTCTGGTGCTAATCATGTTTTCTAAGTTACTAGCCTCAAGTGTGACTCATGCTCATGTTGCTTCTGCCCTTCTAGCTCAAACCTTGGTGCTGGTTCCATGGCGATCGAGTCGTCGTTCAAGCGCCACATATGCACTTCTTGCTCAAGGTCTGGTGGTGCTGGTTCCATGGCGATCGAGTCGTCGTTCAAGCGCCACATATGCCCTTCTTGCTCAAGGTCTGGTGGTGCTGGTTCCATGGCTAAGTTTAGCTGATTAGTATCAGAACGTCCAAGCTCATGTTTGGTAGGTTGGTAGTGTTGATCAGCTAGTGAAAAGGTGGTAAGAACCATTAGTCCAAGGGACATAACTAGCAAGAACTTGGAAGTTATTGACATCTTTGTAATGTTATATTATTATTGTACTAATAAAACTAAGTCCAGTCTCTTCTTTATATATAGGTCCTTGCCTTGATAGAAACATGAAATTTGTGTGATTTTTTGTTTCCTCATATTAGGGAGCATTATATGGATGTGAGTATCGCACGCAGTAGCGTAGCCACATCGAAGGAAGGGAAAAAGATCCAGTCAAGTATTATTAGATCAAGTAATATTCAATAGCCATGTAGATTCATGCCATGTGGACCATAAAATGATTAATGGTTGAGATCCATTTAACTTTTATACTAATTAAAAAAAACTAAAATGGTAGAAGTTTGCCTAACTCCACTGTTAAGAATTAACCCAAAGTTACGTTCTCACTTTTTTCCCCTTTTAATACATCAAAATATGTCTTTTATTTTTAGCAAAATAAAATAATATTAAACTTTTACTTTTTACTTAATCCAAGTTCATGAAATATTTGAAAGATTGCAAATATTGAAAACCCCTATTTTGCAATCTTTCAAAAGAGCCTCTAAATACAACCCAAACTGACTGAATAATACATCATAAGTCTAAAATAGCAGGAAACTAAGATAGGAAGGAGGAAAGCAGGGTTGAGAACGCCGTACAGCTACCTTGCAGTGTGCGGTAAAGCTCTGAGAGTGCTAGGAACCCTCAATCTGCTGCTCGGGCACCTGAATCTGCACACAAGGTGCAGGAAGTAACGTGAGTACGCCAACTCAGTAAGTAACTAAAGTAAATAAGGTCTGAGTGCAGTGATGAGCAGTTAAAAAATCATATAAGAGTGTTCAACAGAATATCAAGTCAAACTCAACAGTTAGATAGCCAGTTACTTCATAAATACTTCAGTTTCAATTGAAATACTTTGAAATCATTTATTCAATATTTTTCAACAGAGGCTCAGTATAAAAGAGTGAAAACATCAAAATGTCATAAACGGGCCCCTCGAGCAAGGTATCACTCATAAGTATAGCCTCTCGGGCAAGCCTCTCAGTCACTCGTGACTCAACTCTCGTCAATAGTGCTCACACTAAGAACTCCGGCTCAATAATATCTCATAATAATAATAATCATAATAATCGTTGCGGCGTGCAGCCCGATCCATAGTTTATAGTCGACTACGCTCACTGGGAGTGTACAGACTTCGGAGGGGCTCCTACAGTCCAAGCGTCATATCGCTGCAGCGTGCATCCCAATCCAATATATATATTGTTGCGGCGTGTAGCCCGATCCATATAAGTATCGCTGCAACGTGCAGCCCGATCCATAATCTATATACTATACGTCGTAGCTCGATCCATAATCTATATACTATATATTAAAGGAAGAAAGTTTACATTGTGGTTAAGTCAAGTGGCAAGTTATTAACAAGCCACTTGGCAACCTTAGAAAATTTGAATTAAACATGGTAATAATATCTTTTTAATTGAGATACTAATTCTTTTTAAGGAAACAGAGATTTTTCGGCTCTATAGAGAAAATAGAACACACATTTTCCAGGAAAATTTCTTTTCCAGAAAGCTTATGCACCTAATTAGGCACACGTATGTTGTTCCTTATTTATAGCTACCAAAATCGATTACGAGTAAATATATTAAATATTGTAATAATATTTTTTTAATTGAGATATGTTATGATAAATATCACATTATGGTGGATGTTTACTCTTATTCCATGATCTTCATCTCAAATGCTTAATGACATATTCAATGACATATTTTGTATGTTCAATGACATATTTTCTTCACTTTTTATGCCTATATAAAGGCCTTGTAATAGATAGGAAAATACACACAATTGAAGAAGAAAATCTGTTCATTCTCTCCATCTCCATTTCTTGTTCATGTTTTACTAAATTGCTTATATTTCTTGTTCATGTTTTACTAAATCGCTTTTATTTTATAACACGTTATCAGCACGAAACTCTAACCAAATTGAAAGGATCGATAGCCCATTTTATGATGGAACTATGAATAACCAACAACCTTGAATCAAGTTGGTTGAGCCAATAAAACCTGGGCATTTCGTATGTCATATCAATATTGAGTTTGCTTCTTGCTGTCCAGCAGTGAGTATTATTTATAATTATACCATAAATTGTGTATTTAGCTTATGTTAAAATTTAAGATTTGTAGTTGCTTTGGTTAGAAAATAGTAAGCTTTATTTTAAGTTTTCATGCATGTATGGTTGTGTATGTCCGCTAATTTTGTTCCTAGTTCTAAGATTAATCTTATACAAATATAACATCATTCTATCATTAATTTGTTATGATATTAAAAGATCTTTGTGAAATATTAAAAGGCATTCTGGTGATGTTAGGCCATAATGAGGTTACTTGATATTGTTTTTGTTTTCAAGTGTATTTTCTTACTGAATTTAAGTACTTGGGTACACCTAACATAATGCATGATTATACATTATTATACAATATAACATGATATACTACACTAGCTACATGTAACTATTTATTTTGACAAGCTTACATACAGAATATTAGTACACATGAAGATACTATGTAGGTATAGATTTTACAATATTAAATTTTTTTTTTAGGTGCACTTATAATTCTTTTATGTGGTCAATCCAGAAAAGTGACATACTTCAATTTTGGCAGCAAAATATATATTACGCTAAATAATATTTTGCTTTAGACACATGAAAGATAATAATAGTTATATCATTGTCCATTAACTAACTAAATGCACATATCATCAATCTAAGTTGATTACTCCTTCAAATTTATCCTTAAAAATAATGACTTTGAGGAGCAATAATATTTGATGAGCTTTAATATCCCGATTGAGATATGTAATTGTATGGCTATCCGTTAATTAACTTTATATATCTTATGATAAAATAGTTTAATTTTTGGATCAAATTAAATATGTGATAAGGTGATGCAGATACTAGACGATTTTTCACTTATAATTGTTGGGCGTGGTAATATTTTAAAGTCTTATGATGTCTGGATATAATAATGTCATTGGTTGAGGTAAAGACAATGGGTTTAAGCCCCATCGCACTATGATGATAAGAGTTGGGTTTGAGTCCCAACTCATTACGGCCTAACATGCCTTTATATGGGTAAGGCATTGGGTTTGAGTCTCAATGCACCATATTGATGATACAATGATAACTAAAGAAAAATAATATATTTTTCATGAAAAAGCATGAAGTTTGTCTCACTTGATTTGCTCCATTCTTGAAGTGAATGTGATAACGGTGCATAATAAGTCTAAATAAAGATAAGTGGTTGACCAATGAACGTCAGCGTGCCAAAGATTAAATAATAACAATCATCATTATGGTAATTGTAAAAGGAGAACAATAAGGGTTCTCAAAATGATCCTTCAAAGGTGAAGGAATATGTATCAATATGGTATGTTAATACGAGACACGTTCACATGATTATAGTATATTCGTTGAAAATGTGACGTGTGATAAGCATTGTAAATGCAGGCTCATTCCTGAAAGTAAATGTTGAAATATATATATGATAAAAATTATGCATAAGAATGTGCTTATGCATGGTTGGATAAATACCACAACTCACCTCTAAGGAAGGTTTGAGAGAAATAAAGATAATGAATATTACAATATGGTTACGTGAATATCTCATTGGTCGCGTACATGTGATACGCCAAATATAATTTTGACATAACTTATAAACATTATTAAAGGCAAAATTAAAGCAATAAATGATTTTGTTTATGAAGATTCTGACCATGACAATTTATTATGATATAAGTTTCTCTGTAAAGGAGACATTTACCATATGAATATCTTGTAGTACAAAAGTTGTTAAGAGCTCCGGAAAAACTAATTTGTTACTACTAGGATGAATAAAATTATTTATGACATTGATATTGTAAAGTCTCAAAAGAAACTTTTTGAGTTGCAAATGTATAAGTCAAAGTGATTGTCATATTGAGACAATAAATAAAAAGAAGATTGAATATCTTCTCTATAATCATACCGGGTAAATATGAAAGGTTACCCGATTTTATTTTTATTTGTACTACACAAATATAAGCATGATGCTTGAATCATGTGCCACAAGTAAACTAGAGGTTTACTAAAAAAAATATTAGTTGGCATAACCGGTTGACCATCCCGGTTCAATTATGATGCAAAAAAATTAATTGAGAATTACATTGGCATATATTGAAGAATATAAGTTTTTTCAAGAATTCTCTTGTGTTGCTTATTCTCATGATATACCAGTTAAGGTTGGGATTGTATCCCTTGATTTTTAGAACAAATAAAAGGTGATAAATATATGGGCCCAGTCACCTGCCATGTGGATTGTTTACTATTATATGATTTTAATAGATGCATCTATTCTATGGTCATATGTGCATTTGTTATCAACTTGCAGTTTGGTTTTTGCAAGGTTGCTTGCTCAAATTATTAGAGCACAGTTCCAGAATATAAATTATGATGATTTATCTTAATAATATTGGTTTAAATCTAAGTTGGTTTAGCAGAAATTATATGCCTCCAATTATAGCTAAATCATTGGCTATGAGAACAAAACTCTCAAAAACGAAATTTTGTATGAGAAGTATTATTAATATACAGCAGCACTTGTACGCATCTAGCCAAGTTATGAAAATTTCTCCCTATCACAATCGGTTCAGGGTCAGGAACCAAATAATTTCTATATAGAAATATGGATGTGCTATATAATTTAATTATTCCACCACAATGCACAAAGATGTATTCCCAAAGAAGGTTGAGAAATGTGTTGGTGATCCCAACATTAGGGGAAAAAATGGGCAGCTGAGGAAGTGATACATGAAATGAATTATTATGAATACATATAGATCCTCGTATAAGAAAATATGAACTTAAAGTTCAAGTTCAAGTGATAATTCATTTACAAATTATTGTCAGACGCATTTGTTGACCTAAAGCTAAATGTCATATTTCAGCTGCTAATGCTCCAAATAGAATAAAGTCCATGAGGGACAGAGTCTATGCCACGCATGAAGCGTAACAGACCAATCGGTTCCAAAGATAAAACTCCTTGAAGAAGGAGAGGGGCAAATATTCAAAATGGTCATAATAAGGAGGTAAGTGCTCTAGAAGAGCACTACGACATAACACTTCATAAGACCTCATGGGAGAGGCTCAGGTACCTGAAAATAATGAGATAAAGAAACATCAATAAGTTATGTCTTTATTAGGTAATAATGGAACCTACATAAAGTGATCGTCGACGATATTGTTAATATAATGTAGCGCTCAATATTATTAATATTGACGAGGATCTTGAGCTCAAATCTGTCATAAAATTTGGACAGATAAATGATTGGCCAAAATAAAATAAAATATACGCAATCAAGATTGATTTCACCTGAAAAATGTGAAGTTGGATGATAGTCCCAACACCTAAAAGTATAAAGCCAGTGGAGGTATAAATGTGTTCTTGTGCGAAGAAAGACAAGTCGATAGACATAAAGACGACTTGTGTCACAAGAAGATTTGTAAATATCCTGGCATTGATTATATAGAGACATGTTCTCTTGTGGTGGATGTAGTCATTTCAGGTTTTAATCTGGCAATACATAAAAAACTTGATATGCGTATAATGGAAATCATTGAAGGATTTAAATTGTTCTGAAGCATATTATGGTTCCCAAAAAATTTATTAAATAAAGCTTCAATAATCCTTATACGGATTGAAACAATCAGGGCACATGTGGTATAATCGCCCGAGAAAATACTTGTTGAAAGAAAGGGTACAAGAATAATTCAATTTGTCCTTGTAAAAGGATCCGGATTTGCATTTGTTATAATCGCTGTGTATGTTGATGATTCAAATATCATTAGAACTCTCGGGGAGCTTCATAAAGCAGTATACTGTTTAAAGAAAAAAATTAAAATGAAAGATTTTAGAAAGATAAAATTTCATCTTAGTCTACAAATTGAGTATATGAAAGATGAAATTTTTGTCCATCAATCAACATACACTGAAAATATTTTAAAGCGATTCTATATGGATAAAGTACGTCCATTGAGTACCCTGACGGTTGTGTGATCACTTGATATAAATAAAGGTTCATTCCGACCTCATAAAAATAATGAAGAACTTCTTGATCCTGAAGTACCATATCTTAGTGCAATTGATGCACTAATGTATCTTGCTAACACTACAAGGCGTGATATAACTTTTTCAGTTAATGTCTTAGCAAGATATAGCTCTGCTCCTACAAGGAGACATTGGAATGAAATCAAACACATATTGTGTTATCTAAAAAAGGACTACCGATGTGGGCTTATTTTATGGCAATGAGTGCAATTCCGATCATGTTGATTATGCCGATGCGGGGTATTTATATGATACACACAAGGCTTGATCTCAAACATGCTATGTATTTATATGTGGAGGTATTGTCATATCTTAGCGATCGACTAAGCAATCAATCGTGGCTACTTCATCTAATCATGCTGAGATAATTGTTATTCATGAAGAAAGTCGAGAATGTGTATGGCTGAGGTCTATAATACATCTTATTCGAGCCAAAAATGATTTGAAGTGTTACAAACTACCCACAATTTTGTATGAAGACAACACATCATGAATAGCCCAATTAAAGGGAGGATTCATAAAAAGGAGTTAGGACAAATCACATTTCACCAAAGTTATTTTCCATACATGATCTTTAAAAGAATGGTGATATGAATGTGCAACAGATTCTTTCAAGTGATAATATGGCTGATTTGTTCACCAAATCTCTGCCGACGTCAACCTTCAAGAAACTAGTGTACAAGATTGGGATGTGAATGATCAAGGATGTGAATTGATGTTTTTATCAGGGGGAGTTAATACACGTTGTACTCTTTTTCCCTTACAAGGTTTTGTCCCTCTGAGTTTTCCTTGCAAGGTTTTTAACGAGGCAATCAAAAGGCGTATTTCTAAACATGTGTACTCTTTTTCCTTCACTAGGATTTTTTTTCCCATAGGGTTTTTTCCTAGTAGGTTTTAACGAGACACATTATCTTTGGACATCCAAGGGGGAGTGTTATGATAAATACCACATTATGGTGGATGTTTACTCTTCTTCCATGATCTTCATCTCAAATGCTTAATGACATATTCAATGACATATTTTGTATGTTCAATGACATATTTTCTTCACTTTTTATGCCTATATAAAGGTCTTATAATAGATAGGAAAATACACACAATTGAAGAAGAAAATCTCTTCCTTCTCTCTATCTCCATTTCTTGTTCATGTTTTACTAAATTGCTTATATTTCTTGTTCATGTTTACTAAATCGCTTTTATTTTATAACAAGATAGTTATTTTTCTAAAGCAAACGGTGATTTTCCGGTTCTATAGAGAAAATAGAACATGCATTTTCCGGCTCTTTTTATGGAAATTTCTTTTCAGAAAGTTTATGCACTTCCAGCACACTTATGTTGTTCCTTATTTATAGTAACTAAAAGATTATGAGTATATATATTATATACCTTACAAACACACACATATATATATATATAATTCAGCTCTTTTTTTTTGGAATTTTTCCCCGACGAAAAGTGTGGAAATAGAAGGGTATTTTCTCCTTATTTATAGGAACATAAATGTCCTGAGCAGGAAACCTATTTGAGAAATAAATTATATACTTATATATATAGAAACTGAAAAGATTTTTAACAAAATTATTACTTCTTATAGTTTTAACATTGAATATATATATATATATATATATATATATATATATATATATATATATATATATATATATATATATATATATATATATATATATATATATATATATATATGTGTGTGTGTGTGTGTGTGTGTGTGTGTGTGTGTGTGTGTGTGTGCAAACAAATCTTTTATCAAACATACTCTAAGGCATATTGAGTGTGAGATTATAGCACATTCGAGAACATGAGAAACGGCACAACATTTTCTCGCTTGAATTATTTATTCAAGATGAAAAGATGCATGCTTTTTTATCTATCGTTATTTTTTTCAATATTTCGACTAGAATCTTCATCTTTTTATTTGTATTAGAGAATTTGGAGGTTCAAGTTGTGTTGTCTTTTCATCAAGTAATGTGTGTACTAAAAATTTTAGCTCCGCTGCCGCGCGTGTGTAAGTGTTTCTGTGTTTGAAATAGAATTAAAAGAGTTTTACTGGGTTTTCACGTTTTTTCCTTTTAGTTCAAACAAAAAAATTGTAAAAAAATATTTTAACAAGAACCGCTAGAGGACAAATAAATAACCTAGATACTGATTATACTAGAAGAAGAATAAAGGAAGATTGAAAGTAACGGCAAAAATAGAAAGGTTTGTGACTTTGTGTGATGGAGTCAATCGATAATTGTATGGTTTCACTAAATCATGGTGCTTAATTTTTGATGGACTACAAGCTGATGTAAGAATTAAGGCTTCTTATATTTGGAGACGACATTCTTAATCTAAAAATGTCCTCTATCGCAAATTAAATTTTTAGACACAGTAAATCATTTTTGTAGACTAATTATGCTAGAACGTAGTATGAACTTAGTAATTTTTACTCAAACCCTATATTTTATATATATATATATATATATATATATATATGTCAAAGATGTTTAGATTTGTAAATGAAGATATATGCCTACTTAATTATTTTCTTGCTAATTGCAGATAGTTTTCTCAACATACTTTTTCCACCTCTCAGAAGAATTAAAAAATCGTCAGTTACTAACTATATGAGAATGAATTCGGCATAAACAAGACAGTTGTGGTAGCATACAACATTGTTTCCAAATGAGTGAATATGCAGCTTATACTATTCAGATGTTACATTGATACCATGTATTGCAGACTTATTCCTTAATCATTATAGATTATAAACTATCATGTCAAATAATAAACCAGCAAGGTCTTTTCTTTTTCCGTGCTCCTTTAATCTTGTGTTCTTATATTATGTGGTTTTCATTCAATTCGTGTGTTTTCTATTCCGTATATTTCAAATGGCAATTTTATTATTTATTTATTGGGTGATAAAAGCTAATTTGAGATGTATTTAACCATGCATAGTTCTTGCTGCTGTTGCTAAAAAAGATGATATCTGCTTTAAAGACCTTTATCAAGAGGAGTATATCGGAGATTGGAGCATCTGTTACACAAGTTGTTTACGATGCACAACTCACTAGCAACAAGATCAAGAGAGTGCTCAAACTAGAGGAAAATTCATGAGTTGCTGACTTTAAATGAGATATATTTACTCAAATGCATATAGCAAGTAGTAATTTTTTGTATGAACCAGATATTTTAATTCCGTATATGCCATTACTGGTATGAAATAGTTTCTAATGACATCTTATCCTCATGAAATTAACAGGATATGTCAACTGAGGCAGAATAAAGAAGGCTATGCAAATCTTTTAAAAACAATATAATGCATCTTAGTAATGTTTTTATGGATCAATTCACCTTTTCAAATCATTGCCAACATAGCAGCTATAACATGGAGATGGTTGATCCATTGTTGCACAGTCGGCTATAACATGGAGACTATACAAAAACTTCACTGTTTGGCAGTAAAGATGGAATGTAACATTCACAAATTAATCTCTACGGGATACAGTGTAGATCGTTTTTTAGAATTATGGTTACAATAAAAAATTATAATTTTACATGATTAGCTTCTTTTAATATTGTTGGCGCATCGCGCGGGTACTAATACTAGTATATAGATAAAGGTTACTTTTTATACAAATATATTAAACCTTGAACACCCTTCGTAAAACTTCTGACTTCGCCACTGAACACAAGGCCTAAGGGCTATCTTCCAAAGTCTCTTTTCACCTTGTTCCGAAAAATTCTGTGTTATATATATATTTATCGATAACTCTTAATCCAAAAGGGGGAAAAAACTGCATAAATATACACAGATGCTTGGACTTTTCATAGAGATTAAGATAAACTGTAATTTTAAGACTATCTAAGCTTTATTGTTCAATTTTCTTCTACTCCTTTAAAAAAAAATCTGATATATTCGATATTTTGAGAAAAAGGAAGAAACAGGAGTTCTGGCTTCAAGAGGAATGCACATACAAGAGCTAGCATGGTATTGTATTTATGGACATTATTAATTATTAAACATCAATATCACCATTTTGGAATTATCATAATTACAATAACTCTAAACGACAATGACATTGCACCAACAATAACTTACGATTACGATCGGCTCATAGCTTCATTCAAATATTATTTGTTTTTAGTAATCATAACATGTTATACCATCACAATTCGAGGCCACAGAAGGAAGTCCAAGTTCGTATATAGTAGTAGCAATTATTGATAAAATGACTAGAGCTTAAGAAAATGTTTAGGCCATTATCACTTTATGTACTAAAGGATGAAGAAAATAATAAATAAACAAATAAATAAAAAGGCAGCATAGTGCACAAGGTATCCCTAGTTCATGAAGGGTCCGGGGAAGGGCCGCACCTTAAGGGGTGTGATGTAGACAACTTACCCTAATGAAAGTATTAATAACTGCTTCTACGCCCGAGCCCGTAACCTATAGGTTACTTAGAGACAAACTTCCCCTTCAGGACGAAGAAATTTCAAACATGAATATATAGAGATATTTTGAATATCTAAATAAATTCTTGACCGGACGCTTAAATTTGAAAATCAAAGCACCCAAAAGCCTACGTGGCACCTTCCAAATAGATGTCTTGGAAGGGCAACGTAAGGCAAGACAACTAACTTCAGTGCAATTACTTTCCACCAACCGAAGATAACCTCCTTACACTAGACTAATATCAAGACCATATATAGTGACCAAACGAGAGAATTGAATGAAAGCTTGGAGCAGAAATCACCAGCTAAGGAAGCATACGATTGAAAACTTTAAAATGAGTGCATAGGAGAAATTGCATGCGATTTAAAGAAGGTGGAGCTCTCTAAATTACATTTACATAATCTCATAATTGTACATGATACTCCTAATTACAAGAGATCATAAACAGAAAACGCGTATGGTACACGAGCGTTTTGGCTAGCAGTTTACGCGAAAAGAATATGATACAAACGAGCATTTTGACTAGCAGTCTACACATCATAAATTCAAAAAGAAGTGAAAATCGCAACAACATCCCCTGACTAAATAACTAGACTTCCAAAAAGAGTAATAATTCATCAAATATTCAGTAGATATCTTAGCCGCTACCTTACGATGAAATTAGATAACCAAGCTTCTGAAACAAAGCTAGCAACTAGATTATCGTTGAATCCTTCTAGATTTGTTCCTTGTATTTGAGGAAATATGTTCATCTCCTACCTCGACTGTACTGGACTGCGAACTACTGTTTTTAGAAAACTGTGTGGCAGCCGCTCGAGCACCAGCTATTGCAGCAGCAAGATTTTCAGATCGATTTACCTCGGATGTACTGGAACTATTAAGGAAAGAAGCAAGTGATCCTGGTTTCAAAGAGAAAGGATCCCGTGGATTTGGAAGGGGAAATTTCACTGGGAGTGGGGGCGCAATGGGAGAAATACCTCGGATTGCAGCTTCATATATCTTGAAGAAAAAAATTCGAAAAAAGAAAGAAGAACAGATTAAAGAGGCAACAGCAAAATGAGCTTAAATGAGACAATCAAATTTCTCAATTTCTTAATACCTTTCTTTCCAAGTTATAAACGCCTTGGAACCCTCGCATCTCAAATGGTACGATAAGTTTCTGCACGAATTAAAAGGAAAAAAAATGATTCTTTTGCTGGAAATAATACGAACGAAACAAATAAAGCCTCCCAAAATAAACCAAAGTACCTGTGGTTGCTCACAAAGCCAGCAAAACTTTGTTTGCCCTTCTAGCCTCACCTGTAAGCAAAACATATCAAATAAGAAAAACAGATAACAAAAGCAAGATCAAAATATTTGAGAAATGATCTGAATCAGTGCATATGAACTAGGAGATTTTTAAAGCTTACCCCTTCTGGAATTTGATCCCAGCTGACTAGCTCTTCACATGTGACACACCCAACTACTTCAACACAACCTATGCAAAGCAAAAGTTTCAAAAAGTTTTTACAATGTTCATCTCGGACGATAACATATTGAAGAAAACAGAAGTGTGATCATAGTTTACGCCAAAATGCAGATTAAGAAAGTGAATTACAAATCTTTTAGGAGAACCAAGAACTGAGACGGGGAAGATATCTGCCAAATTCTGATTTATCCAGTTATCATTGGTGAACTTAGTATGACATAGGCAAGAAAGAATCACGGACATGCATTTCATGATGGAGACTAGATACCACATAGATTCATAAATTAAAAGATGAAGAATTGATATACGTCATCCAAATCACCTTCAGAAATTAGCACTTAAGTTGCTCGGACTCGGGTGCGGGTGTCTGATACGGGTGCAGATCTAGAGGTCAGATCTTACATGATCTAAATTTTAAGATTCGGAGGTTACGGGTGCGGGTTCGGCTAAAAATAATTTAAATATCTAAAAATAGAGTTATAACTTATAAAACTATGTATACATTATGAGACACTATGTGAAAACTTACATTGTATTCTGAAAAGGAGAATATTGATCAAGATGAGAATACAGGAAGGAGATAATAAGGAAAAGGACTGATAGAGAAATTTCTATGTACAAGGTATCCATTTTCTTCAATTTCACCCTAGTTTTTGTTTTGATTTAAGAAATCGTTGTATTTGTCCCGAATTTCTCTGTCGGTTTTGGTCAAAGTACCCAAAATCAATTGACCATATCCGGTACGGATCCCACACTCACACCCATGTTGTGTCGACACGAGTGCAACACCAAAAATGTCAAAAAGCAGCTTCTAAGGCAGGAGTAAATAACGACACCCAAAGGATTAGACAGTAGAAAAACTGGAACTAATTGACACGATCAAGTTCAGGCCATAATATGCTGTCAATAAGTTTGTACCCCTCAAAACATGAATTCTAAATAGGACATTGATACAGCACTTCGTTGATCTATTCAAGCAAATATGATATCATAAATATAGGAAACCCGATCCAACTCTTTATTCGACTCGAAGAAATTTTAGTTGAAAACCAGAACTAAAAAAATTAATTAGCTAGCAAAACTATGTGGTAAAGAACTTGTCACCTAGAAGTCTTGAGACTGGATAATGCTCCGGAAACTTGAGATCTGTTACGCCATTCACTGCATAGATTTCCCTGTAGAAGTCCTCCATTGCTTTTATAGTCTCTGGTTCTGGGATCTTACTAGCAGCATGAATCCAAAGTCGACCTTCATGAAAGGAAAAAAACAAACATTATAATTAGATCACAAGGAATTGAAGAGGTTACTTTTTACACATTCTCGAGTCAAATAGACCAAATTACTGGTGAAGAATTACAAGGATGTAGGTCATGGAATAGGTACCTAAAAGAATAAGGCTAATTTTTACACATTTTCAAATCAGAGACCAAACATAGGTCATGAAGTAGGATTCTGTTGTTCAATCTGAACAATTGTTGCGCACTTCTTAACAGTATAATTTTGGCTCAATTACCTACTATTTTCAAATTTCAATATCACAAAACATTGTCCAATATTTTAGATAAACGCTGTACTTGGATCACAATGTAGCATTTTTACCAACTGAAATCATTCAAAACATTTTTATTTTTCCCAGGCACATTTCTTCCCTTTTCTTTGGCAAAGATGAAAACAAGATAGAATCATGGGTGGCTTTTCGAAGAAATAAGTATCTACAGAACATATTTTAGTGTGGAAAACTCATAAACAGCCTACGCATTATGTTTAATATGATGCCTTAGTGAAAATTTAATCCATATTTCCAATAATTTAGAAGTCATGTTTCCGGAGAATACGCCATCATGAGGAATACATCCATTTGAATATGACAATGTGCACATTACACGGATATGGCTTTGCAACCTATACACCACAACACCACTAGCTTCTAGAATGCTTATCGATCAAATTACTTGTGAGCTATTTAATAATTAAATCACCAAGACAGTGCACATTACACGGATATGGCTTTGCAACCTATACACCACAACACCACTAGCTTCTAGAATGCTTATCGATCAAATTACTTGTGAGCTATTTAATAATTAAATCACCAAGACAGTGCACATTACACGGATATATTGAGAAAACATAGCATCCTTTAGCTATGTAGGGAGCTCAAAAGTTTTAACATTCATCTATTTTGTGTAAAACTTTTATACAAAGGGAGAAACATGTTCTTCTATCCTCAAACCACCTATTGTTTCTCCCGTTCCAAACCACCCAAATTATACAAAGGGAAGACCTACTGGTCTACTAAACCATTAGTACTTTCTAAAATCTATAAGCTGAAGACAACCTAAATAAATAAACGTTTCATCCCTCTACTAAACTCGACTTTCAGGGTAAGGTATGTTAAGAGAGGCATAGCCATTGAAGGAGCAAAGAGAACAGAGGAAGGAAGAAGAGAGTAATTGAGCAAAGCTTGGAAAATATCAAATCCATTTCTTCATGTACTGTACATGTGTATATATATACATCATTTAACCACTAACTACCTAATAATATATTAGTTGTTGACAGCTGTACATGTGGCCCACTAACTAACTTCTAACATCCTAACTAACTTCTACACTATGCATTCTTCTCAACACTCCCCCTCAAGCTGAGGGATGGAAGAGGTTCTTCATTCCCAGCTTGCTAATCAAATACTCATGTTGTGGTTTGCATAGTTGAATTTGACCACTCTGAATTTTCTCCCTTACAAAGTGACAATCAATGTCAAAGTGTTTTGTTCTTTCATGGAATATGGGATGTGTTGCAATCTGTATAGCAGCTTTGCTATCACAGAACAACTGCACAGAGTTGTTCACTGCAACTCCAAGCTCTCCAAACAAACCAGCTAGCCAAGTGACTTCAGCAACAGTAGCTGCCATACTCCTGAATTCTGATTCTGTAAAGCTCACGAAAACTGTGCTTTGTTTCTTGGACTTCCAAGAGATTACAGCTTCACCAAACTTAACTATATAACCAGTGATAGACTTCCTTGTTTCCACACATGAAGCCCAGTCTGAATCACAATAGGCAACTAGTTCCTTGTTACCTTTTGCTGGCATAAAGGTCCCAAACCTGCAGTTCTCTTGATATACTTGACTACTCCTATAGCTGCTTCCATATGTGACTGCTTAGGAGCATGCATGTGTTGACTTAATATTTGAACAACAAAGGCAATGTCTGGCCTTGTCATTGTCAAGTACAGCAGTCTGCCAACCAGTCTTTGATAGCTTCCTGGGTCCTCAAGTTGTGCATCTGTAGAGGCTTCCCCTTTGTTCATGAATTCATCAAATGCTACTGAGGTGATTTTATGATTAAACTCAAGAGGTGTCGCAACAGGCTTACCACCAGCCAATCCCAGCTCAGACACTAGCTCAAGAGCATATTTCCTTTGATTCATAATAATTCCTTCTTTAGATTTAGAGAACTCAATTCCCAGAAAGAACTTTAATTCTTCCAAGTCCTTCATTTTGAACGTAGCTTGCAAGTCTGTCCTCACTTGATGAATAAGCTCCACATTGTTCCCAGTGACCAACAGGTCATCAACATACACTAAGATTACTATCAGATCACCACCTACCTTTTGTGTGAAAAGAGAGGAATCATAATGAGATTAAACAAATCCCATATCCTTGAGAGCAGAAGTCAGCTTCAGGTTCCACTGTCTAGGAGCCTGCTTGAGTCCCAAATTCACCACCTACCCTTTGTGTGAAAAGAGAGTAATCATAATGAGATTGAACAAATCTCATTCCTAGGTTCCACTGTCTAGGAGCCTGCTTGAGTCCATACAAGGACTTATGCAATCTGCATGCTTTCTTCTGATGACACTCCCCCTGGCTGGCAAAGCCATCTGAAATCTGCATATAGACCTCCTCAAGGTCTCCTTGGAGAAATGCATTGTGCACATCCATTTGAAAAATGAACCAATCAGATGTTGCAGCCAAAGCCACCACAAACCTCACTGTCACCATTTTGGCCACAGGAGAGAAAGTCTCTTTGTAATCCAACCCTTCAAGCTGACTATACCCCTTAGCAACCAGTCGAGCCTTATACCTCTCCACCTCCCTAGTGGACTTATATTTGACTTTGAACACCTACTTACAGCCAATAGGAGTCTTGCCAGGAGGTAGATTAACAATGGACCAGGTCTGATTTTCCTCAAGAGCAGCAATTTCAACCTGCATGGCTTCTATCCACTTAGGATCAGTGCTGGCCTCAGCATAGGAAGTAGGTTCAGACACAGCAGAGTATGCAGCAATACAAGCCTGATAGGCAGGAGACAGCTTGTCATAACAGACATACTGGTAAATGGGATAATTGCAGACTGCTTCTTTGGAGGGTACAACATAGTCTTTTAACCATATACGAGGAACAGAGGTCCTAGATGATTTCTTAATAGGAGGAGGAGCGGCAATGGGAGAAGGACTGGATAATGGAGGGTAAGAAGGTGGTTGAGGAGAATCAACTGATGACTTGGAACAGAAGAAGGAGACAGGTGTAGGAGTTCTAGAAGAAGGGATGTACCGAGGAGAAGAACAATCAGCTTCTAACAGATCCAAAATAGGAAATAGAGGGGAAGAGCCAGATATGTCATGCTTAAAAGGAAAGACATCCTCCTGAAAAATAGTGTCCCTGCTTACAAAGAATAGTTTTGAGTGAAGACCATATAGAATGTATCCTTTTAGCACAGAAGAATAGCCAAGATGGACAGCAGGAATAGCTCTGGGGCTAAATTTATCAAATTTGCTAGTAGAGGTGGCATAGCATAGACTGCCAAAGACTCTCAAGTGCTGGAGAGATGGGACCTTGCTATAGAGTTTCTCAAATGGAGAAGCTCCTTTCAACAAGACAGTAGGCAATCTATTCAAAAGATAGACTGCTGTAGAAACACACTCACCCCATAACTGGAGTGGAACAAAGGTTTAAAACCTCAAGGCTCTTGCCATGTTAAGAATAGACCTGTGTTTTCTCTCAACTGTGCCATTCTACTGAGGTGTATAGACACAGGAACTCTAATGAATAATTCCATACAACAACTAAAGACTAGTTACCTGCTCATTGAAGAACTCAGTACCATTGTCAGACCTGAGACACTTAACCTTGTTATCAAATTGAGTCTGAACTAAAAACATTTCCAGCAGAACAACAAATTCTGCTTTTGTGTTCATTAAGAAAATCCATGTGTACTTAGAGAAATCATCTACCAATGTCATAAAGTATCTTTTACCATCACGAGTTGGAACCCTGTATGGACCCCAGACATCAGCATGCACAAGTTCAAAAGGAAGAGTAGAACAAGAAATGTTGTGAGGAAATGGCAGTCTAGATTGCTTAGCAATAGAACACACTGTACAATGATGATCTTGCATAGGAATGTAAGGTAAACTACTAATTTTTTGTAGAACTTTCAGAGGTGCATGTCCTAATCTCTTGTGCCACAAAGGCACACTACAATTCTTAGTAGGCTTAGGAGGAACTGCCTTATTGAAACTAGAGATACTATTTACAGAAGATACTAGATTGTAACCGTGCTTTGCATTCAGCTGATGCACTGATCCTTCAGGAATATCTGGCTTTAGGATGTAGAGTCCACATTCTTCCTTACCAATCCCCATTACCTTCACACTCAAGAGATCCTGAAAAAGACAGAAGTTAGGAAAGAATGCAACAAGACATCTTAACTCCTTTGTGAGCTTTGAGATTGAAAGCAAGCTGTATTTGAAGTCTGGAATGTATAATACATTCTGTAATGATTTAGTTTTGAAGATTGTGGAAACTCTCGTGTGACTGATAGCAATCTGCTCACCATTAGGAAGATGAACCTTGTTATGGTCTATACTAGTCAGATCTTTGATTTCACTTAGTAGCTTGGAATTATGTACCATATGGTTGGAGGCCCCTGTGTCTATTATCCAGTTACCATTAACTAGATGAGACATGAAGGCTCTTATAGTACCTGTGTTATTCATAGTTGCTGCATTTGCCACTGATTCTACATGCTTTCCTTTGTTCAGCATATGCAGAATCTGATCATATTGTTCTTGAGTAAACACTGGAGCAGCGGAAAATTGAGGAGTAGGCTAAGGAAGGTCAGAAGGTTGAAATCCTCTGGCAGTAAATGCATTGTTCACCTGAGGGCCTGAATAACCTCTTCTCTTGGCCTTGAATCAGTAGGGTATCCATGGAGTTTATAGCAGGTGTCCTTGGTATGACCTTTCAAGTGACAGTAGTCATATTGTAGTGTAGGTCTCCCAAGACTATTTCTAGGTTTGAAGTTGCTATTTCCATTTCCCGCATTAGCTTTACTCATCAGTGTTGTTGATCACTAATGCCAACACTTACAGTTGTACTGTTTTTCCTTTGACTCTCAACATTAACTACCATAGCATAGGCCTGATTGACATTTGGAAGTGGTCTAATCATAAGAATCTGATCTTTAGCATTGTCAAAAGAATCATTTAAACCAGTCAAAAACTGATACAATTTCTGTAGTTGGTAATGTTCTGCATGTTGCTTGGATTCAGGACATCCACATGAAGGAGGAGGAGCTAAGGCTTCATACTCATCCCATAACTCTCTAAGTTTTGAGAAATATTCAGACACTGTTAGCAGATTTTGAGTCAATTTTGCAATTTCCTTGTGAAGATAAAATGATCTAGCAGCATTCACCTTATCAAATCTTTCACGAAGATATTCCCAAACCTTGTGAGCATTAGATGCATAGATCACAGTGCTCAGTAAATTTGGAGCTACAATGTTCATTATCTATGCTAAAACAATAGCATTACATCGATCCCAAAGTTCATGAAGACTTGGATCATAAAGCTCCTTCCTACATGTTCCTAGCACAAAACCTAACTTGTTTTTGCCATGCAACACAATTTTCATAGATCTACTCCAAAGAGAGCAGTTTTTAGATCCTCGAAGCTAAATCGAGATGAGAACAACACCTTGAGTATCAGAAGGATGAATATACAAAGGATGATTGTGATGAACTAAGTTAGTATTCTGAGTATCAGATGGAGGTGATGTAACAGTAGTCAAAGTAGACTCATTTTCATTGATCGGCATACTAATTTTGTAGACTTGTAGATTGAAGAGAGTTACTTACTCAAATTGTTGAAAAAATTCAGAACAGTTGGTGAATTTGCTCAAAATCAGCAAACCCTAACTAGAAGAGGAGATCGTATCTTCAACTGCAACTTGAACCAGATGAACCCACCGGAATTAAGCCAGATGAAACTGATTCTGGATTCGATTAGCTCAATTGTACCTTCTCCTTACTCGTCTGCCATTGTTGAACCCACCGGAATTAAGCCGAGGCTCTGATACCATGTTAAGAGAGGCATAGCCATTGAAGGAGCAAAGAGAACAGAGGAAGGAAGAAGAGAGTAATTGAGCAAAGCTTGGAAAATATCGAATCCATTTCTTCATGTACTGTACTTGTGTATATATATACATCACTTAACCACTAACTACCTAATAATATATTAGCTGTTGACAGCTGTACATGCGACCCACTAACTAACTTCTAACATCCTAACTAACTTTTACACTATGCATTCTTCTCAACAAGGTAGCCACAGAAATCAACATTGATACCCTAGACGAAAGTACTTCAAAGTCCTAAGCATTAAACATATTAGAGAACAATGAAGCTAAAAATTGACACGTCACAACCTCTAGTTTGACTCATGGCCATCCTACTCTACTTTCTATTTTTCCTTTTCTTAATTTGGTTTATCAAACAGTTATGGGACAAAAAGGAAAATCTGTCATACTTTGTATACTGATATAGTATTAGACTTGTGGCCAAGCATAGCAAGGATTTTGACACATGATATACAATCAGACCTCTCTATAAAAACATATCTATATAACAGTCATTCACCGTAAAAACCAAGTTTTTTTTTTTTGAAACCGATTCTTATGTTATGTTATAATATATGTCCTCTGTAACAGCACTAGCCAAAAAATATCGAAACAAACGGGACTATTTATAGAGAGGTTTGACTGCATTCTTTATTGAAAAATTAGACACACTCCCTCCCTTTCTTCAAATTCCCCCTACCTACCCACCACATCATCACAATAAAAAAATTTACCAAATTCAGAAAGAAAAAAATATGTTTACTGTAGCTTTTACTGATATCAGTGATGAACCAAATAAAAAGGGTAACTTTCCCAGTTTATGCTAACAAACAAGCAACAGTAAAACTGTTCATATACACCGTCATAACTGAACTCAGCTATAAAAGGGCTAAAGTTTACATACCCCCCATAAAAAGGGAAAAGAGAAGGAAACCAAGAATTAACAAAAGGGTGTCTAATTCAATTAGAAAATAACAACAAACTTGAACTCAAAAATTAAAAAATTAAAAAGTAAGAAGAGGGAAGTTTCACCTCTAATAGGGGCAGACCAAGATCTTCCTTCAATCCGTTTAATACCATAAACAAGCAATGAAGCCCATGGCTGATGCATTGTCAAACATGGATTTCTGTAATTTACATCACCTCTATTTCTGCTTCCCATTCTGGATCTTTCGCTTCTGATTCCAAAAACAACAAAACAAAATTTGATTATCAGTTTTTGAGAAAGAACAAAAGGGTATCTTATGTGTGTTCTTGCCCTCGGTCCTATGTGCACAGAGCACGTGAATCACTGACTTAAAAGTGATGTTGTACTAGGAATTAGTCAACTAGGACTTGGAAACTTTTATTTTCTAGAAAAAATAAAATCTAGTACTAATACGGAAGAGGGTATTTACCCAATTACCCTAAAAATAGTTGTAGCTAAATTCACTTCAAAGAAAAATATTAATTTTGTAGTATATGAAAAATAGAAATTATTTTAATTCATTGTAGAATAATTACAATATGAAAGGTATATGATGAATCTTCTATCTATCTATATTATATTAAAAGGAGAGTAGTGATGCATGTGATTAAGTCAAGTGACAAGCTAAAATGAAGCCACTTAGCAATTTAAGACAACATTAATAATTAGAAATTATAAATGGAAACATTATTAATGAAAGTAGTTTAATGAATCTTATACATAATCTAAATAGATCTTAGACAAATCTAATCTATATATCTATATTTATATGTATATTTGTATCTATATGTATATCTATATATTGATCCACTCATAGATTTTCTTCTATATTAGCTAGAAATATGGAAGTAAAAAATTAATTAAACGTTAAAAACTATAATAGAAAAAAATTTAAAATACAGAAATACGTAAATTGAGATAATCTATGACTATTTTTATTTTGGAGTATGTTAAAATATAAAATAAAATTAAAATTTATTTATGATATTAAAAATTTATTGAGTATAAAAATTAAATAAATTCAGCAAAATAAGATCATACTCAATCTATCTATATTATATTAAAAGGAGAGTAGTGAAGCATGTGGTTAAACTAAGTGGCAAGCTAAAATGAAGTCATTTGGCAATTTAAAGGCAATATAAAAAAAATTGAATTATAAATGGGAACATATTTAATGGAAGTAGTAGTCCAAGATTTTATGTAAGTTGAATTTCATTCTTTAATTAATCAAAGACAATTATTTGAAGATTTAAACTAAAAATAAAAATGTTCTCTTTTTAATGATCAAAGACGTACAACAAAAAAAGGATGCAATTTTCATTAAGCAAGCCAATATACTATAACTATATGTATCTTTAATTAAATTGGTGTATAATATAGATTTTATGTATAATTCAGTAATGGTATGAATCCTTTTTTGAGAAAGAATCATTGTATCTTACACATTAATTTTAAGTTAAAATAATAATTCTTTATTTAGTACAAGCTTTGTATTTGACCTTATTTGTGAACAATATACATTACTATAGGTATCATATATATTACTATAGGTATCTTTAATTAAATTTTGTATATAATTCAGTTATGGTAAGTATCTTTTTTTGAGAAAAAATTAATTAAAATTTCGTTAATTTCGTTTTGTATCTTACACATTTATTTTAAGTTGAAATAATAATTCTCTATTTAGTACTGTAAGCACGTGATTTTTGCCTTATGAGAGAATTACTCCCAAAAAATTCAAAATAAAATAATTTTCTTTTGTGTGCAATTTTGAGAATTTTCGTGGCATTTTTGGATAATTATTGGTATTTGTCTGTGCATATTTATTTGTTAAATTAATAAAAATACAAAAATATATTGCATTTGCATTTAGGATTTAAGTTTACAATTAGAAGTAATTAAGTTTGTTTTACAAGAATGAAAATTACAAAAATATGCATCGTTTGCATTTTTAGCATTTAATGTCAAATTGTGCAATTTTGTTTTAATTGGTGTTTAATTATGTATGATAATTGTTGCTAGGAATTAATTAGTATTTTTGATAAGTTAATTTAGTTTATAACTTAATTTAGAATTTTAGTTTTATTAATTAGAAAGTAAAAGAAAAGAGAGCAAAAAAATATAAAGAAAATCGGAATTTGACCTCTTCTTCAATTTTGAACCTAGGCCCAAAACACCTCTACCCAACCCAAAACCCATTGACCCAAGCCCAACCGCCCCCCCCCCCATATGACCACACGACCTCCCACTCTTTCTCTCATTTTTGTTTCATTTGCTACTCACTACCTAAAAAACCCTAAAGACACCCCATCTCTTTCTCCTAGCCGCCAGACCCATGCACCCCCCTCTCTTCATCTTCTTCGTTCACCCCTCCCCCCCCCCACGAAACCCCACATCCCCCTCCTCCGCTCACCACTGTCCAGCCCCCCTCCCCGTCCATTTTTCTTTTCCGTCGTCGGACCACCCAAGCCAACCTACTGTCACGCCGGACAGACCCTCAACCAGCAGCGGTGACCGTGGTCCGTCATTGACGAGCAGCAGCGCTGCTGCGTCGACCAGTCACGCTGCCTCGTCGTCCACCACCAGCAGCTTCATCTCATCATCGAGGTCGTCCACCAGCAGCAGCTTCATCTCATCGTCGAGGTCGTCCACCAGCAGCAGCGTTAACCATCGTCGAGGTCGTCCACCAGTAGCAACTTCGTCGACCAACCACGAACAGCCATCGACAACCAACTCCCCATGGCTGCTGCTCTTTCTTCTTCTTCGTCCCCAGCTCAACCATGAACGACCACCCAACGTCCAGCTTCATCCATGAACGACCCCTCCAGTCGCCGGAAAAACTAGTACGACACCTCCCTCCCGTCGACCAAATAGTCCCACGAACACCATCAGCTCCATGTCCAGCATCCATTGCTGGTGCTTCATCTCCTCATCCTAAGCGACCACTAGTCGTCAAACAGTTGCTCAACACACACACAAACAACCCCACAACCAGCTGCTCAACACACACACACACAGTCTCACGTCCAAACAACCATAGCTGCTTCGTCATTCATCGAACACCAAACTCAGCTGTTGTCTCGTCGTTCTTCAGGTTCAATCCGTCGAGGTTGTCGTTTGTCATTCAGAGTTCATCGAGGTTAAAAGAGAAGGTGGGTTTTCGTTGAGTCGAGATCCGGTACGTCGAGGTTGTTGTCCGAGTTTCTGTTCCGTTGCGGTCATTTCCGGTTAGTTGGTTTAAGTTTCATTTCTATCCGTATTTTGTTTGATATTCTCGGATCTGAAATCAGTATATGTTTGATTCTTTTCTTGTTCGTTGTTTATCATTTTTTGATTATTTCTTCTGTTTGTTTTTATTCATTTGTTCTTGTTTAGTTTAATATAGAAGTGTGTTGGTTGTAATGTTGTTAGATTTAATTTGAAGTTCAATTGATTATTGAGTTTAGTGATTTGAATCTACTTGTTTGTTATGTTCAATTTGTTACTGTTATTGAATCGGAAAGTATGTTTGTTGTTAAAAATATTGTTCAGTCAAAATGATTTCAGTTGTTTCTTTATTGTTCATCATATGGTTTGGTTCCCTGAATCCTTAGTCTTTGTTTTGATGATATTTGACATAATCTGAGTTTCTAGCTTAAATTTGTTGATGAAATTTGATTAGGAATTGGTTATAGCTGCTGTATTTTGGTTAATTGATTAGGTAAATTGAGGGGTAGAATGGTAATTTCAGTAATTTCATAGGGGTATTTTTGGAATTGAAAATTTGAACAATTATTTATTTTGAGTGTTTTGTCCACTAAGCACTAATAATATTAAAATAAGGTATTAAAATAATACAGTAGGGGACAAGACATATGTTAGTGGAGAATAATATATTTGTTTAATAAAAGTGGGGGACAAGACATGTAGTAGTGGGATTACGGGGCTCAAGAAGATGTGACCTTTTCTTTATTTGTTTAATTGTTTAAAGTGGTCTGTTTTTTGGACATAAATAAGGAGAGTTTTGGGCAGAATTAAGGACGGACTTTTTTTAAAAAAAAAATCTTGGAGAGTCAGAGTTAGAGAGTTAAAAAAAATAGACTGGATTTTATCATCAAAAAAAAAATCAGAGCTTAAGTTGAAAAGAAAACTGATTTGTCAGAACTTAAGAAATTCAGTCTTTGAGAATTAAAAAACTGAAAGTGAAGCCTTTCTTTACTACTGAGGATCAAAATATTGTTACTGTTTATGTGGTTTGCATTTGGTACTACTGATTTTCAGATTGGTTTTCCTAGGTTTTCTTTTGGTTTTGGAGGGCTGTTTCATTGAATGCTTGGGTTTCTGGTATTGGTATTGTTGTCGGATTATTTTTGAATCTGTTATTGGATGTGGAATCATCTCTGTTGGTTTTAAAATCCATCCCTGGGTGTTCAATTTGCTACGGTTGTTGCTGATTGTTCTTGTTGCTTTGCTAATGCTGATCTTCCTCTTCTTTTACTTCCAATACCAGGTACATGGTTGTAACCTTGTCGATATTGTAAGCTGAAATGTGAAAGCATGAATACATATGAAGAATGGAACTTTGAAGATTTAATTTAGCTTTTTCTTTGTTTCTTTTACTGATTGTATTTAGGCTATTTCATGTATTATTATTCTGTAAATTTCTGTCGCTTTGCATAACTAGGCATCTTGTAGTGATGTATTAAATAATACTCTGCTTTAGTTTGATTATTAGGTAGTATATATTTAAGCATGCTCATTGTAGACGTGTGATTTTTGACCCTCCCCGGGAATTTTCACATTTTTAGCGTGAATATTTAAATTGAGTCTAATATAGCTATTTTGACTATTTTTACTTTATTTCGTCGCAAAAGAAAAATTACAAAAAATATATATATATAAATTTTAGCTTATGTATTTCTCACAAACTTGAAAAAATACAAAAAAATAGTACCTTATTCTTGTACTTTATATAATTTCGAAAATTATAAAAAATATAGTTTTATTAATGTTTTGTAGTCATTTTAAACTTGAAAAATACAAAAAAAAAGTACTTTATATTTTTATCGTTGTATAATTTCGAAAATTACAAAAAAAGGTTATTGACGTTTTGTAGCCATTTTAATCTTGAAAAATACAAAAATAGTACTTTATATTTTGTCTTTATATAAAAACGAAAATGACAAAAATAGTTTTATTTATGCTTTGTAGCTATTTTAATCTTGAAAACAAAATATATTAAAAAATAGTTTTGTTTTAAATGACAGTCTTATTTTGGTAGTTATTTTGCTTACATAGGATTAGTTGAACAACGTCGTGTTCTTATTCTCGGGTCCGGGCAAAAGAATAATATTTGGGTTCAAACTACCCGTTTTTAGGCCTAATTTTCGGACCTAGCCATAATAATCCGAGCCCACCACACATGGGGGACACGCGTGGGGAACACGGACGGAACAGCACACACGGGGAACCCCACCACGCATGGAGGACACAAGTCTTGGACCCCTACACATGTAAGGTCCATTTCTTGGAATAGTGTAACAAAGAACGTGAGAAGGCAAAAAGGATTGGAAACTTTTAAAAAGCAAGATTTGCAAAAAGAAAAGGGGATAGAACGTGAAAAGGGGGGGGGGGGGAAGAGAAAAAGTTTGGAAAATTTGGAGGAAGGACGATTGACCTTCTTCTTCATTTGGAACCGGAGAAAACGAAAAAGAAAAAAAACGTAAAGGTTGCATTGCCTCCTCCTCTTTCACGTCCAAACGACCACCCCGTCGAGCAGCAGTCACTGTAGCTGTTTCACGTCCTTTCCCCATCGTCTTCCCCACCTCCAAACCTCTCCGTAACAACCAGCAAACGACCCCTTTCGTCGCCAGAAAAACTAGTAGCTCGTCGCTTCCTCGCGCCCAGCAGTGAACCAAATAGCCCGACGACCATAACCAGCCTCCCCGTCGCTTCATCGCATCCAGCCTCATCGTCTCACACTGTCACTCATCAGCGAACACCACCGGAAAACCACGACCACTGCTGTTTCACCATCTCCAGTCCAGCAAGCAGCTTTTGCTGCGTTTCTTCTCCTTCGTCGCCAACACTACTCCTTCAGTCCGAAGAACCAACAGTCTGGCTTCTTCCTCACATCCAAACGACCCTCCATAGCTGGCTTCTTCCTCACATCCAAACGACCCTTCATAGCTGCTCCTTCCTCAATCCAAACGACCACCTAAACCAGCCTCTCCTCGTCTCAAAACCTCCAGAAACGACCAGCCAGTGCAACCATGAAACCACTCTTGAGGTTGCCGTTCGTGTTATGAGTTCCGTCGAGGTTGTTGTTGTCCATTTTTTTCGGCGAGTTCGAGATGTTGAAGCTCGACGTTGCTGTTAAACGTGAGTATTCATGTTACTTTTGTTGGCTCGGTGTGTTCTTTGCTTTCACGTCTTGTCTCGGTAAATTTGAGTAGTAGTAATATATTTGTCATATTTTAAAGTTTATATTGTCATGTTAGCTTATCACTGATTGTTAATGTTATGTTCTGTTGTTAATTTTATGTTTTTGTTTATCACTGATTGTCAGTTGTTTGCCATTTATTGGTAGGTTGTTAGATTATTAACTTATACTTCATTAAACTATATTAAGAAGAAAAAGAATGATAGTTTATAAATAGCGTCAAATTAGTGATTTGTGGCAATATTGTTGTTTATATGTAATTAGATTAAAGGAACCGGGGGTGCATTTCATGTGACCGGGCTCCAATTTGGAACAGGGTTAAATAGAACTTGTCGTGAACCACGAGTGCATTACATATAGCATGGCTTGCAATATGTTTTAAGTAACCTTGAATTAACTCTTTAAATAAATATAGCGGAATCTAGTTCTCTTTGAAATAATAAAATGAGATGAGCCTCGCCAAATAAAGATACAAATTGCGGGGTCCTCAATAGATGGTTATTTTAAATGCTTAGACTTCGGGATGAGCCGTTTAGCGAATTCCGCGGCCCTACCCAAAGTAAATGATGCGCTAGTCACTTTAGGCGCGTATTTAATAATGTTATCTTCATAAACTCGGGTGCACGTTTATGTGCCCCAAATCCAAATCTCAACGGAGTCGAAATGTGTCTCTAATCACGGGTACATTGATTGTGACGTGGTTCGAGATGCGTGTCCATGACGTTGCAAATTTCTTTTTTAAAAATAAGAATGAGATGAGCCTCGCCGAATAAGAATACAAAAATTGCGGGGCCCTCAGTCAATATTTGCTTTAAAATTGCTTAGACTTCGGGATGGACCGTTTAGCAAAATTCCACGGCCCTACCCAAAGTAAATGATACGCTAGTCACTTTAGGCGCGCATTTAATAATTTAATTTTCTTAAACTCGGGTGCACATTGATGTGACCCAAATCCAAATCTCAACGGAGTCAAAGTGTGTCAACGACCACGGGTACATTGATTGTGACGCGGTTTGAGATATATTTTCACAACGTTGCAATTCCTTGTAAAAATAATAATAATAATTATGAAAGCGGTAAAAGATAAAATTCGCACATAAGTTCATATTTGTATAAAATCAGATAATCAAGCTGAATATGACAGTTGAGCTACCGTGCTAGAACCACGGAACTCGGGAATGCCTAACACCTTCTCCCGGGTTAACAGAATAACTTATCCGGATTTCTGGTACGCAGACTGTTAAACAGAGTCATTATTTTCCTCGATTCGGGATTAAACCGGTGACTTGGGACACCCTAAATCTCCCAAGTGGCGACTCTGAAATAAATAAACAAATCCCGTTTCGATTGTCCTTTAATTGGAAAAACTCTTTCACCCCTCGCGGGGGCGGAAAAAGGAGGTGTGACAGCTCTGGCGACTCTGCTGGGGACAAAACTCAGAACCACTGGTTCAGGGTTAGAAATTCGAGCTTAGATAAATTGTTATATTCGGTTTTATCTGATTTTGTTACATGTTTGGGCTTAATGTGCTAAATGATGTTTTACCGCTTTGATATTATTTGAACTGTATATAAACTGTGCCGAAACCGTTCTCTTCTTACCTCCAGGGAGAAGCTCGCTGGTCGAGACTCCCTATTCTGTTAGTGTCAATACCTGAAATAAGAAAGAGGCCGGATAAGTTACAAAGCCGGACGATCCCGCGGGTCCCCGGTACGTATCCCCCTCCTCGACTCGAGTTGTCCGCTCGGGTACACAGTCTAGAACAAATACCCTGGTTATGAACTTAGAATAACTCAGCTTCATGCCGGATCCCTAGTAGGAACGTTTGTTTGCATCACGTGCATTTGACTTTGGAGGCTCAACACAGAGGTTGGGTCTGTCTAGGACAGGTGTACCAAAAAATAAAAATGACCATCCTGATGCATCTTACCTGCTGCTACTTGTGCATTTATTTGATTCAGATTTGTGTGTTGACCGATTTTTAAATATCAGGAATATTGTGAAATTAAAAAAAAAAAAGAAATAGCGGTTAGGGAATTGATTGTTTATTTTTGAAAAAAACCCAATACCCAAATACTGTCAAAACTCTGCGGAAATTTTGAGAAAATGAGAAAAAATGTCTTATTAGTTTGTTTTATTAAAAGTAAAGGAAAAATATAAAAAAAAAATCGTTGTTCTGTCTTGTTTTTCAAAAAAAAAAGTAGAAAAAATAGTTTGTCTTGCCATGAAAATGAAAATGAAATAGAGTCTTGTTTTTAAAATGCTTTTTTTATTTATTTATTTATTTATGAAAATGCCAAAAATAAAAAAAATAAAAAGAGTCGGGCGTTGAAAGTGGTTTTATTATTTATTCCAAGCTCGAATTTTGAACCCTGAACCAAATATTCTGGGTTCGTTCTCCCCAGCAGAGTCGCCAGAGCTGTCACACCTCCTTTTTCCGGCCCCCGCGAGGGGGTGAAGGAGTTTTTCCAATTAGAGGACAATCGAAACGGGATTTGTTTATTTATTTCAGAGTCGCCACTTGGGAGATTTAGGGTGTCCCAAGTCACCAATTTAATCCCGAATCGAGAGAAAGAATGACTCTGTTTAACAGTCCGCGAACCAGAAATCCGGATAAGGAATTCTGTTAACCCGGGATAAGGTGTTAGGCATTCCCAAATTCCGTGGTTCTAGCACGGTCGCTCAACTGTTGCATTTAGCTATTATCTGATTTTTTTACATGAATAACCTATATGCTGATTCTACCTTTTACTGCTTTTACATATACATATTTATTCGAGAGAGTGAACGTCGTTTAGAGTATGTTTTCGGATTGCGCCGCATCAGATGAACCCGCAATCTTAGGCACACTCTATTCAACGTTTTAGGATTTGGATTCGGGCCGCATAAAATGCCCACCCCTATTTTTGGGAATGTAATTTACTAAAGTCGCGCCTAAAGATTATAGCGCGTTATTATCTTTTGGGAGGGCCGTGAAATTCGCTAAACGGCCCTTCTCGACTTCTAAAAAAATTTCTTAAACCTTTACTGAGGATCCTGCAATTTTTTTTATTATTTTTTTTTGTTTTTATTTGACGAAGCTCGTCTCATTTATTTATTTATTTAAAAAGGAAAGTAACTATATTTCTATTTTTATTTGTCTCTAAATAAAGAAAAATCCTGGTTAGTTACAAAAAAAAATCCGTAACTTATTTAATTAACAGATTACAACAGATGCTGACGAAAATTATACTTGAACTTGTAAAAAAAATGGAAAATTGTTTCGCGCCTTATTCCATGAGCTAATATTACTAAAAATGGAATTATGTATAAAAAAACGTACAAGATTGACTAACGTTACTACAATTAGCCATTTTTAACTGTGGTGAGGTTAACTAAATGATCAAAGCTATAGACTAATTCATTAACCCTAATGGATTCGCAATTTAACTATACTAAATGCTAATTGAACCTACTCTACATTAGTATAAGTATACTTAATTATTAATACATAAAATTATCGATTACGACCTTTATTTATTTATTTATTTATTTATTTACTTCTATTATTATTATTGGAGCTATAATGTTGACACTACCCAACCACCTTACATTTACATTTTTATCAAGTCCACAATCTATCTATGTGAGATTATTTGTAACATGAATTAATGTCAATACTGATGGGAGTATAATCACTTAAGAGGACTAATAGAAATTAGTTTTAACCATCTAAATGAAATACTAATCGGGTTTTGACTAAGTACTCTATCTCGTTTATGGACTACTTGAATATATGCATGGAAACAAACAACTAACTAGAGATATGCTACTTATCATGATTTACCCCATTAATCTAATAAAATTGAAAGGTTCATGTTATATCAGCGCATGACCATTTATACGATTCCTTCTCTTTTCAATCCAATTATACAAAAAAATAAATAAAAATAAAACAGTTCATAAAAAAAACTAAATAGACCAGATTGTCTACTATCTACTTTATTGAGGCGGTTGAATTTTATTGTTGCATTTCAACTTCAAAGCTTTATCACTACAAGATTCGAATGTGTACATGGAATTAGAATTACAAATAGAGAAAAGAGGTCAGGAGCAACAATGTACAACAGTAGCACAGCAATAGCATCCCACAGCAAATAACAACAACAAAACAGCAATAACCAATGTAACAATGGTCAGAACCAAACTGAAAACCCCGGAAAGCCTGACTAAAATCAGTAGTACTAAATGCAATCCACAGAGGCAGTAACAAAGTTCTGATTTCAGCAGTAAAGAAAAGGACCTCACTTTCAGTTTTTAGCTCTCAAAAGACTGACTTTTTTGGTTCTGAAAAATTAGCCTATCTCTCACTTTTAAGTTCTGAAAATTTCTCTTCTGTAATTTTTTCAGTCCCCTTCTTTATATCAACTCCCCTTATTTATAGGCTAGAACTAAACATTATTTATTCAAAGTTTTTCACTTTCAGCCTGTATATTCCCTCCCATGTGCATCTATACACTTTTATCATTAATCTCATGCTTATTTTCTGATTTTCTACCCTTAAAGATACCAGACAGGGTGTATTATGCACTACTAATTCCCTTTTCATTAAATAATTCATTAATTATACACTGAATATTAACTGGCAGGCTACTAACATTAATCATTTTAAATCTTTTAACACCCAAAAATACCCTTGAAAATCCCCTATTATTATTGCCTTGCCCTCACTCTTAGCAATATGTATTTAAACCTCTCTAATTTATAACTACACCAAATCACTACACAGCTACAACCAATCCTTAAGTCAAATTCACACAAAAGATTCAAGCATCAAAACAGACCTAAGAAGTGATTCATGTTGTATTCGTCCAAACAAAGCAATCATAAACTAACTATTCGACGAAATTGTTCAAATTGAAGGTAGCTTATAATGCACACTCAAACAAACAGAAGAAAAACCTTGACCAAATAAAAGGTCTTGAAGAAGAAGGAGAACTAACGAACAAGACAAGATTTACAAAAATAAACACTTTAAACAAAGATTCAATAATCCGAAAAAATAGAATGAACAAAACAAGATTACGAACAACACTTAAAACCAAAAACCCTAACGGAAAATAAATCAAATGAACTAAATAATCTTGAAAGAAAAATCTAAAACTTGAACGAACCCAAATCGAACTCGGAGTTGAACTATTGGAGGTCGAACGGACTGTTTGTGTGCGTATGAAAAGGGACGAAGCAGAAGCTGGTCGTTTGGACTATGGCGGACTAGATAGAGGGACGAGGGTGGTGAGGCGTCGAGGAGTAGCAGCGGCAGCAGCTGGGTTCGCTGCTGCCATGGTCGACGTGACAGTGGCTAGGTTTGGTCGTGATGAGCAGCAGCGGGTGGTGGTGAGGAGCAGCTGCGGGTGGTTTGGTGGTGAGCTGCAGCGACTGCTGCTCGACGGAGTGGTCGACGCGACGGAAAACTGGTATCGTTTGGACGTGAAAAGAATAAGAAGCAATTCCCACCCTTTACCTTTTTTTCTTTTCGTTTTTCTTCGCTTTTCAACCGAGAGGGAGGTCCAACAGTCCTATCAAATTTTCGTTTTTTTTTTCCTCCTTCACGTTCCGTCCTCTTCCTCCTTTAAACAAAACTTTTTTTTTGCTTTTTTACAAAAAAATTTTCCTCTCCTTTTCACGTGCTCCCCCCCCTTTCAAAATCTTTCTTTTGCTTTTAAAATTTCCCCTCCCCTTTGCCCTTGTCCCCTGTGCATTTTGTCTATTGTTTAAAGAAAATGGACCCCACGTGTGTAGGGGTCCAAGACATATGTCCCCCATGCGTGGTGGGGTTACCCGTGTGTGGGGTTCCGTCCGTGTTCCCCACGCGTGTCCCCCATGTGTGGTAAACTCGGATTATTATGGGCTAGGTCCGAAAATTAGGCTTAAAAACGGGTAGTTTGAACCCAAATATTATTCTTTTGCCCGGACCCGAGAATAAAACCCGATGTTATTCAATTAATCCTATGCAAGCAAAATAACTACCAAAATAAGACTAACATTTAAAACAAAACTTATTTCTTTCTTCTTCTTTTTTTTTAGTATTTTTTCAAGATTAAAATAGCTACAAAGCATAAATAAAACTATTTTGTCATTTTCGTTTTTATATAAAGATAAAATATAAAGTACAATTTTTTTATTTTTTTTTTGTATTTTTCAAGATTAAAAGGGCTACAAAAACGTTAATAACTCTCTTCTTTTTTTTATAATTTTCGAAATTATACAACGATAAAAATATAAAGTACTATTTCTATATGACTACAAAACATTAATAAAACTACATTTTTTATAATTTTCGAAATTATATAAAGTATAAAAATAAGGTACTATTTTTGTATTTTTCAAGTTTATGAGAAATACATAAACTAAAATTTACCTATATATTTTTATTGTAATTTTTCTTTTGCGACGAAATAAGGTAAAATAGTCAAAATAGCTATATTAGACTCAATTCAAATATTAACGTTTTGTAGCCCTCTTTTCTTTTTCTTTTTTTTTTATATGAAAAATTCTAAATTGAGCTACAAACTAAATTAACTCCAAAAATACTAATTAAACTCCTAACAAAAATTATCATACACAATTAAACACCAATTAAAACAAAAATTGCATAATTTGACATTAAATGCTAACAATGCAAAATATTCCTACTTTTGTGACTTTCATTTTTTTGTAAAACAAACTTAATTAAATACTAAATGAAAAAATGTGATATATTTAATATTTTTATTAATTAAAACGAATAAACATGCACTTATAAAAATACAAATAATTATACAAAAATACCACAAAAATAACAAAAATTGCACACAAAGGAAAATTATTTTATTTTGAAATTTTTTTGGGAGTAATTTTTTCATGGGGCAAAAATCACGTGCTTACAGCTGCCCCTTTTTGCCCGAAAACACGAAGGGGTGCAAAGATAAAGTGAGCGATTTTTGCCCATCCGAGTACTCCACGTGAAGCATTTTTGAAAGATTTGACCGACCATTTGCTCCAGAGGTTTCCTACATATCCTGGGTAAACAGGAATCAGGTCAATGTAGTTCGGGAAGTCTTGGTAGCTGGGACTACCAGGGAACTGTGGTTCTGCTGTTACTGCTGTTGCATATTGTTACCACTGCCTTAGTGATCTCCTTATTACACCGTATCCAAAAAGAAAACAAGAAAATCAGAAGCTAGGCTAGCCTATGGATCACAAGATCTTATCTATTTTTAACTTGTCTTTGCTGCCTTCCTTTCTTGTCGGATTGTGTTTCTTCCGGTGCCTTTCTTCCATGAATTTCTGGCCCTTTGCTTTTCTGAATACCAATTTTCATCATTTTGCTTGGTCCGCTGGGGATATGGCTTCCTTCATTAAGCTTTTCGGCGGTTCCTCTGGGGATACGGCTCTCTTCATCAGATCTGTTATGCTGGGCATAATTTTAATGTTCACAGGACGCTTCTTCAAGACGCGTCTTTTCTTCCTTTTGACTCATGCGCTTGAACTTGTGCTGGGACCTCTTGTTGCAACCTTCCGCTTTCCGGTGCTGGGGATTTTTATTGTTTCCTACTGGGGATTCTTGTTGTAACCTTCTACCTTCCGGTGGGTTGCTGATTTCAAGATCTGCAGTATAAGACTCAAAAGTATTCCTCTCGTTATACAGGTGGGCGCCTGAATGCAAAAATATGAAATGTATACCCACATTATACTGGTGGGCGACCTAGAACAGAAATGAAAAGACAGAAATGTATTCCCGCATTATACTGGTGGGCGACCTAGAATAGAAATGAAAAGACAGAAAATGTATTCCCGCATTATACTGGTGGGCGACCTAGAACAAAAATGTATTCCCGCATTATACTGGTGGGCGACCTAGAACAGAAATGAAAAGACAGAAATGTATTCCCGCATTATACTGGTGGGCGACCTAGAACAGAAATGTATTCCCGCATTATACTGGTGGGCGACCTAGAATAGAAATGAAAAAGACAGAAATGTATTCCAGCATTATACTGGTGGGCGACCTAGAATAGAAATGAAAAGACAGAAATGTATTCCCGCATTATACTGGTGGGCGACCTAGAACAGAAATGTATTCCCGCATTATACTGGTGGGCGACCTAGAACAGAAATGAAAAGACAGAAATGTATTCCCGCATTATACTGGTGGGCGACCTAGAATAGAAATGTATTCCCGCATTATACTGGTGGGCGACCTAGAATAGAAATGAAAAGACAGAAATGTATATGAATTTGTTTCCTCGTTCCTCCGAGAAAATTTTTAACAACGACAGAAAATTTTCTGCCCCAGTTTTGGTGACCTTCTTTGTGGCGTGTTTTTTCTGCCATCATCAACCTTTATTTTCCTGTAAAAATCAAAGAAAACTTTGTTAGTTTTAACATGGTGAGTGATGATATCACTCCTGCCGGGGGATGATTTTTCCTTTCCCTTTCCCTTGCTCTGTGCTCCCAAAACTGGTTGGGGATAAAGTTGCTTGCTAGGGATGATATTCCTGCTGGAGATGGTATTTCACTTATCTCTTCCCGGCTTTTGTTTCAAAACATGCTGGGGGAGTTCTCTTCAACTCCAAAACTGCTCCCTTAAAAGTTTATTTTCTCCCAGCACTGCAAGGCATAAAATGTTATCATCTGGGGATAACGTTATTGAGGATAAGACTGTTAGGGTTATCTTGTTGCGGATTAATTCTCTCTCCCTCTTTCCCCCTTTCTGTTTTGTCTGACCCCCTTGGACCTTGGTCAGTGATATATCGAAGTTCTGCCGAGGATCTTTTTGGAACTTGGTTCATAAGTCTTTAAACCTCTAATTCCCGCTTTTCTTCATGTTCCCCTTAACTTTCCAGGACAGTTTGTCATTTGGTTTTGCAACAAACGCCTTTTGTCTTATTGTCTTGACTTTGGCATGTCCCCTTTGTATTTTGCTTTGTACCCTTTCGTCCCCTGGTAGTAAACTCTGAAAAATCCTTTTCGAAACAAATTTCTGGAAAAAATCATCTTAGACAAAGAAAATGAAAAGATAGAAAAAACAAAAAAAATCTTCCTGAGCAAACGCTGGGGGAGAAGAAAAGGAAAGAACTTATCTGGACGGTATGACTGGTCTCAACGATCATGTCATGCATTACGGATTAATCAACCCAGTCTATTTGCATCAATCAATCTTCCTGATGGCCTCACTTGCTGGGGATAAATAGGTGCTCACCTCTTCGCAAATCCAGACCCTTTTTGCCAATCTATCTTGTTGCCTTATATTGCCCTTCGAGGGGTTTTCACTAATAAGACTCTCTCCTTTCCCTCAGCTCCCATCGCCTTATGGTGCCTGTGAAGGTTTTCACCGATAAGACTCTCTCGTTTCATTTCTCTCATCCTTTCGTCGCCTTATGGTGCCTGTGAAGGTTTTCACCGATAAGACTCTCTCATTTTATTTTATTTTTTCAGCGGGGAATTGGAGTGTTGCCGCTATGACTCTTTCTTCTGAAGATTCTTTTCGGCTATCAATTCCTTTCCAGTTTATGATTCTCTTCTTGCTGGGGATCAGTGCATTATTCTCGGCTTTCATTTGCCTGACTTGCCACCTCTCGGATATTGATCGGGAGGTCTTTTTGGACAACGATGTTGGTTTCGGTGTGGGGCTAAAAGAAAGGCTATCAAAATTCAACATAACTTTGATGGGCGAACTACTACAACTCTTGGAATCAAAACCCTTTTTGAAACTTTAAAACCTAACTTCTGCCCCAGTTTTTTTTTTGCTTGGGGGATTTTATTTTTTGTTACATTATGTTGAACTATGCATACTATGACCGAGCCGTGAGGCGCCTACGTATCCTCTTTGAGGAATCAGGTCAAACATAGTTCCCACTGCTTTTGTTTTTTTCTTGTAATCTTTATCTTTCTCTTCTTTTTTTTCATTTTTCTTGTAATTTCTTTTTTTTTCTTCTTCTTTTTCATATCTTTTCCATTAGTGATTCCAAAAGAGGGGTATCAAAGAATAACTTAAGGCTAAAAAGGGGGAAGCAAGGGTTAAAAGTGTTTGGGTAGAAGAAAGAATTGCCTCCGTCATTTCATTATCCAATAAGTACCAAATATAAACAAACGAATCAATAACTACCATAATCAAAGAAATTACGCATAATATCTTTTGACTGCATCAGAATTGATAGCCATGTCGACACATCTTCCCTCGATATCTGTTAGACACAAAGCACCGTTGGACAACACTCTGGTCACGATATAAGGCCCTTGCCAATTTGGGGCGAACTTACCTTTTGCTTCGACCTGATGCGGGAGGATCCGTTTCAATACTTGCTGCCCTACTTCAAATTTTCTGGGGCGCACCTTCTTATTGTATGCTCTTGCCATTCTTTTCTGATACAACTGACCATGACACACTGCTACCAATCTTTTTTCGTCTATCAAGCTCAACTGCTCCAGTCGAGCTTTGACCCATTCATCATCATCAATCTCGGCTTCAGCGACAATCTGGAGGGACGAAATTTCGACCTCCGCTGGTATTACTTCCTCAGTCTCGTATACCAACAAATAAGGAGTTGCACCTATTGAAGTACGAATAGTAGTACGGTATCCCAACAATGCAAATGGTAGCTTTTCATGCCATTGTCTGGATCCTTCAACCATTTTCCTCAATATCTTCTTTATGTTTTTGTTGGCTGCCTCAACTGCTCCATTCGCCTTGGGCCGATACGGGGTGGAATTACGGTGTGTAATCTTAAACTGTTCACATACTTCTCTCATCAAGTTGCTGTTAAGATTAGTACCATTGTCCGTGATTATTACTTTCGGGATCCCAAATCGACAGATGATATGGGAATGGACAAAATTCACCACTGCCTTCTTTGTTACTGACTTGAAAGTTTTGGCTTCAACCCACCTAGTGAAATAATCGATGGTTACCAGAATGAATCTGTGACCGTTCGAAGCTGTTGGCTCAATAGGCCCAATGACATCCATGCCCCATGCCACAAATGGCCATGGTGCTGACATTGTGTGTAATTCCGTTGGTGGGGAATGAATCAGATCTCTATGTATCTGACACTGATGGCATTTTCGTACGAAACTGATACAATCATGCTCCATAGTGAGCCAATAATATCCCGCTCGCAGAATCTTCTTTGCCAATACATATCCACTCATATGGGGCCCACAGACTCCAGCATGTACCTCTGTCATCACTATCGTGGCTTGACCTGCATCAATACATCTCAGCAATCCCAGATCTGGGGTTCTTTTGTACAACATTCCTCCACTGAGGAAAAATCCATTTGCCAGTCGTCGAATGGCTCTCTTTTGATCTCCGGTTACCTGCTCCGGACATATCCCCATCCTGAGGTATTCCTTGACATCATAAAACCATGGCTTGCCATCCACTTCTTCCTCTATCGTGTTGCAATAAGCATGTTGATCACGAACCTGAATATGCAACGGGTCAACGTGGATCTTGTCTGGATGGTGCAACATCGATGCTAAAGTAGCCAAGGAATCGGCAACCTCATTGTGAATTCTCGGGATGTGTCTGAACTCCACTGATCGAAATCGCTTGCTCAGATCGTGCAAACATTGTCTATATGGTATAAGATTTAAATCCCGTGTTTCCCATTCACCCTGGATCTGATGTACTAGGAGGTCCGAGTCTCCCAAGACCAAGATGTCCTGAACATCCATGTCTGTAGCCAATCGTAGTCCCAAAATGCATGCCTCATATTCAGCCATGTTGTTGGTACAATAGAAACATAGCTGAGCTGTAACAGGATAGTGATGTCCTGTTTCCGAAATAAGTACTGCTCCTATTCCAACTCCTTTTGCATTTGCAGCCCCATCGAAGAAAAGCTTCCACCCTGGTTCCTCTTTCAGTTCTAACTCCTCTATATGCATCACTTCTTCATCTGGAAAATATGTCCTCAAAGGCTCGTATTCTTCATCAATAGGATTCTCAGCCAAGTGATCGGCCAATGCTTGGGCTTTCATGGCCGTCCTCGTCACATAGACAATATCGAACTCTGTGAGTAATATCTGCCATTTTGCCAATCTTCCCGTGGGCATAGGCTTCTGGAAAATATACTTCAAAGGATCCAGGCGTGAAATAAGGTAAGTAGTATGTGATGACAGATAATGCTTAAACTTCTGTGCTACCCAAGTTAGAGCACAACATGTCTTCTCAAGTTGAGTGTACTTATTCTCATAGACTGTAAACTTCTTGCTGAGATAATAGATGGCTCGCTCTTTCCTTCCTATGATGTCGTGTTGCCCCAACACGCAACCAAACGAATTCTCCAGGACTGTCAGATAAAGAATTAACGGCCTCTCTGGCTCAGGTGGAACCAACACATGTGGATTGGACAGATACCCTTTAATCTGGCCGAAAGCCTCTTGACACTCCTCCGTCCAGTCTACCGCAACGTCTTTCTTCAACAGCCGAAATATGGGTTCACAAGTCGCCGTGAGTTGAGCGATGAACCTGCTGATGTAATTTAGTCTCCCCAACAGACTCATTACCTCTGTTTTGTTCTTTGGCGGTGGTAAATCTTGGATGGATTTGATCTTGGATGGATCCAATTCAATACCCCGTCGACTGACGATGAATCCTAACAGCTTTCCTGATGGAACCCCAAAGGCGCATTTGGCCGGGTTGAGCTTAATATCATACCTTCGAAGTCTTTGAAAAAATCTCCTTAGGTCTGCTACATGGTCTTCCTGACGCCAAGACTTTATGATCACATCATCTGCGTGCACTTCAATTTCTTTATGTATTATGTCGTGAAACACAGTAGTCATTGCTCGCATGTACGTTGCCCCAGCATTCTTCAGTCCGAACGGCATGACCCGGTAGCAGTAAGTCCCCCATGGTGTGATGAAAGCTGTCTTTTCCGCACCTTCTTTGTCCATTAAGATCTGATGATATCCTGCATAGCAGTCCACAAAGGATCCAATCTCGCGCCCAGCGCAATTATCGATCAGGATATGGATGTTGGGCAATGGAAAATTATCCTTAGGACTTGCTTTGTTGAGATTGCGGTAGTCGACGCATACCCTGATTTTCCCATCCTTCTTCGGCACTGGTACCACATTGGCCAACCACTCGGGATATCGAGTGACCCGAATGACCTTCGCCTGCAGCTGCTTAACCACCTCTTCTTTGATCTTCACACTCATCTCTGTTTTAAATTTCCTTAGCTTTTGCTTGACCGGAGGGTATGCCGGGTCAGTGGGCAATTTGTGAACCACTAGATTGGTGCTTAATCCTGGCATATTATCATATGACCATGCGAAAACATCTTTGAATTCCACGAGGGTTTTGATCAATTCCTCCCTGACATTTGGCTCAATGTGGATGCTGATTTTGGTTTCTCTGATATTATCTGCGTCCCCTAGATTCACATCCTCAGTGTCATTCAGATTAGGCTTGGGTTTCTCTTCAAATTGGAATAGTTCTCGGTTTATTTCTTCGAAGGCTTCATCCTCGTCATATTCAGACTCATTGTCACGATCGACCTCTTGTATCATTAAGTCGGAGTCGGATTGATTTATTAGAATAGGTCGAAGATCCGCTGTGCATGCCATGTCATTAGAACCAGTAAAAAGAGAACTATTCAGAAAGAAAAAAAACAGAAATCAAAATGAGGCAAAAGAAGAATTTTATTAAAATTTGGGATAACAGGGTTCACACTTTTACAAAAAAAAATAATAAAAAAAAAATGAAATTTGGATTACACCCTGGAATAATCCGAAACAAGAAAACAAAAAATCAAAGCCTACTACCAGGACTCCCCCCGGATAGGAAGAGGAGTAACCGTCCAATTGTTGGTTTTGGACTCAGGCCCCACAAACTGTATGTCTGCTCCGCTGGAACTCTCTCCAACTTCTACCATATTGACATCATCGAATAGCCTCTCGAAACTCTGATTCAAGTCCCCGTCCATCCCAATCAATGGCCCGAGAATTTTTGGGACCGGTGACCCCTTGGCATTTGCTCTAACTAAAGATCTTGAGAAACGTGGCACAGGTTTGGGAAGAAACCAAACTTTCTTCTTCATTTTCCGTGCTCGCTTTACATTTGCCGCAGTCGGTTTGAACCCCAACCCAAAGGTATCCAAATTCTTGGGCAAGGAAACAGGTTGGACAATCCCCTGAAGCTCAACCCCCAGGCCTTTTCCCGGCACAAACCCATTACCCAGCATTTCCGAAACCATCATGACTGTTGCGGAAGCTACCCTAGGGTGCTGAATGATCTCACCCTCGGAAATCTTGTTTGCCGACACTGCATCGAAAACCTGGTAAACCTAGGGACCTTTGTCATCATTGGTCTTTATGAAGGGAACAATGGCGCTTCCCATGGTGCACGCAGTGTCCTCGCCGTGCAGTACGACCTCTTGTCTATCCCACTCGAACTTGACCATCTGATGTATGGTGGAAGGTACTGCTTTAGCTGCGTGGATCCACGGTCGCCCCAACAAAAGGTTATAAGATACCGCGGCATCTAATACCTGGAACTCCATGGTAAACTGGACTGGACCGATGGTCAATTCAAGTACAATATCCCCCACGGTGGCTGTTCCATTTCCGTCAAATCCTCGAACGCAAATGCTATTCTTGGGGATTCTTCCATGGTCGATCTTTAACTGGTTCAGGGTAGATAATGGACAAATATTGGAACTTGTGCCGTTATCCACCAATGCCCGAGTAACTACCGAATCTTCACATTTGACAGTTAGGTAGAGAGCTTTATTATGCTCTGTGCCCTCCACTGGCAAATCATCATCTGAAAATGTTACCCTATTCACCTCGAAAATTTTGTTGGCAATCGTTTCCAGGTGATTTACAGAAATCTCGTTGGGCACATGAGCTTCATTCAGTATCTTCATCAAGGCCCGACGATGTTCATCCGAATGGATTAGTAATGATAGCAGCGAGATCTGGGCCGGTGTTTTCTTCAACTGTTCGACCACGGAGTAATCCTGCACTTTCATCTTCTTTAAGAATTCCTCAGCTTCTTCTTTTGACACAGGCTTCTTTGTTGCAGCTGGGTTGGGTCTTCTCAACTCCGCCGGAGCAAAATACCGTCCTGATCGAGTCAGACCCTGCGCCTCACAACTATCCTCCTCCACTTGTTGTCCCTTGTACATCACCACTGCCTTCTCGTACTTCCAAGGCATGACCTTGCTATCAATCACTGGTGTTTGGACTACTGGCTTTATGATGACAGGTTCCCTGCAGACCCCCTTCACAATAACCACGGGTGCAGATCATGCTCCCGTTATTACCAACTTGGCTGGTTCTGGTTTCCTTGTAGCGGCAGATGGATTCTTCCCCAATATCACCACTGGCTTAACATCTCCCCCTTTCAACTGTGCCCTTGCTTCCTCGTCGATCGATTTTTCTTTTGGAGTGGCACGGATCATCATCACTGTCTGTGAGGGTTTCTTCGGCTCCCCTCCTTCGTGCACAAGCTCGATCATGTGGGCTTCGGGGTGCTTTGGCAATGGGTTCTGGTTAATGTTGGGTGCCTCCGGTGCCTGTACCTCGATCTTGTTGGTATCAATAAGATCTTGTATCGCATGTTTCAGCCTCCAACATTTCTCGGTATCATGTCCGGGAGCTCCCGAACAATATTCACATCTTACCGAGTGATTCATATTTTGGGGTAAGGGATTTGGAAATCTAGGCTCAACAGGATTTAATAAACCCAACTACCTCAATTTGTGGAACAAGGCAGTATAAGTTTCCCCTAACTCAGTAAAAGTTCTTTGCCTCTGTAGTCTTTCATTTCTGAAAGCCGGATTTCCCCTAAAACCCATCCTTGGAGGGTTCCTGTAGGCTCTTGGCGGTGGATAGGTGTTTTGTGGTGGTGGGTAGGTGTTATGTGGTGGTGGGTATGTATTGTTGGGAGCCGGCGCGCGCCATTGTGGGCGAACCGGAGGCTGGGTGTATGTCTGGGCTTGATGGACGGTGAAATGTGGTTCTTGAGGTGGATAGTAGTGTTGTGGTGGGCTGTATGGGTAGTTTGGCCTGTGGGGTCTGGGTTGGTTGTAGTATGGTTTGCCGGACCTGGACCAACTGCTTGCCTCAATCGTGGCAATTTCTTCTTTCTTCCTCCTTCCCAGCGCACCTCCCGTGCCGCTCTGAATAGCCTGGGTCGTTGCCTTGAGCGCCGAGTAATTCAGGATTTTGTCAGACCTCAGACCCTCCTCTATCATGACCCCTATCTTTACTACTTCATTGAAGGATTTTCCAACCGTCGTCACCAAATGACCAAAGTAAGTTGGATCCAGTGTTTGCAAGAAGTAGTCCACCATTTCTCCCTCTCTCATGGGAGGATCAACTCTGGCTGTTTGTTCTCTCCAACGGAAACCAAACTCACGAAAGCTTTCCCCAGGCTTCTTTCCGGTCCTCAGCAATGTGAGACGGTCAGGGACTATCTCGAGATTGTATTGAAAGTGACCCGCGAAAGCCTGCGCCAGATCATCCCAAGTGTACCATCTGCTAGAGTCCTGCCTGGTATACCATTCCAGTGCCGATCCACTTAAGCTTTGACCGAAATAAGCTATCAGCAGCTCGTCTTTGCCGCCTGCCCCTCTCATCTTGCTACAAAAGCCCCGCAAATGTGCCATGGGATCACCGTGCCCTTCATATAAATAAAACTTAGGCATCTTGAACCCAGCCGGGAGTTGGATGTCCGGGAAAGGGCATAGATCCTTGTAGGCTACGCTGACCTGGTTGCCCAATCCGTGCAAGTTCCTGAAGGACTGCTCCAGGCTTTTGAACTTCCTCATTACCTCATCTTGTTCTGGGACCTTAACCGGCTTTTCAATCTCTGCCGATACCTCCAAGTGCAGATTGTAGGTATGGGGTTCTGGTGCATGGAATGTGGGCTCAGGGGGATAGTATTGCGTATCGTGAGCCTGAAACAATAGCTCGCTGGTTGATCTTTGCAGGGTGTCTGATGTGGGTCCCATAAAAGTGGGAACATTTGGTGTTGGGAGAGGTTGATGGGGTGGTGGAGCTTGGGAATCATGGGGGCTTCTCTCCTGAAGATAACAGTGATTCGGGAGGCTTGTTGAAGGGCCAGAGTGAGGGTATTCCGGCATATGCCCCAGTGGTTCAGGGCTCTTTTGTGCTTTGGCCAGAGCTAACTACATTGCATTCATCTCTAGTCCCATCCTTTCTATTTTCTCCATCACTTCTTTTAACAACTGGCTCAACGGCCTTTCTTCCCCGGTACTATTTTCTGAAGTAGTCATGCTCGTTGTCACCGGTCCTTTGGATCTGGTTTGGTAAGGGTGTGTTGCCAGAATGCTTTAACAACTAACTGTCTGGTATTTGTGGAAAACAACAAACTTGTTAGCGTTAGAGTTTAACAGATATGATGATAGCGCATTGGGGATGCAATGCTCCTAGGCAGTTAACCATTTCTAACATGCTTTTTGCTCTGACCGCATGCATCATTCCGACTTATTTTATTTGGTGCCTCTTTCGAATGTTTTAAGGACCTTCCTTTTCTTCTGCTCTCTTTTTTTTTTAGAATTAAAGTCGAATCCTATATAGATTGCCTACGTATCGTGACCCCGCACGAATCAGACCAAGCGTAGTTCATGCATCCGTAAGATAAATACCCAATTTTCTATTACTCAAATATGTTATCACAAACTGTGATTTGAAAGAAAACAAACGAAATACAGACTTTACATTATTAACAATATTTGAAGAGAACGTAGGGGTAAACAACAGACTCTGAAAAACAAACAAGTGCAAACTTGAACTAGGGACACATTAAAGATTTCAACTTAGGTACTCGTGAGGCATCATTCGGCCTTTTTGCGGGTTTTGGTGTAAGACCCCTCTGCAAGCTCTTCAACTCATTCATGATCCGGTGGACGTAGCCCATGATAGAGGTAAGAAGGGTATCACGAGGTATTTGCTCACATGTTAGGCATCTCATGTAGATGTAGTGCCCAATATCATCAATCCTTCCCCGGATGTTATCCCTTTCCCTGAACAGTTGTTCTATTTGCCGGTTCTTTAGCCCCAACATTTGAGCATTGTCAGCGAGTCGATCCTGAAATCTCTCCATTCGTTTTTCCATTATGGCCATCAAATCATAACAGTGCCTTCTGTCTGCCCGGGCATCTCGGGCTTGTTTAAAGACCTGCTCCTGAAAAGTGGAGTTTGTCTCTCTTAATAGTCCCATGCTTATTTCAGAATCCCCTATGACTTGTTGTAGATGCTTCCTCCATGCCATTGTCCCTTTTTCCCACCTGACCCGCATTCTTTCTATGCAAGCCTCGGATCTCTTCAAGTCCTCTCGGCTTTTGCCGACTTGATTTCTCAGCTCTGTTATCAACCTTTCATCGGAGCGACGTTTCTGTCGGTCGTTGTTACTCTTACTGACTTGGTGAATTCGGGCTTTTAGTGCCTGGTTTTCTTTGGTTAATTTATTCTTTTCACCCTGTTCCGAGGCGACTTGCACGCGGTTCTCAAATATGAGCCTTTCAACTTGTTGCTTCAGCTTCCCGATTTCAACCCGGTAACCTTCTTCTCTTGCCAACCAACCCCACTGCTCTTGCGAATCATCCGTAAATTGTTGTACATGAGCTCTTTTAGCAGGTCTCAGATGAATCTGGAACCTTTTACCGAACCAAGCATTGTATGTTGGGTCTACCTCACCCTTAGCCAATTCTCGAACCATAGTCTTGGGCTTCAGGAATCTACATTCGTGCCACAACTTTCTAATTTTTTCTTCGAGGAATACGACTCCTGGGCTTAATTCAATGGCGTGCTTGATTAGATCTTCATCAGTGGGAATTACCTGAAATCTTCCTAGCTGGCGCAATACCCGATGAGGAACATATGGTTGGATACTACGCACTCTTATCAAAAGAATGTGACATTCCTCGGCCAACATGTATATCACCTCAGTATCAGGCAACCACCCAAATGGCCATTCAATTTGGTCGGCCGTCATTGAACTTAATCGTGCAAGCCATGCTTCGACACCTTCGGGGAATACAACGCCTATCATCCGTTTCTCACAACCACTGATACAGTTTTTTCCGGTCAACCCGTGATTCATGTATCCTGCTCGGTGACAGAGGTGCTCTTGCATCCACAGCTGGAGTAACAAATTGCATCCCTGGAAGAAATTTCCTCCCTCTCGGCATATAGTCAAGGCTCGGTAGATTTCGGACAAAACCAAAGGGATCACAGTACTGTTAATTTTTTGATTGCAACATCAGCCATCCCTACAAGGCCTATCTCTATTTTCTTATCTTTGCGGGGACAAACCATGATTCCCAAGAAGGCTGTTATAAATGCCAAAGTACGTCTTGCTTCCCACTTGTTTCTATCCCCACCATGAGTTAGTCCGAGGTTCGGTTCTTCGAAACCCTGAGGAGTACCATACCGCTGATATAAGAATTGAAGAGCACAATAACCTTTCGACAAATCATCATCTTGCACCTTCCGACTAATGTGTAGCAAATTCAAAAACCCATGTGGAGACACTGGTCTAGGAGAAAGCAAATATCGCCCCCTCAATTTTCCATCCAAACCTGCATAACCCGCAATCTCCTCTAATGTAGGTGTAAGCTCAAAGTCTGCAAAGCGGAATACATTACGGGTTGGATCCCAGAATGGTATTAAAGCTTCAATGACGTCCGTCCTTGGCTTGATATCTAACAGACTGACGAGGCCTCCCAAAATTCTTTCCACTATTTTCTTACTATCATTTCCCAAATCATTCCACCACATGTAGAGCTGCAGAGGGACCTTGCTAAAGACTGAGAACGGTTCGATTTGATTTGTGCTCATCCTGCACATTTATTAAGGTGATTAAGAAAAAGAAAAAAACTTTTATTTGACTCAAAAATAAAACTATTTATATATTGTTTTGTGCGTTTTCAAATTGGAAAAAATAAAAAAAACTTGATTTTCAAACGCAGCCTTTCAGCACTTCGGAAGCGAAGATTTTTAAGGCTGTGTGGGTCAACTGGACCGGTTGTGTGGGTCCATTGGACCAAATCTTAAAAAAATGACCCAAAGGTGACTGTTTATGCAAAGTCAGCCTTCCGGCATCCCTTTCGGGAACATTCGGCTATGTTTTGACAAAACAACGTCACCCAACTTCTTTATGACAGAATTAAAATTTTGACATGTTTTTTTTTATTATTTATTAGTTTATGGCTATTTTAGCAAAAGGTGGGGTTGGACCCGATGAGGGTTTCCTACGTATCTCATATCCGGTGAGAATCAAACCAGCGTAGTTCGGGCGAATTAACCGCACTATTTTAAAATAGGACTCTTTTTCATTTTCATTTTTGACATTTCATAAGCAAAAATATAAAAAAAAACATTACTTTTAAAACAAGACCCCTTTTTTCTCTTTTTTTTTTAACAGACAACCTATTTTCCAAAAAATCTTCTTTTCTTTTTAACAAACAATATAACAGCCTATTTTTCGAACCAAAAACAACCGTTTTCTTTTTTTTTTCGCTCTTTTTTTTTAGTAAAACAAACCAAAAAATAAAACTTTTTTTTCCAGAGTTCCGACAGTACTTGGGCATTGTTTTTTTTTCAAAACCATTAGTTAACTCTCCAACTGCTATTTTTCTCTTTTTCTTAATTTTCTAACATTCCCGAAATTCAAAAAAACGGTCAACATCCAGGACAGAGCAAATAAATGCACAAAAAACAATTAGGATGCATCAGGATGGTCTTTCCGTTTCAGGTTGCTAGCCCTAGACGGACCCAACCCCTGTGTTGAGTCCCCTAAGTCAAAATGCACATGAAGCAAACAAGCGTTCCTACTAGGGATCTGGCATGAGGCTGAGTTATTCTAGGTTCAAAACCTGGGTGTTTGTTCTAGACCTGGCTTACCCGAGCGGACAACTCGAGCCGAGGAGGAGGCGGCAGTCCGGGAATACAGAAGCTTCACCGGCTTTGCGACTTATCCAAACCTCGTTCTAAATTGGGACTTGACACTAGACAGAAAAGAAGTCGTACACCGTACACCCTTCTTCACAATTCAGAAGACTCAGAGAGGAGATGGGTTTCGGCACAGTTTATATACAATTCACAAAATATCAAAGCAGTAAAAGTAGTTAGTTAGCACAGTATGCACAGATCATGTAACAAAATCTGATAAAGCTGAATACAACAATTATTCCAAGCTCGAATTTTGAACCCTGAACTAGAGATTCTGGGTTCATTCTCCCCAGCAGAGTCGCCAGAGCTGTCACACCTCCTTTTTCTGGCCCCCGCGAGGGGGTGAAGGAGTTTTTCCAATTAGAGGACAATCGAAACGGGATTTGTTTATTTATTTCAGAGTCGCCACTTGGGAGATTTAGGGTGTCCCAAGTCACCAATTTAATCCCGAATCGAGGAAAAGAATGACTCTGTTTAACAGTCCGCGAACCAGAAATCCGGATAAGGAATTCTGTTAACCCGGGAGAAGGTGTTAGGCATTCCCAAATTCCGTGGTTCTAGCACGGTCGCTCAACTGTTGCATTTAGCTATTATCTGATTTTTTTACATGAATAACCTATATGCGGATTCTACTTTTTACTGCTTTTACATATACATATTTATTCGAGAGAGTGAACGTCGTTTAAAGTATGTTTTCGGATTGCGCCGCATCAGATGAACCCGCAATCTTAGGCACACTCTATTCAACGTTTTAGGATTTGGATTCGGGCCGCATAAAATGCCCACCCCTATTTAGGAATGTAATTTACTAAACTCGCGCCTAAAGATTCTAGCGCATTATTATCTTTTGGGAGGTCCGTGAAATTCGCTAAACGGCCCTTCCCGACTTCTAAAAAAATTTCTTAAACCTTTACTGAGGATCCTGCAATTTTTTTTATTATTTTTTTTTGCTTTTATTTGACGAAGCTCGTCTCATTTATTTATTTATTTATTTATTTATTTAAAAAGGAAAGTAACTATATTTCTATTTTTATTTGTCTCTAAATAAAGAAAAATCCTGGTTAGTTACAAAAAAAAATCCGTAACTTATTTAATTAACAGATTACAACAGATGCTGACGAAAATTATACTTGAACTTGTAAAAAAAATGGAAAATTGTTTCGCGCCTTATTCCATGAGCTAATATTACTAAAAATGGAATTATGTATAAAAAAACGTACAAGATTGACTAACGTTACTACAATTAGCCATTTTTAACTGTGGTGAGGTTAACTAAATGATCAAAGCTATAGACTAATTCATTAACCCTAATGGATTCGCAATTTAACTATACTAAATGCTTATTGAACCTACTCTACATTAGTGTAAGTATACTTAATTATTAATACATAAAATTATCGACTACGACCTTTATTTATTTATTTATTTATTTATTTACTTCTATTATTATTGGAGCTATAATGTTGACACTACCCAACCACCTTACATTTACATTTTTATCAAGTCCACAATCTATCTATGTGAGATTATTTGTATCATGAATTAATGCCAATACTGATGGGAGTATAATCACTTAAGAGGACTAATGGAAATTAGTTTTAACCATCTAAACGAAATACTAATCGGGTTTTGACTAAGTACTCTATCTCGTTTATGGACTACTTGAATATATGCATGGAAACAAACAAATAACTAGAGATATGCTACTTATCATGATTTACCCCATTAATCAAATAAAATTGAAAGGTTCATGTTATATCAGCGCATGACCATTTATACGATTCCTTCTCTTTTCAATCCAATTATACAAAAAAATAAATAAAAATAAAACAGTTCATAAAAAAAACTAAATAGACCAGATTGTCTACTATCTACTTTATTGAGGCGGTTGGATTTTATTGCTGCATTTCAACTTCAAAGCTTTATCACTACAAGATTCGAATGTGTACATGGAATTAGAATTACAAATAGAGAAAAGAGGTCAGGAGCAACAATGTACAGTAGTAGCACAGCAACAGAATCCCACAGCAAATAACAGCAACAAAACAGCAATAACCAATGTAATAATGGTCAGAACCAAACTGAAAACCCCGGAAAGCCTGACTAAAATCAGTAGTACTAAACGCAATCCACAGAGGCAGTAACAAAGATCTAATTTCAGCAGTAAAGAAAAGGACCTCACTTTCAGTTATTAGCTCTCAAAAGACTGACTTTTTTGGTTCTGAAAAATTAGCCTATCTCTCACTTTTAAGTTCTGAAAATTTCTCTTCTGTAATTTTTTCAGTCCCCTTCTCTATATCAACTCCCCTTATTTATAGGCTAGAATTAAACATTATTTATTCAAAGCTTTTCACTTTCAGCCTGTATATTCCCTCCCATGTGCATCTATACACTTTTATCATTAATCTCATGCTTATTTTCTGATTTTCAACCCTTAAAGATACCAGACGGGGTGTATTCTGCACTACTAATTCCCTTTTCATTAAATAATTCATTAATTATACACTGAATATTAACTGGCAGGCTGCTAACACTAATCATTTTAAATCTTTTAACACCCAAAAATACCCCTGAAAATCCCCTATTATTATTGCCTTGCCTTCACTCTTAGCAATATGTATTTAAACCTCTCTAATTTATAACTACACCAAATCACTACACAGCTACAACCAATCCTTAAGTCAAATTCACACAAAAGATTCAAGCATCAAAACAGACCTAAGAAGTGATTCATGTTGTATTCGTCCAAACAAAGCAATCATAAACTAACTATTCGACGAAGTTGTTCAAATCGAAGGTAGCTTATAATGCACACTCAAAGAAACAGAAGAAAAACCTTGACCAAATAAAAGGTCTTGAAGAAGAAGGAGAACTAACAAACAAGACAAGATTTATAAAAATAAACACTTTAAACAAAGATTCAATAATCCGAAAAAATAGAACGAACAAAACAAGATTACGAACAACACTTAAAACCAAAAACCCTAACGGAAAATAAATTAAATGAACTAAATAATCTTGAAAGAAAAATCTAAAACTTGAACGAACCCAAATCGAACTCGGAGTTGAACTATTGGAGGTCGAACGGACTGTTTGTGTACGTATGAAAAGGGACGAAGCAGAAGCTGGTCGTTTGGACTATGGCGGACTAGATAGAGGGACGAGGGTGGTGAGGCGTCGAGGAGTAGCAGCGGCAGCAGCTGGGTTCGCTGCTGCCATGGTCGACGTGACAGTGGCTAGGTTTGGTCGTGATGAGCAGCAGCGGGTGGTGGTGAGGAGCAGCTGCGGGTGGTTTGGTGGTGAGCTGCAGCGACTGCTGCTCGACGGAGTGGTCGACGCGACGGAAAACTGGTATCGTTTGGACGTGAAAAGAATAAGAAGCAATTCCCACCCTTTACCTTTTTTTCTTTTCGTTTTTCTTCGCTTTTCAACCGAGAGGGAGGTCCAACAGTCCTATCAAATTTTCGTTTTTTTTTTCCTCCTTCACGTTCCGTCCTCTTCCTCCTTTAAACAAAACTTTTTTTTTGCTTTTTTACAAATTTTCCTCTCCTTTTCACGTGCTCCCCCCTTTTCAAAATCTTTCTTTTGCTTTTAAAATTTCCCCTCCCCTTTGCCCTTGTCCCCCGTGCATTTTGTCTCTTGTTTAAAGAAAATGGACCCCACGTGTGTAGGGGTCCAAGACATATGTCCCCCATGCGTGGTGGGGTTACCCGTGTGTGGGGTTCCGTCCGTGTTCCCCACGCATGTCCCCCATGTGTGGTGGACTCGGATTATTATGGGCTAGGTCCGAAAATTAGGCATAAAACGGGTAGTTTGAACCCAAATATTATTCTTTTGCCCGGACCCGAGAATAAAACCCGATGTTATTCAATTAATCATATGCAAGCAAAATAACTACCAAAATAAGACTAACATTTAAAACAAAACTTATTTCTTTCTTTTTTTTTTTTAGTATTTTTTCAAGATTAAAATAGCTACAAAGCATAAATAAAACTATTTTGTCATTTTCGTTTTTATATAAAGATAAAATATAAAGTACTATTTTTTATTTTTATTTTTGTATGTTTTAATATTAAAAGGGCTACAAAAACGTTAATAACTCTCTTTTTTTTTATAATTTTCGAAATTATACAACGATAAAAATATAAAGTACTATTTCTATATGACTACAAAACATTAATAAAACTAGATTTTTTATAATTTTCGAAATTATATAAAGTATAAAAATAAGGTACTATTTTTGTATTTTTCAAGTTTATGAGAAATACATAAACTAAAATTTACCTATATATATTTTTTGTAATTTTTCTTTTGCGACGAAATAAGGTAAAATAGTCAAAATAGCTATATTAGACTCAATTCAAATATTAACGTTTTGTAGCCCTCTTTTCTTTTTCTTTTTTTTTTATATGAAAAATTCTAAATTGAGCTACAAACTAAATTAACTCCAAAAATACTAATTAAACTCCTAACAAAAATTATCATACACAATTAAACACCAATTAAAACAAAAATTGCATAATTTGACATTAAATGCTAACAATGCAAAATATTCCTACTTTTGTGACTTTCATTTTTTTGTAAAACAAACTTAATTAAATACTAAATGAAAAAATGTGATATATTTTATATTTTTATTAATTAAAACGAATAAACATGCACTCATAAAAATACAAATAATTATACAAAAATACCACAAAAATAACAAAAATTGTACACAAAGGAAAATTGTTTTTATTTTGATTTTTTTGGGAGTAATTCTTTCATAGAGCAAAAATCACGTGCTTACAGCTGCCCCTCTTTGCCCGAAGACACGAAGGGTTTTCGTGCAAAGATAAAGTGAGCGATTTTTGCCAAGTAGGGTCCACACCGGAACACACCGAACCGCTCGTCACTCCTACTTCCCCACCGGGTCACACACCGGAATACCCTTCACCCGGCCCTTCAACAAGCTCCCCCATTGCCCAATACTACCAAGGGGAAACTTCCTATAATCCCCAAGCTCCACCACCCAAACAAAAGCCTCCTCCGCCAATCGTCCCCGTCTTCGGAACACCTCCACCAGCCACACTGCAAAGATCCTCCAGCGGGCCGTTGTTTCAGGCTCATGATAACCAGTATTACCCTTCTGAACCAACCTTTAAAGCACCCGAACCATAAACTTACACCCCTCACCTCCAACTCCCAGCAGAAACAGAGAGGCCGACTAAGAATCCGGAGCAGGATGAAGTGCTTCGTAAAATGAAAAGCATGGAGCAATCTTTCCAGAGTATGCATGGATTGGGCAGCCAAGTTAGTGTGGCCTACAAAGATCTGCGCCCTTTCCCTGATGTGCAATTGCCGGCAGGTTTTAAGATGCCAAAATTTGATCTATACGAGGGGCATGGCGATCCTATGGCACATCTACGGGGCTTTTGTAGCAAAATGAGGGGAGCAGGGGGAAAAGATGAGCTACTGATAGCTTACTTTGGCCAGAGTTTGAGCGGGTCGGCACTGGAGTGGTATACGAGGCAGGATCCTAGCAGGTGGTATACCTAGGACGATCTAGCACAAGCATTTGCGGGTCACTTCCAGTATAACCTTGAGATCATTCCGGACCGTCTCATACTGTTGAAACTTGAGAAAAAGCCTGGAGAGAGCTTCAGGGAATTCGGATTCCGTTGGAGGGAACAAGCAGCAAGAGTCGATCCACCAATGAGGGAAGGTGAAATGGTGGACTACTTCTTACAAACTTTGGAGCCAACTTACTTTGGTCACCTAGTGACATCAGTTGGTAAATATTTCAATGAAGTAGTAAAAATGGGTGGTATGATCGAATAGGGACTCAGATCCAACAAAATCCTGAGCTATTCGGCGATTAAAGCAAACACCCAGGCCATCCAGAGCGGCGCGGGAGGTGCACTCGAGGTCGCAACAGTCGAAGCAGGTACTGGGTCCAAATTCAGAGGTCCTTCCCCTCACTACCAGCTCAGACCCCGTCACCCAAATTATCCATACACTCCATACAACCTTCCACAACCCTACTACCCACCATCAAAGCCACTTTTTTCAGCCCATCATGCCCAAACCTGCCCCCGAGCTCCATATAATCCGCCTCAGTATTATCCTCCGAACAATGGCCGGTCACAGGTTCAACCATCAGGTCACCCCCTATGGCGAGAGCCAACACCACATAATGCATTCTTGCCTTCACAACGTTTCGAGCACCCAACGACCCTAGAAAATAGGGGCATGGAGGGGAACAAAGGCAAAGAAATAATTTCACGCCAATTGGTGAGTCCTACACAAGTTTGTTTGAAAAGCTAAAGCTTTCTGGCCTGATTGAGCCGCTCCTTGGATATACTCCAGACGCATATGCAAAAGGATTTGATCCTGTTGTACGATGCATGTACCACTCTAATGTCCAAGGATATAGCATTGAAGACTGTCGTTCTTTGAAAAAAGAAATAGAAAGAATGATTCAGGAAGGGTTAATTGTGATCAATGACAGTGACAGGGAGCACGCGAATCCTCTTGAGAACTTGTTGACTGATGTTGATGATACTGAAGTTGGTGATGGTCTTGGCAATGTTGATATAGAGCTCAATGGCTAAAATGCCGTGCTTGGTAGTTGGAAAGACACTCCATTTTGGGTCAGCCGGAGAGGATCTTTGATGGTTTATTTTGTTGTCATTTCTGTTGTCTGGATTATTCTTAGGGTTGTAATCCGGATATTGTCTTGTGTCAAACCCTCTCGTCCCTCAATTTTTGCCACAATGGTTTATTTAGTTGGTCCAGGTTTGTTTCATGGTGTACTTTGGTTTGTTTTGCTTACTTTGTTATTCAAACCATTCCACCGTTAGTCTAATGCAAATTTTGGTATTTTATCATTTCTAGTAATTTTCTTTGTTTAGTTCTTCTATACTTTTGTTGTGTCTTTTGTTCAAACACCGATTCTAGTGACATGACATGCGCACACAATTTTATCCCAATCTTAAAAGCTGATCATTAAACCATTGGGAGATGATCGAAACGTTTAAAGGAAATAAGAACGGTCTGAGATTATTTGGAGCCCGAGTCATGTGGAACTGGGGCAAGTAAAACATAAAGAAAACCGTTAAATGCAAGGTTTGCCAAATTGACATGAGGGTCGTTCATGATAATGCGAGTGAGAGTGTTGCCCAACGGTTCTTTAGAGATGACAAATGAAAAAGCAAATGTGTGAGTATAATTGTCAAGTCCAGCACCATCAGAAGAGGCTACAAATCTTTGTTTAATTATGTTGTTTGCACTTGGCATGTTTTGAATATTGGAATGACGAAGGCATTTTGTTCTACTACCTAAACACTTTATCCTTTGTTACCCTTTTTGAGCCTTATTTATTTTCTTTCATACTCCTCTTTCGGAATCAATAGCAAAGAGTAGAAACACAAACAGAAAAGATAAGAAAAAGAAAAAGAAAAGAAAAGGAGAAAACAAAAAAAACAAAAAGAACAAAAAAAAACAAGAAAAAAAAAGCAAAAGAGAAAAGGAAAAGGAAAAGAAAAATAAAAATAAAAGGAAGATAAGAAATGAGTCACAAGAAAAAGGAATCAGTGGGAACTACGTTTGACCTGATTCCTCAAAGAGGATACGTAGGCGCTTCGTAGCTCGGTCATAGTGTAACAAAAATTAAAATATCCCCAAGCAAGAAACTGAGGCAACGGTTGCGCTTGTTGTAAATAAATCTAGTTCCGAAGGTTGTAATTTTGAACCCAAAATTGATGCATTTTTAGCCTTAAATACCCTTCTTTCTAGCCTATCCAAAATCCCACACTACGGTCCAAAGAAAGACCTTCTGATCAGTCTTCAAAAGATGTCCAGTCAGACAAATGTGAGAGTTTTATCAGAACATAACATTCTGATCCCCATGCAGAAAAGACTCTGATCTCCATGCAGAAGAGACTCTGATCCCCATGCATAAAAGACATTGATCCCCTACGGAATGAGGATCATGAGTTAAAGGGTTGGATAGCCAAAGGAATCCCTAGTAGAGAGAATCTTATCGGTAACACTCCAATCCCCAGCTGAGAAAGAAAAATGAGAGAGTCTTATCGGTGAAAACCTTCACAGGCACCATAAGGCGAAGAAAGCTGAGAGAAAAACCGAAATGAGAGAGGGTTGATAGTGAAAACCCTCCGGGGCACTACTAGTCGAATAAGGATTGAGAATAAGATGAAAATCATCAGACAGAAATGGTGAAAGGCGATGTGACGACGGAGGATAGGCCACATGTGCATGTCATGACCGTTAGAGTCGGTATCCGTGTTTGATAGATTTTACTTATAGTTTCTCTTGTTAGAGAGTCATATTTTCTTTTTTGTCTTTTATTCCGTCCCTTTTTGTCTTTCTCCTTTCATAGAAAATTCCCCAGTAGAGTTTGTTTGGTCAAAACAAGTGAGAAATGACTTCAAAATTTACCATCAGCTTTCCAATTACGCAAGACGGGATCTGACTAGTACACCAAAGTGGTATAAGTTAGGAAGGAACAGGCGCAAAGCCCGTGTCAAGAAGGGTATCCCCATCAAGATGAGATTGATAAAAGGGATGGGCCGGTGTCAGCAATTAATATCATCCCCAACAAGTTTTGATAGCATAATGGAACACAAAACGAGGAAAGGAGAAAGAGAAAACCATCCCCAGCAGGAGTGGCATGACCGCTCACCATGTCTTAAACTAACAAAATTTTCTTTGATTTGAAACAGGGAAAATGAATGTTATTGATGGCGGAAAGACAGGCCATAAAGAAGATCATCAAACCGGGGCAGAAAATTTTCTCATTGTGAAAATTTTCTTGAAGGCAGGTACCTATTTGGGGAAGAAGAAAGATAACACCAGTCTCAAGGGAGCTGATCTTTGAACCAGTGTTATCCCCCAAGTTTTTATAAAAGAAACTGTATTCCCAGCGGACAGAACAAAAAGATTAAAACTTGTGTTCGGAAAGGCAAAGGGCCAGTGTCGCTCCCAGCAGGCTTAAGAAGAGCGGAGCACCAATTTTGAAGGAATGAAAATCCCCCAGCAGTGTTATCCTCAACAGAGTTATCTCCAGTTGATAACATTTTTATCTCCCGCAATGTTGAGAGAAAATAAAAGTTTTGAAGGAAGTAGTTTCGAAAAAGAAGGGGGAGAAGGAAAGAAGATTCCCCCAGCAGTATCATCCCCAGTATGTAAGTAAATAATTCCCAGCAGTGTTATCCCCAGCAGTTTCGAGGGAAGACAACACAAGAAGTAAATAATTCAGGAATAAGGAAATGGTTTACCAATAGGAGACGCACTTCCTAAGTTTAGTTTTACCCCTAGGAGACGCACTTCCTAAGTTTAGTTTTACCAATAGGAGACGCACTTCCTAAGTTTAGTTTTACCAATAGGAGACGCACTTCCTAAGTTTAGTTTTACCAATAGGAGACGCACTTCCTAAGTTTAGTTTTACCCATAGGAGACGCACTTCCTAAGTTTAGTTTTACCAATAGGAGACGCACTTCCTAAGTTCATTTTACCCATAGGAGACGCACTTCCTAAGTTTAGTTTTACCAATAGGAGACGCACTTCCTAAGTTTAGTTTTACCAATAGGAGACGCACTTCCTAAGTTTAGTTTTACCAATAGGAGACGCACTTCCTAAGTTTAGTTTTACCAATAGGAGACGCACTTCCTAAGTTTAGTTTTACCAATAGGAGACGCACTTCCTAAGTTTATTTTTGCCAATAGGAGACGCACTTCCTAAGTTCATTTTACCCATAGGAGACGCACTTCCTAAGTTTAGTTTTACCAATAGGAGACGCACTTCCTAAGTTTAGTTTTACCCATAGGAGACGCACTTCCTAAGTTTAGTTTTACCAATAGGAGACGCACTTCCTAAGTTTAGTTTTACCAATAGGAGACGCACTTCCTAAGTTTAGTTTTACCCATAGGAGACGCACTTCCTAAGTTTAGTTTTACCAATAGGAGACGCACTTCCTAAGTTTAGTTTTACCCATAGGAGACGCACTTCCTAAGTTTAGTTTTACCAATAGGAGACGCACTTCCTAAGTTTAGTTTTACCAATAGGAGACGCACTTCCTAAGTTTAGTTTTACCAATAGGAGATGCACTTCCTAAGTTTAGTTTTACCAATAGCAGACGCACTTCCTAAGTTTAGTTTTACCAATAGGAGACGCACTTCCTAAGTTTAGTTTTACCAATAGGAGACGCACCTCCTAAGTTTAGCTTTACCAATAGGAGACGCACTTCCTAAGTTTAGCTTTACCAATAGGAGACGCACCTCCTAAGTTTAGCTTTACCAATAGGAGACGCACTTCCTAAGTTTAGCTTTACCAATAGGAGACGCACTTCCTAAGTTCAGTTTTACCAATAGAAGACGCACTTCCTAAGTTTAGTTTTACCAATAGGAGACGCACTTCCTAAGTTTAGTACGCACTTCCTAAGTTTAGTTTTGCCAATAGGAGACGCACTTCCTAAGTTTAGTTTTGCCCATAGGAGATGCACTTCCTAAGTTTAGTTGTGCCCATAAGGAGACGCACTTCCTAAGTTTACTTTTACCCCATAGGAAACACACTTCCTAAATTAAGATTTCACGCATAGGAGACGCACTTCCTAAATTATTTTCATTCATAGGAGACGTACTTCTTAGTTCAAAATCATTAAAGTTTCACCCATAGGAGACGCACTTCCTAAGTTTATTTTACCCCTAGGAGACGCAATTCTTAAGTTTAATTTTATGCATAGGAAACGCACTTCCTGATTTAGGTTTTCATTGTTAGGAGACGCACTTCCTAGTTCAAAATCATTAAAATTTCACCCATAGGAGACACACTTCCTAAATTTATTTTACCTCTAGGATACGCACTTCGTAGTCCGGGTCGTTCAGGTTATATTTTTGCTTTAGGAGACGCACTTCCTAGTATGGTTCATTTAAGATTTCATTCGTAGGAGACACACTTCCTAGTTTGGCTTTTTCAGGTTGTATTTTATTTCAGGAGACGCACTTCCGAAATTGAGATTTCACCCTTAGGAGATGCACTTCCTAGTTTGATTCATTTTAAGTTTGACCATAGGAGACGCACTTCCTAGTCTAGTTTATTGAAGTTTTACCTGTAGGAGACGCACTTCCTAATCAAGGTCTTTCAAGTTTTTCTTTTAGGAGGCACTTCCTAAATTGAGATTTTATTCATGGGAGACGCACTTCCTAGTTTTAGTCACTGAAGTTTTCACCCCTAGGAGACGCACTTCCTGGTTTAGTTCATTTCGATTCAACCATAGAAGACGCACTTCCTAGTTTGAGTCATGGAGGTTTTATTTTAGCGGACACATTTGCTAGCAAGAGTTTTTTTGGTTTTACTCGTAGGAGATGCACATCCTAGTCTAGTCTTTAGTTTACTCTCATCATTGCATCATTAGTATAAGTGGGTTACAATTTTGCTAACGACTCACAAATCTTCCCAGCGCAAACTGGGTTAGGAAATTTCGTTTGTTTTGTTTGTTTTGGTTGTCAGGAGCCCGCCTGGAGAATGGAGGTGATAAATTTTTGAAAAAAGTTGTTGAAGTCAGGAGCCCGCCTGGAGAATGGAGGTGATAAATTTTTGAAAAAAAGTTGTTGAAGTCAGGAGCCTGCCTGGAGAATGGAGGTGATAAATTTTTGAAAAAAAAAGTTGTTGAAGTCAGGAGCCCGCCTGGAGAATGGAGGCTGTTTTATTTTAAGAAGTTGTCGAAGTCAGGAGCCCGCCTGTAGAACGGAGGTTGTTGTATGTCGAAAATGAAGAAGTTAGGAGCCCGCCTGTAGAACGGAGGTTGTTGTATGTCGAAGATGAAGAAGTCAGGAGCCCGCCTGTAGAACAGAGGTTGTTGTATGTTGAAGAGGAAAAAGTCAGGAGCCCGCCTGTAGAACGGAGGTTGTTATATGTCGAAAATTGAAGAAGTCAAGAGCCCGCCTGTAGAACGGAGGTCGTTAAATTCAAGATGATGAAGTCAGGAATCCGCCTGTAAGACAGAGGAATATCTTTCAAGATCAAGCAGTAACCCACTGGAAGGCAGAAGGTTACAACAAAAATCCCCAGCATTCAATCCAAGTTAGAAATAGCAGAAGCTCGCCTCAAGAATGCGAGTCAACAGTCTGAGATGATCAACAGAAGCTAGTCACAAAAACAAAAACAAGAAAAGAAAAAAAAGCAAAAAAAAAGAAGAAAATGAATCCAAAGTACGGAAGTGGAGAACAGATGTGGTCTGCTCAAGAACTAGCACCTACAACTAGCAAGTATCAAGGTTCAAATCCAAAGTCTGTATGAAGCACCATTCAAGACTCAAGATCAAGTTTCAGAAGACTTATAGATAGGAATCCTTGTAACTAGTAGCTGATAGGCTTAGTTAGTCTTTTTTTTTTCATTTTTTGTAACAGCAGGACCGCGGACCGGAACCTCAACGGAATGGCACCTCGATCGGCACTTCACCTCAGTACACTCTACCATCTCTCTCAGTTCCGAACTACACGTGGCCTGATTCCTTTATAACCAAGGATATGTAGGCAGCTCAGATACCAGGGCTCGGTCACATTCCCTTCCTTTCCTTAGTGTAGTCCCTCCAAATAATGGTCGGGTCAAAAACTTGTCTAGTCGTCCTTTGTTGGAAAACTCTTCGTGTTTCCAGTCAAAGAGGGGCAGCTGTAGACGTGTGATTTTTGACCCTCCCCGGGAATTTTCATATTTTTAGCGTGAATATTTAAATTGGGTCTAATATAGCTATTTTGACTATTTTTACTTTATTTCGTCGCAAAAGAAAAATTACAAAAAATATATATATATAAATTTTAGCTTATGTATTTCTCACAAACTTGAAAAAATACAAAAAAATAGTACCTTATTCTTGTACTTTATATAATTTCGAAAATTATAAAAAATATAGTTTTATTAATGTTTTGTAGTCATTTTAAACTTGAAAAATACAAAAAAAAGTACTTTATATTTTTATCGTTGTATAATTTCGAAAATTACAAAAAAAAGTTATTGACGTTTTGTAGCCATTTTAATCTTGAAAAATACAAAAATAGTACTTTATATTTTATCTTTATATAAAAACGAAAATGACAAAAATAGTTTTATTTATGCTTTGTAGCTATTTTAATCTTGAAAAAAAATATATTAAAAAATAGTTTTGTTTTAAATGACAGTCTTATTTTGGTAGTTATTTTGCTTACATAGGATTAGTTGAACAACGTCGTGTTCTTATTCTCGGGTCCGTGCAAAAGAATAATATTTGGGTTCAAACTACCCGTTTTTAGGCCTAATTTTCGGACCTAGACCATAATAATCCGAGCCCACCACACATGGGGGACACGCGTGGGGAATACGGACAGAACACCACACACGGGGAACACCACCACGCATGGGGGACACAAGTATTGGACCCCTACACATGTGAGGTCCATTTCTTGGAATAGTGTAACAAAGAACGTGAGAAGGCAAAAGGGATTGGAAACTTTTAAAAAGCAAGATTTGCAAAAAGAAAAAGGGATAGAACGTGAAAGGGGGGGGGGGAAGAGAAAAAGTTTGGAAAATTTGGAGGAAGGACGATTGACCTTCTTCTTCATTTGGAACCAGAGAAAACGTAAAAGAAAAAAAACGTAAAGGTTGCATTGCCTCCTCCTCTTTCACGTCCAAACAACCACCAGTTTTCCGTCGCGTCGACCACCCCGTCGAGCAGCAGTCACTGTAGCTGCTTCACGTCCTTTCCCCATCGTCTTCCCCACCTCCAAACCTCTCCGTAACAACCAGCAAACGACCCATTTCGTCGCCGGAAAAACCAGTAGCTCGTCGCTTCCTCGCGCCCAGCAGTGAACCAAACAGCCCGGCGACCATAACCAGCCTCCCCGTCGCTTCCTCGCATCCAGCCTCATCGTCTCACACTGTCACTCATCAGCGAACACCACCGGAAAACCACGACCACTGCTGCTTCACCATCTCCAGTCCAGCGAGCAGCTGTTGCTGCGTTGCCGAGCAGCTGTTGCTGCGTTTCTTCTCCTTCGTCGCTAACACTACTCCTTCAGTCCGAAGAACCAGCAGTCTGGCTTCTTCCTCACATCCAAACGACCCTCCATAGCTGGCTTCTTCCTCACATCCAAACGACCCTTCATAGCTGCTCCTTCCTCAATCCAAACGACCACCTAAACCAGCCTCTCCTCGTCTCAAAACCTCCAGAAACGACCAGCTAGTGCAGCCATGAAACCACTCTTGAAGTTGCCGTTCGTGTTATGAGTTCCGTCAAGGTTGTTGCTGTCCATTTTTTTCGGAGAGTTCGAGATGTTGAAGCTCGACGTTGCTGTTAAACGTGAGTATTCATGTTACTTTTGTTGGATCGGTGTGTTCTTTGCTTTCACGTCTTGTCTCTGTAAATTTGAGTAGTAGTAATATATTTGTCATATTTTAAAGTTTATATCATGTTAGCTTATCACTGATTGTTAATGTTATATTCTGTTGTTAATTTTATGTTTTTGTTTATCACTGATTGTCAGTTGTTTGCCATTTATTGTTAGGTTGTTAGATTATTAACTTATACTTCATTAAACTAGATTAAGAAGAAAAAGAATGATAGTTTATAAATAGCGTCAAATTAGTGATTTGTGGCAATATTGTTGTTTATATGTAATTAGATTAAAGGAACTAGGGGTGCATTTCATGTGACCCGGCTCCAATTTGGAACAGGGTTAAATAGAACTTGTCGTGAACCACGAGTGCATTACATATAGCATGGCTTGCAATATGTTTTAAGTAACCTTGAATTAACTCTTTAAATAAATATAGCGGAATGTAGTTCTCTTTTAAATAATAAAATGAGATGAGCCTCGCCAAATAAAGATACAAATTGTGGGGTCCCCAATAGATGGTTATTTTAAATGCTTAGACTTCGGGATGGGCCGTTTAGCGAATTCCGCGGCCCTACCCAAAGTAAATGATGCGCTAGTCACTTTAGGCGCGTATTTAATAATGTTATCTTCCTAAACTCGGGTGCACATTTATGTGACCCAAATCCAAATCTCAACGGAGTCGAAATGTGTCTCTAATCACGGGTACATTGATTGTGACGTGGTTCGAGATGCGTGTCCATGACGTTGCAAATTCCTTTTTTAAAAATAAGAATGAGATGAGCCTCGCCGAATAAGAATACAAAAATTGTGGGGCCCTCAGTCAATATTTGCTTTAAAATTGCTTAGACTTCGGGATGAACCGTTTAGCAAAATTCCACGGCCCTACCCAAAGTAAATGATATGCTAGTCACTTTAGGCGCGCCTTTAATAATTTAATTTTCTTAAACTCGGGTACACATTGATGTGACCCAAATCCAAATCTCAACGGAGTCAAAGTGTGTCAACGACCACGGGTAGACGCGGTTTGAGATACATTTTCACAACGTTGCAATTCCTTGTAAAAATAATAATAATTATTATGAAAGCGGTAAAAGATAAAATTTGCACATAAGTTCATATTTGTATAAAATCAGATAATCAAGTTGAATATGACAGTTGAGCGACCGTGCTAGAACTACGGAACTCGGGAATGCCTAACACCTTCTCCCGGGTTAACAGAATAACTTATCCGGATTTCTGGTACGCAGACTGTTAAACAGAATCATTCTTTTCCTCGATTCGGGATTAAACCGGTGACTTGGGACACCCTAAATCTCCCAAGTGGCGACTCTGAAATAAATAAACAAATCCCGTTTCGATTGTCCTTTAATTGGAAAAACTCCTTCACCCCTCGCGGGGGCGGAAAAAGGAGGTGTGACACTCATTACTGTCAAACTGTTTAATAATTGGAATAAGAGGAAAATAACATAAGTTGGTCTTTAGTGAATCGGCTTGGCAAAACGGGTTAGTTCACTAGCTATGAAGGTTTTAATATTGTCAACAGTAGGTTAATCGTGAACATGTAGCTATATTTTGTTAAAGCATGAATTTAAATTAATTTCGTGAATTAGGCATTATGGCATGATTTGTGTTCAAACAAGACGAGTTAACGTTTAAATTTAATAAACTTTCGAATATGCATTAGTAATTAAGATTGATTCTAGTTTCAAATAGTTGTAAATAATTAATTCCAACGGTTCAAGTCATCTAACAATGTGAGTTTAATCTAGTTATAGGATAATTAGTTTCTTTTGAATATATTATTTGTCGATTCCGTATTTTATTTATAATTTCAATTTTAGTAATATTCCTTTCCATTAAGATTTGTCTTAATCTAGCATTTAATATGTTACGCCTTTTTTTTTTCAAGCATGTAATTAATTAGGATTTTTTCTTTTTTATTTTAGAGATGAATTTAATAGAAATGTAGTCACTTTAGGATATCCTTAAAATAAATGAGACGAGCCTCGACAAACAAGAATACACAAATTGTGGGCCCCTCAATGGATAGTTATTTCGAATGCTTAGATTTCGAGACAGGCCGCATAGCGAACTTTACGGCTTTTCTCAAAATAATAAAGCGTTAGTCTTTAGGCGCGTATTTAATAATGTTATTTTCCTAAACTCGGGTGCACATTTATGTGACCCAAATCCAAATCTCAACGAAGTAGGGACGTATCAAAATTGCGTGTACATTTATGTGGCGCAATTCGAGATGCATTCTCACGACGTTACCATTCTTTGAATAAATAATAACAAAGCGGTAAACAGTTAAAGCACGTAGGTTCATAATTGTAAAAAATCAGATAATTAAGCTGAATATGACAGTTGAGCGACCGTGCTAGAACCACGGAACTCGGAAATGCCTAACACCTTCTCCCGGGTTAACAAAATTCCTTATCCGGATTTGTGGTGCACAGACTGTTAAACAGAGTCATTCTTTTCCTCGATTCGGGATTCAACCGGTGACTTGGGACACCATAAATCTCCCAAGTGACGACTCTGAAATAAATAAATAAATCCCGTTTCGATTGTCCTTTAATTGGAAAAAACTCCAATCCGCGCCCCTTCGCGGCGGCGCGGGCGAAAAAGGAGGTGTGACAAGTAAAAGCTTTGTATCTAACCTTATTTGTGAACAATATACATTACTATAGGTATCATATATATTATTATACGTATCTTTAATTAAATTTTGTGTATAATTCAGTTATGGTAGGTATCCTTTTTTAAGGAAGAACTAATTAAAATTTTGTTAATTTCGTTTTGTATCTTACACATTAATTTTAAGTTGAAATAATAATTTTTATTTATTACAAGCTTTGTATTTGACCTTATTTGTGAACAATATACATTATTATAGATATTTTTAATTAAATTTTGTGTATAATTCAGTTATGGTAGGTATTCTTTTTTAAGAAAGAATTAATTAAATAAACATTTTGTATCTTACATCTATATTACATTTAAGGAACTAATATTATTAACAAGAGGAGAAAGGAAAAAGACAAGAAAAATTAAAGCTTGGTGGTTAACAAACAAAAATAAACGAAAGTTGAAAATTCAAAAAGCCCAAAGCTAAAAAATGAAGATCTGTATCATTTCTTGAGCGCACTCGCTCTTACGCATTGATTTATACAAACCTTTTTTAAAAATTAAGATTTCATATGCCTTAAAATTTGATTTTCTACGATAGTTTTTCCTTACAAATCTTTATTTAAGCAACTTTTATTTAGGTTTGCCTTCTCTACATTGCTTACGGTTTAGCTTACACACAAATTACTGCAAAGTATGGCTCCAAACTATAACTATATCAGCGAAATATCAATGTCCAAAATGAGTTAGAATTTGAAGGTTCATGTTGTTAGATTATGGCATGTTCCAGACCGCGAGAAACCAGAAAATCCTAATTCAGTTAAATTAATTATTCAAGATGAAAGGTGCATACTCTTTTAGCTGTTGTTATTTTTTCGAGTTGTGATGTATTTTCTTCAAGTTATGCGCCTTACTAACTTAACTTTCTTTTCAAATTTTTTGTTTTAGGGAGATCGAATTCATGCAACTATTGGAAGAGTTGTTAGTTAATGACTTATCATTTAATTATTGAGTATTGTTATTGTCTTATGATCATTTGGTCTTATGTATCATTTTCTTTAGTTAATATTTTTAATTTGGTATAACTATGTTATGTGGCAGTTCATCAGAGGTGACATTTTAGCTTTTTTTTCCAGCGCCTCACTCCTAGAATCTTGAAGGCAATTAAGTATTTCTTTGTTTTCTTTATATATGATTTACTCTCTGTCATTATTGGTTACTGCATTTGTGTATTTTATTGTCATGTTGTTATGATTAATCTGCCACAAGTTTTATCATATTTGAGTGATATTGTCATGTTAGAGCTTGCAAATTAGTGAGAAATGGAGAATACTAATGGATTATACTAGCAATCTTCATCTGCTGCTGGGTGGACAGCAAAAGTAGCCAAAGAGCCAGAAACTGGAGAATTCTATATTGAGGTAGTATGCAACTTTTTACTTTAATGCAAAGTTGGATAATTTATTGCAGAAAACATAATATAAGCTAGATGCATTGAGAAAATCTAAAAAGATGTCACCTGTAGTGACATGGAACAGTGGCATGTGACTATGTTATCTGCAATCTAAGTGCATGAAGCTCATCTAGATTCTGATGTTGGCATGATGAGATCTATTGGCTTCCTAGAATCCAAGCTATTGATGTATTTGAATATATTTTATTCTACACTTAATCAAAATATCTGAAAGTGTGCAATAATTTTAGATGCTAACTAAGTTTCCTTCTAAAGATCATTCTGGCATGTCTTCTTCATTATCTCATTAGTAATACAATATATGTTGTCTCTCATTTCCGTCAAAAATTATCGCCCAAGGACTAAAAATTCTTGAATTTTTACCCATGCCTTTTTGTAGTGATAAACCTCAATACAGAGGACAACTTCTGAAAAATTATGTCCATAAGCATTTGCTACAATAATGTTACCTTAGGCACATGCTTCATATCAAGCAAATTGTATAACATTATTATTTTTCGTGGAGCATTCATATCAAGAAAATTGTATGGTATCATTATTTCTTATGGAACATTTATTAGGAGATGGAATGAAAGTTTTACCGGAGTCTTAATATGTTTTTAATACTTGGTTGTAAAGATGGTATTAACACTAACATATTAAACTTTATGGTGTAGATCATTCTTTTTAATTATCCGCGCATCGCGGGGTACTAATACTAGTATTATATTAAAAGGAGAGTAGTATGCAGTGTGATTAAGTCAAGTGGTAAGCTAAAATAAAGCCCAACATTAATAATTAAAAATTATATATAAAAACATAATTAATGGAAGTAGTTTAATGAATCTTATACATAATCTAAATAGATCTTAGACAAATCAAATTTATATATCTATATTTAAATTTATATGTATATTTGTATCTATATCTATATCTATATTTATATCTATATATTGATCCACTCATAGATTTTCTTCTATATTAGCTAGAAATATGGAGGTAAAAAATTAATTTAAAACTATAATAGAAAAAAATAAAAATATATAAAGACGTAAATTGAGATAACCTGTGACTATTTATACTTTGGAGTAAGTTAAAATATAAAATAAAACTAAAATTTATTTAAGATATCAAAGATTTGTTGAGTTTAATAATTAAATAAATTCAACTAGCAAAATAATATCTTACATAAAGTATACAAATTATTTATAAGGTAAGAGAAAAATTAAATAATCAATAAAAGATATTTTAATAACAAGAATAATAAATTCATATTAATATTGATAAATCGTGCAAACGAATAATTTATACGTAAATATTACTACAATATTTAGATATAATGTATTCAAACAATTAAGAAAATATTTTTCTATGATTAATATTTCAATTGAGTTTGGTTAGTTTAAGTTTGAAAGCATAACATAATTTTTTGAAAATATGGTCCAATTAAGAAAATAGAATGATAAAAATTATTTGAATTTGAGATGAGAACGTTTTTTATTTTTATCTATGTTATATTAGAATGAGTGTGGTAAAGATAGATATTAAATTTAAACAGGCTAATAAAAATTCACATGACAATGTAATAATATTAGGTGTTGAATAATATAAAATCAAAAATAAAGAATAAATAGAGAAAAAAATAAAAATTCAGATTTTTTATCATAGAAAAAAGGGTAAAAGTTATTTAAATTTGGGATGAAAAAGTTTTTTTTTTATATTATGATAAGAAAGGTCATAATATGGATAAGTCCACGTAACTCAAGTCTAATAGATAAAATTAAAAACTAAAAATATTGAACAATAAAAATAAATTAGAGTTAATGCAAGGACATTTATAAATTGTAAGTTTAGAAAATAAAATAAATTAAATATACAATACTTAAAAATATTAAAATTTTCGAGCAATATTTTTAAAACAAAATAAATGTTTATTTTATAATTTAAAAGTTATATATTTATCTTATATTATTAAAGAAATGTAGTTGATAATGATTTAAATAAAGTTACAAGTTAATGAAAAGTCACATAAAACGTAATAAGACTATATATTAGATTAAAGAATATCAAAATTATGTTAGATTATTAGAAATGAAAAAAAAGACTATTTAAATTTGAGATTAGAAAGTTCTTAAAACTATGATGCGAATGCTCAAATTAAGGATAATATCACGAAATTGAAGAAAAATAAAAAAATAAAAATTTTAAATTACAAAATAAATTTCTAATATAGCCAATTTTACAAAAATTAAATTTGTATCTTAAAACTTAAAAAGAAAGAAAATGTATGTAAAGAAATAAAATAACATTGAAAATAATACTACAATATTTAGATATAATATGTTCAAACAATTAAGAAAATATTTTTCTATGATTAATATCTAAATCGAGTGCAGTTAGTTTGGGTTTGAATGCGTAGCATAAGTTTTGAAAATGCGGTCCTGTTTAGAAAATAGACTTATATGAATTATTTGAATTTGAGATGAGAATTTTTTTTTGAAAATATTACGTAAAGAACTAAAATGATAGTAAAAATATTACTTTAATATTTAGAAATAATGTGTTCAAACGATTAAGAATTTTTTTTCCTATGATTAAATAAATTTTCAAAATACAAAATAAATTTTTAATATTGGTAATCTTAATAATAAAAATTAAAAATTAAATTGTATCTTATAGATAAAAAGAAATAAAATTTAACTGTATCTAATACAAAATTAATTATAAGATAATTAAATACATTTGGAACATAATAGTCAAATAATTTATGTATTAATATTTTTAGACTAATTAAAAGTTATAATTTAAAACAAAATATGACATTATTTTGGTTATAGGTAAAACACTAATATAAAAACTAATTAAAATTTATAGTGGGAAAGAGAATGTATAAAATAAAATAGAGGCATTGTGAGGATACTTCCCTAGGTTATGCAGTTATCTTCCCTAGTCTGACAGGAGTCAAGGGAAAATCACTTGAGCTTTTTCGCCTTTTCTCCTTCTTTCCGGAGCGCACTAACGGAAAACCTGAGATAATTCTTAGCTTACAGTCAATCATTCCTAAAGTCAAGACATTGAGCCCATGTCTCCCGAACGATCATAGTACGACCGCTCATCTAATATAAAATCAATGAGTATATCTCACCTCCCCTTCCCCATACCATAGCCGATACTTTAAATTAATTTAAAAATAGATAAAATAAAATAATTAAATTACATTAAAAATATTACTGATAAATTTAAATGATTAAAATATTATAAATAAGAGGATAAAAGCATAAAAATATACCAAATTTCAAGAATAAAATATTTATTTTTATTAAATACTATTAAAAGGATAATAAGCAAGACATTAATTTAATTATAAGCTAATAAAAATTATATGAAAGTATAATAATATTAAATGATAAATAATACAATAACTATAAGAAAAGAACAAAAAAAAAGAACTTACGTAAAAATAATGTGATGAATAAGACATATTTAACTTCCAGATAAACATAAAGTGAGAGTAAGAATTTTATTAAAATAATATGTTTCAATATGCTCGAACAAGACATATCAAAATATGATATGTTTTGTATTCATTAATATTGACAGCGGAACAAAATGCAAGTACTATAATTAAGGGGTTAAGTTGCTACAAATATATATTAAAAAAATTGGTTGTCTACTACGGGATTTGAACAATAATTTCATATCCTGCTTCATAATGAAATTCTCAAGTTATATAATTTTTATCTGAGAGATTGTATTTTAACGTTATTTGCACATAATTCAAACAACCTACATCGCAATTTGAAATGATTTGTCTGCACATCACACGGGTACTAATACTAGTATATATGAAAAAGATTTTATTTACTTGTTAGTGTCATTTATATTTTATTTACTTCTTTCTTTTCTTTTTTTCTTTAGAGCCTCGACTTAAAAGATAGATAAAATAATTCTACAACAATTTCGTAATCAAACGGTCCAAACTTAAAATCAATTATTTTACAATAATATAAAGGATTGTTTGGTTTAGGAACTAAAAAATTGAATCTCGATATAATATTAAGAAAAAATGATATTGTATAGCCGTTCTCAAAATAATAGCTGAATATATATATAATAATATCCCGCTGTATTCTATGTATTTTATTGTATTTCACTGTCTCGTTATATGCCATGAATGTATTCATATGTTTTTTTTAATTAATATAATTTATGTATTCAGATATATTATATAATTTTTATGAAGATTGTTATGTTTTTTGGGGTATTTTTCGGTTGGAAATCTTTTTTATAACTGGAAATACAAAATTTGTGTGTTATAATTGAGTTTGTTGAGTTATATTAGGAATCTATTATGTTAATTGATTCACTTTCCGTTTAAAAAAGTGTAATCTCTTGTTTCACGCCGTGAATACAATCGACTACAATAATCTGTCCAGCTGTAATTCCATGTTTCATGCCATGAATACAGTCGAATATACTCGAATACGATAAATGATTAGCTGGACTTCCTTAATTCACGCCTATTTTTGCTACTGTATTCATGAATACAGTAGCTTAAATACATTTAATACATCTTATAACAACAAAAAACATATCTACAATTCGTAATATAGCAAATGGTATCTATAGATAGCAAATTACCACTAAAAGATAGTGCTTTATAAAAATTTCCCAAATTAAATTACGTTTTGGTATTGTACTAATACAATCTCCACATAATAAATGGAGTACACTATTATTAATACCATTACACTATTCTTTTACTTTAAAAAATCCACTTATTACATTGGGATTGGGAGAGGAAAAATGATGATAGTAAGAAAGCACACATTTATTTTGCGAGAGACTTCAACTAATGTTATTAGACTGTAAATGTTGGTGCTAACACTAATGGGGTCGTTTGATAGGGTGTATAAGAATAATGCGGAATAAGGTATATTAGTAATGCATGTATTAGTAATGCAAACATTAGTTATGTAGATATTATTTTTTATTTACTGTTTGGTGTGGTGTACTAAAATTATAATGCATTACATAATTTTTAAGAAAAATAGTTGTTTACAAATATGCCCTCCATATTCTCTAGCTTTAAGAGACTTTAAGGATAATTTTGTCTTTAACCATACTAATGCATGCATTAATAGCCTTGGACCTTGGTATTACTAATGTCATGGTTTTCTATGCATTACTTATACACAGGATAATACCAAGTATGATTATACATCGGTTGAAAAAATATACCAAATAATGTATTAGTAATGCATAGAGCTAATGCTTGCATTATTTTTTTTAATACCTCCTACCAAACGATAATTATATGGGGATTAATAGTCTCCAAAGCATCTGCATTCACGCTGGGTTAGGGAAGGGCCACACCCCCAAGAAATGTAATGTAAGTAGCCTACTTTGATACATGACTGATTCCACAGCTCGAATGCATGACATATAGATCACACGGAGACGACTTCACCGTTGTTCCAAGGTTGTCATCCCCAATAATAGTAGCTGTTGTGAGCACGTGATTTTTGTTTCGCACGACAATCGCTCCAAAAGGAAATAAAAAATAATAATTGGCCCTGCTGTACAAATTTTGGATTTCTGTGCGGCACCTTGTTGATTTATTTGTGACTTCGGCCCATTTTTATTTATTTACTTTATTAAAACAAAATTCGAAAAATATATGTGTCCTGCATAATTCGAACCGTAATCCGGTCGTTGAATAAGAAAATCACGAATGGGCATCTTCGTCCGTGATTTTTATTTTGATTAACTTTACCTGTTTGAAATATTTTAGTGTGTGTGCAAATAATTGTATTGAGTGTGTGTTTAATTTTAATTTGATTTTTTGGCTTAGTTTTAAAATAAATAAGAAAAAGAAAAAAAAAGAAAAAAAAAGAAAAAATATATTGAAAGGACCTCTTTTCCTCCCGGACTTGGGCCAATTTTAACAAAATTGGCCCAAACAAACAGCCCAAAACCCAGGCTTGCCCGGTCCAACACCACCTGATGCCCAGAGAATCCAAACGACGTCGTTTTGGTACAGGTTGATCTGGGCCGTTGATCTCAAATTGATCAACGACCAAGATCACATTTCCTATACCCACGAACAGAACCCGACCCGTTTCCACCCGGACCAACCCGAACCCCCTTTAGTTGAAACGACATCGTTTCCCCGAGGCCTTTAGATCCAAGCCATTGATCCCAGTTAATCCGATGGCTGAGATCAGCCGCCTATTCCATATATAAGCCTATAACCTTACCCTGCCCCCCCATCAGATACCCCAGCTCCCGTCTTCAACCTCATCCCCATCAAACCCTAGAGCCGCCCCTGTATCCTCCACCATGAAAACCGGCGGCATGGACGCCGGTGACCTTCCCCTTAACACCCTAGAACCCCCTTGCCATCCTGAGCATGAATCCATTAACCCTGTAGTTCGAATCCCTCCCCACCTTCTCGAATCTTCATTTGAAGGTTCGAGTCGAAACTCGATCTACACGGTTCAACCCTAGCTTCACACCAGATACTCCCCAGACCCCCCTAGTGACCAAACCATACTTGGTTTGGTCCGAATCTGATCAGGGAAGCCTGAATCCCAGATCTAAGTTTGAAAGGTTTTGTGTCCTTCGTCACTGGTTCATACCGGTTCAACCGAAGAGATTAAGGTCTAATGGACTTCAATCAAAGTGTTTCTCATCTGAGAAACACTTCGATTAAAGTCCATTCAGCCTTAAGAAAGTTTGTCCAAATCCAAGTTCAAACTGTTAAAACTTTTCAAGTTTTAAGGTAAGTCTGCTTTCTTTTCCTTTATTTGTTTTTAGTCCGTATGATTTGTTTTAAAAGATTGTTCATATTTGTTTTAATTTTTATCAACTTTTGTTTGTCCACTTTGTTTGAACATCTGTGTTTGTCTGAATCCCTCTCCTCCTATTCTGATACGGCATGCGTATTGGTTGTATTCCAATTTGTACTGACTAACTGATTCCTCGAAGTACAATTCTGTTTTAATCAGTATAAGTTGATTCATGTGTCCCATACTTCTGAATGTTTGATTTTTGGATACGTTTGTGTATGTTAATACTAATATAGTTGAGTCGACATGTGTTGTCAATTAATTTCAACTGTCTGAGCATAGTAAATCGATTTGCTTCTGTTGAACATTTGTTGAATCAATTCAGAACCAGTTTTGTTTACTTATAGCTGTTGATTTGGATCAATAATGTAAAAGGGATGTTTGTTTTAAATGCTGAATTGGAGGGCATGTGCACTCTTGCACAAGCATTTGCACTGGTGCACCTCATGTGCATTGGTGCACCTCATGTGTTTTGTGCACAGCCTGTGGCCTGCATAAAGGTCCTTGTTTAATTTTAAAATGGTCTGACAGCATATGCTGTCAACATATTCTACTGCCCCATACTTTGCTTTAGTTTAAGAAATATTAAACCTGGTAAATTTTAAGCCTGCCGAGGGAATGATGGGTTTAATACTTAATTAGCTAAAGTTGGAATTGAAAATGGAAGGCACATGGGAGGGGTACTGGGGGATTCTGAAAACAGGCTGTTAAAAGGGATAGTTTTGAGGCTTATAAAAGAGGGAGACCTGGGACAGAATGGGAGAAAAACATACGGAGAGAGAATTAGAACTGAAAAAATAGAAAAATACACACACTGTGAGGAGTTTGGAAAGGAGAGCTGAAATACATACAAAACAGATATACATAGATAGAGAGAGATTAAGGGATAGAAGGGATACAACCAACAATCAGAAACTTTTTTCCTCCTATTATTATTGGGTTTCAATTGTTTCAACTTGTTCAAATCAATTCTGATTCTTTGAAATTCCAGTTGTGTCTATCAGTCGGTTGTTTTCATTGGTTTACCACTGGTTTGGTCTGTCCGGAGTTCTGATTCTACTCCACTGGGTTTTACTTTTATTCGTCTATTGCTTTCTGTTGGCCATAGTTGTGTTTCTGCACTCGAGCTTGCTTCTTGCTATATTGCTTTGCCTGCTGCTATCTTGCCCTGCTGCTGCTGCTATTTAGTTTCTTGCTGCTGCTGATTTCCCCATCTTTTTCTTCTTCTCCTTTGCATTTTCAGTGTTTCCAGGTACACATTTCAAACCCAACTTTGGTGTTAACCGTAACAATTCAAAAGCATGAAATGAAAGGAGTTTCCTGAAGAAGATTTAGATATTTGTTTGTAAATGTTTGTGATATACTGACTTCAGATTGTATAAATTGATTAGTGTGATTCATGTAAGGAAAGATTAATTAGATAATACTCCATCAAGTTTAGCCTCTAGCTTCTTAGTTTGTAGTTGTTTGCTGGTACAAAAATATAATGACACAATACAGAGAGGGCATGGAGAATTAGTATAGATTTTGACTAGGATTCCCGTTCAACTGAGCGACATGCATAGAATAGAATATTTCCACCTTGCACAAATGTTTCTTTGTTCATTTTAGTTTTCTTTTATCATAACTCGTTAGGCAGTACATAATATTATGTTCAAATCCCGTTAGTGACAATGCCTAGTAGTTAATTCCTTTAATTCGGCCCCAATCAGTCTAGTAAATTTCAATTCAAGAAATGTTTGGACACAAGTATAATGTTGGGTCAATCTCGAGTGTAATTTCTTGGCCCAATTAAAGTATGTTTCATGAGTTATGACATCCCTCCACTTTGTAAATAATCAATCAGAAATTGATAAGAATCCGAATTAGGCAAAAGCCTATAGTTGAATTAGCACGTACCTTTTCTTCTAGTTTTAGAGACAAACGCATTAGAAATGTAGCCACTTTAGGATATCTTTTCTAAAAATAGAGATGAGCCTCGCCAAATAAAAGTGCAACAATTGTGGGGCCCTCCATAAATAACCATGATAATTATCTAGAACTCAAGATAGGCCATTTAATAAATTTCATGGCTTTTCTACAAAATAATAACGCGTTAGACTCTTTAGGCACGGTTTAAGTAAATTATATTCTTAAAATCGGGTGCACATTGATGTGACCCAAATTCAAGTCTCAACGGAGTCAAAAATGTGTTAACAACTACGGGTGCATTGATTGTGACGTGGTTCGATATGCATTTTCACGACGTTGCAATTCTGTAAAATAAATGATAATAATAAAAGCGGTTAAAATTTAATAAAAGCACATAAGTCACAACATGTATTTAAATCAGATATTTAGCCATTATAACAATTTAAGCGACCGTGCTAGAACCACGGGATTCGAGGGTGCCTAACACCTTCCCTCGGGTCAACAGAATTCCTTACTTAGAATTTCTGGTTCGCAGACTTCATTTGGAAAAGTCGAAAATCTCCTCGATTTGGGATTCAAGATAAACCGGTGACTTGGGACACCAAAAGCCAAACCTTTCCCAACTGGCGACTCTGAATTAAATAAATAATCACATTTCGAATATTGTCACTTAAATTGGAAAAACTCCACCCGCGCATTTCTTACCCCTCGGGGCGGGGCGCGCAAAAAGGAGGTGTGACAGCTCTGGCGACTCTGCTGGGGATGAAAAACCCAGAACCACTGGTTCAGGGTTCAAGAATTCGAGCTTAGAATAATTATTATATTTGGCTTTATTATCTGATCTTTATTACATATTTTTGCATAACGTGCTAAATGTTGTCTTTTACCGCTTTGATATTATCTGAACTGTATATAAACTGTGCCGAAACCCTTCTCTCTTCACCTCCGGGGAGAAGCTCGCTGGTCGAGACTCCCTATTCTGTTAGTGTCAATACCCGAAATAAGAAAGAGGACGGATAAGTTACGAAGCCGGACGACCTTTTGGTTCCCGGTAAGTTGCCCCTCCTCGACTCGAGTTGTCCGCTCGGGTACACAGTCTAGAACAAATACCAAGGTTTAAACCTAGTATAACTCGACTTCATGCCGGATCCCTAGTAGGAACGCTTATTTGCATCATGTTGCATTTGACTTAGGGGGCTCAACACAGGGGTTGGGTCCGTCTAGGACAAGCAACCAGAAATGAAAAGGCCACCCTGCTGCATCTTATTTGTTTTGCGCATTTATTTGCTTCGGTTCCGCATGTTGATCGGTTTCTAAAAAAAAAAAAATAGCAGCGTAGGGAGATAATTACTTATTTTGAAAAAATAAAACCAATGTCCAAGTAGTGTCGAAACCTCGTCGGAATTTTTCTAAAAAAAAAAGAAAAGGATAAAACCAAAAGTTGCCTTTTAGTCTGATTAAAAAAAACATATAAAAATTGTTTCTTTTCTTTTAAAAAAAGAGGGTATTTATTTCAAAAAAAAATAATAAAAAATGGAAAACTCATAATTCAAAAATGTGTTGTTTCTTTTGTAATACCCTTTTATAAATTCGGACTAATAGTCCAAATATTGCAAAAAAAAAAACAAAAAAAAATATTTTTAGTATTTATCTTTCTCCAAAAATAATAAAAATGCTTATTCTTGATTACTAGGTTTATTTGATTTTCTCTATTCGCGATATGACCGAACTACGCCGGTTTGATTCTCGCACGGGGTGAGATACGTAGGCAACCCTCGGCGGGTCCAACCTCCCGTTTTCAAAAAAAATCTAGATAATTTTAATTTTTTTTTTTGAGTCTAATAAAGTTTATCGCCTTAAATAAATGTGCAGGATGAGCACGATACAAAATGAATCATTTTCAATAATGACCAAGATCCCTTTTGAGTTGCGATTATGGTGGAACGACTTAGGCAAAGAGGGGAAAGGCAAAGTGAGGAAATATCTGAAAAATCTCCCGGATTTACTAGACATTCAGCCTCGGGGTGATATTATCAGATCATTGGTCACTTACTGGGACTCGGCGCACAATGTATTCCATTTTTCAGACTTCGAACTCACCCCGACGCTGGAGGAAATAGCGGGATACATTGGGGGTGATGAAGCTCCGTTAAGGTTCAAGTACTTGATTGCACCTAGAGCCGTCACGGTACACCGATTTTTGGACTTTCTGAAAATACCCCGAACATTTCACCATCCAGATCTTGCCAAAGGCTTCTGCAGTCTCCATCTCATGTATGCTAGATACGGTCATGAGGGTGGGTTCAATAAGCCAGATTTCAAACTATGTAGTAAAGGCAACCGGCAAAAATGGGACGAACACAGGCAATTGGCTTTCATTACGGCTTTCTTAGGTCTTATAGTGTTCCCAAGGAAGGACGTCAACATCGATCTAAGAATAACTGGGGTTGTCAGTACTTTGCTTACCCAAGATAAAAGTACTCTGGCGCCTATGATTATGGCTGACATTTTCCAGGCTCTCACTGTTTGTCGAGCCAGGGGTGACTTCTTCGAAGGATGTAATCTACTGTTGCAAGTATGGATGACCGATCATTTATGTCATCGCTCCTCACTTGTGGGTTATGGTTCGCCAGAGAAAACTTGTATTGGAGAATTCTACACGAGAATCAAAGGGCTCAATTTACCTGAGGGAGTCACATCATGGACCTCATTTCTCCGAACTCTCACTGCCAGCCAAATCCAATGGACGCTTGGATGGTCACATATCGAGGAAATCATATACATGCCGGCAACCCGGCCTCACTTTCTGTTGATGGGACTGAAAAGTATCCAACCCTATGCACCGTATCGGGTTTTGAGGCAACTTGGGAGGTACCAAGTGGTACCGAAAGACGAAGATTTGAGTACCCAAGTGATTGAAATCAGTCCGCACGGTCATTTCCCTGAAGAAGAAGTTCGCCAAATCCGGAGTGAATGCCAACATCTGACAGCAAACACTTGTGTGATTGATACGGCAAAAGGGGAAGTCGCCCCAGGATATCACGCTTGGTTTAGAGGCAGCCTGTCTTACGAAAGACCGGCTAAGAGGCCGCATCTCAAAGATTTCGTAGAATCATCCCAAGGGCAATGGAATTGGTTAGCAAAAGAGAAGGGTTATCGAGCAGAGATGGGCGATTTGAAGCTACAAATAGATAGTTTGAAATTCGATAACAGCGTACAAATCGCGGCGGATCGAAGCGAAAAGAATAGGTTGATCCAAGAGAATGAAGAACTTAAGGCCCAAGTCCAAAAATTGAGATTGTCTCTTGATGAGCAACCCAGAAGTCAATCAGACCAGCGGTTGATAAAGGGTTTGAAAAGAGAGATCACGGAATGGCGAGACAGGTTAGAAGAATCCGAAAAGGTCATGACAGAATTCAAGGCACGGTGGGAAACAAGAGTAGATAAGCATCGCCGATGTTTGAACCAATTGAAACGTGATCACGAGAAGGCTGTTTCCAAAATAAAAAGGGAGATGGCTACACTTGAGTTTAAAGCAGTTAAGCAGGCCAGGGATTTCCAAATGGAGAGTAGATACTGTTACGACTTGTTGGCCCAAATGAAGGAAGAAGTGCGGCAGTTGAGGGATCAGCACATACAGGACTCACAGGTATTCAAGACGAGCAGTGATCAGATAAGGCACCTACTCATAGAGAAGAAGAAAACCAGAGATAGGATCAAGGCCATTGCCCATGCCATCACCAGACGATGTCTACGATGTGAGAACATGTCCAGCGCTACCGTCCTCTCGGCAGTAATGGGTTATGTCAAGCAGACTATGCACGAGCTGGAGCAACTTGAGAGGGATCTCACACCTAGGACCGCGGCGAGGCCGAACGATGCCCCGTGGAAACCAATTTTTAAAACCATAATGCATTCATAGGTCAAATCTGTATTTTAGCATCTTCTGCCTGTTTTTTCATCAAGGTGATTTTCAGTCTATTTTGAGTCTAGGTTCATTTTCCAAGTTTGCTTTTTCTTTTGCAGAATGTAGCTTGTAATAGAACATTTCAACAATGAAGAGGTTGTTTTCTTTTACGTCCATTTGTGTTTTTCGAACTACGTAATGATCTGATTCACGTAGGCATCGTGATACGTAGGCAATCCTCATCGGATCCGGTCACATTTCTTTTACTACAAAAATAAAAAAATATATATATATGTATAATAAATAAAATAAAAGGAAAACAAAAGAGAAAAAGAAAAGAAAAGAAAAAAAAGGGGGAAAAAACTAATAAGAGAAAAATGCCGGAATGACGCATGCTCTCGCAGCAAACATATAGTAATCCACTTAACTGTATAGGTGCATCATGCCCAACGTGAGATTAACTATCTATTATTTGCTGCAGAATTAACCGTGCGTTTGTCATTGAGCATTTTTCCAGGGTTTTTGAAAAGACGGTTGGTTTGGTGAAAGTCTTGCCTCGCACTCATACTTCACGAGGTCAAGGAGAGGTGTTCAACTACCTATTGTTAGGACCAGAAGCAGTACTCACACTTACTTCACCAGGTCAAAAGGAAGTGTGGAAATGTCTTCGGAAATTCCATTGCAAACAGTCCCCGTCTCTGAGGAGAGCTCAATCTCAGCCGTCCTCACACCTGAATCCGCAACTGCGGAGGAAAATAGGATCCTACGGCTCCGCATGTTGGAAATGCTGGATGACTGGAACAATGGGAAAGAGCCGCCAAGTGTCGTCCCCGGATTCCCTGAACTATTCTCCAGGTCAAGTGGGACTTCTAATGTTCCCATAAATTACCCTGCTACCCCATTTGGGTACCCAGCCACCTCCGCCTTCTCTGCAGGATCACCTTCTGAGCCTCATCCCCGAATGTCGGCCAATGATGCAAGCATGAACATCTTTACTGCATCGCCTTGCCCAGCTACGGCACAGCCTGCCACATACAAGCCAAGCCTTGACTCATCCTCTTTTACATTCCAAGCACCGTCGTTCTCAATGGAACCAAATAGGTTCGCTACCAGTACTAATCCTCTACCGCCTCAGTGCGAGCTTGTACCAGGGCAGGATCAGAACCCCAGAGTTGTAGAACAAAACGAGATGGCCAAAAGGATGAGAAGCCTTGAGCAAAGTCTGAAGAATATGCAAGGATTGAGCGGGCAAAAGAGCGTCTCTTACGCCGACCTATGCATGTTTCCTCACATACACCTGCCAACGGGTTTCAAGACCCCCAAGTTTGAGAAGTACGATAGGCACGGTGACCCCATTGCACATCTTAAGAAATACTGCAACCAATTGCGGGAAGCCGGCGGAAAAGAAGAACTGCTAATGGCATACTTTGGGGAAAGTTTAGTAGGGATAGCTTCGGAATAGTATATGGATCAGGAAATGTCCCGATGGCATATATGGGATGATCTCGCCAGAGATTTTGTAAAACAATTCCAGTATAACATCGACATTGCGCCAGACCGAAACTCTCTTTCAAATTTGAAGAAGAAGCCTTCGGAAAGCTTTAGAGAGTATGCTATTAAGTGGCGTGAACAGGCGTCGAGAGTGAAGCCTCCCATGGATGAAGTGGAAATGGTCACTACCTTTCTCCAAGCCCAAGAGTCTGACTATTTCCAGAACATGATGTCGGCCATGGGTAAGCCATTCGCGGAAGCGATCAAGATTGGAGAGATGGTGGAAAATGGTTTGAAAACGGGAAGGATTTTGAGTCAAGCAGCCATAAGGGCAACCTCCCAGGCCGTCCAAAGCGGGTCTGGAGGAACGACAAGGGGGAAGAAGAAGGAAGAAACGGCTATGGCAGCCTCTGAAGCAAGGGAATATCGTCATCCCAAGTCCCATTTTCCGGAAAGGGCCCCACAACACTACTACCCCCACTCAAATGTGGCATATGCTCATCAACCTTATATGGTCATGAATGCCCAACCTTATAACCATCCACCACAACAAGCCAACCGAGGCCCAGCTCCACCTCCCAGAAATCAGCCTCCTTACCGCAACCACTATAACCCACAACCCCCGCAGAATAACTACCGCCCCCAGGAGCCACCTCGACGGCGGACTTTCACGCCCATCGGTGAACAATACTCTACATTGTTCCCTAAGCTAGTCCAGTTGGGTTTCTTGCAACCAATTCCCCAAATGAGGCAAAACCCGACATCTCCTTCTTACAAAGCCGGAGTCAGATGCGCCTATCATTCAGGGGCCGAGGGGCATGATACAAACGACTGCTGGTCATTGAAAAGGGTGGTCGAAAATTTGATAGAGCAGGGGAAAATAGTGCTAAGGGACGAAGAGATCCCGAATGTGACTAACAATCCATTGCCCGCTCACAATAATGGGCCGCTGATCGGCATGATTTGTGAAGACAAAGAGTTCGACCCTGCCTTGAAAGCCATAATTGCCATTGTCGACACGGGGAGGAGGCCTGAAATAGACCAGAAATCAGAAAGGGGGGAGAAGGCCAAGGCTGCAGAAAGAAAGCCTGAAAAGAAGGTGGAGAAGAAAGTGGTACCAGCAAAGGGTGGAGTTCTTTACATACCGCGAGGTCAAGCCAAGACGACGCAGAACTTCGGGATCAAAAAGACAAAACCTATGTACGTGCCAAAATGGGCCTATGTGGTCCGGGAGACGATTCAACCACCTCGGCTGAATGAGCCAGTGGTTATCGGACGCGTGCCACAAAAGCCAATGACCAACCCGTCCACAGTGCCGTGGAATTATCAAAAGACTTTGGTAACGTACAAAGGTAAGGAGGTCATGGAAGAACTTCCAGAAAATACTTTCGTTGGAGGGTACTCAAATACCCAAGAACTGAACAACGCCACACAAAGGCGCTTCCCTCCAAAGGAGCCCGTGAGTGTTGAAGAAGCGGAAGTGTTCTTCCAACAGATGAAGATGCCGGATTACGAAGTGATAGATCAGCTGCGCAAGCACCCTGAGCAAGTATCCATGCTGTCATTATTAATGAGGTCAACCGAGCATTAAAAGATCCTGCTGAAAACCCTGAATGAAGCATATGTACCGGTCGAAACCTCGGTGGAGCAACTAGAGCGGATGACAGAAAGATTCTTCGCCGTCAACCAAATCTCTTTCAACAAGAACGATTTACCCCCGGAAGGAGCAGCACACAACAAGGCCTTGCACTTAACAGTGAAATGCGAGGACTACTATGTCAAGCGGGTAATGCTGGATGGGGGATCAGGTGTTGACATTTGCCCGCTCTCCACGCTACAAAGAATGGAAATTGGGGCAGGAAGAATCCGACCCAACAACGTCTGCGTGAGAGCTTTCGACGGCATCAAGAGAGATACCATGGGAGAAATAGACCTGTTGTTGGTCATAGGACCAGTCGAATTTCGAGTAACCTTCCAAGTGATCGACATGGACACATCCTACAATTTCCTCCTTGGCAGACCTTGGATCCATGCGGCAGGAGCCGTGCCTTCCACTCTTCACCAGATGGTGAAATTCGAGTACGAAGACCAAGAAATCGTGGTCCATGGGGAAGACGAACATGCCATTTACCGGGACCCATCCATCCCGTATCTTGAACCGAGAGAAGGGAGCGAACATACGGTCTATCAAGCTTTCGAGGTGGTACTGGCAGAGCAGCACGAAGAGGGAGGACCTTGCCCCCAGCCTTTCTTGTCTAACGCCTCGGTCATGGTGGCCAAAGAGATGATCCGGCACGGATTTAGGCCAAGGAAGGGACTTGGACGAACCCTTCAGGGAATAACAGAACCCGTTACTTTGCCAGTCATCAAGAAACCTTTTGGACTAGGTTTCAAACCTACTCCAACAGACGAAAAATGGGCAAAAGAAAGGAGAAATGAGGGCTGGAAGTTGCCTCAACCACTGCCAGATTTATATGCGACTTTCGTCAGGCCAAGGTACGTTGAAGAAGAAGATGATGAGGTCTTCACAGCTGAGGAAATCGAGGAAATATGTGGGGCGATGAGAGAAATGCTCTACGAGGTCCACATGGTTCAACCAGGTGAAGGCACAAGCACTGCTGAGATGCTGTACATGGGACCGAACGCCCAACTTCAAAACTGGGAGGCCACGCCATTCCCGACTAGACGGAAGTCCGGGTAGATCTGCCCTGCCACCTTTCCTGTATCACAAGTCATCTCCGGGACATAACTTGAACGTTTTCTTCTTTTCAATTGTTGTTTTGAATTCCCAGTTGTAAACATTGTTGTCTTCCAACTTTCCAAAGAAAATATACAAAAAAAATCATCATTGCTTTCCTATTCTTTCTTTTGCTTTGATTTTTTATTAGTTTTCCTTTTATCTTCCTTTTCAGTCCTAATAATGCGGCTTTGAATATGACATGCTTGCGGACTTCACGCCCAGACCACAATGAGCTATTTAATTGCGAATTAATGAACCCAGAACCAGAATATGATGCGGAAGAGGCTTTTAGAGAGATAAACCGAGAGTTGGAATATTTTGAGAATAAACCTAAGCCAAATCTGAACGACACTGAACCGGTAAACTTAGGAACCCCGGAAGAAGTCCGGGAGACCAAGATAAGCATTCACACGGACAAGAAAACGCGAGAGGCGATAATTCAACTTCTTCTTGAATTCAAAGACGTGTTCGCTTGGTCATATGATGACATACCGGGACTAGGTGTTGATCTAGTGGTTCACAAATTGCCGATTCATCCTGATTATCCTCCAGTTCAACAAATGCAACGAAAGTTCAAAACTGAGGTCAGTGACAAGATTAAAGAGGAGATCACCAAGCAGCTGAAAACGGGAGTGATCCGGGTAGTCCAATATACAACATGGCTGGCGAATGTGGTTCCAGTACCGAAAAAGGACGGGAAAACTCGAGTATGTGTAGATTACCGAGATCTGAACAGAGCAAGTCCTAAAGATAATTTCCCGCTACCTAACATCCACATCCTCGTTGATAATTGCGCCAAACACGAGATACAGTCTTTTGTAGATTGTTACGCTGGATATCATCAGGTGCTGATGGATGAAGAGGACGCCGAGAAAACTGCTTTCACCACGCCTTGGGGCACCTACTGTTATCGGGTCATGCCATTTGGTCTAAAGAATGCTGGGGCTACTTACATGAGGGCCATGACCGCCATTTTCCATGACATGATGCATCAGGAAATAGAGGTGTACGTGGATGATGTGATAGTCAAGTCCAGGACGCAGGATAACCACATCCAAGACTTGAGGAAATTCTTCGAGAGGCTAAGGAAGTATGACTTGAAGCTAAATCCAGCCAAATGCGCTTTCGGAGTTCCGTCGGGCAAACTTTTGGGTTTCATCGTAAGCAGGAGAGGTATCGAGCTAGATCTAACTAAGATAAAATCCATCAGAGATTTGCCTCCTCCAAGAACAAAGAAAGACGTGATGAGTCTTTTGGGCAGGTTGAACTACATCAGTCGGTTTATTGCCCAGCTGACAAGCACGTGTGAGCCCATATTTAAGCTGTTAAGGAAAGATGCGGCGATTAAGTGGACAACTGAATGTCAAGAAGCCTTTGATAAAGTTAAAGAGTACCTTTCGAATCCCCCGGTCTTGGTCCCTCCAGAACCGGGAAGGCCACTTTTCTTGTATCTAACAGTCTTGGAGGACTCTTTCGGCTGCGTCCTCGGGCAATACGACATAACCGGAAAGAAGGAGCAAGCAATCTACTACTTGAGCAAGAAATTCACCGGCTACGAGGCCAAATACACTCTGCTGGAAAGGACATGCTGCGCTCTCACATGGGTTGCACAAAAGCTGAGACATTATCTCCAAGCCCACACTACATTCCTCATAAGCAGGTTGGATCCTTTGAAGTATATATTTCAGAAGCCAATGCCTACTGGGAGACTGGCTAAATGGCAAATCTTGCTTACGGAATTCGACATAGTTTATGTCACTCGCACGGCAATGAAAGCCCAGGCGTTAGCAGATCATTTGGCCGAAAATCCGGTCGATGAGGAATACCAGCCATTGGATACCTACTTCCCAGATGAAGAAGTAAACACCGTAGAAATGATCTCGGAGGAAGCTCATGTTTGGAAGATGTTCTTTGACGGAGCCGTGAACGCCAAGGGTGTAGGGATTGGGGCAATTTTGATCTCGCCTTCCGGTCAGCATTATCCCGCCACAGCTAGACTGCGTTTCTTTTGCACAAACAATACAGCTGAGTATGAAGCCTGCATTATGGGCATGCATATGGCAATCGATCAGGATGTCGAAGACTTACTGATTATGGGAGATTCTGACCTGATCATCCGACAAGTTCAAGGCGAATGGGAAACTCGGGATGTCAAACTTATCCCATACCGATAACATGTGGAGGACCTCAGCAAGCGCTTTACCTCAATAGAGTTCAGGTATATTCCAAGGTGTCACAATGAACTGGCAGATGCACTTGCTACTCTGGCTTCTATGCTACCCTACCCGGGCAACGCCCACGTCGATCCTTTGGAAATCCAAATCAAGGAAAGACACGGTTACTGCAGTGTAATCGAGGCGGGATCAAATACGCAGCCTTGGTACCATGACATCAAGAAATTCCTGAAGACGCAAGAATACCCCGAGCACGCTACTGGAGATCAAAAGAGGACCATTAGGCGACATGCAAGTGGTTTCTTTTTGAGCGGTGATTTGTTATATAAGAGGACTCCGGACCTCAATCTACTAAGATGTGTCGATATCGAGGAAGCGAGAAAAATCATGCACGAAGTACACGCAGGTGTGTGCGGACCTCACATGAACGGGTATGTCTTAGCAAAGAAGATCCTTAGAGTAGGTTATTACTGGATGACCATGGAAAAGGATTGCTTTAGCTTTGTTCGGAAGTGTCATCAGTGTCAGGTGCACGGTAATTTGATTCATGCACCTCCCACGGAACTGCATCCCATGTCCGCACCTTGGCCATTTGTCGTTTGGGGCATGGACGTCATTGGACCAATTGAACCAAAGGCTTCGAATGGACACAGGTTTATACTGGTTGCCGTCGATTACTTCACAAAATGGGTAGAAGCCGTCACTCTCAAGTCGGTCACTAAGAAAGCTGTGGTAGATTTTGTACACTCAAATCTTATCTGTCGTTTCGGTATTCCTGCGACTATCATTACAGATAACGCAGCAAACTTGAACAGTCACTTGATGGGAGATGTATGCGAACAATTCAAGATAACGCATAGGAATTCCACGCCTTATCGGCCAAAGGCCAATGGTGCCGTAGAAGCGGCAAACAAAAACATCAAGAAGATTTTGAGGAAGACTATCCAAAGTTCCCGACAGTGGCATGAGCAGTTACCATTTGCACTATTAGGGTACCGCACAACGGTACGCACATCGGTGGGAGCGACTCCTTATCTTTTGGTTTATGGGACCGAGGCTGTAATACCGGCAGAGGTAGAAATTCCTTCGCTTCGAATCATTGTCGAAGCAGAAATCGAGGACAGCGAGTGGGTTAAGACTCGGTTAGAGCAATTGACTTTGATTGATGAAAAGCGGATGGCTGCAGTTTGTCACGAACAGTTATACCAACGAAGGATGGCCCGTGCTTACAACAAGAAAGTCCGACCCCGGAATTTCGAAGTAGGTCAGCTGGTACTAAGGCGTATTTTGCCGCATCATGAAGAAGCAAAAGGAAAGTTTGCCCCAAATTGGAGAGGCCCATACATCGTAAGGAAGATATTGCCGAGAGGAGCATTGTATTTGGGTGATATCGAAGGAAATGACCCCGACACAGCAGTAAATGCAGATGCAGTCAAGAGATACTACGTCTAGATCATACTCCAAGTGGCCCTGACACGATTGAAAATGGCGAAGGTTTTATTCCCCACTACTCCCCAAACACTACCCAATTCTCCCTACCAACTTCTGAACCGTTTACAAAAAAAAAAAAAGAAGCAAAAACAGAACATTGATTGAGGCCTGAACTACGTTTGACTTGATTCCGAAAGGATACGTAGGCAGCCTCTCCCTGAGGTTCAGTCACACCAACAATAAATCCCATTCACCCTGAAATTGAAAACCGGGGCACGTCGAGCAGTTCAGAAGTTAGTATCATCTACCTTTTCTTTACCAAGCACAAGCCTTCAAATCAATTACCAAATATGGTGGGGAATCAATAAGCGTCACAAACGAAGACCGTCACACTCTGAATTGAGAGAGATAAAATGAGAGAGTCTCGGCGGTGAAAACCTTCGGGCACCACGAGGCGACGGGAGTAGAGAAACCAAAATGAGAGAGCTTGTTTAGTAAAAACTCGCAAAGAGTGCTATCAAGCGATGACAGGAAGAGAAATGAGAGAGGTCAGCCAGCGAAAACCCGCAAAGGGCGCTGTTGGCCGAAAGGGAATGACGCCACCCCAAGGAGGTCTCGGCAAAGTTCCACCGGTTTTGGAATCACAGATCTGTTTTGGTTCAGGAAAACGCAAACTTTTAGAAGGTCAAACGTCCAGTCCAAAAAGCATGTCATGTCATTTAAAGCTAGCGTTATCTTCCTCAGATAAGTCTTTCTCATCCCGAAAAGGGTATTCCTTTTCTGATTTGTTTTTCCCTTTCTTTGTTTTCTTTTCGAATCCCTTTCGCATTTTAACCCCGAGTTCAGGACACACCGGAAAGGACAGGTGGCAGGTTTGTTTGCATGGAATCCCGTCTCATGAAGGAAAGCACCTCATCTCGTTGATATGATTACCCAAGCATGATGAATCATGACGTTTGATGGTGTTCCGGAGTAAAGAAAAAAGAATGAAATCTTGGAATCTTCCCCAGCAAGTCCACCTTCGGACAAATCCCCACAGAGTCTCCCCCTGTACAAAACCCCACAAAGTTTCTCTTGTGTACAATCTCCCACAAAGTCTCCCCAGTATAAAAGAAAAAATAATAATAAAAAAAAATCCCCGTTGGAATTTCATCAACACATCCCCAGCGAGTCCTTTTGTAAATATTCCCCAACAAGCTTACCCCAACAAACCCTGGGAAACCCGTTTTGAAATAAAAACCCAGCACACCCCATTGTACAGAATCCGCACAAAAGGATCCATTTTGTAAATATTTCCCCCACAGAGCGTCTTTTTGTATAAATTCCCACAGAACACCTCCAATGAAACCCCCGTTGAGAACCCTCAATCAAAACGGGACACAAAAAAGGGGGCCTCACGAGGCAAATCATCACAGAATCCGGAAATACAAGCCTGAGCAGTCTAAAGGTTTCGCCATTCGAATCGAATCAATGGCGGGACTTCGCAACAGAAGTAAAAGACGCAACAGAGCAATTGGGAACGATCAAGGTCACCGAACCAACCGTCATTTCCGAACTAACAATCGTTCTTTGTCTGAGAAGTTGAAACAGGTGTTAATCCAAGACAACCGTGCTAGAAGCAAGTGTCGCCCAAAGAAGAAGGTACACGGGTACAAGAAACATTTTGGCAATAAGGAATTCACTCAAAAGGTAAGTTCCCGCAAAACTCCCTTTTTCCTTCTATTAAAACGAGAAAACTCAAAAATAGGTCGGGTAGTATTCTCAAGCTTTATCCCCAGCCAATCAGCATTAGGGTTTTAAACCCTAAACTGAATGTTCCTTTTAATCAGCATTAGGGTTTTAAACCCTAAACTGAATTTTTCTTTTAATCAGCATTAGGGTTTTAAACCCTAAACTGAATTTTTCCTTTAGTCAGCATTAGGGTTTTAAACCTTAAACTGACCCTTTTCCTTTAATCAGCATTAGGGTTTTAAACCCTAAACTGAACTTTTCCTTTCAGCCAGCATTAGAGTTTTAAACTCTGAACTGAGCTTTTCCATGCAGTCAGCATTAGGGTTTTAAACCCTAAACTGAATTTTTCCTTTAGTCAGCATTAGGGTTTTAAACCCTAAACTGAACTTTTCCCTTTCAGCCAGCATTAGAGTTTTAAAACTCTAAACTGAGCTTTCCATGCAATCAGCATTAGGGTTTTAAACCCTAAACTGAATTTTCCTTTTAGTCAGCATTGGGGTTTTAAACCCTAAACTGAACTTTTCCCTTTCAGCCAGCATTAGAGTTTTAAACTCTAAACTGAGCTTTTCCATGCAATCAGCATTAGGGTTTTAAACCCTAAACTGAATTTTCCTTTTAGTCAGCATTGGGGTTTTAAACCCTAAACTGAACTTTTCCCTTTCAGCCAGCATTAGAGTTTTAAACTCTAAACTGAGCTTTTCCATGCAATCAGCATTAGGGTTTTAAACCCTAAACTGAATTTTCCTTTTAGTCAGCATTGGGGTTTTAAACCCTAAACTGAACTTTTCCCTTTCAGCCAGCATTAGAGTTTTAAACTCTAAACTGAGCTTTTCCATGCAATCAGCATCAGGGTTTTAAACCCTAAACTGAATTTTCCTTTTAGTCAGCATTGGGGTTTTAAACCCTAAACTGAACTTTTCCCTTTCAGCCAGCATTAGAGTTTTAAACTCTAAACTGAGCTTTTCCATGCAATCAGCATTAGGGTTTTAAACCCTAAACTGAATTTTCCTTTTAGTCAGCATTGGGGTTTTAAACCCTAAACTGAACTTTTCCCTTTCAGCCAGCATTAGAGTTTTAAACTCTAAACTGAGCTTTTCCATGCAATCAGCATTAGGGTTTTAAACCCTAAACTGAATTTTCCTTTTAGTCAGCATTAGGGTTTTAAACCCTAAACTGAACTTTTTCCTTTCAGCCAGCATTAGGGTTTTAAACCCTAAACTGAGCTTTTCCCTGTCAGCCAGCATTAGAGTTTTAAACTCTAAACTGAGCTTTTCCATGCAATCAGCATTAGGGTTTTAAACCCTAAACTGAATTTTCCTTTTAGTCAGCATTAGGGTTTTAAACCCTAAACTGAACTTTTCCCTTTCAGCCAGCATTAGAGTTTTAAACTCTAAACTGAGCTTTTCCATGCAATCAGCATTAGGGTTTTAAACCCTAAACTGAATTTTCCTTTTAGTTAGCATTAGGGTTTTAAACCCTAAACTGAACTTTTCCCTTTCAGCCAGCATTAGAGTTTTAAACTCTAAACTGAGCTTTTTCATGCAATCAGAATCAGGGTTTTAAACCCTAAACTGAATTTTCCTTTTAGTCAGCATTGGGGTTTTAAACCCTAAACTGAACTTTTCCCTTTCAGCCAGCATTAGAGTTTTAAACTCTAAACTGAGCTTTTCCATGCAATCAGCATTAGGGTTTTAAACCCTAAACTGAATTTTCCTTTTAGTCAGCATTGGGGTTTTAAACCCTAAACTGAACTTTTCCCTTTCAGCCAGCATTAGAGTTTTAAACTCTAAACTGAGCTTTTCCATGCAATCAGCATTAGGGTTTTAAACCCTAAACTGAATTTTCCTTTTAGTCAGCATTGGGGTTTTAAACCCTAAACTGAACTTTTTTCTTTCAGCCAGCATTAGAGTTTTAAACTCTAAACTGAGCTTTTCCATGCAGTCAGCATTAGGGTTTTAAACCCTAAACTGAACCTTTTCCCTTCAGCCAGCATTAGAGTTTTAAACTCTAAACTGAGCTTTCCATGCAATCAGCATTAGGGTTTTAAACCCTAAACTGAATTTTCCTTTTAGTCAGCATTAGGGTTTTAAACCCTAAACTGAACTTTTTCCTTTCAGCCAGCCCCTTGAGGTTTAAACTCTAAACTGAGCTTTTCCATGAAATCAGCATTAGGGTTTTAAACCCTAAACTGAATTTTCCTTCTAGTCAGCATTAGGGTTTTAAACCCTAAACTAAACTTTTTCCTTTCAGCCAGCATTAGAGTTTTAAACTCTAAACTGAGCTTTTCCATGCAATAAGCATTAGGGTTTTAAACCCTAAATTGAATTTTCCATTTAGTCAGCATTAGGGTTTTAAACCCTAAACTGAACCTTTTCTTCCAGCCAGCATTAGGGTTTTAAACCCTAAACTGAGCTTTTCCATGCAATTAGCATTAGGGTTTTAAAACCCTAAACTGAATTCTTCCTTTGTTAGGCGTTAGGGTTTTTAAACCCCAAACCGAACCTCTCCCCAGCTAGCCGGTGTTAGGGCTCCAGCCCTGAACTGAACATGTATATCCTCTTTCATTAATTTTATGAACTTCCTGGTGAATAATTAACGAAATTTTCCTAGTGAAACTGGGGCAGAAAATTTTGTTCGTTTGTTTGTTTTCTCCCGCAGGTCTGACCTCGAGCCACATGGATCGAAATGACCCACGAGATAAATCCCAGTTCGGAATTAAAGAAAAAAAAAGACAAAAGAAGATATCCCGAGATATCAGAGTAAAGGGAAAGCAGATCGACTCCAACATTTGACTAAGGTCCTGAACTCTGCCAGTCACATTTTATTCGGTATCCCGGAGATTAAACAAGTCGCCGCAACTCGCAAGCATCAAGATTCAAATCAGAGTCTACAAGCAAAATCAGCTAAGACCCAAGATCAAGTCATAAAAGAATCATAGATAGGAATCTTGTAACTAGCAGTTGACATACATATAAGTAGTTAGTTCAGTTTCTAATTTTCGTTTGGTTGTAATAAGGCGGTCAGTGACGTAGCAGTGACAACAACAGCAGCAGTAGCAGCAAGCATTGCAATCCCATGGTAGTCCCAGCTACCAAAACTTCCCGAACTACATTGACCTGATTCCTGTTTAGCCCAGGATATGTAGGAAATCTTTGAAGCAAGATTCGGTCAGATCTTTCAAAAAAAAACATGCTTCATACGGAGTGGTCTATAGGCAAAAATCGCTCATACACGCTCACTTTATCTTTGCACGAAAACCCTTCGTGTTTCCGAACAAAGAGGGGCAGCTGTGAGCACGTGATTTTTGTTTCGCACGACAATCGCTCCAAAAGGAAATAAAAAATAATAATTGGCCCTGCTGTACAAATTTTGGATTTCTGTGCGGCACCTTGTTGATTTATTTGTGACTTCGGCCCATTTTTATTTATTTACTTTATTAAAACAAAATTCGAAAAATATATGTGTCCTACATAATTCGAACCGTAATCCGGTCGTCGAATAAGAAAATCACGAATGGGCATCTTCGTCCGTGATTTTTATTTTGATTAACTTTACCTGTTTGAAATATTTTAGTGTGTGTGCAAATAATTGTATTGAGTGTGTGTTTAATTTTAATTTGATTTTTTTGGCTTAGTTTTAAAATAAATAAGAAAAAGAAAAAAAAGAAAAAAAAAGAAAAAATATATTGAAAGGACCCCTTTTCCTCCCGGACTTGGGCCAATTTTAACTAAATTGGCCCAAACAAACAGCCCAAAACCCAGGCCTGCCCGGTCCAACACCACCTGATGCCCAGAGAATCCAAACGACGTCGTTTTGGTACAGGTTGATCTGGGCCGTTGATCTCAAATTGATCAACGGCCAAGATCACATTTCCTATACCCACGAACAGAACCCGACCCGTTTCCACCCGGACCAACCCGAACCCCCTTTAGTTGAAACGACATCGTTTCCCCGAGGCCTTTAGATCCAAGCCATTGATCCCAGTTAATCCGATGGCTGAGATCAGCCGCCTATTCCATATATAAGCCTATAACCTTACCCTGCCCCCCCATCAGATACCCCAGCTCCCGTCTTCAACCTCATCCCCATCAAACCCTAGAGCCGCCCCTGTATCCTCCACCATGAAAACCGGCGGCATGGACGCCGGTGACCTTCCCCTTAACACCCTAGAACCCCCTTGCCATCCTGAGCATGAATCCATTAACCCTGTAGTTCGAATCCCTCCCCACCTTCTCGAATCTTCATTTGAAGGTTCGAGTCGAAACTCGATCTACACGGTTCAACCCTAGCTTCACACCAGATACTCCCCAGACCCCCCTAGTGACCAAACCATACTTGGTTTGGTCCGAATCTGATCAGGGAAGCCTGAATCCCAGATCTAAGTTTGAAAGGTTTTGTGTCCTTCGTCACTGGTTCATACCGGTTCAACCGAAGAGATTAAGGTCTAATGGACTTCAATCAAAGTGTTTCTCATCTGAGAAACACTTCGATTAAAGTCCATTCAGCCTTAAGAAAGTTTGTCCAAATCCAAGTTCAAACTGTTAAAACTTTTCAAGTTTTAAGGTAAGTCTGCTTTCTTTTCCTTTATTTGTTTTTAGTCCGTATGATTTGTTTTAAAAGACTGTTCATATTTGTTTTAATTTTTATCAACTTTTGTTTGTCCACTTTGTTTGAACATCTGTGTTTGTCTGAATCCCTCTCCTCCTATTCTGATACGGCATGCGTATTGGTTGTATTCCAATTTGTACTGACTAACTGATTCCTCGAAGTACAATTCTGTTTTAATCAGTATAAGTTGATTCATGTGTCCCATACTTCTGAATGTCTGATTTTTGGCTACGTTTGTGTATGTTAATACTAATATAGTCGAGTCGACATGTGTCGTCAATTAATTTCAACTGTCTGAGCATAGTAAATCGATTTGCTTCTGTTGAACATTTGTTGAATCAATTCAGAACCAGTTTTGTTTACTTATAGCTGTTGATTTGGATCAATAATGTAAAAGGGATGTTTGTTTTAAATGCTGAATTGGAGGGCATGTGCACTCTTGCACAAGCATTTGCACTGGTACACCTCATGTGCATTGGTGCACCTCATGTGTTTTGTGCACAGCCTGTGGCCTGCATAAAGGTCCTTGTTTAATTTTAAAATGGTCTGACAGCATATGCTGTCAACATATTCTACTGCCCCATACTTTGCTTTAGTTTAAGAAATATTAAACCTGGTAAATTTTAAGCCTGCCGAGGGAATGATGGGTTTAATACTTAATTAGCTAAAGTTGGAATTGAAAATGGACGGCACATGGGAGGGATACTGGGGGATTCTGAAAACAGGCTGTTAAAAGGGATAGTTTTGAGGCTTATAAAAGAGGGAGACCTGGGACAGAATGGGAGAAAAAGATACGGAGAGAGAATTAGAACTGAAAAAAAAAGAAAAATACACACACTGTGAGGAGTTTGGAAAGGAGAGCTGAAATACATACAAAACAGATATACATAGATAGAGAGAGATTAAGGGATAGAAGGGATACAACCAACAATCAGAAACTTTTTTCCTCCTATTATTATTGGGTTTCAATTGTTTCAACTTGTTCAAATCAATTCTGATTCTTTGAAATTCCAGTTGTGTCTATCAGTCGGTTGTTTTCATTGGTTTACCACTGGTTTGGTCTGTCCGGAGTTCTGATTCTACTCCACTGGGTTTTACTTTTATTCGTCTATTGCTTTCTGTTGGCCATAGTTGCGTTTCTGCACTCGAGCTTGCTTCTTGCTATATTGCTTTGCCTGCTGCTATCTTGCCCTGCTGCTGCTATTTAGTTTCTTGCTGCTGCTGATTTCCCCATCTTTTTCTTCTTCTCCTTTGCATTTTCAGTGTTTCCAGGTACACATTTCAAACCCAACTTTGGTGTTAACCGTAACAATTCAAAAGCATGAAATGAAAGGAGTTTCCTGAAGAAGATTTAGATATTTGTTTGTAAATGTTTGTGATATACTGACTTCAGATTGTATAAATTGATTAGTGTGATTCATGTAAGGAAAGATTAATTAGATAATACTCCATCAAGTTTAGCCTCTAGCTTCTTAGTTTGTTTGCTGGTACAAAAATATAATGACACAATACAGAGAGGGCATGGAGAATTAGTATAGATTTTGACTAGGATTCCCGTTCAACTGAGCGACATGCATAGAATAGAATATTTCCACCTTGCACAAATGTTTCTTTGTTCATTTTAGTTTTCTTTTATCATAACTCGTTAGGCAGTACATAGTATTATGTTCAAATCCCGTTAGTGACAATGCCTAGTAGTTAATTCCTTTAATTCGACCCCAATCAGTCTAGTAAATTTCAATTCAAGAAATGTTTGGACACAAGTATAATGTTGGGTCAATCTCGAGTGTAATTTCTTGGCCCAATTAAAGTATGTTTCATGAGTTATGACATCCCTCCACTTTGTAAATAATCAATCAGAAATTGATAAGAATCCGAATTAGGCAAAAGCCTATAGTTGAATTAGCACGTACCTTTTCTTCTAGTTTTAGAGACAAACGCATTAGAAATGTAGCCACTTTAGGATATCTTTTCTAAAAATAGAGATGAGCCTCGCCAAATAAAGTGCAACAATTGTGGGGCCCTCCATAAATAACCATGATAATTATCTAGAACTCAAAATAGGCCATTTAATAAATTTCATGGCTTTTCTACAAAATAATAACGCGTTAGACTCTTTAGGCACGGTTTAAGTAAATTATATTCTTAAAATCGGGTGCACATTGATGTGACCCAAATTCAAGTCTCAACGGAGTCAAAAATGTGTTAACAACTACGGGTGCATTGATTGTGACGTGGTTCGATATGCATTTTCACGACGTTGCAATTCTGTAAAATAAATGATAATAATAAAAGCGGTTAAAACTTAATAAAAGCACATAAGTCACAACATGTATTTAAATCAGATATTTAGCCATTATAACAATTTAAGCGACCGTGCTAGAACCACGGGATTCGAGGGTGCCTAACACCTTCCCTCGGGTCAACAGAATTCCTTACTTAGAATTTCTGGTTCGCAGACTTTATTTGGAAAAGTCGAAAATCTCCTCGATTTGGGATTCAAGATAAACCGGTGACTTGGGACACCAAAAGCCAAACCTTTCCCAACTGGCGACTCTGAATTAAATAAATAATCTCATTTCGAATATTGTCACTTAAATTGGAAAAATTCCACCCGTGCATTTCTTACCCCTCGGGGCGGGGCGCGCAAAAAGGAGGTGTGACAGCTGTAATGTTACATTTGCACAACCACATCTCCGTAATATTTATATAGGCGGGTCGCTGTCTTAATTCAGGCATCAAATTCACTTTCTTTGGCCATTGCCACACAGATAATACACTACTCTTTCTGTCACATAAAGAGCCATTTTCAAGCTCCACCCATTACCATTAATCCCATTTCCCTCTTTGACTTTAATTCCCTCTCTCTATCTATCTTTCTTTTCTTTTCTCTAATAATAAGATGCCAATCCACTATTCCACTCCACTTTATTCTCTACTTCTTCTCCTCAACTTTCTTCTTCCTTTTTCATCACCATAATAATCCTCGAATCAGTTCTACACACTTTACCAGTTTTCTTTTAACTGTCACAAGTACACGTGTCTTGTAAATGTGTTCACAAAAATTGGTGTTTCAAACCTGTCAACTTTCTTCTGCTTGATCAATCTTGACACAGAGAGAGAGAGAGAGAGAGTAGAGTGAGGAAGAGGGATATGGGTTCAGTAGATTTGGATGATATAATAAACCGTTTAATTGAAGTTCGACATAGACCAGGGAAACAAGTGCAGCTATCTGAATTCGAAATCAGGCACCTTTGTCTCAAATCTAAAGAAATTTTCTTGCAACAGCCTAATCTTCTTGAGCTTGATGCACCTATCAAGATCTGTGGTACATGCACTCCTTTTAAAATTTTCATGTAATCTCTGTTCTTTAATTTAATTTTTAATGGAAGTTGATTTCCCTGAAGTGGGTTTGAGTTTGTTGCTGCAATTCTTAAAGTTGGTTTCTTTTATTTTATATAAAGATTTCGTCTTTGATTCTTTTTTCTTGCAATATTGAATGTTGACTCCTGAGGTTTAATGCTTGAAGTTGATTCTGTTGATTTCATTCATGATTATGTTGGAGCAGGGGTGACAATTTGAGTCCACACTCATTTAATCTGCCCAACTCGCCACCCGCCCATTTGTCAAACTAAGTCCATTTTGATCTCAGCCCATTTAAAGATAGACTGATTTTTATCCCAAAATTAATCAATGAGTAACTTTGCTAAAATATCTTTAAAATTATTACTATATTTTTGTTTGATATGTTATATATGACCATAACAAAAGAAAAAGTATTTGATAATTAAAAAATTCATAAGAAAACAATAAACATTAATTAAAGCTTGGTTAGAGTTGGGCGGGTTGGACTATGACCCAAATTTTAGGGGAGAAATTCAAAAATAGCCAGATTTACAAGTGGTCATTCGAAAATAGCCACAGTTTCAAAAGTAATCGAAATTTAGTCACTTTCATGTAAAGATAAATCTGAACAAAAATATTGTTCAAAATACGGAAAAATACTCCAGTATAATATACTGGAATTCCAGTATAATATACTGGAATTCCAGTATAATATACTGGAACTCCAATATAATATATCGGTCAAGCATAATATACTGGAGATTGGATTTCTCTAGTATATTATATTGGAACTTTCCGCATATTGGAGTTCCAGCATAATATGCTGGAAGTTCATACACAATGCACTGATCTCCAGTATATTATGCTGGAACTTTCCGTATTGCAGCAAAATAGTAGCTATTTTTCAATGACTTTGCAACCGCTGACTATTTTTGAATGACCAATTTTCAGACTGGCTAGCCCGTGCTATTTTTACAAATTTTAGCCCATCTTTACCAGCCCAAGTAACTTTTGACTCAAGCCATTTTGATCCACCCAAAATTAGCCCACCCCACCCATTTGACACCCCTAGATTGAAGGGTGTCCAAGGGTAGGTTGATGCTTACCAAGAGACTGCTTGATTTACTTCACTCATGTAAAGAATGCATCCTCTACCTCTTACAATCTAATTTCAGAAGGTTTTCAAATGCTATTATGGCTGCTGCGTTCCCTTTGACTTTCAATTCTCCTCTTTTTTCCCAATAGAGCAAGACAATTAATATGCACCACTTTCTTTTCTTTCTGCTCGTTTTGCTCTCCCTTTTATTGGATAAGTAATCATAGTATTGTTGAATTAGCACTAAGTGAGTGCTGATATGTACAAAATTGTTTGATTACAAATGATGAAGGCAGTTCCTAATAGCGTGTGAAGGAACTCAAAACTCTATCTAGATTGTATACATCTATTAAGTTAGTCCAAAAAGCTAAGAAGTTCAAACATTTGTGAAATGAGTGTGTGAAAGCCTTCAAGACTATGATAGTTCCTTTCCTTCCATATTACCCCATCGGATGCAGGCACGTATAAACTATATTGCACCAGACAGTCTTGAGCTCTCTCCCCTTTTTTCTCTGATCAAACCTAGACTTTAATCTCGATTCTGGAACTCATTGTTCAAACTAAAGATCCACTGTTTGGGTCCTTAATTGGTTCATTCTCTTACCTAATTAAACTGAGCTTTCCTTTTAATGCATGCAGTCTCTCTAGATGGGCATGCAATTAATATGTGGAGTCCAACTTAAATCGTTGTTAGTTAAGCTTTTATCGAGTTGTAAATGCTGTCGGTCATCTTGAGATTTACCAATTTTCCTGTCATCAGTTCATAAACTAATAAAAGTGTTTTGTTGTTTGTCATAAATTCCAACATGCAAACCGAGAAATTCTATTAGTTAACATGAAATTTCACCTATTACGGTTGTAGAATGAACCAGCAGTATCTTCTAGGTTTGCTTGCACGTTTTTCTGGAAAACAAGTCTTCCATTATTAGCTTATACATCCTCATTCCTGTTGAAAATAAGTAACAGTAGTGCAAGAAATTAACAACTAAATTCAACAAAGAAAATGCAACTTCAATCTTTAGTTATTTGTTAATCTTATATTCTAAGTGCATTTATTCAACTGAGATTTTGCCCTTTTTGTGTTGTGAAAATGGAAGTAAAAGACCTAGCATTTTTACCTGACTTGTTCGAAACTGAACAGTAAGCAAAAAAATTTAGTAAATAAAAAATAAAAAAGGAAGAAATAAACTTAGCAATTGGCAAGTCATTAAGAACATATTTCTATGTTAACATTTTCCAAATTACGGTTTTACAAAGCCAATATCAAACTGACTTGTCACTTTCCACTTTTGAATACCAAAATCTAAGTTGCTCAGACACGGGTGCGGACCTAAAGGTCGGATCCTTCGAGATGTAAATTCTAAGATTCGGGGATATGAATCCTAGTACGGGGATCTGGCTAAAAATAATTCAAAAAAATAAAAATATAAAAATATCTTTAAATTATGAGAAGATTTGTGGAAACTAACGTATAGCTTATAAAGTGTGAATTTCTTTTTTATTCTCAAGTTGTAGATAAATAAAGAATTGATTTCCTAGATAAGGTATGCTATTTTCTTCAAATTTACCGTAGTTTTCGTTCTGATTTCGGGAATCAAATTGTATCTTGTCTCAAATTTTTCCGTCCGTCGTGGTCAAAGTAGCCAAATTGTTTGATCATATCCGGTACGGATCCCATATCCATACTAGTGTCGTGTCGACACGGGTGCGGCACCTAAACTGCCATGTCGGAGCAACTTAGATCAAAATCAAGTAATATTAAAAAGCGCGGGTTTTATGTGATTCCGTTTGGTTTGGTGTGTTTGGTCAGTTTTAAAATATAAGTTAACCTTTGGTGAGATTTAGTGGGGCACACATTTCTTCGGAGCATTTTGATTTTGATAATATGAGATTGGTTAGACAAGTGCATAGATGAGCTGATCAACGGACCAATGGTGTTGGTAAATTTGGCAAACTGGTTGTTAACAATGATTTGAAATTCAACTATCAATGCGCATTTTTAGTTAACTGTTAAAGAGTAGCTTTTGGAGGGGGGGGGGGTGGTGGTTAACTTGTTTGGGTAGGTAATGACATGAAAATCTGAAATTACTAGCATCTTATGATTGAGTTGTCCTCCCTTTCCACAAGAGAGTTTAACTGCATCCGTTTCCACACCTAAGTATTTCTAGTACCTACTCAGCAGGAATTCTTAAGATCAACCAAATATTATCCAAATATAATCTATTCCGTAGAAGTACAGTCAAGCTTGGACCTCTTGATACAAGAACCAGCCACCTTGCTGGTTTAGGTCATACCTTTTTGGTAGCTACGACAAGACTGGCTGAAACTGAAAAACTAGTGAATTTACTATTCCAAATGGTGGCCAAGCGGGTTTTCATGGCATAAAGAAACTATTAGAGTTTTAATTATCCGCTTTCCTTTTTCTCATTATCTTCCTCCTAGTGGAAAACCTTGTAAATCCTTCCTCAACAAGAAAAGTTGGTTAGCAGTGTAACATCAAGAATTTTCTCGTAAGTTGCATCATCCATATTTACATCCCATATCCAATTAAATTTGGTTGTAAAAGCATCGGTTCAGCACTCACAAGTCACTTACACTCTGCACTTTTGTACATTTCGTTTGACTGAAAGCGCTCTCTCAGAAGATCTAAGCTCAGTGTATTCTTTGCTTCAAGGTGTGCATGTATCCTGATTGCCATTTTTTCCCCATTTATTCAATTTTGTTGTTAATTTTGGTATAGTTCTATTTTCCAAGTTGCCCTCGTGTCTTTGCTTCTCATTGTCAGTTTTGGGGGATCAATATTTGGTTGTAACCCCTTAAAAGATTAAAATATATGTTAAAGCATTGCTTGCTATTTCTCTCTCTTTTTTTTCTGGAAGAAAACATAACTTCTTATCTAATTCTTTTCATTGTGCCATGCTTGGCTAGGGGATATCCATGGTCAGTATTCTGATCTTCTGAGGCTATTCGAATATGGTGGATTTCCTCCAAGATCCAATTACCTATTCTTGGGCGATTATGTGGATCGTGGGAAGCAGAGTCTGGAAACAATATGCCTTATGCTTGCATATAAAATAAAGTATCGGGAGAACTTTTTCCTTTTGAGGGGAAATCATGAATGTGCTTCTGTGAATCGTATATATGGATTCTATGATGAGTGTAAACGAAGGTTCAATGTTCGGCTGTGGAAGATATTCACAGATTGCTTTAACTGCATGCCTGTGGCAGCTCTGATTGATGAAAAGATATTGTGCATGCATGGCGGACTCTCCCCCGAGCTTTATCATCTGGATCAGATAAGGAACCTGCGCCGACCAACTGATGTTCCAGAAGCTGGACTCCTTTGTGATCTTTTATGGTCAGATCCTAGTAGAGATGTTAAAGGGTGGGGAATGAGCGATAGGGGCGTTTCCTATACCTTTGGCCCAGATAAGGTGACAGAATTTCTTCAGAAGCAAGATCTTGATCTCATTTGCCGTGCCCACCAGGTTCAGAAACTGAGTGCTTCCAGTTGTTGCTTTTTCCTTCCTTTTCTTTTCAGAATTTTGTTTCTTAAAATTTTATGGTTTATTTGTACTTAATGTAGGTTGTGGAAGATGGATATGAATTTTTTGCTAACAGACAGCTAGTGACTATTTTCTCAGCCCCTAATTATTGTGGAGAGTTTGACAATGCTGGTGCTATGATGAGTGTGGATGAGACACTGATGTGCTCTTTCCAGATATTAAATCCGGCAGAGAAGAAGCCTAAGTTTGGATTTGGAAGCACTACTTATAAAAATGGAACCCTAACAAAAAAAAAGGTAAATCTTTCTCGAAAATAACTTCCTTTTCTTCAGTAGGAAATACTTTGTATTCCCGGAGGCATTGGGTCAATGACTTTGTGTAAATTGTCGCTACGCAGGCCACCTCTGGAATTCATCAGTAGTCTTAGAATCCAATGAAAGTTTCACTTTTGTCTACATAGCATGTCTTGTGATCTTAGACTCCTAATCCAGTCAAAGCAGTTGGTTCCATTTGTATTTCCTTCCTTTCTCAGAGGCATCCTTGTGACTACTTATTTTTGTGGCTGCAGTTTTGCTTCTTCGTGTTCATATACATTTTTTATTTCTCAATACTCTCTTGTTAGTGCTATAGTCTAACATTACATCTAAATTTCTTGCAGTCATTTCTTGGTAAAATAGGATGACATGGACCAAACACTTCATTATTATCACCTCGTCACATGCAGCCTCTTGTTAGCTTCGTGGCATGCAGCCTCGTCTGACGTTAGACTCGGGTTGGAAGCATCAAAGAAGACTCAGAAGATGAAGATACCTATTCATAATAGGAATCGGCAAATTTGTGACAATTCTGATTGATGTGTATCATATAAACCAAAATCTGGTGAACGCAGCCTCTACTATTCACCAGCAAAAGATTTACTAACCTTTTCACTCTCTTATTAAGGGAACTTTCGTGTGCAGTTTTATACAGGGGATGGATTATACCAGTTATGTATAGGAGTGTAAATGAGTCGGTCTGTTTGTGAACAGAACTTCAGCTCAAGCTCGTTTATTGAGCGAGTTGAGCTGAGCTTGTGCTCACATTTCAGCTTGAAATAGTTTTCAAGCTATGAAACTCAGGTTGTTTGTTAGTTCATGAACATTTTACATTGCAAAAATATGTATCTGTTTATGTGATCTCAACATTGAAAGTGAACTATGAGGTTCATTAATGGGATTAAACGTGCACATCTTACTAGCTAAATAAATGGTCTTCATCGCAATTCTTTCTAGGGTCTTCATCGCAACTCTCTCTCTCTCCCTCCCTCCCTCCCTCCCTCTCTCTCTCTCTCTCTCTCTCTCTCTCTCTCTGTGTGTGTTCTCTCCCAATATTGCACTCGGTTGGAGATACGATTGCTGCTGCTGCTGTAAAACAAGCCGGAGACGTTTAACAACCACCTCTCGGTTCCAAATAAATTGAGATCGGTTATATGAATTCTCACATATTATGTTACTCCATTTAAATTCATCTCAGATTAACCGGAGGTACTCACCAATTACCATACGAAAGTAGTTTGGGAACTTTGCTGTTTCTTCTAGTCCTGCTATTCTCTCTTTTTTTTGCCCCAGCAAACGCATTTCAAGGTTGACTATTTACCAACTATTTTCAGACTAGGTTACTACGAAAACTGCAAGTGTTGAAAACTATGTTTGGAAAATAAGGTGAAAATGATTTTTGAGGTGAATATATTAGTAATGCATGCTTGGGAACTCTGAGAAACTTCATTGCTTGTCCTGTATTTGCCGATTAATATTATTGAGTATTAGTTACTAATTAAGAACACATGAAAGATCTACAGTTTCTTTAAAAGATTTCCTTATTGTGGACTTTGTACACACCATGCACAGTAATTACTAAATTATTACTTTGTCAAAAAAAAAAAAAAATGAAGCCCGTAAACTCATTGTCAGTTTCTATCATAGTGGAGATTGCTGTGAGGAGATCCTTATGCCGGAGAAGATTACTTCCATTGATCGGGAAATCAAAAATACAAAAAAAAGTATTATATTTCCAACACTCCGGATGGGCGGAAGGATCTATATCCATCCCCAGCTTCCTTTTAATCCGCATCGAAAAATTTAGTCTTTCTCTACTAGGAGGCACCAAAGGAAAAATGGGCATACTCTGATTCGATAAGCCAAGGGAGACTTAGACAAATGTATCAAATTAATACTATTATAGTCAGACCGCAACAAAACAAGAATCTTCTGCTGAAGGCTGCTTTGTTTAGGAAGATGTGCTCTTGTTGTTTTCTTGCTGCTGCGGCCTCAATACAATTTTGGCTATCCTCTCTCTTCTTTTGCGTGCGGCCCGTGATATTTTGATCCTTTCTTTCTTTCTTTCTTTCTTGCTCTATTGCTTTTTTTGAGGGCCTCCCGGACCCCATTGTCAATAGTGTTCTTTAGCGGGAGGTATGTCTCGGCTAATGCTTTTGTTTCAAATAAAAGCATCTGCTCTTTCGGCATCTCTTTCGCTTGTCCAGTAACCTCTTCTTTCTCAAAAAGAAAAAGTAGGAACCCGGTCTTGACGCCCCTAAACAATAGCAATAGCAGGAATCCTAAGCTACGATACGCGAAGGAATGGTTCCATGAATCATGGGAGGATCTTAACAGATTTCTCATTAGAGGACTACTATGACTACATCATCGTCGAGGCGCCCCGGTCTGAAAATGCCAGGTTGGTTGACAAACCCAAGGGCAAAGCCAGGGGGAGGGAGCAGCCGAAAAGGATAGTTCCTGAGGTTCTAGAAAATAATAAACAGGAGCGTGGGTACATACAAACCTGACGGATGGGATAAGAATCATTTTTTGGGCGATCAACCAACCCAACCCCAACACCGACTCGGTTTGGAGCGAGTTTGCATATTAAGTAAAAATAAAGAGAGAAACCTACTTCCGCTCGGTTGCTTATAATAGACCAAAGAGAGGCACTAATAGAGTATAGCAAGTTACTCGTAAGATAGCAATAACTTGATTGCAAGCTTACCAACCAATAGCTACAATACTAATTCCACCAGTCATATTGATTTGATTAGCTTACTGTTCGCAAAAAATTTCGTGTATGAAAATTAATAACTGCAATCACGAAACAAATGTAAAGAATTTTTTTTAATAAGACTTGTAAGTATAACTCTGTGTATCCCCTGATTCTTGACTCTAATTTGTTTTCCTTGATTCGAGGGCTAAAGCAGCGTATTTCTCGAGCGCAGGATGATTTGGACCTCCTTGTGATTTACTTGATCGTCAAGAAGAGTTAGTAGCGCTTTGGATTGATCACGAGGGACTTCTCTTGATCACTCCTTCTTGTTTTCTTCAATTCGAGGGACAACGTAGTGTATTTCTCGAACGAAAGGAGTTCCTTGTGATGTGTTGAATTTTCAATGAACTTCCATCAGCACTTCAGATTGATCTTGAGGAAGAATGTCTCGTGGATCTCTCCTTGCTTGTTAGAGAACCTTGGAGAAGACTATTACGTTGATCCCTTCTTGTGATTGATTTTAGCACTAGCATGGTTTGCTTCGGCCGTGTCATTAGCGTCAATGATGATCTTTCCATCTCCCACCAACGTCATGATCTTCTCTTTTAAGATGAAGCATCTTGTTGTAGGGTGACTGACGATGCGGTGATATTTGCAATACTTGGGATCATCCACCTCTTTTAGATCTTTCACCGCGTTGCTGAGATTCAACGATTCCATCATAGGCCCTTTCTCTACATCCTAGAGATCCTATAAGCTTTCGGGGCTTTGTAGAGATGGGAGCGGATTCAATGAAATAGGAGGTTCAAGTGGTTCATCCGCTTATTCAAGGGATATTCTAAAAGGAAAGTATGCTATTCGTCGGTGAGGGATCTATGGTAGCTCGTCTATCTCTTAGCATCGATGGCAGGCCTACTTTTATAGCGTGAGACTTCCTTTGCCTTTGAAAGGTTGGAATCCAGGAATCGTGGACTGGAGCCCTTATTCTAGGTCGATGTGCCACCAATACATTCTACCTTTGAAATCTGGCTTTACCTGGGCCGCTTCTCGACTGAGATCCCTTCGATGGATGTCACCGTGCTTGCCTCTTCTCAACTGGATTTGGCTTCTATTTAAGACTTTTTTAATATTTAATCTAACTACTAGCATCGGTCCCGGCAAAGACCCCTCTTTCGTTCGAGCAAAGGGCGCCTAACTTGAAAGAGGAAATAAGGGTTTTCCTCGATGCGAAAGAGCTAGATCAGTAGTTTATCTGGGACGAATTCCTACCTATTTTTCTTATTAATGGTAACGAAGGTATGCCAAGGGAAGCTCGGGCCAACCTATGTCTCAGTAGCTGCCCGAGAAAGGACCACTCAATCCAGACAGGTTCTCACAACTACCTTTCAAACAGGACCTCGAGAGGCAAACCGTGGAAGTACCGCTAGGTAGGGAGCGCTCCTACTTTATTGGATGTTTGATGAAAATGGGAGCTTCCAACCGAGATTCATGAAGAGAAGAGAGGACCCGACGTCACAACCTATGTCGAGCCTATGAAAGAGTATGCCCGAGTGGAACTAAGAAGATCAAATGACCCGACAGAGCAGGAAGTGACCAAGTGCAGTTGACTAGAGAACCTGTCCTTTACCGTTGTTGCTAAAACAAACAACCAAATCTTTCCTCTTGATTTCACAGGCAGCCAATTTTTCATGCTTTGGTCTCATTATCTCACCTAGCGATACCGCCCCACCACAGGGAGCTAGGCCTGAGTGCAAGTCAACATATTAGAATATCAGACTGATGTGGCATTCCCGACTTTCTAAGGGTTAGTAGACTTCAAGCTGGGTCAGCTAGACCTAAGTAAGTAGGCATCGAAGGAGGATTATAGTAAGGAGTTTTGCGATTTGACTACTTTTTAGTTGAAGAACCTAGTGAGCCAATTCCTACTCCTTCAGAGTCTTCTGTGGAGCTTTTTTCTCTTATGCAATTCCGAGTGGAAGAACTTCTGACTTCCCCCAAAGAGGTTAATAGCTTTGAGTGAAGCTCCTGAGTTTCCATTAACCCCTTTTCTAATTGAAGGAAGAAAGCTATTGAGCCAATCATTCAATAAAGAAAATAAGTAAAGAAAAAGAAAGGTGAACAAGAAGGGAATAAGCTCTCAAGCCTCAGAGGAGAGCAATCTCTTGTGGAAAAAAGGCAATTGCCTAGCAAGATCCGACTAAGCCAATCTTGATTCTCTCTGAATGCTTTAAAGAAAAAGAGTCAGCCGGGAATCCAATTTATGCGCTTGTCTTCCTTGCTGGATGTGGAACTATAATTCATCCTCAACTGGATAAAAGAACTTCACCTTTCTTCTTCTTCCTGAAATGAAATGAAGAGAAGGAAGGTGCCCAGCCTAAAAGACTGGTGAAAAAAGCTCTTTTTGTTGGTCAAGACATTTTGTTGAACTAAGTAAGTCTGTTTTCTAAAAGAAGTAGTTTTCCTCTCATTGATTTCTTCCCGTTCAAGCCAGAAAAGCCCCGTAGCTATAGCTATCCAAGAGTGAAAGTGAAAGGCTTTCAAGCGGGTGCGGATGCCATCGAATGGGCTCTTTGCCACAGAATGTGATGTCTTAGAATCTCCTTCCTTAAAAGCTTCAATTTTTAGTTCAGAATCCGATATGAGGAAAAGAATCCTAGGTCAAGGCAGTAGCACGGTACGGTATCAGTCCCTTGTTCTCAGTGCAAAGTGTGAAATGACTTAGTCAAGAGATCGATCTTAGGATACCAGAAAAGGAAGAAGGTGGATACTACTTTGATTAAGATTCGGGCGGAGGAAGACTGATTTAGAGGGGTAGGCATTCCCGTTCGCCCTTACACAGGCCTCCCCAAGAAAAAATAAATGGGGTACCGGCTGTGATCACACACTGGACACAAATTCGTCATTCTTATGCTTCAGCTTAAACGCTTAAACGGGACAAAAGTAGCTATCTGGCACCCTAGGGAGTTCTCAAAGTATGAGTCCACACACTTGCTAGCTAAGACTGGATCGTCAAAGGCCGGATTCCTTTTCTTAATACCTTCCTTATCTCTCCTAAGGGTCTTGCCCTAGGTATAACCTATATATAAAGAGTTCCAACTATCGAATCAAAGCAAAGAGGAACCTTTCCCCAGTGGACGAGAGAAAGAAAGGAAATGAGCCCATTGATTCACCTACTAAAGCTGAAGGAATGAAAACATTAGAGTCTTGATCCCCTGCTTAACCTGAAATGAAACCTCTCAAGCCAGGGAAAGATTGACCATCGGGTTTATTTTCGAGTCAGGACAGAAAGAGGCCAAGAGTGACTACTCGATAGAAAAGGGGCTGCCCCTATGAATAAGGGAAGTGACTAGCCTTCTTTCTTAGGCCAAGGAAGGAAAGCACAGTAGAACTAGTGTAGCGGGATATGACAACGGTTAGGGAGAAGGAAAAGCTATCAGACATCAATCCAATGAACAAACAAAGTTGCTTGGCTGAAGGGCCAGGAAGAGAGAACGATTATAATTTTCGAGTTAGAACATTAGGAACCTTACACCCAATAAAGCATCCAAAACAGTAGAGAATATCAGAGACGGGTTTAGCGAGAAAATTTGCTCACACCTATCTTTGATGAAAGAAGCCGCAAGTTTAGGTAGAAAGAACATCCAGTGTCAGAGAGATGACTTCTGTTGAACTCTTCCTTTACATGAAGGTAATGAATGACTTAATGGAAATGGAATGGAATCCGGGATCCAAGTAGATTAGGTTAAGGCAAGTATGAGTTCAACCCTTTTCTCATCGGGCCAGGATCAATAGCCGTTTGACCTGAGGAAAGTGCGGTCAGATTCAGAATCCCCAATGTCTTGGTCTTTACTTTCACTTCGAGGGACAAGCACCATATCTAGGTAAGCGGCATCTACTTGAATTGATTCACCAGATCTTCTATCTACGAAAATGGAAGAGATGTCTGTTAAGGTCGGGTTCATGAAAGCAAGTTTAGCGAACATAGAGATGGAAAGAAATGGATTTTACCCAGCTGTTGTCAGATCAATTCCCATTCATTCTTTAATGGAATAGGGAACATGCAGAGCTGCGGCTATCAGGAATGGGCGATAGCTTATGACTAAAAGCGCCGACTATTTATGAATGACCAGGATCGGAATGCCAATCGACGAGATGAGCCTACGAAAGATTTAAAGTTCAGACTATAATGACTGGCATCCTCACTTACGCAATAAAATTTAGTTGATGGAGTAGCCAGTGCCCTTGAGTTATTCTCTTCGGTATCGCCTTATCTCATCGTTAAAGGCTCCGCAAGGCACTCGACTAGAAGGAGTGGATGTTTGGCACGCAGGGAAGACTTTGACTATGCGCTAGCACTAGACCTGGGCATGGATTCTTCTTTAATTGAAGGAACGGGACAGAAGAGAACCAGAACCATATCCTTCACATATTCAGTCTGATCTTATCTGTGCTATTGCCCGATCATAACTGTAATGTATTAGATTAGTTATCCGTCTCCCCTGCCCTGTTAGAACAGTCTGGTCTGTAACAACACAACCTGATAGGAAGCCATTCCTAATAAGAAGTTTCTAGCTGTCTTTCTTGAGGAGCGAGAAAAGAGAGGAAATGGACTATTTGGTTTGGCCACTACATTTTATGAAAAAGGTAGAGAAGAATCTCCAAGATCAGAAGGAAGTAGGTTATTAGATAGGGCAGTCCGGCTTAGCCCCTGGATTAACTAAATCGTTGTTAGCATGTTAGCACGAGAGTGGATCGGGGAATCGAAAATGCTTCTTTGATTGTTGAGTAAGGAAGCGTAGCAGGGGAAGAGGATAGCACCGGTCTTGACTTTATTACTATTCTTCTTTGAGTAGATGTCAGCATAACCACTGCTATTTCATCTGCAGCTCTTATCGTTGAAGGAATAAGTATTGCTTTGGCTTGATTGCTTTCACCAGGTTTAGCTAGGCTAGGAGTCGATTAGCCCGAGTTGTGTTAAGATAAGAGGCACTTGAATTGGAAGTAGCCATCGGCCAGGTCTTGGATAGATCTCAAGCGGGCTTGAACTGCTTTATTCGGTCTTCAGCTGGCCTACGAGGCTGCTGAAAGAGAAGAAAAGGAAAGGTGGTACTAAAATAAAAAGGGATTGCTACCAATTAGGCTAGAAAGAATACAGTAAGCGCCGGGTAACGTGACTTACTTGAATGGTGAGCTATCCTATAAGATTAAGAAGCGGGGAGAGAGAAGGATAACCTCTTTGAAAAGGACAGAGCCACTTGGCCGCTACTTACACATCTGGAGTTCCGGATTGAACTAGGGAACGGAATTCAAGGGATTAGATAGGACTTCATCTATGAATAGAAGAGATTTTCTTTCTAGTAGAGCTCATCACGACCATCATAACCTAACTCCAGGACTGCTACGGGCACTGATCCTTCTATTCAAAGTTTCCTTTCTTCTCTTGAATGTAGTTTGTCCTACAGCTCGCTAAAGTGAAGGTTATTCAGCAGTGTAAGCAAGTCACTCTAAACCCTATAGTAAATTCAGATATGCTGCGCTAGGTGCTAATGAAAGTCATCTAGCTCATCTAACTCAATAGGCTACTGGTGCTTATTATGTTCCCAATCTATGAAAGAAGAGTTGAATTTCCCGGAAGAAGATGAAGAAGATTCACTGAACGGAGAATAAGATGTAAATCTTAGTTCTCGAAAGCGAGTGAATCGGTCTTCCTTATAACTCTTTCCTCCCTTTGCTTTGGTTGTGTTTAACCGTGGTTAAACACAAAGAAAGGGTTGTTTAGCTAATAGTAATAGTTCGAGCGGGTAGTAGTCTGAAAGCGAACAAGCTAACTAATATATAAGTATATAGAGCTGAGCGAGTAAGCAAGAAGAATATATTGACCGTACATGCATTTCCCCTTCTTTCATCACTATTGAAAGCGCTTTGTCCCACCTATCAGAAAGGCCCCCACCCATCTCTCTGACTTTGGAAAGCCGCTAAATAATGAGGTTCGGCATCTGCTTGAGCAAGAAGACGAAAAGTTTGATCCGCTCGGTTTAGATAGTTTCCATGGGCCAATAAGACGGTGTCTAGGATGGCAGCCAACTATCTTTCTGTAGGGATTATCATTTGCAGTCTGGCTCTCGAAGACTCAAAATCAGAGGAAGGTTTTTTGCAAATTAGTCCCACATTAGTATCTAAATTAGTCGAATAAAATTCTAATATAATAGAGTAAGGTTCAAGGCTCACTATCATAGACGGATATAAAGTCCTATCTTGTAGTTACAGATGAAATAGATTTATCTTTCTCTTTGAGATCCAGTAGATGTTGAAGGTGCAGTTGGCTTCCATCAAGTAGCTTTTGTTCACTATTGTATTCCGTTTGCCCTCCCATCCTTGTGTTGGCTTCGATTCTAGTGATCAAGCGAGCAAGCAAGTCAGAAATTCTTTTCGTTGAGATAGGAACAAAACAGATTTGGTTCAAAGAATTTCAACTCCAAGGTTCATTTTTTAATGAGCCCTAAGACTCGCATGAAGAATTCTTGTTGCAGCTTTATGATGAGAGCTTGAATGATAAAGTTGGACGAAACACAAAGTGGAAGCTTATTATAAAGAAAAGGGGCTTGAACTTTCAGCTGATTCAACTCAAGCTTTTAACTCTTCTTCTGACTCTACTCTTCCTGACACAACTTAGTGTTTTAAAGAAGCTACTTTACCGGCAAGGGTCGGGATCAACTACTTTGCCATTCCTTTATTGACTTGTCTAATTAAAGAAAGTTTATTTAGCATCTTTTACATCGTAAATAAAATGAACCAATACATTTTAGCATTTGGAATGCTTTTATGTGTAGGATTCAATTCCAGTATAAAGAGCTTCTTCAATAATTCCAATTCATGGAAAGCCTAGAAGTACTCTTCCTCTGGTGGGCCCAGACTCTCCCTTATCAGGCTTCTAAGTTCATACCAGATCCATGCCTATCTACAATGATAATTTATGAATCAATCCCAATCTCTGAGTTAACAAGTCCAAGTATGGATGTATTTGCTATGGAGTTAAAAGAGAGACACAAGCATCCTTATCTTATAGAGGGGCTGAACAAGTCTACCTCCCTTTACAAAAACAGTGGAATCTAGTGGCAGGGTACTTTATTCCGATATCTCCCCCCGAGGGTGAGTTAGACTTCCCGATCCTTAAGGATAAAATATGATCTCTTGCTTTTCCCACAAGCCCTACTAGCGTAGCAAGTCTGGTCGCTGGTGTGTTGTTCGTTCTAGCGATAGGCTCCAAGCGCGATTCTTATTCTAAATTTTATTTTTCTATTTTGGAATGAATCTGTTCTAAAGAAAGACCTGCCTATACTGAAGATGGGATGATTCACGGTAATGAATGGTGGTATCGGTCGGGGCAAGCACATCACTCATTCCCGCAGCCCTTGTTGTAGCTGATAGACTCAAAAGTAAGCGGGGCTACCCCTACCCTAAGATAAGACGGTTCCCACCCTCAGGTCAGGG